>NC_091874.1:1228947-2455395 GCF_019399895.1 Cardiocondyla obscurior | reverse complement strand
AATTTTTTTTTTACAATTAAATACATTAAGTATTTTTTTTTTTTTTATATATAAAAAACCTACAAAGCTGGATCTTTGATCATTCGACTCTGCAGAGCAAAGATTCCTCCCACATTAGTGGCACATGGCTACGTTTCGCGCCGACATGTGTTCAGTGACTCAATTTTTTCTAATGATTCATTCGTTAATGTACTCGCCATTAGCGGTTACATTGGTATTCGCTTGTTTTTATATGTTATTGCACTCTGCGGAATCGCGTAAGGAAAACCAGCCTGAGAAAAGAGAAAGAGAGAGAGAGAGACGAAAGATCCAGGGTTCTTATCCCAATGCAGCGCAATAGCTATGAACATGTAGGGAATTTTTAAGTAACATGTCCTCGTAACAAGCCGCTTGCAAATATTACTGGCGGATGTTATTGCAAAGAAATATGAGGGCGAGTGGCGAGAAAAAGATAAATAATAAAAAAGAAGAATAAAAACAGAAAGAGAGAGAAAGAGAATTGACTCCCTGCTGCGCGGTTAGAGACTTAACGTCGCAGGAATTTTGTAGGACTTTGCACCGCGTTCACCTTGACAAATCGACGTTTCTCCTGAATGGCGGAATCGTATGTATGCACGAAGCCAGATATTACTGGGCCTCAACTTCTGCTTGAAAAATGTCCCAGACGTTTTTGTGAAAGCGCCGGGAAATACCGGCCACCTCTCGAGATAAGAGACACTCTCGCGCGTGTAAGCCTGATTTCGGTCAATCCTTTCTTCGAGATTGCGGAGAGCCATCGAGTCGACACAGTGTTAAACGTAAAGTTTCAAAAAGTCTGACCTAAATTTTCTATAACCCGCGAACGGCATTAGGTATTTCGCTACAAAAATCGGATTCTATTTTTATTCAGAAAACTTTATTCGTCATTATTTTTTTACTTATATGAAATTATTATTATTTTTTTTTATCGTACAATTATTATAATATTAGCTGATAAATTTCTGACTAAAAGTTTAAGTGGTAATTCTATTTAACTCAAATTGTTTCTTAAAACGTTTAAAAGTCCGTTTAGTTAACAACATTATAATGCTAACGTTATAATTACTTTGATGAGACGCTGCAATTATGTATTTAGCCGATGGTCATATTTGTTTATTATATGAGACTAATCTTCGCGATTGTTCACGTGTGACGGCGTACACCTTACTTTCATGAAAGCAAAATTTTAGGTCACCGATCAAAAAGGCCGCGCGACATTCCTGAGCCTCGATCGCTCGGTTAATTAATGTACGATATTACTAATGGCTGCGGATACACGGCGAACGTCTGCGTACGATTAAGTGGAGAGTAGTTTCACGGGATATGAAATCCTCGCCGCAAACCACACAACACAATGGATATTTATAGCGAATGGGAACTTTAATCGCGCGCGAATGCGACGATCGTCGTCAGTTGACTCACAATTTTTATCCATAAAAGAGAATTTATGAGAATTAAAATAACTTTCTAGATTTTGAGGTCAGTTAAACCGCAAAATAATGGACATTTTTTTTTCTCTTCTTTCTTTTTCTTTTTGCGATAAAAAGCAATTTAATTTCAAACAAAATTTTGCAAAATAATTAATGTTTGATTTATCGATGTTTCTTGTTGCGTATGATGTTTTTAAATACAATTAGCGACAGGGAAACGCGCGATTCCTTTTGCGATTGTTCTTATCGCTCAAGCGGGGGACACAGCGTGTGCAACCCGAGAAAATACTCGCACGTGCTACCAAAGCGAATGCATTATTCTCCTCACGCGACACGGCGTGTAAGATCATCGCGAACAATTAGACGACGATCTATTAGTGCGCTATTATCAAGCAAATCGCGCGGAAATCATCGCGGAAGAAAAATAAGCACGCGTTATTAAATTCGACTTCGAACTTCGACGATTCAGTCGAACGTTGTCATTCAATATTTTCTCTCAAAACATGCATAAGACTTTATATACACGCGCAAGTAAATCAAAATTATTTGTCTTTTTATATGCAGTTTGTTGATTAACGCTAACATGGAGAACAATAAAAAAACTGCCGTGCTTGTCGGTTTCTTCTGTAAAAAATTTAATTTAATAGTTATAATTAATTATTTGGCGCGCTTTTAATGTTTAAAATAAGAGAATTTAGTATTTCTTAATTAATACTGATAGTTAGTTTGTTCGAATATTAAAAACATCAAACAGCAGTACTTTCAATAATCAAACTGTAAATTATTTATTATTACCTTGGAATGTTAAATTTCTGTATAAACTGACGTGACGTTAAACAAGTTTACGTCACTTCTCGGTCAACATGACGTCAAGTGGACATTATTTTAATTCTCTTTGTTCGCCTTGGTTCTCTAAAAACGTTTGTTGTTTGCAGAAGACATCAGTTTTTATTACGATCTCGAGCATTTATATGCTATTCATTAATATTAATAATTATATGCACTAATTAAAATAATGTAACGATTAACGTTATATAAACGTGTTTTATCTAGTATCTGATAATTTACCAGAATCTCAGAAAAACGTTGGATATAAGACATAGGTCGTGAAAAAGAGATTTTATCAACGATCTTGAAAATGTTCGCGAAAAGCGAGAATTAAGAAAGGAAAAAAAAGAAAAAGAAAAAAAAAAGAAATTAAAAATACAATCTTACGATGCATAATCCGATCCTTAGTACATGATTAAACATATCATGGCGGTCGTCGACTCATTAGCCCGATACCCGCAGGGCTTCTATTTACATTATCCAATAGCTATACGTAAGCACGTAATCTACGATGTCGCAACATACCGTACTTAAATAAAATTCCACAAGAAATATTTAATTACATTACTCAGCAGATTTTGAACAATGATGCGTTTACGAGCTGTTCGCACCTAAATGCCGAAAATAATCTCTGGAGTCTAGTTTATTCATCTTTTTACGTAGATATTTTTTAAAATTATTTTTTGATATTATTGGAATATAAAATTTATAAAAATTTTTTTTTTTTTTTTTTTTCTCAATGTTTGTTTCAATTATTTAACTCAATTACGCTTCATCCATTTGTTAATATCGTCGGAAATGTTCCCTCCGCTCAACTTTTCGAACAGGTTCGTTATCCCTTTCGCTTCGAGACGTCTTCTCAAGATTAATATCTTTCGGTTAGCGATGAAAGTAGGAAAGTGCGGTGTAATGCATTCGAATTGAGATCAGAGCTCTTACTAAAGACAGCGCTCTCAGATATCAAAGATATTAATATCCAGCATATGTTTCTGCGTGAAAACATATCGCGGATGCGCGGACATGTGTGGAGGCGCTTCGTTTCTCATATGCAAAGTAAGCCGATCGATCAAATTTAACAAAAAAAAAAACAAAAAGAAAATAGAACCACCAGCGTCTCGGGTTTGCAAAATTTCGCCTAATGCTTTATTTACGCCGGCGCGTTTTTCCTCGATGAACTTATTAATTAACATTAACCGACAAAAATAAAACACGCGGTATCGAGCATGTAGACACGATTTCAAATTGCACGTACACTTTCTCCCGAGTTTGTTTCACGTGTTTTCAGTTCCCCGCGTATTCCCAGTTTTCGAGCATCTTGCTTCACTTCGCCGACTCGCGCTCAATTCCTCTCTTTATTATTAATATTAATCCCACCGTGGAGGCGTTAATATTTTGGCAATTAGTTCCGGAAACGTGGGCAATTACTTTTTGACCTTTTCGGCGAGACGGGGCGCGATTTCCTTCGCGAATACGCGGACAAATCAGGTTTTTCGTGCGTTAAGAATCTCCGCGCGATCGGAGAAGTGACCTATCACTAATTTTCCCGATTTTCGCACCTTTCCGCGGCGGACGTGTTGCACTCTCGTTCCCTTCGACGCGGCGGCCCTTCGGAGCTCCGTTTGCCGTCAGCTCGCGCGGGAATTCCTTCGGCGCGGCCTCGCACAGTTCTGGAGGAGCTTGGGTTCCGGAGCTCAGCGCGCGGCACGCGGATGTGCGGTACAACCGATCGGTTTGAACGTATTTCTCACACTGAGTCCGCCGCGGAGTCCGGTTGAGCAACGGACACGGAGGACTGGAGGCGCGCGCGTTGTCCCTCTCCAACACACGCTCTCTCGAGACACGCGTACACGCAGGAAAGGTGTAGACCGACATCGGTCTACCTGCCCGCTCGGCCCGACGTAATGAAGCGAACCGGCTCTCAGGCAAGTGCATCGCGCATTAAAAGATTCGTCTCGGAGAGCCCGGCACGCCGTAATCGGAAGATATCGACGTGAGATAGGCGACCTTGCCGGAGGAGACCGGGGGGAGGGAGGAGGGAGGTTTTTGCATACCAGAAAGAGGCCCCCTTAGCTTCCGCTTTCGCCTGTGCGAGCTCGCGTTTTCGATTTCGCGCCCATCCAATAGCATCGATAAGGACACACGCGGGTGAAGTAGTCGCGTCTTCGGATCTCGGATGCTGCAAACTTAAATCTCTGGATCCTTCGCTCTCGCTTTCTCCTTCGTGCGCGAAGTAGGAGGTTCCCGTAGTCGCGAAGTACGCGAGAAAAATTTTTCCACCGAGGGGGTGGGGGAGGGAATAATGATAGTAATGATAATCGTAGAGGACCGCCCGACGTTTTTGGCACATCTTGCAATTATCAGCGGCCGCGGTTGCGAAATTCTTATCGCCGGACGTCGCCGCGTGTTTTCTGCGGATCTTTTTAATTAAATTAATTTCTTAATTAACTCGGCTGAAATTCGATTAAGCGCCGGCGTGCACGTTGCACATTGTTTCGAGATAATCCAGCTGGAGCTAGCCGCGGCATCGCTAGAAACACATCCAAGGATGAACGTTTAACCCAGATAAGTGCATCTCGAACCGCAGTTGCATTATATAAGCACTTTTATTTGCATTAATAACAAGTATCGTAATTGCCGCATACTGCACGCATTTCATTTATGTATGATTTATTCATGATTTCTAGGTAAATTGTATATTTAATTATATACGCGGTCTGTCCACATGACGCGTAGTAACTAATAAGAGCGATCTTTGATCCGCTTATATCAAGCGGCCGTTTCTTGCAGCGATACGCATTTATATAAAAGACTCTGTGCGGTTATTTTAAATAAGAAATATCATAAACACTCGAACGCTGCCATTAAAATAAAATTTCCATTCAAATTGTAGGACTTTCAAATTTTTTTTTATTTATTTTTTTTTAATTAAATGCTTTAATTTTATTTTACAAATTATTATGGTTTAAAAAAAAATAATTAATTAAATATCGCATTTTAAGGATTTTTTACACAGTCCGTCGAAGAATCATAAATCTGGGATCATTACTATAAAAAGAAACGGGAGAATCCGGGCGATTCGAAAGGGACGCGTTCGGGCGGATCGAAAAATGTGCACGATCTTTGAAAAATCAAATGTCACGTTTGCATACGGAATCGTGTATGTCACTGCGAACGTGTGTAACGCGGTGGGAAATCTCGTCGTCCACACGTACACGGTGGCCTAAACACACGCGAGAGCGACCGGTTTCCATTCGTACGCGGCACCTGAGGTATCCCTCGCTCGTGTGCGTGAAACCTGCTCCCCGACGTGCACGTGCACCGTCAACGTCGGCCGCTTTCGTTCGAATCGGTGACGCCGCACACACGCATTCCGAGGATGTGTGTCGTAAACGAAAGTGCACTCGGCGCGGACCTGTGCCCCGCGATCTTCCGCTTGCGCCGCCATTCCGCACCGGCTGGAACCACCGCGAGCACCGCGTACAAAGAAACGTGAGCAGCAAACTTTAAGCTTGAAAAAAAAAAATAAGAAAAAACAAAAAAAAAAATGTATAAATTCACTTACGTTTCAAAATGGTTCTTTAAGTGCTCGACTCGCCGCTTTCCCCGCATCTTGATGCTAACGCCTCTACGGAATGTCATGCGTGACGCGCTTTATCTTCGGCATCTCGAGTGGGAAGAAGGAAGAAGGTGATACGAGAAAAATTCCAGAAACGTCAATCAATTATTTTTTTTTTTCTCCTCGACGATGCCCGAGATGCCGTTAAACTTGACACACTTCTCTCTCTCGGTATGGCCCACGAAATAAATACCCGAGACCACGTTCGTCAGCGAATTCGCTCGTTAGTAAACGCTCGTTAATCGAAAATGCAAGTAATCCCTGGTCGCAAAAGTCGTTTAGAAAAACGGCGGCGGCGGAATCGGCGTGGATCTTTTAAATAAATCCTGTCGTGATGTGCCCGCAATCTTCTCGACGTCTCGTTACTGCGTCTCACTACTGGCACACGAGCCGCTTATCGATTTGGTTCACGTATCGTGCCTATACGCGTCGCGATTTCAGCGAGATCGAAATTACGTAAACGCGATGCAAATCTCAGTGTGCAAAGTAATTCCTGCCGCGGCGAAATAATTATAGCAATTATCATAAGTATATTGTTGAGAGTCCCGATTCAACTCTCGCGGCACTATGCGGCTTACGTAATTGACAAAATAAAATAGACCCCTTGCGTGAAAAGAAAAGGATTTGCAGTTTTAACATTTCTTCTCGAACGAAGCAAGGCTCGCGATTAATTGTCCGTGAGATCCGACGTGACGTAACGCGACTGCCGTTGTTTTTTTTTATTATTATTATGTTTTTTTATTTTTATTAAATCGTTACCGTAATTATATAATATTTCGATGGAATTCAGTTGTGCAAAGCGTAAGAGAGCCTTACTTTTCGCGTCATTGAGGAATAATCGTCGTGTATTGCGTCTGTTTCATAATGGCCGGAGCTCGTTTCGTTGCCCATCGTCGAAATCTTCACGCGACGAAATCTCCGCGAGATTGATAAATTTATTAAAACAGCAAAGATACCTGCATTATGAAATTTATCAAGTTTTTTTTTCACGCAATATGGAAGTATAAAAAAATAATTGCTAATAAAAACAATTAATATCTTTTTTTTATTGTGAATATGTTAATATGTAAATATTTTTTTTTTTTTTTTAAGTTACTAACGTATACTAATTTATTGCCTACGAGGTGGCACATTCTTTCTTAACGATTTCAACTAACTCCCTCACGAGCTCCTTGTCGGTTACGTTAACAAAGTCGTCTTCATTAGCGCCCATCCTGATTCTGTTCGCGTTTCGCGCCGTCATTTTCTTCTTCTTCGCCGACGCGTGGAATTCTTTAGCGCCGGACTTAATAATCTCGCGAATGTTGTCCCTCGTGATACCAGCTCCAGGCATGATCGTCAGCTTCCGGGTTCTCAGAACCAGGGTTCTTATCAGCTCCAATCCCTCCGCGGCGCTGCTCCTTTGTCCCGACGTCAGAATTCGCGCGAAGCCGAGGTCGTCGAGAAGGTCCATTGACTTGAGGGGGTAGGTCGTCAGATCGAAGGCGCGATGAAACGTAACCGGTAATGGATGAGCGGCGGCAAGTATTCTCTTGCACGCAGCGACGTCGATCTCGTCGTCGGGCGTCAACGCGCCGAAGACGAACCCATCGACGCGATGATCCTTGAGAATCTTTAAATCGAGTTCCATGGCATTAATTTCCTCGGTACTGTAGACGAAGTCGCCAGATCGAACGCGGATCATGGCGTAGAGCGGAATTGTCGCGAAGGTTTGTATTTGATTAATCAGACCGGGGCTGGGCGTTAAACCACCCTCTGATAACGCCGAGCAAACTTCCAGCCTGCTGGCGCCGCCGTCCACCGCGTTTCTAGCCGATTCTATAGAATCGATACAGATTTCCATCTATAAATAAATAAAGAAAGTAAAATATCTCTATTTTAACTAATGCTTTTGTCTCTAAAAAAAATTGAAATAAAATTTTCCATAAAGTTAATACCGTAATTTGTGGAAAATTATTTATACTTAAAAGTTACATCGTGTGCTGACAAAACAGTATATGACAAAGTTTCCCAAACTGATTATCGACTGAAGGAAATAGGAATTATTTATAGACTAATAATATTTTTTTTACTTTACGGATAATTGTAACGAATAAAAAAATTAACTTGCCTCTGATCAGCGTAATTAATTCAGCTTCGATATATCTTGAAGTGGTTTCTTTGTATTGTAGATTGCTGCACACCAGCAGTGCTCCGCGTATTATTTTACTCTCATTCATATATTCTTAGTTTTAACTAGTTAAAGGTTGCCCGACGATAAAATTCCGTACACATATGCATTAAAGTATACATATGAAATGCAACCGCTCGACAGATATTTGCCAGACCCACGCGACACTCCACCGAGAGACGACCTCGGCATTAAATATGGTTGCCCGATGCTTCTGGAATGTTTAGCGTGAGTCTCGCCATCTATATCACATTCTCGCGACGCGCGATGATAACGATATCTGCGATAATAATAACTGCAAACAGCCTCGTTATATCTACTGATTTAACATTATTGCGACGGAAACAAAGAATTCAAAGCTAATTAGCTGTCAACTCTTTTTTTTTTTTTTTTTATTTATTTTTTTTTACAGTAGCTAAAAATAAAGCTAGGCGTGAAAAATATTTTTTCCTTTTTTTTTTTTTAGTTGGCGATTATCATATTTATAGTTAGTCGAGTCGGTAATAATTTAATTGGTATTGATATAAATGTTATTGCGAGGCTTCCGGCTTTAGTAATGCAAGTCACGTTTCTAGCCGACTAATGGAAATTTATATAGGATTACATAATAAATGTGGACGTATAAAATTCTTATTTATTGAGGGACAGGTTCGGATACAAGATTCATGAAGCGTAATGCAATATTGTATTATACAACATATATAATAAAATAATACCAAGTGCGGCGCACGCAAATAATATTAATAATAATTATAATATAATAATAATAATAAAATCAATAAAATAATAATAGTAACAAATATCAAGCGAATTTGGAAATCGGCGAATGGGATTTCGAATTGAGACGATATTCCGTAGCACACATCGCGGTGTCAGAATCTCCACGACTCTTCAGCGTTTCATTATTAATTTTGGAATGTACTTCGGCGCAATTTAACTTAAATCGTATTTGCATTCGCGATCTGCGAGCAGCCAGGGGGAAAAAAATTACAGCGCGTCCGTTTGCCCATTTTAATCAATTTGTTCGGCGTGGCAAGATTTAAGAAAACAAAAAAAATAATAATAATAAGAAAGAGAAGAAAAAAGGCAGATTCGTACAAACGCGAAGTTATTTCCGCGTGCAGAGACCGTTTCCACGAGTCTCCGATCAACACGATAAATTCCAATTACCGTTAAATATACAATTACGCGAGAGCAACGTAATAAAAATATACAATTTGTTGTAATCATCGCGTTCCGACCTGCTGTTCACGAGGGGGAATCCCCTTACAGAAGTTCCCAAATTAAAAGCGCCAAATTAATCCTGAAAATCGCTTACTTCGAGTGTTAAAAGTACTTGAGAAATTTATTTTGAGTATTAAAATACCATACGATAATTATTTCAATGCTCGGAGTAAGTGATTTTTCGCCGTTCACTTGGCAGTATCGATTTAAGAACTTTCGTAAGGCTCGCGATCGCGAAGGATATCGTGCCCTGTTGGTAATTGACATCCACCCCATGACGTACTTGCGAGAGGGACTCTCTTCGGGTTCTCGGTCCCAGATCTGTCCGTGAATTCAACTAAGATTTGACAGCGATGTATAG
Source organism: Cardiocondyla obscurior (assembly GCF_019399895.1). Lineage (NCBI taxonomy): Eukaryota > Metazoa > Arthropoda > Insecta > Hymenoptera > Formicidae > Cardiocondyla > Cardiocondyla obscurior. The sequence continues at coordinate 2,445,748 of NC_091874.1, read as the reverse complement.
CGAGAGAGGGACCGAAGGGGGAGACCTGGGGAATCAAAGATCGCCGTTCGAGACGACCGCGATCGGTGACGGGCTCGTCGAGTTGCTCGAGTTCGTTGTCGCCCACTTGTTCTTGTGCGGGTCGACGCCGAAGCCCTCGTCGTAGTTGCCCCGCGTGATGAAAAGCTGCTTGAAGTGCGGGATGCAGTACAGCTTGCCGTTGTTCAAGGTGAAGGAGTCCATCCTGTTAAAACAATTATTTCATGAGTACTAAATTAAAGAAAGAAAAAAAAAAAATAATTTTCCCGCTTTCGTAAAACGAAAATTAAGAAGCTCATGGAAAGTAGATAGCGACTGTAACTCTTGAATCTTTATTTTTACGCGGAGTCATTGATGTAAAAGCTCGTAAACGGATATCTTTTCTCGTTACCTTAAAATACAATTGCACTGAAGACACCGGAAGCACTGCTTGTGGAAAATTTTGTTATTCGTCTCGACCTTCTCCAGAGGGTAGACCTTCTTCTCGCAGCTTTCGCAGACCTCCGCGCAGGTCGTCTGGATCTCCTGCACGATTGTTGCGTCAGAAAAGAAAATGATATGACAAACGCGCCGCGATTACCGTCAAAGACTCGCGATTTGCCGAACGTGTGACTGGCTGTGTGTGAGGAGAGACGCTTCGAAAGGAGTGTGAATTGAGAAAGAGCCCTTGTTGAAGTTGCCAAATTAACACGGCCGAGTACAGCTTGAAAAATTACTTATTTCGAGTATTAAAGGCGTTGTGTGTTTTAATGTTCGAAATAAGTGATTTTTGAGATTCCTTTGACGGGACTAATTTGAGAACTTCCACGAGGGCGGCCATGCACCAGGAGGTCTCTTCGCCCTTCGTTAGAAAAGCGAGTCAGACTCGGCACCGCTTCATTTCATCACTTGTGTATTATCGTAATAAATGTTACACGTGAAAGGTAAACAGAACAAGATCGTTATACACCAATAGAAATTACGCGCCGAGGGACGCGGTAAAACTAGTATTATCTACCTACGCTATACAAATCAGAAGAACTCGAGAGGCCGTTAACGAGGACTCGCAATTTGTGTCACGCGGGATCACGCCGACGTCCTGGTCGGCGGAGCGGATCTCCCGCAAACTTAGAATCAGCTCGGCGTTACAGATCGCGCTGAATCACTCAAACAAGTTTGCAATTCGTATTCGCAACGGAAGCTATTTATTGCACAAAGTGAAAAAAAAAAGAAAAAAAAAGAAAAAAAAATACGGAAGACGGGAAGAATTGTTCGCTGTCGAGAATATAAATTTTCGATCTTTCCCCAATCTCGCTCGGGACTGAAACTGACCTGGTGTCCGACCGGTCGGAGGAGAGAAAATTAACATTCGGTTCGGTATTTTACCTCGACACGTCGAACACCGGTCCAGTTTCAATCTTAATCTCCAGTCCGACGCGGGCTTTGGACTCGGACGCGTCCGAAAAGTTCGTACGATGCTCTCTCCCCAAATGTGGACCCTTCGACTTCGACTCTGACGCTTCAGCGAAGTCCCTCGCGTCTCCGTGCTGCTCGTACAAAAACGCGATATTTCGTACGAAAAATATTGAAGAAAAAAAAAATTGAAATAAACGCGACGGAACGAAAAACGATAAGGCCACCGACGAGAGAACATTTTACTCACAAGAAACAACGCGCAGTGTGTCGAGATTTATGATACAATCAAGCTCAACATTATACTTGCACTTTCATTTTTCATTGTAAAATAACAAATACGTAGTTGTTTTTTTTTTTTTCGTATTGCACAGATGCTTAGGTATTCAAATACACGATACATTCGCGCGTTCGCGAAGTGCCTTAGTCGTTTGAGTACAAATGCGGGAGCTCGAACGCGACGACACGAGAACGAATCTGTCGCTTTTATTTTTATTTTTAATTATCTTTTTCTTCACGGGAGTATAAAAATCTACCGCGCCATCGCGCTAAGCTGTAAAAAGACTCGAAATTTGTAAAAGCGATCGAAATAGCTGTGGTCCTAGCCGCTAATCGGCCCGAGGACACCTCGACAGTGCCCTACGCTTCCTTTCGCTTCGTTCAAATGATTTCCTCAGGTCCTCATCCCTCACGTGAAACTCGAGGAGTCACCTTTCGCTTATCACTTACCACTCTCACGCACTTACTTCTCTTTCGCGCTCTTATTCTGTCTCTCGCCTCATTCACAACGAAAAGCTTGGCACTTACGAAAATTAGAGGTTTAAAGACTCTAAGGTTCTAGAGGAAAATTCGTAACGATGCGAACGAACAGAAGTTCTTATCTCTAATTACATCTGTTATTGAAATTTATACAATTTCTAAATTAATCTGCTATTAAAGAAAATTCTTTTTTTTTTTTAATTTAATACACAAGTTCTAATCTCGTCTGAAATTTATATAAAAGTTATAATCTTATCCTATTACTTCACACGCGTGCGTCGATATCAATAAAACAAAATTGTTCATCATTTTCTATTAATTTCACATTCGCTTAACATTTTTTTATACACAATCAAAATTCAATAATTTATATTAGATTTGTGATCATCCTTGTTTTAATTTTTAATAATTATTCAGAGTATTAAAAAAAGAAAAAAAAAGACAAAACAAAACGTATCACTTACACATATAAAAAAGAAAATAAAGATACGTAGGGATTGCATCGATCGCGAAGTCTCTCGGGTCCGTTCGAATCGAATCCAATAAAGTTCAGCACCCTACATAGTCATTAGTAATCGCTCGCAACGATCTTCGATAAAAATCTATAATACCATAATGCCCAATCGCGCTTATTCAACAATATTAGAATTTTTAATTAATCAACAAATGATAATGTATCATAGATAATGGCATAAAATTCGGAGCTAAGAATATCAAAATAATTTATCGCCTAGATCACTCGAGATATTTTATCATCCGGCTATTTAGTCTCGCATCCTTGAACTACTCAAATAGCTGGTGTACCTGGCAATCCAATTTAATCCTAATTAAATTACGAAGGATTAAATGCGCATCGTTACGAATTTCGCTGCTCGAATGCGAGTCCATCTTGCGTTTTACAGATCCCAACGTCGTCGCGCGTACGCTGGCGGAAGAGTCTCGTTTCTCATGACCGAAGAAGCCCTCGTGGCAAGAAACCTAACGTACGCGCGACGCAAAGACGGACGTCTTTTATAGACAAAGTAAATTAGCAGATAATAAAATTCTCTCTCTGTTTTGTTACAAATATATCGTTACAATTATAAGAGCAAGTCGAGCGTTTCAGCGCGACGAATGCCAGAACCGCGGCTCTACGATCAAGCACGACTCTCGTGCAGTGAAACTTTCCCGAATTATTTCTCCACGCGGAGCTTTGTGAAAAGTAACGATTGACAGATGAGCATTTCTTTTTTTTTTTTTTCTATTTTTTTTCCAAAGCTTTCGTAATCCGCGGATCAATATGTGTATTAAATTCCCCGCGCGGCTTTTTTCCCTCGTGACTCAGCATGTCGCGGTCAACGGGACTTCGCCATCTGTCTGGAACTGATCTTTTTTTTTTCTTTTTTTTTTTCTTCTTTTTCCTCTCTCTCTTTCTCTCGGCACACGTCTTCCTTTCTAATTGGCAATCGCGCGAAACGCTCGACGGCTCCGGCGATCGCGCGAATCCTCACGATGCAGTGATATATTAACGCGTAACGTATGATACAGTCGAGTACCCGCGAAACGCCGGAGATGTTCGGAGTTTATCCCCCAAGAAAAAACGCAAGTTCGTTACAGCAATCGACGCAATAACCGAATTACTTTATCGCCGTTGTCCAACGCACGTGGGATCGAAGAAAAACCTTTCATCATGGACGTCCCAATGGCGCTCTTCCTTTGCCGTCTTCTCCTCTTCTCTCCTCCCGTCCTCGTAATCGAATTAATCCAGGTGCACCTCCTCCGTCTCTCTCTTTTTCTCTCTCTTTCTCTTTCTCCTTTACTGCTTCGCGTCACAAAAAGAAGACTTAATTTTTGTTACTGCCACTTTACGTTATTACACGACACAAGCGGGACTTCGGCCAAAATGTCGCAGGCAGATTTCAAACGAGGAGAAAGAAAGAATTAATGTCTTAAAACAGTGACACCACAATTAAAAAAAAAATAATAATAAGAAAAGAATATATATGCGTATGTAATCACATTAATCATGCTTATAATAATAATAATAATAATAATAATAATAATATAATCAGTATTAGTAAAAATTAATAAAATAACATAATAATCAGGAATAAAAATAACTAAAAGTATCAGCGCTTGCACGTAGGATTTAATTAGTTCCGTGGAAAATTGTAATAATATATTTTTAACGATTAATTAAAAAAAAAAAAAAAAAAAGAACGGCGTGTAAATAATTATCATAATATAGATTGAATATGAATTTGTATTCGTCGACTTCATTAAACGTAAAATCCACGAAACGAAAAATTGACGCATTAAATTACACAAGCAACAAATGTCGCTTTCGTAAAAATAAATCCTAGTTAAAAGCGAGCCGTATAAAATAAAGTAAAATACAATAAAATCTCGGTCGTGCATTTTTTCAAGCGGCGTTTGAATCGCGTTGAGACGTTGAATGGAATAATGAAATTTATTAATTAAAATAAAATATTAATTATATTATGAAAAACATTACATACAATATTATAGTTTATCGTTCGTTTTGAAATTTCTGACGCAATGCAAACGCCGCCGCCGACGAATAAAATACACTTACAAGTTTAAAACGGAAGCACACAACGATGAAAAATCACTCCATGCACGTACTTTACAATGCGAATCATTCATAAACACAAGGGGGATATTCGTCGGGAAAGGCGATCCTTCAAATTCCCGATTAATACGAACAAACGTGTCAAATCACAGAAGCGATTGTTACGATAAAAGAAATAAAAAAAAGAAATGTGTGTTTTCCAATATGTAATCAGTGCGTAATGGAAAATTTAAAAAAAAAATGGTGACACGGGGTGGCCAATTGGATGCAGAGAAAAGGGTAAAAATTAGATAAACGACGGTTGTGCGAACCGAAAAGACGTACTTACCACAAATCGGTTGACTTTGACCTTCGCCGCGCGCGGCGACTCGTTCGCCTGCGAACCCAGGGACTCGAAACGGGCCCTGAGGCTGCTCGCGGACTCTATGCTGGACTGCTCGCCCTGGGCCATCTCCATTTCGGCAACGTGGTGACTGCTCACCTTGCCGTCGGTCTCCTCCCAGTGCTCGAACTTGGCGCGCAGGGTCTTGGCGCGCGCCGCGTTTTGCGCCTGCTTCAGGAACTCGTCTTCCACCTGAGCCCCATAACGAGCGGAGGAATTCTGTTAATTGTCGGGTGTAGCCGCGTTGAAGGGCCGCGTTGAAGGGTCCGCTTTACCCGAAATTCGCGCGCGGGCGCAACGACCCCGGCGCGGATTCGCGCCGACTTTTTATTAACCCTTGAAAATCGTAAATTAATACTGCCGAAGTAATACAGTAGTTCACAGCAATGCTTCGAATACTTAGACGTGGAAATTTTTTGTATCTACAATACTTGGCAGTACTAATTTGGAAATTTCTATAAGAGAGACACGCCGCTTTTAGGTTTCCTTTCGAAACTCCGGGTCTTATTTGTTCGCTAATTAGGCCGCCGGAAATTACGCGCTTGAGGCGCGAAGACTTTTCAAATAGGAATTAAAGAGAGACCAACGAAAGGGTCATTCGCGCGGGATACGAACCTTGTCGGAGGCGCGAACGTAGTTGGGATCCCTGTCTTCGGCGCTTTCGTCACCGTCGGATTCCTCGCCGTCTTCGTCTTCTCCCTCGTCCGAGTCCGAGGCCGTCGCTTTAGCGAATTTGTCCTCGGGCGGTGGCGTGAAACGTTTCAAGGGCTTCGGGCCCTCCGGCAGCTCCTCCTTGCACGCGTTTTCCTCCATTTGCCGGAAAATAGACAGCATCTTTCTCGCTGTGTCCGTGTGTACCACCTCGTCTACTCTGTCGTCGGCTCGGACCACATCTGGATCGCGGTAAATCTCGCGATCCGGTGAGTTCATCTGCGAAAAAAAAATTCACATTCGTTAATACGTAATAAAATACGTAAAAATTTATAACTCGATCTAATTTCAGTGAACCCAATCTCAATGTTAATAAAACTTTTCGCGTAACGCGTTTTTAAATAAAACAGTCTTTTAATTAAAAATATGAAATAATACTTTACTTATCGAGTATTATCAAGCTTATTTTAATAATTACTTTTATTTATTAAGCATTAATAACTGCAATTGGATTATTTATACAAATCTACCTCGTTTCGAGGTCGTTAATCCGGAATTTATTTTAAATGTAACTTCGCTGTATATTTTATCTTCTGCGTAATTGCTAATCTAAAATTCGTGAAGAGCTAAGCCGGCAAGGACAGACGGGCGAAAAAGAACGGACCTCGCGTGCGTTGTTTACCGCTCGATAATTTTGAACCGAATATTTCGGCCGTGATGCATCGCCGGCGGATTCAGATAAAATCGAGATCGACGACCGAAATGTTTCTTTTTACCTAACCGTATCCGGCATGAGTCAACGCGAAGGGTCTCAAACGTGGGTGGCGCGACTACACAAATCTTCGGTAGAGACACAGACTTGTTTTTTTAATCAAAAAATATTATATACCGTAAAGACAGATCTAAGCTCAATATACATATTTCCGAAAATTTTACATAAAATATCGAAGGAGCACGATTACACTCAAATAATATAAACGAAATTAATAATAAAAAAAAAAAAAAATTAAAAATTAACGTGCTTTTAAAAAAAAAAAAAAAAATCATTAAAAACAGAGAAGTCGTGCAACAGAACTAAATAAATGAACACTTGCATGCTTCGAGATTTCAACTGCAGCATTAAAAGCGTGACAAGAATTTCTGTTATTCAAAAAAAAAAAAAAAAAAAAAAAAAAGGACTTATTCTTCTCGAGACACGAGGGTTCGGGCTCTTCTTGAGGCTTAGACTGGCCCGTGAACGTTTATACCTGAGCCTAGGTGGGTCAGGTAAATCGAGAACCTGATCACCGATCGAAGGTGACTCGTAGTGCCGCGACACTTCGAAAAGGCCACCCTCGCACCGGTTCGCGCCGAGACTTGTGACGAGACGCCGGTTTTTTGATCGGACGAAAGGGGGTTGCGGTAACGCGGCAAGGTTGACGTTTAATGGCGATCAATTGACAGGTTCAAGAGAGCGGTACCACGCACTCCGCCGGCGGCCAATTGCCGTCACTTACGACGATCTGGTCGCTTCGTTTCTCGCTCACGTCGGCGAGTCCGGCAAAAAAAAAAGCGCCGACCCGAGAACAAAATCCCCGAGACCTTCGTACAGACACGTTATTATACTCGAAGCGCGCAATTAAAATAGCTGAAGTTAAATTAAGCGATACGTCTAATCTCATTTGACAGTTTTTGATTACGACGGAGTCAGAAAAAAAAAGTAGGAGGAGGGGAGAAAAAAAAAAAAACGTGGCAATGTCTTGGTATCGCGATTCTTGATCAGAGATCTCGACTCTGTTGCGGTAATGGAGTCGGGAGGATCTACGGGAGAGTACTTCCAGCGGAATTCCACAAAGCCACCAGTCCAGAAAGGATATTTGATCACACGGTATCCCTCGGCACGTCAAGTGGCAAACGAAGCCGCGCCGAGAGAAGAATATAGAACCCAGCCATAATTTTATGACATTTTCAACGATAAATACTTATAATAAATGCGCAACTGTACGTTTAATCAAGTCGATCGTATTTATATCGTTAGAAAAAAATCATAAAACCATGGTTAGATTCAAAATTATGTTTTTTTTTTGTTTGTTTTTTTTTCTTTCTCCCCGAACTCTTTATCGTCGACGAAAATGCAGCTCGAGATCGCGCGGAAAGGAAATCTCGAACTGTTAATTAATTGCGAGCGATTGGCAGTAATTTGATGAAAACACGGCCGCGCATATTAATTGCGCGCTCTAAATATGTAGTTGAAACTTTCATATGAAAGTCTCACGCAACTTCCACGCGTCTGCAATCACGTCGGGATGTGTCGCTCGATGTAGAACGATTTACGATCGCGATCTTGCATTCAGCGCACGGATGACGTGGAAAGAAAAAAAGGATGTAATTTAGGCTTTGGATCGGTATATAAATCGAGCGAGAATGTAATTAATTACTTTTCTATGCAATTAACAAAAAAAAGAATGCGAGGAAAAATCGGACGTTCAACACGCGTCGCTAGAAAGAATTGAGTCGCACGATAATGTTAGCTTCGAGTGAAACCTTCGTGCGTACGCGGTGTGCGATTTTTGTGGGAAGTGGAACGCGATATTTCTCCGCGAGGTCTCCTCAAACGGTATCCCGAAAAAACGTTTCTCGATCACAGAGAATTAACGGATCGCCTCTCAGAAAATCTTCTTTTACAATTAAATACACCACTGATGAGCACTGAAACTCTAATTAACCAAAAATTATCGATACGAAGTACCGGTTTCGTGCCGACCCCGAGGAAGAGCGTGCAAATCGACCGTCTCGCGGGTCATTAGCTAAATCGTAGCGTCACTCGGCCGCGAAAGGTACACCGAGGGGGGAAAAAAAACGAGCCCAACTTCAATTTTATAATATTTCCGACTTAAACACACTCGATTCGATCACTTTTACCCAACGTCGTTGAATGAACTCTATTTATTCCTTAAAAATATTTTAAAATACTCCAAAGTTAAAGGCTGAACTTTTCCCTCGAGAAACGGAAAACGGATCTTTTCTCCGGTAGACGTAACCGAGATTTAACCTGGACCGGCGGTTACCTTTCCGTGATTTTTGGGACCCTCTTTGGCGAACGGCGCGAGACTGAGCGTCGTCGTTCGACTCCGGCGCGCTTCTCGAGGGAGGCTCTCCTTCCCTCGGGCTCGTGAGAAGTTCGTGCGGCGACAGCCGGTTGCTATGCCGTTCGCAGGAGGATAGGGGACCGCCGGTGTGTGTCCTCCTCCCCTCGGAACATCCGCACGTGCGTGCTGGTGTGCGTGTGCGTATGTGTGTGTGAGAAAGAGTTACTGCGAGGGGCCCCGTCGCGCCTTCCCTCGACCGAGGCTCTCCCGGGCCCCGGTGCCCGATCCGCTTGTATTACCCGCTCCTCACGAATGGAAGGATGTAGGAATACTAACGGTAAAAGTATGGCTGCTGACCACTCCGGGAGGGGGTTCAAGGACAGCTCGGTTTGCTGGAACCGACTCGCGCCGGTCCTCCGAGAGATGCGCGAGGCCCCCCTTTATTACGAGTCGCGTTTCGCGAAAACTGCCGCAGGATTCCTTATCGCGTCTCGATAATTATTGATAAGCCCGCCGGTTCGCGCCGGGGATGCACCCTCCGACAGGTGGAAATAAACTCGAGGGGGTTGTTCGCGCGAGTTAACGACTTTTCTTTTTTTTTTTTTTCTTTTTTTTATTGCTCGTGAGTTACAGATATACATATATATTTCACTTTGAAGGAAAATATTTAAATAAAAATAATTTAATTGCTTTTCTCATTATTTTACGAAACTGTTTTAAGATATGAAAATGTGTGAGAAATAAATATTGCGAGGGGGAAGTTAAGGAGAACGTGACTGCTGCTTGATCTTGGGTGGCCTGGACTTTCTCATAATTTTAAAAAAAGTAGCTCGAGGTTTACTTTTAATAACTTGTACAACGTGATCGACGTGATCGACTTTAATTTTAATAATAATAATAATTTCTTTTTTCTTTTAATTAAGAGCTAACGTTCTGTTAAATAAAGCATCAAGCAATAATAAATGTTACTTAACGCGAAGAGCTATATGATCGGAGAAAGTAATGCAAAATCGCGTTAGTATCAAACAAGAAAGAAAAAGAAAAAAAAACAAAAAAAAAGTAAAACACTCATGAAAATGCAGACGATTAAAAGCGTGATGCAATTTGAAATGGTCAAACGCGCACGAGCGCAAACATTTCTCCTATCTTAATTGAAAATGAGATCACGCAGTTTCTGAGGAAACCGATATCACGCGCCGCATTGCGAAATTTATCTCTCCCCCTCAATAATAACGCTAAACGTGTTTTAAGATATCTTTACATCCTTCGTCATCGATAATTTGAAAGTCTTCACGCTCAAGTCGATAACAATGTCAGTGATAATTATTTCAATTGAAGGGAATAATTTACAACCGTGCGAAATATAACGGTGCAGAAACAAAGAGTTAAATTAATTACACTCGCGTCATTAAATAAACAGTTAATTAAATTAAAATATTATTTAATATTATATAATTAAATTTTATAATATAATAAAAAAAAAAAAAGAAAAATTATAGAATTTAAAATGTTCTCCCGGTGTCTTCCGCGATTTATAAGCAAACGTCACATTCGCCGTGGAACAGTCCAGCGAATTGCGGCGATTTTATTAGTCAGCACGCATATAATTGTTAGAGAAAATCGACACAAAAGTGTGAGTCAATTAATCAACGACAATGAGGCCCAAAAGACCGAACCTTGACTTGACCGTCGCGGGGCGGCGTAATGCGAAATTGCTTCCGCTGTTTCTCCGGTTCCTTATAGGTTTCGAAGAATTTGAACTTGTTTGTAATTTCCGACGTTTCCACGTGGACCTCCTCGGTCGTGTCTGAGCTGCGCACCACGTCGTCCGAGACTTGACGAGCCATAAACGCCTTTTTCGCACAAACGTTTTCGGAAATTATCATTACCAAACGTCATTGACGCTGCGTGCGCGTTTCGTGAAAAATCTCACGCAGTTCTCATTTTAAGAAGAAGAAAAAAGAAATAAAAAAAAAAATAAAAGAAATACTTTCCTTGACGCTGTATTACTTTTAACAACGAACAATATCACATAATAAATAATAAAATAATTTCGAATAAAAATCATTTTCGATAATCTCACTTCGAGTAGAAACTACGTTTTGAAATATTAAATTAATATTTTAATTATTCGAGGAAATATATGTTGGAGTACAAATAGAAGTTCTAACTTGGTTGTTTTAAGGCGAATTGACGTTTCAACGACTTGAAAGACGGCGCGCGAATTCAGGCTAATTAAATACGCATGTATAATAGATAAAGGAAATCGGACTTACATCTCGTGCACGTCGTGAGGTCTCGGTCGGCGTTTTCGGAAGGACTGGCGTCACCGAACGTCCTGTTTTCGCCGCGGTGGCATCCAGCTCCAAAAAGAGCGACCGCGACTTCCTGCTAATTCCTGCGCGGCACGACCAACATAGATTAGCCATAAATCACCCGTAAACTGTCAATTAGCAGGTGGTAACTTTGCATCGAATCGACGACTCATAACGGTCTACTTTTGCTCGGAAGAAAAATTAATTTCTCGCACAAAGCCGCTGAATAGCGATATGACCTCTTAACACAATCTTCTATTTTGTAGATACTAGGCTGCTTTCTTTCGAGTTTTCATTGAAGATGCACAGTGACTGCATAAGATGAAGGTGAATATTAATATTAAAATTATCAAGTAGGAAGCAAACGCGTTTACAACACAATTAAGCAAACGAGAAATCTTTATCAATGGAAAATTAAAAAAAAAAAAAGAAAAAAACTTTAATTAAAAAGAAATAAAATAACGATGGCTTTGTACTCGAGAGTTTTCTCACGTTAATATTAAATCCTTTTGTTCGTCGACAATCGTGGATAATTTATTTATAGCTTCTGAATCACTCGCGCGTATTTTCAGAATTATCACATACTTCCTCTTCTATTCCTATGCAGTCATAATGCGGCAGAAATGTTCGATCAAACATTTCGCCGGTCTATTTCAGACCTATTTTAAGTTACCACCTCGGCGTTTCGGCTTTTCGTAATTTTCCAATTTTCCCGGGTAATCGATCGTCGAAAACCCCCTTTCCTACCTGCGGCGATCACCTCCTCGTCGGCCTTCTCCGGTTTCGGTTTACTGTCGGCTTCATCGTCCGAGGCCGCGATCGGCTCGCCGCGCTCGAATCTTTCTTTGAGAGACCGAGCGTGGGTGGTCGAATGCTGGATCTCTTCCGCTGCGTTTATTTTTGTGACGCGATCGCTTCCGGCTACCGCCTGTTGATACATCTCCTTCATTTTACCCTGTTTGCCCTGCAAACCGGAGGAAGAAGAGAGAGAGATTAATGGTTTGCTGCCGGTGAGAAGTGCGACGCGACGGCAGAATTATCTGTCGCATTTGAGGAGCGGGCTTCCGCGTGGAAAAAAAAAAGAGAAGCCGGTTGGGATAAAAGTCGCGAAAGAAATGCGCGCAGCTGTCTTTCAACGGCTCAATTTACACTTTTACGACGCGTCACGCGCGCGATAATAACGTAAAAAAAGAACGACTACGTAAATGTTGAGACCGTTACAACGGAGCCGCGCGGCTTTTTATTCGCGCCCGCTGTAAAATGTGATTCACCGCGAAATAATGACGACGATACTTATGGATTCATCCCGATAATTTTCCACGCGGGTCTACAGGGCGAAAGAAATTACCAAGAACAATCGCGATCGGATTCCCGCGATCTCCTCCTTTCTGGCTTCGCGCTGAACCTCGCGCCTTCCCTGCTGACTGGTTGATTCCCAGCGGCTCTTAATGTCGTCCATCTTCGAGAAGCTGATCGGTCGCTCGCGCGTGCTGCGTTTTGACTTTATGATTTCGGTATCCAGTTCTAAAATAAAAAAAAATTTAAAAAAAAATTAAAAATTATAAAATTATAACGAAAACGAGAAGTTTTTACCAGCGGAAGAAATTAATTAAAAAACGTAATGTACGTTAAAAAGAATTATTATTATTGATAGTAGCTTTATTAATCTAGCGTTAATCATATACTTAGGTTCTTTTCTCTTAATGAAGATTTATTCTGTTAAGTTTAAGTGTCTTTATTACTCGGTGCGATTTAAAAGGACTTTAGTTAGGCTGAAAAATTCGTACTCGAAAGGTCTAAAGAGTCTACAGATTTTTGATAGGTTTTTTATCAATCTCACCTTCGGTCTCCTCCGTTTCCACCTCGTCTTCGCTTTCGCTGGACTCTTCGTACGGTATACCATTGAGAGATTCATCCGCCACGCCGATGTCCATGCCTTTCGCCTGAAATCTGAACGAGAAAAGGTATTCACGGGTACTTCGCGTCATCGCGGACGGATTTAATACATTTGTTGTAATAATTTACACCGTGTTTTTTTAAACTTCGAATTACGCAAAGAAAACCGCTGACTATTGAATACCGCGAAAACGTCATCCGTGTTGGTTACACGTCACTCGTGGACGATTTAATGAACTCAGCGACAGTTTCATCTATACATATAATAATCGCAAATGTCAAGATTTCTAAAAGCGATATATATTTTTTTAATTAATATTAAATATAATAAAAGTTCACGTAATAAAATCGCACGGTGCAATCGATTGTAACGAAATGTACACAAAATTAATTTTACACGTAACGCAAAGACTCCCTTTTCGCCGCGCGCGGTGTTCGAAACTGCAAAGAGCACCTCCCGAAAATTACGTCACCCACTCACTTGGCCAATTTGCTGAGAATACTCGGCGATCTCTTGACGGCGATCTGCGACGGCGAGCGTTCGATCTCATTGGCGTTCTCCGTGCTGGCCTTCTCGAAGACTTGGAAGCGCGACTTGACGTTCAGGCTCGAGAGTTCCTCGAGTCCGAGATCAGGTTTATCGGAAGCTGAAATTCAGAAAGAGATCTTTTTACTCACGTCCCTCTTTTTCCACCTCTTCTCCGCGGGGAGCGCACTCGGTGTTCAAACATTTCGACACCCTTTCTCTTTCGCCGCGGCAAGGAAACTGGTTAGATACTCGAGATTGACGATTCATGGAAGAGGCGAGTACGAAAACTCTGAAAAATGAGTCTGGCTGAAAGGACCTGAGTCGGGAAGAAAGGATCGGGCCTTGATGCGATCGATCTCGGGTCAAGGCTCTTGCGAGCACCTCGCTTTCTTCGTGCGACACCGCGATACCGCGATGTTCCGCTTCCAAGCGGAGCCGACGCCGAGAGATGTTTCATTGTGAACGGGAATGTTGCAGGATTATTTCTCCAATAATTCATCGGTAAGTTTGCAAATTAGTTGCACGACTTCCACACGTTAGCGACATTCTTCAAGGCTGAGAAACGTGAAGGGGACACACTGACAATCGTGCGATGCGTTAAAATACGCGACTAGCATTTCGCACGCGAGCAGCGCGTGGATCATTAAAAGCATCATCGCCAGTCGAACGACATTATTTTTCCCATGCAGCCGGAAAGTTAATTTTAACACTGACAGCGAGGCTGGTGCGAGCCACATCGTAATTCGGCGGAATGCGCCAGTGGCTCGCGGGTCTCGAGAAAAATATGCCGACTAATGAAACGCCCGGCGCCAATAACGAGGCGCGACTCGCTTTATTAATCGGCACGCCAATCGGGACGCGATTTGACGCGCAGATAAATTTTCGATTCGGCGGCCAGTCATCGGTTAAAAAGCCACTCGGCAAAACCGGCGTCAGGGTTACCAAACTGGGCTATTTTCCGTAAATTAAAATTATCTAAAAAAAAAAATAATATCTTTCACAATATAAATTCTTCAAAAGCAGGTTTTTGACTACTCGAAATAATTCAGAATGCGGACATTCGCTTTTACATTTTTTTAAATTAATAAAATTTAATTTTATAAAAGAAATTTTTTTTTTTTTTTTCTAATTAAATGTAATTTAATTTATAAAATTAAAATTTGGATTTGGAAATGTTCGATTTTAAAAGCAGCCCAATCTGGCAACTTTTGTTCCACGCCACTATCACACACACACACCCCGTCAAACGTTGACGTTGCTGTTCGTTACCTCTGACCACGTCGGGCGGCAGCTCTTTCGGCTCGTTCTCCCGTATGATCAGCTCCGGCTTTCGAGGTCGCACTGCGGAGTTCACAAGACAATTCTTTGTCGCATTAACGATACCCCTCGTTCGTTCGCGCGCAATTTACACGGGAAAAGAAACGAGATGAGAATCGCAATTCCAGCCACCGCGTTAAAGAGCCTAACAAACTTGGGTCTCTCGCCCACCGTTGACACTCGGGCCTTCTGAATCGTGCCAGCGCATTAAAACAACGTTAAGCGCGTCGTATCTAAATTTTCTACGCCATTGTCTGTATCACGTCGAAAATAGAGTCGTATTTCTTATAATTTCTTATCATTATCTTCTCACCGGGCGATCAATCTTCTCTAATTGTCCACGACTCGACGCGATCGTCCTCCGGTACACGCATCGCGCTCTTAAGACAAGACGAGATCCGCTACAGACGGAAATATGTACATACATTACATTCCGCGACAAACGCGACCGGAATTGATCTGCCGCTGACCGCGTGAGCGAGTTCTATCTTTTCCAACTTTTCCCTTGAGGAACATTAATATTTCTGCGCCTCGTGGTGCTCGCATAATTCTCCGCGCAAAGTCTCAACCGAGATTAGAGGCGAGATGGAGCCGACGGTGAATTTGAGCGTCCGAGGCGAGGTTTAATGAGCGGATCCGCGAAGACGATCCTTTTAAGCGGATTACCGCGCGAAATGGCGATCGCCTTACCGGGCTGGTCGGACTCCTCGACCGGTTTCGGTTGGAAGAGCTCCTTGAAGTGCGGCTTGCAGTAGAGCGTGCTCTCGTGGCTCTCGTAATTGTCGACGTTGAGCTGCTTGCTGCACTGCACGCACCGGAAGCAATTCTTGTGCCAGACCAGACCCTCGGCCTTCGTCTGCTCCATTTGGAACACGACCTTGCCGCAGCTGCGACAATTCGCGTTCGCGTCGGCATTCTGGCCCACCTGCAACGCACCAGTGCACCGATTAATTGGCACCCTCGCGACTTTCACCTCCTCGCGACGGGGAAGCGAACGGACGACGCACTCCGGATCAATCCCGGTTAAACGCGTTACGTGACTTCGAATTTAAGAAAGAGATTTATTGCTCAAAAAATTTTAACTTAAACCGCGAGTTCAAAAAAAAAAAAAGAAAGAAAAAGAAAATTATAAAAAATAAAAATGGTTTATTTAAAAATTTAATTTAAATAAAAAAGATATTTTGTAGATTTTTTTTTTTTTTTGTTACGATTTACGATCGTCGGAGAAATGTTGCGCGATAAGTACTTTAATGAGGTTTGCGTGAAATGAAGGAGACTTACGGCGTTTAGTTGCTGCTGGACCTTCCCCGCGTCGACCGAGCGAACGTGCAAAACCGTCTTCTTGGTAAGAGCGTCAAACTTGTTGAAGCTCGATTTCTGTAAGTACAAACGATGGGAACGTCAGATAACGGGCGGCGTGAATCGAGTGGCTGAGAAAAGAGGGAGACAGGGGGAAAGACAGGTGCGAAAGAGTACGTTCCGCAGGCAAACATTTTTCTAGCATTATCCACGAACGAGAAGGAAATTGTATTTCTCGACAGTTCTTTACTATCGAAATAAGATGCAGGCGGAAATAAAAGGGAGAAGTAGACGAGTACGAAGTCGCCGTTGTGCACGAACGGAGAACGCAAAATGATTAAGTTACCGAAGGTTGTCGACTATGTCTGATCGAAAGTATTCCACTCGCAAATTCAGAAACTTTCGTCGAGGAAAAATAAAACGCTGCAAAATGCATAAATTGTTCTAAACTCCACTTTTGCGTTTTCCGACTTACACGAGGGGCGGTAATAACTTTTCGAAGAGAGATCGTACACAGAAATTCGAAAGGGTGAAATCAGTCGCAGAGTAAAAAAAGCGAAGCGCAATTTATCTCTTTCTAAGAGCGGCAAAAGCGATTAAAAAAAAAAAAAAAAAAGTGATAATAATAAAACGAGAAAAAAACTCGTATGACTCAAGTCAAAGGTCCACCTCGGAGTCTTACCTCGAACCTCGGCCTCTCGCATGCCTGATCCTTGTCCTTACCCTCGTCCGTTAAGCTTGCCAAACTACAGTAGGAAGCCCTCTGTCCCCCCGAGGGTCGGTTTCATTCACGAGTGTCAGTTTTAAGGGTCGCATGCCGGGAGAGGGTAGCGTCGCGCAACAACGAGAAGAAACAGGTCGCAGGTTAGTACGGCTTGGCAATTAAAAACGAGCACATGGGCAGATAATTGTTCGCGCAGCAGTTAGCCAACTCTCGACAGAAACGAGCTTCGAATTTGCAGTAGCAGAGACGTTTCTCGCGAAGGCGATGGCACCTCGAGCTAATATTTGCTTCCGAGAGTATCAATTTGTCCCTTTTTTCCGAAGCCAGCTCGCGTCCCACCGTGCAACACTCTACGACACACGTGCATTATGCTCTCGTCGCGAGTACGCGGTAGAGAAAGAGGATTTTATTTGCAGGATCGTTGGTTGCTATTTTTAATTTTACGCCGCAAAAGTCGAATTATTCGCAGCTGTTTAAAGAAGCTTCGAAAAAAGAAATTTTTTTCTTTAACGCGGCGAGAATAAAAGTAAGACGGTTCTTTTTTTTTTTTTTTTTTTTTTCTTTTTTTTTTTTTTTTAATACGTAAAAGGCGTTTTGATAATCGAAGCTGTGCCAACTGCTGCGTCGGGAAAGAGGAGCAAAACGAACGGCGAAAGACAACATTGGAAGCAGCCATGGAGTCATGCATTTTGAATGACTGATTTCGGAGCAATTAATTAATATTTTATCAGTTATCAATACCATTTAATATAAATTAATTAATTTTAGTCAATTTCTATCGTCCATTATCAGATTTTTTTTTTCTATTTGAAATAAAAGCTTAGGCAGCTTGCGACATTTAGCAGGTGCCGCATCGACGTCGCTCGCAAATCACGAAGAAACTCGACCCGCTTTTCCCGCTTTTCTCTCCATATTTGCACTCTCGAATGTTTAAGCGCAAAAAAAAAGGAAAAAAAACGCGAAATTCCAACGGGAGCGCACGCGTCTCGAAGCGATCCGGGATGCCCGCTTCTTTTCCCAGCGGGAGGCTGTGTCGAAATCCCGACAATCGCGTGACCGATAAAAACACAGGGCAGAGAAAAAGAGAGAAAAACTCGCGATCGCGCGATCGACATCCGGAGCCCGTATTTCCTCGTATTCGGCCGAAGTAGGGCAAATAAGTAGTCTCTCATTATCAAGTCGGCCCTTCCATAAATGGAGAGACGGCATTCGCGGCGTGACGGCGAGCTGCTCCGGCATGCGGCTTCGCGAAGCGACGTGGCGGTGTACTTGACCCGAGCGCTCATTCCGGAGAACGCCTCCGATCGCTTCTGTTAGGATCGTACCCGCGGATTTCCGTTGAACGTCCGAAAATAGCCGGCACCTCCGGCGCGAAGCGATCGAAGCTGACATCATGTGGTGCCGAGCCGACGCTCGCGCGCTCCCTTCGCTCGCCTCGCGCTCGCGATTAATGCGAGCACGGTAAATGCGTAATAGACCGCCGCCAGGTACCGTAGGATAGAACAATTACACGCCCGCCGCGAGAGGCATCGTAGATCGTTACTCCCGAGTGGCGGATCGTCGATCGCGAGCCCCGATAAGGCTCCGGTTTCGTTAGGCGCGCTTTATCCGCTCGCGCTCGGCTGGCTTCGAATGTTGCCCGTCTGCTCGCGAGTGAGGTACTTACGAGGGCCTTGACCGACACCCTGGCGAAGACGAGCGCGTCCCTGCTGAATCGCGAGTAACCCCTCTCGCACACTCTCAGATCGCCCATCGACCTCGCCTTCTGCGATCGGGGCGAGAGGGTCAACGAGAATACAGATTAACGTTGAATCGTGTTGAGAGACGCGAGCTCTGTGATGCACGCGATAACGGGGAACCGTCTCTTATCAAGAGAGAACTCGCCGCGAATTCTTTTGTAGCCGGCGAAAATTATTATACGCGCCGAACGATTCGTTAAAATTTTCACGCGACTTGTCGCGCTTTCTCGTCGTTAAAATTGCAGAAATAATCGCGCGAGAAATGCGATCGAAATAATCGAAACTTTGTTGAAAGCGAATTTTATTTCGTAGAGAAATAAAATTATTTTCCGCGGAAAATGATTGAACTGTCATTAGAAATTAATGTCACAGAGCTCGCACTCCAGATTATGCGATTAGTACACTATGGACGTTTATCTGCCTTGGAATTTATGTAATATCGCCGCGACGCTGTAAAGCGAATATCGAAAGTGGCTCATGCAGTAACAAAGGTTGCACGATGCGTTTCTTCATTCCTATCGTACACCGGAAATTAATTTGCAACGCCGTTAATAAGCATTCGCATGCCTGCAGACTTTGCCTAGGCAACGGCGATCGGCCTTCTCATTTACTTCATTGCCGCGAAAGAAATTGCAAAGGAGTATAAATAGTAATAAAATAATAAAATAAGAGTAATAATGTTAATTAAAAAATTTGCAAAATATCGCGAGAAATAAATGGAAGCTTAACTCCTGCATATTAATCGAGAAAATGCTTTTGTTCTTCCAAATTAAAAAACATCTCATCGTTAAATCAATCAAATCATTTAAAACATATTTTTAAGATTATTATCCTTCGTAAATAGCGCAGAGAAAAAAGATTTTTAATTCAAATTAAGAACAAACGATAGCCAAACATGCACGATTGTTACGTAACGATTAACTACACACACGCATACGCACACATTGATCAAGGCAATGATAGATAAAGACGAGATATTCGCGATGCGGGTGTATGTCTCTTCGACCGAATCGGTACGGCATACAAACCTCCTCGGTTTCCATCGCGTGGGCCGCTCTCCCGAAGGCCGCCTGATCGCCGTCACTCATGTTCGAGATGTCGCCGAAGCTGCGACACTGTTAGTTGGGACAAAAAGGACATGTATCTGACGAGTGTGTCTGTTAATGAAAGCGGATTTTTTTTTCTTTTTTCCGGCGGTAAAACGCGCGTTAAGGTCCCGTCGACCGAGAAGGGACGAGGCGCAGCCTCCACGCGGCTGTACCGCGGCTGGCGAATAATTCGACGACACTACTCGGACGCGCGCTCTCGCGTCCTCGTGATCGCCTCGCCTCGCCGCGAACGTGATCGTACGTCGCCTGTTACTTACTAATTGTTTGATGGACACGCCGGTGGCGATCCGCTCCCTGGCCAGCTTCTCCTGGTCGCTGCGACTCGTCTCCGAGACGTAGTTCTGTGTCTGCATGCGCAGAAAGAAGGACAAAAAATGCAGGCGGGTCAGTACGCATGCAACAACGCAGGCGAGCTTTCAAGCGGCTTTGCGCGAAATTATAATTTATTCCATTCGGTTAGTTATATTATTATTAATTGTAATTAATTCGTATGTTTTACCTAGTAATAACGAGACTAATTAATTAATCGTTAATTTCTTAGTTTCATTATTACGAGGATAAATTATATAAATAAATTATAAACTAGTTACATTATTTTTGTTTAATTTTATGTATATTGTTAAAGTAATATTAATGCCAGACGTTAATTTTATTTAATTAGACATTAATGTCGAATAAATGCCGCTGTAACTCGGCATTTCAAAATTTAACTTACTTAGAGAGAGAAAAAAAAAAAATAATAAAAACATTTTGTCTCGCAAAAGACTCGAAACGTGTCTCGTATCAATTTACGATATATACTTAATTAGCTAAAAAAAAAATTTACGATTTTAACGTTTAGCGACAGCGCAATTTCGACGGCGAGCTTAATTGAACAGCGCAGGTAACTGAAATTTCTTAATAAAGCGATAGTATTTAGCGCTAATATTCGGCTTGACTTACCAGCGATTTAACGTTGACGTTCGACAGATCGTCCTCGTTGGAAAAGTCGATCGTCTCCGGGTGCGAGCGCCGTGTGCCCGTGTGCATGCTTGCGTCTCGTAAGCTACAGTTCTGATGGGCGAAAACAAAAGAAACACAAACACACTGAGCATGCAGCCGCACGAGTGATTAATAAGCTGCGTCTACTCTAACTTGCGCCGTGCCGTTAGTCGCGTACGACAATCAGAAGCGGGGAAACAATTACGCCACGGCCGAGCTCCACGTTTCGCTCGCGACACATTTTGCGAACGTACCAAGCTTCGCTTTTTCCTTTTTATTCTTTATTTATTTTTTTGTATTTTTTTTTTTATGTATGAATATTAATATAATTCGGTACACGGACAAAAAAAAGTGTAATGCGTTAACGGAGAAATATAGTAATAACGTAATGACGTATTTTCTCTTTCTTGCCTGGCCAATTGGAATGTTAAATATATTATTTAATAAAATAATATCTAATTACTTTTTTGCCGGCATCGTAAAGGACACCTCTCGGAACGGAAAATGGAGACTCCGCCGCGGCTCGTTAACCGTAATTGCGCGCGGAGGGACGGTCCTCGTGAAAAGAAAACGTTGCGATCGGTATCGCCCGCGCTCCACTTAATACCGTTCCGATATCGGTCGCGATCGACGTATCACATCGATTCCACGAGGAGCGAACTCGCTCCTATCTGTGCCGAGGAAATCCGGAAAGACCGACGGGTCCGCAGCCGAGGCATCGAAAGCGCGAGCTTCCGGTTTTCACCGAGGAACCACCTCTGCCAATGCAAATCGACTTCAATCTCGACTTAATTCGCTTTTTATCTCTTTCTAATCCTAAGAATTGGAACAAGATAAATGGCAGGTTAAATCGAGATTGGAGTTAATCCGTGCTGGCGAAAATAGCCCCGAGAGCTTTTACGTCGTAATAATTAGCAATAACGGTTTCACGCGCACGTCAAAAAATCGTCCTCGATTACGTCGCTCGACAAAAAGAAAAAAAGTAAAAAAAATTTTTTTAAAGAAAAAAAAAGAAAAAAAAACTCCCAAACGCGCACAGTTTCAAACGGACACCGCCATTTGAATCGCTCAGTTAAGAAGAGTCGAGGAAGTTTATGTAATCCGCTCTACGGTCCATTTGAAGCTACGCGCATCTGGGAGTCGCTCGAGTAACAATCGATCTTTGTTGATCCGAGACGACGAAGCTGTCCGTGGGTCCCATTTGGACCGAGCTCCGATTAAGTTAACCGAACATTAGGCTCAATAAAAAGGCATATTAAAGACTATATGTGTCGCATGGAAATTTTCTTCTACCGCGTATCAGATTTCCGATTAAACCGATCGGAGCCTGGTGGAAGTGGGTCTCAGTGCTTCGCCGGTCTCGGCAGAGACTTGACGGTTATAGAGCACGTACCGGTGAAAGGATGGCTGCGGGACATCCCGCGCACACGTGCGCGTCTATCAAAACGATTTACAACTCACCACGGAGATGTTCTCCTTCTCGAGATCGTTCTTCTTGCTCTTCTTGGTCTTCTTTGTACGCGGCGTGAGGCTCGGCGAGGTGGCATCGTTGCCGGCGACGCCCTCGATTCTCTTCTTCTTCGTTTTGGTCCCACCCTTCGAGGTCACCGTGGCGGAGCTCGTGGTCACCGTTTCCTCGCGGCTTTCGCTCTGCGATAAAAGCAGAAAAAAAAGACATTTATTAAGTTGCATTTGAGAAATTCTCCTCCGCCGGCGTTTAAAGCTACTGCCTTGTCGAGAATTCGAACGTCCGCGCGGGTAGTTTTTTTTTTATTGAAGGCCACCTGGACCGAGTCTCGATTAATTTAAACGAAGATAAAGAAAAAGAAAATTAATTAATTAGAATATTTGTTTCACATGAAATTTCTCTTTGATCAGATATCAGATCTTCTGATCAAATTAATCGGAGGTTTGTTGAGGTGGGCCCAAGTGTCTCCTTCGCGAGTTGTGGGCGAGCGCACGGTCTGCAAGAAAGGCACGCGGGCGAAACTGGATTCAGTGCATTGTACAGTCGGGATTCAATGGTCTTTATTGCGCGCACCGGACTAAGTGAAACGCAGTCTCCGCGGGTCGACGCGGAAGTTCGCGTTCGCCTAACAAACACGATTTGCGAGCAATAATATCGGTTTCACGATGTCGCAACGCGATATTCCCACCGAGTGCAAGAGCGCGTGATTTTATTTATTAATTTTTTATATTATTGTATTTTTAATTCTATTCATAATCATATTAACGATAACAATTGCCACTTATTATTAATATTACAATTAACCAAATTCCCGGAAAACGTCGGAAGCCCACAGAGAAGCGTCGAATAAATTAAAATTAATTTTCACTAATTGCGTAGCCGACGAATTTCGCAAGTGGAGTAAAACTCGAGCGCGTTTTTCGCGCTGCGAAACGAACTGTGGCTCCGAGAAATGTCCCGGCGGGTCCCGCACTTCGGTCTCCGTTTCGTTCCCAACGACCGGACTCATTCTCGTTGTCCGGGGCGCACGTGAGCGTGCATAATGCCGACCATCCGTGCGCTCGAACGGCGAGATTCCGAGCCGAATACCCGCCTAATCGCACGGCTTCATCCACGAGCGAAACTAGCCCGATAACGCGCGCTGCAATTAAAACGTCGTTCGCCTACGTGATTCTCGGCCAGGCTCGTAATTGTCGTCCGGCAGGCAATAATCTATGCCCCGCGTTTATGACGAAGCGATACGAGGTAACGGAATAATTATCGAGCGAATGGTGCGAAAACGTAAACGGCGTGGAGCTCATAAAAAAAATCGAGATTCGGAAAACCAAAAAAACGCTTCCCTTCTATGTTCCTCAAGTTCTTTTATTTTATTTTTTTTTCATTTTTTTTACTTTCTTTTATTAGAAGAAATTCAGTTTTTTATTTTCTCGAGTCACAACTCGGCCTCGGTTCGCACGGAGCGCGAAAGCAACGGCGCGTTTCGAACGCGGGTATCACGGACGACTGATAAGAGCGTCGTGTTTTCACGGCCCCAACGATTTATACGCGATGGCGTAATTGTTCGATAGGCACGACCGTCCGACAAGGAAGATTTCTGATAAGCCGCGCGGAAAGCAATATTCCGGAATGGAATAAGAGCCGCGCGAGGAAGGCGCGACATAATGCGCACCGACGCAATCTCGGCCGCGACGTTTGACTATTAATTATTCAGCCTCGAGCAACTGATAGCCGCAACTGCGTCACTTCGAAATACGAACGGTAATTAGGCGAAAAAATGTCAAAGTAAAATATTTTAATATAGAAAAAAAAAAATTGTAATTAGATTTTGTTTTTTAAATAATTGTCTGCGATGAATTTTTGTTTAGCGAAAAAAGATGAGCGCGACGAGTCGGCGGGACAATTTTCTTAATTAATAACGAAGAGCCAGGGAACAATTTTGGGAGAAATCGCACGTAGCCCGCTTCGCGAATCGCAATTTCAGGGCAATCTTGGCGCACTTGGCAGTCATCTCGCGATTCTACCGCGCGATCAAAGTTCGCAACAACTTCCTCGCGGCAAGCGGCGATTTACGGTGCTCCACCTGCACTTTAGCACTGTCCGTTTGAAGCACGAAGTTCCAAGTCTACGGGTACTTCGATTGCACTCGTCCCGAGAGCTCGGGAGAGGCGGGCCGACGGTTCCTACGCGTCTTGTCGAGGAGACTTTCTCGTGAAAGCGATCTTGGTCGCGTCACCAGCAGCTTGTATCACTCCGGGCGCGCACTGCGCAGTCTGGACCTTCTTCTCTTAGTTTATCCGGCTGGGTCCGAGGCAGCTTCTAGCACCGGCATCGGCCACGCACTCAGAATGACGAACGCGCGCGTCCACCTTGGCAACGGGGTCGACGAAAGCCGACGCAGAAAGAGAAGGCTAGAGCCGGAGGTTGCGAGCGCGAACGAGACGGTCGGCGAGCAAAGCGAGAGTGGGAACTACGTGGAGAGAAAGAGAGAAAGAAGGACGGACAGCGGTTAAGGAGAAAGAAGCGAGGAGAGCCCAAGGAGAGACCGAAGAGAAAAAAAAGAAAAAAAAAAGAAAAGAAAAAAAAAGGGCAAATGTTCCTGCTCAACGACCGTGTCGTCTGGTGCGCGCACCTCCCGCACGTTCAAGTTCACCGCGGTGGTCCAGGTCGTACCTGATCGACGATCATCCTCGGGAGTCGCTCCTCGGGACGCGAAAACGGAGAACCGCGCTGCGCGATACCACGGAGATGTCTGAGGACTCCGCGTCCTCTCTTTCTCCTCCCGCTGAGGTGAGCGTGCGTCCCGTAACGGGTTCAGGAAACTCGATGCTCTTCAAAGCGTGGCACGCGGTGGGCCGACGATTGGCCGCTTCCACCGGACACGTGGAGCCGGTTGGCCGAGGTGAGAGAGCCGCTCGGCGTTGCTGCTGCTCGCCGAGCAGAACCGAGAGGCCGAGGAGAGAGGAATGTTCCAGGGGGAAAAGCCTGGCCGAAGAGGAGCCGTTAAGAGGCCGCCGCGCGATCGACTTCGACGCGGCCTTTTTATCCCGTCCAGCCCTCAACCCTCGACATTGAGCCAGATTTTTTTTTTTCCTCAGCGTAGGTCGCGATGACCCACTAATTTTCAAACGTTAGCATTTTTCAGAAAAAAATTCCCGTATTAATTTATCTTATTTTTACTTTATTTTTCTTTTTTGTTTTTTTAATACGCCTAACGTATTCTTTTTTATTTAATATTTAGCGTGTTGATTGAAAAATATGTTTTAAAATTTATACGCTAGGTCCCGAGATATAAGCGAAGAGAAACAAAGTGACTAGACAATTTTGCTCTTAGAATTCGATGAATTAAAAAAAGAAATAATGTATCTCGAATAATAGTAACCCGTCTTTTGGCCCGGTCGAAATCCGAAGCCGGCGCGTTACGGACGCGAGACTCGCCGGCGATAAGCCGGCTTCCGTTGTGACCACGGCACCTCGCATTTGCATAAGATTTGTGGCGTGAGCGATCGTCACGCGCCGCTGAATCGTGGAAGGGTGCACCGCCGAGGGTATCGAGGTGATAAAAGTGAATAGCGCACTCTCTGCGAGTAACGACTCGTTGCGAAAAGGGCACGTCGAGAAACTACGATCGTACGAAAATAGGCGTGTGATCGTAGGAAAGAAGAGAATCGATCGTTAACTCTTATTCACGCTCGTCCCTGATTATTTAAGACGGAAAGGTCGAGAAATTCGAGTAATAAATCGACAGCACGCGGGTACTCCTTCGGCGACTCGCGCTACTATAAATAGCAAAGGAGATATAAATTCACTAAACTTAGCGCATCGACACCGCAGGGAAGAAGAGGGAGGCAGAGGATTATGCGAGTCCACGTACGTTCGCTAAGATCTCTTACCTGGAGGCTGCAGCTGCTGGAAAAAAAAGAAAAAAAAAAAAAAGAAAAAAGAAGGATAAACGAGATTAATCGGCCCGACGTGTAAAAACACGCGTAGGAGTTGCGGCGGAGCGATGGCGCAATTAGTCTTGCAGAAATTGCTGGGAGGATCAAATGCACAATACGCTCGCGGGATTTATCTCTTGCGCAACCCGCGGAATTATGAGCGCCCGGGACGCGAACGTTCGCAGCAGCGCGAAGGGTTGGCAAGACAACCCTTATCGATGTCTCTTGCAGAAACTTTCGAAATTAATACCGTCAAATAAATAGAAATTATTTATTTAGCATTAATTTATTATATAGTTTTTAATATAAGAAAATGTTGAACAATGCCTTTTAATAATAAAAATTATTAATTTTTAGTATTTATTTGGCAGTATCGATTCGGGAGTTTCTATAATAATTTTTGTAATAATTTCTGTAAGGAATATCGAGGCATATAAATTACGCAATTTATTCGCGATTACACGCGAGATTAAATCGGCAATTCCGAGCAACACCACACAAGAAGCGATCGCTTTCGGGAGGATCACTCTCGCAGACAAAACCAAGCACTTAATCGCAAGCACAATTGATTAATCCTACCTGCACGTACGATCAGCGTGGCGGCTCGAAGGAAAGCGCTCTCATTCGCGAGGAACGCCGCACGTCATCGTCAAGAAGTCGATGTCAGTGACACGTCATTTCATTAATTTTGCCGTGAAAACAGTCGCGAGTGCAGAGTTTCGATTCACGCGAGAAGCGAGGCGAGTCTTTCCTTCGGGCCGTTTCCTCAAGCAGACGTCGAGTTAATTCGCCAAGAAAAAAAGAAAAAAAAAAACAGCACACTTACGTCGCAGGCGTTAGAAACATCACTCGTCTCCGTCTCGTCCGGCGTGGCCAGGGGTGCGCGAGGGGACGAAGGGGCGAGGCAATCATCTTGCTTTCCCTCATTATCACCCTTCGCCGTGTCGTTAACGTCGTGTACCGGTGCGTCTCCCCGCTCCCCGGGTGACCTCGTGGCCTCCTCGACCGTGGTCCACGAGTCCGGGCCACCGGGCCGCTCGGCGACGAGCCGCCTCGTCTCCGAAAAGACCATCACCCCCGCGTCCGACACGACCACCTCGGTCTTCTCGATGAAGGTCGAGTCCGACGCCGAAAACTCGCTCGAGGACTCGTCCGGATGCTGCACATCCTCGATGTGGACCAGGCACTCCGGCGACTCGCCTTCAACGGCCAATGACACCGCGATTTCCGGCGTTTCTTGGTTGGCCTCCTCGTTCAGCACCCGGCGCTCCATGTCGAGGAACTCCTGCGTGCTAGCCGACTCCGCGGATATCTCGGACATCTGGCCGACGTCGGAGAATCGGCATTCGTCCTCCAGCTTCGAATCGGCCTCCGTGGGCGACGATTTGTCCTCGCGGGAATCATTAAGTGTACCGATATGCTCGTTCATGGAAGACTCTTCATTCCGCTCCTCGTCGAAGTCGCCGCCCAGCCGAGCGGCCTGCTGGCCGTCCAAGAGTGGCGGCTGGTTGATCCATGTGTCCGGAATGTCGACGTCCGCGCTCCTTCTGTTCTTCTCGAAGTCGGCTCGCGGGAGATCCGCGTCATCTGACGCCTTCGGTACCAATTCTTCCTCCTGCTCGTACTTGTTCACTGGACAGCTCGCGCGGATCGGATAGGAGCCGTCCACGAGGTCGCTCGTAACGTTCGGATTGTCTTCCGCGGCGGGCGCGACTTCCTTGACGACCGGTTGGCGTTCACCACCGTTAACGTCCACCTCGTCGCGACTCGGTTCTTGGTCGTCAACCTCGCTCGACTTCTGAACGATTATCGGGGCGACGTCGGCTTCCGGCTGTCTGACGAGCGCCTGGTTCTCCTCCTCGTCGTGGAAATGCGCCGAATCCAGTTTTCCGACTTCCAAATCGACGCGCGGGGACACATGGCCGTTTCGGTGGCCGTACGGTTCCTCGATCAAGGCGCAATGTTCGCTCTCGGCGGCAATGAGGTCCGCGTTTACGTCACCGGCGTCCTGCCGGTGGTCCAGAACGATTCTCCTGATCGTCTCCGGCTGGCCGGCTTCGCTCTCCGGCTCCTCGGCTTCGTCGTCGCCCTTTCCGGCGCAGATCCTGAGCGCCAGTTCGCTCTCTATCAGTTCTTGCAGGCTCTTGTCGTCACTCTCGAGCTCGTTGCGCGTGTTGTTCGCGAGCACGAGATCGTCTTCGTCGTCATCGTCGCACAGCGTGATTAGTTGGGCGTTACTCGCGGTTAGATCATCCAAATCAATCAAGCCGTTGTTAGACTGAACACCGCACACCTCGCTCTTCTTGCTACTTACTACATTGATCGACTTCTTCGTCGCCACCTCTGCCATCGTGGTTCCTCGCGCGATCACGCCGTGGACACCTAGAATAGATTTAGAACGCCTATTATTTTCTTTTACATCTCGACGTTTTAATATTTTTGCGAGAAGCAGATTAGAATAATAAAAAAAAAATAAGCTGCTTCTCTCTCTTTCTCCATCTCTCTGTCTTTTCCCTTTCTCGCGCGAGCTTATAGGCAATTACGAATTAATACGGAGATGAAACTGGGCAACGGGAACGCGAAATGTAGGATCGATAAATAACACTTACGGATAACCGGTTTCCCTATGTAATTTCGAGCTAGAAAGTGCAGGATGAGATAAAAATATCCCGGCGCTACTGCGGAGCGAAAAAAAATAAAAATAAAAATTGCAAGAAACCGCGTGTCAAATTAACGTCTTAAGCGACGTAATAAAATAAATTAACGTTTTAATCAACGCAATGAAAGCGACGTTTACTTCGATGAAACAGCGTTTTCCGTATACAGTAGAGCACAGAAATGTGCGGCGTGATCGTTTTCTCGTTGAAAATAAATTACATTAAGTACTTCGTTAAGGATGGTTTTCCAAAGGACGAGTTTCGAGGCCGCAAAAGTAGAAAATTATATGTTTATATAAATAAATTTCATAATTCATAATTATAATATAAAAATTAAATGTGCAAAATCCTATCTTACGCGTAAATTAGTTGTTAATTGATACCGTTTAAAACCGACGCTGATTAGTTCTCTCTCGCTTGGCTTGCTTTACGCCAAGCGAGAGTTAACATCGGCGATTTTGAGGTTTGATTTAATTTTAATATTTAATTAAAATATCCAGGCAAAGACGGTCTTCGCGATTTTCGAGATTGAGAACGACTTAGTGGAAGTATCGTCTTTGTCTGGACATACTAATTAAATATTACAATTAAATCGAACAAAAGTAACGAATAGATAGCCGCGGGGTGGCGAGGGGGCGGGGGGGAGCGGAGTGATAGCGAGCGCGAGCCTACAGTGCCGCGCGATAAGTATATTCCCCCACTACTCCCACTCTCGCTTTGTCCTTCTCCAGCGGTCGCGCGAAGCACACGTACGCACTACGCAACGACCGCGTGTTCGTGCCGAATTTGCGTTCAACGAAAACCTCGCGATACGAGAACAATCCTCTCCTCTCCATTCTCCGTGTGAGGAAAGCACGTGTGATACTCCGTGTGAGGAGAGCACGTGGTGATTCTCCGTGTGAGTAGAGCACGTGCGATTACTAAATACTTGTAGCATCTCTACAATTTAATTTTATATTTCTTTTTGTTACAGATCGACGCAGCTGCATCCGCCGTCGTACAACGAAAGTGTCGTTACCGCCGATATTAAGAATCATACGAACCGTAGCCGGTTCGTCGGTCGTTCCGGGAGTTCGTTGAGTATTCGGGCGTAGTTTTTTCGGCTTTATTCGAAACGCGAGTTGCCGAACAAAGACACACGAAAGTGATCTATAATTGTCGCGATTATAAAATCACGGTCGGGGTGTTCGCGGGTGACTTGTGCGTGGAAGGATGACTCGACACGTCCCATCTGAGAGGAGGAGCAGGCTCGGGAAGGGCATCATACATCGGCGGAGCAACTTTTAGGTGAATATAAATTTTTTTAATAAAATTTTTAATTAACAAAAAAATGTACCTTTTTTATTAACTTTATTAATTAATATACCAGCATTTCTACATTAATATTTTGTATTTTATGTTACAGTCACCGGCAGAAATCTTCAACTCCGCTGAAGCTCATGCTGATCGGTGAGTCGCATGATTTTTTTTTCGTAGTTTGTGGGGTCTTAAAAAATAGCGCGCGCATAGTGTCTTCTAATAATATAAAAACAATGTAATATACATTTAATTATTTAATTAATTAAATTAAAAAGCGCGATTTTCCTCCGCGAAAGCTATCGCGCTTGCGATTTTTCCGATCGATCGTTATTTACATTTCAGCGTAATCCACTCGAGATGTAACGTAAGCACGCGAATGTAATCTCCTCGACCAGCGTACTTAACTTTCTCTATATCGGCGCGTAAAGAAAGCTTAACGGGTGCGCACGTAGCCGGCCATCTGCCACTCGGCGAAACAGCATCGGTTTATGGCTATGAAAAAATGTAGCCCGCGCAAGTGGTCGCGCAAGATCACGAGCGATCGGACGCGTAACATGCCTGTTGAGCAACTTCTGATTGGTTCGACGAGGCTCGAGACAATGTTTGTTAATTCTTCGAGCGACGGCACGTATCGTTAGAGCCACGGAAAATGCATTATTCAGCGGAGAAGCAGTGTTTGCGTGAATGCCGTACATTTTTTTATTTTTTTTATTTTTTTATTGCGCCAATTTACATTAATTAAATAAAAGAAGTAATTTATTTTGTTAAAGAAGTAAATTAAAAAAACGTCAAATTTTTGTAATTTGCTTTTATAGATATTTGTAAAATATTTCTTTCTTTTTTTTTTCTTTTTACTTTTATTTCTTAAATAATAAGTAGTGTCTCTTTAAATAATGGTATCATGTTCTCCGGGAGCGTCGTATTTTCGGAGCTTCGTTGCTACATTTAGCGCGCCTTTCGCGCGGAGCAAGTCCCTCGGTGTCGCTTACGAAATCGCGGAAACCGCCGTGGAATGCGGCGTGCCGTCTTAATATTCTCATACGCGGATGTGCGGGCACCGAGACGCGTCCAGGAGTACCAAGACCGTCGCTATATTAACGGAAGTTACGCCTGTGCAGAACTCGGTCGTGACTGCGGGCCGGTGCTGTTGGCCGGCAAGCCAGCCCTCCTATTATTAGCCATTCCGCAGCGTCGCGCTTTAAGTTTCTGCGGCGGAATGCACTTTGAAAATATGAAATCCAAAACTGTTAAAGAACACCCAGCGGCGGAAAGTCGTCGTTTAGCTTTTACATCCGGCGTTGAATATTTCGATAAACAGGCTAGGGACCTTACGCGAGGCTTTATCAAATACGAGCGTGGATATAACAGTTCTGCCATTTATCCACAGACTGTCGCTTTGCGATTATGATTATTTACGTTAATTCAAGCCGCGCGTTTACGCGAGCTAAAAATAGAAAGCAATACGGCGCTTCATTTACGGCAGTTCGGTTTCTGCCGAACGTATTCCTGTACATCGCGCGGCCGCGGGAAAGCCGCGGGTTCCTCCGCTAATTTGACAAATTCCAGCGCCGCGTGCGCTCATCTCCCAGCTTTCTTCGAGATCTTATAAACAGAGGGGTGCGGCGGGCTCCGATCGCGTCGTAAACCAGCGCGATGTCGTAAACCAACGCGGAGAGGGTTCAAAATTAGAAAGTGACGAGCGATCTCCGCGGCATATTCGCCGCTTCTCGAGTCTCTTCCCGTTTTCGGGACGGCGGCGGTGGCCGCGATCGCGAGGGTGATTTTTAAGGTCGTCGCCGGTGCGTCCACAAGATCGGCTCCCTTTCCCGTTTAATTTGATCTCTCATCTCGGCCGCGTCGTTCCTCTCGCGATTTCATCTCGCCTCTTCTCCTCTTCACGTTCTCGTCTAACCCGCTCTTTCTTTCTTTCTCTCTCTCTCTTGCTTTCTCTTTCTCTCTTTTTCCTCTCTCGTTCGTTTCTCTCCACCCGACGTTTCACCGAGGTCGTTCCTCGGGTTCACGACCGAGACTACGGAGGTACCCTTTCCGTTCCTCTTTCTCCTCTTTTAGCGTCTCTTTCTCTTCTTCTGCTTCTTCGTGGCTTCGCTCTCGTCCTACCATCGCTCGCTCGCTCTCTTTCTCTTCTCTTCTCTTTCTCTCTTCCTCTCTTGCGCGCCTTAGCTTTCCTCTCGTTTCAACCTCTTTCTATTTTTAGAATGACACACTACCGCGATTCAGAGATGCACGCGCTGGACGCCGTCGTGCTCGTCCACGGAAAATGTTCTGCCCAAATGCGGTAAGCGAGAGTGAACGTTATGGAAGTGGTAGACAAAGAGAGAGATAGAGAGAGACAGAAAGGGAAGAGCGTTTTTTTTTTTTTCCTTTGTTGGATCAAGCGACAGGTGTACACAATGTGCACCCCGCCGCGCGGTACGGTCGGGCCGTAACCCTCGTGCAATTGCAGAAACGTGAAGCCGAGAGAGATCGCCGGAGCGAATCGTGAGGTGAAAATAAACGGGGCTTAAAAGGGTAGAGAAAACACTCAGAGATAGGTGATACATTCTAAAGTAAGCCACGAACGGAAAATCTCGAGGTCACCGTTCGATAACGAAATCATTTCGAAACGGCTTGTCGAACGTTGAAGATGGAAAAAAAAAATTGGCTACGTACGAAGCCACGCTCCCACCTCAGGTGCAACTTTAGGCTCTTTCCCCCGTGTCCGTAAAAATCGTAAGAACTTTGTGTAGCGTCGCGTTAATGAAAGATAATTGATCACGCGATCGAATTACGAGGGTATTCCTCGACGAGCGCGGCCGTGCAGCGGCGCGAATTACCGTAATAAATAGAGCCTTGTTTACGCAATTAAGTTCCATCAGGAAAAATGCGCCTCGACGTCGTTAAGCCCGCGAGGTCCACGCAGCTGAATCTCGAATCGCGGCCTCGTGGATCCGACACGAGCCGACGAACTCACGCGAGGATGCATTCGCGTATACCGTTCTCCCTTTTCACGGCCATTAAAAATATCGCAGATCGCGTTGTACGAACTGTAAAAAAAATTCCATGTAAATAGTCCGCTACGAAAACCACACCGTAAAAATATTCAGCGAACTTGAGAAATAATATAGTTTCCTGCGTTACTGGTTGTCATTATTATTATTGTGCGAATAAAAAAAAATCGTGCAACTTTATACGTGATTTCGATAACGTCGCAGAATCGTTGAGCAATTAATAATAACATTCTTGCAACTATTATTTCTGTAAATTTATTTTTACAGAGTAATTCTACGTCTATTACAGTCGGTGATTTGCATCTAATTGTTTTACAACGCACGGCGTGCGTAGCGAGGCCCGTTGGCAGCCCGGCGTTCCGCACGTACGCGAGAGATTCTCAAGTATGCTTCGTGCGCCTGCCGCGGAATTAAATTCTCGAACGGTACCGCGAGTCCGCCGCTCAAATACCGAGCGCGGTCATCGAGATAATGAGCGAGATTACTTTCGGTAAGGTACCAGTCGGCACACTCGGCAAACAGGGAACTCCACAACGCACCCAGTTTCGAAATCTTTCGAGATAATGCGAGGACAACGGTCGTTACGTACAAATTCGATATTTCGCTAACGAGAGACGGATGAAAGGCCAGAGTTCAAAGGCGTCGCGGGCTCGTCTTATTGTTAGCCATTTGAATTCGCTAAGTCGGTGTAATGGGAATTCGCGCGAGGTACCAAGTGAAAATAGCGGCGATCAATCTGCGAGGTGTGATTTAAGGAGTACACGGCGCCACAGCGAGCTCTGCAATTCCGCAGAGGAGTCGCCGTGTCGTGACTACGACCCCGTGGTCCCGCGAGGATGTAATAAGCCTGCTCGGCGGTGATCGATAATGGAAATTTTACCTCGGCGCTCCGTCCAGAAAGTAATGAATAATGCAAACCCTCCTACGCCCGGACCGGTCGTCGCGATAGGCCTCCAATCCACGATAACGTCTTGCCGGGATAACGTCGTACCTAAGACTTGGCGCCGTACTGTTTTGCATATCCGTGCCGAATTAAAACGCGCCGAGCCGCGGAATGAGCCACCTGCGCGCTTTTTCCGTGACGGCCGCTTTCGATTTCTCCGGTTCGATCAAAAACTCACGCTTCAACGACTCAATCAGCGGGTGACTTCTCGCTCTTTGAATAAATTTTATGTATACGACATTGAGCACTTGATTTCATCGCAACGCAGGCAATAAATCCTCCGATAAAACGCGATAAAACGGTGAATAAGGGAATAAAAAAATTAAATTAAAAAATGAAATATAATCTCGGCTTTAAAGGTGCTTTTGTCGGGAACGGTCCATTGTGTTTCCCATTGCTCTCGAATCTCATTCTCGAAAAGCATAAGCCCGCAGAAACGTGACGTGCGCGGCCTTCCGCGTGTCTCACGCGCGATGTTCGCTTTCATTGCACAAGCCGAATGCATAAGGTGCGGTTTCGGTCTGTTTTTTTTTTTTTCCTTCCTTTCTCCTCTCTTTCCTCGCTCTCTTTCTGTCACGGATGTGCACGCGGTGTCCCCTTACAGATTTCTATGCGCAACTATAATTAGGTAACCGACACCGGGCAGCCGCAGCCGCAGGAATCCCTGTTAGCCGTCAAGCTATGCCGCGGCGGGAAAGTGTGGCGGGCGCGAATATTTTCGGCGCGAGGAAAGCCGAAATTAAACGGCCGACGCACTTTTACCGCGCGTGTGTATTATACGTACGCTTATCCGGCCTTACCCGTATTCCTCTATGCACTTTTTTGCATTTTGCGAAAACTTCCGCGACAAATATTCTTCACAAATTTTGCAAATCAAGTCCTCGGGCTCGCTTTTTTTTTTACCAAGCTTACGAAGGTCAAGTCTCTAAAAATTATTAATTTAAAAAAAAAAAAAATATGAAATATATTCTATTCTATTTTAGATAAAATTAAAACGTTTTAATTTCGCAAAAATCTTACAAAGCAACTATTCTTTTGCCACGATTCACTATTATTCACGTCGGTTCTCGCCGTAATTCTCAGCGCGCCAGGAATGCAGCTGCATTAATCAGATATCGCCGTCTCGTCGCCTCGCCGGCGTTGCTCTCTCTCTCTCTCTCTCTCTCTCTTTCTCTCTCTAAATCCGATGAACGATCGCGTAACGGCGTTTTGGACGAGGCTGTCGCGTAGTTCGTTAATTCCCGGCAGTTAATAATGCATACAAATCGCCGCGATCGATCCCCAGGCCGGAGAGCCCGCGCGTTGAGCACCAGGAAACGCGACTTTTCAACGCGAACGAGCGTCGTCCGACAATTGAGCTGGCAGACGTGCTGAGTATGCGGACTCGCGTGTCGGTGCACGACATTCTCTCGCCCATCCCAAGTAACGCACAATGCTCTAAAACGATTGCGGAGTAACGTTGTCGTTAGCTCCAATCGACGGCGTTTGTCCAGTATTACCGCAGTAAAATTATTATCGCAACGTTTCGGCAACGTAGTGGCGGCGAAAAAATTCTGGGACGACACTTTTGGCCCTCGGAAGTGTCGTCGCAGCTGTTCCGCTGCAAAGAAGTCACGCAGCCCTCTGTCGTTCGAGACGACTTCGCGTCAATTAACGCAGCTAAACTGGCCGCGACTCTTTTATTATCTGTCGTAACGAATTCGCAGCCGTAAAACAATTTTCAGCTTTTAATACTCGATATAAGTGATTTATTTGGCAGCGTTAATTTGGAGACTTTTGTGAGGGATCGCGCTCAACACGCGCTAATTATATGCATTAATGAGAACGAAGCGGCACGCCCTGAAGCGAAGATCGAGCCTCCTCTCTCTCTCTTTCTCTCTCGCGGCTGTCAATCGCTTTGTTTCGAAAATAGCCGCGAAATTGACAGTCGCAGTGCTGCGCGGTTGTTCAACCGCGAAATCACACGGGTCGCGTGCAGAAACCGCGAAAAGCATCACTGATCGAAGCCTCGCAAATCAATCACCCGGCGATCCCGCGGTATATAATATTAATAAAAGTAACGCGCAGAATAATAAAATTACGAAGCAGACGGTTTCCAAGTCGTTTCGATGGACAAGGATCGTTGTCCAATTGACGCCACGATTTTTAAAACGCGAACGCGTCGAGGCAAGTTAAGTTTCACGCCTCCGGCCTCCGGCTGGATTTACCGAAGCGCTGCTCATTTCTCAATTACGTGTTAATGAAAAGAAGTGCGCGAAGTCAAACAGTGTCAATCCGCGCGCCACGCTGTTTTCGCCGGGCTACTTAAACATCTCGCATGTATATTTCATGAAGAATAGAATATTGCTACATCTGCATTTTATTGGGTCTCGAAATTAACTTGCAAAGCGGATCTCGCAACGGTATTCGTTAGACGGAGTCACGGCAATTGGCGAACAATTGATTTTCACAGAGTCAAAGGCGGTAAATAAACCCAAGTATAATTTTAAAATCTTAAAAGAAAAAAAGAAGAAAAAAAAAGGAAAATTAGACACAAAGTTAATTTCGATAAAAATTCAAAATTACGACAATTACTCGTTAATTTTTATTTTATCACCATACATTAATATTATTATTATAAAACGTTTCTCGATGGTAACCCTAACTTTCGGCTGGACCTCTCGGTGCTTTTTGGAGAGACGCGCGCTCGCCCGAGCTTTTCCGCGATCCGGAGCGGAGTGGTCCGAAGCGGGTACGAGCGCGGGTTGAACGACCGCTTGGGGAATCGGCATTCGCGGCATTCCGCGGAACGAATGAAGATGACCGAGCGGAGAGAGGGCCGCGCTCACTCCCGCTCCCGTCAATTACCGGCGATCGCGTATCGCGGACAATGAATGAGAGTCTCGCTCGTCTCGCTTTCTCAGTGCGCTGGCTCGAGAACGTCGTTCTCCGCTCTGGGACGCCAAGGTCACCGGAAGCGGGCCGCGCGCCGCTTCTCTCCCGACCGGATATTCGCGGGCCGGCTCGAACAATACCGTAAACAGGGGGGAAAATGCGGGAGAAAAATCGGCGAGCCGCAGTTAACGGAGTTGAATCCTGAGAATCGTTCAACCGGAAGGGAAACATTGGTCCAGTTTGCTTTGGGTGACCTTTTTAATTGGCCTTCTTTGGCGAGCTGCATCGACGCGCGATTATTTGCACCCTGAGAGAGAAATGTTATAGCTACTTACAACCTCGATTTTAATTTCACGATATTTTTAATTACGAGCATAAAATAAAACAATTATATTTAGTGTACGTATTAACTTGCATCTCCGAAGATTTTTCAATTCGTCAAAGTCGCTCGCGTGTCTCGGAAAATATTAGGCTGCGTCTCGTCGTATCTAAATTGCCGAGTGGTTTGTGAACGCCTAATGGACTCGCGGATTAACTCGGGGAATGACTTGGAAAAATATCAGTTTCCGTCGAGGATCGCAGGTTTCGCGCCACGTGTTGCGCGTCGCAGCTGCATTTCACATGGCCGACGTGCAGGCATGCGTTGCGCGCATCATCTCGCGACACGCGTTCTCGTTCCGAGAGGCGGGTAGCACGCTGCAAAATTTAAAAACTGCCACGTCACCGGCGCAACACCTTCCGCGAGATTTAATTAAGTTTCACGAGGCGATGCTTTCGAGTGTCCACCCCGCGCGGAGATTCATCTCCTTTCCCATTCAATTATTCGCGTTGTTTTAAATAAATTTCAATAGAAATCGTAGATCCAACTTGTGAATTAATTGGGGAATTATTAAAAATTTAATAGCGACCAATACATTTTCTTTTTTTTCTTTTTTTAATTAACAGAAATCTTTTTCGTTGAAACGCAAAAAACCTTCGATACTCTGATTCCTCAAAATCCGATTGTGCGACGGGCATAACGCATCGATACCCGGCTCGGCCGTTTTATTCGCGATCTGGCTAATTTGCCGGACGCTCGTACGTGACAGGAAACCCAGCAAAAAGCGTCGGACGACGCGAAAGAATGCGGGTGGCTGCAGGTTGCGAAACGTACCCGGGGACGACTCGAGCGCCCAGTGACGCGCGACGCGGAATCGTTATGCCACGAGCGAGTTAATGAAGCGTGCAACGCGGACGAGAGGAGCGGCGCTCGCGAAAGAAAGTCGATCTCGTAGTCGGTGGCGCTCGCATTTTTCCTATGACCAGAAAGAATACCCTCGCTGCCGTTCGCCGTCGCTTCCTTAAGCGAGCGTTTCACACGTTCGCTGCTTTTTCCACTCTTAATTATGGTCAATCGCCTTGCATTAACGAAAAATAAATAAATAAATAATTAAATGAGAGAGAAAAAAAAGACAGGCACGCGAAAGAGGAACTTCTCGTGAATACAACGAATAATTGTACTGTTCGCTTTGACGAACTTTTGGTAGCGACAAATGCGATCGGCAAAGGAGCCTTCGCAACGCGACACGTAAACGAGAAGCGACGTTCAAGTGGTCCACCGCGCGAGTCCACCGAACTTAAGAGCCGAGTGGATTTAAGCGTTCGGGGCCAAATAGCCCACCCGTATAAATAGACGCTTGTCCTCGATTTCTCGATGAGCAAATGAACCGGATGCCGGGATACTTAATACCCGCCAGATGGTTAACATAGCGCCTTGATTCAGCATTGACGAATGCCTCGGCGGCGTGAAAAACTTGCATTCACTACGACGTAGAGGCCAAGATCGATCCGCCGGAATGGGCGCTCGTGTGGTATTCTCGAAGATACCGATTCGCGACGATTCCCCGAGCCACGTTTCCCTCCCCGTGCACAACGCTCACTTTGTTCCCGAGACTCGCACTTTCGACCAGCCGGCCGATTTTCTGGTACGCGAGGAAGTTAACTGTTCGGGATATTTCGCGTAAAAGTCTCGTAGCTGAAAGTCGGCGCGGTGATCTCTCGAACGCTCAACACGACTGGCTTCGATAGTTACACGCGATAACTACGGCGGAAGCACGACGAGGCTTGTGCGCAGCTCGATATCGCTCTCGCGCGAATAACGAATTGGAGTTTCGCGCGCCGGACCATCCGTTCCCTACGATACACCGCGCCGTCTAAGCGCTAATCGCGGCTACAAATCCTACCCTTCGCGAGGATGGCTAGTATCTCGCGAGTATCTTGCGAGTGGTCCTCTCCTCCGACGGATATATACACCTCGGCGTCCCGGAGAAACCTGTTTATCGCGCATTCGAGCGCGCGGAGTGCGCGCGATGTATCGGCGAGAGAAAATTTTGCGCGAGCCGAATTCACCGCGGCCCTCAAGCAGCCCCAGCTTTCGTCGGCGACGAGAATCGCGCGCATTTGCGGCGCAGATGTGCCACCGGAGTCTCGCAACCGGCGTCGACAGGCCCCGCCGTTTAATTCGTATACGCTTCTCGAACGAATTATTTCGTCAGGCAGGTACCGTCGTGACGTGCGCCGCGTCTTTATGTAACAATAATAGCCACTCGCCGGCTCCGCTTTTTGCTCGGCGCTATTTCACGCGACGTGCGGTTGCTGGTCCGCGTGTGCTGCGCGGATTCGCTGAGCAATTCGCTGAGTAATCCGGAATCCTTCCTACCTGCCGGCCGAGGTAGCGTCGCCTCCGCCGGAGACGTTGAAATTCTTTCTCGGCTCTCGCTTCCGGTGCTTCACGCATCGCGGCCGCGGATCTAGCGATCTCGAAACTGGACCGGGGGAGGGTATAAAAAAGTATATGTGCCACGTGCGAATCGTGGCAAAACACTAAAAATTCCCGCAGCGTGTCGGCGACATAGAAATCGCCGGCTGCACCGGTTTCGATTCCTGAACCAGTATCTACGTGCTCGCGGGCAATTCTCCTTTTTTTTTTCTCCGTTGCCGTTCCCAGCGTCGAGGTTAACGCAGCGAATTGCATTGTCGTCGCCGAGAACGGCTCCGTTTCTGCGGCGGATTCGCGGATGAACCGGCGTTTTCCCCGGCCAATTCTTGCGCGCGACATTATTCGCGTAACAGGTTTTGCGTTACTTGGCGCTCCCGCAGGCCTACATTCGCGTAATAAACGGCCGCCTTCCTTGACGTAACACGCATACCGGCGCATCAATGATTGTTATCTTTCGGCAGTCTTCCTCGGCGCTTGGATTAATTAAACGCAAATTGGATAACGCGGGAAAGGTTCGGTCCCGACCAAGACGAATCGAGATGACTTTTTCTTTCTCTTTATCGGGTTAGAAGTCGAGTCTCCGAGTAAAAAGAAATTCAACGTTAATTAAGTATAAAATAATTTTGCATTGTTAAAATGTAAGACAAAATTAATGCTTTAATATAAAATGCAATAAATATATATATATATTTTTTTTTTTAATATCGTAATTAACTTTAATAGCTTTGTGCAGCGCGTTCCGAAGTTGAAGAAAATTTTATCTCCTCTAATCGCTATCGATTTACTTTATATTTTACTGCTAGCTAGACATCAATGTTATCTTTCAGGTACACCGATAATTTTCAAGAGACCGATTGTTCGAACTTCTTAAGAAACTTTTATCTTTCGTTTCGTATGCACAAAGGAAGGCAGGTACTTGTGAGTTGAAAAGCTTATCGGGAAAGTAAGAACAGTTTCCTTAACCGTACAAAAAAAAAATAAATTTTAAATAAAGACCTACACTTCCGAGCTAGCCCCATCTCCCAAACGCGGCCGCGCCGTTTTAAATTAGCCGCACGATCGTTGGCACGGCGGCGCTATACATAAGTTTAATTAAAGACCCGGCGGTTGCGCAATCGCAGCGCGGTCTTTCCCGCAGCCTCTTTGTCCGGATGGATATAAATTTTCCACCGGCGTGGCATTACACGGCCGTGAACGCGGTTAATTACCCGGCGCGAGTCAATCAACGATACCTGAAAGCGACCGGCTGCGCTCGCAAGGAAGGAGAGCTACTCCTTCGGCAGTTTCTTTCGCGAAGAGTCCGGTGATTGTGGCCCTTTGCAACAGAATCGCAAATTGTGAGGGTCGTGATAAGTCAACGCGTAACGATTTTATAAGAATCTAGATTTAAGATTTAAACGGAAAAAAATGGATGAGCAGAATTAGAAGAAAGAATTCAAGCAAAAAAAAGCGCATATTTAAGGGCTAATAGTGCGGCTCGCGTTTACGTAAAGTTATGTTGCACGTCGGTCTGTCTTCGAACTTGTAATTCGCGATTTCGCCGTGAACGGCTGCGACGATCTTCGTGCTCGGGCCCAGAGGCGCGAAAAAGTAGCGTGCGCACGCAGATCTTTGTAAATCAACGGCAATTGATACGGCGATTACGGCTCGGACCCTCGCATTAGCGCGGCAAGATGAAAACGGGTCCCCACCTTGAAACAATTAGTACGTTGTAAAAGAGACACCGCTTTCACCGGACTTTACTTCGTGTCGCACTTATTGTCCCTCCCCGTTATCCTAATTTATAAAACGCGGCTCCGCTTGCAGGACCACTCTTGCGCGAATTTTTTTATCGATCCATGTAGAAAAAAAAAAATGTAATTGTTATTGACGCGTTTTTCGCCACGTTTTATTGACGGCTTCGTCGCGTTAAAATCGACCCACTTTACTCGCCCACGATAGACAATTAATCCTCATTAATAATCACAATTAATGCTGTTGAAAATAATTGCTGACCGTAAAGAAAGACGTAGGAACGTGCGATTGATTTCCCTTAAGTGTTGAAACGAAATCAACTGAATCGTTTCGACGCAGTAGTAGCAGCGCGATATTTCGTAAACGCATCCATTCAAAGAAAAAGAAAAAAAAATTTTTTTTAAAGAAAATTAATTTAAAAAAAATATAAAAAAAGAAAAATTAAAAACTGCGGGTTCGCAGTATTAACTCGAGTGCCGAGTTCACGTTACTGCGGGCACACCTTAAGATGATCGATTAGATCTCGGGAGATTGGCTGTGGAAACGTTTTGCGGCTCGGCGGCGTTTACATGAAAGCGTCAGATAAAACATTTATCGGCCCACATGAGTCACGATCACTTCGCTGCCATAAGTAATAGCGCAAGAATCATAGAAAATTAAAAAAAGAAAAAAAAAAGCAACATACGCGACGTTCCAAGGCGGTAAGAACTGATCGTTAGACATCGCTTTGCGATTCCGCGCGGCTAATTAGCTTTAATTAAGCTTCCGCCGATCTGACGTGATCTCCTAGAAAGAAACGGCGTTGACCGGCATTGGGGATAGCTGGGATGATCGATTCAGCGATTAATTCGAGGAAAGTGACGCGACAATTGAGAGAGGCCGACTTAACGCATCGGAGACGACGCGCGGAAGACGATGCTGCGGAGATTCACGCGGAATGTGTCGAGGGGGAGGGCGGGATTGCCTGTACGCGTCGCTTTTAATTGCAGTCTGCGACACACTTCTTTAATCAATACACCGTTACGTAGGCTCTTCAACGTGCACGGCTCCCTGCGTTTCGTCGCCGCCGTCAGGATCGTGAGACGATCGTGACACGTCGGGATGAAACGACGGACGAGCGTGTCAGAAGAGGACCGACGCGTGATCCCGCGGGCCAATAAAGCGCATACAAAAAGGTTTACGAGCCGATAAATTCCTATCCGTGCTCCGCGAGCCTTTCTTTTACGAGCGGTTTTGTTAACTCATCGGTTCCTGTTTTTACTTCCTAGATTCTCGAGACTTGTGCCTCGAGATCGCAGGATGAAGCCTGAATTTTTTTTTTTTTTAATGGGGGATTGATTATCTTATTTAAAACGCATTAATTTATTGGTAAAAATGATTCGCGGTTTCGCTCGGCTAGATCGCGACTCGTTAACGATCGTTTTGTAGGCTTTGTACGCGCGCTTCGCAAGAACGCGAAGGCGGAGCGACGCATTTTGCGCGCTTAGGTTTACGATTCCGCGCCTAAATTTACCCGCGGCGGCTGCGGAGCGGGCGCGCGCGCAGCCTCCGTAAGATCCGCGTATCCGGAATTCTGGACAAGTGCCGCGCGGCACGTTTACGCAGGTTGAACGTGAGCCAGGGCGGTTTTCGGCGTTTCTCTCGAAAACGCCCGCGGAGGCGAGGAAAACGGTTTACCGGCGTATTCGTGGAAGCGCTCGCCGGAATTACAACGGGCGCCCGATTGCGCGTGGAAACTCGCCGGATCCGGCTCTCTACCTCGCCAATCCGGTTAGAAACTCATTTCGTTTATCTGAGAAATTCTCTCCCCGCGAAGATAATCGAAATCGAAACTACGACACGAGTCATTTCTGCTCTGATAAATTTCAGTAATTTCTTTTGTTTTCCTCTTTAAAACGGGTCGGTCGTTTCTATTTTTTTTTTCTTCTCTTCTTTTCTTTCTCCCCCAAGTTAATGGAAGAGTCGGTTAAGGCCCATGCTCGTCGATTGCGTCGTCGCGGGTGAATCAGGGCGATTCTCGCGATTAGTCGGCGTCTCGAGCGTGTTGGGAGAGGCAGCCTCGATCGAAGCCCGAAGAGCCTGGTGCTCGAATGGGATGTAATTGCGGCGACGCGCGCGGACTAACGAACGGATCGCCATAAACGACGTCGTCGTCGTCGCGCGGCTCAGCTTCTTCTCTCGCTCCGTTATTTGTTGGTGCTCCGCGCGGCGGTGCCTTGCCATCTGGTCACGGCCAGATTCTGCCGAAAGCGCGGCGAAGGCTGTGAGTCACTCCGCGAGATCCGCGTGGGTTTCTGACGGATTTATCCGAATTTATACAGGGTGTCTTATAGAGAGTTGCGCACAAAATGTCGATTTAAGAAAAAACAACAAATGAAGAGCTTGATAATTAACCCTCCCAAACTTTAAAAAAAAAAAACCAGAGGCTGGAATATATTTAATTTCTCCATCACTAAGTCATCACCCTTTGAAATAACGTTCTCGTAGCTTCGGCAAATATTTTTCTTTGAGAGTGAAAAATTAATAAATAACTATTAAATTGATCAAGTGTTTAAAAGAATTCGATATTACGACAATTAGCTAATATTAAGTGACGAAGGGAGATTTTGTAATTATAATTCACGCTGCACGATTTCTACGTGCGACAATCAAAAGTCTAAAAAAAGAAAATATAAAAAAAAATTAATAAATTCCAGTCACGATATTCAGAAATTCTTTGCGTGACGCACGGCCCGCGAAATATCTACGTGGCGGATGTACTTTAGCGTTGATTTCGCGTTTGAATTGCAACGAGCACCAGCTCCCGACGTTCGTTTCGTCTTCTCTTTCGCCGTTACATAAAATGACACCAGGAAACTCCTCTCTGCCCGCCGTCATGTATAATGCATCGCCCACCGTGAGTCCTTCGCAGCTAATAGCTAAAATCCCGAGCGTGCGAGGTGCCTTTCCATTCGAACGAGCGTCGTGACAAGGAACTGTATCTTCCATGATTTAA
Source organism: Cardiocondyla obscurior (assembly GCF_019399895.1). NCBI lineage: Eukaryota > Metazoa > Arthropoda > Insecta > Hymenoptera > Formicidae > Cardiocondyla > Cardiocondyla obscurior. The sequence continues at coordinate 2,401,326 of NC_091874.1, read as the reverse complement.
TCTGGGCGGTGAATCTTTCCGCGCGAACAGTCGCTTTCGATCTACGCGGGCATGCAAAACGGCCGGCCGGCCGGCGTTTTTTCTTTTCGCAACGCGAGCTCGAATCCGCGCGATCGCTCGGGGCAACAAACGTTTAAAATAACTATAAGCTACGAAGAACGGGCTCGAGAGCTCCTTTGCGGTGATTCCTCGAAGCCTGCGACGCGAAAAGAGCGATCTCGCGGAGGAAATCCGTCTTTGGGGCGATTAAACTATTGATTCTAGCTTGCCAATAATTGAACGACAAGAATAAGGCAAGATTGCTCTATAATCATTATTAAACTGCGCTTCCAATTTGTACGACGATAACATAACTAAAAATTAAATCCTGATTCGAGCACTTGAATATCTCCAAGGAAGTTTCACCATTTAATAACTATTTTTTAACAACAAAGAACTTATGAAATAAATTATAATCTGGCTCCCGGTTTGTTGTGCAATGTTTTAAATTAATCCGATGGAATTATCTTCGCGTTTATATAAATATATATATATAAAAAAAAAAGAATTTCGACACGCGCTTAAATTATACCCAACACCTTTCCCACCGAAACTATCAACTTCGGATACTTCGAGGCGCAATATGTAACATGTTGCTTATACCGCAGCCTCTCGGTCCACACTTTGGACTCCGTTACTTTTCGCGACGCTCGCGAAATGGACCAAGCGGCGACCGCGTCAAGCGATGACAGAGATCGGGCCTGTCCCTGTTTCGAGACGGGTCGGAAATAGAACACCTAGTCCCTAGAAATCCGGCCGTCGGTCGCGCGAGTTTTATCTCATTATTAAATGCTAAAAAAAAAGAAAAAAAAACACACACACACACACCACGCGACACTCCATCGAAAGCAATCCCACAACTCCGAGATATCTGATAAGTTTCTCTCGAAACGTGCATTTCCGTTGTATAAAAAACGAAAAAAAGAAAAAAAAAAGTAGAGGAAATTGCGATATTTACCACGTGTCACGCCACTACTCCTCAGCATGGCCAGTAATACGATTGTTTTTCGCAAGCACCTGTTCCGACGGAGGTAAAACGACGCGAGCACGCTAGCCCGTCACACCGCCATAGTCTCCACGGTTGAGTCAACGTGAAACACTTCCGTTTGACGAGGACCACTCCGTCGGCCGAAATGCATGCACGCTGATTCACCCTGCGCACTCTCCGCGTAGGCATCCCCTCTTCGACGAAGCCAACGAAAATATACCGGGTGTACGCGGAGAATTTCGGAAATCCCTTACATAACCCCGCGGTTCGTCTCGTTATCCCGGTTCCACCGGCGCGGATTAACTCTAATCTTGGTTTAACCTGCTTTCCGCCCTGCTTTGACGCCTGGCGTCGAAAAGGGACGAAAATGAAGTTAAACCGAAGACTACAGGCGGACCTGCATCGGCGAGCAAGCCCTATAAAGCGCAGCTCGAATTCGTACACACGGGGATATTTTTAAAATCTTCGCCTTTATTTATTCGGAAATTAAATTTGGAAATCGAGAGTCACGTTTCGAAGAAACGCGCCGAGCGCAACACAGACGGCGAGTGATTTAAGTGCACACGTAATCTCCGCTGCGATCGTTTCTCGTAATTGTGACCCACAGAAAGTATTTTTCTACCTGTTCCGTTGCAAGCGACTGCGTAATGTAATATTTATCGGTAGCAATATGTAATAGACGCCGGGTAGATAAGATAATTGATGATAAATGGTGATGACCAACGTCCTTTTATCGCAACGTCTTGTATACGTTCGTACTTTTTCAATGTATCGCTTACTAATAGTTATTTATACTTTTTATATTCTGTAGCATTTAGTAAAAACGTGCCTTTGCTATTGTTAAGTAAATAAAAAATTTATATTAATTTATATATATATTTAAAATAAATTACTTATTATTAAAATTTTTTTTAATTATTAAATAATATAGTTATAAATTTCAAAAATACATTGAAAAAATATTCTTATAAATTTAAATTAAATTTTTTTTACGCTCCAGCTGAAAGATTTACTTTCACGCGCGTGGGCAAATATGATAAACGAATTAGATACTGACGGCGATAATGCGAAATGTCAAAAATTCACGAAATCTCGCAGCGCTCGCGCTATTTTCAGAAAAATAAACACCAGCGAAGTTCGACTTATCTCTTACATTATTCAGAGCTGCATTGCGAAAGGATATGGACCACGTGCCGGGCTATGGCGCCAACATGTGCCGCGATGGTCTTTGTATAAAAAGATCAGGCCGTTTCGCCAGCTCCGGGTCGGGCGCAGAAATTTCCGGAGGAATTCTACCGCGCGTTTACCTCGCCGACGTGGATTCTCCCTCGGCGTAGCCGAGGCCCCAATAAAATCGAGTTAACAGTCCGTTAATTGATAGGTACGAACGCAAGGTAGGCGTAAATTTCTCATTACCGCTCCACGCTCGTTACAGTTCGCGATCCGCGATTCTTCGCGATGCTCGAAACGTCGTGTAGGAACGCGAACCTGATAGCCGCCCGTATACGTGCGTTCTAATAACAGCGGCATAATCGTGTGAGTCACACAAGTCAGACGTGGAATGAGAAGCCGGCTTGGAAATCGTTCCCGATAACGGATTGCTTCCTGTGAACAATCTGACGAACGATGAAAGCTTACTGCCAACGTTTTCCCCGCATTGTGACGCCGCGAGTCGTCGCCCTTTTCACTTTAATCGCCTAGCGGCAACTGCGTTTTTTTTTCTTTTTTTTTTGTAAGTATTAAGTGTGTTAATGCAGTAATAATAATTTTTTCTGAAAGTCTACTTGACAAGAAGTTGTTAATTTTTTCTCTCGGGAACGATCGGCGTAGATAGCACGGATAGCAAAATCGCGGAAGAAAACCCGGCGTGTCACCCACTCACTTTCTCTGCCGCCGGCATCTATTTGTGCATACGCCGCATTTCCCTCCTCCCGTGAGATCATTGTTGCTCCCTGCACGAGAATAAATCTCGCCAGAATATTGCCAAAGTCTGTTTTCGCGGGTGACAGGCAGGCCCTGGCGTCGTTTCTTAGGAGAATATTTTCGTTCCTCTCACTCCAGCCGGAATTTATTAGCGAACAATTTCTGGCAGTCTCGAGCGTTTATTAAGTGCGTAACCACGAACTTTTTCTGTTGACAGGCCAAAAATAGAGAGAGTGAGGTCTATTTGCGCCACGGAAAATCTATATACGCGTGCTGCGAAAGCGATTTTGAAATTTATTCCGCTCTCGAAAGTGACGGCGACCGCGACATGAAATCGCGCAAAGTCGTTGCCGTGCCGATCGGCTCGTCGGAAAAACGGTTGCTCTTCAACGCGGAACTTTCACGCACCTCGGTCGACACGACTTAATCGCTGAAAAACGTAGATGTGCTTCGCCGGTAATTACGATGAGTCGCGCTTAAATCATTTCTTCGCGTTTTAAGTAGCGGCTCGCAAATAAGAGGCGTATTAATACCGCGGCGAATTACAGGGAGGGAAAAAAATAAAAACGGAAGGTAAAAAGAAGGTGTTTCCAAACGTTATTCGATTTTCAAAAATATTCCAACTCTTTCTCGTATTAAAACAAAAAAAGAAACATATTAACTCTTTCCTGCCGTTTTTCCTTTTCTTGATTAAAAAAAAATTTTTTTTTTTTATTTATTTATTTTTCTTTTTCTTTTACTGTTGGATTTAGTTAGGCAATGTTCGATAAGGTGCGTCATTTAATAGTTGCTTATCAAGCGTGCATAATGATAGCTTGGCTTCCTCGGATTAATCACAATGCGCGTTATTGTGCTCGCGGCTGCTATCGCTTCCTTTTTATTATTCTTTTTTTTTTCCTTACTTGCGCGACATATTGCACAAGGCAATCGCGCGCTCTACTTTCTTTTCCCTACGAGAAAAGAGCGATCGAAGAAACCCGCGGTACTTTGAATATGCATAAGGACCACGTGCTAGATATTCTTTTCGCGCCGATAGCACGGATGTTAAACTCATTTGAGCCGGCAATCTAATGAATAAAAAGTCTGCTGTATACATTTTTTTCTTTTAATTACAAAATTGTAAGTTTCACGAGTAAATCTTTTTTAGCTGCGCTAACGGTTTTTTTTTTCTCTTCTTTATATATATGTATGATGTTACGAAGTAAATAATTTTCCCGTAAATTCCTCGACTCTCGAAGCGAGACGCAGCTCTCCGAGCGCACTCGGAAAGATAATCCTGCGGCGAGATATCGCAACATCCGCGTCAGATATCGCGTCGTCGGAATGACGGAAACACGCCGCGGCTTGTCGAAAGAAACTACGCGTTAAATGCTCGTTTCCGTCGCGTTTTCCCCCGTATTTTTCGTCGGGAATTTGTCGCTAGAACACTGTGCAGTCGCCGAGAGGCCGCGCAGCGATAATTTCTTCGCGAATCGCATTCCTCAACGCCGTTCGTTCCCGCCGGGCCCTTCTATCGGCCGGGGTCACACGAGGCCTCGCGATTTATTTTCGCGCCGATGACTCACGGTGAGTTCGTTACACCGCGGAACGCCGCATTTTTTATGCGCCGAGACGGGGACCGTCCCGTGCGCTCGAATGCATCGATTCACGCCGGATCAGCGTCGCGCCGTGTGGAACAAAGGAGGCATCGCCGCGAAACTTTTCCCTCTCCTCCTCGGCCGCTTAATAAGACACGTCAGGAATCGCGGCCGTCGCGGGCGCGACACGCGGGAGCGGTTAATTCGTAGAAATAATATTGCGCTCGACCGATTTGCCGTCGTTGCCCAGCCGACGATTCGGTCGACGGAAGGCTTCGGTTGACAAATTTCGGCGATCCCGCGCGACGTGAAGCAGTTGCGAAATACCCGTAGCTTTCACCGAACGTTCGACTTTGCCGCGTCAATAATTTCTAGGCGCGGCGAATGAATGCTCCATCGTCGATTTTTGGACCCTCTGAAATGCTGATCGTCGCACGCAGTTCTTTCCAGAGAAAATCGACCGCGTCGAATTAACCGGCAGGTCTGCGGTCGGAGGGTTGCGTGGCCGCACGCTGGCCCCTTCGCACCTCTTTCGGCACCAATTGTGGGAACAGGCGCGACGGCGACGTCCGATTGCGTTCCGTATTGTCGCGGAATTATCGTGGACGCATTAATAATTTAATTATCACGACCAGATCCTCGCCGGCGTTAGAATTTCAACGCTTTTTCAGGTCGACGGCCTGATTCGGGACAAAAGAATCTCTGTTCGGGAATTCTTGCCCACCTCCTCTTTCCCGATCTCTTCTCCCCCTCACCTCCCCTTTCGCGTTTCTTGATGCCGAACGTCGATGCAGAGCCCTTTGACGGGGGCTCTGACGGATCCCGGCGGTTCTCCGGCGACTCGCCGAGAGGAAAATGAAAGTGCATTCGCGAGAACGACTGGCTTCTCGTCTGCTAATTACCGAAGAGCCTGCCAATTCGCCCCGAGCTCATTTCGCGACTTTCCTTTCCGTCAAACGTGAACCGGAAACCAGCTAGGGTTGTACCTTCATGTCTAACGTGGGGAAACGCGCTTGTTTGGAAACAGCCGAATAATAATTCGCGCTTACACAAAAAAGTCACGCAGCGTCTGTGTGATCGAAGCCAAATAAATATACGAAGACGCTGGAACTGAAGTAATCCGCTGTCGATCGATCTCCGGGAAAACCGGCGAGTGTTGAATTAACGAAAATAAATTTGCCTATTCGGAAAAATGCCCCCCTTGCCGTTTGATCGAGGTGAGCTCGATGCGGAAAAGGTCGCGGAGGTAGTCGGCGAAGTTAGAGATCGGCTTGCAGCGAAAATGCAGTTGACGCGAGTTCCGGCTTCGAGACGCCGGAGCCTGGCGTGGTGAGGAAGGATTCCGCGGTCACGTTTGGCGACGGCGTCCTTTGAGCCGGTAGGACGAAGGGCTCGCGAAAGGGAAAGGCGCGCGAGGCGAAACCGCGCCGTGCACGTACGCGATAGGGCGCAGGACAGGGCGCCGAGGATCGGCCGCACGTTTTCAGCACGCGCAGTAATCGTGAGGCGAAATTTCACCGCCAGGTAAAGGGTCGCAAGCAAGGCCGGCACCTCACGCGCACGCACGCCGAGGGAAATAAAATGCGCGGGATATATGTATAAAATAACGCGCACGTACGACGACGCAATACGGTCCCTGCAGATTTCTCGGATTTAATCTCGAGACGCTTAAAAGGATTTCCTGCCGTGAGAGGCCGTACAACGCGTCGCTTTCTTTGCGTTTTGCCTTTAATTTAATTTTTTCCCCCTCCCTTCGGATAATTTAGAAAGAAGAACTCGCTGCTCTTTTGTGAATTTTAAACCTGTCGTTAAATTAGATGTTTCGCGATATTTAATTATTAACGAGTAGCCAAACAAAAAAAAAACAAGAAAACAAAAAAGGGAGAAAGTAAGAAATAAATTTTCTGCAGACGTGAAGGATTTCATCGACTCCAACTGGGCGATTAAAGGGCGGAGCTCAGGGAGAACAGAAAGTCCAAGTAATATCAATTAGACGTCATTGACCAAATTATGACAATTTCGCGCGTTAGTTTCTGGACGCAATTTGGTCAATATGGCGTTTCCTGTTCTCCCTTGGTTCTCTCGCTAAGTTTCGACGGAAGAGCAACGTTAAGAAGACGAAAGGGTGGTAAATCACGGTTGTTGAAAGGCGACTTCTCGATTTCCGATCGTATCACGAGAAGCCATACGCGAGTAACTAGGGCGGCGATAAAGGTGACTCGCTTTCAACGAGGTCGGCTTCGTGCGGGAGTTTCCGATCGATCAAAGGATGCGAAAGGTCGCGAATTCATAGCGAACTTTCCTCCCCCTCCTGGCGTTGAATTCACTTTTTTTATTTTACCGAGAAAGGTGCATTTCTCCTTTGAAACGCGACGCGTGCCGGTGCATCTCGACTGCCTTCGTCTCAGTAAAATAAAATTAAAGTAAATAAAATAAAATAACATAAAATAACATAAAGATTAATTAAAAAGATGCGAAGGAATCTGAAATAGGGATCAATTCCCGTCGAAGTAAAGTTCAGAATTTGTAAGACGTCAACGGGAAATATATAATTTATTCAGGAAGGGCCGCGAAACTCGGAAAGACATTTTATCCGCCGAGGCGAGATAATTAACGGATTCGCGAGTCTGGAACGGCGGATGCTGCTGTGGTACCCAAGGCGAGAAAACGACTCGCCGTAAAACGCGGGGACGGTAACGAGGGAAAAATTGGCGATCGCCGTGCCGCCTGCTACGGAAATCGATTTGCATGCGCTTCCGGTGCGCGCCGAAGCATATAACATTCCATTATTTGTAGACCGTTGCGATTGGCGGCCCGTTAGTTTAAGCCCCGCGATCGCTATCTTAATTGCAGCTTCGCGCGGGATAACGCATTTACAAAACAATTAAAAATTGTGACGGCACACCGGGAACTTTCAAGAGCGCTCCTCCGAGACGAGCGCTTTAAAGTCGAGCGTTCGGTTCGCGCGCGGGATCTCGGCCGATCTGGACCCGCGGGAGTCTCTTTCATCTTCCGACGGGCTAGAAGATAGAAGTCCGATTTCCGAGCTGCGTTTCGCGAGGAATTGCGTCGTTGGGTACGAGCACTCTCGTTATAGCGCCATAAACAAGAAACGTGCCGTCCCTAGCCACGGGGAAAGAGCCTCCCGCTGAAAGTTTCTACTCGCAGTTTTTCATTCATTCCCGTATTTACAAATAGTGTTTTATTAATCATTCAGGGAAGAAAAAAAAAAGAAACTGAATCCGCTTCGACGACGCATAAACGTATAGTTGGTATTTTTGTCCCGCGGGCTTCTGCCACTCGCCGTATAAAAAAAAAGTCGTACGTAAAATGGCAACTAATAGACGTGAAATTACGTTGCAAAAATTCAGTAAATATTACATAAATAAGCAGTTGCGAGAATTAATTTATTAATTGCACCGATAAAAAATTCGGGTAATTCTAAACGTATAAAATTTGTAAATATACACATTTTTTTTTTATATCCACCATCGTTAATGAGATTCATGCAGTTATCATTTCTGTAATAATTACTGAATTTTTAGAGTGTAGTTTTGCATTTGTTGCAGCCAACAGTTTACGTGTAATTCTTTTCTTTTTTCTTTTTATTGAAACAGTCGGAAGTTTACTCGCGAGAGTTTCGACGGCTTTTCATTTTATCGCGGTGTTCCGACGAACTTTTACTGCCGCTTTGACACGAAGAAATCGAGAAATAAAAGAGAAGGAAAAAAAAAAGAAACTCGGCGTAGAAAACGAGACCCGAAATGCCAATAACACTACCGTTCTTCGTTGCCTCGAACGATTAATCTCGCAATTAATAATTTTCGAAATTAATTTTCTCATGCGCTCCCATTTCGATATAATAATAACCGTTTTATTTTTATTTTGTAGAGCAGCTATAATAAAATGCTGCGGCAATCGATATCGGATACCAATATCGCGTAATAAACGCGTGCGTGTTTCGAAAGGCAAGCCGGAGCCGATTCGGAGTTGGAATTAAGAGAACCGTATCCTCACTGGTGCTGATGTTCTTAAACAACTCTGACAAACACTTCCCGCGAGATTAAAGAGCACCTATCATTCATTAAAGTACCCGACGCGGCCGTTCGACCCTCCTCCCCTTCGCCCACATGGGCGTTTAACCCTTTAACTCCTCAGCAAGTACGCGTCAATGAACAACCGCTCGACGCTTTTACATCCATTTACCACGCGGTTTTCGATTTCTCGAAAGTTACTTTTATCTGCATTTCTCGAGAGCGCCCGGCGTTCAGAGAATGAATTTCATTGTCAATTAAATCGAATTCGCGAGCTGAACAAGAATCCAAATGGGCGTGACGGAAGTCCACCCGTTCCGTCCAAGAAGGCGCCCAACGTGACCTTCCTCCTTTTGGGCAAATTGCTTCGAAAATCCAACACCCCCATTCTCGGATGTTCGCCGATCGGTCGATAACATTCGCACCCCCGCGCCACCCTCGCCAAAGTGTCAGGGGAGACGTTGAAGGCGACGGCAGAGTCTCGCGGACTCCTGGTGATCGCGAGACAAATCGCGGATTTAAGAGCGAGCCGGGAGAGGAGAGAAAGAGAGCATGTGAGCGGCCGCTAGAAGGGCGAGGGCTCGCTGTTGTCGGCGGTGGCGGTGGCGGCGGTGATGGCGGGGCACGAGGAAATCGATGCCGACGTCTGGGGCCACGAGAGGAGGTTTCCACGGCTCAGCGCGGCCTCCTCTTCTGGCGGCGAGGAGCGGACAAGCGAAGAACCTTGCGTGGCGACCTCGCGTCTTTTTTTTTTCTTTCTTTCTTTCTTATTTAGTTTCTTTTTTTATGGGTGTTTTTTTTTTTCTTTTTTTTTAAGAAAACAGAGTTAAAAGAGTTAAATAGGTAGAATGTACTCACACACTTGGCCTCCGGAGTAGTTCTCGACAATCGCCGCCCCGTCGTCGTCGTGGCGGTCTCACAGAGTGAAGACGCGGAGATACGGCGCACGCTACGAAGTGAAATTAGGCGAGCTACGCTACGTGGACGCCGGTCGCTCTCCTCAAACGCGTATCCTTGGTCCTGTCCCGTGCGGCACACCGCGCGACACTGCTCCGCGACGGTCTCGCGGACCGCGGGATTACTTCCTCGCCTGAGTGGGTGTAGGGCGCCGCGGGGGGGCGTCGCATCCGCGAGGAAACGCACAAAGTAGGGGAGGCTAAGCCGGACGAAAACCACCACCTCTGTCTGTCGATCCGTTCGCGCGGGTGTCTCGAGCCTGACTGACACTCGGCCGCGAGCTTGGGAAGTTGGGACCGCGGCACCAGCCGGCCGACCCCTTCGCTCTCTCTCTCTCTTTCTCACCTCCTCTCCCTCCGACCTTTCCATCCTCGTTTATCCGCCGCCGCGCTGTCATCGCGTCTCTCTCGGTCGTCCTCATCTGGCCCCCGCCGCTCCGCCGACGCGCCCGTCGCACGTATCGGGTGGTTTCCTTTCCTCCGGTGCCCCGAAGGGCGAACCTCCCGAGCTTCCTTAGCAGAAAGTCGCCGGCAGAACGACACCCTGTATGTGGCGCGCGAGCGATTTCTCGCTCTCCGATCCCCGAGATCTCTTCTCCGGCCCGGAGACACGCCCGATGCCGGCGAGATTTCGGGTCTCTACGGCTTTTTAAAATTAACAATCGCGAGAGTAAAGTCCGCGTTGCGAATTTAAGTAACGTACTCTTCCCGAACACGTCATTCTTCATTTTCATTAATCTTAGAACGTATGCACTTCCCGACGAAGTGGTGTAATTAAGTTTATTTGTATTTCGAAGGAACTGGACGTCTTGACAGGGTTATTTAATTACAGGGATTCGTAAGATTTAATTATAGACACAGGAGCGACTGGAGGGCTGATTACATAAACGTATACAACGGCATAAACGAAATTAATTACCTGACTTTTCTTTAATGATTCGGTACAGAAAGTTACATTGCGTTAACTAGTGTCGATTATAACAATTGCGACGCGTTTACAATTAAAGATATCGGTAATTTAGGCAAGATCTAGAGAAACATCTGAAAAATATTTGGCACGCGAAGACGCCTTTTAAGCGTCTCGTTCGATAATCTAGTCGGAAAGTCGAGCTGCGACAGTCAAGGGCGACAATTCCGCAGGACGTAGCGTTGGTCTAGTAACCGACTTTCTCGTCGGCCTTCTCGTGCGGAATGTCTTCGATCAGCACACTGTCCGTCGGTACCAGTTTAACTCGATCAGATGGCCTGGGTCGCATCAAGATGAACGGCAGCTCGGCCGTCAGCTCGCCGCCCAGGGCGCCCAGGTAGAGCTTCACCTTAACGGCGTAGGACACGATGATGCTGAAGGAATCGCGCACGTCCGGCGACGTGAGTAAGGTGCTGGACGCGAGCTCGCTCTCCTCTCGCTTCATTACGCCGTCGAGAGCGACCCCGCGGCGGTTCCTATTGTTCTCCAAGGTCGGCCTCAGGTAGAGCACCTTGTGCAGGCTCGAGCCGGGGTCGATCGGGCAGCCGTCCTGCGTCTCGATTGCGTCTATGACTGTTCGAAACTGACCGTTCTGGAAAATCACCACGTCGATTCCCTGCTGCACCAGTGCCTTCATCTTTTTCACGACTTTGTTGCTGTTGTTGCGTATAGACATGTTGACGGCGATCGTCTCGCCGTGTTGGTACAGCTGCTTGTCCAGAGTGACTTCGAGCTCGAGCTCACCCGGGCTCATCAGGAAGTCCTTGCGCACCACGGTGCACGGCTGGCGGCCCTCCTTCGTGGGCGCGTACTGGATCTTGCGAATGCCCATCAGGACGGTGCTGCGCTTGTGGGTCAGGTCGGTTTCCGTCTCGCCGCAGTACACCTTCACGTAATAACTCACACCGCACGGCTCGCCGATTTCCTCGGGCCCGGGTTGTAGAGTCACGCTGGGCGGCGAGCTCTTCGGAAACGTGAAGGTAAAAGGTATCGCGTTCGTGCCCAGCTTCTTCAGCAATCTATTAAAAAAAAAAAATTACCGATTCTACAATCTATTCATCGTCGACAAATCAGCTTCGTTAAACGTGAGAAACGTAACTTTAATCGCCATATAATACACATTTAAAATTCTTCGATAGTAAAAATAGAAATAGAAATACTAAAAGAAACCAGATAATATTTTCTACGTCGTTAAATGTCGACTAACTTCTTCCTTACCTGTCTTGCAACTTGGTCGGGTTCGACTCCGGCTTTGTAACCTGCGGGAAAATCTGCTCGGACGCCAAGAAAAGGTCCTTTTGGAAATTAAGCCCCATCACCTCGTCCTCCTCGCGGCCGTACCGGAAGCTGCACAGCAGCTGGCACCAGACTTTCCTGCTGTCGTCCACGTACTCCGGACTGACCAGGACCACTCCGTCGATCGGCTCGGTACCCGACAGGTAGTCGATGAAGTCGCGCTTGCCCAAGTAAACGGCGAGCTTGCCGTTGGGCGAACTCTTCTTGTAGACCTTGAAGTTCGCCACCATGGTGAACGCTTCTTGTCCGTTCTTTCACACGGAGGAATGAATCGTTGAACGATGGATCTGGAATTTATATACCAGGTATATACATGTAAACCGCTAATGACATAGAGAACTTGCGAGACTTCCTAAGGCATTTAGAGGCGGATGAGACGGTTAGGTTGCGCTCACGCGATAGTTTCTACTGCGCTTTTGAAATATTGACGTGGATTATTTATGACGCTTCGCTGATTTTCGTGGGGCATAAGTAATTCAATTTCGAGAATGCTGAAACAGGAAGAGGAAGAGAAAGAGAGAGAGAGAGAGAGAGATAAAAAGAGAGAGAGAGAGATTGGGATGATTTCATCGGGGAGATTCAAGCGCACGTTCTTGCATAATATTGTTTAGAAGCAACGATAACGTAACTTCGTGACTTTGGCTCGCCTCATTAATCTTTGAGCTTCTCGGGCTTCGCTTCACCGTTGAAGGCTACGCTATCTTAAAGCCCGTATCAAACAGTCCGCTGAAGATCTGAAATTGCGAATTGAAGACCGGAGTCCGAGATTACCGTTGAGTTTATTCGATTAATTGAAGACCAGTTTTCGAGATATATCTTTCAAGACATACGTACGTACAGGGTGGATCAAAGTGACGAACCGGCCTTTTGCCATGAGAGATAGACCCACCGACTGCAGCCGCGGATATTTCCATCTAAAATCTCCAGTGCACGTGATGCAGACTGATATACTTTTGGTAGATCTCGGCAGATAATTTATTTCACATTATGAAAAGTTGATTTACTCACTTTAGATTCGCTCTGTATACATATGTTAACAAACGACGATTCGTAAACTGTTCTGCTCTTTCAGAATATTACTGTTCTCCACAATATAGATCCACAATCCGGTAACTAAACTTGAATCGCTATAGACTATAGGCAATTAATTAATTATTTAGTACGTTCTACCGTGCAATGGCTTTTATCAGCTTTTATTTAAATGCCACAGCTTGGCCCCCGACGCATGAAACGCCCTCTCGAAGCCTAGAAACTCGCGCTAGTGGAAATCTAACCTAACCCTAACCTACTCGGATCGATGTAGCCGCGGGTTGACGCCGTCTCTCGCACGATGACTTCTTTAAATTTATCATTGACGATTTTTACGCGTTCTTTGCACGAGAAAACCAGGCGTAATCTACTCTCGGTTTAACTGCGCCACGTGCTGAGATGTCTGGCGCACTTGGATCCCGACGCTCATTGTCGTTTGCGTTTGATGTTGTTCTGCGTGTTTTTCTGGCGGTGCTATTCGTGTAAGTTGACATTTAGTTACGCAGCTGAACAATCAATAATGTTACGCTTAACTGTACATTATTAAGTTTCGTGTTTAAATATTAATTTATAACAACTGGCTTTAATTTGTGTTAATTTTCTCATTCTAAAACACGTAAGTTTTGTATGTTTTTTTATTAATAACTATATTAATATAATTTTTTTTAATGAATAAAATTTACACATAATATATATATTTTCTTTTATTATAAATTGATTTATATTACGTTTTTAATTTTTTTTAAAATAATTATTTGAGATTAAAATGTTTAATTTGACGTTTTTTAGGGAGCTGGAAAAAGCAGAACCATTTACAAGAAAAATTCATGAGGATGAGTTATGGTTATATAGGAATCCAAGAACAGAATCTTTTGTTTCGACTACAATATTATGGGTGTGTACCCGTTGAAAGAAATATTATTAAGTAATGAAATTAAAAGATAAAAATAAGCATGAGGTAATTTTTGTAAATAATATATTAAATTAATAAATTAATAAAAATTCTTTTTTCAGCCTCTTGTGTTTATGATGCCAATTGTTGTTATATGCTTCTTTTTTGTGATGTACAAAGATAAAATTGATCTTCAGCAGTCAGTATTATCTGTAACATTAGCTCTAGGTTTTAACGGTCTTATTACAGATATTTTAAAACTTATAGTAGGTACGTTATTATGGAAACATTATTATACAACAAATTTGTGTCTAATTAATGAGTTAATATAATTTGCAATTTTAATCAATCATCTTATCACTTTTAGGTCGCCCAAGGCCAGATTTTTTTTGGCGATGTTTTCCAGATGGGCAAATGAATCCAGGATTTAAATGTACTGGAGATCCAGTTGTAGTTAGGGATGGAAAAAAGTCATTTCCAAGCGGACATTCCTCGTGTACGTGTCAAAATTTTATTAGTAGTATTATTACTGTAACTTCATCGTTATAGTAACAAGTAATATATTTACAGAGAACGATGTAATCAGATTGTCATTTTTATTATAGTTGCGTTCGCGAGTTTCGGTTTCATCGCCTTATACTTAGCTGGAAAACTTCACACATTTAGTCTGGCGGGAAAAGGACAATCGTGGAAATTGTGCACATTTTTTTTACCGATTTGCATCGCTCTGACTATCGCGTTAAGCAGAACGTGCGACTATCATCATCACTGGCAAGGTATTTTTTGTATTAAAAATCTCCAAGCTGAAGTAATCACACTATTACGACTTTTACATTACAATCTTATACGGAATTTGTTTCAGACGTGGTAATAGGATCGGTAATAGGTTACTGCATAACATACGTCTGCTATAGACATTATTACCCTCCTTTAGATTCGCCATATTGCGATAAACCTTATGTCGTTCTTACGTTTCAAGTTAATTCGGATACCGTGAAATCTAACAAGAACGAGCAAATTAAATGGATATAAAATAAATCGAAATTGTTTCCATCAGGATTACAACTGTATATGTGCCGTATTTAGCATTTTAAACAGTACTTAATACTTTTGTTAAAGTTTTTGAGATTTATATTTTGTGTACCGACCTATATACATCTGAATAAAATGTATGTCTATACAGAGAAAAATACTATAATGTTACATCTTACTCTGTAATCAGTTTTTCAAATGTACCTGTTTTAGGTACGTTATTTATGTTGTTTCTTTTCCGTTCTGTTTAATTCAGCACTCACTAATTAAATAATTGTAAAAATTATTTTTCTAACTTTTGATTTAATACTAATATCAGCGTAGCACAGTTTTTAATATTTCGTATATCTCGTTTTTGTTTAACTAAGTTTATTTTATGAAAACTGAATAAACACAAAAAATATTGACGCAATTATATTAGAAGTGGAAAACAAAAGTATTTATATATATTTTTTTTTTACATTACAGGTACGTAAGAACGGTAAACATGGTATTGCAAAATGTTTTCTCTATTGGCATTTTATGCAATTGATCGTCTGTGATATTATATTTTCGTTCCAAATATGTATTATTTCATTACTTTTAAGATATTTACATGTTTCTCCATTATTGATTTTATTTTTAAGAACCAAATTTTATTATTGAATTATTTATAAATTGAAAACTAATTACCGACTGTTGCATCTAGAATTGATTTGCATATCAGAATAAGTTTTAGATTGATAGTTTAAAATAAAGGCACCAACATATGCAGGCCACGTAAATTAGTTAAGCGCAACTAGACTTTTGAAATAAATTTATAAACCACTCTAAATTATTATTTTGTGATATTCAATTCTAACGAACGCTCATAATTACGTATATAAATATTTTACAGATTCTTTTAGTTAATGTAAGACAAATGTAATTATTTTTTAAACAGTCTTGCATTTATTTTCGATTTGTTCTTCTGCACCGAACAGCTTATCTTTGAGCTGATAACGGGACACCCTATGTATAAGGCGGCTGGTGGGGGAGCTTGATAGAAACTCAGAGAGGGAGTTACTTCTGGTTCAGTTTGCTTGTGCACGATCTTATGCGAGGTCACCCCTTCGCATCCCCTTGATGTACATTAACTCCTTCCGAGATATACTCCACCACCAATTTCCTTCTTTGCCTAGTTTCCGTTTCATCTTCGCCGTATATTTTTCCGTTGCAAAAAGAAGAGCCTCACGCCGTAAGAATTACTCGTGCGCTTCGTAAAAGAACGACCATTGGAAAAACAGAAAACGATCCCCGTGCTATTTTCGGAGTAAACTTAATTTTTGTGAATGGATGATGATGACCACGAAATATTGCTGGATGCTGTTAGCGTCATTATTGCTGATATTCGGATGCATTTCAGGTTTGTCTCGGCGTGAATTTTATGTAACTTACTTCGCACGTTCTGCGTTAATTTCAGATACTTTTTTTGAAATAATTTATATCTCTGTCGCCGGTGAAATTCTCGTCCTTCGCCATTTAGCCTTTACTTGCTTTAATCCAGCGAAAAAAAGCTTATTTGTTGCATGCATTTATTCCTCGATCTTTTCGCGTTTCGTTCGTAATTGTGCTATATACATATGTCTGAAAGCCTATGCCTGCACTATTTATACCCCAGTAGTTTTGCTTGCTTAATATAATGCTTACGCACTTTATGGTGTAACTGCCTCTTCGTTAATAATAAATCCAATTAATATTTTATATTGAATACGGCAATAATTATTTGAATTTTTGCAATGGCTTATTGCACGTGTGTGTATTTTACATGCACATGTTTTGCTGTCTTTTTTTCTCTTTTTTTTTTTGTTTTTTTTGTTTTCTGTACGTTTTGTACATTTATGTATCATACGTATGCTCTTCGTGAACGCACACACACACACGCGCGCGCGTGCATACCTATAATGTAATTTATTTATATGTTTCGTAAACGGCCGGCCCGCAAAAGATAATTTTTCCACATATTTTTTCATCGTGTTTCCCATGAAAAAGTAAGTAATTTATTTCGGTGGATGTTTTATTATTTAATAGCCAATCATATTTGAAAATAGAATATCGGTTTTCGTCAGAGCTGACCCGTTTTGCGTTCAAAATTTTCTACAACGTGTGCCGCACGTGCTAACCAGATCGAAATTGGAGTATGCGCGCGGCGAAGTCACATTTATAGATCGCAGACGATCCTCTTTAAATTACATTTTTCGCAATATTCCAATTCCGGGACATCGAGATTTGTTTTAATAACAATCCCGATTTGCGTACAACGTCGAAATCGATGCGGTAATGTTGTATAAGTTTTCTAGTTTTGTACTCTTTTTTTTTTTCCTCTTTTTTTAAATATTTTTTTTAATATAATTCTACTCTATGTAACTAAAAGAAATAATAAAAATTAAAAAAAAAAAAAAAGCAAGAGAGAGAAGGAGATTAAAAATTTTGAATTTTATCAATAATGCCTTTTTGCATTATTTTAATCCGACGGATGACGCCAAAGTTTTTAGAATGCCGAGCGGTTCATATGCAATACAGGTTTATTGAACTTAGCAGCAGCCGTAATCCCTTCATAATCGAAACTTGAAAAGTTCGAATTAAATTTAGAGGATTACTTCTGCCTTCCAATTTTCGTTCTTATCAGCGTCGCGACTTTATCTAGCCTGGGATTCGCGATTTTCCACCTTCCCGCGACTCTCCCGCGCCTTCCTTTTGTCCGATTGCCTGCCGAGTTTGTTTTGCGACATCGCTAACAAGCTCGGCTTCAAATATTATTGCATAATGAAGTGCACTTTGTTTTCAACGCGCTGCAAGACGGGCATTAGAAGCGAGGGTATAATTGCGAACGGCATAATTATTAGCCCGCCGCGAAGGATAAAATAAAAGGCAACAAGAATTGAATTGTAAAGGGATAAGTTTCAGGAAGCACGCGCAAACGCGCGTAGCGAGTGGATTTTAATAAAAATAAATATTCCCACTAGCGAAAGTGCGTGCAAAATTAAATAATTGCGATAGATTTAATGCCTTTTGTAAATAGGCCGAGTGATTATTAATGCGCACTTTGTACGCTATTTTGCAAAACGCGAACAAAGAAGTTATCGCGCCAATTAATGTAACTGATAATTACTTTGTTCAAACGTTAAATAATTTCGATTTATTTGCTTACTTGTAAAAACACCTATGTGGAATAACAGAAATTATGCCGATAAAAATATGCATGAACAAGTGATAATTATACAGAGAGTTGAATTAATAATTTTTCATTAATACACGTATAGTAAAATACGTAGTTTGTAATATTTATATGTGCATATAAATTATCGTCATAAAGATAAATAGCTTAAATATTAAAATACGCGCTGCCGAGCACTCTGAACCGGGGAAGACGAATTGACAAGTCGCAAAATCTTCAAATGGAAAGTTGTAAAGCTGCATTTAAAACCAATCTACAAAGGCGATTTAAACTGGGTCATGTTTTTCCTTACTTATTTGGTTCTAAAACTCTGCGCATAAAGCACTCGTTTTATTCCCTTTTCCTCCTGAAATTTACACGCGTATTTAAAGCTGCGTATATATTTTCGCGTCTCGCGTCAAAGTTTAAAGCGTAAATTTCCGCGGGCGCCAAACAAAAAGCTTGCCCGTCAAATGAAGATATCGCTTGCTATCATAAAAAAAAAAGGAAAAAAAAAAGGAGAATTCCGCGGATGTGCAATTAAGTTGACGAGCATGATATTCGTATCATGTACACTTGTACCAGCGATTAAATGTTAACTGGCCGACCAATTCGACAAACGCGAACATTTATAATAAATTCGTCGTCATTACTGCAAAAAATGTTAAAGTTAAGAAACAATGTTTTTTTTTTGCTCTTTATTTTTCTTTCTTCTTTTCCTTTTTTTTTTACGAAACTCGTGGTCAGCTTCGCGACAGGGGGGTTAATCATCTTTTTTGAAAAGTGCATTTTTAAGATAACTCAGAAATAAGTTCATCAATTAGGTATCGCATGCGAGAATTGGATAATTTCGTTAAGTGGCATGGTCGATATCGTTTACAGAGTAGAACAGGCGTACTATTGCAGGCTATTGCAGGCTATTGCAGTTGCATTACAGGGAGCAGAGAATCCGCTACAATTAACGTGATTATTTAACAGCGCTCTCGTTGTATACCCGCAATGTTTATTCGCTATTCGCTCGTTACCGATGTTGTATGCACTTCTCTATACACGTGTCCACGTGTAATATCAGGGGTCGGATTTACCCCACGGTTATACACAGTCCACCCTCCGTGTTGACCGGGCAAAACTCTGTCCAGGAAACGCAAAACCGTATTATCGTATTATTACCGTAATAACGACATTCATGTCACATTTATTGCCATTTATCGTACAGCCACTGCACGGTATTAATTATAATTATATGCTGATTACGCAGAAATAATCTCATTTCAATCTTGCCGGCAATCAAATAATTTACTTTGGAAATTTAACGCTTGGGGGGAAAAAAAAAGACATGCTTCCTTCAAACATTTATTGCACTTGTGACGTCCACGTGTGCGTGGGGATATGTTTGGAAGTAATTCGAGGTAGGGTACCACGCCGAGGTACATGGAAGTCATATATTTCAAGTATGATGACATCGCGTCATACAGCTTTAGACGCTTTTATTAGAATTGTAAGTGCTCGTCCAAGTATCACCAGAAAACACTACGGCGATGTTTAATGGCGAAAGTTTCGGTACCTCGGTTCGGAGCTAGCACGGACTAATAGAGAAGCGACGATTCGTTTTGATATCGCCGCGTTGTACTTATCCGTTGTACTTTATAGAATGTGCGCGCGCTGTGCGCCGGATTCACCATTAGCCGCGCGAGATCATCTAGTTGTCCTCCCTTTAAAATTAGAACGGACGCGAGAGATTCACGTGTGGCCGACAAATACGTCGCGACGTAGCGTCTTGAATTCGTTAGGTGAGATAATTTTGTACTCGAAATGCTAGGTTTTATTTTTTATTAAGGTACAAAGAAACTTCCTTGGATTTCTTTTTTTTTTTTTTTATTCGTAATGGTCTGAATCAACAGTTTCCTTATCTGAAACAGAACCAACGAGCGCACAGCTCGCGGTAGGGCGTCATTGCGCCCTTACGAGACGTTGACCCATATCCGAGGAGCTGACGAAAAGTATATTCGAGCCGTGGAAACCTTTCCACAGATAATGCGCGGTTTTTTTTTTTTTTTCCTATTTCTTTTTTGTTAACCAAGTGAAAGCTTCAACGAACACGGTGGTGAAAGAGTTGCGCAAAAATTTTAATTTAACTCCAACGCAATTTTGTAACATTGTTTTTTCTAGCAAATTAGATACGAATAACAAAATCGTAATATTATTTTTTTTTTTGCATTTTCATGGAAAATTATTCACTCTGTTTTTTTTTCTTTTTTTTTTCCAATACCGGTAAATGTATTTTTTTTTTGCGCTGTTTTATTTGCAAGACGATAAAGAAAAAAAAGAAACGGAGTCGGGTAACCGTTTTCCGATGTCTCGTTTGCAGAATCTCAGCAGCTCATTATCAGAAGTATCAACGTCCCCTCCGCCGTGAAAGTTGGCGATGTCGATTACGTGATCCTTGATTGTGACTACGCTCTGGAAAACACTTCGAGCCGCGGGCTGGTAGTCAAATGGTTTTTCAATGACACCCAAGTGGTCTACCAGTGGATCTACGGTAGGAGGCCCTCAGCTGATGAACCGGCCGCGAAGTACGTCGATTTAACGTATAAGGCTAGCGGTGATCCTTTTACCGAGTACCGAGCCATGAAGCTTGATAAGCCAGGATTCGATCTAACTGGTGATTATAAATGTGTGATATCGACGTTTGCGGACGAACGGGCGGCGAACTCTTTTATGGTGATTTACTGTAAGTATTTTTTTTTTTAATATGTATTTTAAATACATTTATTTTGGACATTACGTGTAATTTATATTTATCAATTTATTTAATTCTTACTAATTTTATTAATAAAATAATTATTAATAATAATTATTAAATTTTTTTGAAAATAATGACTAGTACGTTTTATATTTTTTTGTGACAAGTACGTCGTTAGTAAATTGCGATTAAATTTATTAATAATGAAGGATAATATCGCCCTTAATTTTCACATTATTCAAAATCATGTTAAATATACTTTTAGCGTCATTATATTTTAACGTTATCATACAGGATCATCGCTTTTATAACCTTCTCGGTTATCATGAACGTTGACCTAACCGACAATTCTTCTCCATTCGTCTCTGTCCTAAACAGAAGCGTCCTCCGCGTCCTATACTTCTATGGCACTTCTTTACATTTTCCATCAATCCTTAAATTCTCCTTCAACACCCCCGCAGCTCTTTTCACCACCCCGCGTCCTTTCACTTTGCCTAAGTAATATCTTTTTTGATCACTTTACTTTTATTCGCTCGTACGTTTAATTCCTGTTTTTTTTTTTGGTTTCTTTTTTCCCCTATGTACTATTTTTTGATCATTATTCATATTTTTGTAATAATAATATTATTATTATGTTACATGATCGTGTGGGATGGAAAAAATTACGTGCCGAGCACTGCTTGTACAATTTTATTTGTTCCCTCTATCGTGCGGGCTTCCGGAAACATATTAAAAATATATAAATGCCGAATAAAATGTTATTTTAAAAAAATTATAAAACCTCAATATTGAAAAAGCACGATAGTTTCGCACCAAGTTCACGCGCTGAACCAAGTTCACCACGGCGAAGTTGCCCGTAGCTCTTATTTACGTCGACAAATTGAGAGACCATTAGATTATCGGATCTCAATAACGGCAGAGCCGATAAAATTCTGGGTAGACTCAATCAATAACTCGAATTAGAATTATACGACCGAAATTGTTTTTATTTTTCTTCCCTTTTTTTTTCACCCGCGCGTTCTGCGGGAGAAACGCGCTGCATAATTCAGACTTGACAGATTTGTAGAAAACGTTATTGTTATTATTAATATTGCACCGTGGAAGAAGTTCTTTTTCTTTTTTTTTTTTTTTTCAAAAAAATCATTCTACATTAATGCGATTAATATTTTAAGATATGACGATCGAATGTGAGCTCGGAAGGTTTTTGCAAAATTAATCATCGCGATGTTGCACTTGTGTTTTACACGCGATCTTTGTTGCAGCGACAGAGAAAAAGTTCGACTTCGAGTACCGAAAGAAAAGTATAGACAACAAGGATGGGCTGGAAGCGACGTGTAGGGCGGAGGGTCTTTATCCCAAACCGACTCTTAATATATCAGTTAAGTGAGTATCCCTCGAAGAACCGAACAGCTTTTACACCCTCGCGAAATTTTCAGCTGCTTATAATCTGTCTATCTAAAATTTATATTTTATTTAAATTAAATAATGCAGCGCGTGAGACATCCCATTATACATGGATGGCGAATTCTGATGAAATTATCTTAAAATATAATACGATTATATTAATAGTTAACAATATACTTCTAGAATAGAAATATCATTGCTTTATATAAATTCATCGACTATATCTGGCGGTAAATGCGTTTGATTTAAATAATTTCAGCTTTTGAAGTTATTAAAAATTATTATTAATCTAACGAATGTATAACACGAATCGCAATTGATATCCCCAGAAATGTACCGGACAACAAAACTTCACAGCCGATATTTACCCTTGAGGATGGACTGTACAATGTTTTGTTACGAGTGGACTACCTAGATGAGGAATTACCGGAAGTTGCGGAGCTTAAATGCGATCTTGACATCCCGAGAACGAATCACAGCTTGACCCGGAAAACCATTTACTATTCCGGTTAGTCTGCTGCCTTTTATTTCATATTGTTCACGTAGATTAATTAACTTCGAACACTTGCTTATATCCCGTTGCTTATATCACTCGTCGATTCATTTCGTACGATTGCAACAACTTCGACGATGCGACGCAATTATTCTAATTACATTGTCGTGGAAAAACAATACGGGAACTTTTAGGACGCGATAATTTTTTTTTTCTTTTTTTTTTCTTTTTTTTTTTACTTCTATCAGAAGTACAGAACATTTTCAGCAGTCGAGACATTTCCCGGTCGCTTCGCCGAAGTCGTTGGAACCCCTGAAACATTTAATTATCGAGTCGCCTAATTAACATCTGTATTCATATTAGAGCATGCGTAAAAATGTTCGCTTGGTTTTTATGTTGTGCAGGAACAGCTGCTACTTCATCTATTACAATACCGCAGCATAAAATGGATATCCAGGCCCTAGACAGCTCAAAGCCCGGTAATGGTGGTGGTAAGATTAAACCATTCAGATTTTAAAATTCACTGATCGTGTCTGTATGTAAATGTCGAATCATTGCCAGCTATGTGTACAAAGCCATCACCATTATTTATTTTATTTTATTTTATTTTATTTTATTTTATTTTATTTCTTTGTTTCTACCAAGGGCCTTCGAAATTTTATTAGAACCTGTTTATTCATTTCATGCTCTTTTTGTTATCATTAAAGCACATTTATATCAGTTCTTATTACCCAATTATGTATGCTATCGATTGATCGGCAATTAATCGATAATATACATATGCATACATATAAAATCTTTATATAATTTTTTTAAATTATTTTTATATAATTTCCCAGCAAATCTTTTGTCTTTTTAGATTTCTTTATTATCGTTCTCTTTTCGAAAATTCGTAATCAGTTTGTTATTCAATTGGGATCGAGGTATTTTCATTGTAAATGTTTCTATCGGTTTTTGTTTGGGAGAATTTTAATGAGAAAATCGGTAATTGTCTTCGTTAATACTTTCCGTCTGATAACACAAAGTAAGCTGTTCTATATAAAACGGCGAATGCATTCTTCGTTATTTCTTTGCTGTGCCGCTTTAATAAATTATAACGCCGCTCTTCCTTTTTGTTTCACGAATTCGTGAATATTAATAATCGGATATCGTGTATTATCCAATGAAAGTCAAAACGGCCAAAAGCCCATTAGTATTATACCTTTCAGCGGAGAATTATCCTCACAATATTAACACCCCCATATACATATACTAATGTCTATGCATTAATGCATATGCATTCCGCTCAAGTGGCCTTCATTATGGTTATGCATATTTATGAAACTCACCCGCGGCCGTTGTAACGCGCTCAATTATTGGCCCCATTAATTTTACGAAAATGTTTAAACGCGAAAAACACTTTTAGTTGTATATACTATACACATTGTGAAACTTTCACACAAAAAAAAAAAAAACGTTTATTCGTAATATCTTAGATTCGTACTTAATACAATTTGTTAGTGCAGTTAGCAGATTTTTCAGGTTACTTCGCGTTAAAATCTTAATACGAAAATGTTGAAAGTGCATTAATCTTATAATAGAAAGAACGTTTTGAACTAACCAAACAGAATATTCTCAATAATCATATTTAATTGACTAGATAGAGTATATTAAGATATTACGATCAAATATGTGACAGTGACAGTGATGTCTTTAATAAAATTAAAAATTGTGATAAAGAGTTAATATATTAACACTAGTCAATCCACATTAATTTGCAAATATTCTAAAAGCACATCTGCAACGGACGTCATATAATAATTTTAACAATTTCATGCTTGTCTCATTCTGACATTAATTTCACAATAATTGTCCTGCTTCTAACGTTACCAGTCTCCAGAATGGATTAATTAAAGCAGATGAATGAAACAACGCTACGAAATATTTTCAACATTATAAAAGCATGTAAATATCAAATATTAAATAATAAATTAATATTTTGTGTGCTTCGTTGCGCGACATATTCTCTTGAACGGCAATTTTTGGACAATCTAATCAAATTTTAATGTAATTAATTTTTAATATTTTTCAATTGAAAGTTCTTTAGCTTGGACCTCTTGATATCGAAACTTTTATTCCCGCATGACCTGAAAAATCTGTCATTTGTGGTATATTACATGAAAAGTCTATTACATGAAAATATTTTTGGACATACATATCCTAATCTATTTGCAGGCAATTTCGTCGACCGTGCATCGATTAATCTTATCCTGTTACCGATACTTCTGGCTATTTTCATTCTGTTTCATTAATAAAACAATCAATAGGTAAGTTTAAACTGACTGTAAAGTTCGACTGATGTCTTCATGATTTTAAGGAAAAAAAAATAAGAAATAAATAACCCTGATTGCAATTTATTATTTCGTTTTTTTTTTTTTTTTTTAAATTGTTTTTAAAACATTTTATAATACAGTATATACTTTTATGCAAAACGTAAATTGCTTGTTTCTGTAATGATTTTAAAGACAACATTGCAAAAGCACAGGGTATTCGATTATACATTTAAAAATATAATTGCAGAATCACAAAGGCTTTGTTCAATTCATTGCTTTTTCATTGACATCTTACGGATAAAGTAATTAATACCAAAAATACTATATTCTGCAGAAATGTATATACATGACTTTTATATCGCGTTCATACAGTCGAGAAAATAAATTTAAGATAAAGTGAAATAAATTGAAGGATAATTTTTTATCCAAATTACCTTCTGTGTAAAACGATAGTTATTATAAACAATTTATGAATGGCCTAAAAAAATTTGCGGTTACCATATTGCGACATATATAGACAGGATTTAATACGTAAAATTTTAAAAAATATGTAAGACTGTCTGTTTGGTGGTACTTTTATATACCTAAGGTTTAAGATTCTAAAGAAAGTAAAGGATTAAACTAAATATATGTATGTATATATAAAAGCGTGATTACTACACATATTACATTTAAATACTAACATAAATTAATAATTTTCTTAATATATTTCTTATATTTTGTATTGTCAAATACGAAATAATGAATTGAATGAACATATAACACTTTTATTATAATTAGTTGGAAATTTATTGTATATAACATTATAAAACAATCGATTTTTATGTATGTATATAAAAATTATGTAATTATATAGGTTGTATTTTTACAAATTGTGTAAATAACGGCAAATTAATGTACCCAAATGCGTATGTGCATATATGTAAGTATGTATATAATTAACTAATATATAATAATACCGCAGAATAATAAAATACTTAACAACCGTACACTTAGGTTCATTTATTAATGTCGAGAACGGATAATAGAGATCGATGGTTAAACATGAGTAAATTTTAAAGTCTTACTTGTAATTATTAATTCATTCCGGCGTAATACTTATAATATGTACAAAACTCTCATTTTTAAACTGATTTTTAATTTATTTTGTGGAGGATTTAGACGAGCGTAAAAAAGATTCATGCAAAACTTTGTGAAGCTTTTGAGCTTTATGCAAACCGAATCCAGGACACAAGGCCAAAGTATTGGGTTGTGCTCGTACAATATCAGATAACGTGCCAAAAGTTGTTAAAAGAGTTGTTGCATCGGTTTTGTTGATGGACTTGACTGCCGTCAAAGCGTTAACTAACTGTAAAAGAAATTTATTATTCATAGTTTTTTTATTAATTATATTCATTTATGTATCGTTTAGTCACAGAATACATCTAAATGAATAGATCAGCTTTTTAGAATTATATTTTTAACTTTTCTATCCAAGCAATCATCGTTAATGTATTGTTCAGTCTTAATAAAGCTATTACTATATAGCCAATAACCTACTTTTACAAACAAAAAAAAACCTGATTTATTCATTAAAAAATATAATCACTTTTTGATGGGGTGCTGTATCACTGCGCTCCATGATATCATCAGGGGGTTTGTTTTCATATACTTTATACATTTCAATAATTTTTCCTGCATCCTCTGGACTCCATGCTAACATTATTGTCATATCTGCCAAAATGGAAATTCTTGTTAAATGTTTCAAAGCATGATGAGGATCAGCAACGTCGATCTAATGAAATAAGATAAGAAAAAATGTTTATGTCTATTCTAACATGAATATAAAAACGTTATAAAAATAATACAAAAATATCACAGTTACATACTTGCACTAAGAGCACTCTCAAGTTGTAAGCATTGCCCAGCAATTTCAGCCTTTCGTGAATATAATCAGGATTCAATTGGTGGTAACGAATTGATAAAAAAAGAGCGCAAGTAGTTTTTCCCATTACATAATCTGGCACAATGTTGGAATACTCCCATGGTATATTATTTATAAATTTCAATAATGGATTACCTTTCTGAAAACATTGGTTTGTTGTAATTTTCTGCACTATTATTTTATTAAATGTTCTACAGATTATTGATAAGCATATTATAAATATAATTCATTAATTATAATTATTTAATTTATAAATTTAATCTTTTATTAGTACTTTAATATTAAAAAAAAAAACTTTGCAAGTGATATTACCTGCTTTGGACTAACAAGAACAGTGTGGGTTCTGCCTGAGTTTGATGTCACTGAAATTTCAGTTTTTGTCTTCTCAGAAGCTGAAATATCCTTGAAAAACTCAGATTTCTTCAAGTTACTAAAAGCAGCTAAAAAAAAAACTACTTTGTAAGAGATTTAAATTGTACAATTCCATAATAATAATAATAATTACAAATAACGTTTATTTAATAGAGTTACATTATAACTTACTCTGAAAAGATGTACTATTAGCTTGTTTTGATGAAGTAGCATCATCCAAATCTCTTACACTCTCTTTTACGTTATTCATAAATCTTGTCTTTTACTGAATGTTTTAATACGATTATGCTACGATGCATATATTTAGATTGAACTTTGTTCCTATTACTTGTAATATCAAATAACTGTGTTTTAACAAAATTGTAAGATCAATATTTAAATGTAAAACAAATATTCTTGATTCTCAATATAACCTAAAATAATCACAGAAATAGAAGGCTTCGTTTGGACACATCGAGGGATCTTGGTGTGCTTTTATCATTGGTTTATCGTATTGTTACGTGTATAATTTGAAGGTAAAGTAAATTTTATTAAAGTTAAACAAAACGTCGATTAAATGAAGTGAGTTATACAGTGAAAAATAGAACGTTTGACTTGGTGACGGTCGAATCCCATCACTATCCACCAAACGCAAGAGCTCACTGAGCGGTTGTGTTTGCCGAACGCATCCATTGTCGGACGTAGCGGTTGGCTGCGGGATATAAAGTTTATAAAGATTCCAGAAAGATTCTAATTATTATCTGCTATAAGTAAAGCAGAGAATGTAGTAAAGCATTTTCCTAATTACCGATATAAAATAAACTTAAAAATAAAAAAAAAAAAAAAAAAAAAAAGAATACTTATTAATCCAACTTACAGCAGAATAATCTGATAAAAAATAAAGAACGTCCCAATATTTAATTTAATTTCAGCTAAATAAAATCGATACATATCTCAAATAAAGTTTCAGTACCTCGGATACGGCTGATACTTCAAAACGGAAGCCGAACTGGCTTCAAATTTATAACACACCCGTTTCAAAAGTGGGTGAACCGCGTTCGTCCATTTTCAGCTCGTCCGCGTTTCTTCGCTATTTCTCCGCGACGTGAATTCGCGCGCAATCGGGTGATCGATGTCGGGCGGGTCGCCGACAGAAATTCGGAGTTTCGCCCGCAGCCGCCGTCGCCGCCGCCGCCGCCGCCGCCGCTTTTTGACAACAACGCCGGTGGCAGCACTGTGCGACCCCTCGGCCAATTTGCGTTGAACGGCACGGACACGTCGCGTTTCGGCGGAACTGCGTAAATTGCCAACCGCGAGTGCGACGAGGGACAGGTGGACGAGAACGTCCAGCCGGAGATCCAAGGGTGCTTTTATCGCCGCGAGAGAGGTACGTACCCTTCCTGCTCCGCCGACCCCGACCGCGCAATCCGGGCCAACCGTCGTTCGATAAACAATAGGGAGCGAGCGAGACGGAGAGCGCGGGGTGAGGGGCGCGGGGGCGAGGACGGAGACGCCGTCCGATTTCGATACGATACACGAGTCACGATACGCAAAGATGGTCGCTTGCGCGACCTCATCTGTCAAGTGACGGGGACGAGTCTCGCCGTCGTAACGTTCGCGCTATGCGCCTTTAGCGAGGGAGAAAAGGGAACCGCGCGCACGAAATAGAAAAAGAGACGGGAAGCGACACCGAACTGTCTCGACCGCCCGACCGCGAAATTCCAGGTAAACCCCCGGCGGGTCCTTGGGGGTCGGGTGCCCCTGTTCCCATATGCGCGACGAGCCGAGGGGGCCCGCCAGCTCACAACGTCCCCCGCGCTTCCGCCCTGGGCGCTTACTCGCCGAAGAGCCCGACGGAGGAACTGTTTAGGGCCGCCCCGAGGGTGTTTACAAACGCCGTCTGTTGGAACATCCCGCTCCGACATTCTATCTAGACTGTTTGCTTGTTTGTTGTGTCCTGTCTCCTTGATAAAAAATATGCAGCGATAACGCCGTCCCGACGTTTATCTTTGGGTACTGATAACCGGGTACTTGCAGGTAATCAGCGAACGCGCCGTCCAATACACTGGCTATGAAAATGAAGATCCCCAACAACGGGCCTGGAAACGGGACTTACTATGGGCAGGAGACGGGCATTACGTCCTACGTTGATAGCAACAGCGATACCGAGGCCGAGGTGCAAGCAATCGGCGACGGAGACTTCTCGGAGTATCTATGGATGGAGAATGAGGAAGAGTTTGACAAACAGGTGCTTTTTTTTGTCGCAATCGATTTTCTTATAATGATTTTTTTTTCTTTACTTCAATCGCGGCCCTTTTCTTCCATTTCAGGTGCTTCAACAACTGGAAGAAGAAGAGCTGATGGAGGAGTGTTTGGAGGCGATGCTGGAGGAGGAGAGGCAACATCAGAGGAATATGACTTCCACCGCTTGGTCCACAGCTACCGGCACTCCTGACAGCAATGCCGCTGAGCTCTGTCAACAGCTGAGCAGCCTGAGGATGCAAGATGATCTCGCCAAACAGGTATTTAAAAATGTTAAAGCAAAAGGTGTACTTTTTTTTTTAGCAAAAGGTGAAGCGTTTAAATCACGCTGTTAACGATCGATTGTGGATTTCTAGAGCACACTAAATCCAGACGCAGCTGAGTTTATTCCAGCGTGCAAGTCGACTGTGGCACCATCCGTAAGTACGTCATCAGAGACTACAGCCACCGCAGAGCCATCGTAGAAATCTTTTGCGCATCTTTTCTCCTTCTG
The DNA here is from genome assembly GCF_019399895.1 of Cardiocondyla obscurior. Classification (NCBI taxonomy): domain Eukaryota; kingdom Metazoa; phylum Arthropoda; class Insecta; order Hymenoptera; family Formicidae; genus Cardiocondyla; species Cardiocondyla obscurior. The sequence goes on along the minus strand of NC_091874.1, from coordinate 2,371,436 downwards.
TCCGTTCTCCATTTAAGTCACGTATGAAATCGGGCTATACGTAATGGTTAGAGTTTACTATTTCCAACCCGACAGTCGTGTTAAGCGGATCATCGTGTTAGATATTCAATGACTGTGACTGTAGGTACAAAAGTAAAAAAAAAAAAAAAAAAAAAAAAAAAGAAAAAAAAGAGAGAGAGATAGAGTGCGATAGTTGTGCGTCGTTCGAAGCATCAGTTACACTTAGGGTAGATTCGAAATGGAAACGGCAGTATCCCGAAATTTTTATAGACAAGGAACATCGAGCATGATATCGCTATGCGATAACTTGCATGTTTCTTTTCTTTTTCTTTTTTTTTGTATGATTTTTTTTGTCGCCGAAACACGAACAATCGCGTTTATAAATCACTAGTTAAAACAAGTTTGCAATTTGTACCTCTTGTCCGTTGCCATCTGCACCGAGAAGTCTACCGTTTCTCGTAGAGGCAAATATTTTTAGCATTTTCAACCTTTGTATAATTTGTATAAATTGATATCATTATACATCTACGGAAGGAACCCGCTGTTCAACGTCGTGATGAATAGAGGGAGTGTACTGAATGGTTTAGAGAGGGACTTTCATAAGTTCATGAAATGTGTATATGAGCAAGAACATAGATATGCATATATTATTCTGTAAATTATGTTTATATCTTATATAGAATGTATATTTTATATTACGTTGTGTAAAAATCATATATATTTTTATATTATATATAATATTTATATGTAATATAAAATATATATATACGCACACGTCAACCGTAATATAAAATATATATTTTATATTATATAATATATATATTATGCATATACATATATATGTATATCTCAATCAGATCTTATCATTCTTGAAGCGTATGTAAACCATTTTACCTATTTAACTCTTTGTCAAGCTGTAAAGCCTTTCACGCATGCACACGAGATAACTTTTTATAGCCTGGGAGAAAGCTTTACAGCTTACATCCCTCTGTCCAATGAAAACTTTTCTTAAAAGTTCCTTTTGTAATACTTATAGTAGAGAATAATGAAATGTCTACAGAATTATTAGCAGGGCACACTTTATGCGAGTACTGCGCACGGATCATGTAAAACACGATCGAAAAAAAGTCTCGAGAACATCACGTTATTTTTTAAACGAATCTTTCGAGTAGGTTAATCGGCACGAAACGTAATCGCATGCACATACATTGCCGGGAAAAATTAAAGCGTTATGTTATTTGTACAAATGCACCGTCTTGTTTAGAAATTTGCGTAAGGACATTTTACCTGAGAGACGTAGAGTCCTGTCAGCGCTCATTCAACAAAACTTAAGATCTCAAGTGAAAGTCTTACTTAGGCTGTGAGGGACTCTTTTTACGACTCATTTTTCTTTTCTAGTGACGCTGATAATCGGAACACATTGGTTACTTATTTTTTTTATATATTTTTTTTTTTAAACCGTCACTTCCGCGAAGTTGACATTTCGAAATTTTAGAAAATCATAGATCGTAGAACGTAACCACGTCGAAAGAAACACGAAAGTAAGGTAAATGGTGAATGTACTTCAAATCCGCTTGAATGGCAAGAAGGTTGATTTGACTCTTAAGGCAGCATAATATACCTATATATAAAATATACTCGGTATTTATAAAAGTAGATATCACATATATTTATAGAATGTTTGATAGTACCTGTTTACTTTTTAAAACTTGCTTTTTTTAGCTCTTTCTATTTTTTTTCTTTTTTTTTTAATTTAACCTCTTGGACTGGAATAACCGAGAGGTATTTGTTATCTTTCCATTATTTTGGAGCTTATCATGGGCATCGGTCAATCACTTTGTAATACAAGTGATTAAAAATTGTACAGAAATAATTTCGAGCAGCAGCTAGCTTCCAGTTGTTTTAGACGGATTCGTCACGGGTGACAGTTCAATTTTTTTTCAGTCCAAGAGATTAGAAACTGAACAAAAAATGATTTCTGAGAGTTGCATTGCCTGATGATGAATTTTATTTTATTAAAGGGGTGCTGGCGATAAGTCCGTCTTTACTAATTAGGCGATATAATTTTTGTGGTGCAAATTTACAATTTCTCTTTTATAAAATCCACTCTGGTCACGAGAATCATAATAAATAGACCTATCGCCAGAATTGCTTTAGTAACGGTTTTAATTAGATATAAAATTGAAATCAAGCTTTTTGCGATCCAAGATTCTGCTGGTGATTATAACGCATTCGTGCTTACTTAAATCCTCTCCCTGTGGTGATATCTGCCATTCGTTTTAATAATTACAAATAAGTACGAATTTTAATAAGACCTATACATTGAGATATCTATATATTGTTGTGTTGACATTCTGTATACTTTATGTATGATAAAAATGCACGTTAGTCACGACCTGGTTTTAACACGAGATGTAGATACTGTGATTATATTGGAACAGCGTTACTGAGTTCACTGAATATTATCCAAGTGTAAAACATCGTATGTTAGTCTCTTGCGGTATATTTGACATGAAATTTGTTTTTCGCCTATGTCTCGATACTAAGCTTATATAATACGCGCTCAGTTATAAACCAAATTGTCGGCATAATAAAAATTAAGTGAGAAACCGACCGCACGACTTCGGAAGCAATCTCATGTTGTAAAAGGAACACAAGTAAACTGCTAATTTCGCGATACTTCAAAGACAAAACAAAAAGGAAAGAAGAAATCAAATCGATGCGAATGTAAAATAGAGACTGATTTCACGTCCATTTTTACGTCAGCTTTAATACCCGTACTAAATCGTAATCCATCGTTTGCCTATTATTAATTTACAATATAAATTCTGTGTAATATAGAGAAAATCATTTTGCAATATTATATTATACTGCACAATAATCAATGTACTATTATCGATAAACACGCTGGGTTTTTTTTTTTTTTTTATTGGTCTGTATCAGTTTTATTAATTTAGAAAAAAATTAATGTAGGATTATCGTTTGCGTCTTGAACCTTCACCTCTTAGAACCGTCGAGACAAACTGACCCCGCAGAGGAAAAAGATAAAAAAGAAAAAAAAAATTTATTTGCAAATTATGTAAAATAAGACAGCCGTTATGTGTGAAAAAAAAAAAATTATATATATATTATATATATAAGTGTGATTATGTGTATTCAGCGCTTCATCATCGTTCACATTGTACAAATTTGACTTCACCTACGTGATGTCAAGACTTGATGCGTTATACGCGTGACATTAGAGATCACGTTACAATGGACTTGCGAACTGAGACTTTTGTAATACTTATAAACGCCGCATAATTTCTTAGGACTTCTTACGTCTTTTTCAATCATTGTCTCGAACTTTTGACGAATACTGCAACACTACTCCCCCCTTTGAATCACATGCATATATTGGTATCTCTATATGTAACGTTAAGCATATTAGGGTTATTCTTATAGACTTAAGAAATGTGCAGCTATAATCTTCTCGTACAGTACAATATTGAAAGCAGTACTACAGTAAATGATAGTCACTACAATATCGTAAAATCATCGTGATAACTGATTATGTGTATCTGCAGTAACTAATACTAATATTGTAACTCGAGTCTGTTGTAAGAAAGTTCGACCACTTGCGTGTTTGCGAAAAGAAAAGGAAAAAAAGAAAAAAAAAATAATAAAAAGTAACCGTATCTTTTTAGGATTATGTTAATCAAAAAGAAAAAAAAGTACAAAAGCAAAATGACATAAAAAATATGTAAGTTTTATGTTTAAGTCACACTTCTGGAAGAATGGCAATTGTCTTTCTCCGTTGATACATATTTGTCGCATCATACTTTGTGCAATGCAACGCAGATTGGATTGTAAAATAATTAATATGTATTAATTCAGGATAAGTACTTTTATATATACACTACTTTAACTTATAATGTATTTCGTCACTTCGAGTAAATTTTTGCATTTGTGGTTTTTTTTTCGTGCCTATACTCCTTATCTTTTTTTTTCTCTCTTTTTTTTTTCTTTTTTTGGTAGCATTTAACGTATACGTGTAAAGCGAGAAATATAGAGGTATATGTATTAAAATGTAGATAAAAATCCGTTTCCGTTATTTTCTAATCCCCACATCGCAGTACGAATATCGTTTACATGCATGAATAAACTTTCAGCGGACCGTACCGTGCTAAATGAAAAAGAAATCATTATTATGAGAAATGCATCACCCTATATTTGGCATATTGGTTACAATGTCTCAATCTTAAAAGTAACTTCAGTATAAGTAATACTTATTTTGTTATAATAAAAAAGGCGACGGTGCTGGCTTACTACATAATGTATTGGCATCCGCTTCGTGTGGCAATCGACGATTCGATTTCACATAAAAGTGTCTAAATAATATAAGAATATACGTCTGCATCGGAATACTGAAATAATACGTCCTACTAGATGAGTCGGAAGTACGGTATTATTGTATATTCCTTACGCTAATAAGTTGACATCGGTGAAGTTAATAAATCTTGTACGTGTGCATCTTTCACAATCGCGAACGTCACGAATTGGTGCAATACAATTTTATCTGAAGAATTAAATGACCGTATAATTCGTGCGCATAAAAGGAAATAATCTTACAAGTTGTTGCACTTGTCAGTGAACAAGATTACAACGAATAAATCGCATCTTAGACATATACGACGTACAATTTTTGCGTGTACGATGCTGTCTCTCTATTAACTTTATTTATAGACGATAGGGAACCACTCGAATGTAATCGCAATGCTCGATATCTATATCTTACTGTTAGTTGAGAGCTTCGTATATTACAAAATACGAAAGAACATTCCGCACATATTTGTATAGAATACAAATAGAAATGTATATATAGAATTATTACTTAATATATGAAGCAACGTTGCTCCAGGTTTCATTTGGCCTTTTAATAATTGAAATCTTACTAGTATTGCAAATATTACATGAAATACAATACTTAATGCATAACGTCAATTCTGATACACATCTGATTATTAGTAAAATCGTTAGTAAAAGGTCGTTATCGTTGCGATATGGACTAAATGGAAATTGAAATGTTACCTTTCCTTTTATACCTCATTTTTTTTCCCCGTTTCAGTTATATAAAAATTAAAAAACAATAGGCGTATGTACTTATATACAAGTTAATATACTAAATAGTTGATAATCTGCAGTCTCTTTATTTCGATACAATACTGTGTCAATCCATGATTAAGTTTCATCGACTCTGTGAGCTTTGTGTTACAGAAAAAAAAAAGAAAAAAAAAGATTTCTCACGGAAAAAAAAATTTATATACAAAAACGAATTTTTAACCATAAAACATATTGCTCGAATAAATATTAATAATAAATCTCAGTAAATATATATAATAGAAATGACTAATGTACACAATGTAAAGTAATATAAAAAATTTTTAAGACATTTTATCCTCGAAAAATTAATAAAAAAAAAAAGGGAAGTATTTCAGAAGCTTCGCAATTTGCCGTTTGGATAAGATATCACCCTTACAGCAAGAAAGGACACTTCGTTTTAGGTGTTTTATGGAACACGCGAGAAATTAAATTAAAAAATCGCAGTTGAGATTCTCTAATAGTAAGTGTTTCAAAAAAAATTTTGAGACACATCTGGAACAGAGAGAAGCAACAATCGATTTTAATATTCTCTCGAGTCGTTCCCGCATATTCCACAAAACGCCTGAGAAGCGCATCTTCCTTTAGGAATTTTATAAAGTAAAAATTCCCGAATATAAAGACGATCATGCAGCGTAAATTCATAAACGAATATAGTCTATACTATAACATAAAGTCATAATTCTTAAGTCTCTCTATAAGATGAGAAATACATTTATGCGTCAGCCTTTTTTTTTTTTTTTTAATTCGTACTCTTCCTCTGAAATATTTTTCAAAATTCCGTCGATTATTTATCGGGATTATGTATATCTGCTTATATTACGATTATTGTTCTTGGAGTTAAAATTAAATAATAACTCACGTACTTGAACGCTTAATACAGCATAAGTGATTAATACGTAAATAAAATATGGATTTCCAAAACGTTATCATTCACCTTAAAGACGAACTACGTAAATCGTAAGTGATTGTAGCCATTAAGATTAATCTTTAAAGCCTTTTACGATAATCATAACGAGACCAACCTCTGCACCCCCTTGCTTTTAACATTAAATTCTTTAATGAATTCCTTATAAAACTAAAATATATTTGCGATAAAAAAGAAGGGGTCAGAATATTCTGATGCACTGACCGATTATACATCGGTAAAACCACGCCTTATTTCATAATGATTAATAGATAATCACATTTTAAATGTCATCGAAAATAAAATATCTTGGCCTCACAATCCATGAAAGAGGAGATGCTATAATAATATGTTCTGCAGCATTACATCTTTGTGCCTTGTCATTTGTAATCCGCTGTGTTCGATTAACCTATTAAAGCCCATGTTTTAACTAGAAAAATTAGCAGAATATACAAAACTGTTAGTGATATAAGAGAACCCGCAGAATTGTGAGCAGCTGCGAATATCGAATCTTAATAATAGCTGAATTAATTGAATTCTGAATAGATAAAAAAACATGCTGTAAGACTCAATTTTGCAAACTGTTAAAACTTCTTCATATTTTCTGCTTTCAATATTTATTTGCTAATTCCTCTAGTCTAGCCACGGGCTCCGAAAAAATCATCAAGATTAATTCAGGTAAAAGATCATATCTAAATAAAAAATCCACGCAAACATCTCGTGTTCTATTTGGCATTTATCAGATGACTTTAGATGTTGTCCTTTTATTTCGAACAAAGCGAATCTTAAACTTGCATTATTGCAAATAAATGTAACACGACACAAAGATGTGATAATATATTATTCTTGTTATTATCTATTTACATCTAAAGAATTTATACGCTCTCGGTGGGGCTTTGAAATTCTGAGAGTGCATGTATTGGATTCTGTACTTTCTTTTGCGAACCTTTACGTACTTTAGCTCTAACTTCCTCGGGTCTCTCGGGGCGCACTAGCGGTTTTTTCTCCGGGGCTTTCATCTTCCATATGACGATAGGAGACTAAATCAAATTATAATAAATTTGCATTATTATATTATATATTTAATAAATTCTTAATGATATTACGTACGAGTACGATGTTAATGCATACTTACATACTAAAAATCCATATATTAATGTAAGGCAAAAAAATGTAATAAAAAATATGGTAGATAATTAGTTTTCAAATTTTATAAATTATCGTTAGTATTAATATAATGACAGTAAATGTAAAAGTTTAATGGTGATTTTAAAAAAGAACAAATTGATTAATAAATTAAAAATTTAACTATTGCAGAATTAATGCCAATAAAACTTACCGTTACTGTGGATTGTCGTGGATACTTTGTCGATGCGACATAAGAAGCCTTGACGGTGAGCACGACGGCATTCATCAAATTTTTGGCAGCCTGTATGAGAGAGGTCGCGCTATCTAGGCCAGAAACGATCAGCTCGCCACTAATATTCTGCACATCTGCCTTCACTTTGCTCGTGATATTCATCTGGTGGCAATAAAGCGCTATGCGTTGCAAGTATGCAAGGAGATCCTTCTTCGTAGAACTTTCCGGACATTGATCGGCGATCTGTCTAGTTAATTTATCCAACTTTGTGCCTGCTTCGGAAATCTTTTTTGCAGCATTTATAACGTCCATGGTTGTCTTTAAAGGACCTCGGCCACGGGTAAAGTCCGTCATCTCCATCATGATCATGCACATATGCTTAGCGAGAACAATGATGTCGTTGCCGGCATCGTCCCACTTTGCCACTTCTTTATCAAACTTGAGCTTCTCGCTTCTGAAATACTCGACCTGCTGCAAGATTTTTTGCTTATCTTCCTCCGGCATTTTTCTCATCGCCTCGCGGGCAGTTGTAATGCCGCTAATCTCTGGATATTCGTCCACGCCGTGTTCGCCGGTCTGAGCACTGGACTTGCTGCGCGTTTCCAATGTATAGTGCTCGTCCAATTCTACATCTTCAGGGTCCAAGTCTTCGTCGGCCTGAAAAATGACAGTAAATTAAATACGATAAGAAAGAAAATAATTAACAAATTTTGATAGACATACAGAATAAAATTCTCTTACCCTATTCATGAGCACAGCTCGCCTGATTTCACGAACGCCATCGTACACAAGCCTCGACGCGTCAATAAAATCATTTTCATCCACTTCCTGCGCTGGATTACTGCGAAGTGCATTTACAGCTTCTTCTACACGTTGCTCGAAATTAGGCATCACCTGTTTCCTCAGAACCTTCACCGCCTCGAGAACTCGCTTGGTGTAGATGCACGGCTCATAATTATCCATTTCAGCCTGCACAACGTTGCATACTCTGGCAGAACGGCCAAGTATCGCGCCCGCATGTCGGTCGAGAGTATCAGCATCACCGGGACGCACTTGCAATGCTAAAACACATTTGTTAACATCATCCAGAATATGATTTTCAGAGACTGCCAGGAAATCATCGATCGTAGTAATGTCGTCCACGGCCTCTGTCAAAACGCGCATTTGATTCTCCCAAGCCTGGCGAAACACCTTCATGTTGTCTTTCGCTACGTCCGTGTTTCGCGCGGCCCACACACGCGCCGCATTAATCACCTGTGGGCATAAACTTTCGATCTGCGATGCGGCATAGCGTACCATCTTCACGCCATCTTCATTATTCGACATACTGCATACCAAATTGGCCACCTGTTCAAAGTAAAGGCACAATTAATCTTGTTACACGAGATTATTCTGAAAAACAACGTCGATTCAAGTAACGTGTGATCATAAATGCAGTCAGATAAATATTATATTTATGTAAGAATTTATAACATTTCTTTACCTCCACTAATTTATTTGCGTGCTCTGTAAAAATGAGCGCGTACTCTTCTACTTCCTTAACCCAACCTTTTTCCGCGGCTTCATACAGGGCCTGTAACGGTGCGCTGGTTTCGAGGAAACTATCCGACACATGGTCCACTACGGCTTTACGTAGTTGTCTGCGAAGATCGCGGGTCTTCCTGCACATATGATCTATCGCTCTCTCTAATCCTTCAGATTGTTCCTTAACACCCATCTGTTAACAAATATTTATCAATTAATTTATGCCGCGAGAGTGAATATCGGCTCAATTTTTATTATCTTGTACGATAATTGCGTATGCTCGACCACTACTCTCACCACCGGCAAATTGAGGTAGTAACGAGAGTCAATCGATGCCAATTCAGAGGTCCCGTTTTTCAGTAGTATATCTCGAATCATATTTAATCGAAGAACTTTTTCTTACTTTTAAGAAAATTTACTTTACCTCCAAATTAATTCCAATAAGGTACTGTATAAATTACGAAAAAAAGGGATATGTAAACTAAATTGTCAAAGTAATGTTAATAATATGAAGACAAGAATAAAATATTATTTATATTAAATTCGGATTTTTAGCAACACGATTGCAGAAAGCGATATATTTACAAGTTTTATATATATTTATATGCTACAAATTGTGCATAATTATATTCTATAGCTTGTATTTTCTACAATTATGCTAATCTATGAGCCGTCTATTACAAGGTTTATTGCGTTTAAATATTTTGTTATTTTACATATCTACAACGTGAGTTATAATATTAGTTATTTAATATCTACATAGAAAAGTGAAGGAATTAAAAAAAAAAGTAAAACAATTTGTAAGCATATAACTATCAATAATTAATGCTAGTCGTTAAATAATAAGTATGCACTGGTAGTGTGTGTAAGTTCTAGGATAACGTATATATGCGTAACACAACCCATAGGAAATGTAGAATTACTTCGCATATTTACCCGTCTCCCACCCCGAGCGCGTTGTAACTGGCCATCACCGATAAAAAGAAATCAATAGAATGAATATTGTTGTAATAAAAAGAATATATCGCATAGTATGCTGTCTAGAATTTTCTATGTATAATGTAGAGTAAAAAAACGAAATTTTTAAAGATAAAAAAAACAATGTTAGAAAAAACCGTTGTGATTTATATAAATCTAATTAAAAATCAAATAGATATCTACATTTTTTTCTTTTCGATGTAATATAAACACTATTGTATTCAGTTGTATTTTTTTCAATAATTATATTATAATCACAGTGCTACTTACGTTGTTCATGTATTCACTCAAGAGATCTTGAAGGGCCTGTCTGACTGCGTTACATTCAGCAACAATGCGTTCCCTACGTTCATCCCGAGTGCAAGACGAATCTGCCATTAATGCAGCACCGCTGATGATACTTTCGAGTCTCTCCTCGAGGCTAGGTCGCGTACGAACTTCGTTATAAGCGAGCGGTGACATCACCATTCTTTCGTCGAAGTCGTCCAATGCAGCGGCCAATTCACCGGGACCGTCGTACGGATGCTGGCTGTCGGGTGGTGTTTTTCCTTGAGCAACGTCGTTTATCGTGTTTACCGCCTCGCACACTTGCTTCAGTACGTAATCGCGATTTGCCTTGGCCGCCGCCAAATCGGGATGCTGCACGAACACCTTTGACGCGGTGAGCAGCATGGTGGAGTGCTTCTTCAAGACAGCCCGGGCGGCCGCTAAATCATCTCTAAGCTGAGGATCTTTCAGCTCGTGCTGACGCTTGGCCGCTTGATGAATTAATTCAGCGGCGTTTCTGCCGAACTCCTTGATATTCTGAATTAATTCCCCTTGCGAAGAAGCATTTTTTAGCTTCTTCAAATCATCCTCTACGACGTACAATGATTTTAAAAGCAGATGAACATCCACCATGTCCGCCAAAATGAGCAAGCGTGTCACCGCTGACAGTAAGTTCCTTGCAGCACGCACCATGTTCCCTCGTTTTAAAGATGAGCATGGATCCTCAGAAAATTCTCTATATAATTTAACGTATAACGTTAGACTGAAACAACGTAACACAATTAAATCATAAATTAAAAAAATTATTGTACCTGGCTGCAATGCTCATTGCTGCTCCTGTTTTCCTCACTTCCTCTACGGCACTTAGCATTTCCGCCGTAATATCTGGATTTTCATAAGCAATCTTTTCACCCTTCTCAATAAAATTGGCAGTTGCCTTCTCTACAGTTCCGACAAGTGCACTTGTTCTCTTTGATTTTCCCTTCTTCTTCTTGCTGGGACCCTTTGTGTTCACCAATGTAGTGACCTGGAGCACGAGTGGCTCCAGTGTCTTTTCTACAGACATCGTCCGTATTTCTAAGTTTTTGGGATCCCATTTTAAGGTGATTGGTCCAAAGTGGTCAGACATAATGATTTTATCAGTGTTTATTCTAAAAGTGCAAATAAGAAACATTGTAATTTAAAACAATCAAATTTAACAAGCAATTCTATACTTAAAACTTATAAATCAACTCTCTTTCTCTCATTTTAATCCTGAACTCAAATCATTAAAAAATTTTTTTTTTATTATTTTAAATTAGTTCACGATCCGTTATTATTTTATCAATCAAATATACAGGAAAAAAAAAATTAATATACAAATAATTAAATAAATAATCACGAAGTCAATTAACGGTTGTTTAAATTAACAGAAGCATTCCCGTTTAACATTCTCCAAACAATAGAAATAAAAGTAATTAAAGAACGACACAAGCATCGAATAAAATGCATTCAATCACAATATTCCGTACATTCCATGGGGTTCTTGACGTTTCCTTGATTTTTACAGAAACCGTAAGTCTATCGATCACTCTGCAAACAAAAAAAGCTTATCGGAGTGCGTGCTAGTGAGATATTCCTGTCACGCGGTGTTCTGTCAGGCTTAAATACCACGCTGCTCTTCGTGAGCTCGTCAGAAGCTCTCAACGTTACAGAACGCGTTTCCGCACACGGATCCGTTAACCGACAACCTCGCCGTTATCTTCGACAGCAGCATTTCGGTCGAGAACGTCGCATGCCTCCGCATAAATGGGGAAAGGGGAAAGGTACTGCGATAAAAAAAGGTGGTTGCGAAGCATCGGCCTACCTGTATCAAAAACGACGCTCCGGGGAAGCGAAAACGGATCGCTCGGCGGCTGCGGTCGCTGTATACGGCAACGGGGACAGTTGCCAAAAGTTTCCAAGGTTCTTACTCCAAAGTAAACCTGCGTGTTCGCGCGAGATCGGCCACGTGAAACGGGACCAAACGGGACGCAGCGCGACAAGCCCGAGCCAGCGCTGTGTCACCCGCGCTTGATGTATCACTCCGTTGGCATTCGCCGGATTCGCCTCTCTCCGGCCTCCTCGCCAGCGGCCCCGCCGACGTCGTTATTTCCGTTGGACCCGACGCGCGATCGGCGGCGGCACTTGTAGAGCGGTCTACGCCCGAAAGCTTGGAGCGCGTTTCGATGCGTCGTCCGGGACTCAGAGAGCCCAATTTGGAATCGCGGCTTCCACGCGTACACATGCAGAGGCCGTGTCCGTGTGAAGCCAGCGCTTCAGCTACCGTCGGATAGAAGAAAAGGCCAGAGCTATAGGCCAGAGAAATCTCAAAGAATTGTCGGGAACGGGATACGCTTTGATAGGGTGTAGCCCGCAAAGGCAGTGAAAAACACCTTTATATATATAATATATGGCAGTTTATTCATAATATTAATTACAAAACATAATATAAATTACAATCATTACAAAATCTTTTACTATAGCCTATAAAAATATAAGAATTCTTTATATTTTTCTACAAGCAATCGAATACGATTTAATTTTTCGCATCTTCGAACTTTCGATTAATTTACGCGCAAGTCAGGTCCAATAAAAAAATCCAATATTGGAGCTTGTTTCACGTGGAACATCTTTTCTATTCGGCCTATGGTTGAATGAAATTAATTGGAGCCCAAGTCGCGAGCGACACGCGATGTTCAATGAGAGCTTCGCTTTCCTGTAGAAACAATAGTTTCATTGGACACCGCGCGTCGCTCGTGACGTAATTCAGGTCACGCAGGCCGCCACGGAAACCCGCCCGGTTGCAAAAGTCTCGGGCGACCTCGGGTGACCTCGAGCAACGTCGGTGAACCGAGAGGACCCTTCGTATCCTTCGATTGCTTCGGAGTCGTCGCGCACGCAATCCACGCCAATCGCACCGTTGCTCGTCCGCTGGTGCTATCCGGTGTCGCCGTCTCTCGTCCTCTTTTTTTTTTTTGTTTGGTTACCGCGCGCGTGCCGTGTACGTTAAGCTTCTCCGCTGCGCGAGCATCAGCCAGGGCGGGTAGGTATCATGTCACACGGCGGTAGAAATGAGTGCAGGATATACGTGGGCAACCTGCCGCCTGACATCCGCACAAAGGACATCCAAGATCTGTTCTACAAGTTCGGTAAAGTTACTTTCGTTGACCTGAAAAACCGCCGGGGGCCGCCTTTCGCTTTCGTTGAATTCGACGACCCAAGGTAAGAGCTCGCCCAAACCCACCGCGAGCGTTACACGCGTTATTTAGTTATTCCATTCACGCATACACACACGCAGCTCGCCGTCGAGTCTCGGCTGCGCCGAAATTGGGCTCGACGTCGGGCTAGCTTATCGCACGGGGACGACAAATCCCTGCGCGCGATGATATCTAAAAAAAAAAAAAAAAATAATATCTTATCCGAGTGGCGACGCAGGAAGCGATTACCGTTACCTGCGACAAATGATGAAAACAGCTTTTACAAAAGCAGAAATAAAAGTATTTTTCTTTCTATAAAATTCCCGACATTTAACGTTTGTCAAAAAGAGTTAAAAAAAAAATTGGAAATATATATGCATCCCGAAATGCATAACATTAAACACTTTTTTCAAATCTTTTCGTTGCTTCTTGAATGTAAAATATATTTCTCCAGAATTCCAGATGGAATCCATTTTGTATAAACATTTAACAACATTATCTATTAACTTGTATTTAATATATTTAAATTCTTTCAGGTTCGTCGTTATACTTCACAAGTAAATGTAATTGCAAATTAACATAGTAGCATATATATAAACTTCTTTGTTTCGCAGGGACGCTGAAGATGCAGTACATGCGAGGGATGGTTACGACTACGATGGCTACAGATTGAGAGTCGAGTTCCCGCGAGGTGGTGGGCCCAGTAATAATTTTCGTGGTGGACGTGGAGCCGGGGACAGTGGCCGAGGTGGCCGTGGCGAAATGAGCAACTCTCGTGGTCGCGGCCCGCCTGCACGACGATCGCAATATCGTGTGCTGGTCAGCGGCCTGCCGCCCTCCGGCAGCTGGCAGGACCTCAAGGATCACATGCGCGAGGCTGGTGACGTATGCTTTGCAGATGTTTACAAGGATGGAACTGGCGTCGTGGAATTTCTGCGACATGACGACATGAAATACGCCGTAAAGAAGTTAGACGATTCCAGATTTAGATCCCACGAGGTATGATTCATTGTCCTGACGGCAAACGTAGCGCTAATTTCGGTATGGAGTTCTGTAAATGAGCATACAGTTGCTCACGTGCTTGCAAGTCACATCGTGGATCTGTTACTTTAGTACGCTTCGATACACTTTAATATTTTATTGTCGTTTAATTTAGGGTGAGGTAGCTTACATCCGTGTGAAGGAAGATCACAGTGGTGGTGATAGAGGACGCAGCGAAGATCGAGAAAGGGGCCGTACCCGTTCACGAAGCTACAGTCCACGGCGCCGTGGCTCTCCCACTTACTCGCCGTTACGGCGTAATTATTCGCGATCAAGATCTCGTTCCAGATCTCGTTCGTACGACTAGTATGTACGTATGTGTTTCACATGGTAATATAAGTACAGGTTTATATTAATATTTGTTCTTTACCATGTTTCATTATTACTGATTTAAATTTCACTCGGTAAAAATTTCCAAATCCAGTCCAAAAAATGACAGAATTTGTATAAAAAGGTTTAAATTAATTTCCTAATCTTGCTTGAATTTAATAATTGATTAATTGATTGTATTGTATATTTCTGATGTATTTATAATTAGAGCACGGTTTATTTCGTACGTATGTCACGATTATTCTTTAAGTTCCTTCATTTCAAAGTAAGCATATCTTATTATTCGACCCAGAAGCAAATTAATTTAGCGATTTCATTTTTAATCGTTATTCTAAAAAAAAAAGTTTCCTAGTATTGGACTAATGGAGACAGTTATATGGAATATAATATTTGTTGAATTTTGCCCTCAAAAATGAAATCGTGCTCGAAATCATGTGTAACTGTTCATCCAAAACTATTGGATCTAATTTTCTACATTTAAACAATACATTCCTCTACATATTTGCCAACCTTTGTCATCACTACCATTTACGAAGTGTGTAACAATTTTGAAGTATTGCTAAATCTTTCTAGAAATTAGACCTAAATTTTCAATTCTTAGCTATCAATTTATTCTAGCTTTAAACTTAAATGTAAATAACAAACCAGTTCGCCAATACTTACGATAAATACGTTCGATTGACAATAACTCATTATTTTTTACAGATGTACATTTCTGTCAGTATTGTTATATAACAAGTACTGGCTACTTCAATGCATTATTGGATATATTGATGCTTATAACTTGATTTATATTTGAATATATTTTACATGGTAGTAAAGTATAAAACTTTAAATTTGCCTAACAAAAATTACTTCTTGATAATCTTTCTTAATTGTCACATAAATTTACTAACATTTTTTTCATAATTATTTATATATTTAAGACAATTTTATCTTATATTCTAATAAAAGTATTAAACTTTATCATACAAAAAGACGGGAATATTTGTACTAGCACATTTAAATACACATTTTATAGACATTAATGAATAAAAAAAAACAAGGCTTAAACTAATACTTACTTTAGCTTAAGATTCCTTGCTTTTGTCATAAATTTTCAAGTATCATGCAGTAATTATCATTATAATACAATAGATACTGCATATCTCATTGCCCGAAATGATATACTGCATAATTAAAGTGGAACATTTATTGTCAGTGCGTCATGTGTGTCAAAAGTCATGCGTTACTGCATTGTTCGTAGTTTCCTAACGCTTTTAGCATCAATTTTCCACTACTAAACTCTTGTCAAAAAATCTGTAATTTAAGGAAAAGTACTATAAACTAATACACAATATCCAAAATATATATTCTGTATACATGCGTCTTTGATAATATCGAATAAACTGCTTAGAGTAGCATGCTATGTATGTATATTCATCTTGCAAAACGTATATATATATATATATATATATATATTTTTCTTTTTGTATAGAGTACGATAATACATTAACTTTAATGAATAACATGTACATAAAGATAAATGCCTCAAGATTGTTCACACGAATCACTTAAACAACTTATCAATTAAATCGAAATAATTTCAAACTGAATCAGTAGTGATGACAATATTTCGCGCATATATGTATAATGAAATATATGTAATATTTATTATACACTACACACATAATTATATTGGCACAGAAACTTTCTTTTTATCACTTCCATACAATCTGATTAATTCACTTTACAATAACACGCAACTGTATATGACAATAGACCTTGGTAACCTTCGATATTTCACGGATCATATCCTGATTTTGCAGATTGCGTTTGATGTTGTTTCAGTATAAAGTATTTAACTTATTTAGGTCTTTAACCATTTTTGATGTGAAAGTATAGAGCATTACGTGCTCGCACACACACACACGAACACACACATTCTCTCTCTCTCTCTTACACACACACACACACACACACATATATATATATATAATCTGAACATTTGCAATATATCCAGATTACAATAAATCTTACTAATACACGACAAACTCAGCGAAATGCGTTGAATGAAATAACTGCTAATTGACATTAATCTTTCGCATTTCTCTGTTCATGTGTTTTCCTTTCTTTTATATTTGCAACGGTCACGTAATTAGATGCATTTTTATAAATTCTCATTATATCCCGTTTGAACTGACACACGTTTGAAAGGAAAACATTGGATATCGTGTATTTTATACTATTTTTGCAAATTAACCCTGTGATCTAAATTTGTTTTTCGTTGTATAAGCATTTTCTTTCGAAAAAAAAATGCAGCATTTAAAATCCTCTGTCGTACAGTCTTGTATTATACAACACAATTTTCTATCTTTGTACATCACGGGTATTACATTTGCATTAATAGATATATAATATTATTTTACATTACATAAGAAACTAATGTATTTTTTCTTCTTTTGTATATTGGGATTGTAACACAATGAATGAAAAACTGAAATCAACACGATCTTACTTCTTGGATGGATATAATACACATTCGCTTGGCGTTGGAATGAGATGGATTGCGTTTTGGAGGATTTGCGATATGGAGAGCATAAATTATAAGAGGATTAAAAGACATAGAGAAATGAGAATAGCGAAACGGGATAACGGGATTTCAAGAGGAAAATTCAGGATCAGGAGAAAGGATTCTCTGTTGCTGGATCAGGAAACGTTGGCAAGTCCATTACGAGGAGGCGATGCATACAGATAATATTTCTTTTTGAAACTAGTAAAATCCTAGTTCGAGACTAAAGATTTTTGTGTGTCGCTGTTTAAAAAGAAAAAAAAAAAAAAATCCGAGAGTGGAACACTTTCATTACATTATGTGCTTATCAGGATTAAAGTGCTTCAAGTTGAGTTTTATTTTCGCGTGTCGATTTAAAACGAGAGTAAAAAAAAAAGCATTCCGCGCGTTTATTAATTTATTTCTTATGTAGTCAAACTAGTAATGGATTGTCAACTACAACTGGATTTTGTCGGAAGCATTTGGTTTGGCAACTGAAGTTTCCTGAACTTTAGTGAAGATTAATTTCTCGGATCACTCATTGAGGACGGATTTTCGACATGTTCATTCCCTTCTTGATACAACTGTCGGATAATATTAATACTACACTCAATTTTGTTAGCTGTCACACGTACGATATGTTTCACGCTTAGTGTTAACTTAAAAGGTGGAAGTGATTCTTCGGAAAGACAGTCGCATACCTAACAATCGTACACTCGGTAACGTCGGGGATTTAAAAATTCAGTCGTAAAGGGAAACCGTGTCCTCCGATAACTACGGCTGGCTCTCTCGACCGATCGTGATCGTAAAGTGCATTTTTTTCTCGCGCACGTTGTAAGCCACAGTGGAAATCTTCAGGATTTAACTGACATAAAACAAGAGGATGGTACATTTGAATAACGCAAGCCTGTCTGTCATCTTGACGGGAAACCGGCCTCATAGATTTTCGAGGAACTCCGTACGAACGTTACGGCGGACAGGACGCTTCGGATGTATTTGGATTAGGACGCTGGGAGGATTCGGAAACGGGATAAAATTAGTATGCATGGACGGATATTTTTGGATAAGGATAAAAAATTGCCTGCGCTGCGTATTCATCGGATCGTGTGCGAGCGGATCACTCGGATTCATTGAGGGAACGATACGCGATGTGGAAGAAGGATTTGGAGGCATGGTATCGTTCGCGCTTCATAGGGTTCACGGATTTATCTCCTAGGTATGAGATTTGGATCAATTGTGTTTAGCGGAGTCAATTGACAAGATAAATTGGATATCATTTTTCTCACGGATGAGCTAAAATGTGGATGAGACGCTCGCTTGCCGTTAAGGTATTTGTGCATACAGTTTATACCTGAAATTCTATCGGTATTTATTTCTGCATGCTCTCTTCGAGTATATTCTTACATTCGTTTTTTTTTTCTTTTTTTTTCTTTTTTACATTTATTTTTGTCACCCATAAGACAAACGCAACTTAGTAACACAATACAAAGCCTGCCTCGACGAAAGTCATAAAACTTGCATTAATAATCGACTCTTCCTGTGTTCAGCTTTATTCTTGTTGCTACGAAATTTGTCGAGCGCAACTTGTGGGACAGATCTCGCAGCAATAACTAGTTGATAACAGTTCTGGCTTTTTTTTTTATTTAATTAACATCACAGATAAGTATGTTTTTAATATTTTGTGTGTCATTTCTGTGTTATCATATTAACTATATTGTTCTACAATTAATTGTTATAGAAACGTGTAGCGATAAGGAAATATAAAAAGCGTCGAATCTACAACGGTCTCACTTAATGTGTATTTTATCCGCAAATATTTAAAATATGATTGTTAAAATTGATAGCGACGGTTCCTCTGTTGCGAATATTTTGTTATATATTACATACAAGTTTATCATCGCATAATTTTAATATTCCGCGCGTTGTACATACCTAAGTATTTTCTGCGTTATACAGAACATACACTTCAGGATGTGCTTCACCACAACTAGGCACTAAATATAACACCGAGTTGCTTCACACTTTTATTAAATAGGATTCTCCTAACGTGCCGCTTTTTTGCAAACTATTTTTCTTAACACAAACTTCCCTTAAAGTTCTTATGAACTACTGGACTGGTGCACTGGATGACGAAAAAAAAAAAATAAATATGTCAAGCATGATATTGTTTTTTTGTACAATTTCTCCTCGAACCGCCTGCGAATAAATTAAATTTAAAGTTGTGTCACGTACGGATTAATGTCTTCTTGGACTTGTAAATGAAGAAAATCGTGACTACGTCTTTCTCGTGTAAGTATTATACTTGTTAAAACTCTGTATTATTCGCTCGTCTTATTGTCATACAATGTGCGTTTTTTCGTAGTTCAAAGGTACAAAATTAAGCACGCATCCATGTGAAAGATTTAAATTACACTTGTATCAAATAAATAGGAATAAAGACGCCGGAATAATCTGAAAGAAAAATATTAAAGCAGTGATGTTCATTAAAATTTGACGTTGTTAATGAAAGTATACTAAGTCGATCTGCTGAGGAAAGGATCGATGTGAAAAATCTCGTGCACGCTACTTGGACATTACAAATACTTTATTTGATTTGGGCCATAATATGTGTTGCAAATACTACAACATTCATCCTAGACGACTTTGTCCGACGCTGGCTCAAATAATTTCCCGGATGGGCGTAATAACAAGATCTTTAACGAGCACGTTCTCTGGAGTCTGCAGCGAGTAAAGAAGAGCGTCGACCACGTCTTTCGGTTTCAGGGCCAACCGTGAATTTTCCTTCGGTAACTGCTGGGTGATTTCGGCCTCCACCAAATTCGGCGAGATGCTCTGTCGAAAAAATAGATTACGTTAGCGAAAAGAAAGTCACTTCGCGAGAGTTCAAGAAGAACCAAATTTTCAGCGACCATAAAGTAGAATGCTAAGTAGTTACAATTAAATAAAAATGTTACTTTCTTTATTGTATGCTGTAACGTACGCGATAAATATATTTATTTGATAAAACGTTGCGACGCGAAGCGAAGCGAAATTACTTACAATCACTTTGATGCTGGACTGACTCTGAGCCAATTCCAGACGAAGGCACTCGGTCAACACGGCTAGCGCGGACTTGCTGCAAGCATATGCTGGGGAAATGGGCCGATCGGAAGCAAGAGGCAGCCACTTCAGACCGCATATGTCATTAATGTTAATGATGGAGCCATTCTCAATTCCTAGAACATTAATTGCAAGCATTGTTAGACGTAAAAATACTCTTTTTTAATTTTTTTTTTTTAATCTTTAAGTACTACCTTTGCTCTTCAATAATTGCAGAACCTTTTTGGTGATTAACGATAAGCCGAGCACGTTGACGTCGAGAATCTTTTTGAGCTCCTGTATACCACCGTTGATGCTGGACCAGTTCAGATTAATGCTGGCATTGTTTATCAGGATGTCAACGCTGCCCAGATTCTTCTCTATCCATTCCGATGCGCTCTCGATCTCGTTCGGAAGGCTCAAGTCGCATTGAAGGGGATAAAGCTTGCCGGGTTTGCCTTTCAGCTCGTCCACGAGTGCCTGCAAGAATTAAAAAGATTATTAACAAATAAAAATTTATCCACATAATTATTATTGAATAGTTCATTAATTGTACACAAATTAATTGTAATTTTCATAAACTCGGCCGAGCTTAAATGTACCTTGAGCTTGTTTATATCACTGGAGAGACCGACGATTTTGAGTCCCTTCGATACTAATTCCTCCACGATCGCGGTACCGAGCTCGGAGCAGGCGTCCGTGACTAGAGCAATTTTGTTCGATAGATTACTCATGTTGAATGCTTCGCGCTAGCTCGAGACAAAAGGAAATCGTTGCTCGCTGCGACGAGAGACTTCTGCGGGATCCCTCATCCCTGACACCTTTTTATAGCGCTCTGAAGACCTGGACCTCGATCGTGAGGTCGCGCGCAATCTGCATCTAGTTCGTTGTCTTCTGAAGATGATGTATTCCCGTGCGGATATTGCACGTCGCTCGCGATATTGCGACTTGTTTACAGCGCATTTTCGGCCGAGAGAAGTGCTTCTCCCCTTCAAAATCTAGCACCACGCTCGCTCACAGATAAAGCGTATCATTGCTGTTAAGATTCGTGCTTGCGGACGTTAATTTATCGCGGAAACAAAATATTATTAATTAAAGTAAAGATTAATTAAATGGGCATATTTTATACAATGTTAATAAAAATTTGCACAAGAATTTTTAAAGAAGACGATAAAATATCCGAGAACAGTGAGAATTTTGTGATATTCTTGCCAGAAATGTTGCGTCACATTTTACAGAGAATGTGAAGCGTCCCTCACGAATCATTCAACAACTTTATTCTCAATAATAGCCTTGGATCTTGAAAAAAAAAATATATATATCTTTTTGGTATTTTACATTAAACCGCAGTGGAGGAAAAAAATCTAAATGCTATTTAACTTCGACTTGGCTACAAGTATATTTTGGGCGTGAGGCGTCTACATGGATGAAATACTATACAATGCGAGGTATAATTTTTGTCCTAGAGGTCTAAAGTTCCCTTTATCGCATTACCGCGTGATATATCTCGAAATGATAGTAACCGATCGACGTGTTAAACTTCTAAACATCGGGATTTAGGCGGACGAACTTGGGACGAAGAGTCGCGCAGTATGTTTCCTTTCTCCTTCATAAATGTTTAGAAGAAAACGTGTCGCCTCGCTTCCTCTCACTCTTAAAAACACCTCTCTCGAACTTAATCAACGAACGAGCCCTAAAAATGTATAGTCGTACAAAGTTGAGAAATAAAAAAGGATGTCTTCGCGCCTTTCCTCTTACATACCGCTCGCTACGCCGGCTATTATATTTACAGGTCCTATACCTCTCTCTTTTTACAAGTATCTATACCGCAAGAAAATATATTATTTCTTCTCTCGTGTGGAGACACATACGCTACGTCCGCCGCGCGCCGATTTCGCGACTATTTTTCCCGCCTTCGCTTTACACAAGCTGGTTATTGTTGCTCGTCTACTTTACGCGCGTTTAAGTTGACTGATATCGAGAACTACTCAAAGAGAAGTACAATTAACCGAATAACAATTTCTGCAAGAGACATTGATTCACACTTAGTGCGATGTTCATTTTAAATCCGCGATCTCACTGTAACTCCGTTGCCTCCGTGCTTAATGAAACCCAACCGCCACGTACGTCCAAATCAAACTTGTGTTTTAGAGATGCCGTTTCGGCGCCTTGATAATGTACAGTTATGTTACACGTAAAGTGTCCAAGTATTTTTTTTTTCTTTTTAAAGGGGAACATTACATGTACCCTAGCAAGTGCTCTATGAGCTATTGAGATTCTTTTTTCTCTCCTCTCGTACTTGAAATTGTACAAAATAGTGATTCGTCAGTGTATCTGCCCGAGACATCGAGATAGTACATTTCTCTATACATCCTACACAACAGTTTTCGCTAACATCTCACACTGTACATAAACGAAACGGGTGAAAATCAGACCCCGAGGAAAGAGAGGCAGCAGCAAACGAACAGAGCTATCTGCCGCTACGCTTCATGTTGCGAGAGAGGATCGAGCGTATTAAGAGGCGACAGGGGTGAGAGATGGACGTGGAGTTGAAGGTCAGGTCTCACAGCTTGGCGTTCGTCAATCACACGCTAAAATACACTGATCTTTTCGAATCGCGGATCGATCACAATATCTCTTTTTCCCCATGTCGCAGCGCGCTCATACAAAATCGCACCGCCAATTACGAGTAGTAATTATTGTATTTAATTGCTTTAGGTGACGTGCCCGCGAATGGCGCAGGTGAATACAAGAATACCACAGCTATCACATATCGACGCGGATCTATGTAACGAAAACTCGCGCCGCGAAAGACCAACGTTAACGAATTCGTTAAGTTAAAGATAGAGATATATCAATTTTCTCAAAGTTGAGGCAATTTTTCGCAACAATTTTACTGCTAGAAAGGGAAGGAACAACAATTAATTTAAGGAGATAGAAAAAAAAAAGTTGAAAACGGAAATGGACTACCTTCCGGGAAGGAGAGGGCAGGCTTATACCCAGGGTAGACAAGTGTAAGGGGCGCAGCTATTCTTGTCCTGGACGCTAACGAAGGGAAGTGAAAGTCGTTGTCTGTGTCAGTGCTGACGAGGATGAGGATCCAGCTGCGTAGGTTTATGCATTTGCGGAGTCGGGTTACTCGGCTGCGATTGCTCTTGTCTGTGCTGTTGATAAGGATGTCGGCTCTGATAATTTTGCTGTTGCTGCTGGTGCTGTTGATGCTGCTGCTGCTGGTGCTGCTGCTGTTGATGCTGCTGCTGCTGCTGTTGGTGCTGGTGCTGCTGTTGTTGGTGCTGATGCTGACGTTGATGATGCGGCTGCAAACTGTGCTGCTGAGGCTGTGGTGGCTGTTGTTGCTGTTTCCCTTTTTCAGTGCCAGCCGCCACGTAAGAAAATACGCAGAGAACAGCGTAGCAGATGTCAGATGCCTGCGCACGAAGAGATACTTTATTCACTCAGTACATATTTATTTATAAGTGTAAGTTAATCTTTTTTTTTTAATTTATTAAAAGTTTTGATATTTATTAGAAACTAAAATAAATATTAACGTAAAATCAACGTAATGTCGGAAAACGTGAAACAAAAGTATAAAAAACAAAAAAGAACTTACTCAGATACAAGAAAAGAAAAAAACTTAAAGGTAAGCCTCATCATTTCCATGTTTATGTTTCCGTTGAGTCTCTAACGGGAGTTTATTAAGGGTAAATGCGACGGAAAATATTCTATGTAAGCAGCAAACCGCCTTTTCAGCCTGTGACACAGTAGACGTCGCTATAAAAATGATAAGTACGAAAATGGAAAGCAATAAAATGTCTATCACTCTTCTGCTCATTTATTCACTGGCCGTTTAATGAAAATATATATCCCTTACACGAAATATATATTAAAAAAATTAAAATAGCTGCAGCTTTGATACTAACTAAAATTAACTACTTTATTTGGCTGTAAAACAGACATTTTACTGCTTCCTTCCAAAAGAAATATTACACATCTTACAGCCGAACATATTTCATTCCGGTAGCAAGGAACATTAATAAAAGTCTACTTACCATTTGAGACTTATATTTACGTTGAATTACTTGTCTAGTTTTAGGATCTGAAACAGAAAAGTGCTCGGTAACGTTTCAATATTCAAAGACCAAGAAGAAAGCTAAATTGCAGCGCAAGCAGAGTGTCGAATTATCATAAGTTAATCTTTCTCTTTTTTTTCTTTTTTTTTTTCTTTTACGAGCGTGTAGAAGCGTATGGTAATCGATGCAGTATTCGGTGTGGTCACTTACTGAATTCTTCCAAAACAAAGATTCCATCCTTTTGAGTAAAGCACTTGCGGATATGATCGAGTCTTACAAAAAACTGCAAATAACACAATCGGTTTACGTTAGTGGTCTGCGGCATCGCGCATCGTAGATCTGGATCTACTCGGTCATGCACATGATCCCGACGACTTCTCTATATGCTTATCATTATCACGTACGCCGATGTAGCAGTATATCGATTAACGCGTGCGAACAGCGTCTCTAAGAAAGGCGTGAGAGTGTAAGGCTCGCCTAATGATAAGCGTCTATTTCTACCCTTCGAGCGCTAACTCCGTTGCATCTTTCACCAATTAGCAACTTTTAATTACATCTTAACTGTCCTCAATCATTAAGATTTCTGTTGAGAATTCTATATCATTCCATTTTCAATATATCGTCATTACTTCGATTCCCGGACAAACGCACAAAATGCAAAAGGAAATAATTCCTTATTACAATTCAACATTTTTCGGTACCATTGCGATTATTGAAAAATCTAGAAGCGCTCGACGAGTTTTGCGTAAAGTATTTCGTGTATCTGTTTGTTTCAATCGATGCACGTCACCGTATAGGAAATTAAAATTAACTACGCCAACTAATCGCAAAACTATACAGTTTCCTCGTATAATTTTTGCAACTTATGGCTGGCGTCGTTTTTAAGACTTTTGATGTAAGACTGGCAAGTTATTTTTAATTGATAATTTGTTGATGGTACCGCGCGTGACGTGCATCGGGCAGAGAGTCATCGATAAAGTTTCTAACAGTCGTAATAATCGCTGTTGTTGTTACATGCCGTTTACACGATAAATAAATGTAATTCACACTCGATCGGATGCGAAGCGATGCTCTTGTACGCTGACACTGTTGCGATTAAACGTTTCTTTCGGTTTTAAATTGTTCTTTTTTTTTCTTTTTTTCGAAAGTAGTAAGAAGTACATGCTCAATTAAAGTATCTATTTAAAAGATTTGTAGTTTTGTTATTAAAAATATAATACTCTCTGCGCGCGAGGCTAGCAGTTCGAACGGAGACCCGGATCTTAATCTTCCATGTAAAAATTTGAGCTTTAAATAATTTTAACATTCGCGTATCATTATTACGAGCGACTGAGAAAGAGAGCGCGGAAGATAATCTCGCGACGAGCTTTCGGAATATAATAAGTAGCGCTGAAATAGAAGTGTATCCATTACACGTGCAAAGAGCGTACAAAGACATATAAACAGGAGAAGTGAAATCTACAGATACTTCCGCATGCAGCATACACAGGCCTTCCAGGACAGATCGTTTAATATCTCGCAAGCCAAATCTCGCTTAAAGATCATCGTAAATTCGATCGTAAACTCAGCAGCGTTGCTTAACATAAAAAAAAAAAATTTTAAAAGACTGCTAATTTTCAAAGAATAAATTTCACCGTATGTAAAAGTAACCCGAAGGAGAATTTAAAGTCCTTACAGAAACTCAATACTTAGAGGTGGTAATAAATTATTTATTTTGAATATTAAAAGCGTTGCTAATCGGTGCTTTCAATACTCAATATAAATAAGTATCGGTATTCGTTCGAGAGGTATTAAACCGAGAACATCTATAAGGAAACGCTTCTTTGGCTGTTGAGCTCTGCGAGGAGTCCTGAAAGCTGAAGCGTCGCTCAAGCGGGTTGCGCCAGGAACTTCTACGGTTAAAGTCTACCATGCACTATTCAACAATCGCAGTATTTTCAAAGCAAGATCTAACGATGACGGCGGCAAGCAGCGGCGACATCGGCAGCGGCATCAGCAGCATCAGCAGCAATGTCAGCGATACATAGCAGCGTAATAGCGGCAGGCAACTCTGGAGATGGCCTAAACTCAATTGTAAAATGTCACTGATTGCTTAGCCGGAGAGAGTTGCTAAAATGTGCAATTGTATCATCTAATACAGTCCGGCGGACGTGATACGGTCGACAATGATGCACGCTCATGATATACATACTGTATCGATCGAGGGGGTGCGGGGGGGTGGTAGAAAAAGAGATCGAAAAGATGGGGGGGTAGGGGAGTATGGCGGTAACAAGTATCACTTTTTGGATCATGAATCGGAGCGATGTCGGACCGTTCTAGCTTCTTGGCAGCTTCACCCGTCAGGTGAAAACGCCTTCTGTCTTTATTTTCTCTTCCAGGGCCAGGTTGCTCCAACTTTCTGGCAAATCGGTCAAATCACAGGTCTATATTCTTCTGTCTAAGGACTGATTGTTTTAACTTCCTGACGTAAATTCCCCCAGGCAATCAAGTGTCCATCTTCATCTATTTAGAAAGAAGACAGACATATGATTATCTAATAAACAAATTTATCAGAAAGCTGAAACAATCAATCCTAAATAGACAAAGATTATCACACGTTTACTTAACTTGGAAATTCATCAAGGAGCTGGATCAACCGGACCCAGATAAATAAAGACACGTAGTATACCTGTCAGGTAAGATCTACTAAGAAGTCAGAGCAATCGGCTCTCGGTACATTATCATAAACAAGAAACATTATGTTGTAGCGGTGCCATGCCAGAGAAGTGTAGTAATATCGTGACGAGAAGTCTTCACGCTTTCTTCTTTCGTCGGGGGAGAAGTCCTGCTCGCAATAAACACGTTAGACGATCACTAGACACAGCACGAGGAGTTATTGCTCTACTACACGACTACCAGTGTAAAATGAGTGGATTCCGAGCGATGTATGTCGCGAACGTGTGTGGCTCGCGGGTTTTATTTCGTTGCCTGACTTTCCAGAAAGCCTAATTAAAGATTAGATTAGATTTAAGTTAAAGATCTGAAAGTTTCAAAGAATCGACTTCGCGAACAGATCGTCGACAATTGTCCGTTCTTATTCTCTCTGCAGAGCTGCGAAAAAACGGATTCGCTCGTAATCGGGCAGAGTTATGCAAAAATTACTGAGTAAAAAAAAATATTTCTTAATTTATTAAACCCTTAATTTTTTTTCGTATTATTTTCTTGCGCAAACTCATCCTTTTCCTGCACAATAAATTCTCATTTGTGTGAATTTTAATACCTTTACAAAGCATACCTCTCTTGAAATATTACCCCCAACTTTACGTTCACGAGAAATCTCCATATTATTAAAAGAACCACCACGCATTACGAGCTACATTCCATTTAATCCCAACTAAAAGTCTAAATAAAAAAAAAAAAAAAATATAGCAGAAGACAAAAAATAAAAAAATAAAATAAAATAAAAATTGAGAATTTTCTTTTGACCACAATTTAATCACGTCGAACGATTTGATAACGATAATTTCGATATAACAAGTATATCGACAAGCTTCTTCGTCGTTCGCGACCGACAGACGCGTTGTGTAAAACGTGAAAGCTGTAAATGATGATCGTGACGCAAATGGCTTAGTGTACGGACTTTTATGTACGAGTGATTAGGCTATATAGATATATAGTTGCATTGTGTGTGCATCGAACATCGCTCTCTACAAGTTGCACTAAACACTACTTACAAATATCTCATCTAAACGATATACAATATATAAAGTATATTGTGTCGGACTTTCGATCAATGCGGCAAACACTGTTCTGCATTTCATCGTTCATTACTGGACACCTGGAGAGGTATCGGCTCCACGATATATTATCGTAACGGAAAGATACATATGTATATATATATTACAACTAACACCGATCGATCGTAGAAAAAAACAGTAAGGATAGACAGAGCAGATCAGTGAGTTCGAATGCAATTTAAGAATGTAGGTAGATATATATAGTATAATGGTATATATAATAATAATATATACGGCCAAAAGTAATGGTGAAAATAAATAAGCATCTCCGGAACACGGCCAACACTGAGTATATAGTCATATACTGAATTTATATAACAAACAATGACTTATTCTGATTTGATACCTCGAAATCCTGTATTGCCCAGCCGCAGGGGCAATGTCGATGGACGGGACAAGAAAACAGAAAACAGAAAAACAGAAAATTAAAACCCTTGGTTCAACAGCAGTTATCCACTCAGTTATAGATTATATATAGCATATATATATATAATATATAGAAAGGGAGAGAGAGAGAGAGAAAGATAGAAGAGAGATACAGCTGTACACGATGATATTACAGCTACGCCCTTATCACCTAATCGCCATGGCCAAATCGGTGGACAGCAAGGTGTATATATATATAAATATATATATATATATATATATATTCATTGTTCAAGGACCATCTCAAAAGTTCCCCAAGCTGAGAAAAGTCTATCATCTCTGACTGCACCCGAATCAGATACGTCCCGGGCGTGAGGTCTCACGGGTCTCATGTTTCGTCATTCGTGCGATACTACTTCTGGTTAACGTATACATTAACGAAATGCGCGTTTATCGGTCGCGGTAGAGTGAGTAACCGGTAAACAGCGATTCGTGCCGCGGTCTCGTTACACCACGTCCTTTTCATTTCCTCCCTTCCCGCGAGCCGCGAATAGACTTTCCTCGCGCATGACCACGACAGAGAAAGAAGTTAGACTTATGGAAAAAATATAATAGCATCCAACATTCAATACAAATGATAAGATATAGGAGTAGAGTGTTTAAAAGACAGTCTGTATATATATATATATCGCCCTATACCTTATTTCCTATGTATAGATATATATATAAATATGTGATATATATATAATATTATATATAATACAGATAAAAGAGTCTGCAACTGCACATCGAGCTTCCATGCAAGAAAACATTGATTAATATAACGCCTGAACACAATGTTATCCAGTAAAAGTAACCGAGAGGATATCGGAGCCGTACAGAACTGTGCCGGAGTACGTTTTCGCGTCGGAACGAATTACGATTAAACGGTTTGCTCCCGATTGGCAATAAGCAAAACGATTATTTTCCTCGTTAAAGAACTGCATGTATATGTGTGCGTGTCATACGTGTGTGTATGTGCGTGTACTTGCCCGACTCTTAGAATTTGTTCGTCGGGATTGTAAATTTTCTTGAAGAGCCTCGGTCTATTTGTACTGTATTTCTCTTTATCATGTTCTGTTTTCGCGAATATTAATTTATAAGTACGCACGAGTAAGAGAGATCTAGGCTCACAGGGTCCTTTTCCGACTTTGACCTACCACGTGGACGCAATCGCGATGAGTCGCGCACAAAGGTACAAATCAATTAAGCAGATCGTAGTGGCTAGCAGTAGGAGATAATATTGAGTGGTCCTTGCATCAATGCAGTAATGGGAAAAGAAAAGAAAAAAAAACGAAACACAGAGTATTCGATGATCGAAAGAAGATGAATGGAAAAAACGCAATGACTGAACAACGCCGAGATTTTCAATCCTATTCAAATTCTACACTGCCGTCTTTTTTTTTTTTTTTCCTTCTTTTTATTTAATCTATACCCCATAATTTTAAATGCTTATTTGGCGTCGAGCGTTGTTACGAAATGAGTATCGAGGCTGCAAGTGTCACCTCGGACCACGATCGCGAATACTGAGCCGAGACGAAGGATATTTTTTTCTTTCTTTTTGCAAACAAAGTCAGTTCTCGTGATGACATAATACATTCTTTAACGTATATTCGATATTGCTGAAATAAAGACATTATTATACGCACTGACACATCGGTAAAAAGATTTAAAAAAACGATACAGCATTGGTAGCCAGAGGGGGGCGAAAGGAGACGCAACGTTGTAGAACCGAAACGTAGTACGGTCGAAGGCGTAACGAAAGGTGATAATCTCCAAATCAAAGTTCCCAATAAATATATACGATCCAACATGACACAAACAATTTAACGTAGAATATAAGAGGGGTATATAGATATATAGATATATGCGCAATCCTCGAAAGAGAGAGATAGAGAAAAAGAAAAAGAGTAAGAAATAGAGAAAAAGTGAGAAGGAGAGCTGAGCTCTCGAGTCTTCCCGATAACAACGTAGAATTGTGTGGCTTTCACGCGAGTACAAGTCATACCTTGCTATTTGCGAATAAGAGACCGACGCCCTCCATGCAGACTTGTAGAAGCCCACCTTCGCCCGTTCGCATGTCCTGCACCGGAAACTCGCCACCGAGCTCGTAGCCAGCGTTCGCACCTCGCCCGCGAGCTGCCGCCTTTTCCATGGCGTCCTTAATGCAGTAGTACACGTCCTTGCACTGAAAAAAAATGACTATTTTATTCCGCGTACAAGATTTAAATCTTATATTTAAAATTCACAAGCTAACTTTAACTAACTTACTTTTTACCTTGTTCTAGTTCTAAGAATTAGAGATAAAAAATAAATAAAATTAAAATTAATTTACATTTGCAGAATAATCGACGTAAGATTCTTAAGACTTTCTATCTTTTTAATAAACTTTTGCATTTGTTGTGAGCAACACTCGCTCTCATACACGTTTAATTTTTTTTAATTGAGTTTTTCAGCTTTACCTTTTTGGTGTAATATTTGTGTAACTCAGTATCTCCACCGCTTCTCCTCCACAAGCAGAGAACCTTGTTCTTCGGACTATAGGTCATGTTAACCACCCGCTCGTACCACCAGCGCTCGACTATCACACCGTTCACCGATCTCAGCACGAGACCATCGTGGCGAACCTCGAGGAATCGTAAATCACCTTCGGCGTCGACTCCTGAGTGCACGGTGAACGACTGGCGGTGCATTTGTCGGGACGTCAGGGGCTTCAGATCAATGTCGTTTCCATGCTACAAAAAAAAAGAGAAGATCCGCGTCTTTAGCGTAACTGCCAACCGATTGCGGACCAGGATACTCACGAGATTGTTTATCTGGTCAAGAAGTAAGTTCAGTTCCTGACTATAGATAAGACCGATGTGACTCTTGCCCAACAACCGGCGCACCTTGCGCTTCAGTTCGTTCTTGTCGACGTTCAGCATCACGAGAACGGCGGTGAGATTATGCAGCAGAGTGCACAACAGTCTGTCCTCCTCGTGCTCCAGCCGTCGCCTTTCGCTCTCGCTTAAACTTTTATACCTGCATCGCGCACGCAACAATTAACGACTTTGTCGTTATATTTATATAGATTGATTTAATCTCACATAATTGTTCAATTTTTAATTTTAAACCAACAAATATACGGTCGTAAATATTAACAAAAATTATAATTTTTGTTAATAATTTTGATTTTATTTTAAATCACAAAATATTTCGAACATCTTTTACCTCTCCACCATTTCTCCAGGTCCTTGGTCCATGCCCATCATATCGCGTTCTTGCGAGACAGCATCCAAGAAGGCATCTTCCCAGAACTGCATTTCGTCCCACAAAGATGATCTTTCTTTTCCTAATAAACCTAAATTTAAAAATAATAAAAGTATAAAATGCATAATTAATATTAACAATCATATCTTTATTTAAGAACTTATTATTGTACCTTCGAAGAGATACGTTCTTGCAGTCTCCGGACTTGGTACCGCCGTGGTGGGTATTAAACTTCCGCCGTGGTATCGGAATCCGGTGCTTAAGGACGATTTACTGGACCAGACGCTACCAGAACGCTGCTTGCCCTGCCGAGGAAACTGAAATCACAAAATCACGTAAGAACAAAGTTAATAGCACTCGAGGGTAAGAATCTTTGATGAGAAATAATAAAGATTTTAATGAAACGATATAATATTTGAGACTACATATTCTATTTACGTCCGTTGAGGTAAGAGCATTCCAACTAACTAACTGCGATGTCGTTTCTGAGATCAAAGGGTAACTCGTATGTACAGAAAAAGCTTAATTGGAAACAAAATTAATTTATTTCTCAATAAATTAATTTAACCAAATAATTCGAAATGCTGTGGAACTCGTTACCCTTTGATTTTCTATGCAATCTGTCAGCGTCCATTCGTGTCTGATGAACGTCGAGGTATCGGCGCGACTCGAATGTTCAGGAAGTTACGGAAAATTCCTGACACGCGAAAAATAGAAACTACACGTCCAAATTGGCTGTTTTACATTTCTAAAAACCGCGCTTCTAAACGTTTAAATTTGCCTAGCGCGCTATTGACAAACGGAGTAAGCGTCGTCAGGGAATTTGATGGGAATGGACGATGTGCTACTAGCGTGTGTGCGCTGCGCTCTAATTGTAAAATGTATCTAACAACTAAGATTATATTAATTCAAGAGAATTTACATTGCCTTGCTCGACCTCGCTATCAGACACGGTGCTTCGAAAGGAAGCTTGGTGCGCTTGCCGAAAAGCAGGATTAGTGATAATGCTACCTCCGTCAGTGGATAAAGCTTCGCTGCTCCCCGTTCCACCACCCCGCCCACTCTAAAAAACACATGACAAAACACGTGTGCGTTGCATGTTATAATTAAAAAATTGAGCATTTCTTTAATGTTTTGTCTCTCTTTTTTTTCCCGTTTAACTAGTTTTAAAAAATTGCCAAGAAAAAAAACCAAATTGAATATATTAAAAGAGAGAGAGAGAGAGAGAAAGAAATAAAAAAAATTCTCTTGCCTTTTCTGCTTCAGGACGGGGGGAGGACATATACTTTTACCATTTTCAACAATTATCACACCTGCAGGACTATTACGCAAATAAAACTACAGCAACCAGTTTGAAATTCGAGCTTAAGATATCGAAGTACTGAATAGAAACATTCTTTTTACCTCTGAGTCGAACGAAGTGAGCTTGCTTAAAAATTTTCCCTTCTTCGTGAACATATCTAAAAACATGTCCGTCGTTGACTGGCTGGTATCTCCTGCCGGTGGTGCTTGTGGCACATCCAAATGCACTTGCGGCAAGTCTAATATTTATAAAAATATCATTAATTATTTTTTATAATTACGTATATACATATATAATTTAATTTTTACTTTTACGTTAATATAATTTATACAAAATAATAATTGATTCTCGGGTGATTATTGGAAATTTTTTTAACAACAGTGTGGTTAAAGACATACCTGATCTTTGCGAAACATCCATAAAATCTGACTGATTCGGAGATTGCGGAGATTTCAGGTTTTCCCTGCTACCGAATGGGCTAGACGCCTGCGAAACAAGTACTTTCTTCAATTATCAAGCACTAAATATACATATGTATACTCCATAAAACGTAAATGTTAATTTAATATTAAAAATAAACGAACTGCAAACTGTGTTGCATCAAAATATGTCAGGAATCATACCTGCGACATTAAAGAGCTGTCGAAGCCACTACCTTCGGACAGATCTTTGCTCCAGTAATGCGTGTGAGCGATTTCCATCAGTTGGAAGACAGAAGCCATCCCGCCTAGTCCAAAATTGTTATACGTGTGTGCGAGACCATGCGTTACTGCTTGAAGGCACTTTAACATTCCCTTATATACGGGCTTCGATATGGCCTAGTAAAAAATTAAAACAAATGTAAAGTATAACCAAATATTAAGAAAAATAAGCTTAATAGGCCTTAAATAATTTTGTGCTAAATTAAAATAAATTCAAAATTTACCACATCGTCAATATGATCATTGGGACTAATCTTTCTATTAAGACCTTTGTTCAATTTGGTCACAACTAAATCTCGATAATTTTCATCTTCCATTAGCTTCTTCAATCTATTTAATTTGAGCCAGCCAACACCTTCGCCAGCCAACACTTGCGTTATCACCTATAAATTAAACTCGATTATTTTAACCGTTTTTAATAATCAAGATGAGCCGCTTACAAGTACTTACGTCATTTAAAAAGGCTTGATTGTCGCTATTTGTGCTGGAGCGTTCCGCGTTTTGTAATCTTTGCGCATCTTCTTGATTAACTTTATGTGTAGAATGTTTGATCAACGAAGACCGTTCCACCAAACCGGTTTTTGCTGCAACTATCGATCAATTTGTTCTTAATTTTATTTTTGAATGCACTGATTAAATTAGAAACGCATTACATACCTTTCGGAAATGGTCCAAGAATAGGATTTTTCTCTTTCGATTTCTGATTTTGTGGGAAAAAGCTGCTGCTCTTAGAATTATTTTTACTACCTGAAATTAAATTACATAAATGCAAAATTTCGCAGATTATTAATGTTTTCGCAATTTTATAATTACTAGAGATTACAGAGAGATTACTTACCGAATAAATCGCTAAACATGCTACTAGTCTGTGCTGCGATTCCGTTTAAATCGCTGCTAATATTGCTGAAAAAGTCTCGCCCGACGCCACCACGCGTGTCAGATGCGACCAACTGATTGCTGATCGAATCTTTCCGCTGCGAGCCGGGTGACTGCGGACTGTGCACCGGTGATTGTTGCGACTCTCCAAGGCCCTGAAACGCAGATTCGATAAACCGGCTTCAAAGATCGACGCTTGTAATTTTTTCAATGTACTTTCAAGTGCACGTACCTTGAGCAATCCTTTTTTCGCGGCAACTTCTTTGGCACTTTTCGTTAGGTCTCCCAATGTGCTTTTACCGACGTACGTCAGATCATCCAACGTGTTCTTACTCACACCCGCTGCAGTTTTACTAGCTTCTAACGCGGTCTTTGATACCTCCTGCACCGACTTTGTGGCCTCGCCCATCGCCTTTTTCGTCTGCTGCGTCAACTAATCAATTCAAAATAAAAAAAGCAGAACTTAGAATACATTGCAACTTTACACACATCTTACATATAACACTTTGCATAAACGTACTTGCTCCAGTGGCGCAAATAAACTATCCTCGCCTGCCTCCGTAATTTTTTCTTTCGCCTGATGCTTCAGCTGCAACAATAAAATCAATAAACGTATAACTATTACGGCGTCCAAAAAAAAAAAAAAATTAATAATTAAATTCGTCCAATAAAATTATAAGAAATAATAATTAAATCATATACTTTATTAACACACATTTCTTACCTTGTCCATGTGCGCGAGTAACCCGTCCTGGCTGCTTTGTCTCGTAGTCTCCCGCATCAAGTCCTTTGCCTGGCTGGCGATTTGCTCGAACAAGGAACCCTGCGAGCCCTGGCGAAGCACACCGTTTCCGGTAGCATTGCCACCGCTGTTTTGTCGTTGCACCGTGTTGTCGTTGCCTTGTTTCTGCATAATCACCGGCCCAGCCGATGCCTGACGCTGAAGCTGCGTCGCCTCGTGGTGATGCTCGCCGGTATTGACCGCGCTTATCTGCCGCGGCAAAAGTGGCCCGGCGGTATTGAAACTAGAAGCTCTCGCCAGGACGTTGCCGACGCTCGGCTGGCGCTGCAAACCCGGTCCCGTAGGCGGTACCTGAAAAAGAGTACAAGAACGTTCACAATTGTCCTTTATTTTCGCGAAGAAGCGCAGACAGTCTTATTGGAAAACGATTGAAATAAAAGTTTCTAATCCCGCGCATCCTCAAGTCTTTTTTTTTTCTTTTTCGAAATTAGACAAGTGCTTGTATCAACGTTGATTGCTGTTAGTATACTGATAGTGCAAAAGTTGCGAATTCTATACAAAAACGTCGAGACACGCGGGATCAACGATAGAAGGAACTCTATAATTTTAATAGAAAAAGTGTTTTCCATTTCTGAAAGTATTAAACATTAATTAACACAAAACTCACGAAATACTTTTACCGTGTAAGATTCAAAGTATAAAGTAAGAGAATCATGCTTCAGCAGAAGACGTCACGTTGAAGTAGCATAGATATAAGTCTAGATAAAACAAGTTGTACTCGACAATACAAGTGGTGACTACGGGAACTTTATTTTAATTCAAGTATTGCATCACATCTCGATAATAGTGCAGGTACGTGTGTAATATACTGTAAGGCTGGTCGTATTTTTCGTTACAACTCATAAACTCGTAGAGTGGCGTTGGCAAAAAGATGGAGAGACTGCAGATGCGTCTGTGTATGTATGATTCGTGTATATATGTCGATCGCACGAAAAAGAAACGTAATATTGTGAGCGTCAATATGCAATAACGTACCTTCAAAGAGTAAAATCAAAGTATTGTGCGTCGCAATAAAAGTTTTCATTGTTTCATGCGAAGAGAAAAGAAGTGGTGCGAGATAGATTGAAGATCACATACAGAGCTCACGCAAATCACATTCAATTCCAGCTACAAGACGTGAATAGGAGTGGCTATGCGGTTCCGAGGGTCAGGCATGCGAAGGACGTTCAAACGTTAGAGCATCTCAAACGCACGCCCGTCGAATTAATCGTAAAAAAAAAAAAAAAAAAAAATCGACGCGCCTTCGAAACGAATTGCAAATCAGAGACGAGAAGCTTGACATTCTCCTCAAACGATATTTTCAACGAGAGATGCGAGGACGAGGAGAGGGATGAGAGGGAGAGATGAGAGAAAGAAACGGAGGCAAGGCATGCCGCGCGTTCCCAAGAGAGTGCCCTTCGGTGCTCTATTCGTTTCATGCATCAACCCCCGAACGACACTCGAGATGGCTCCTATTTGAAAGTGACAGAATTATAGGTACATATGAAGATGACTCACAGGAGTGACATATCTACTGATACGCGAGGTCCTGTGAGGTGTGGCAGGACGTTCAGTGTCGTTGAGCGAAGACTGAGTGCCTAAAGCTCCCATGCTTATCCCTGTGAACTGTCCTACCGAACTTTGTGCGCTCAGGATAGTGCGCGGTGTTATTGTCGACGCGGAGTCTGACTCAAAGCTACCACCCTCCTCTTTATCCTATAATCAAGCTATTCGTTAGCGCACACCGCAGATGCTACTTCGAGATTTACGCATTACGCTAGATAAGTACTTCGCAGGTATCGTATTTATGCACGAATCATTATTGCGCGCCGATTTAGCCGACAAGGTTGCCCGTGAATCTTTTTTTCTTTTCAATTCCATCGTTATCACGGTGAAGTGAAACCAAGGACTTCCGTCGTTCTCAATTTTTTTTTTTTTTTGAATTCTGATGTCGTGCATGCGACATGATTAATGTCATACGATGTAATAATTACAGAGATGTAAAATATCAATTGGCATGTAAAAAGTAGTGCATAAAGAAATAAAGGAAAAGAAAAATGGGGAAAATAGATTCCGAGGAAAGTTTGCGATCACTTACGTTAGCCGACTGCGAGCCCTCGTGAATTTTTGGATTTAACTCGAGCTCAGAGTCCCTGTTCAAGCTCGGGCTGCTGAGATCGCTGTGACTAGAAGACGTGCTCGGCGGACTCTCAGGACGCACTGGCGAATCCTCCTCCACTCCCGGATATTGCAGAGAGCTCGGTGGGTTGTAAACGTTCTTCGGGTCTACCGAAAGCGACATTTGTTGCGGCTGACTCGCTTGCGGACAGTTGTAACCTGCGAAAACAAAATACGTTAGAAAATCATAAAATAGATGGAAGCAGTTACCAACTGTACTTTAGTTAACGCTGCGTAATGCTATACAACTATACATATACGGAGCACTCGGTCGGTAACGATATACTTCCACCCATTATGATTTATCTTGTAGATATAATAATACAAATCAACAATATATTTAATAATAGTATATCTAGCAGGAGTAAATAACACTCTATAATATCTAGTTATATAAAATTAAAAATATTTTATTGCGTTTTTAAATGTATTTTTTTTTATAAAAATTTATTGCGTTTTTAAATGTATTTTTTATAAAATGCTTACCTGGTGACAAATCAGACGATGCCATCTCGGAGACAAAGTCGCTTAGGGAAGAATAAGAAGAACTGGTGCTCTCCGCACCTTCGGAATCCGACCCACTCTCGTCCGTAGGCTGAGTCTCGTGCTCCTTCATCGCCTTCAAAGCGTTCGCCAGCGAGCTACCGGAATCCCAGACAGGGAAGTAGATCGGCTCGAGATTGCTCGCGTACCAGCGCGGCTTGTCGCCGATCTGCGCGGGATCGAACACGCCGGTTTGCACTCGGAGGAAGGCCACGTTACTCGGTGTTAAAGACCATTCGGCCAGGAATTCGACCGCCTGCGTGCGCGCAAACTTGTTGAGGAAGCTGCTCTTCCTGGGCCGCGAGCGGAGAAACGAGTTGATCTGGAAGGCCACCACCGGCCGAGGGTACAGCCGCAAAGTCCGCGTGTGCTCGGTGAAGTTGGCCAGCAGGTTCTGCGAATTGAAGAACCGTACCATGGCGACCCGCGTAGCGATATCCACCGAGTCCACGTCGTTCCCGTAGATGAAAGGGTTGAAAGGCGCCGTCGAGTTTTGTCCAGTTGCCTTCGGCGAAAACTGGCCGCCCGGTCCGGGTCCAACTGTCTGTGACATCGACGGCCGACGAGGTGGGCTCGACGACGAGCTCGCGCCGGGTGAATTTAATGGGGCGTGAGAATGCGTGAACTGATCGACGCTCGGTCTGTGCTTTGTCGAAGCAACGCTGCAAAATTAATTTATTAATTTTTAATTTTACTTTAACAAAAAAAAAAATATATATATAACAAAATCACATTATCATACTTTAAGGTGAAATGATGAGAGACCGTGCTTTCTCTTCTGCTCTGCGCTTGAAAGGACATACGCAGCGACGCGTCCTGCGGGGCCAACGGTGGGCCTGCCATACTGGCCATCGCCTGTAATTCGTTAAACAATAAATTAATTATTAATCCTTTACCTTAACGTTCGTTGCTCATTGCTACTTCGCTGCTACTTCTACTTCGGCTAGATTATCAGTCTACAAATAAAAAATTGCAAAAATGTTGCGAAAAAATTATTTTATTCAGCGTCGACTAAGCCCCCACTCTTCGAGGAAAGGAAGAAACTAATCCGTTTGTAATGCTGTCTAAATAATAATTGCATTAACGCTATTGCTATTTGCTATTTGTCGTCTATTTCTATAACCTAATAAACGTGTGTGGCTATAATTGACCGAACTCGACACGTACGGCTCTACACGTGATAAATCATGCATGCGACTAGCTACGAAATAAAGGGTATGCCACCAAGCGGACTGAGAATTGGTAAAATATTTACACTAGAGCCAACTTGATCCATCAGTTGCATTGCCTGCGATGAAGTTAAGAAGTTATTAAATGCTCGTCATCATTTAGCTTAATATTTATAACTAAAGTCAGTAATAAGATAATAATACACATTGTCGTTCGACTTATGTCGCAATACCTGCTTTAGATGATTCTTTAGAATAGTGCCCTCCGGCTCCGGTAATGGCGGTAAACTATCCTCGTTCAGAGCGCTAGGCGCCGTAATCTTATTGCTATCCAAATCCACCAGCCAGATATCGTCGGGCAGCCTGAAGTTCTTCTTGTACAGCAAGAAAGACGCGGGTATTCCGATCACGAAGGGCGTTGGGGCAAGCAACAGCTGTTCCGCGCAGCTCATGCATGTGGGAAGCAAAGGTATCGCCGGAAACATGTACTCCAGTGGATAAATCATCGTGACGAACGCCATAACCGACATGGACAACGCGTTGTAATCGCGTGACTGAAGTACAATCTGAAAAGAAATAATTTCTCTCGTAGCTTTAGACGTTTAAAAATAAAATAAAAACACAACGATAAAAAATACATTTTATTTAATTTTTTTTTTAAATAATATTTTATACTTATTTACCTTGTTCTCTAAGAGGATGAGAGTAAGGACCTTTAGACATATGTCGACGCCTAGGAGCTCCAGCGGTAGATGCAAAGGAAAATCGACTAGAGTAAACCTGGTGTGGTCCGGCAGGGCAAAGCACAGTGGAGGCTGCATATTCGATGATATTATCTCAACTTCAACGCGTGTCTTCGCCGGAACGGGCACAGGGCTACTGAGCAATCGCAATATCCACGTTTCGATCTCGCGAACATCGTGAAGCACGATGGACGGTGTATCGCCTAGAGCTTGACCAGTTAGCACGCTCCATACCGTATCTCTGTACCAAGAATTTTATTAAATAACTAATAAATAAAGAATAATTTTATACGTTTTCACAGATTATTTTTATAAATTACAAAATATACAAAATTAATAAATTTCAAACGTACCTGTTGGTCTGACGAGAGGCTCCCACCTTTTGCGGCGAAAAGCTCTCGTTGCACGCATCGATAATCTTCCTCAGAACGAAAAGACACTCCCGGAACATCGAAAAGAACGGATGATGCGAAATGATGCATAACGAAGTTAAGGTGTGATTGCGAACCCTCTGCAAGAATATTGCAAAATCGTTAAAATTAATATAATTTTAATGTCGCTATATATTATGGAGTTATAAATTCATGAATGTATGCGCGCATTGTTTTTAAGTCTTAAGAAATTCTGAAAAGTTAGTTGTGACGGAAACTGCTTTAAGTGCTAGGTGTATTATATTAATTAATGATATCAACCTGACGTCTTCGAGACGCGCGTGGCGAAGGGGAATGACTGCCGCCACTTTCGCTGTCTCCGCTCGGTGCGATGAACTCCAATCTCGGGGCGTGAGGTACCTGCGGGGTATCCGAGTCCCTTCTGCTACTGGAGCAATCTCTCTCAGAGTCACTCGGACCCACCGCACTGCTCCTATAGTCGCTATAACGAACGGCTAGAGATACAGTCTTATAAATGAGACGCTCCGTTGGGAGCGGGTTCAGTTTAAAGAACAGAAGCTGCGTTACTTTGCGTATAAAATATAACAACTGTGTCAAACAAGTAATTCAAAGCCAATAATTATAAGCCATTTCACCTAGAAAAAGCGGAGTCCGTGCTTCTCTCCATGCTCTTCCTCCAGCTTTCCCTGCGAAACGTGGTGTTGTACTTCTCTCTTTTGACCGACATGTTTCCGCTGGCCATGACCCCCGCTCTCTCCGTAGGTCGATAGAAATTCACGCAGATTCCATAACGCGTTTTTCCTACGTTTAGCAAAATGTTACTCTAATATCTGTCGGCGG
This sequence comes from Cardiocondyla obscurior, assembly GCF_019399895.1. NCBI lineage: Eukaryota > Metazoa > Arthropoda > Insecta > Hymenoptera > Formicidae > Cardiocondyla > Cardiocondyla obscurior. The sequence goes on along the minus strand of NC_091874.1, from coordinate 2,330,038 downwards.
TGTCGTGCGAATTTTAAATGGACGGGACACACACCTGAATCCTTGTCGGTAAGGGTGAAGGTGAATGACGTCGCCTCTCGTAAGGCCGTACGCTTCGGTCCCACGCTGCTGCAGCCTTCCGGCTGACAGAAGTACACCATATCCAAAGGCAGAGGAAAGTCCTTGTGATCCTCCACCGGATATCTACGTAGCAGCTCCGGTACCTGTTTAAACAAAATTCATCTATAGTCGGACTTAGCAACTTAAATAACCGATTTTAAAATAGACTTAAATAAATCTGCTGCAAAACTCCATGTAAAATTGTACAAGAATATGCTACAGAGTTCCTAATTGTTGTACCTGTACGGGCTGACGAGAGGCAGCGGGCATCCTGGACCCCACGATGGCGAGATAATCCACCAGTCGGGGACACAGGAACTTCTTCTGTATATCCATAGTTGATTGACGCGCGTGCAGCTGTGTCACCGTTGTATACAGTATATATAGGACATCTGAGCTGCTGAACTCTCCTCAGGATCGTTTCCAGCTCGAGTCATGATTGTACCATTCTCTCGCTTATTTGTCCCACCTGAAAATGAAGTGAAAATACGATTAACAACGTTCCCTGTTCCATTACGAGCAGCGCCGATTAATTAAACTTTGTAATTGCCCTCGAAAGCGCGAGGCAGGTAGAATTTACAGGTGGCAGCCTCCGCTCCGTGCTTTGTTATCCTTAATGGAGTACCCTTTGACCAACGCGAGAATAGTATGCTAAAAAGCACATTTCGCAGGCAATTATTATGCATTTTTAATTAAACCTTTATGCTAAAATCATCCGCAGCCAGGTCGATATTCAGGAAAAACTGCTCTTCTCAAGTTTTAATTAAACTGCAGTCGACCTCTTCTCGTTGTTGCCTTGAGTTGGACTCGTCAAACATTTAACAGCTTCAATTTTTCAAAGTTATGAAAAACTTGAGTAAAAAAAAAAAAAAATGATTGCGCTGTAAAATCATAAATATCACACGAAGAAGCGAGCGTCGGAAAATTAATTTCCTCGATGAAAAAGAAAGCGAAGAGATCACAAAGGGCGGATAAGCGCGAACCGGAGGGTGGCTGAGGTTTCGGGAGATCAATGATTCTGAAGGCTTTAAGGAGCAGATTTAACCGACAAAAAAAAAGAAGTATCAAGAACAGAAAACTAAAATAATATCAATAACGTCACTTTGCTTAATTTGTAACCAAAAATAATTTAGCATTAATCAATTAATATGCACATTGATTATAATTTGGCTAATGCAATGTCAAATTAATATTAAAAAAAAAAAAAAAAGGAACAAAAGGATTCGATCTAACTTTCGACGTTTGAAAATCGTTTTTGAATTATCATGACCCAGTGTTCCAATTGAGGGTTAATAATATTTTAATGGATTTTCCTTTTCTGAGCGGAGAAGGTCGATTAAAAAGTTCAGCGCGACATTTAACCGTATTTCTCTATTTGAAGCTCAAGTTAAACCTGAGGAAATTACATTTAAATGTCATTTCTCAGGTTCTCGAGAGAACACTGACGTTGTTGACGGCAAATCTTTTAATTTTAAATGGATGAACTAAATGGCAAACGTGGGAGAACCAATCTAGAAGTTAAGGAAGCTACTTGCACACCAATTTTCTCTCAAGCCCACAAGTGAACAGCCCTTACACAACTCTCTTACAAAACTCTCAAACTAATACTGCCAAATAAATGCCGCAAGTTATTTATTTTAATTATCAAAAGCGCTAAAAATTATTTACCTTATATATTAAAATATCAAACGGCAATAAATAATCTTGCGTATTTATTTAACTGTATTAATAAAAAAATTTTTATGAAGAGAATCATGAGACTGAATTCTTCGACCTTAAAGAAGTCTCCTGCATATGTGCTATTCCCATAAAAAAAATTTCTATACGCTATCTACAAAATTAATTATCGTAAAAAAATGAATTATTATTTCTCACGCGTGGCAGCCTAAACATACATTTGTCGCAAAGTTCTTCATTTTCTAGCTGTGCAACTTCACCAGTTGATTAATTTAAAGATAAAGTGGCGAGATTAAGGAACGGTTGCAGCCAAAAAAGTTCTCAGAAGACCCGAACGCAGAGTGCGGAGCTTCGCGGGATCGATGACAATTCTCTCCTTATCAAATACAGCGGCGCATCGCGCGGCGAGGACAATCGCGTGGAACAAATTTATCTTGTGCGCCGCCGATCAATTATTCGGCCCACCTTGTCCGAAGGCGCGAATGGCATCGCCTGAGACGCGGGAGAACGCAACGTCGAGACCCGGAAGAGTACGGTGAAGCTTGCGCCCGCAGCTGCGATATTAAGCGGCACACCTGCGGGCGGCTAGGCGACTGATAAGACGCGACAGTTAACGAGCCGACCTCGCCGACTCTGCGCCGCGATTTCGGTCGTAACCGTTGGCTCGATCGTGTCTTCCACGGCGACGATTTCGCGCGCGACTTAACCAACTAACTTCCGGGCGAGCTGAAAGAGCGAGTCGCGACGGTGAAGAACCCCGAGGTTACCTCGATCCTCGAGCGTCGTTTATCGGCGTTATCAGCCGCGCGAGAAGCGTGGACGGAACCGGAAGCGGCGAGGACTCCCGCAATTACGCCGCATCGATCCCGCGAACGAGCTCCCGTCGGGAGAGGACGGCATCGCCTTTCCCGACGTCCACCCGGGGGAGCATCGCTCGGATTCGCGAGAGATTCGATTAACCGAGTCGCGACGGAGAGAAGAAGGGGGAGGGGGGACAAAAATTAAGCTCGAGACCAAGGATTCGGGACTCTGCGGCTCAAGGTTAGCCCCCCAGCCCGCCAAGCCGATCCCTAAGACGGTCCCTTCCGCGCCCACCGCGCCGCCGAAGCCCCGGTCTCGCTCGAAAGGCACTTACGTTTGACAAACGCGCGTCGACGCGGGGAACGGCCGCGTTCGATCCTCACCCGGCCGCCATACGAACTACCAGGAGGCCGTCAGTACTCCGTATCAGCCGGACGGCAATATCGCACTGGCAGGGGCCGTCCAACGTCGCCGCGACGCTGATCGTTCGCCAGAAGCGGTACCAGGCAGGCGCGCGCGTCCGCGAGCGCCGCACGCGCCTCCACTGCCTCCAGTAACGGCGCAAGCCGCCCCGATTCTGCCTCCAAAAGTGAATTTCCATTACCCCATCGTGGCCGCCGTTTACCGGGCCGCCCTTTCTTTCCCTTTCCCTCCCGTAGCGTTTCGCCCTAGGGCGAAACGTCGAGCCTGAGGACAAACGCAGGGAGGGCCGGGTGCAGAGGACCTCCTCTAGATGTTCCAACTTTAACTCGACTTAAGTTTTCGTCAGGTTTTTTTTCCATCTTTTTTTTTAATATATTTTATTCTGCATTTGTCACTTAACCTCACACATTAATGTGTGAAATAATTTTAGATACGCCACTTTAACTTGTGATCTTATTAAACGAATAGTTATCCTTTGCAAGAAATGTAGAACGTATTGATCTTTGTTGGTACATGACAGAACCCGTGATATAGAATAGATACGCGAACAATAATTATTTTGTAGTTATTGATCACGTAATATGTAATTTTTTTTTTTTTTTTTAATATAAAGTTAATCAGTGTCAGATAGCAGAAACAATTTTACTATGTTAACAGCATGCAGTTTTGTTAAGTTCGAATAAAATTGCTTAATTATTTTTAAAAAAGTTAAAGGATAACCCATTACAAAATTACGTTAATCTGAACTGTTCAATATTACATAACAAATGTACAAACTGTTTATTCTAATTATTTTAAAAGCAGCAGCAGCTTAATTGACAACTTAACTTTTTAATACAACTTGCAGAATCATAATTTAACTTCTTCATTATTTAACGAGACAATTCAATTTTTAAGATATTCAGATTGATAGTTCCTATCAAATTCAATTTACACTCAACAACCTAATTCCAACCAGTTTTAAGTCTATCCATTTAAATTGTATAATCCTATCTCTCTTTAAAAAAAAAGAAATAAAAAAACTGTAATCTTTACGTTCCAAAATATCTGCACACCCAGAAGCAGATCAGTGTTACATGACACTTTTATCTTGAAAGTCCCTCTGTTTAGAAAGAAAAAAAAAAGATAGCCCTCCTTTTCGAGAAACTTAGGTGAGAGCTCTTTAACTCGGCCCTGCGTGTCCAGAGGCACGTTGCATGACCCGGTTGGCGTACTCGCGCGTCGTCACCAACCGGATCAATAACGCCCTCGTCAGCTTCAGCTGAATGTCCGGGGTGGACGCGAGAGGGGTAAACGGGCGGCGCGCACACGCGAGGATGGGAACGAGGCCAGAACCTTGCGGGGCGTCGACTAGGTCGCCCGAGCGACTGGTAGAAGGACAAGGGTGCCGTCTACGACATCATCTTTTTCTCTCCCCCTCAAAGAGAGAAGAAGGGGGCTGCACCCAAAATTCCCGCGTGGGAATTTATCGGGAAGATCGCGGGCGGCACGGAGGGCGGCTTGTGGTGACCACGGGTCGTCGCGATAACAAGGAGACGCATGGTCCATCGATTAATCTAATACGGCAATATTAACAATCGAGCACGCTGTTTCGTCGAGTAAGAAGCGCGACGAGGGAGAGACTCGGTGCTCTCTCAACGTAAAACTATACCGCCGATAAAGGACGCTTTCGCGCGTAACGACGTCGTAAGAAAGATGATTAATATGCTGATGAGAAACATCTTTCTTTTAACCGCAAACGGCAACTGACCTTCGACTAATTGAGGAGAATCTTGAAAAGAAAACTCGTCGCGCTTGTACAAATTTTATTAGATGCTATATGAATTTTATAATTAATAAATTACGCGGTTTTCTCTTAAGATAAGAGTGACGTAAGATCTACAGCGGTTGTCTTACGTTATGTGAACACTACAGATCAGGTGGACCAGCACACCATCATCCAGGATAAAAAACGATAAACTAGTGCTCGCGGAAACGTAATAACACATTTGACCCGACTGTGCGAATAGATTTAATCTGCAAATAAAAAGAACTTCGTGCAAGTAATTGACATATTAGAACGCAGTAAGTTACAATTAGTATCCGTAATACTGTAGTGTTCGTAACTTATAAACTTAACGATCTTTTGTAGGCTTTCTTAGGTCGCTTACGTTATACTATAAAATGCCAACAGCTTTGCAGCAACGCTTTTACGTTCAATAGAAATGTAATACTTTTAACAATTTCATCTAAAGTACATTGTTTCAGCAGTTTAACCGGGGACCTTCGGAATCCCTTTTAATGAGACTAATAAGATTCGTTGACTTCGACTTTTCTACGCTATTTAAGTTACAAAACGTCCAAGCTCGCGGAACGAATACCGTGAAGAATTAAAACGGCCTCCTCTCGTTCTCTCTACATCCACTTAAGTAATGCTATTTGAGTAGCCGATCTGACATGCGCCCGCACGTAACAAGAAAGAAAAGCGATTTCGCTCCGCGACTACAATCAATATTCGGTTCGACCGCATCGTCGGTGCTCGCTCTTTGTACAGCGAACTTCGTTCCGTCAAGGATTCAATATAAATGCATATGTGGCGCGCGTACAAAACATCGCGATACAAAACGGAAACGCGGGATAGCTCTCTCGGTGAGCTCGCGCACGCAAATCTTGTTTCCTATGGCAATCGTTGCGCTGTGCAGCTTCTCAGGTACCAAACAACGTCGGGCATCCCGCGAAGTAACTTATCACTCCGCAATCCTGTTATCGCAATCGTTTCCAGTTGTGGTAGCGCGTGGCCGATCGGGATACCAATAGCTTAAATTTTAACATATATCAGAGGTCGACGGCGGTGTCAGATCCGTGATGATACTCGTCGTCTAATAGCGGTTCTTCCTCCAGCATCATGTGAACTGTGAACAGAACTCGTTATCATGCACACCAACGAATACAAACGTACGACACGTATATTCTAATACTCTCTACGACACATTCGACGGCGTTTCCCATTGTTTTAGCCGTTTTTTTTCTCCCAGAGTATTTAAACCCACAAAAATTCACAACGAAATCGGAGAGTAGAAGCGAAATCGAAGTCTCACGCTCTTCTCTGTTTCCACTTTTAATAATAGTTTAATTACACCAAATACTTTTTGTTCCTTTTAATGATAAATAATTAATATTTTTTTAAAGTACTGAAACGAAACACTTTTACTCTCTCGATTTTATATGCATTATTATTTCTATTAGGAAAGAAGATGATGTAGACATAGAAAATTCCTACTAAGTTTTCTGTTAAAAATATGTGCTGCGATAAATATAATATCGTTTAATTTCTTTGTATGTGCTAAACTTATTAATTTTTATTTAATTTTAGCTTAGCATAATTAATATATCTAAATTAATTAATCTTACGTATTGTCTTTTCATCTTCTCTACTAATTAAACATTTATTCCCTCTAAAAAAACATAAACATGTATTACTATTCAATTACAAGTAATATATAATGTATTCGGAATTTTTCATATTTCTCGCAAAGGTAAACTTTAATTTTAAGACGAAATTCAAGCAGCAGGCAGAAAAACATGCAAAATAGTTTTGTTATGACATTATATAAAAATAAAGAAAAAGAGCGAATAATAATTATCCATACAATATCAATGCTATTCAAGTTATATAACAGATATTATTTGATGTTTGATTCATTAGCTTTTCTTTCTTTTCCGAACAAGGATTGATCTACTTAAATATATTAATTGTTTCAAATTCATTCACACATGCAGATTACAATCCAAGAACATGCAAAAAGCCGGTTTTACAATTTATAACATGCATAAAATGTAATTAATATTAGCAATTACGTAACAAAAAAATATTCTTATAACTATACGATGCATTTTCAATAAATGTACGTATTAATATTAGTGTACTAGCATATTAATTCGACAAGAAAGATTCCCTGTTCCTTCTCTTACATGTAACCACAATCATACTTTCCCATTACATTTTACAAGCAAATTTTACATGACGAATCAAAGCGAAAACATGCATATTACCATTCGCGTAATATTTTTAATAACTTTTTATTGTTATCAACTATTTTTCTCCAAAGAGAAAATGGAATAAACAACATACAAAATTTCTTATTGTTAATACATTTTTGTTTCATAAATCTTTTATCCTGTTCTTTTAAATAATATAATTTTTATTAGATACTACAAAATAACAAACAGCACAATATTTAAATTTACTAAAGTACTTGAAAAAAATTAATTTTTAAGCAAAAGAAACTTTTCTGACAAGACCGGTTAAGTTAGAATTTTAAAAAAGTAACACTATGATAAACTTAATTATCCAAAAGATATAATACAGTTTTGAAATGAAATTTAAGGTATACAATTCTATAAAATTACATTTTACCTCGTGTGAACATTTACGTGTACACCACTATCTTCAAAGAAATATAGTTAATTTACTTTGTTCATTTATATTATTTATAGTGACGTAATCAATTCTCTTTAACTGCTGAATTGTTAATATACGATAGAAATATGAAAGAAACTCCAATCTATCATATTTAAGAGAAAAGCTATCGCAGTTAAGAGTCGAGATATTCTAATCAATATGAAAACATTCCTTCCGTTATATATTATTTTTCTAAAACAACAATTCTTCAGAAATATGTAATACAATAGAAAAGTTATAAACAGTAACATTTCCTATCATACATCAAAACTTTGCACCTAAATCATTCGATTATTATAAAAATTATTTGTAATTTATTAAGAGGAAATATTAAACTAGCAAAATTACATATTTAATATGATATACAAATAATAATTAAGCATGTATCTGCCATTTGCTTGTAACGTTTCATGTAAAATACGTTTCTCACAGAATGTATGTGACACTTATGTAAAGACTCTCTTAATGATGCGTTTATCTTAATTGTATCTATTGTCGTATCTATTGACGTAGAAGTAAGTAAATGTATGTAGTAAAACCGAAACTCGTTTTATGTTCCAACATGTCTAACATTTTTTTTTTATTTAAGTAAATTAATAACTTATTGTATTCTCGTTAAAAAGATTTCCTGTTATTAAACACGTGGCCTTTTGCATAAGAACAAAAATGAAAAATGTTCATAGTTCCGTATCATCGAAAGCTTATAAATTTTAAAGAGAAAGTCAGACAGTTTGTCGCTAAACTTCAATTTCTTTTATATACTTTTAACCAAGATAAATCTATATCAAATTCAATGAAATAATTAAACTTATAAAAAAAAACAACAAAAATTAAAATTACTATTCAAAAATACTTATTACCTGCATATTTTTACTAGATTACGCAGAAATAAATTTGTTTCAAAAATCTAAATTATTAATGTAATATTTAGAAAGCAATTCTATATATATTTTGAAAAACTTACTTTTTTACGATGAAGAGATTTTTGATCTTGCACATTTGATGTGTTATTTTTATATTATATTATAACAAACGTTCTATGACAACAAACGAGATATATCGGAATCAGACATTACCGAAAGCAGAGATATTTAAAAATTTAATGCAGTCAATATCAAACTGATAACAGCTTCATACAAACTTTGATGTATATGTACATATATGTGTATGTGTCTATATATATGTTTCTCTTCTCGAATATTTTGGATTATAATTTATCACTGTTTTCTTATAAGTATGGAGTCAGTGCCATTTTCATTATCCAGTGGCACTCTCTTGCTTTGATGTATTTGTATGTCTTACTAAAAATTCGTAATAATCACTAATCAATTCAACTAAGACTTTAATCACAAGTTATAAACCTTCTAAGTTCTTAGCCTGAAACGACAGTTTATAAGTTATAAACGTGATAATAAATGAGCTGTACTATTCGAACGTGTATGTACATAAAAAAAAAGTAAAAACTGTTCTACAAACAGCTCTTACTTTGTTACATCATGATTTTTTTACAAACGAATCATACAGAACATTCATTATCACCAGTCGACCCTAATGATGTTTCTTATGCAATCTGTTACGTTGTGACCTATTAGTACCATTTCTCTCGGCGGCGTTAGCCTGGACAGTGCCTGCGTGGTTGTTGCACGGTATCCTGAACAGTTTGATCTTCATGTGATCGCATATTTCAAGACACACTTGGGCACTATACCGGAAGAGATCCAGAGTGACCCAGATCTAAACATATGTGTTTTGTTACTTATCAAAACCGCGGAGAATCGCAACGTAAAAACTCAAACGCAACTTACAAAGCACACCCAAAGAACGTAGTACTCTTTGATGAAAAAGTTGAAATATTGATTGAGAAACAGCATAGCTGGACCAATTAGCGAACTGTCCAAATACTGCATCTCATTTTTAGTCATATGAGCAACCTGAAAAATCAATTATTGTAAGAAACTATCAACGGTGGTCACGACGAATAAAGATTTCTAAATGTTGATACGTACTACTAGTCTATTCGTAACTTTGGCCGCCACCATTCCGAACGAAAGTATGTACAGAGCTGGATGGTTTTCGTAGACGTGTTCGGCGCTTTTTCTATATATTATAAAAGCCGGCACTACCACAAAGCTAAATGGTATAATTGGCGATAAAACGGACGTTCCCTGAAATAAAATCAGATTTATGCAGAGACACTGAAAAAAGGGCTTACAGGAAATCTACATACATAGATGTACACTATTTGTAAGAGAAGAAAAATGTTAAATGCAAAAACTTAACGCGACGTTATTTACATATTTGAGAAACTGACAGAATGGAAAAAAATATTAAGCAATTTTTATCTAGTCTGATCATTACACGATTGTACGTAATAATAATTATACATATCTATTTAAATTACAATGCAATAAATCAATTATTCCAAATGTATAAAATATTGAGTCATCATAAAAAATATCATTAAGCCATTATAAAGCGTAATTTCAATTACTGTCGTAATATAAAGTATTAATTTTGTCTGATACATGCAGTACATTCTACGCTATATATCTACGTATAGATAAAAAGCACCAATTCTACAAATAATATAAAATTAAATTCTCACAATACTCGAAACATCATGGGATCAGTACAAAATTGTTATTTATAATATATAAGCGGTACACTGCATATTACTAAACTATTAGTTTACACTTCTATTTTTCTACGACCTCGTACCATGCGTGCAAAAGTCCGACTTCGTAGGAATTCGAAACAAAATCAGGGAGAAATATTTTATAACTGCAAAATATAAAGAGGAAGAAGCAAGAGGTGAAGGGATATACATGGATTTATGTAGAGGTAAGTATGTGGCATATAAGAAATATTAACACAAGTGAAAAAAAAAAAAACAATAAAAATGATAAATAAATTCATATGACGCTGTTAGATTTAGGCCCACTGTCGTGTCCAAAGCAACAAAATTCGACTATTAGTTCGTTACTGCTACTGTTTGCTTTTGGATCACATTATTTTATATATTAGTGATAACAATTAAAACGCATTAATTCTTTAACAATAAAGATCTTCCAAAGGAATTCTTTTTTTACATTTAAACGTGGCGTTCAAGAAGCATAGGCCTAAATCGTGAACTAAAAGAAAAAGTTTAACAGAATATTGTGCACTACACAATTGGTCCCACTACTTTTTTTTTTTCTTTCTTTTTTTTTTTTGCTTTAGCTGACTTACTGCGACGGTGGAGCCATTTTTTCCGACACCACCGGCAAGAATGACGGATATGCTGCTTTGTGCAAGTAAAATAGCGATGCCCACAGCAGCCCATAACGGAAACACCTTCACCTCTGTGCCAGTGTATGGCAACTGTATAAGAGCGACACGAAAAATCTTTTGATTAGTCATCAAGGAGTCACCCACGTGTCGAAGACTTCCTAATACTCCGTATTTCTGATATGTTAGTCACATAAACGCGAGATTACAAGTCAGAAAGCACGCCTGCTTGCTTTTACTTTTGAAACAATTTCATGTGACACCATGTTAATCAGCAACATTGAACAATTTTTTACTCTTTCTACAAAATTTCGTTTCTAATTGTATTGCAACTACAACAGGAGTCTTTTGATTTTATTCTATTTCTTATACTTGGAAAGTCTGCACAAAAAATTACACGAATAAAACTTTAAAATTCCTTCTTCTTTGTATTTTAAACCTATGCGCGAGCTATCATAATCTTGGCAATTAAAAAAAATAAATAAATAAAGGAAAGTTTTCGGAGAAGAATAAATTGATCTAAAAAGTGCGAGACAAAGAACTTGCTGCAATACCACAACTATGTAATTAAACAAGTGCACAATATGTGGCACGCAAGAGTCCATCCAAGTCTGAGCTAAAAAAGAGAGAGAGAGAGAGAGAGAAAAAGAGACTTAAGAAAATTAAAGCTATTACTAAGCAGCATTCACAAATGTGTCATAACACAAATGTGTTAATCCTTCTTGTTTCACATATAAAATAACACACATCACTTTTCTCACAGGCATATTCCACAACAAATTACATACAGTGAGTTTTCGTAAGTGCTAATAATATCCCTTCAAACAGATATTTTGTATCTGTTTATTAAAACAAAGGTTTAAAAACTGCACAGTAAATAAACAACTTCTACTTTTCCAAGATTTCGCGTTTTACATAATTTAACATGGCATTCAATTCATATATATGAACCACTCGCGTAAATGATATGCGGTGTTCGTACATCTGACGAGAGTCAGTACCGCGTCTCTTAATAACGTATTATTAACACATCTCTTTTAATCTACAGAATTATTTTCTTTTTCCAAACTACCAATTACTTAATCCCTGTAAACAGAAGTAATAAAAGCATAAATTTTTTTTTTTTAATAAAAAATTATCCAAAGAACGTGTTATATTAAGCTTGGCTCTATATTAGACAACGAAGCGTTCACGTAAATTGTGCGAGATACCGAGATATGTCACTCTGATAGTTTAATATGCAGACGGCCATACATAGATGTTAAGTACTTCAACCGAACACCCGAGGTTTCCCAGTAGAAGAGATCGATAGAGAAGACAGCAAGCAAAAAAGGAAAAACTGAAGAGTTGTATTAAACAAATAACATTTCTACCGTACAGAGTGGCAAAGTATATGAGAGTATTTGCATTAGGAAACTCAGTTCTTCAAGGGACTTACTGCAATTGTGGAACCATTTTTTCCAATCCCACCAGATTCAAAGACTTTACAGAATTCAAGGAACACATGAATGTAGCCTGCATAAAAGACCATTGCCATGTAGGTACTGAACGTGCCTACACCGAGCACAGGAATCTAAACAAAGCGACAAGATCTTCGTTCGTTAGAGAATTGCTCGTTACGATCGTTCTTGTGTGCATGTACACCTACATATATGTACAACTCTTACAATTACGTCTCCCGATACGTCGCAATAATACCGTTCTGAATGGGCTAGTTCTATCTGTGGTCGTATTTACTGCGTATAAAAAAAAATAAAAAGAAGAGCTCTTAATCAATGCAATAAAACTGCAGGACTAAGGCACGAAGGAGCAGCTTATGATGCCGATGAGCCGAATGTTAAAAACTTCTTCGCTTTTCAAAAACTTAATTACCAACGTGAAAGCCAGTTTTTTAGATTTGTTATATCTAATGTGCAGATTTTGTGTTCTATCTATAAACAAATGAGCTTAATGTATTTTTTTTAGAAGCATAATGTGAGTGAAAAAGTGTATAATGTACATTTGCTGCATATAATTAAGAAAGTAATCTCCCAATATTCTTTCTACGTTAATACTCTTATGTACAATTAAAATATAACGATCTAACAGAAATATTTTACCTTTTCAAAAAAATTATTATGTTCAAAAACGACATTTCTATTAATTGTATATTCATCCTCGAGTCATTGAATGGTACAATTATATTAAATAATTATCTACGTAATTTAAATTTGTGGAGTTTGTAAACTATTCAAAAAATTTCCCGATTTGAAATTGTTTCAAAAGAATGTTGTTACGTGTAACAAAGCTGACAAGTCACAAAATTTTTCATTATGTATACAACATCAAAAGACACACATAATATTACGTCTAATTTTTACACTTGAAAAGAATCAATTAATATCAGAAAAGAAGTTTTTACAGTTTACTGTACTTAAAAAAAAAAAAAAAAAAAAAATTTGCTGAAAATTCGAAAAATGCGAATTTATATATAAAATAAGGTACAATTATATATATATGTATATATATCTATAATAGTACATACAGCTTATTATGAGAATCGCAGGATGTAGGATTACTGCAAATAAGAATGGAGGAGGTACGATACGATTTAGTAAGGTATACGAAAGTAAAACGTGTTAAAAATCAGTAAATATTTTGCAGTAAAGTATTTCAGCGCCGCTCCTCATGCCATGCTGCTCCCATCTCTGCATGTTCAATAAAAGATTCTAGTTAACAGACTTACAGCCACAGTGGAACCATTCTTGCCCACTCCGCCGGTGAAAATTACCGAAAATATGGAATACAAATTTGCCAGTGCGCACACCACTGTCATTACTCCTAATAAATACTTAAACATAAAACCATCTAAGAATGGTATCTGTAAAAAATACCTTTATTAAATGACATTGTATGCGGTAACATTGTTCTATTCATTTTAACATGTGTCATATTATATCGAGATTAAATCTGTCAAAATAGAAAACTTTTAAGATAAATTTTGAACAGCGCGAAGTAATTATTGTAATGATTTAATGAAATGTTTAAACCGTTATATATATGCGTATATAAAAAAATATAATTTACTTTGAGAAAATTATTTTTTTGATATAAAGGTTTTACTACTTTTTAATATAAATTTTATGATATAAATAATGCAAATGATATAACCGAGCTATTAAATTACTTACCGCCGAATGTGAAACTCATAGTAACGTGAGCAAAATTTCTACAACTTTTTATAGTTCTTAAAATTTAATATTGATAAGCTATTCAATTTTAAATTTGGCAAAAATATTGCTATGTAAGCAAATTGTGTAAAAGAAAATTGTATCACACTGTGTAGTATAAAGCAGAATAATAGCGTGTGTATAGTTAAACGAATACCTTGCGTTAACATCAATTTAAAATAATTCTGCAATAATACTTTAGAAAAAAAAGCAAAGCAAAATGCATTTTCCGTTAAATTTTACAGACGTGCAAAAAGCTAACAAATTTTATATAAAATGTGTTCTATCAATGTGTTACACAAGATATTCTTATGATATAATATAGTAAGCGTAATTAAAAATAATACAACCTCCATCATCCAGATTTCTGGGCCGAAGATTGCAGAAATCAGATGAATACCTATGATTGTAAATTGTGCCTCCGTTACATCCACTTTACCAAATCTTAAGGAACCTATTTAAAAAAATGCTTTAGATAAATAAATCGCCTCTTGTTGTATTATTTTATTTTTATATGTGATTAAAAGTACCTGAAACGTAGGTCTGCCAATGAGCACAGTAGAAAAGCGTCATTGCGCAGAAACACTGGAAAAACATCCATGTTGGGTAGTATCCTAATTGTACAGCTATACACGCGGATAAAGCTACAAACACTGAAAGTAGAATAAATATTACTAATTAAGTTATTTGTAATAGATAAGATAAATGACAATATGACGACTAACCTGTTGATATCGAGTCGCATCCATGATCAAACAATTCTCCTAGTGGTGTAGATGTTCCAGTTCTTCTGGCTTGTTTACCGTCAATAGCATCCAAACTCTGATACACGAACAAACCAAGTGCGCACAAAAAACATGCCCATCTCGGTGCCTAAAAAAATAATTTTTTTAGCTACAATAATTTGCAATTTTATTATAGCTAAAATATTTTTAATTTATTAAAGGAAAAATTCCATCGTTTATCGTAAAAATTTATTTACATTCTAAGTATATTAAAATATAATTACACGGATCGATAACATCCAATTTTAGTTTTATAATAATAACAATGATAATAGAATTATATAAGAGCAGAAAAACACTGCTACTCCAATAATTGATGAATCATTATACATTCATTTAATTTGCATACCTGCTAGTAACACTGTTGAATAAAAAAAAAAATGTATATCTGTGATTCACAATTCAACAAACTAATCAATTTAATATTATTAAATACTGCAAAAAACATACTGCAGTTAGACAAATGCAAAAGCAAGAAATAACAGAAGTGTTTCGAAAAACACTGAATATACATTTTAATCCTACATAACTTTATGTGCGAGATTTTATTTTTTACAAGCTAGTCAAAAGATTATTTTTATTTACGAAAGATTTAGATGATGCAACATTACTAGGTGATGCCTCAATTATCAAAACATAGTTATCACAGGGCAAGCAATATTTTTAAATATAATCATTGATGTGCCAAACAATAAGAAGGCGCAAAAGCAGTAATTTTGTTTTCGCGATAAGAAGAGATACGTCACGAAAACGCGCGAGCGTTGGGAGAAAGGAGGGGACCTTTCCAGGAAGCACGTCGATGGACTCTTCCTTAAAGAGGTAGGTTAGGCGGACTGAATGCTACCGGAGTCGGGGCTTACCTCGGCTCTCGCGTCCGGACTGTAGTAGACGAGGATCAGGGTGGTAGCGATATTGACGACGAGGCCGAGGACGGTGATGAGGTTGGGTGCGAGCCAGAGCGGCACCTTGCTGACCAGCCAGTCCCACCATGGCTGTAGAAGGCCGTCGAGGAGGCTGTTGCTAGTGCAACTGTACTTGTGCTCACTGAGCCGCTTCAGCTGGCCGGGCGACAGCAGCCGGTCCTTGTAGAACTGCATAGCGGGGGAGGGGGGCGCGTCGCACGGACGCCGTGTCACCGAACCGCGGCTGCCGACGATGGCACCAGGCAGGCGAGCTGTAGGACAGGGTCGGCCGGGCTTACGCGGGATCTACGAAAACCTTCGACGAAGACTCGACTACCATGCGACGCACTATCACCGTGATTGCTCCGAGCAACAGCGGTGCGGTCGAACATAACAAGCAACCGTCGCGTATCACGCGCGCGACATTTCTGCCAGCGCAGCGAGCTCCGCGGATCTCTTCCGCCGTCCCCCGGTTCGCCGTTCCCCTTCGATTCCCCGCGGCTCCCGCACGAGTCCACTACAATCGGAAATGGACCGGTGGCAACGCGCGCGCCAACCGGTATCGCGCGAATGCTTAAAAAATGCACCGAAATTAATTTTATCCGCGACACAAAATTATTATTATTATTTGTCAAGTAATAATATAATAATAATAACGGCTGAAAATAATATTATTACATAATATAATAATAATGATAGTATTAATTATACTTTGCACTGGAAAGAATTGTAAAACGAACTCTTGTTTCCGCTGAAAGGTCTTATAGTTCGTAAATGCAATTTAAAGAAAACGATCGGTTTAATAATAAAAGAACTATTTCTACAATTAATTTTGATTTCGCGTGGAAGTCGTGGAACAAGTAATTGATTTGACTTTAGTCTCACTCCACGTTTACTTTTACCCAGTTTGATCTCACGTCGCTTTGTTGTGATGGCGACCCTACTCGGATTCACGAAACTCCTTAGTTGCACGGCGAGTAATTGTATAAGAAGAATTACGCCGGCCGTAATTTGCAAGCAATATTATCCCGGTATGTAGCTTCGAGTTACAATCACATGGAAATTGTGCGGCGGAAACTTAACCTCTCCTTCGAGCGAAAACGTAACCTCTTTTCCTCCTAGAGCGCTCTACGGCTTTTTTAAGAATTTTAATTCTTAAAATTTATAAAATGACATCGACACTTGCTGTTATTTTGTTACATAAAAATTTGAGGACTTAATATAATTCCGGTAATTTGTAAGATTCATTGATAAAATACTTAAACATTTAAAATGGAGTATCCTATCCCTCAACTACATCAAAAAAAATAAATGGATAGGAGATTTCTAGACTAACGGCAAAAGATTAATTTTATCAAGCAACTTATTACAAACTCTAGGAGTATATGTTATCTAATTTCAGATGAAGTGTATATTGAAAATAAATTTTTATTTTAGCTTTAAGATTGTGGGAGACACCAGTGGCAGAGTATAGAACAGCTAAACTACCATGGATGAAGACAATTCCGAATCATCAAACAGAAATATTGGAGTGGGATGAAGAAAGGGAGAAAATATGCACAGGTTGCTGAAACAGCATATATATCATGTAAATCTAAGTGAATACTGCTTATTTTTTAAAAATTCTAACAGATTTCATTTCCAGATGTGACAAGAGAAATCAACAATCAGATTGCAACCGACAAAATTGGCCGCATGTTTGCAGTCGTGCAAGTATGTGGAAAACAATTCAAGGTGACGGAAAATGATATTATAATTATTGAGGGATACTGGCCGCCGAACATAGGCGATCAGCTGAAGCTGGAGAAAGTGTTATTAGTTGGCAGTAAAGACTTTACCCTCATAGGCAGACCGATTGTGAACAGAGAATTAGTGTCAGTCGATGCGATAGTCATACAGAAGACTCTATCTCACACAAAAACTCGTTTTAGATTCATACCGAGGAAGCAATATCGGCGTATAAACTGTAAGTTACTAAAAACAAAAAAAAATTCTTATTTCCCTCTTCCTTTCATCCTTATTAATGTGTTCCACACTTCATTTTTCAGTTTACAGAATACAATACACAATGCTGCGAATTAACTCCATAAATATAAACGGGAACATTGACGAGAAGAAAGAAGTGGAGGGATTAGATAGAATATATTAACAATATCATGTATATGCCAATAAAACCAATATTTTTAAATGCTATGCATTATTTTCAGGTAGTTGTCAAAGAATATATAATAAAAATTATTTATTTAAAGTCTACTGTATCAAAAGCACGATTTAATAAGAAAAAATACTGTAAATTTTTCGAAACATACCAATTAATAATTATGAAGTTAATAAATTAAAAAAATTTAAGTTTAAAGACCGTTTTTTTTTTTTTTAATTAATAATCTACTTACCAAAAATCCATTGTACATCGCTTGCACAGTTTCCTTATCAAAATTCCTCCGAGATTACTTTTCGTAAAAGACATGCGCCTGATCAGGCCTGATGACAGTTGCGCTGTGCAAGTGTGGAACACGTGGTGGGGCGAGTGCATTGGAAGTAAAAGCGTAGCGACAGTGACGACAGCCGGTAGTAACGAGGGGTAACATCAAGCGGTGCGGTCGATTGTGTTTCGTTTCTCTGGCAGAGAAAAGCGATCGGCAACTTTCGTTCACGCTATCACAGCGATTCCTCGTCAGATCTTTCGTAAAACGCTAGATCTCTTGCGGATATATTTTTAAATTTAATTTTTGAAAGGCTCGTGTGAGGAAAAAAAATAGAAAATATTTCTCACCATTGGCACGCACATCAGACACTGAACTCTCTCTTTCACTATCAACCTGTTTTTCAACTCCAGTTCCTGACGTCGAAGGAGAGCGGGAATCCTGTAAGTGTCAGCGTGAGCTCTTGGAAAATTGAAATGTCCATCGATGAGGTCAGGGTCATTGATTTACCGATTGCAAAGATACATAATTTTTTCTTAGACGAGAATTCAGTTCAATGCGATTGTTTCTCTTGAAGTAAATCTGAAATTTAAATAAAACCACTAGAAATTATGCTAATACATATTCTTTAGTTCGTTCTTAATTATCATCTTTCATACAGGCATCACATTTTTTATAAACATTTAAAATATACTCTTAAAAAAATTATTATATTAGAACGGAAGTTACGAATTATTTTTTAACAGTTCTATAATATGTTTTATGCATATTTTTTACTAGCTTTGAAGTTTTACTTCGTCCGTTTATCATTTTAGCATTTAATTATTACGTATATTGTATGCGGAAAGTGCGCTTATCAGAATGCAGGCGTTTTCAGTGTTTCACTCGAGAAAGAGACAGAAGAAATTCAGAATATTCAAATAATAAACGTATCGTCCGAAATTTACTGTCTATGCTAATATGATGAGCATAATTAACACCGTTCACAATCGCAAAAAACGAGGTCGTAAGAGCATAAATTGATAAACACCACTATCGAAGTATTAAAGATGTATAAGATTTGCTTCTTCTTTGTCTCTCATCTGGACCAGCATAAAATGTTCCTCTGTTACTTCAACAATAATCTGTTTTCGTGCATATGTTCTTATCTCCCATCATAATCCTGTGTTCCATTGAGATAAGCTGCTTTTAGCATAAAGTCAATATACATATATCGAGTTCTCCAATATTAATTACGTATCATTGTAATGCAAATGCTAGTAAATTTATAAAAATTGGTCGTGCTTCTGTCGTCTTTCTCGTTTTCGTACAGTAATAATGTGTTATTAATATTGTGTTAATAAAATACTAAAGATTATCTGATCTACTGTAGGAAGTGCGGCGTAACGTAACATAGATAACAGAAACAATAATTATCAATTAATCAATTATTAATTTACAATAATAATATACTATTATTATCGTAAAGTTACAACTGAGAATTGATATTTTGCAAGATTTGATGAAAAATATTAATAATTATTTCTGTTATCATCTTCCATCTTTCCAAGTTTAGATAACTGTATACATAAAATTTTTCAGTTACACACAATTGTGATTCGATTAATTCATTAATTACTTCAATTGTCTCAATAATTTTTACTTTGCGTTGTCTCCCGTTATCCTGCACTATCCCGCCACGTCCAAATCCTGCCGAAACTTCGTAATGCGACCATGTCGAACTTCAAAGTTTGCTACAAGAATTTGAACGAGTAATTTTGAAAAATGGCAGAAAAAAGAAGAGTAAAAAAGCGAGAAAGCAGGAAAAAAAATTTGTTAACGAATACCAGTTACGCAGGGACTTGAGGGAGCAGACAAAGATAAGAAAAACTGCAGACTTGGCGCAAGTAGAAGCTACGATGCCCACGGAACCCAAACAGGAACCACAATACTCCGAGGATATTAGGATCGGTGGTATAGAAGGGTGAGTGTCTTTCTCTCAGACATATCTAATTAATCAAATCATTATTTGAACTCCTGTAACAAAGTAAATTATATTAATAAACTTTTTTTTAATAAATAATTAACATTTATTTATTATATACAAGCAAAATATTATAAGATATATATACTCATGATGCGCTTACGCACATTTAAAACAGCTAATTTGTTTCCCTTCAGAAAGATCAAAAGAGAAACGCAAGTATGTTATTCGCAAAATTATATTATTACGTGCGAATAAGTGTAAAAAATCTTCGGGCTTTAATAGGTCCTGAGCGATGGTTTGCGCACAATTCATTGCAATCACCAGTTTGCAGGCTGTAAAAAAAAAAGCAGTTATATTTCAATCAAAATTAAGATGTAGGAGTATATACATTTCGTGTGTACGTCTGAAACTGAAAGATTTAAAATCAGTAAAAGATCTCATTACCCGACACATGTCTGAAACAAAAATTGCTTTATTAATATATGACATTCGATGTGATTCCTTTTCTCTCTTTTCCTACAGATATTTTAATTTATTGTATATTGAACGATTTTCACATTTCTTATGAGAGAAAAGGAAAGACATAGTATCGCCGCCTTGATAACAGTTATCAGTAATTCGTTAAGTCAAGTTTAATTATGACAAGGCATGTCTCGCTGAGTAGCCAAAGTGACATATACCTTTATTCATAACGTAAACAATGGAAAGACGTAACAAAATAAGTGAAAATATATATATAATAAATTTAATTATCAATCTATTAATTTTCAGAGGCGGAACACAATCCACATTGGTGATACTCGACGGAAACGGTGTGACGTTAACAAAAGTTGAGGGACCGCAAACCAATCATTGGGTAATTAAACAGATATGATATATAAATAGCTTATATTTAAATTGCATTACGAGCCGAAGACAAAAAAGTATAGAGATTTAATATGCTTCTAGACAATTGGAATAGACGAGACGGCTGCCAGACTCAGTGCAATGATCGAGAAGGGTAAAGAACAGCTAAACATAGCGGAAAGCGTTCCCTTAGAATGCGTAGTAAGTATAAATCTAATATTACTATTATTTATTACATAAAAAAATTAATAAAAGATAAACAATATAAAAAAAAAAAGATAAAAGATAAAGAATAGTTTATCTTGATATTTTATCGAGGTATTTTAAAATTTCAAAACTTTTAATTATACAAATTTAACTTTAATTCTAAAAAAAAAAATCAGTAATTTTTTATGATTAACAGGGACTTACTTTAAGCGGTTGCAAAGAAGAGATTACGAATCGTCAACTCGTGAAAACTTTATTGGATAAATATCCGCAATCTGCCAAGGAGTACGTGGTTGGATCAGACACTCTTGGTAGTCTCAGGACCGGTCTGCAATCCGGTGGGATTGTG
This sequence comes from Cardiocondyla obscurior, assembly GCF_019399895.1. Taxonomy (NCBI): domain Eukaryota; kingdom Metazoa; phylum Arthropoda; class Insecta; order Hymenoptera; family Formicidae; genus Cardiocondyla; species Cardiocondyla obscurior. The sequence goes on along the minus strand of NC_091874.1, from coordinate 2,308,643 downwards.
TTGATTGCCGGAACTGGTAGCAACGTTTTACTGATTAATCCGGACGGAAAGACTTATAGTTGCGGAGGATGGGGCCACATGATGGGCGACGAAGGAGGAGGTACACACGTTTATACTGTATAGTAACACAAAGTTAATTTCAAAATTAAATTAAAAATTAACTATATTAATAAATGTAAAATAGAACAAAAATTAATAAATACGTTTTAAGCTTATTGGATCGCTCATCGTGCCTGTAAATACGTATTTGACGACATCGACGGTTTAGTGGAAGCACCAGAATCAATAAGTTACATTTGGCCGGCGATGAGAAGTTTCTTCAATATCACTGATAGAAATGGCCTGTTACCATATTTGTACACAAACTTCAACAAAACTACGTTCGCCAGTTTTGCCAAGGAAGTCGCGATCGGTTGCGAAAAAGGTGATCCGTTGTGCTTAAAAGTTTTCGAAGAAGCTGGACAGTTTTTGGCAAAGCATATCAATGTCGTTGCGAAGAAAGCTCATAACGTTAGTGTTTAATCAGCTATAAATAAGATAAAACAATACGATTACATCATCAATAATTTAAATTTACGTTCTTTTTCAGGATCTCAAACTGGCTTACGGTGGTTTAAAGGTGATCTGTGTTGGATCTGTATGGAAATCGTGGAAGTTTATGAAAAATGGTTTCGTGAACGAGATCCATAGCAATCATGTTGTAGATGAGTTAAGTTTACTACGTTTGACAGCAACAGCGGCATTAGGCGCCTGTTATCTGGCCGCAGAGAAGATTAACTGCCTTTTTGTCAAGCCGTACGATAGCAACGTCGAGGTCTTTTTCCATTACAAGCATGATCATTATCCAGAAATACTGAAGATAGAACATTCTTAGAATTAGATAGTCATATACTTGATTGAACAGCGTTTACAAACGAAAAAAGTACACGATAAGAAATAAACGAATATAGTTTCAAAAAGATATTAACAATTTGTTAAGTCTATGGTGAAATATTCTAAAAATATGTAAAAAAAAATTTTATCTCATATGATTAATGGCTGGAAAAATTCAATTTTTTAATTAAAACGATTATAAAGCTCACATATAGATCTACGCATACATGATGTATGCATTTGTATGTATATACATACAAGTCTGAAAAATAAATTTGTATTTGTAAATTACAACTAGAAATATCGATTTAAAATAAATTTTTATGGACAACAATACGTTTTATTGAACATGTATTGTTATGTGATGCACTTCAGTGTGTTCTTCCTAAAGATACGATTAAATAATTTAACGAAGCATTTTTTGTAACGCAATCGAAATATGAATTTTGTTTTTTTTTTTTATACGCACCAAATTTCATAGTGATAAAAGAATGGGTCATAGGCAGTCATGGGACAGCTGGGATTGAAGGCCATTTGGAATACGGCATGGGGCGGTATATGGTCGGTTTTGTGTCTGATCATTAAAATCTTATTGTATTTGATTTTGTTTATCTTCAGTTTTATATTCGTTTCGGGTTGTATTGGAGCCATAGTGATCCTCATTTTATACGCTTTTGGCATCCTACCAACAAACGAGCAAAGATGATTAAGGGACCGGAAAACGTTGTATCTTGTAAGTGATGTAACAAAATAATCATTACTATCAACTGAATATAAACACGTAGCGCAAGAGAAGCTTTATTTGCGTCTTAAAAAATTTATCATCGGCGTAAAATTACGTGACAACGTATGTTTAAAAAATATATTTATGTCAGGATATATCACAATTTATCTCCTGTACATTGCAACAACACACATATACAAGTATAATATCCCTCTCTCTTATTTACATATATAGACTCTGGCTAAAGCTGAACTACCACAATTTATATAATCAAATTTGCATTATAATCTCATTTCTTAAAAACAATTTTTATAACGATACAATTATAAATCTATAACATACACATATATTATATATGTGCATATAATATGTGAGCACAGGCCTTGTTGCATTAAATAACACTTATATGCTTAAAATTTAACGATCTATATATCGAAAAAATATATATAATTACATACCTATTTTATGACAAAAAAAAAACATGATTGAAACAGCCACATAGGAATTATTATGCTGTCGTTGTACGCATATATTTATCCTCCGATACTTAATAAGAATATCAAGTTCAGAAGATAATTCGCGAAATATTTAATGATACACTATGTGCTTGCTATGAAGTAAAATATTGTTTATTACAGCGTCTTACCTCATTATGCTGGATGCACACCAGCGCAATTTACGTTGCGAGCGATACGCGATATCCAATAAAACTTTTCTTTCTACAGGAAAACAGAGTTCTCATTGGATATCGCGTGTCGCTTGCAACGTAAAACGCGCTGGTGTGCATCCAGCATTAGTGTCCTAATTTAATTAGATTTATTTTGAACTAAAGCATGAATTGCTTGTTATTTTATTTGTAATGAGAGCTACTAAATTGCAATAGACATGGTGTCCGTTTGTGTCAATGTCCAAAATCCTAAATTAATTAACTTGTGGTCATTTTTACGCGCGCCATACATTTTAATTTTTTCTTAAACCATTTTAATATTTTAAACATATCTTCTTAATATCACTTAAAGATATTTAAAGACCTATTGCTGTGACGATATCGTTTATGCGAGAAAACAATGGAATTGAAGTTTTACTTACATTATTCATATTTTCATAAATATTCGGATAGCCATTGCGTGATATCTCCGTTTCGAAGATAACTAGGAATACACCGTGGCGAATGAATTTGAATTCACTAATTCGATTTTCCCATTACACGTATAAAGTGAAAACATATGACTTCAAGTTAATAATCAGTGCTTTAAATCGAATATTTCTATAAGCAGCGGCTCTACGCTGGATGGATTGACGTTCAAATAAACACCCACAACCTCATCATTTAGTTTATGGAGCTCAGAAATCTTCTGTATTAATTTGAGGAATGTGGATTTAGCTTCGCAGCCAGGATAAACACTCTCCAGATATCGTCTGAGGAGATAATAATAGGAATTCTGGAAGAAAGAAATTGATAAAAATGCTGCCCAATAAATTTTCCTAAATCTTTGTATTATAAGTAAAATAATAATCTATAAAAAAAAATCATGTAAGCTAACTATAACTTTACGTTGCTCCGACATTATGTAAATTATTTTAAACTATAGAACTTCTTTCAAGAATTTAAAAAATAGCGTTAAAATAATAAAATGTTGCAAAATTTTAAGTTTTGACTTACTTGCTCTAATTTAATAACGTCACCGTGCACGACTCTCGGTCTATCGGGAGTAAATAAGGCGATTGCACTTAAAATCAAAATTATATTTTCATCCCGCCAACGAGGGTCAAATGTTCTGACGAATCTCGCGTGCTCCGCGTATAAGTTTCCCTTTGCTTCTTTCAGAACGTCAACCTTTATATTTGACATACTCTCTTGGCTATGAGGTATCTTCCACATGTCTTTATCCGGGTCGTAATTAATAGCCGATCTTAGAATCATCATTTCTGTACAGCCCCCTTTCAACAGAGCTAACTGATCTTCTTGGCACATATTTTTGAAGGCGTTAATTTTCTTGGACATTTTTATCAAACGCCTAATCGCTATGGCCGTTAAATTTATAACGTCTAGCAACATTGGATCTGATTGTCCAAAATTATTCTGCAAATAAATATTTTTACTTATTGTATATCTTTCTTAAATTTCGCGTGAGTAAAGCAAAATTTTAAATATGTCCACCTTAAATTTACATTCATCGCCGACCAAATTTGTTATGTCGTCGTCTAACGGAGCTAATAACGCTTTGTTAGCAACTATTAATTCGTTCAGTTTTGCTCTCTCGGCGTCATTTAATTCCCTGCTACTTTGGTTACCACCGAAACTAGAAAACGCTGAATATTCTAACTTGATGGCCTCGCATAAAATAGACTCTATAGAATTAGCAGCAATTGGTATCCTGAAACAAATATTAAATTTTAGCAACGAGTTTTATGGCGTGTTAAAATATATTTTATATGTATCTAGTCACCTCTGAACATCTTGCAGAACATCTCTAGTAACGTCGGCTGTATTTTTATTCCAATCTGTATTTGTACTAGATTCCACATTTTGATTCTTGCATTCCTCAGTGTTACGATTTGTAATTAAATCTGTCAAGATCGGATTTTCCACATGACTCCCTTTGGGCTTGGGCGTATTTCTAGAAGCAGCAGAGTTGCTATTACTTTCCGGAGTCTCTTTTGCTTGAACTTTTTTGGTGTCACGGTCACGTTCAGCGATCACTGTATCGATCGTGTCTTGTTCCTCCAAAAATTGCGTGATAGATGGATCCGCTGCCAAACAAGTGGCCATATCAGGATCCGCCATAATCTTCATTATAACCCTTTGATCTTGAAATATCTTAGCAACTAAATTTGGATTACTGATGAACTTTGTCAGCAAGCTGGGATCCTGCTTGAATTTGGCGGCCAAGTTACTCCCGCTCGAACACATTTCCTTTGGTTTTTGGCATATCGAAGTTTCTTCTTTCGTAAGTTGCGATGACGAGCTTGGGTCGGATTGATTCGTCTCGTCAAGCGACGTCTGATTCACATAGACGGAAGAATCTTGTTCAGAACTTTGTTCAAATTTAGAATAATTAGGTGCATTCTCTTCGAACGTAGGATCATAACTCGTCGATTCGCGGTTGATATCTACAAACTCAGAATTGAACTGCAGCGAGTTCTGCTCGTATCTCCCTGAATTTGTAGAAGAGCTCTTGTCCGTCTCTACGCTCTGGGGCACCACATTGAGATCAGTAAATCTCGCACGGCTGTAAACAAACAATTTCTATTTAAGTTTTATTGATTTTACTTCCGCGCAGTTTTTTATACACCAGACAAAACCATACCTAGCAAGGCTGGACCTCGGTCCAGGAACAGACTCTTTCAGCATGTCCAGCGTCTTCGTTTCAGCGATATTTGTATTTTCCGGTGGGCTCGAAGGACTCGGCACGCTCGCCGCCGTCACTGGGCTCATACTCTCGACAATGTTTTGCCTATTACTGTCCAGATCTGTGTACTTTCTATCAGATTCCCAAAAGTACGTCTCCGACATGGCCGATGCGACCGATGTGACTGACATCGACGTGTCTTCTAACGTACAGTCATCCACGCAGTCTTTTTTTATCTTCGACGTTTTGCCGTTGTCGGACTGGGTCCGTTTCTTTGCACGGTTCTTCTCGATCTTTTTTCGTTTCAGGACCTTATCCTCCTCGGACATGATGTACTCCTTGCGCATACCAATACTAAAGCATTTATCCAAACGACATTTTTGACAAAATCGTCTGGTTATCGTTGTGATGTTACAGTTTTCCGTGAAGGGGCATTTAAAGTCCTGCAATAAATAATTTATTTCAGTCTAATGCATAAAAAAATGTATTATTTTATAAATTAAATAATAAAACATAAATTCTAAAAATATTAAAGCTCAAACATAAAGCTCTATTATCTGCATCTATTCATTTGCAATCAATCTCACAAATAAATCATGATAGTCTCCTACTAATATGAATAGCAATCTTTCACTTTAATAATCAGAGTAATCTGCAGCTAAACGGAAGTTGTTTTAAATGCAGAGATACATCAGAATCTGAAAGAAAATACATCTTATCTAGTGTCCCCAGGTCCAATGTCAATAAATTTCAATGTATAAATGTTGTAAGATTAACAACTTTCATATATATCTGTTACTAATCTTACAGCAGGTCAAACAAGATACTTTCAATCAATGCACATTTATCATCTTATTAAAAAAAAAAAAAAAAAAAAAAAACACGTGTGCAATATAAGAGATATAAACGAAAAAAAAAATAGAGCTACTCTAGTTTATAATTTTGAACACAAAAAATTCACAAAAACTATTAGATGCTGAATTAGTCTTTGTAACTAAATAATCCAAAAATCCAACATGTACAGAATACATCCAGAAGTTCAGTTTGAGCTTGAGAAGGAAACTCATCGCAAAGACCAGCTCTAACAGATGAAATTGACTTCTTTTCAAAATAACAATATCAAAAACCGATGCAAGACGCAAGGGTCCAGGTCCTTCCGAGCTTCCGGATTAACCCAGCCACGCAGCGTCAGGCCGGCCGAGGCTTCACCTTGTTCTTCAACGCGTTCCTCCTGAAGAAGGCTTTGCAGCTCTCGCAGGAGACGGCGTTGAAATTGTAGCCGAGCGCCCGGTCGCCGCAAACCCCGCAGATCTTATTGGCTTCCCTTGCCGGCTGTTCATCGTCCATTGCTCCTGGGGCGGCGTTCCTTGGCGATTGGCACTTCTTATCTCACCCGCGCAGGCAGCATTGCTCCTCCGGTCTGGCACTCGCTCGCTCGCTCTCTCTCTCTCTTTTTTTCTCTTCTTCCGCCCTCGTCGCGTCCCGTCCTCTCGCTCACCGAGCGCCGTTGACTCACGTCCACATTGTTTATCGTGGTCGCAGTGCCTGTCCAGGGGCCAGGTCGAGATTATTTACCGCCACGATGGCATCGTCCACCGCATCCCCCGCTGCCGCCGAGCGCGCGCGCGCGTCTCGGATCCGCGCCTACAAAAGCTCCTTAAGTGACCGTGTCAAATAAAGCGCTCAATTGATGGCTCCCACTTGTCGGCGGTTAACGAGACGGTGCGGTGCGCACGAATTCGTCATACGATTTCTTGATCTCTTCATCCTTCATCCCGCCATATCTCTCTCCTCTACTCTCTTCTTCCTACGGCTCCTTCTCTCGCGGCCGAGGTTACCACGCCGCGTTTCTGAAATGTAACTAGATCTCAGCCACGTGACGCGGATCACTCGCGCGCCTGCTTTTAAATTTGTCTTAAGCGCAAAATTGTAACATTTTTTTTTTACAAAAATCCTTTTACCTAACAAAAAGCGACAATTTTGGTAATTTTTAGCAGCTTAAGAAATTAATGAAACCGTGTTCTTTAGGCCCCAGCAGTTTTTTAGCACAATTTTCTGGATAATACTTTAAATGTTTACTTAAAACGTTGCTTTAATGTTAAAGATTTTCATCAAAATTAAAGCGAGTCTCGCGCACGAATAAACAGATACAATATCGACAGTGTACCCCGTCATACATTATCGGAGACAGATTATTAGCAGATAACATTTAGGCGCTTGAATGTTACGAATTCTAGCGACACATGAATCATCTATTACATACTCAATAAAGAATATACCATTTAATTTACCTATAATGTCTACGAAGTCGCAGAGTCCTTAAATAATCCCGTTAGATATATCGGCTCGTGATACCCGCGTTAACGTGGCGAACGTGACACTTCTACTTCTATCAATTAACTTATTATTAGCTCAAAGTTCACGGACACGCACACAACCGCCTGGACGCGGGAAGGAGATAACGTTACAAGAGTCTACGACGGCAGACTATTCTCTGCAACGAGCGGAAATCGAATTCGCCCATTGCTCTACGGAATTCCACTACTGACCGCGCGACTGACGGCCACGACTTTCGGAATCGTTTATCAATACGCTCGACGGCTTGCGTTATCGTTATCATACGCATTCTCGTCGCCGAGACACAGCCAGGGGTTGCGAACGTGTGTGTGCACGTCCCGTATGATTCACGTTTACAAAATTGGATCGCGTGATCGACGGGGGCGAAAAAGAGCAGGAGAAAACGTAAACAGTCTCGGGAAAGAGCGATAGGTAATATTGCGTCGTTTTCATTCATGGATAAGCAAATGGCCATCCCGCGCACACATAGAGAAGAAGCCTCCACAGTTTTTTAAGAGAGATTTAATCGTGTCTCTGTACACATCGTTGCATTCGGCCCTTCGAGAGTCAAAGTAGAGTGTACGCACGTGTGAGCAATCACCATGCAGTAGCCACAGATCAAACAAGTGACCGATGCATAGATAAAAATATATAAGCAATATTGATAAAAATGTAACGATACAATATTACTTTCCCGCTCGAGACAATACATGACATTTATCTTTACAGTATCTATTGCTTTAAACACATATCGGTCATAAATATATATTTATATTATAATTATATGTGCGTATTTACCGCTGTAAAAATCTGTTGTTCAATAATCGACCACGCTTACGTCATTTTATCGAAGGCACGCATAATTACAGAGATAAATTTTAAAAATATAAATGTTGAAACGGATGAAAATTATGTAAAGTTTAAATCTTGTTTGTGAATGTCCTTGAAATTTTCACGATTCATTTTGTTGAAAATATAATTGTACAATTCATTGATTCACATATCTAGCCTAAATATATAAAGGCACCAATTAAATCGTTATTCATCATCTTAATTGTTTTTCATACCGTCAAAATTTCTAGCAAAAATGTTTGCTTGGCAGTCTTCTATATTCGTCGTATACAACTTCTATATACAACAAGATTGTCATTAAGGATCCTCTTTTTCTGCCTAAAGTGGATACGGATGTAGCAAACTAAAATCACTTTGGTGGAGTATCAGTCAATCTCGTACTTCCGGTCGGTACGCCGCCACTATGGAGCATCAGTTCCTCTTTCATATAAAACATCACAATTTCTTCCACCGTCGAGAAAGACGGCTCGTTCACTTTCGCGGAGCCCAATGCGTATCTAAATAATTTTTTTAATTATTTTATATTATTATTACAAATTTTATTTATAATAATAAATTAATAAAAACATATTGACGATGTTGCTTGCAAGTTGTATATTAAATTTTTTATATCTCCCCTTTGCTAACAAATAAATAAAGTAAAGTGGAGTATAAAAATTTTGCTTAATTATTCATTATATTAATACAATTACCATAATTTTTCTCATAACATATAAAAAATTAGGTTATTGAATTAAAATTAGAACGTCGAGTAAAAGATAATGCCGATTAAATGATGAAAGGTATCTTAATAAAAAACAAACCAATAAAATTAATAAGCAAAGTTTGTACCTATTATCATTTCTTTTTCTGACCGGAACATTGTAAACTCTATCCTTGTACCAGAGAACTAAAGCCAAGGGATTGCCGGGATTTGTCGTCGACGGTCTCAAGAGAAAATATCCATCTTGCGGATTACTATAAGTGTTTTCTGAAAATATATAATTTAATGTACACATTTTCCATTAACAATATTCCCTATTTAAAAAGATGTAGATATTTTACTGCTGTCGGAATTTTAATTTATATAATAAAAAAAATTAAATACATACGATCTTTAATAAGATTAATTGCTTGTTCCCTTGTAATATTATGAAACCATGGCTTGTCCACGATGGATTGTCTTTCGGGTGGCGGTGGTAACGGTCTCGTGGCTCTCTCGGTTAACAGCGCAGTGCTACTGCAGTTAAGAGGTAACGTGGCTGATTTCTTATCCGGCGATCGCTCTGCAAACATGTAAGAAGATTAACATTAATATACAAACAAATATAAATTAATATAATAATTGCCACTTATTCACATATATAACATTTAAACTTTCTCGCTAAAGTACAACTCAATCACGTTACTAACTTGCTAAATTAAGCCGAGCTTGTGTAAGAGTCTCCTGTGTCAAACAATCCGAAAGACTCGTTTGTCGGCGTAACGCCGTATTGAGCGGTACATTTCGCTTCGTATCGCTAATTATAGTTGCCATTATGTCGCAAATTCGTCACGTTTAGCTAATCACGAGTTACATTTAGATGTCTGTGATGAATACAATATCGCAGGCTTTTCTATTATTTAAAGATGTATCTTTTATAGATGCACCGCGAAACACGCTTGACACGCGATACGATCGTCACTGGAATCTCGGTGAAACTAACATTTAACTCGAGATCGAGCCTTTTAAAGCATCGCCCAAAAAAAAAGCGATGGTCAATCTCCGTTGGTCTCTCAGCGTGGGACATAGACGTATCCGAAGTACGTACAAGAATATCTTCCGTGAATCGAGTCGGGAGAACGATTCTACGCAGTAGTAGTGCAAGCAAAATCCGTCAAAAGTGGTCTTTCTTAAAACGAGATGGACTTTTCAGTAGCAAAGTATCCATCTGCAAGTACATTTTTATAAAGCTGTGTATATAAGCGATAATGATCAGCAATGAATTCCGACTGTTGAAATAAACATAAGAAAAAAGGTCTCGTGTCATTCTTATACTGAAGAACTTTACAGATTCAATAAACGAGACGAAATATACCTGAATAAATATGACGCTTATCTACATTATTTTGAAAGCTCGCGAGATTTCTGGCGATTATCATATTTAAGAAATTTATTTATCGATATCACAATGAAAATCTGATCTTTTCTTTCAAATATGAATGATATCGCAAATGTTAATTACAATTTTTCTCAATATTGTAAAAACACATTAAACTTAATGCCAAACAATGTATGACATTATATAAAAAAATAATGTATGCGGAAAGCGAAAGATTAATTATCAAAATCTATTTCCGTCCGGCGGCTGAGGTTCGACGACCTTCGGCGAATGAAGAGGGAACAGATGTTCTATTAGCGCAGCATTCTCACATTGCACCGCGATCATATGAGCCGTTTATAAGCTAATTTAATTAACTCCGCCTTTTGGGTTTTTAAAAATTTTTTTTTTAATTTAATGTCAAAGCAGTTGATTGACGCTTAACATCAATGCTCAGCATATTTTCTTTACTTTATTTTTACGGAAACAGTCCATTTGGCAAACAAGTGATTATACGACACCGGCAAATAGAGCTGCGTCGTTAAAGAATGCGTTGTTTAACCGATCTGTGTACCTGGCGGCTCGGGTGGTTGTGAATAACAACACGTGGACAGGTCTCTCTTGATTCGCACTATCATATCAGCAACCTCATCAGCCAGGCGCGTGCCTAGACCTTCAAGAAGATGTTTGCTCAGCCGCAAGTAAAAACAGGAACACATTCCATTACCCGTTGTTTCACCCTCTCGATTCTCGTATCGAATTTTACTGCACGCTTATCGCGATTCTTAATAGACACCTTCGCACGTGATAAGGATAGTGTTCGTTATATTTTATCTTATTTTTCTATCCGTGTGTTATGGCTGTCTTTCTTTTCCAAATAATTTCACGTATATTGCTGTTGTACCGGCTACGTGAGAATGCAGTCTCTCTGCCTCGGGATTTCACTGACAAAATCGATGTGTCGCACTATCGCCTCACGTTCGAATTGAGCACTCCGTAGTAATTTATTTCGTTGGTCCCGACTGATGCCCGGAATCTTTTATTCATATTGAAGATCAAGGGTCTCGACTTTCGCATACAAAAAGTACCGCAGCTTCCAAATAATTGCAACAATGTTGTTGACATACTGTAACAAAAATAACACACTATTCTACGCCGTGCGATTGTCACAAAGAGAGAACGGTTTACGTTGATCCGGTCTTGATGGCAGTGGCCGATACACGACTGCCTGCAATATCGCAATGATGATGTGCATCAAGTTGCATGGGAACCAACGATAAGCAACATTTGCCGAACATATGCTGAGAATTTCTTACGAGCGAACCTGCGCTGGTCTCGTGTCTCGACTCTACGGTACTTATTTTTTCTCGTTCAATAAAATGTATACCGCACATCCACTTAAAATTTTATAACACTTTATATACCTCTGTGTAATATTTTTAATTGCTGGTTTAATCGCAATTTCTTTATAAAAGTAGACATACCTGTTTGTTTCTTCAACCTGGATCTGCTGGGAAAAGTCGAAGGTGGCTGAGGCGGCGATGGTTTGGCCGGCAAAGGAGGCGGTTCTTGTGCATCATTCGTCCTTTGAATAGAGCTCAGATAATCATTATCTTCTGGCTAATGCAATAAAATAATAAATAATTTATAAAATTTCGCACTTATAATCTTGAGAGAAGCGTTGAAGGCTTACCGCTTCCGTAATACATTCGTAGATCTCACAATCGTCTTCTTCCTCGTTACTCGTAATGCTGGGTGGCTTGTATACATTTTCAGCCGATCCTTGACGACCGCTGTGCAACGATTGCCTACTATCGGCTCGCGCAAGTTCGTTTTTTTGTTGAACCTGCTCAATGATGTACTTTAATGGCTCGTATCTCATTCTAACGTCATCGTCGCTCTCTTCCGTTTGTGTCGGCAAATTTGCAACAAGATCAAAATTTCTTAAAATAACCGGCGGTTTCAACAACTCCTTGTCGACTTCTTTTTTAATTTCCACGGATGTGCAATCCTTGCTTTTCTTAGGTTCTGGCGGCGGCGGCACACTCATTCTTTCTGAAAAATTAAATAATGCAATAATTTATTAATATAGTTATCCATATAAAAAAGTCAAGATCAAAAGAATTAAATTAAAGAGAACTAACTTTGTGCCTTCTGTTCATTAGAAACGCGTTCATGCGCTTTAACAGTGTTGTGCAGAAAAGACTTCTGTGGAGATTTTTTATCGGAAGCAGTCATCGGAATTCTTCTCAATGGTAGAGTTTCTGGTTTTGGTCTGATCTCCGGTTTCTTTGTCGTGTCATTTTTCCGCTTCAACTCCTCCAACTCCAACTTTAATTTTTCGGCTAGAGTCTTTTCCAATTCACTGTGCAGCCTCGAAACGTTTCTTGTGGGCGGTGGCTTCGTGTCTTGAAAATTCGCATAGATATTCTGCTCCTCGTTATGAGCAGGTTCGCAATTAGCGTAAGTCTCTTCCTCCTCCGATTTTATTATTTCCTTCGACGATGGTTGCGATGATACTTCGTTAATAAACATCCTATTATTCTGCAAAGACACCTTGTTCTTGACCAAACTTGGTTTTATAATTTCTTGCGTATCCTCAACAGAATTATTCTCCTCCGCCGTTTCATCCTCGAAGTCGGTTCCCCAGGAACCGCTGTCGCTCAAGTGATCATCGTTTTGTTGCGCTTCTACAGTTCTGTCCAGCAGATATTTCTCGGGGTTTTTGTTCAGCTCTTGAACAAACTCCCATAATTTTCTGTGTAAAATTTAATCGATATTAATCATTTTTGTTATTTAATAGCTAATAAATTTAACGAAAAAAGGATATTCTTTTAATATTTTGCAATAAGATTAAATCTTAAAAAAAAAGTAAAAAAAATAATTGAGCGAAAAGGGGACATGGTGCAAAACATTAAATCGACGCGAATGTGGAGTGAAATGATCGACTACAACCCACGCAGTAAAATTATGCATTTATGCACGACTTGGAGTCATCAAAGAATTATTCAGCCACGCAAAACGTATCGTTACCAACAGTTCGCGACACTATCTTTACAACAAGTCGACTTCTTGCCACTTTGTGTAAGTCAATTTTTTGATACCAAAAATTCAGTTTACGAAAGATAAAAATAGTTCCTAAAATAGCAAAATAAAAAGATCTTAAAACAAGTCAAGATTAAAACCACCCATTAACCGTAAAACAGGCGGCATTTTTCGTTAAAGAAATACCTAGTCAGGTTGTGCCCGAACTCTCTGATATTAAGTGTACAAACACTTGTAAACGGTATGTTAACGCGACGAGCCGTTTGCATGCTGAATAATTCGATACCGTTAAAAGAGAACGCGTTATGAAAGAAGATTGCGAGACACGATTCCGCGAAGTAGGGAAAAAGGAGCAGCGAAATTGAACGCTGCTCGGATAGAAGTAAAGCTGGATTTCGTTCTCTCACCCTATCAGTGGACGAGTGAGGTCACTCTTCCAAAGAGCCAGCTTCCCATCCGTCAAGTGCTGGAATAATTACAATTAATTAAGGCCCGGTTAAGAAAGCGCGCGCGCCGTCGTCGGCTGCCTCGAAACGTTGCTCCGTCGCAACCAGAAAAAAAAAAAAAAGCACATTCGCGCATTATTGATGAAAACGGGCAAACGAGCACGGCACGCGTGCCTCTCTAATTACATTAACCCAGCAATTACAAAAATTCATTCGGTCGACAAAAAATATTTTCGAGACAACAAAAATAAATTGGTGAAAATTGATAACCTGCGTCGAGAACTGTTGTACGTGTTCATAAATTCCGCAAGGTACATAAACCATTAAGATAAGATACGATAAGCGTAGCTATAATCTGGACAATTTTTTCTATGAACTATAATTAAATTCGTCTTTATAAAATATATTATATTCTATCTATTCGTTTCCAAGGTTAAAACAATTGTATGCAATCTCAAGACTTTTTAAATATTATTGATATGTACTTATTTATCAGTGTCTGTTGAAAATAATGTTTCCCGGTTTATTAAATAACGTAGAGTCGTATTATGAGACGCGACGTTTTTTAAGGCAACCTGTAGACTCGAGTAACTTGGGGGTCATCGACAGGAGCACCGGCGAGGCGTGGATCGGCGAATGAGACGAAATGCGTTCGAAATAGCCTCTTGGTAGTACAATGATTTCCTTACCAGTAGCTCATCGCCGTCGATCTGTCGTTTTATCACAGCCTTGCAACATTCCTCCAACCCGTTCTATAAAAGATAAAATCATTGACAGGATATTGATATTTATTATACACTCACACATTTGTATGCGTTATGTGTGCACGAGTCAATATGTATGTAAATATATGCACTGATATATAAAAATTGATAATTGTACGCAGAAAAAGAATACAAATAAAATTGATAAAAAAAAAATCAGAGGAAGCAGTGAAAGGAAGTAACATGTTAATTATATATAAAAAAAAGTTAACGTTATCAAAGTTACTTATAGATATAATATAAAGTTTTTACCCCGCTAACAGTAATTCTAAAACAGATAAGATAATGCACTTCCTAAAATGACTATTTATTCTATTGCATTCCTGCCGCATGAGCTGTTATTCCTTTTCAATGACCTCTTTGGAATTTTTTTTTAAACGCCTCTTCTTTCTCCTCTCTTTCAAAAATTCATTTACGTTAATGTACTTTTCTGCCATGCGGTATGTTGACCGCAAGGAAGACGTCTGGGTCCGGTAGCATTTTTTTGAGCGAGTCTCGAGAGAAGAGTACAATAATTTCCTCAAATAAACGCTTCGGTGAGGAATGCTGTGAAAGTCACGCTGGCGCTAAACAAAAAATGCTAAGTGCGTCCGTCCTTTTCGCCGGTTCGAGTTCTTCAAAAGCGTCCTTAATGCGCGAAAAATCAGTGCTCTCTTCTAAAGCGCTCGTCCTAAAGAGAACAGAGTTCTCTTGCAGTGATCCCGAATATCCGTTATTTTTCCTTACACCGGGATCAGATTTCCCGGCATGTGGCTACTGACTCGAATATAATGCGTTTCTAGAGACAGGTGAAAAGTCGTGAGAGTCGCAAGTGAAGGAGAAAACTGACGGGGGTCGACAACCTCGGCCCAATTGTTGGAAAATCGGCCGAGAATCCTGGCGGGCCACCCGCGCGTCGCGCTCGATGAGCTTTCCTCTCCATCGAGTCGCTATAAATACCCGCGTATTTACCGTGTCTCCGACACGCACGTGTGTCCCGTGTCTTGCTCTCTCCCTCCCTCCCTCTCTCTCTCTCTCTTTCATTCTTCCGCGGCGAACTTCACTCACCTTGCGCAACAGGCGCAGCACCCTTTCCGTGTCCCAGGCGGAGATGTCGTCGAAGGCATCGGCCGGCTTCCCGGACATCGTGCGCGAGGAACGGAATAGAGGGGAAAAAGAAAAAAAAAAAAGTTGACCGCGCTCACGTTCGCCGCCCGGTGGCGTCCGCGACTCTGCATCCAGGCTTTTAGCGCTCGCCGCACGACCTGCGTCGGCTGCGTCGGTTGCGTCTGACTCAGTCTGACCAGTCTGACTGACACTTCTGACAGATTCTCTACCTCCCAGTTCTCCCACTGTCCTTACCGCTCTCGCTCCCGTTCTCTCCACGACGGCCATGGTCAGTGAACCTCGTGACCACTCTGGCCAGTGGCCGTTCGCGCGATTGGTCAATTTCCCGCGACTCCCGTAGCACACCTGCGTCGCTAGGGCCATCTCGTGGCGAACGAGAGGCCTCTCTACTCCCCCGCGTCTTTGGCTGTAATAAATATTAATTATTATTATGTATATTGTTACGACATTATTATTAAGTATTAATATTTATTAATAATTAATGAATGACCCACGCCTGGTTCATTTTTGATACACAATTGTCGTGATTTCAATTCGGATGACTCTTCAATGATTAATCTGCTGAATTCTTTTTTAAAAAAAAAAAAAAAATTAAGAACACTTTTATAAATGATATAAAATGAGTAAAAGATTGCTCGATGAATTGTCGAAGAGGTAAATCCCTCTTTGAGAGAGAAAGGCAGGAAAAGTGAGTCACACAGTTCGTGATCCGCCTTCGCGGTTGCGAAACGAAATTTCCGCAATCGTTGCTTTTAACACAGTTCTCAGGAAACAAGATCGCGAATGAGAAAACCTACGCGATTTGATTCAGGATTTTTGAACCAAGTTAATCAGACCACGACTTACTTTAATTAAGTCCTCGTGAAATTAATCTTTATACATGACCGTCGCGCATATGAATAAAATTTCACGGTGCATTACGATTTTACAATTTCGTTCTGCACAAATTATAATTATATATCTTATCTATTAAATTAAACGTACTACTTTAATCTAAAATGCAACTCCTACGAAAACGAACAAACAACTATCTCCTAATAATATTAATTAATTACTATATAAAATATCAAAATCTATTAATTATTAATTAAAGCTTGAAATGCTTGTAATCTTTAAGAATAAACGTTATCCGATTTTTCATGAGTTCCGATTTAAATAGAGTCCTTTTTATTGCAAATATTTTCAATATTAAAATCAAGTTCTTTTTATTTTTTGTTACGCTGATTATACTGTACTTTTGTTACTTTCTTTTGTCGCTCGAAAAGTTCGATCGGTCGGCGGTGATTTCGGGCGGAAGTTTCGTTGGTTTCGCCGCGATTGCGCCGGAGATGTAAGTAGATGTAAGTCCGCAGCCATGAGAGCGACTCCGGTGATCGCGTAGCTGATTTTTGCATTTTTGTGCATCGGGTTCCAGTGGAAAACTCCCGAGCGATACTCCTTGCGAGCCAGGTAACCAGAAGCGGATGACGCGATGGCCGTCATCGAGCTGACAACGGAGCAGGCGTTTGACGACCTCGTCAAGTAAGTACTCGTGATACCGCCGATCAACAAAAACCTTATAACCTCTTTACATACTTGAACACTTCCCGCAAGTCCTCGGCGATCTTCTGCTTTTTTTCCCTTGGATATTTGTCGTCGGAATCACCGTCGAATAAATTCTTAGAAACTCCACTCTATTCCTAAGATATATTTTTTTTAATTACATTTAAATCTAAAAAATTAAAATCTGATTGCAATCCTAATTTTATGAGTTTTATTTTTAAATTGATAAGAAAAGATGTTATCTGTATGTTTTTGCAAAAGAGATACAGTAAGTTATGTAACAAATACTTACTATTCTTCTGTGATTTGTTTCATGTATTTTATGAGTATATTTTGTTATAGGTCCAAGGAACTTTCAGTCGTACACTTCTTCGCACCATGGGCCGAGCAATGTTCCCAAGTGGACGACGTGCTCGGGGAGATGAGCAAACTCGAGCAGAACAAGGAGGTTAAGTTTGCCAAGATTGAGGCGGAAAATGTTCCTGAGGTGTCTCTGAAATCTGGAGTTGCTGTTGTTCCGACCGTACTTTTGTTACGAAACAGCAATGTTATAGGCAGAGTGGACGGTGCCGACGTTTCGGCGTTGACTGAGAAAGTGAAGCATCACCTGAGCAACAAAGACTCGCTGCTGCTCGACGCCGCCAAGGCGAAGGAGTCCCTCGAGGACAGGCTGAAGAAGCTTGTAAACCAGGCGCCGTGCATGCTGTTCATGAAAGGGAGTCCCGCGAATCCTCGGTGTGGTTTCTCTAGAACAATCGTTTCCATCCTAGATAATTACAAGACGGATTACAAATCGTTCGACATACTGCAGGACAACGATGTCAGGGAAGGACTTAAAAAATTTAGTAATTGGCCGACGTATCCGCAATTATATCTGAACGGGGAATTAATTGGTGGACTGGACATAGTGAAAGAAATGAACGAGTCGGGCGAACTAGAAAGTATGCTACCAAAGAAAGAAAGTGTCGACGCCAATTAGGTTCACCGTTTGAATGAAATTTTATTTCACATAAATTAATATTATTTTTTTCAAGCGATTACTACCTTCGTCTGTTATCTCTTTAACGTTATTTTATATTCTACATTTAAAATTATTTCCTTATTGGCACGATTAAATGTTACAGTTGAATATGATTAATATTCCGTTATTGCAAAACCAACTCATTCACTTGACGTTTACAATTATATTTCGATATCTGAGGCGTATCTGGATAAAGATAAGAATCGAGTTCAAAAATCTGCCGACTATGATCAAATTGCTCTTATACAAAGCCATAAATTAGCCTACGTTTAACATTGTATACAAGAGAGAATTATAACAAAAAAATATGTCTTGAAATTGCCTATAAATTCCTCAAACATAATCTCCTTTATCACTTACGAACGTTATTTCATTATCGACGAAAATTCTACTTTTAATTTACACGTAAATATAAACGAAAATGAGATCGGCTTGTACTATTCTACTCCATTTACATTTTATTCTTTAACTTTATTGTTCAAATGAATTAACATTTATAATAATAGATAATTATAGATTAATATATTATTTTCACCATTTTCTTAAATTTGTCATCAAACCATATATATTTGTAATTGTCTGTAATATGTAAAGATATGTGAATGTCGCAATGTATGTACCAAGCTCCGGTCCACGAGTTTGTTAAACGTAAATAATTCGCAACAAGTCGATTATTCTTGCGAGAATTATCAGCTGATGAGACTTAAGTCACATGCAGTGTCATCTAACGTCGTTCGTACTAAAGTCGTACAACTTCGATCGTTAGATGGCACCAAAAGGCAATATTAGTTAGGGCATATTAGTATGGCCGTTCCTTCGCTTGTATTATCACCTGATCCGATTGCATCGTTTGCTTATCAATTATTAATAAGCCGTCGAAAGTCCATCCTTAAGGTATCAACATATATTTACGTAGTATATATATAGTATAGAAAATATAAGAAGCGAAATATCAATCGGGAAACATTTTTAGTAATGCGAACGCGAGCGGAATACACACGAGACAATTTATCAGCGTCGATACTATTGCAATCGCCGGCGCAATAACAAAATAATCGCACTAACAGAGCCGATAAACTGACCGAATTTTTCAATTATGCCAGAGGCGATAACGCGCGCGAAGATTCACGCAAACAAGCGATAATTCCTTCGTTGGGGTAACCGTCAAATGGCGTGAGGAAATGAATTCTCAAAGGAACGGGCGGCAATCACGCCGAGGCAAGATCGTCATCTCCCGAGATTACTTCCCGTTAATTCAGATTCTCGATTTCCCGCCTTCGGGTGCAGGGGCAAAGTTATAAAAATTGCTTGCACAGTTTCAAGAAACTTTTTTTTTCTATTTTCTCTCAACTTTTGCACGAACGGCGAATAGATGACGTGCGCCGCGCCTGTAATTCGATGACAACGACTTAATCGCGACGCCGGATCCATTCGCGAGAGCGCAACCTTTACCGCGAATTGAAAAATTGCCGCGATTGCCCGCGGTGGAAGAGGAGCGGAAATTGCTCGTGCCGCTCGAGATCGAGTTGCTTCGCAGCGTGCCGCTTACTTATTTTATTAATAAGCAAACGAAAAAGAGAACTTGTACGAATTCATTATCTATATCGCGACACGCGTTAGAACGACAGAGAAATTAGCGTTCAAAGATTTGGAAAGAGTCTAAATTTCGTTCTAAGAAGTAATGAATGTGCCAACATTAGACCGTGCAACTCATCTCCAATGTGTTTTAATGATTGTTTATTTTATTTTCTTTTTTTTTATTCCAGCGACGGCCACGCAAATGTCTTCACGTCGTGATAAAGCATGATGGACTGCTCGTCTTATCTGCCTTCGCGGCCAGCTGCGAAATCGGATCACGAAATGCGCGGGTTTCGCCTGTATTTATCTGTTCCGTCATCGATCCTTGGCAAGCACGAAGTAATCATCACGATTAAAGGCAAGTAACTTTAAGACAATGTGTAAGTTGTGTGGAACAACGAGGAGACCTCTCCCGTTCCTTTTCTGGAAAGATAAAGATCTGTTTATCCCTCGAGAAATTACATTTGAAACACAATTTCCATTCAACTAATTTTCTTTTTTTATTTTTTCACATTCAGAAAAAAAGAAAAAAGCGAGAGATAGAAACTGCATCATTACGATGACGTAAGCGGGTCTCTCCTCCGCCTTTCAGGATCGATTCTCTGACGTCATTGAGAAACATTTACGTAACAGGAGTCCGTGGTTCTGTAAGTATACAGCAGTCAGCCAAATATCTGCTTCCTTTTTTTATTTTTTTTTTTTTTCGGACACCCTTCGACAGATTTGAATGTTTCTGATAGAATTTAGTGCGCGTTAGATTTAAATGTTTTTAATTTAAATCCTTCGACGGTGTGTTCTTTGCTTATATCTTTTAAAGGTCGGGCATCGGTAAATTGCAGTGTGCTTAGTAGCGCAATATTACCATACCGAAAGGCGCGCATTACGCAATTGGTTGAACTATGTAAGAATTCACATGGTAATAATATGCTCTCGGCCAACGCGACGAGATCACGTTTACGCGATAACAAGTGCCAAGACCGCTTATTATCGCATTTCTTTTCTTTCATCGCCTATGCATTTCCATGCTCGATGATCAGTCTCGGCTCCGGCAAAAATAGCACAATAATAATATGCCGCGCGCGATTAAACATTATATTTACCGCTGTGCCAACAGATCCACGTCCGGCTCTCACGTTTATTATTACTGACGTTGTCGATCTCGTAGCTCACCGTATTTCCGCATCTTACGGATCTCCGAATGACATTTCATCATCCGATCCCGCAATACGTTCCTCTGCGAAAATACATTTTATTTAATTGCCGTAAAACGGCACCGTAGACAGCGTTGACAAAACCGAAGTTGAGCTGCGTTTTTAAGTCGATTGACTTCGCAGAGTAAGAAACGGGAGATTTTATTTCGGATATAAAAATGTTAATAAACACCGATTTAAGTGTTTTGGAAGCTGGATTTGGAATTTAAGAGACTTGAAAAAGCGAAAGTAATTGTTTCATAAAAGACGACGTAAAACGAAGGAACGTATCGGGGTTTAAAAATAGAAGAAGATTGCTTATGAAGGAAATAAAATTATGTAAATTCTTCTTTCAACTTTTCTCTTTCAAAGTTTTCCCTTTTGTTTACTATCCAGCTTTTGGAAACTTTTCAGTCCAGCTTCCTGACGCTTAATCCTTCCCGTCCCGATGTTCGAGCTGATAAAAAAAGGAACAATTTCCAATGGCAATCAGCTAGTCATCCTATCAATGACTCAGGCAGTATATCAAAAGGATGGCTCGATTTCTTTCGGAATATGTTCCATCGCGACAGGGTCAACGAGCTTCGACGCCGATACGTCTTATCGACGTCGCGGAAGCGTGTTTTGCAGAAGTAAAATCATCTTAATTAAAAACAATGAAGCAAAATGTTCATTTCAACGAGATAAGAAAGCCGTCCTAACATTTTTTTCCGCAGTCGAGACGCATTTCTCATACGGTTTATCGCTTGTTATTTCACGCGTTACATTTTGCTGCGGGCGATCTCGATTAATACGTTCCCGAATAATGCCAAATATATTTCAACTTGAAGTGTAAGAAGAAAGGAAGAGCGCCGAATGCAAGTTTATCATAATCCACGCGGTGATTACGCATTTTATTTTCCTTTAGCGATAATACGAGACACGTCGAGGGGTAACATTCGGCGTGTCGCGACGGAAATAACGCGCCATCGAATTCAATCACTCAAACGAACTAAATTGCAATGACATAATCAAGAAAAAAGAATCGAAATCGGTGCAACAAAGATTTATTAGGAAAGGAAAAAAAATCTCCCTTTTTCCAAAATTTTTATTTCTCCCCAAATCTAATCGAATCAGACACGTTAAACAAATGGTGCAAAATTTTTAACGAAAGAAACGTATCGTTTCGCTCTTTCGAGCAGCAGTTTGGACGATTGTTCTTGTGAAAAACGAGGAAAGGTAATCAAGGCGAATTTTGCACGACCGAGCGATTTTTGCTCGTTGTGACTGCTAAATTAAAGGCAGCGCCGACTTTTCCTCGCGTTAGCATGATTTATAGATGCACCGTGTATGTCAAGGGCGTTGGTTCTTGTACCGTATGAAAACTTTCGCCGTATAATTTACGAGTAAACGCCTATCGCGAATGTCACATTACCTCCGCGCGAGATACGTATTACGTTTATCGGAACAACGTTTTTCTCTTTCCCCCGTTTTTTTCTTCGGCAAAGCGATTCCAAGGCCGCTATCGGCGAAATACACCCCCGCGCCCCGCGAAGATAACTTTAATTACCATAGAAGATAATTCTTTAAAAGATATAATTCTTTAAACGTTGGCTATTATTAAATTACATTTTTGACTAATGACCGTTCCTCCTTTCGCGAATTTTCAACAATGCAAACCAAATTGCGTCCAGCTCTATCGAGGCACGCGTTTAAAAAAAAAAAAGAAAATAAAAAAAGAGAGAGAGAAATACTCGTTTATATTAACAACAAGTCGGTTCTCCATTCGATTCTCAAATAAAATACTGAGTTGTACTTAGTGATCCGAGACAACAGTCAGCTGGTTCGCATTTTGAAATATCAATTCGAATATCCCTCCATATTTTTTTTCCCCTTATATTTCGCGCGTCGACGAAAAGGATGAGGATTTGATTTTGGCGCGCTAAGTCGCGAGACGCTAAGGAAGAAGCAGAGTCAGGACGGTGCGTCACTTAAGGGTTAATTATCGTAATGGGACGTCGTCCAGTTTTCCATTTCACCAGCGCGATTAATCCCGCCGCCTACGCTCGTTCGTTTTCCCGTATTTGCCCCTCGAAGTTGGAAAGGCGCGCCGATAGACCGCTCGATACGCCGCGTATTCGCGGGGGAGGGGTGGTTCGCTTACGGTGGCGCGGTTGTCCCTAGAGAAACGCGTGCGCGCGCGCGTGCCCGGCGCGAAGCGGAGGCTCCGCAGATCGGAGCCGAGCGGTGATCATTCAGAGCCCGACCAGCACATCGCGCGCGAGCAACACGCGCCGTTTCCGCGCTCGCTGGTGAAGGTAGCGAAGCGGGTGAAGTCGCGCGAGGGGCGACGACGAGCACGTCGAGTACCGACGACCGCGAACGGTGCGCGTGGTGAAGTTTCCACACGAGAACCCCGGAAGGAAAGCCGGCGCAGGGAGAAGGTGGAGAAGGACAGTGTAACCGTACCCGGAGGTAAGATTCACGCGATGGCCGGCGTCCGCGAACCCCCCGAGATCGATCTCCGCTATGGCTACGAAGCCCAGTTTTCCCCCTCGTTTCATTTCGCGGCCAACCCCGAGCCCGGGCGATCGCCGCGGGATGCTGCGTCGAGGAGGCGACGGCCGCGCGAGACGAATGAAGAGGGACGTCGCGAGCGCCGCGCGCTCTTCGCCCGCGATATGTTGAATGAAAAGTCTCGCGGAATACCGCGGCAACGCGGGTAGACGTCGCCCGGGCGACGGGGCACACGACGTAAACCCGTGACGCTTCCGGGACACCGTGGGAACGCGCCACAGCGACGGTCTCTGGCGCCCTCGCAACCTCGCGCTGCGCGCAGCATGGCCGCCCCTCGGAAGGTGGCTGCCACCGAGGGTGAAATTCACCGGGTCACGCGAACGAACCCTTTGTAACTTCCCGTGGGCATAGGCGAGCCACAATTTGCGCCGATACCTCGCGGCCTTATTGTTTAATCGCCTGAAAGGGAATCGCCTTTTGTCGCGGACATTTATTTCAATTGAGTCACCAATTTTGTAATTTTAAGTCGAACTACAAGGAGAATTAATTTCGTCTTATTGTTTTTTTTTATTTTTTAATTTTATTTTCTAAAACAGAATCTTATTTTTTTTTTTTTTTTTTTTTTAATTGCGAAGTACCTTGACGATTGTTTTAGAAAATGTTGCTTGAAAATTGTTTGCGGTGGGAAATGTGAAATTAAAAAGTAGGAAAATAATAACTAATAAAATAATAAAAGACGCTGCAGCTCTGGCGCTAATATATTTCGGAAGGTAATTTGTTATCTCGCGATTAAGATGATGCACTTTTGCTAACTGATTCGAGCACGTGCTAAATACGCAGTATCTTGATATCGATCGCGTCTTATAAATAGTGAACTTAGTAATAACAACAGGCTGTAATAATGATATAAAATATTACATATCGTTTTTTGATCCTTTCCCGTGCTCGAATCAGATTTTCTTAACGATTACATTCAAAATGACGAAACAAAAGATTTAATTACGAAGGTGAAAGACAATTATCTCCTTTAAATCAAATTTGCAAGCTAAATTTCACCAGGAAATGAATCTTAAATTCGAGAAGGGCCATACTTCAAAATTGAATTCAAATACGAACTGAAATAAAATTAATATAGACACAAACTGTTATTTTTTTTCTTTTTTTTTTCTACTAAAAGACATTGATATTATTTGACGAGAGTATGAATTACTTCTACGACAATTTGGGTTCTTATTTTTTTTTCCGAGTGCTCGTATCAGCCTGCAACTACCAGATTTGTTATCGATATCGTTCCCAGAAAGGAAGGTAGATAACGCGCGTTTCTATCCGGTCGATTCACCTATTAAATCATTATCTCGCGACGTAGGGGCGAAAATTGGACTCGAAAAACCCGGTCTGCGACCCACGTGGTCTATTGATTTTCCCGTCGTTCGACGCTCTTCCTCTCTTTCTCTCTCTCAATCCCTTTTATATCTAGCGCCGCTGCTGTCGTTATCAACTGGCGGCCCTTTCGCCACCGGTCGACGTCGACACTCTCGAAAGAGTGCGCGGCTCGAGGGCACTCGAGGGCATTCGAAGGCACGCGCGATAAACGAGTCGGAAATTCGTTGCATAATACGACTTATTAAATCGCGCGAACGGGACCGGCGACTCGTCCATACCTCGCGCGCGTAATTTTCTCAATGACGATCGCGGCCCACGCCACACGTGACGCGAAATCTTCGCCGAGTGTCATCCGGAAACTGTTCCTTCTTCGCGTAATTACGACGTTCGCCGTAATGCCGCAATTTAGATACATTTAGGCAGATAACGCACTTCGTCGCGAGAAAATTTTTTTTTTTTTTTTAAGTATGGAAATTTAATTTTCGTGATATATATAAAATGTTAATTTATGTATTTATTATTAACGAGACATCGAGAGTCTTAATTTTGAAAGTCCTGATTGCGTCACCTTTATGCATAATGTTACGCAATGCTAGGCAGCACCGAATATTTTTCCATGACAATCTTGCCTTTTGTATCGAGACAGGTTGAAATAAATCCTCGCATCAGGAAGACAATAATCTATAAAGAACTTAATGGGAAAGATCCATTTACGTATCTTTGAATAATAATTAATTTTCGAAGATAACGTGAAAATGTCTCGCAATAATTGCAATCGTTTTGAACAAAAGTTTTATGCGCACGACAACAAAGTAAAGTTCTAAAAGTATTTCCTTCGAGTCCACGAGCTCGACTTTATATTTTTTTTCTAAATTAAAAAAGGTGGAAATGTCTTCAAATCGTTTTCTTCTCGGTTTACGAAAATTTTTGTTAAAGTTCAGTGCATTTAATGATAGGAGGCTTCTTCTATTCGCGGTAGACGCGTTTAAATGTTGACGTATCGATCGCGCGCCGGTTATGCTATTTTGGGCTCTTAACGCAAAACTAAAATATGAATTAACAGGAAACGATTTGTCATTCTCGCGTCGCAAAAGACGCGTTGTTATTTTTCATGGAAAGTAATCGATGACCCCAACTCTTTGCTCACATACGTTTAACTACAGTTCGGGTCGGCACGCCGGTAGACGGTTTCGGATCGATAGAAAACCATGATGCAATATTCGCTCAGACTTTCAGCCCATGGATGTTATGGTACGCCGTGACCTTACTCAGCATATGTCCAAACCGCGAACCGAGACGATTTATTAATAGCGCGTTGAGAAAAAAGAAAAAAATAATACAAATTTTTTTAAATAAAATAAAAGGAAAACACTGCAAAAAAGTAGAGCAATACCGACGTTCTAGATTGGCTGAAAAAATTACGCGCATCCGTTATTTAAATTACAAGATTATAAAATAGATTTTTTTTAAATAAAAATCATGTGTATAATAATGACGAACGTTATTTTTATGTATCTCGGAATAATCTTTTAAATTTTACAACGGTAATTTATTTCACTGATAATTTTATTGAAAATAGATCGCATTCAAATTCAGAGGAAAAACGGTCGAGAGGTAGCTACGAGATGGCAATAACAATAATACTCAAATTGCACGCAAAAGTCCGTTAGCTTGACGAAAGGCGTAGGAAAAAAAAATTATTTCTTCGTGGAACACGGGCGGGATGTCTGGCCGAAAGTAGCGAACATTTGAGAGAGGAACCGGTATTGGAACAAGGGTCCTAGATAATACCCAAGGCTTGGACAAAGCCGTTTTCGAACGTTCTTTCACGTACGCGACACGCGCGCGCGTAGATTCACACCGACGTGAAACGGGACAAGAAGAGCCGGCGAGCAAGTGTACGTACACGCGATTTTGCACGCGTGTCGCGTGTGGGTATTTCTCGAACAGCTGAAGCAGTACGAGTGCCGGCCTGACACATTACGGCTTTGGATCAAGGGGATCTGCGAGGCGCGAGGCACAACGGTAGAATCTCATGGCAAATCACGGTATTAAAATTACGACATGCGAGAGCCCTTATAAAAATTACCAAATTAAAGCGCGAAATAAGCACTGAAAATTATTCCGAAATATTAAAGGCACTGAAAAATATTTTTTTTTTCTTTATTATTATAATATAAAACAACGAGATTTTTAATATCCAAAGTAAGTATTTTCAGTATTTATTTGGGAATTTTTATAAGAGAGCATTCTATCCAGCGAATCGTCTTTCTTTTTCTTTTTTTTTTTTTTGGAGGGGCAAGCATTGAAGAATGCTTCATCGTGTAGTCCGTATAGTTGTTTTTCATCATCGCGACGTGTTTCCTAGTCTTGGTTCTCGCGTTCACTTCCTACATTTCTGCAGAAATCTTTCTCTCCGGAGAAAAAAAATATAGAGCACACGGAATGCACCACGAGTTTGGATTACAACACGTGGCTACGTGATACTCGATGCGGGACAGCGAGTATCATGTCACGGTGAGATGCGAGGCGACACAAAAGCATAGAAATAAAGAAGTATTTTAACGACTGATCGACGGAGCTGATTAGGGCCGGAGAGACATTAACATTCATTCCGCATTCCGACCGAATATCGTTCGACGAAGTATTACTGTCTTACAAATTTATTAATATTAATAAAAGGAAAGAAAAACACGGGGAAAGAAAAATGTTTGCAGGAGGCACGGTTGCGTTTAGCAGAAGAAGCTGCTCCGCAACTGTTGTGAAACTTACGAATTTAATTGGCACATGCTCCCAGATTCGACTTAAATTAACAGAATAGATTCGCGATTTTTGTAACAGTCGCAAAGCAACTTTCCGCGGTGAACGCTTCTTTGAAAAGTAGGGAACCCTCTAAGCAAGTCCAAGCACGCTCCAGCGAACACAAAGTGTGAAGAACCGCTTGGGATTTGTTTTATTGGATATCCATGGAAAAGGAAGCCTCGCAATTCTTCTCTCGACCGTTTTTATCATCTTCAACGAATCTCGCTTATTTTTCTGTCGTAAAAATTCTAGTCGTTCTAGTTTTCGCTCCGCGACAAAACGTACCTTCGAATAACAATTGAGATTTATTCTTCGAGGCTATTTTCGTATTTGTAAATTATTTCCACGATTATTTTGCAAAAAAACAAAATCTACTTTATTATCTTTAATGAAATATAGTTAACGTTTGACGGATTTTTGCATTCGCGGCGATTTTAGAAGCCTGGAAAAAGTCAGGGGACCGACGAACTGATAAAGTCGATGTAACGAAACGACATTGACAGTGAGACTGCAGACTCGCCCACCTATCGGCGAACTAGACAATTGCTAAAATAGTCAATAATGCAAGTTTTGTTTGCGTTTCATACTAATGAGCACGATTAACGAGCGTGCGAGTGAGTATGTTGCACTAGGAAACAGGTTTCCTTGCTGAAGCAGGTTTGTCGGGTGAACAGCAAAGGTGTGTGCCGACGATCGCGTCTACGATTGGTTGACACGATCTGGCCCGATAACGACGCAGAATCCTAATTAATTTCGACCGCGCGCGCGATTACGCGTTCTCCAAAACGCGCTTTTCCTTGCTAGTATCGCGATCGCGCTCGCGACGTCGATCTCGGTCAGTAGAGCGTGTAGCGTTGAGAAAAACGCGCAAATAAACCACAGAACTATGTGCAAAAGTCGTGAATAATATCCAATTTTTTCTTTAACGCAGTGAAGGGTTATAAACTTATAAACTCGTGAGAAAGTGAGTAAAATTGAAATTAAAATAAAAAAAAAAGCATTGCAGATAATAAGTAAATTAACAAACAGCACGAATAAAAAAAAAGAAAAAAAAACGAAAAGAAAAGATTGTTTTATGTATTATTTTATTTTCTTCTTGTTTAAAAATTAGAAAAAAATAATTGTTATATGCAATATATCAATATTTAATTATATTAATTTTCTTTTTTTTTATTGTGTTTAGAGCATAATGTGACGATGAAAATTACATTACTAATAATAAGAACAAAACGGAAATCATTGTGGTTTGCTAGAAGAAACACGAGCGCGTTTATTAATAAAGCAACTAATATTTCAGCTTTGTTTTTTTTTTTTTTATGGGACACAATTACAATTTTTAATTATACTAGAAGAAACCAAGTGCGCGCTACGTGCGCGCTATTTTTTCAAAGACCCCAATTGCAAACTACGAAAAAGAAAAAAAATCATGCGACTTACCAATCTGCATGAGCTTCAGCGGAGTTGAAAGTTCTGCCGGTGACTGTAACATAAAAAAGAAAATAATATAGACATGTTAGTTAAATAATAAGATTAATAAAAAAAAGATTTGTTTTTTTTTTTTTAATTTATACTTACTTAAAAGTTGCTCCGCTGATGCAGGATGCCCGTCCCGGGCCTGCTCCTCCTCTCAGATGGGACGTGTCGAGTCATCCTTCCGCGCACAAGTCACTCGCGAACACCCCGACCGTGATTTTATAATCGCGTAAATTATCGACGCGTTCCTGTCGGCACTCGCGTTTAGAATAAAGCCCTACTAAAAAACTACGCCCGAATACTCAGCGGAACTCGCGGAACGACCGACGAACCGGCTGCGGTTCGTATAATTATTAATCGGCGGTGACGACACTTTTGTAGACGACGGTGGATGCAGGCTGCGTCGATCTGTAACAAAAAAAAAATTCAATTGTAGAGATGCTATTTAATTTTTACAAAAGAATGCAC
The DNA here is from genome assembly GCF_019399895.1 of Cardiocondyla obscurior. NCBI lineage: Eukaryota > Metazoa > Arthropoda > Insecta > Hymenoptera > Formicidae > Cardiocondyla > Cardiocondyla obscurior. The sequence continues at coordinate 2,279,129 of NC_091874.1, read as the reverse complement.
GCGCTTCTAAACGTTATATCAAATTAATAATAAAAAATAAAATTTTTCTTACATCTGGGGTTGCTCCGTTGATGCACGATGCCTTTCCGAGGCCTCCTCCTCCTCTCAGACCTCCTGTCAGAGTTAACCAGCTTCCTCTTAGACCGTTTGACCCTCGTCCTCGCACCGGTTACCTGCAAACAAGCCTGGATAATTAATTAAAATTACACGAGTCCACGCAACACTTCTGAAACAAAAAGATCATTTCGCAGAGATGTACGCGTAAGGATATAACTTACTTTGAGGAAAGGAAACGTAATCACACGTGCTCTCCTCACACGGAGAATGGAAAGAAGATAGTTCTCGTATCGCGAGGTTTTCGTTGAACGCAAATTTGGCCGAACACGCGGTCGTTGCGTAGTATGTACGTGTGCTTCGCGCGACTGCTGGAAAAGGACAAAGCGAGAGTGGGAGTAGTGGGGAAATATACTTATCGCGCGGTACGTATGCTCGCGCTCGCTCTCACCCCGTCCCTGCCGCCTCCCCCTGACCCCCCCCCGCGGCTATCTATTCCTTACTCTCGTTCGATTTAATTGTAATATTTAATTAGTATGTCCAGACAAAGACGGTACTTCCTCCAGATCGTCCTCGATCTCGAAAATCGCGAAGACCGTCTTTGCCTGGACATATTAATTTAATATTAAAATTAAATCAAACCTGAAAATCGCCGACTTAACAGCCGACGTTGACTCTCACTTGGCGTGAAACAAGATCGCAAAGTTTCATTCTTGCAAAGTGCAACAATTTTTTCTATTAATGTCGATATTGAGGCGATCGAAATGTGAATTTAACGTCTGAAAAGTTTCGTTGTTCACGCTACGAAAGAGTAGCAGGACGAATTATTATACTTCACAGAGCGAAATGGACCTGTTGCCTGTCGCGTGTTATGAAATCGCGGGTTTTTTTTTCAAATGACTAGAGGAAAAGCCAGCTTCTTCAACCGCGCGGAAATTTCGTTGATTTTTCCTCGAGATAAATTGACGGCCGTTCGTTACGAGAAATCACGTTCTCGGTCGTCTCGCTTCGCGCGATTGTCGAATGCATTATTCAGGAAGAAGTTCTTCGGGAGAGAACTTCGACCATGAAACGAACGCGGCATTGCGATTTATATACGCGCTCGTGTTCCGTTCCGTTACTTAGAGCCGATGAGAGAACCCTAATAGAAATTCTCGATTTGATACTGGTAAAACAAATATTAAACATTACTTATTTTGAGTATTAAAAGTGCTGAAAATTATTTATTTTGAGTACTAAAAGGATTGAAGTTTATTTATTTCGAGTATTAAGTTCACTGGAAATTATTTATCTTAAATATTAAAACATTGAACAGCAATGCTTTTAGTACTCGAAATAAGTTACTTCCAGTATTTACTTGTCAGTATTAATTCGGAAATTTTTATGAGGAAAAAAAGCGGAAGATGGATTTTTACGGTTTATTTTGGCTTTTATGACAGAGATAACGTTGCGTTATCTTCTCCGCGGGGAATGCAAATAGTAACGAAATGAAACCGTCGGTCCGCCTTGTAAACAGGAAAAACGAAAGAGTTTCTATTGCCGTAGAAGGAAATCCCTTCTTTCGAGAAGACACGATACACTTTCGAAATAAACCTTGAGAGCGTGGAGAACTCCAGAGAGTAGAGAATTAAAGAAAAAAAAAAAAAAAAAAAACCCGTTCGTGGAAAAAGAAACCATTCTACAAGTGGTTTATGAGTTTCGCGTGACGGGATGTACGTTTGCGGTCATCGATTTATTGTTGCAGTGGTTGAATAATCGGACCAGAGGGGTTGTCAACTCGTTACGTAAGACGTTATACGATGTATACCCAAACAAATTGCGACATTTTTATCTGCACGATCTCTTTAAGAAGAGACTGCTGACTGAAAAATCGAGCGGCGATACTGTATTCTGTTGAGTAGAAACGAAAACGCGCGCAATAAACATAAATTATCATAAATTTTACACCTCATGGTTGGGTTATTTTGGTCGAAAATGAATCGGACGAATTCCTGTTTGAAAAAGAGATTTCGTTGTTGCCCGACTGTTGCTACTTTTCCGCGACGCCGGTTAGTTCACTCGTCTCAACTCACACATAAGAATAGAAAAATATTAATGAAAGAATTAAACATAATCATTTGATGAATAATTTTTATAGAAATTTTCAAATTAATACTCCCAAATAATAAAACTCACTTATTTTAAGTTTTAAAATATAGGCGATGGTTTTGATATTTAAATTAATTAATTTTTAGCAATTATTTGGCAGCGTTAATTGGGAAATTTCTGTAAGGGAGGGTTTGAAAGAACGCGGTCTGCTGTTTCAGAAAAAATGTCGAAGTCGGAGAGCATCAAAGATGGCGAGAAGGGACCTTACGATCCAGTTCCTACCAGCGAAAAGGCCACCGACGAGATCAAGCTGGAAGCGAAAATGTCACTTCTCAACGGTGTTACCGTCATCGTTGGTTCCATCATCGGTTCCGGTATTTTTGTCAGCCCTACGGGCGTGCTCAAGTACACTGGAAGTGTGAATGCGAGTCTTCTTGTTTGGACGGCATCTGGGATTTATTCCATGGTAAATCCATTCTCCTCTTTTTTACTGAAAAGCGAGCTTGTTTTATCGCTCCATTTTTCTTTAATTAATTCCCATCTGAACGCTGAACACATTAACATAATTACAATAGCTACAAACGTCTTGCATTCGCAAATAGAATTTATTCGATTAAATTACGATATGTTACTTAAAAAAAAAATTAAGAAATTAATACTATCTAATAAATATCAAACACTTTGAGTCTTAAAAGCATTGTAGTTGAGTATTTTAATATCAAAATTAATAATTTTTATTAATTTTAGTATTAGACTAGACTATTAACTAGTGCGACTAATTGGACATTTAGCGAATGAAATCCTTATGTTTTTTTTGTCACAGATAGGGGCTTACTGCTACGCCGAGCTTGGCTGCATGATTAAGAAATCCGGGGCGGACTATGCGTATATTATGGAGACCTTCGGGCCCTTCTTAGCATTCATCAGACTCTGGGTCGAATGTATGATAGTGCGCCCTTGCAGCCAGGCCATCGTGGCTCTAACTTTCAGCGTCTACGTCCTCAAGCCGCTTTTCCCGGACTGCACGCCGCCCGACGAGCCCGTCAGGATACTCGCCGTCTGCTGCATATGTAAGTGAATATAAAAATTATAACTAAGCAGCGTAGATTAATAGATTGACTCAGCGTTGAAGGATTTTCTGCTCCAACGACTCTGTCATATTAATTTGTTCGACGTGAAGTCACAATTAGCCATCGCATGGCTTTTGCACGCAATTGTAATCAGAACGGAAACGGACGAGCAACCGCGACGCAATACCTGCGGCTCGGCTACCCTTATAAAAATCAATTCAATACCGCGAAATAAATACCGAATGCCGTTCATCTCAAGTATCGAAGGCACTTGGAAATTATTTGTTTGAATATTTAATTAGTGAGCGACAGCGCTGGCACTCGAGATAGCTATTAATTTTCAGTGTTTAATCGGCGGTATTAATTTTGAGATTTCGATAGGGGTTTTGCCGGCTCGCGTTTGTTCCTCAGTGGTAACGACTTCAAACAACGGGCCCGCAGAAAATTCGTCTTTCTCACAGCAATCGTGCCCTTTGCCCGCGCGGAACGTCATCCGGGGTGACTTTGAGCCCCGTCCATCCTCCGCTCTTCCTCCCGCACCGCCGCGTTCATCATTCGATTCAACTCGTTCTCAGAGCCCGTCTTTGTATCGTCGCCGTCCTGAAGGAGAAGGCCGGGTCGAGATGCCGTGATTTATCACGCGTCAAAACCTAATGCCCGATTAAATTAATTTACTTCTAATTCACCTTCCTGATCATTCATCCTTCTATTTATTTATCTCGATTTCGCGCCTTCCACGTCAACTTACCTCCTCTTTCTCTTGATTTTAACTGACGGCTTGATTGAAAAATTAAATCGCGAGCGGATATTCAGCGAGCTTGATTCGAGTAAATAACAGTTTTTATTTTAGTTTTTATTTTATCATCTCGCTCAAGTCGCTCGACTCGCTGATTGCAAATTAGACTCGTAAAGCTGTCTCGCGGTATCTATTATTATTATTTTTCTTTTTAATTACAGTGTCTTTTTATTCATATAGATTATGGATAAAGATATTTTTCTTTTCTTTTTTTAGTGACAAAATAAGGAAAACCATTAGTCATTTGGTGATTACTTTTTTAGTGTTGTTTGCAAAATGTAATTTTTCATTATTTATCACTTTTAATATTTTATGACTATATTCCCGTCGTAATGTTTGTAAAGCAAAACGTAATGCATATAATTTACTATAGATAAATGTAAATTGTCGTTTTTTGCTCGCACAGTTGACACTACTAAATAATGACAACTGGTGAATTTATAAAACGAACTATATAATTAAATAGAAATATATCAACGTCATTTTTATAAGCAAAAAAAATTTACAAAATTCAGTACTACTGCCATTCAAAGATATATTTTTTAATTAGTAAATAGGAATGTAAAAGAGCTGCGGAGCTGTTTTTAATTTGATTAGAATAATTTAAAGCGAATGTTAAAATAATTCTCGCGACGAACGCAAGAAAATATTAAAAAGAAACGTCGTTTTCAACGAAAGGAAAAATGATTTATCGAAAGTTTCTTCGCATTCAAGCTCGGACTACTTGCCGATCGTATTACTTGAGAATTTCCGACGAAACTACTTATCTCTACCTCGAGGAAGCTGCGTATACGCGGAATTCCCTCGGCATAGCGGAATCTACAATATTCTAACAACCTTGAGTTTCCCCATTTTGCTCTTGATGTTTTGTTACCTCCGCTCATTTTTGAGCTCCGCTCAGAAAGGATTCAGTTATTCTTTCCGTACGGCAAACAAGATATCCGCCATTCGTCGTCGACACGCTGAATTACAAGACGTAAGAGTCTTTAAAAAGGACGTCACAACCTTCGAAAGAATCTTCCGAAGTGTAATATGACGATAAAGAAAAGACAAGAGGCAAAATTAAATTACAAAAAAAACAAAAAAAAATAAAAAATGTAATTTCTAGATTTCACAAATATAGAAATTTCTCGGATTTTTAGATCTAATGACGGAGTTTTCATTTACGAGTTCCTCGCCGCTTTCGTTCGGTTCGCGTGCGAAGCGGCATTCTTCACGAGACAGAGTGAACAGTAATTAAATTCAAGTTAACATTTTTAAGCGCATAAATTAAACGAGCTGTAATTCTCGCTTTTTGCACCGATGAGAGTAATGATACCTTCTCCCGGATGCAAACCGAGGCGACCGCGCGATTTTTATTCCCTTTCAACCTCGATCGAATGAACGACGAGAAAAAAAAAAAAATATTTGCAGGCGGAATTAAGTGATATCCTCGCGGAAATTCGAGGACGCACGCGATTTTTTTTTCCACGCGTCACGCTCCTTTCCGCATCTTTGCGACCGGGCGTCCGAACAGTTTCCCTTCAGTTTCAATTATAATTATAGACGAGATCGAGCCGTGGAATAATGTATGCGAGATACGCGACGCGCGGGGGGGAAAAAAAGCCATTTTTAACGATTTTATTCTGCGGGCAGCCTCGAGCAAGCGTGTCGTGTTCCTCGCGGCCGCTTGACCACGCATTTCTTCCACCTCAGTGTCACCCATCTCCCGCGGATCGCGTTTCAAATGACGCAAATGCATTTCAATCATTTCTTCCAGAAAATAGTCAACGAAGCATTCCCCCAATAAATATTTACCAGACAGTGGGATCGAGTGAAACTTATAAATATTTGTGCGAGGCACAGCGTAGTTTATTTCACGTAAAAAAAAAATATTTGATGGAAAATATGAAAATTTTAAACGAAAAACTTAACACAGCTCTTATTTATTCTATCGGAGTATTTAATCGGAGCGCCGGAAATCTTTTGCACTTGTTGAAGAATACGATCGAGCGAGCGTGAAGCCTGGAGATTGCCAAGTGAACAAGCATACACGTCTCTCGGATTCTCTCGCAAAAAAGAAATTACAGTTATTCAGGATCGAACTGACTTCGCGTAAAATTGATCGCGAGAAACGACGCGAGATACAAACGAGCCGCTCGTATACGCGAAGAAAGCATGAATTTGGTTTGTAGAACTCCATTTATTTCTTCCGATAAATCGCTCGGCAAATGTGGAAAATTGATTTTCCCGTGATAGAAAACGAAGCGCGGGACGACGTGAATGTCATTTGCAAACAAATGGCAGTGAATTTTCAATATTTATGATGAGAGCATTAAAAGAGAGATTACAACTTAATAATAGAATTCTGCCTTCGTGATAATGCGCACAAATTATTTCTAAAAAAATGTTTCCCTGTTATTCCTTTAATTAACATTTAATATATTAGATTTTAAAATAGCCATTTAATTTTTTACTTTGCATGTCTTTGCCTTGCTACCTTATTGCATAATGTGTACAAAGTGATGTAATTAAAAAAAAATTATAAAGTACAGCACAAAAATAGCTCGTTCCCTCGTTACCTCCACGCGTTTGAAGCGACTTAATTTCGACTTCTTCCTCGCAAACGAACGGCGATCCGTTTTCGTTTCACCCCAGCAAGTGATAGAGATCAATGACCAGAGCGAGCGCGCGTCTGCATCCTCGCGCTTCGTTCACGCCAAGTGCAATGATTCGCGCGGCCAAGCCATTCCGTCAATCCCCATTTCTAATTCATAATTGACACCTACAGCTGGCGACGAAATGTCCCGCCGTGCAGCACCACGCGATTTTTGCCTTCCGCGAGATGACGAGATCTCTGACCTCGGTCAAAGTTTCCGCCCTTTTAAGCACCAAATCTTGACGGGTTGTTTTAATTAAATTTAATATTCAACTGCAAGATAAAAGAAATAAAAAAAAATTTCTGTCGACGGGACGGATTTAACGTACTACGTGCGTTAATCTTGACGACACGTGGACCGTTGATGGAAAGATGCCGGGCGAATGGAAACGTCGATGCTCGCGGCCGCTCGCGAGTCAAAAGCCCGACGGCAATCACGCCTCATTGTGGGCAAATGTAATTTAATAACGTCACAACTGGCCGCCGCAACAGCATAATTCGCCGGCGGGGGGGGATAACGGCCCGGCAAAGGAAGGCGAAGGGAAGGAAAGGCGAGACCCCGGCCGGGAGGAGAAAAGGGGAAGAACGGCGCAAAGGGGAAAGAGCAAAAGGGGTGACGATCTCGCGAAATTTCTGCGAGATGTTGCATCAGTCTCCCATCGTTCCCATTCTTCCTCCTTTTATTCTCAATCCGCCAAGGACGGGGTGACGTCGCGACGACGAAGAGATGGGATCTCCTCGACGAGCTCCGCGACAAAGGAACGAAGTTTATCAGCGAATTGATGTGCCATCGTTCATGTAGATCGAACGATTCACGGCGCGCCTGATTAAGCTACTCTTCCAGAAATGAAACAATAAAGCGGAGAGGCTCGAGCGAGGAAACCGCGACGAGACAAAGCGACCGAAATTAGCGTTGATAAACCACAAAAATTAATTCGACGAATTTGCACCCGCGATGAATTCAATCGAAGCTATCTCACGGCTTGTAATGACTTTTGGCATCACAAAATTATTGCGAAATGTGGATATTTCAACGCGAACTACGCACGTGGGATAAATGACACGCGCAAGCGTGATTTTAATTTAAAATTTAATAGTTGTTGATTAGATTGATAATTGCGAGCGCGAGTCGCAACGGGTTAATGCATCACACCTGTCGTAAGTGATATATCAAGCGTGAAAAGGTATTTAATCACTCGCGAACCACCGAGATACCTTTCACGGTCCTCGGAGATAGCTCCTCGGTCTCGTTCTCGGAGAGACTGCTATATTTAGAAGCTGTATCGCAGTTGAATGGCGCCTTGATTGCGCGATAATTACCTGCTCGACTCAATTGTTTCAGGTATCCTTGCGTTCATAAACTGCTGGGACGTAAAGTGGGCGACGAGGGTGCAGGACATCTTCACGTACGCGAAGCTGCTCGCGCTCTTCGTCATCATCTTCACCGGGGCATACCAGCTCTTCACCGGTAAGCTTATCATCGTGAATGTATTTTACATAAAACGTGAACAATGATGTGACTCGTAAGAGAATAACATCTTCGTGAATTACTCTCGCTAGGGTGAAACTGAACATCATTCTAGCGCCTTTGAATAAATGAGCGCGATAAATTAACTCTCAAATAAAATACTTGGTTACGGAAACCAAGAACAGTTCTTAAACATTATATAAATTATTCTACAACTTTCTTTCTTTTTATGTCTGATGTAACGGTTAAAAAAAGGCTTAAAAATCGATGCATTAGAATTCGAGATATAGCAAAAAAAAAAAAAAGAAGTGAAATTGTCAGGGTAGTTTTCGATACGAGGGTTAATAAAAGTGCACAAGCTTCGTGTGCGCCTTACGGCGTGAAAGGTCAACGGCATCGCCGATCGCGTGCGGTCGCAGGGGTCTGCAACGATCTCAGGTGATGCTAATCAGCGCCGCGTAATCGCGCGGTTTGGTTTATCGTTCATCGCGAACGATTCCACGAAACGCCAAGGCTCTCGTGCAATTTCAAACGATCTCGTACCAGGTAGACTTTCTCCTCGCGAATGATTTGTCCGATCGATCGGTAGTTTCGACATTATTCGTCACGCCGATCGCATCGTTCGCCGCTCCTTTCGTTTTTTTTTTTATTGTCGGCGAGGATAAAATCACGAGGGACGTAAAAAAACTGATTGGACAGGCACGATTCGTTCTATCGTGACGAAGAACGTGAATGATTCCGTAGCATGTACAAAAATATAAAATAAATATAAAACAAAGTGTTCAAATATAATCGCTCTGGGAATATATATTCGTGCAAGCATACCGACGTATAACTGAAGTTATTATTAAGTGAATAAATCAATTTTTCATTGATTGAAAACCGAAGCGTTAATAAACTTCTTCTGTCTTTCTTGTGGAAAAATTTTGAAGGAATCGACCATGTCCAATGGAAGCTGGAAGTTTTTTCAGCGCTGTATAATACAACTGCCGGACGAGACAATTTGCCCAATCAAAAAAGGTGCGCGGGCGACGCGATGTAGTCGGTGTGCGTGCAAGGAATCGCTTAAATTGGACTATTCAGCGAACCAAGTAGTTCCTTGACCGTGATGTGTGACAATCATCTCAGTTCTAACGAAACCTATCGTCGATCTCGCGCCCTTCGCGCTCACGTTTTGCCGGCGATTTCGTTTAAAAAATGCACTTTTGCACGAAAGGAGTGATTAAAACGTCTTAATCGAAATGCAAATAATCGAAATGTCAACTGGAACTCGTTACCAGGCCGCGTGCGACAAGTGATATCACATGTGGCTTGACAAGATCATTTCGTAGTCACGCGCGTTACGTAATGCAAACAAATTGAAGGAGACGCTCGAAATCGATTGTTATTGAAATATGCACCCCAATTGCAACGAGAATTAATATTTCCCTCTTAGAAAATAAGCCCCTTACAAAATAAATCTCTAATAAATGAAATATATTTTTGAAACATGATTAAAAGTCAATTTTTGATTTTCGTTCGGCAACTTTTTAACGCCAGGAATACCATTTGCGTTTCAATTTTTCAGGACACACGCAGTACTTTACGTTTGACAACAGTAACACGGAAGTCACGTCTATCGCCCTCAGCTTTTACTCAGGCCTGTTCGCCTACAACGGTTGGAACTACTTGAACTTCATAATCGAAGAACTGAAGGATCCCGTTAGGTGAGAAACTCACGCCCGTCGTGCGACAAATTGATATTGCGAATCTCGAAGGTGGTTCGCAATTGAACGTTAATTCGGTGACAATAGTCGTCGTAGGACTTCGCTTACCTTCGCACGCTCATTACCGTGCATTTATCTAGGAACCTACCGAGGGCCATCGGCATCTCGTGCACTCTCGTTACGGTCGTCTACGTTTTTACGAACATGGCCTTTTACACGACTCTCAGCCCCGTAGAAGTGCTCGGCAGCGAAGCTGTAGCAGTGGTAAATATAAGCGAAATTTTTTAAGATAAAAAAAAAAGAAGATTTGTAATTTTAAAGCTTGAAAGATATTCGAATTGAAAGATAGAAAAGTAAAGCTGAATTTTATCTCAGCATAAATAATTTTTTATGTTAAGACATGTACGAGAATGGATCGCTGATTTTTTTTAAGTGATTAATTAAATAATTCTTAAACCGCAGATGAACGATCACTTTCGGAGCTCCTAAACCATTTTTATTGTACGCAGACATACGCAAATAGATTGTTCGGCGTGATGGCGTGGACGATACCGGTTTTCGTGGCTCTGTCTACATTTGGCGCGGTTAACGGCATCCTGCTTACGTCTTCACGGCTTTTCTATGCGGGCGCATGCGAAGGCCAGATGCCAGAGATACTGACGATGATCCAGATTTCCAGGCTGACACCTGCGCCGGCCGTAATCTGCATGGTGAGCCGCCCTTCTTTGCGATTTACATGTTTATTTCCACCGCGACGAAAATACGAATTACTTAATAAAATATTGATCGGTGATTATTTTACGTATTACTATATTATGCAAATCTCCGATCAATGACGCAGTAACTCTTCGCCAGCAACATAGACTGAAGTCGTACACTGAAAGAAAAGTACAATTACTTTGAAGCCCAATTATAATTTTATAATATTTCTAATGATAAATATAATTGACGATCAAATATTTAATCGACTCCGATCTCATTTATCGTTTTAATATAATAAAATTTTGTTGGCGGACACTTCGTGAAGAATTATTATTTGAATTATTAAAGCGTGATTTGTTTCTAACTTTTTTAATTGGTTAATTCTTGATAGATGTGTAAGTTGTCGGTTCGATTGTCCTTATGTGTCCCAATATTGCGAGACGATTGTGCGCAAATTTTCACGTACAGAGCGACACTTGCCGCTTGTTTACCAGCGTGATTACTGCCGGAGTCGACAAACACAGGGACACAATGTCTAACGGACAGGTTGTTTTCGCTGTTAAACTTGTCGCGGCGGTCAAATATACTTTGTTGGAATTAAAGGCACTAGTGGAAACGTTATGTGACAATTTTCTTTTTCTCCAGGCCCTGCTGTCTATGCTGTACCTGTGCTCTTCCAACATCTTCATGCTGATCAACTACGTTGGCTTCGCCACCTGGGTGCGTACGATTACCGCTTTTCTTTAAAAAAATTCTCAAATTAACACTGCCAACTAAAACTCACTTATTTTAAATATTGAATGCTGTTCAACATTGTAATATTTAGGAATTTTCAGAAGGGTTTCCTTACAACGAGAATAGAGTGTCGCGTAATAATTAAATTTTATTCTATGATAATAGCCGTTTTATTATCATATCTTGGGATATTTTTAATAATTAACGCGAGATAGCTGTCTTCTCCCTGATATCAATACATGAATGATGTAAAGATCTTACGACGCGGCTGTCATCAATTAGATAATTGTTTCTTAGAAGCTCGTGTACCTGCCTCAGAATCAGCTCGATTAAAAGAGTAATAATTTTCCAATTGACTAATACCATTTGACGCAATTGTCTTTGGGTCGCCGTTGGCGATCGCATTATCGTACATAAAGCTTCTCTAATAAGAAGTAATCTACCGCGCATTATTTACGAGTTTAATTTAAATTGCAGCTCAGTATAGGTGTATCCGTGCTGTGCCTGCCGTGGCTCAGGTGGAGCCAGCCGAACTTGTCAAGGCCGATCAAAGTGAATCTCATCTTTCCGGTCTTCTACATTTTGGCCACTCTGTTCGTCACCATTGTTCCGATGTACGCGAGTCCCGTTGAAACTGGTGAGCACTTACTGTCCGACGCCTCGTGACACAATTAAATAAAAAAAAATGTCTTACGAAAACGGTTCTATTTTAGGATACGGCTGTTTGATGATACTTTCCTCTATACCTGTCTACCTCATTTTCATCGCGTGGAAGAACAAGCCGAAATTTTTCCAGATAGGAGTCGGTAAGTCTTCACGAGTGAATTTTAATTCGTCGCGCGAGATAAATTATTATTTGTTAAATATTAATTATTATTCATTAATCGGATATTAATACATTGAGCGTTATGCTGATTGTTTTGTTTAAAAAGAATATGGAAAGTGAAAGAATACTTCAGGCAATTTTTAAATTTATTTAAAAAAAAAAAAAGAAAAAAATTTTAAATTGCCGAGTAATTTAATAAGGCGAGCCGTTATAGTTCCAGAGTTTTAATTTATAATTTAAGAAAACTTTTGCGGACGCGGGATTTTTTCGTTTCTCTCATTTTGCTTAACCGATTTATTCCCGCAGGCGCCGTCACCCAAACTTTGCAGAAGCTGATGGTAGTCGTGGGGCCGCAAAAGTCAAAGGTTCAGAACACACCGTAACAATTTTACTCTTATCATATCACGCATGCTTAGCACTCATCTCTTTTCTTTGCCTCTTTTTTGTCTTATTTGAACATCTACCAAACATCTCTTTCGAGATCGTTGACGATCTACGCACGCACGACTGCATTATCACAATCTCTCTTTTCTTTATGCACCTACTATTTATCGCACTACTTTTATCAATTTTTAACCATTTTATGTTGCATTATTTATTACAACAGTATTATATTTTTACATATTTTTATATATTTATATATATAAGCTTTCAAAAAGTATCAATTAAATTTTTATCCGACGCCTGTTCATCTCGCATCATATTTCTTTAGTATTTTTAGCGCACGTCGCAATTTCGAATTTATTCTACAATTATTTAAAAAGTTTAACGCATTTTTCTCGAACTTGGAGTTCAATCTCTCGCGAGTAGTCACCCCAGTCACCTAAGTTGACCACAGCATCGTTGAAGTTTAATTTTGACATCATGCACACCGGCATTACAGACACACGAACACCCACAGAATTTAATCCTTTTAAAGAGCCCTAATAACTTTGACATCGGCGACTAACAGACATTTAATAATCTCGGCCGGTCGCCACCGCGTTTCTAATACCTAGCTCGGTTCTGTTGCAGTAAGCACAACGAGGCTGCTGCAGAAGATAATGCTGGTAGTCGGCAAGGCAAAACCCGCTCAGGTGTAAACATTCAGGACGAGCTGGATCGAGATCAAAGTGGCGAAGACGAGGCTTTTCCGGGATCAGAAGACACGGCGGAATCTCGTTGATCTTAATTACAGCTGACGATCGCAATCTCCTATGAAAACGAGAAGAAAGTACAACTGAGAGCGATCGCTTAGTAGATCTGACTGCGTTGTTCTTCAGATCCCTCCAAATTGAAGGAGCGTCCTGGAACAAGAGGCAGCCATATCGTGTCGGGACGCAGAAAAAAAATCAGAGTGAAACGGCTCGTCTTCTACACTCGCATCTTGGTCTCGGCGAACTTTCGTCGCGACCTGCTTGCTTAACCACGAGATTTCGAAGTGAGGCTATTCTCCCTCGTTCGATTTTGCGGCGAAGAAATGTACGCGATAATACGACTACGCGCTTCTGAATTAGTTTCGCTTGAGAGTTGGCGTGCGGAGCTATTCCGATTTCGCCAGGATGAGGATGATCGACTGTTCCGATTAGCCTTTCTCATTTTATGTTGGTGCTGCCAGTATTTTCTAAAGCAACATCTGAGTATTTGTGAGTCTTCAATAATTTGCTTGAATGCGAAATATAATTATAAAAATGCTTGCAAAATAAACTACATGTTAAAAGTTAAATTATCTGATAAAAACAATTTACTGGCAGCACTATAAAAATGTTTAAAGTATCAAATACTTCGAGTTTCTAAATCTGGCGCATTCGGATACCAAGATATCATTTCATTGCGGTGAAAATTCTTTCCATCGAGATTAAGATTAATTTATGCCTATAAAGATTAAGAATAACGACGCGCAGTACGCGTCATAAAAAGTTGTTGTAAGAAACTTCAATTAACTTAAGAATCTAGGTTTAATCGATCCTAAAACGAGGAATTTACGCACCCGTGCGAACTACAGGCCTCTTTCCTCGAGATGAGTTAATTGCCGAGTGCAGAAAAAAGCTCGACAAATTTTTGCGTGATTCCATTGTATACCAAATGAATCAAAATCGCGTGTTCGACATATGTGTATACCTTTAAATAGCCTACAAGCAATACATGTGTCATGATTACACGCTGAGAGAAACATGCAGTTACCTTTGGTCTCAACGGTGAATCTGGGATATTTTCAATGAGTAAATACAGTCGTCTTAACCATTCCCATCACCATAACGGTTAAATCGACCATGTTTATCATTAGAAATGCCTTAAAATTGCAATTGAGGCCCAATTTCTCTCTTTACCGCATCTTTCTCTGTGTGACGATTTGTCAGTGCAAAAATTTTTAATTATAGAATCTGGTCGACGTGCCAGAAAGGTTGATATGACGATCAAAATATTGCTGTAGGTGATCAGGCCGAGTTCAACATGTTAATCTTATTAATTAGCCGTAGCGTGCGATAGATATTGCTCGCTGTGTATGTATTCTTGTTCCTCGTTGTCTCAACGTTGTTTGCGATTTCGGCACGCAAACATGCTTTTCGTAATCGAGCCTCAAGATTCGTCCGTGTATTGAAAGAAATTTGTACTTGCTTTTTGATCCAGCTATCGTTTTATGATATTTCTAACAATATATATATATGATCGGGTCAATTATAAATATAACGGAGTCTATCATATTTACTATTGAAAATATTATAAAATTGTGGCTGGGTCCAAAAGTAACTACACATTTTCTATCAGCATACACTCCGCCGAGCATTCCGTTTGTACACATTTATGGTATCGCTTCTTTACGTTTTCCACCCGCGATCCGCGATCCGTTTCGTTTTAGATTAAAACTAGGGATGCAAATATCTGGAAACAATGTTATTCCCTCTTTGACGCGCCGTAGCATTTACGAGAAGTACATCATTTTCTTCATGGAGACTGCGTTAACGTTTTCATTACCGAGCAGTCGAGGCGCGCCGTAAACTCGTTTTGAGAGAAAAGACTTTAGGAAATTACTAAAGAAAGAAAGACGAAAAAAAAAAAAACTGTGATTAAATATAGACGCTAACGTGTATATTTTTATCTCTCGCATATTTTTATGATTTCGCCGATAACGTCATAATCTCCGCGACCGTAGAGATTTCGTAGCACTATTTTGTGAGAACTGTAAAAAGAAATGTGTAGAAAGAAAACTGGTTGAAGTAGTTTATGAAAAAAAATGGAGCGTTTTTTAATTCATCGGTTAATCCATCGCGTGAAGAACACTAGCTCTGAATTGTTTACTTTGAGTATTATAACATATACTGAACAATATAATGTTTTTAATTCTCAAGATAAGTAATTTTTAATTTTTATTTGGCAACATTAATTTGCAAATTTCCAGACTTCGAAATTTGTCTGGAAACGCGATGGATTTGTAGTTGAATTAAAGAAATAAAAAAAGAAAAGTCATTCTTGTATTACACGAAACGATTTCACGCAACGTTCGTTACAAAGTGGCCTCCGTACCTCGAGAGAGGACACAGAATATTTTGGCGTGCCGTTAATATCTTGCATCCCTAATAGAGATCTATGCGCACGTGTGTGCGGAGATTTAGCCCCTCGTTCCAGCGCCTTCAAACGCACCGTCTTTCACTCACGTTGTGAAACCAATTGACTTCTAATTTTGATTAACTAACTATTCCTCGCGTTTGAAACTTGGAAACGAGGGTCTAAACGTGCATTGTTACGCGCTGGCATTCGACTGTCAACGTCGCATAATACTTTTATATTTTACTGCCACTGGTGATAAACTGCATGCATGTATGTGCGACTCCAAGACTGGAGTAGTAGAAGAAAAACGATTTTCAGAATCTCGTTAAAGAGAAATTGTGATGTTTACAGGCAATTTAGAAAAATGAAATATCAGCTTCGTAATTGAAAAGAAAAATAATATTATAAGGCTTAGGAGAGTTTGTAAGTTCATGCGCAAGTTCTTCGGACTTTGATAATAAAACAGGATTAAAGTATCGGACTAAGATTACTTTTTCAACTCAGTCATCAAAAGTTTCACGATTATTCAGTATATATTTTTCATTCCTTTGGCAAATTGTCGCTTCGTTCTTTCTCTTCCAGTACAATCTTTTTATCTTATCCATATTAAGGACTGCATGAACTTATAAACGTACGATTACAGTTGACAGAAAATGTGTCTATTTAATTTGTAAAATCTTGATCGAAACTAACGAGGACAGGAAGATGTAAAAAAAAAATATTCTTCCGCGAAAATGTATTTCTTGCGGCGGAATTAAATGGTGTGCATGTCGTTTGATCTGCGGGCGCGTCTGTGCCTCTCAGAATGTGATTATATTTAAGTCTCGAGATTTTTCTTTCGTATACGAATAACAGCGCTCGATGTCTCCCTCACTCTTAATTATCCCGGCGACAAATCGTTTCTTATTCGAACGAAGATAGCGATGTTACGGACGCTGCGTACTTTGCGCTCCTAAGAGCTCCGCTCGTAAAAGCGGAAGGTAGAAAAGCGTTTTAGTTAATGGCGCCATTGCACATATCCGTAGCGGAATTGTTCTAGGACCAAAAGGGAAAGACAAACCGATGTATTTTTTACCGCGTATACGTAAAACGAGATCTCGCCTAATTAAAGGATCCTAATTTCATAGCTTTAGTTACCACAGTATCGTATTCAAGAGGCAGCTCGGCTATCCGTTCGTTCTTCGCCTTTCAAAAATCACAGATACTTAAGCCAGCAGGCGTAGTGACATTTTTTTACCGCAATAACATTCAACCGGTGAGACAATAACTTTTTTTCTTTTTCGCGAAGCCCGGTGGCGTAGTTTATCATAAACGAGAAGCGGATCGCCGACGCTACACTCTCGCAGTGATAATTTCATAGTTCTTCATCACCTTAGCTATATTTTTACGACACACGTCTCGAGAATCATGTATCGTCATCAAAGCTCCTCAGGATGCCTGCAGATGCAAAGCTACACATTACAAAATTCTAAACTAACAATTTTATAATATACATATATATGTAATATAGAAGTATTCGAAACTCTGTGTGGTTGTTATCGATAGTTAAAAAATTTTTTTAATTAACTTATAATTATTTTATCTTAAAAAAGCTATGTTAGATTGAACCGATTTCATTGTTGCTGCCTATCTGCGTTTCGTTTGGCACATTTTATACAGCGAGAGTAATATTTGCTTGATTTTTATAATTTATAAATTGCAATTATCATCACGAATTTAAAACTGGTAAATTTGTATAACATGTAAATGTGACTCATGTCAAGTGATTCCTATCACTACCTTGATCGGCTCGATTTGCCGATGGTGGTCGACTCTTATTATTATCTCAAATTATTATTAATTTTATTATTTTATTTAGAAAAAAAATTGTATAGTAAGGTACATAAAGAGATGGAGTTTCGAGTGTAAACCCATATACCCCTGATGTATTACAAGAATCAGTACCTCAAAGTTCTGACGGCGACGATAAAGTAGCGTTTTGAGATTATTTAAAATAAAAAAAAAAAAAATATTAAATTTGCCGCGCGACATTAGCTGGTTATTTAAAATGTAAATTACGTTTTATGGAAAGAACGCATTTTACGAAACTTAAATACTTAATCGAGATAAAATATTATTTGTAGTAAAAGAACGTCAGCAGGCATTCTGAATCGTGACAATAAGGCATCAGTGTATCAATTGACAGCGAAATTAGGTGCGAAGAAAAACGAAAGAGAGAAAGCGATGAAAACGAATGTTATCAATACTACTTTTGTATTAATTTTTATTTAAAGCCCGATAATGCGAGCGCGTTCGAATCGGTTTTGAGCGATTAACCTACCGATATATTGATGAATAAATAAAACAAAGCATCACTTTCTCGCATTACAAATTAACAATCATGTGAATTGAGAGCTGTAGCTTAGGATCTGAGCACGTAAAAAAAAAAAAAAAAAAAGAAACAAAAAAACAGTGAAAAAGAAAAAATATATATATATGTATAAAGAGCGACATGTGACAATATATATTATATTGTGTAAAATTCCGTGTGCTGATTAAATCTCCTCATTAGCAGCTTATTAAGGTGGCCTTGCCGTAGAAAAGTTCAGCCGGCGAATCTTCCCACGTCGATTATTTTCCTTCCAGGAGAAAAAAGGCGGAGAGATACTGATTACGACTCTAATCTGATTACATACGTGTCTATATTTGCATATGTATAAACATATAAGTTATAAATACAGTAGGCATCCGCGTATTTATAACTTACATAGGATAATGTGTATATATATGTATATATATGTATATATATTATATGTAATTATATATAAAATATATAATTATATATAATATATATAATATTTATAGCAGTTTTCCCAGAGTTAACGCTTCATCTCGAAACACAAGATGTCGAGATTGCAAAGAAAAGGAAGAACAAGGTTTACTTTTCATCATCTGTTGAACTAAACGTTACTTCACATTCGGGGTTTGTTCTGCAAGGTGTTGACTCACGAAACGAATCAAGGTTCGCCCGCTTAAGAATTTACTGAGCGCTTGGGAAATAACTAATCGTTCGCACTATCGGTTACTGAAAAATCGAAACTTCCGCAAATATAAAAAAAAAAAAAAAAAAATAATAATTGATCAATCGCGCGTCGATTCGTTTAATTAAGCGCTTTAAATTAATTATTCAAAACTGGAGTCTTGATTATCGCAGGATGTCCCTTCCGGCAATGAATTTCCGGCAAGATTTGTGGTAAACCGATCGCCCGCAAACGCGTCCTTGCACAAAGAGAAGTTTATCGAATCTCGCTCGGCTAAGATATCGCACGCTGTAATCTAGAACGACGCCGCGATAATTGTGCACCAGCGCGGCGTATTGATTTGGTAGCCTGTTAATGAGGGCCCAAGCGCTTCGGATGAAATTAATGAAAATTCTGCGAATGACAATAAATCTGACATCTTAATAAACTCAATAGAAGTTAACTTTAAATTATTTTACAGCAATTATTTAAAAACAAATGCCGCCTTTCAATAGTCTAGCGACAGTTCCAGCGTCTTCGAACGGTTGCGGTGTCACAATTATTTCGACGGTTCTCAAGTTATTATGTACACTATAGCTGTTGCGCGTTAACGCCGCCGTATATCAATCAATTACCGCGTCGTCTTGGCACGGCGGACACGATATCACAACGGAAGCGCCGAGGTTTTCATTACAGGTGTCGACGAACGCAGAGGATGAGAAGCGAAAGATGAACGGGCAGACGAGATATATAGACACGCGCGGCGATAATGCGCTTCGCAGCCTCTTTCTCCGTCGTAAATTGTAAAAATAGCACGTACAATGACACGAGCAACAAGTGTGGAACCTTGCAATGGAAACATTACTCGTCGTGTAAATTCTATCGACTTACTCGTTGCACGTGTAACTTCACGCACCGCTTTTCAATTTATGAAACGATCCATATGTACCTGTTGATATTAATCTTTCCAGTAAACACGTTTTTGCGGCATCTCTTCAACACAGATCTATTTTTTCCCCCATGCTATTTTTCTCAATTTAGTACTTAAAATATTTTTTTTTAAATCAACGAAGTATTCGTCGGTTGTAATTAATCATGTTATAATAAATCAAATAATAATTAATATCTGTAAGGGTTCTGAATCACGAACAGATGTTGCTTCGGTCGAATGCTACGGACGTGTTCACAGGAAGATTAATATTACTTGGAGCAGTCGGGCTCTTACATAGTTTCTCATATGACACAAACGGGAAGTCGACAAATCGCCGAAGTTACCCGTTCGCTAACTCAGACTCCGGGACCGCGATGTCAACTTGGCGAGTTATTTTCACGCTGACGGTTCTCGATCTCCTGTTCGACGAGTCGCGTTTACTATGCGGACAAAACCGCGGGTCGAGCGGTCCGCCAACAGAAAAGACAAATAATATGCGAATGGGATATGCGAAATATAATACAAAACGATAATGAGACGGTACATTATTTCTTCGCCTACTTATGTCAATTCTAATATTACTGGCACATTTGAGGGCCGCACGGTACTCGGAATTATCGCCGGAACAATTGCTGCGCAGTCAGACGACGAGATTTAGCTCACCTGCGTCTTGCGAGATCGCTTTGAAATTCTTCCTGGCACTGAGAGAAATATAGCTGGTCATGGACCCAACCAAAATCTTATGATACTTTTAATAACAAATATGATAGACTTAATTACATTTTTAATTAAGTATCATACTTCTCATTGGATGTATCGTGAAATTACGTTGGGTCCAGACGCAGCTATATCCTTCTCAGAGTTTAACGAACACGAGCAACGTGTCTATTCGGATATTTAGTTTCATCTAATTACTTCTCTCGGGTCTTCCACCGCCTCGCAGGCGGCAGGAAGGTAGGATAGAATGTTACACGTGTATGGAAGGAATAACTATCGAACGATGACTGTAATAACGCGACACGGCGAGTATTAACGCGGGGGACGTACCCATCACCTTAATCGTTAATTTAATATTATTAATTATTAGCCATTGATTTATAGCCGACGGCCGCCGCTCGCTTAGGTCTGGCCTCAGATCGAGGACCAGCGAGATAATTTGCACTCGATACAATTGCACAGCGACTGGGAAACGAGAGCTATTCAATGTATCCCGAAATGGTTTCGACGAGACTTCGACCGTGAAGAAAAAATATCCCGCGTGATTTCGCCTCGAGTATTCGGATCCACATTAAATAACTCCGGCTTCACGCGTGTTACTCGCATCATTCGCTCACGCATACGCAGACACTCGCGCGGGATTTGGATATACGTTTATATAGTCGCGTAAATGAAATGCTTACACGGGTCCAATAATTTAAATATAAATTGTACAAGAGAAACGAATACTATTTGCAAAAATGTATTCAGCAGTCTATCGCATATGCGTACCTATCTATTCACTACGCTACATACACAGAGAAAAATATATGTATATTTCTATCGAGAATAAGAGGGCGTCGCGCGATCATTTATGTTTAGAAAACCTGTTAAACGGTTTGGTAGTTTTCTTGCGAATACATGGTAGTTGGACGTCGTTTATTTACAAACGTACCTCGCGACGAATCTCATCGGGGTGTCTCGCTTGCTCGCGTCGCCGTATAAATAAAGCAAAACGATTGGTATGTAACGTTACGACAGAATAATGTAAAACAATAGGAAGTAACGCCTTAAAAATATTCCTGAAACTAGTGCGACATACTAGCGAGATTGAACAGGACACTTCAAAAAACAAAAAAAACAAAAATCACAGTCAAAAGATTATGACAGAACCTTCACACCAAGGAGCGAACTCGTGCGTTGTCGACAAAAAGACTAACTAAACTATAAATCGATGGTACATTAAAAAATTGTAAATTGTACGTTCTTCGCTGACTCCGCTAACAATCTATCATTCAATGATTTCGCAAGGATAAATAAATTGGCAGAAATTCATCTTTGCGAAATAATAATTTACGATTTGCTATTTGGATCGTAAATTAATTATTAAATATTGGTCTTCGAGGTTGATTACATTTTTTTTTATTTTTTTTTTAATATTTTTTTTTATAGGAAATTAAAGGTTTCCTTTTTGATAGTAATACTTTCGCATTTGCACCGGGAGAATCGCAATTTACGAACAGTATCTCGCGATTTATCCGCGAAAAATAACTTCTTTCACCGTCGCAAGAGCGACATTTTTTTTTACACCCCTCTTAGCGATATTAATTTCGTACAATTGCGTATAAAGTAATGTTGTTCATACAAATTATGCGCAAGGTACTATAAATGTGCGATAGTTTTTGAGGCCGCATCGACGTCGAGGAAGTTTCATTAGCTGTTAATTTAAATCATTCAGTCAATCATCGTTCCGTATCTTCCTGTTTGAAAGTCCGACATTACTCGGATATTAAGCAATAAACGTCAAATGCCAGTCAAGTGTCAGAAATGATATTCTTAGTTACAAGGGAAAATGTTCAAATCCCACTGAAAATATCGTTCATTAATTTATGCATCAAGTTTCCTGTATGTACAAAAACTGAAATAGAACCACTTTTCTAAATATTTTCTTAAAATATGATATGTCAACGTCTAATATTTCTTATTCGTATTTAATAATTTGTAGCGTTCATTAAAAAAAAAAAAGAGTTTAGTGTATCAAAGAGAAATTGTACAAAACATTTCAAAAGCGATAAACCTTCCTGACACCTATTTTTAAAAGACATTTGACCGATACTCTTTAACGATTCTTAATCCTTGTAAATAAAGTCTTAATTACTTCAGCATAATTATCATAAAAAATAATTCCTTTCACAGTGTTATACAGAATCGTGAGAAAAAAAAAGAAGTTCGTAAACCTGTTTCTGCGATCATTTGTGCGTCTCTCTTTCTAACATCGGTTCTACACGAGTAAAAAAAAGACATACAAAGACGAGATATCATTTACGCACTTTCTAGCGGAGCTTATAAATCTACGAGGCTCTTCTCAAACATTTATTTTAATTGAATAATTTCGTCTACTCATCTTTGTATCTCCACGACAAGAAACTATACTGTCTGATAACAAACTTCCAAGATTAATTGCGCGCAAACTTGCTCGTTTGATACAGCAGTCGTTGAATTAATCCCTACAAATCCTTTCATAAATGACGGAAATTCGTTATCGCGCTAGACAACGCGGAGAGCGCTGAGATAAAAATAAAATTTCCTTCATTATTCATTATTTTTGTCTGACGTCGATCGATTTCGGTGAGATATTATTTTAGACGGCGGGGTCGAGTTTTGCAAGAGATTCACGAGATCCCCGGCTGCATCGACGTTCGCATTTGGGATTTACGAAGACGCATCGAAGGGAAGTGACGTTTTCAACACGGCGACAACTGTCTGCCAAGGCAGAGCCCGAGATCTGCGACGAGAGCTCGGAATCGTTGGCACACGACTCGCAATTGGAGAATCGCCAAATTGCTCGCGAGCTGTCTGAGCGTGCTCGTTAATCCGATTCGCAAAAGCTCGCTTCAAGAACAGTGTTTCCCAAAACGCACGTGCGGGGATTTAACGTGACACGTAATCAAGGGAATAAAATGCTGAAATTTCAAACGTCTTATAATAAAAGTGAAATATTGAAGCTCTGATCTCAAATAGCAAGATGAGACCTAAAAAGAAAATCTTCAATTTAACGATAGATCCTTTTTCTTTCAATAAATCTACATTTTGGCAGACTTTCGATTTCTTTTTCTTCTTTTAATCAAAGTTATCTTATTCGGCGCTAAACTAATTTATCGTAGAACGGAATTTGCAAAGCTAATATAAAACTTACATTTTGAAAAACACTGTTATGAAGGATGCGATGTATAAACGTAACATTTGAGCGTAGCACGGATTCCCGAAATAATAAACGATCGACAGGTGTAAAATTCTCACATGCTGCTTTTTTTTATTCTTTTATTTTCTGGATGCTTGCCTAATATTAATAGCGCTTTCGACTAACGCGGGGTTTAATCAATCTGAGATTTCTTTCTTCTAGAACCGATCGAATGTACGTAGCCATTTCATTTTTCAAGAGAAAAAACTCAAAAAAAAAAGAAAAAGAAAGAAAGAAAACTTTAGATCGCTCAAGCTTGCTCGAGTCGAAAGCGCTACAAGACGACATGACACCAGGCCGCAATTAAACTCGACTTATACAACGTGCTGACGGCGTCGCGAGTGAAAATTATTTTACCTATTAATAATACACGTTACCACACGGTGGCATCGTCGTAAAATATCCACGAGCATTTTAATCGCGATTCTATTATTCGTCGCTTTATCGGACTTATCTGATGTCTTCGTTTGGTAACGCAAGATCGTACTCTGCCCTCCTAACTCACTCATCGCATTCTTAGACGCAGCGTCTTCCCGGCGCCGTCAACACGCCGCGCATCGTGCACCTACGTGCCCCGCAGCCTCCGGATATGTGTATCGGATTAGCGTTTATAAATGCGCGAGTGCACGCGAGTGTTTATTTACCCCGCGGTAGTATCGGGTGTCCGTTTACCGGCAGCTTTATATCGCGATACGAGAGAATGAGCGGGCAACCGGGCGCACCGTGCTCTTCACGTGCTCTTTTACGACCCGTCCGTTCCACGTGCGCGCTCGTTATCGCCCGCTCACATGCTCTCTCTACTCTATTTCGGCTCGCGCGACTCTCCTAGAACCCTATCGCGTGCGTCCATAAATCACGAGGAGCGCGAACAGCGGTTACGAAGTTCTTGGCCACGCCGGTGCCCGCCCGCCTCTGACAAACACGTACATCGGGACCGCCGATGATAAATGTAGCCGGAAAGGTGGCGAAGCGAGCGAACGCCGATCGCTTCGAGATCCTTGGGAAGCGCTTAAAAGCACTGGAAACAATTTGAGCGGAATTAGGTTGAGGCACTCACGATTTCTCACGTCTTTTGACCGCGTGCCAATATTGATTCTCTTTGATTCGATGGGGTGACTACGAGCTCCTCGATCATTAAGATAAACGCAACGTAAAATAAACATCTACCACAAGAGAAATGCCTTCTGATAATTAACATAAATTAGAAATTTCTACTCGTTAATTTAAAAAAAAAAAAAAAGAAAAAAAAAGGAAACAATTCGTAAGTACATCGGAGTATTCGCGAATGATTGCACATCCGTTGCATGTAAATGTACTTACTTGTCTAAGCTTAAAAACGAGGCCAGATTTCGAGGATTAAAGATTCTCATGCGCCATTTCGCAGTTAACGAGAAATAAAATGCCGCCAACGCCGGGGCTACACATACTGAAAATCGAATTTCCGTCGTGCACAGAGGACTGCGTGTGCCACGTAATCGCGCAGTGAGTGACACAGTCGTCTATCTACATATCGTTCTAAATTTTCTCTCGTCCACGGCTCATGAATCGGAACACATCGAGGCTCGATAATACGCGCCGGTACACGTTGATGGACGTGCAAAAGTGCATGTCGAGCGTTCCCGCGTTCGAGCTCGAGGAAAATATATTTGGTAACGAACGTGTCATTCGAATTTGACAGAGGCATACGATGTGCTTGGCTTCCACGTGCCGCGTTTGTTTGCTGCGTATACGCAGCTGAACGCGGGCGCGCAAAATCGCGCGCACCCGCGTCTTATCCTGGAGCAGATCCTTAATCTCACCCCGGTGAACCTGAGACGATGCCTCGTGCCTGCAGTCGATGCGGTTTTTCGCTACGCAAACCGCACAGCCGTTTTCGGGGACAGCTGACTCGGACGCCACCGAGAGGGAGAACGAAATCGGCTTGCTCTTAACGCAAAAGCCGCAGCCGGCGGCACCCGGTCGCGCGCCGTCAGCGATGTCAGGATGGCGAGAAAAACGTCGAAATGGCGACGATGTCAATCGGTTCAGACTGTTATTCCTGTTCACCGTGGATCAGCTGGCTGGCATCTCTGTGCTCTGCGTTTGCGACAGTTCTAGCAAATGGCACTCCGATAGTGGGATCTCCCTTGTGCGATCGCTCTGCTTTCTCTGGAATTGCAATACAATGGACTCCACCATCTTTCTTCCAGTAAGCGCGAAATAAATTTATAAAAGACAGAGCATTCTACAAATCAAATTTAAAAAAAAAACATCTTGGTTTTTAAAATATTTTTTAAGTACCTCTCCTAAGTATTCTTTAAATAGTTTTTCAAGCTCTTCAAAAACCTCTTAAGACGTAGATGCTTTAAAGTATCTGAAATACAATTTAATTTCTCTTGATATTTTTAGATGCTTTTCTTTTTTTTTTCTCTTAACTTCTCCGGGCTTATCCTCGTTCGAAATTACATTTTCAATATTTTCGTTAATCTCGTAAGGTTCATGAACTATGTTACCTTTCTTCGAAAGGGAAAGCAACCCCTGTCGTCATTGTTAGGTGGTGTATGGTTTATTAATAGGTCTGGGGTGGGCGTGTTATTAGGACCTAACACATTCAGTTCCTTAAAACACTCAGTCTCTATCATCTGCAAACAGAAGAAATACATCGCGTTAGAGTGTAACGCGATAATTTCCGCGAGGTGCGTAGTAAGATCGCACGAAATCGAAAGCAGAAGCTAAAGGTGGCACGCGCGTAATGCGCCTTACGCAGCATCGCGGCTTTAAATACATCTGCCCGAATAACGCCAGTGATAACGAGGCCTCTCGCGCCGCTTCTGACGTAGGAAAGCACTTTGCGCGAGCTCCATATTTTTCAATCTAAGTGCCGTGCTCCAGATGTACCGGATGCACGTATAATCCAATATTTTTTTAGAAAAGCGAAACGAAGCAAAAACCTTTAAAGTGCAATTAGCAGGACTTTATTGTTGACTCGTACCGTGCTGCAAATTGAATTTTACTTTCTCGCGAGTTTTATCTCGAACATTTATCGCAGCTAATGCTGAATCTCGCGAGAATATTGCACGAGTAATAGCTTGCCTCTAATATTAGGTTGATAATTTTGTTAAAATATTGAAATAAAATATACGGGAGAATTGAACGTTATAAAAAGCTCGTTTAATTTTTTGAAATTTTATTTTAACGCATAAGCAAGATTTTACGATTAAAATAAAAATTGTTTTTTTACGTGCTGTTTTTTTTTTTTTTTTAAAAAAAGACTTCAATTTCAGTATTATTTTACATTATTTTAATTACGTAAATTTTGGTCTTATTAAAATCAATTTGAGCGCGCGAGACGCGTGGGCGGTCGATGAATACGATTTATATTCACGTTATAAAGATCTTGTTAAGTGATCGTCTGGCTGCCACGTAGCAACAATATTATTTTTATGGGAAGGGTCAAAGGCCTTCTCTTCGAGGCGCAACGTGTTTTACAATCGGTGATTACGATACGGATGTGTGACGTATACGGGTGTCTTACCTCATTTTGCCATGGAATGGACACACTGCCGGTATTGAACTTGCTGTAGAAGGTATCGTCCGTGGCGTCCAAATTGACACCTTTCACTGTGGAGAACTGCTCAATGTCCAGAACATCTTTAGCGTAAACCGCACGAGGCTGCAACGACACGTGTCAACGATTAATAAAACTTTTATCCTTGGCCCAGTAGTTTTTACATACTAATTTATGCAAACAACGATAATTTATTGTTATAAGAACCTAAAAAAAAAATATATTATAACGCTAAAACTTCTTGTAATTTGCGCGTAAAGTCAATCTCATATTTATCAAAAATATACAAGTATAGATAACACTGAACGTAAAGCGAGGATAAAGCGGAAAAAGGGAAATACGAAGTCTTGATGTAAGACGATCGATCATCAAACGACACCTACTTACATCCGGCACAAACGGCGGTTCCCACATACCGGCCTCGACCCTCTTCCAGTTCAGACATTGAAAGAAGCCGTGGAGCTTCACCTCCCTCGCTCCGTGCCGACCGCATTTGCAACCGAGCCTGTTTTTCGGGCTCTTTTTCAACAGCTGCTGGCACAGGCTCTTGGCGTCCTCGCTGAACTTCGGCGAGTACCTTTCCTGATCCTCCTTAACGCGCCTGTCGACTTCCTCGCGCTTGACCTTTTCCTTGCGAGCGCGGAACGGTGCCTGGCCCTCGATCATCTCATACAGTAGGCAACCGAAGCTGAACCAGTCCGGCGAGAAGGTGTACTTCTCGTTGTCGATCACCTCAGGCGCCATGTAGCCCACTGTGCCGACTCTACCGCGTACCATGTCGCCTTCCGTGATCTCCACCGCAAGACCGAGATCGGATATCCTTACGTGGCCGTGATCGTCTAACAATATGTTCTCCGGTTTGCAGTCCCTGTAGACGATACCCTGAAGGTGAAGATGTTCGAGACCGCACACGACTTCGGCCGCGTAAAACCGAGCGCGATTTATGTCGAAACCTGGCTCACAGCCCATATTGTAAATGTGGAACTTGAGGTCGCCGCCGTTCATAATCGTCAACACGAGGCAGAGCGCGTCCTTCGTCTCGTACGCGTACGCCAGCGAGACGACGAACTTGGAATTAATTTTTTGCAGGATGTTCTTCTCGATCAGCACCATCGACTCGCCCTTCCGCTTCTTGATGCGCTTCTTCTCCAGCTTTTTACACGCGTACATCTTACCAGTGGCGCGCACCTGGCAGGCGCAGACCTCGCCGAAGCCGCCCTTGCCCAACACCCGGTACATGCGGAAGGTCTTGTACGTCACCGGTTGTGCCTCCAACCATTTCCATTGAAGATACCTGACGAATCGACAAAAGTTACTTGGTTATTCGACATTGATCTTTCGTCGTCGATATTATAAAGGAATAAAATTTAAAAAAATAAGTAAACATAACGTCCACGCTAGAATTACCTGTAGAAGTAAAAGCTGCTGAGGAAAGATGAAAACGGCTCGCCGGCCAAGAAATTCTTCACCGTCTGGGCAACCTCGGTGAAGAGTTCCTTGCCGCCGGTACTGAGACGCTCCTCGCATTGTGAGATCAGGGAGTCGTTCAGAATGTCAACCACCTCGGAACCTTCTCGCTTCAGGTACTGCTCGAACAACTCTTTCGCGAGGTCGATGCGGTTCTCGTCCAGCTCGATCTCGTATTTCTCGATCGCGTCCAGGAAAAGGTTGTAGCGATGGTAGGCCGGCTTCTTGTCTTGGCAGAACTGCCGGAAGAGCAGCCGCCCGATCGGCTGCTGATCCACTACGTAGCCATATCTAATGTCTGTCCGATACCGCAAATTATATCGTTTATTTTATTTTTATTAATACATTAATTTTTCTTTTTATTCTCATTTTATTATTTTAATTTCTCCAGTTCACACGTCACACATGCAAATATATACTTTCAATATAAATTTAATTCTCTTTTTTAGTGTAAAATTTAATAATAATCTTTTTTTTTTAAACTTTTTTTTTAAATATCGTTACATTTATTTTATTCAAATACAATCTAAATTGAAAAAATTAACTACTTCATACTCTTGTGCTTAAATAAATCATTTAACAGCAAAATAAGAAATTCAGTAATTTATCGCTTATTAAAATCCTACATTACTTACTACATTAAAGCAATAATTGCTCGAATGTTTCACGATACCGGCTCGCTCGCGAGTATAAAAAAAGTCACGTTTATTCGCAACTTTTGATTACTTCAAATCGAGGGAAGAGCGTTATCAGAGTAGGTTAACGGGACACGCGGTGAACACTGTCTCGTTTCTCCGCCCCCAGCTCTTTTTATTTTTAACATTGCACAATATGCGTCGCGTATTGCAAATCGTGATTCAACAGCCGCGCGAATTTTCTTTATTAGCGGCTGTGTTACGCGAGCGGCGCACGTAGTTAAATATTATTATTCGCGTAAAATCTCAATTATAAAAATCTCGAATTGTTATTCCGACTCACCTAGTTTATCTTTTAGGCCGATGCACTGAGAAATGTGTGGAAACTGCAGTATCTTCCGCCATTTTTTGCTCTTTCCTTTGTTGCTGTCACCACCACCTGTTCAGAAAAACAAAAAGACGGGAATTGTTGAAAGAAATTACAAAAAAAAAAAGGAAAAAGAAAATAAAAACGACGAAAGAGAGAAGACTCGCTGTACGTTCGAAAAGATTTTTAAGAGCCCTGTCCCCCGTCCGTTACACTTTATTATTCACTTTATTCGCGCTGCCGAGGTGTAGCGAGAGTTGTTTCAAATTTTTTATCGCTGGGAATTTTATCGCCGGGCAAACGAACGGCAGGATACTCCAATTTTCACCGTGACGGTGTACGTTGATTAAAAACGAATACACGTGTGCTTTTCCTGTGTTTGATGACCATTAATTAGCGAGCGAATGAAATTCGTGCCGCGGTTCAACGCGCGGCAGTGCCTGCGTCAAAAGGTAGATGAAAAATGCGATAAAACTTATTTCATTTGCTGTCGATGTAATATTTTTTTATATCCAATAAAAAGAGCGATATACGCTAAAATCGCGCGTTTAGGAAACAAGCCGCAAAATGCGGCCTAGGGAACGTAACAGTTTAAACGTTCTTGAATTTTACGCGGCACGCGTCAAAAATTGTACAAGAGTGGCCTCGAATTATGAAGAATATTAATTATCAGTTAATGACTTGCGCATATTAAAATAAATAATTTAAATTATCGTGACCAGGTATTTTATCATTTAACGACTAGATTAAAATAATTAATATATTAAAATAAGTAGTTATTAAAAAATTTTTTTTTTTTTTTTCAATGTAAAGTTTAGGTGGATGTATTGTCTGCTTGCCGCGGATACGTCGCGGGCGTCTTAGCGAGAGCAGACGGACAGGATAAAATACTAAATTGAAAAGTTACGGCCGGAAGTTACGGAATTCACTCAAACGGGGATAACGGTAGATATTGGATCAGCGTTATGGGATTTATTCCGGCGCTTCGCGGAACTCCGAACGACGTCGAAAAATCCGTCGCGATGGAAGCCGAACGAGAAGAAAGGAGTTTATTCCACCCCCTTGCCGCTCGTTACTCACCGCGGGAAATATACGCGATATTCTGCCGTTCGATATTCCCTCTTTTTCCGAAAATACCCAGCTCCCTCTTCGCCGCATAAAAATCCGGTGGTCCAAGTCAACTTCAACAACCCGGTCGCTTCCAAGTCTCAATAATGTAATACAATAATATAAATAATTGCATTTTTTAATTAAGAAATAAAAAAAGTATCTTACGATCGACGAATCGAAACAATTAAAATAAAATAAAAATTGTGCTCGCAAATTGATAAAACAATAATTAATAAATTATTTTTATCATTAATTATTATACTCGTGTATACA
This sequence comes from Cardiocondyla obscurior, assembly GCF_019399895.1. NCBI lineage: Eukaryota > Metazoa > Arthropoda > Insecta > Hymenoptera > Formicidae > Cardiocondyla > Cardiocondyla obscurior. The sequence continues at coordinate 2,248,252 of NC_091874.1, read as the reverse complement.
TATCCTAATAATAATAATTGATTAAATGACTTTTAACCAATCAGTTTAAAGCGACGATGTGTCTTACGTCGAAGGCATTCAACGCCCAGGAATCACGAGACCTTCCGCAAACTAAGCGAGCGAGCTCTTACCAAGATTTATTCCCGTTCGATCGCAGGGCTCGGCGACACGTGAATTATTTCATATGCAAGACGCTGCACGCCGCGGCAAACAAATCCCGACAGAGAAAAGTTTTATCGCGTACACGCCAACAGAAATTTATTAATATCTTCGAGGCGCACGTCACAACATTAGATAACGCGTTGCAAAGAAAAAAAAAAAAAAAAAAAAACGCGCGTCGCGTTACAATGCACATTCCGCGCGATGACGCGCGTTGATAGACGGCGATAATGATTTACGGCGTGTTAGTAGTTATTACGAGACTTCTTAATAAACTAAATAATCCCGTTGTTTAATAATATAGAGGCAAGAAGAAAAACAGCCTTAGCGATTTATCGCCGGTAACATAATCATGGAAACAACGACCCGCGGAGTGTTTGAAATCCTTTACTCTTTCTCGTATCCACGGAATTCTTTTTTTTTTTTTTTTTTTTGTTACCGCGACACTAATTTATATCTCGCAAAGAAGTATTTAAATATACTAATCACAACATCTTATCTTATATAAACGACCGAGAGATCTCAAAAATTTATTCCAAAGACTCTCGCCGGAATATTAATTTTAAGAATTATAAGGAAAATTAAAAAAAAATTCAAAACTGAAAGGCAAATTTTCAAAAATTCACGGCATGAATCGCGAAATGAAGTTTTCGTTCGCTTTGTTCGCATTAAGCAAATTCCGGTTGTACAGAAGAGGCCTTTTCCTCGTCGAGGAATCCTTCGCGACGACGGGTATCGATCGCGCGGAAAAACGCACGGAATAGCGAGTGGGAGACGCGCGAGACGAGCGCGGTCCACGGTCCCAGTTTCCCGCCTCCGTGGACGGGGTGTTCTCGTCGTGCCGGTCGCTTCAGAAAAGCGGCCGTACCGAGATGTAATAGATTATCTGACGGAAAGTCGATTTCGAGATGGAGAACCATACATCAAGATAAAGAACTTTCCGTACTCGGCCGGCGCGTTTGGGTGCGACAACTCTGACGAACGCTGAATAGAGTTGTCAAACGGGTCCAGAAAATTCGAACAATGGGGGCCGAATAAAGTAAGTTCAGCGCGGTCTGGTTTACTTTCATTGTCCGCGCGAGACGTCGACGGACGCAAAACAATCCGGAGCGAGATCGCATTTTTTTCTCATCGACGCGGAGTCTATATCGACAGAAATTAAGCGGATTGTTCGGAGAAAAGAATGTTAGTCGAACGCTGAATTTTAAGCGAAGTCGAAGTCAAAATTGATTTATTAATTTACTTTTTTTTCTTTTTTTTTTACGTGGTTTCCGATGGATCGATCGACTTGTTTGTTGCAGTTTTATCTGGACAGACTCTACGGAACCCAAATGTGGTTCAGTGCTAGGTTGAGATCGCTTCGGGGACACCCTGTACCTCGTCGACGTGCGCATGGGTCCGCTCGTTCGATCCCCAACGACAGGAAGTCGAGGGTCGCGTGCAAGCTCCACCTTTTCTCCCACATCGACGAGGGGGGAGAGAGAGGAGAAAACGAGAGGAAAGAGGCCTCATTGCGTATGAATTGCATAGCGAGAATCTGTCCCATGCACACTGCATCCCAGCCCGGCAAATTTCGCCGTATCTAACGACTGGTTGTCGAAGGTGAAAAGCGCACAGTCCCAAAATACGAAAGCATGATACATTCATCATTAAATTTATCCGCTTCCTACCTTTCGTTTCGTACAGTAATCAAGGCGGAAGTAAACTTCGATTCAGCGGTAGAACGATCGCAGCAAGAGCCTTCTTGACGGAAATCTGATTTCGTTGGATATTTAAATGTTAAAAAAAACAGCGGAACTTGACTCCCAAATAGAACACCGAGTTAAAGTAACCCGAGACAATTTTCGAAAGTTAGAGTTTCTAAAAATTTCCTTTCGTTTAATTTCGAATATAAAGAGCTCCGGGATAGTGTTTCGTTCGAGGGTTAAATATCATATTGGGCGAAGAATAACGCGGGATTCGCGCAGAAGTCAGCTATTCTCCCTCGGATCTTTTTCGCGAGCGAGCTCTGGCCGTTTTACTTGCGGCGGGCTACCCTGCGCAGCCGATCCCTTTCAATCGACTGTGCAGTCGTGATGCTGCGAAATGAAAAACTGCGCTCAGCTCAGTGAATCACGCGGGAGATAAAACGAGCCACACAACCACTCGCGCGCATCTTGTTCAATCTCGGAAAGTGATGGGAAAAAAAATAGAAGAGAGAAAAAAAAAGAGAAAAAAAGAAAAAAAAAAAAAGCATTTGAAATCATACAAGCGAAAATGAAGAGTGGAGAAGCTCGAAGCTTCGAAATCGGAGTGAAGTGATTTGTATTTGAGCTGGCCCTCGCGAACAATCGACTTATTCCGAATTTGTCAACTCGAGCATAAACAGCCATTCTTCTTTATGTCAAAGCCTCTCACTATTTCACTCTATTTCCGCTAGTTCGTATCTCGGGATACAATGCACTTTAAACAAATAACTAATTTAAAATTTATTATTACTTTTTTTAATTAATACGTCAAGCATTGAAAAAGAATTAGGAATAATTAAAGAACCAAAAAAAAAGTTCTTAAAAATCTCACAATTTAGAAATTGTCTTGGATTCCTATAACCCACTGCCCCGTTTGAGTCCTAATTGACAACAATGAGCAGAACCGCGGGTCCATTTAAAGCCCACGTTTCGTTTGATAAACGACGCGGACTTTTTGTCCGCACGCTGCGAAGCCGCCGCGGCAGCCTCCGCGATTTGTATCGTTAAGTGTATCATTTAAAATAATTATTGTTATCTCGAGCGTGGAAACTTTATTCGCAGCGGTTCGCATTCCCGCGGCCGTGGAATTTTCTCACGCCTCCTCGTCATCGGCGTAATTATATCGGCGAGCACGACTCCCGCGGCTTCGTTTCACGATAATTGCACACGCGCGAATCTTCATCGCCGTCATTATGATAATTGAAGTTCCCGCGGTACGGCAAAGCGCGATTACGCGAACACGTGCACGTACGTCGATCCCGCGAAATGCATCTCCGGCGCGCGAGGACAGTACCACGACGTAACGCATCACGGTAGTATTATTGCATCGTTATTTCATTTGACGTCACAGCATAAATACATTTTTATAAATCCTGGAAGCGCGCCTATCACATCGTAAACTGCGACTTCATCGAGTCAAAGGTCCCCCCCGAGACGGTTTTCGAAATCAACGAGAGATAAGTTGGGAGCTTCGTCAAAAAGACGAACTTGTAAGAAAATAAAATAAAATAAAATAAAAGTACAAACGTCCTTTAAAAAATTATAATTTGACGTCAAATGAGTTAGGAATTCAATGAAGTCTTCCAAATATGACTTTGCGGCGATTTAATCTCCGAATCCACTCCGAAGGGAAACTGAAACTGCAATTGATTACGAGCTATCGAGCTCCCCACTGTTGGGGTTGCAACTGCGCGAAATTAGCCGCATCCAGGGCTGATCCGGACGTAATCCGGGATTAAGGACCGCGTTTCCCCGCGCTACCGCGGCGACAGAAAATAACCGGTCGTGATAAATTGGAATTTCGCAAGTGGGAAAGTTTTTCGCCGCGCCGGCAAATTGATTACAGTCATTTCCCGATCGAGCGGCCGCTAATTACGTCGCCGCGCTACGGCCAAGCGCCGGGAGACCGCTAATTAACCCGTTATCCCTGTAACCGCTGGGTGTCCTGTGTACTTACGTAATTTGCGGCCAGATCTCCGGCGCACGGGGCTTTCATTTATGAGGTTTATCAAGGCGACGCGATTACAAGGCCATTGACGTGGTCCGCTATCACGCGAGCCCATTTACCTACTTTCTACAACCGTCAACACGCCCGCACTCTTCGACAGGACGTCGTTCGTAATGCGCTAATTGAATGCCGGCCCGGTGGGTGATCCTCCCCCCCCTCCCCCTGGATCAATTGCCGGCGGACCGTCGTAATTCGCAGCGATCAACAAAACTCGACCCCTCGAAGCTTGCGGGGGAACGTAATCTCCGCGATTTCCATGCAAATCTCAACGCGACGATTCTCCCCGAAACAGGTTCCCCGCCGTCTTTCAAACTTCGTTAAAGTCCACTTCGCAACGGCGAAACGATATATTCCGCTTACATCTGAATATGTATTTTTCAAGCCCGGCTCGAAATAATTTATCTCACATTGGCGAATCGAAGCGACATTTTATTTTTAATCTTGAAAAAAAAAAAAAAATAACGCTTAATATTTACTGACTAAAAAAAACCTCTTTTAAATTCAGAAAAACTTTTTTTTTAGAATCCCCGGAAAAAAAAAGAAAAAATAATAATTTAACACAAAAGTTCCATCCCTCTTTTTTTTTCCTTTTTCGTAAGGAGTCAAATTTTCTATTTTCCGATCAAAGATTCGTTTTTGAAAATTTCGCTGAAACGCTTGAATCGACGATGAATTCTTTCAAGAGGGGAAGGGAAGGGGGAAACGTGGAAAAATTGCGCGCCTCGTAGGGATGCGTCGCAAAGCATAACGAGAAGTAAAACGTCACGTTTTCCTGTCAGCGCGCGCGGTTCATTGTACTCTGTAACGAGGCTAAAAATAGACGGCCAGGCGGGACGGGAAAAGCGGTATTGAATCGGGCGTTTGTCCCTGCAAAAATCCCACGAGGTTCCCTATTTTTTGGCGAGCCCGAGACGCGCGGGCGAGGTGTTATTTTCGTCAGCGCGTAGCGTTTCTCACGAAATCGCAAGAACCGTCCGGCCGTACTGACCGCTCGAAGAAAGGTTCACACTTTATGCAAAGCGGCTAATTACGGACGCAGATCGCGCGATTAAATAACGACCGAGCTGAAGCCGAGGAGCTCGCGCTGCTTCATCGAATCCTTTTAATCTCTCATTTGTTATTGCGTAATTTTTAAATATTATTTTAAATCTATAATTTATCGACTGTCCCACCGGCGATCAAAGTGAAGGAAACTTGTTTCGCAGCTGCGAAGCGAGTACAATTATTTGAAGGTTTGCATTCTCTTTGTTTCTTTTTTAAATATTCCTAACATATTCTTTTTCTATTATTTTTGATGCACTGACGAAAAGGCTTTAAAATTTTTGCTTAGGTCCAAAGATAAGTAAAACGAAACATAAAGTAGAAGAGCTTGGACCGCTTCAGGGCAAATCGGGGAGGAGGGGTAAATTCAATAGAAAATCAATAGAAAATGAAACTCCTCTTCCATTAAATATATCCGCGGTTAAATCAATCAAAGTTTGGTTGAAGTGCGCCCAAGGCGCGACGGCTACCAGCCGGCTCGTCTCACTCTCGAGTTCCGCTGGCGCCCGTGGCGATAGGTGCGCGAAAACGCGCCTCGAATCGGCAGGGGAAAAAGGTTCTCGCCGTAAAGACTTTTTGCCTCGAACTATCGCTCGCGTTACAGCGCTTAAGCTGTCGGCGGGGACATCACGAGCGTTTTACGCGCGCGTTAAAACACGAACACCTACAACAACCCATCGTAAACGCTTTAACGCGCGCCCGATAAGTACTGATCGCCGGGTACACGCGTGTGCGGCAACGTACGCAGAATCGCAGCCCTTTAATTGTCTATAAACGTCCCCGGCGAGTATTTCGCATCGATAAAACTGAGAAACGTTAAGTTTTCCACGCCGCTTTATCGCCCGCCACGGTTCCGTAGCTCCTTAAAACCGCCGCGAGTTCTCGCGAGCATTTCTGAAAGGAGAACCCTTCTCTCGGTCTTCTGTCGTAAACGACGACTGCATCTCCGCGGAAAAGGAACAGTCGCGGCTTGTGGAAATAATCGTCCCGAATTGAAGAAGTTGGGCCGGATCCTACCGTAATAAACTTTGAAACGTAGGAAATTAACCAATTATATTTAATTAATCTCTTCAAGTTTTGCTGCGGTCTATTTCTTTCAGGCTTAAGGCTTACTCTACTTAGAACTAATTCCTTTGCCTTCCTGATAAATTTATCCGTTACATGAAAAACGTGTGTCTATCTTTATATCAAGAGAGAGAAATCAAATAAAAAAAAAATAAAATAAAATAAAAAAAATAAAATAAAATAAAATAAAAAATAAACACGATTTTTTTTTTGTTAGACAAGCCTGCCGTCTTTACTATAAACCGACCCTACGCGTCCAAAGATCCTAGTTCTCTCAGACAGCATGCAGCATAATTGTGAAGCGTTAAACGCGAAAGCGACGTGCATATCGCACGCTACAACCGTTCAATCTCGCGGTTGGAAATCCACGATAAATGTCGCTTTTCGAGCTCCTCTCGGTGACGAAGGCTCTGGCCGGGAAGGCCGTTATACACGGAGACGCACAATGCTGGAGTTGTATGTACATTCAGCGCGTGCTAATCGACCGAACTCGATAACTGCTCTTGACACGTGTTACTACCGGCGCGCAATTATTACGCGTCATGAAGCAACAACCCCCGCCGTGCGAATTTTCTCCCGCGATCACGCCGCTGCTCTCGAAAGTGACACTCGCAGCGTTAATCATTACATCACGGGCGATCACTCTCGCGAATGTATTTCTGTAAAATCCGCGCGGACTCTTTCGCCGCGACTCGCTGAAGTTTCATTACGTAATCGTTCGCACTTAGCGCGTCGAATTTTGCCAACGTAATATTTTCCTAATTCAATCGTTGAATTAACGACAACGTAAAACATCCGTCGATACGTAAAAATCGACGTAAACCGTAAATCGTTCTCACCGGGTTTCGGATTTAGAAAGAAGTGACTTACCTTCTCTTGCTTTCAGGTACACGGTGTTCGCCACGATGTTCTCCAACTCCATCAATTCCAGCTTGATCGGATTTGTGCGGCCGAATCGGGTGGGAGAAGCCTCGTGGCCGACGTCGGCGACGTCGATCGGCGTGGATAAGCGCGGGCGATTTTTGTCGCAGGGGAGAGACGGGGCTGCGATCAGGCAAACTCCCATCTGCGTCCCCACGGGCACCGCCGAGGTCCAGATCGATCTCCTTTCCTTCGAGGATCAGCCGAGGGATTCCGCGTGCCTTCCCCAGCGAGTTTCGAGACCGGAGCCGCCGCGGCCGGAGAAGCTCGGATGCTGCGTCAGACGATTCCCCGTTCGATTAGTGGGCGAGCTGAACTCATTTGACGCATCAATTCGACTGCCAGGAGAGATGCCTCGAATATCGCTCCTTTTCCTTCTCGATGGTGCTTCTTGAAAGGAAAAACAGGGTCCGCTTTTAGAAGAGTTGGAAGAGAGAGAGAAAAAGAGAGAGCAGCGCTGAGCAATTTCGAAGCCGTTCGCAATTAAGCTAATTGAAGCGAGTATCAAAAGAAGCTAGATCGCGAACGGAGAGCTTTTATTAATCGAGGGATAATTCCATCAGGCTGGAGCCTCTTTTATCTTAATGGGCGAAATTAACGGCCGAGCGCGCGTATATTAGAAGAGAAGCTTCCCCCGCTGCTCGTATCAAAGTCGTCGAATTCTCCGCGATCGTTTTCGCAACTGAGTCGCGGCCGACGATTCGTCGATCGCCGCGAAGTACTTCGCCGGCTCTTTCGCAACCGAGAACTCCACCAATTTATTTGCCGACGAGGACGTTCAACTCGTTCCGAGTAGAATTTATCTTCTCGACCGAATGCGGGGCTCGAACGGCGCGCTCGAATTCGCGTCGCGGAGCAGCCAGCGCCGGCAAAGCCAGCTTTCGTTATTCAGAATACCAACGCATTGTACGAAGTACACTGTACAGAATACGCGTGCGAAGTGGCGCATCACGCGTCGAGCATCGAAGCGTTAACGGGCGAAGAAAGAGCGCGTGACCTCGCGAAAATAACGCGCGGGTTCGCCAAGTGCTGCCTTTCACTCTCCTCGGCTCCGGCGGATCGCGGTGAGAGGAGAACATAAGCTACTTTCGGAGCCAACCATAATTTTGATATCTTCGAACGACGTATCTAATTTTTATATTCCAAATTATACATCTAATTGACTAAGTCACGTTTGTCATTAGAAGTGTCACGAAATTACGGCCGGACCCAGAAGTAACTGTACTTTCTTCTCGGTGAGAGATCTCGGATCGACAAAAGGCCCGCGACGACCAATCTCCGTGATGAGCGAAGAATCCGAGACGCGATCCCGAATCTCGAGCTCACTCACCTCGCCTGGGTCCTCCTCGATGCTGTCTCTCTTTCCCCTCTGCCTCCCCCTTTTTTTTTCTTCTTACGGTGCACGCGCAGGGTGAATGACATTCGTCGGGAACAGCGGATTCCTAAGGGCTCTCCTCGCGCATTTCATCTCTCCGCGCGTTTACCGGCGCGCACCACCTCGCAGACTCGCTCCCGCGCATTCTGAAACACAAACCACGGTTTTGGCTCGCATTACTACGCCCGTGAGAATTTCCGGACTATCGAACGCGAACGACGGCGCCGGGGAATTTAAATCGACACGGGTTACCGGAGCGCTAATCGCTCATTATGTTCGTGTCCTCATTATCGTATCGCTGCTTTATCTCGGAAATAAGAAACTCCTTCTCCACGTAGTTTCGTTACTGCGAAATATTACTCTACTCGCGAAATGTTAAACCGTCGATTAAAATAAACAAGTTATTTACGACGGGGATATTTGCGAAACGGGGAATACATTAAAATGCTGAGTAGGAAGATACGTTGGCCAGTTTCGCGCGTATTTCATCACTGATAACTCTCATTAGCATTTTCGAGCTGGGCGCGTCAACGGGGTCGCGTAACAGCACCGCGGATCATCGTGTTCCGCGCAAATATTTCCTCAATGTGTAGAAGCGCCTAAACGAATTCCTCGGCCACGCGGGCCGAAGTGCGGACTCGTTCGCCGCGGCGCACATGTGCGTGCGTATGAATGGCGACGCGTCGAACAGGTGCATCGAGGAAACGGGGGAACCGCGGGACCAGAGGTGGAGTCGACAGATAAAGATAACGATGCGGCTAACGCGCCGTGTTGACGACGACGGTAATCTAATAAGCGCCGCGGAATGCACGCCTATTTCCACGCATTCGCATCCGGACGCGGCTTTTTAATGCGACTCGTACGCGCCGACACGAACTTAAATTCGGCCGCGGTGAAACCGGCGGAAAAGTTTCGGTCGTGTTAAAAAGAATTTTTCAGCGACTGCGAAACAATTTTGAACGGCGCGGAAAATATCGAGGAGGCGCAAAAGATTTTCGAGCAACGCAGAAATTTATCGAGCGGCCTCGGGGAGCCGGCGGTGCCAGATGAATTTTCCCGAATCGGGCTCGCCGCCGCGGCTTTTCCAATTATCTCCAGCGGGCGGGACGCTCTTTTCCTTTAATTTCCCCGATGTCGCGCGCCCGACCAGACAGAAGTCGACTCGATTAATTCCGCGTAACGGATCGCTCGAAGTCGAACGAGCGTTAAAGCGACGCGGCGCATCGGGACTGGGACTTTTCACGGCAACGACTGACCACAAAGCTATATCTTTTTCGCGAACCACAATCTAACCACACGTTCCTGTATTTTTATAGTATTAAAAATACGTATCTTATATTCATTTTTATGTATTCTTATTTTTTAATAAAAAAATTATACCATTTTATATTTGAAACTGTCTCTATTAATTTTCTTAAAAAAAAAAAAAAAAAATGTTATTTATGTGCAGTGCATTGTAGAAATAACGTTACGTCATAAAGCCGTGCGGGATGCGCTCGGTGCTTCACGCTTTCCCTCGACATTTGTCCTACGAATTTTTTTTTCTTTCTCCTCTGGGAAAATATGATATCGCGGCGGGCGGGTTTCTGAATGGCGAAGAGTGTTAACCATTTGTGATGCACCGTGTCGCGCGCGCTCTGGAATGCGGCGCGGTTTCCGTGCTATTGTTCGAGATACGGCGATACGCGACTGTAAATTGACGACACGACGGCGCGCGACGTGTCGAGCGTGTCTGGATTCCCGAGCACGCTAACAGAGTATCCCCCCGCTATTAATTGCGATCGCATTCCCACTCGCGCGGCCGTTTAATTCGCGTCGCAATTCCGTTTAATTGCCTTTTCAAACATAATTCCATCGCGGCTCTAATATTTGCTCTTCGAGCGAGACAACGGCCGGGATACTCCGGGATCCGCCTTTCCCACATTTTCCAAGATCCCCTCGCGCTATTCACGATCCCGTTTCCCCCCGCGAGCTTCGTCGCCGTCGAATTCTTTTATTATCCTGCGTAACCGCGCACGTTTTGTCAAATGAGAACGAGAAACAAAAGGAAAACACGAGCGAACCAATTTCGCCCGTCGAAACGCGTGCGGATCGACGTGAATCAATTCAAACGCCACAGCGACTGTGATAAAGCGCGATTCGAACGAGATTCAACTGCAATTCAACGTAGGAAAAGGGAGAATGATGTGGAAAATTAAAAAAAAAAAAAAAGAAAAAAAAAACAAACAAACAAAGAGACACGAGTCGCCCGCCTTTGAAATCCTCGAGAGCTAAAACCGAGAGCGAGTTGCGTGCACGGTTTCCCCTCGCTGATCGCGATGTACGCGAGGTAGAAATTGCCAATAACGGCACGGCGGCACAATGCACGCCGCTGACGTTGATATGCATTAAAGACGTTCGCATTGTGTCAATCAGTAATGCAGTTTATACGTGACTGGCGGTATTGCAGACGGCGAGACGCGGTACATATGGCGTTCCCGCGCCGAGCTCTTTTTTCTCCGCGGACGATTTCCCATCAAGTCGAACTTTTTTCCGTTCGCGGGATCGCCGCGGAAAGCAGATACGAATTTGCGAACTTGCCGCAAGCGGGCCGGTCTTTTTTCGCTCGGCTCGAGTCGAGCTCGCTCGTACGATACGCGGGATATTGAAAAACTTGGGAAGTGACACGGCGATATAAATTTTTTTTTTTAACCCGGGAACTGATTCCCGCGGAGTCGAAATTGCGCGGTCGAAAAAGCAGCGTCGATCCGAGACACCATATATGCACCACGCGTCCGCGATACCGCGCCACGGATGCACGACACACGCGTACGTGCGGAGGGAAAAGGAGGGCGGAGGGGGGAAGGGATGGGAAAAGCCAATTCCGTCGTATCAGCGCAAATGGCTATTGGCCGACAGGAAGGCACGCCGCGCGTTCTCCGCAGAAGACGATAATAATAAACGTTTACGATCGGCGAGCACCAAATTGGAACGTTCCCTTTTACAATCCGGCCCTTAACCCGCCGCGATATTTCAATATCCGACGGCCCCTTTTTCCACGTCCCGGATTATGGATCGCCGTCGTCGCCGTGCGGGATAATTCGCGACGCGGCACGGGAGACGAGCTCTCCCCGGAATTTTTCGCGGACAGGGGGGAGCTTTCAGCAAGATAGATTGTCGGCGCGGGTTCTTGAAATTTATCCGGGAGAAACTACAATCGTGTACACGTGTGCAGGCAGATGAAAAAGGAGAGAGAAAGAGAGAGAGAGAGAGTAGGAAAAAATTGCCGACGCTTAAAGCTGCGTTGCAGCATCCCGCATTAATCACACTCGTGCGTAAAAGAGCGGTCTAACTTTCGAGCGCAAGTGCTCCGGTTTCATCGTTTTCAGAAAAAAAAAAAAAGAGTTACGTTTGCTTAGCCTGAACCCACCTTTGTTTCCCCCCAACGTTTCTTTACACATACGCGCGTTCGACAGATCGCGCATTTAATTAATATAATTCTAATTGACAATTATTTTTCACAATTGAAAGAAAACGCGAGGAGTCCGCAAGGCGTTAATGAAACGCAAATAATAGCCGCGTAAAAAAAATTTAAATTAAAAGCCTCCGTATGGAATAGTTATAATAATAGTCGCAGTTCGTGTGGATTGTTAGAAGAGCGTCTAGTGCAATAATAAGGTAACCTTGAAATGCGCCGGTGCACGCAGGACGCAGAGCTTGCTTTATTTTCGGCTGACAAGTTCCCGAGAGCGAGCGGATGCGAAATTAGTTTAAACCAGACAAAAGTTGCGAGAACGACAACGGTCGGACCAAGTGAGGCGCATTGTATTTCGCTCTCGTTACGTGCGAAAGGAACGTAATTAAATGGCAATTTTCTCCCCCCCCCCTTGTTTCCTGAATTCAATCTGAATGCTTCCGTCTCGAGAAGTATAAGGCGTCGCGACGTGCGAAATTAATCGGGGGTTTAACGATTTAAACGCAATTCATAAAACTACCTCGTTATTCCGTTTCTATTCATAAAAAATAAAGTCGCAGCAGCGCGAAGAATTTCCCGCTGATTAATCTTCGTATTATTTATCGAAACATTGACTGTCGCACAAATGTTCAGCATGAATTATAATTAAATTGTCCCTGTCGCTTAAATAAAGTGCAAAAAAATCATGCAAAATTCTTCATTAATTTCCGTTAATTTTTCTTTTGATATAAAATCGTTCTTTTTTTTTTTTTTTTATTGAGGAGTTCGCGAAAATCTGCCGTCTGTTTTATTCCACGAGGGGGAACGTTGGCGACCACCCCGTCGGTGTCGAGATACTGTATTTAAAGTGCGGTAATGGATACCTTTGACATCGATATTTTACCCACGATATTAGTTAGTTAGCAATACCCAGAAAGGGGTGTCGAATTTCGCGCGATAATCCGCGTTCAGTTTCGATCACGCGGCGGTCTCGAATTCCGCACCGCGATCTCGAATTCCGGTTCGCGATTCATAATCCGCCGTTCAACGTGGACTTCATCATTAAGACAACCTCGTCAGCAATATATTACCAAGTCATCCTGAGAGAAACGTCTGCTTTCGGACCAAGCTACGATTTTCTGATATTCCTAACGATAAATATGACTGACTTCGTTACGTTTATAATTGAGTCAATCACATTCATCGTTAGAGATGGCATAAATAAAATTGGTGGCTGGGCTCCTAAAATTATCATATCCTTCTCGAGAACGAGGGAAATCGAGCAGATTGCGCGAGTTCGATCTAGCGAGCGAGTCTCCCACCTCGCGCAGGTACACCAGGGAGAATCAAGGTTTCCTGTCGGCGAGCTACCGCCGTGAAGAGGGCTCGACAGCGAGATTTGCTTCATATTTATTCATGCGCTCCGACGACGTGTTAACGTTTGCAGTGGAAGAGCAAGCACTTCGGCCGACTACCGGCCGGCCGGCACGTGCACGCGGAAGGACGCTTTTCCTGTGTTACTCGCGGCGGGCCAGACTTTGGGATGCAAATGAATATATCACGAGTTTCAGTTGACGCGCCGGCCGCGTCAAACGAGGCGCGCATCAAAGTTCAAATTTAAAAAAAAAAATCGGAATTTAATCAATTGGTAAAGAAACTTCGTTCCGATTCGTTAAACTTCAATATAATTTTTAATCTCATACGCATATACGTATATTTTTGCCGTAGGAGTTTTATCTGACGACCCTGGAGGCGCAACCGCCTTGACGGAAGAGCATATACTTAAAAAAAAAAAACGAAAAAAAAAGGAGACGAATATCAACCTGTTGACCATCGATCCGTTTCTGCCATTCTAATTTCTGCTTTTCCGCCGAGGCCTAAACCGCATCCTGTGGCTCGTTTTCTCTTTCTTCTCCGGACAAAAGCCAAACTTTCGCGCTAATCGGCCGGCACAGTTCTCTGCCCGGTTCTTCGTGCTCCTGCATTAACGAGCGTCACGTTCGTCGTGCGAGCGACGGCGAAACGTCACGTCAGGCCCGGAGGGAATTTTTCCAGCCACGCAAAACCTTCGAACCGGACATTCGTCACGGCGAAACGACGATCCTCTCACAGGAACCTAAGCGAGAACGCGGAAAACTTGCGACGGTGACGTTTCCAGCTCCGCGTCGCGTCTCAATGCGAATTAGCGCGCGCGAGTTCACGCTCGGCGTAGCGGATAGATAAGCGTTAGGCTGGACGGGGTGGAAAACGAATTAATCGCGCGTTTACGGTTGATAATAAAGCTATCAACCGGCGGGGCTGAGTGTTTCGCCCAGTTCCAAAGGCCCGACCGGGATTCACTCTTTGCCGAGCAAACACGCTCGAGCAATCGCGTCTAGCGACGACGGTTTAATGCTATCTTCCTATTTGCCCTCGTCGGCGGCAAATAGAAGAAGAAAACCCCGCGAGCGTACTTTAAGCCCCTCCCCCTCCTTCACCCTTGGAGCGAAAGGAGCTCCGAAGTCGCTCGACAAGTATTTATCGAGCACGTGTCTCTGGACCCCCGTCTGATTCGGAATCTCGCAGCTTCTCGCCGGATTACCGGCAATTAACGATCAAAACCCGTCAGACTTCCGGGCGAGTTAAGACCTCGGACGGGAAAATAAACCGCTGAGTAATTTTTAACTTGACGTTTAACTTCGAGCGAACTTTGAGAGGAAAAAAATTCGGCTTGCCTGGTAGAACAAACTGGGAGCAATTATAAGGGTAAAAGTATCCGAGGCTGTCGCGAGCGAATCTGAAATTATACTCAGCGATTTAATATTTGTATAAAAAATTCGTATTCTTTGCGTTATTAAAGTCTCGCTGGCTTGAGGAATAAAAGAGGAGGGAGGGCAATTACGAGGTTAAAGTATCTGAAACTTTCGCGAGCGAATCAAGACGTTCATCATTATTTAATGTTCGAATAAATTATTATTCTTCTTATTAATATCTTATTAATATCCTTTTTAATAATTAAAAAAAAAAGAAAAAAGAATTTGCTTTCCCGGAAATTTTATATCATCGGTCGTCAAATATATTAAATACGTTAAATAGAGAACGAAAAGAGAAAGGAAAGTAACTGCTCTTGTACCTCCGGCAAAGAATGGAATTTTAAATTTATCAGAGGAAAGCTGAAAATCAAAAGAATGATATCCAATAAGTGGAGCACTTCGCGCATAACGTTTCTCCAGAAACGATCGAGATAACAAATTCGACGAAATTTCCTTCGCATTTAAACGCCGAATCGCCGATTTAAACTTGAAATGGAACTCTCGGGCGATTTAAACTTCAATAAATCGATACGATCCGAGGGAGAAAAATAATTAAGTCGCCAGGATAAGTTTTTCCAATTTTCGCAGCGATTCAAATAAATTAATTACGTTATTATTGCGCCGATAAAAACGTATTCTTAGCCACTTTACCAAAAGTAAAACAGCCATCGCGTTAATTTGAACGTAATGTAAGCATTCAGCTTGAATCCTTGTTAAACCGAGAAAAATTAGTTTCAGATTGAAAGAAATATTCGTGCTACTGCAATTATCGTCTCACTCGCGCGCGAGAATCTCGGTCTCGATTTAAGAACGCCTTTCTTTTCTTCCTGCGGGCTGCGACGTGGAAACCGGATACTCGCCGGACGATATTCAAGTAAGCTACCGCGGCTTCCGGGGCACTCGAGGCGACGGCAAACGCTCGAGCGCGTCCTTGATGTCCGAAGGATCAACACGCGGGGGGGAGGAGGAGGGAAACGCGTACGGCTTCTTGAAGGCCAGCACCTGCCCGCGACAGCCGTGAACTTGGAACTTGGGAGGTCGTGCCTCCGTGCGTGCGTGAATGCGTGCGGGAAACGTGGGAGCGTACGTGAGACCGAAACGTCAACCTCTCGCCCTTCCCGCCCCCCTACCCCCTTCTTGTTTCCACCCCTCGCCTCACCTCGACGCCGGCACGGAATCTGTCACGCTAGCTCTCGCGAAGGAGAAAGGAAGAAGGAGAGAAGAGAGAGACGGCCGAGGAGACGCCCGGAGGCTGCGATTCGAAGTGAAGTCGGGCGAAGACGCGACGGCCCGACGGCCAGAACGGAGCGCATCATCCGCGCGGGGAAAAGGTACGGCGTTACCGACAGAGCGGCGCGTCTCGCGATTATGAACGAGCGGCTCTCGTCCTCGCGTGCCTATCGCTTACCTCCTGCGCTGGCTGGCCACAGGTGAAGGCGCCGGTTGTGATGACGGTGACGCGTGTGGATCTCCCCGAGTCGCCGGCGGCGCAGCTTGCACGGTCCCTCTTGCGGCGTTCACCCGGCGGCGGGGCCGACACCAACACTGACAGACTGAGCGCACTCGGGCTGACAGATAACGCGGCCGTCTGCGCCGTACACGAAAAGAGCACAATGGCCGACCGCGCGCGCCTCCGGTCTCGCGCCTCTCGCGGTCACGATCCGCCGCGCGGGCCCACGAGGCGCGCTTCTTCCCCCCCTCCCCCCCTTAGCCCCTTGGAAGGAGCGAGAAACGCGGCCTGTCTGTCGTCTTCTTCTGTTCCTCTCTTTCTCACTATTGCTCGGCAGCGCGCGCCCGACACGGGGGCGGCCGTCGTCGCGAAAGGACCACTGTCTCTCGAACCCGAACGATTTTCCGTCACCGATTGCGCGCCCCGATCGCGGAAGGAGAGCTCGTCCGGTCGCTCGTCTCGCGGCACCGAGCGTGCCACGCACCGTTCTACGCAAGGGACAAGTAGCGACTGACTGGCGTGCCGCGACGCCCGCAACTGCCGCGCGACGGCGGCGGCGGCGAGCGGCGGGCGGCGAGGGTGCGAACGTAGGAACGAAATGGTGGAAGCGGGAGGTTGAGGTAAGCTCGGGCGTGCGCGCGTCGACGATCGCGATTGGGCGTGGTGGAGTCCCTAGACTCACTCGTGTATCGACCGCCACCGCCATTGCTCGACGCTGACCAGCGCGCAAGTTTTGAACGCGCGCGGAAGACAAAAGTGACACGAGACATTAAATTTAGATTTATTGCTACGTGAAGCGCACTTGTTTTTTAATCGAATCCCTGTCGGCGCGAAATTTCCAAACGAATCCTTCAATTTTTTAATGTAATATTATTTATTATTACACAGCGATGTTGATTTTTAAATAATGTTAATAAAAATTTTATTTAATTTCCATCGTATCGATAATGTTGGTTATTATTAAAATCGATAATGTAATTATTCAAAGTTTATTCACGCCAGACATTTGACGAACTAATAGTAATTTCGAAATATCGATTATGTTACGACACATATTTATTGAAAGCATTGAAGCAGGCCGTTCTAATAGCAGTCGGCGGGCGCAAGCGATATGCAAGAAATGTAGAGCCGGGAATGTTTGCGAGATAAACAGAACGCCTGGAATGTCCGGAAGAAATCAAGATTTTTCTTACTGTCAACCGATTCTTTCAATGAATTTCGAGCGACGATACAAGGAAATTTTCCTAAAAGATAGACTGGTGTAGTTCAACATATGATTATGGATGATTCGATAGATGCATATTAAATATTATATCAGCGTCTAGACTGGGGGTTTTTTTTTTGGTGTGTAAACGTTCGACAAATAAAAATAACATGACGTATAAAAATGATACGCTTCTTCTTGAAAGCTCTCGACGGACACTAAACATTGTATATTACACGCACACTCGCTCCTCACGCGAACGCGAAGGGAAATTCATAGAGCGAAATAAATTACTCGAAGTTCCGAGCCCGAGATCGATTATTTCGAAATCCAATTGCTAAACAACTCTTTAACTTGCGCGTGTTCAGTTTAAAATTCGCCCGCGTGGAGGTCCATGTGGGTCACTTTCGCGTATATAACGAATAGAGTTTAAAATTCCAAGTAGTTATCGCAAAACTTGAATAATCGGGACTCTTTTTTTCCTCCTCTTGTAAATTTTCCACATAAATTTAAATGATCAGTCACGCAAAGAAATTTTTAACCGCCGCGAACGAAAATTTATCGTTGATTTTCGCATTTGCTGGAATATAGACCGTCGCACGGAGAATTTACAGCGGCATAAATTGTAATTATAAATTCTGCCCGTGTCACTTAGACTGATTGAGTGCAAAAAATATGCGACGTTACAGCGTTCGCTGTTATTTAAGTTATTAAATTAATTATTCAAATTAGATATCCACCTCCGTTAATTTTTCACAAACAATTTTTGCTGTAACCACGAGATCGCTTTTTATTAACTAAAAGCTATTTTAGTGTAAGCGGAAAATAGTAGCTGCGTTCACAAATTTTCAAATACCGCAGAAAGCATTTATTTCATTTCTTTCTTTTTTTTTTGTTTCCCTTTTTTTTTTTCTTTATTCTTGTTTGATTGACACGCTGTCTTTATTAATTTTTATCTCCCTTAAAGGCTGCACTTCCGCCGACAGTATAACGTGACGAAAGTGCGATTATCGAATCAAACTTATCGAGCGGAGAGATTGGAGCCGCTCGGCGATGTTGCGTGCTTAATCGGGCGAAACGTGCGCCTGCGATCAGACGGCGAACGTCAGTCTCTGCACCTGCAGCATCCCCCTGCACGATTCATGACGCCCGTCGTCATCACGGGCGCAAAAAAAGCGCTCCACTTTCGCTTCTCTATGTCTTTGTAGTGGCCGGCTACTCACGGCAATCATCCTCGTATATACGACGCGGACGCGCGCGCACCGTCAACAGCTTCCAAATAGGCTGCGTGCCGGTATCGATTGGGCATTAATAATTCAGTCGGGCGAGAGCACTGATAGTAAACTCTTATTTATTCATCGACGTGACACTTTTTCAACCGTCTTTGACCCACCGAGCGATAAGTCGCAATTATACCCGAGCGTGTTCCGGCGCGGGTGAGAAAAACGAGAAAATTATGCGCGCGATCAGCGGAGGCACGAACTTCATCGATCAAATTTATTTTTCATATTATTCCCATCGTCATTAAACCCTATTGATTTTATTTGCCGCGCGTTTTTCTGCGCCCGGCGCCGTATATCTCGAGCATCAAAACTCCGAATATCCACATGCGAGGATGAAAGAGCGCTGCCAAACGAGCGATCTTCAATGAAGAATGAAGAAACAGACGTGAAAGGATCGTTTATCAGTTCGCGGAAAGCCTCTCTCGTGCGTGAGGGAAGAGGAGAAAAAAAAAGAAAAAAAAACCTGGAAAGTGCCTTTTTTTAGTCGCGTGCCAGAAATCGTTTACGCGTCAAACATCACCCCCTCGTCCCTTCATCCCCCGATATTAGAAGCGCCTCGTGATCTAAGTATGTCGAGGATTTAGCTGTGGGCTGTTTTTGCTAACGGCACACAATAATTGCTTGGCCACGCGTTTACTCGCGCGATTAGGCGGAATAAAACGAGTTGAAAGTGAGGGCCGTCATACGAATTATACGAACTTTTTCTAATAGCGGTATCACCGAGGCAACGATAATGAAAAAGAGAATAAATTAAAAAGCAGAGCCAAAGAAAAAAAAACCCTCCAATTAATTCGCGCTTTTAAATCATCCGGTATTGTATTTCTTTTATTTATAAATAAATTAAAATATATAAGACTATAATAAAATTCATAAATTCACGAAAGATTAAATAATAATTAGAATGTAAATTTACAAAGCCAAAATACTCCATCTCCCTTCGGTTTATTCAATATTAAATTATTAATTCGACCGCTCAAAATTTATAATAAACTTCAGAAGAAATTATTCAAAATATTTAATGCTAAAAAAAAATAATTAAAAAAAACTAGTTCGATAGCATACTCGTTTCTTTCATCGACGTTCCCATTTAGCGTGGCATAAGCCGGTGATCTCTTACGGTGATTGCGCAATCATTACGAACGTTGAGTATTGAATGATGAAAACCGTGTTTTACTCAGGGCTTTCTAAACTTTTTTTTTTTTCTTTTAGATTCAGCTGCCTATTCCCCTCTTGGCGGTGGATGATGACATCCGAATTCATGTCCAATCTGTCAGAGAGGAGAAAACACGCTAGTGCACTTACTCACTTTCTCGGGACACATATATTATCGAGACAACCCGCTGATAGTAAAAAAGGCACGAGATAGAACGTGACGCATCTGCACGCGATAAGGACACTCGGCAGCAGTTTCAGACTCATGAAATTAGACACGCTATTTGAATATAACTAGAAAAGTTTTTTCTTGTTTTTTTTACTAATATAAATAAATAAAAAATAATTATTACTAATTATTGAATTAATAATTATTAAATAAATCAATCATTAAAACAATGAATAGTAACGACACGCAATTCTATCGAACACGTACGGGATTTAATAATTACTACGAAATTTAATGACTCCCGACACTTAGATTTAACGATATGTTTTACGAAGTAAACTTTAAAAAAAATTCAAAATTGTCAGAACTAAATTATGAGTCCCGCCCCGCCACTTCGTAGATTATTGCGTCCGTTCTGTCTTATCTGTTCCGTTTTTATTCCCTGTCTATTCGAATTTAATGCTCTCCAACGTGAGGCGATGATAAATTGCGGTATATGAAACATCCGATCTTGAAAAGCCGCCGCGATATAGATATACGAAGACGTGCCGCTTTCGAATACTGTAACGAGGTCAAGCCCGCCTCTCAAGATATTTCGCGTAGATTATCAAAGCGCACGCTCGAGCCTTATTATTTTATTTATCCGTTTCTTTGTGCCATTAGGCTTTCGCGTAAAGGTGCCACGGCTCCCTTCGCGCGCGGGTGCGCGTAATGAAAATCTAAATTGCTCTCCACGTGCTGTTAACGTAATGTGCCGTTGAGGTCGCAATGCGACCTCATCAGGATTACCGAAATTCAACCGTAGTAATTGAGAGTTAAACTGGTTCGCTCTCGTCTACGTGCATGACGAAGCAATGCGCCGCGCATTTCCGCGACGCTACAAGATCTCGGAGACGCTATAAACGCGACTCGAATCCGTCACACCAGGTCGCATTCGCTAACGAAATCGAGAAAATTGGTCTGCCGGAAGTGGACCTCAGCTTCCGTCCGCGCGAACAAATGTCGAGCCGAACCGACTGACGCTAGGAAGGATAACGAGCATCAGTTCGGACTTTTCATCTTAAAATAGAATTGATTCATAGCGCGAAGAAAAAAAAACAAGAAAAAAAAGAAAATAATTTCTACGCTTTGAACTAAACCCCTTCATCGAGTCTCAGTCGAGCTCTATCCGATGCCTAAAAAGATTTCCTCAGTTATCACTTAAGGTATCTGTTCGCACGAAAAAGTGTGTATTTCCTCTGTAGTACTGTATTTATTTTACAATTTGCGAAGTAACGCGACGGTAATTCGTTTTAAATTGAAGCAGTAGAGCGGCATGACGAGCTTTAGATTACATTTGAAACCCTGATAATCGAGAAGGACGGAATAATTGTCGGAGGAGGCCCTGATCGAGAGAAGCGTGGCGTCTCTTCCTCTCGAAATCGTCCGTCAAGGACTGGGGTAGTCATAGCTATTCTAAACGCGTCGGCGTTGACTTAAACGGGTCATCGGGGCTACGACTAATCGTTCAGGAAGAGATCGACGCGAGAAAAGAGGCGATCCGCCATCTCGTGCGATGATCTTTATAAGCCGGCATACGGGGAGCGAACGCGTTGCGTGAGTGTTGCGTGATCAGTAGCCCGCGGAAATCGTGTGCGAAATGTGCGTGCACGATTTCGAGACGGCGATTTTTCCTGCGTGTTCACCGAGCGAAAGAATCCGCGCGATCGAATCGCGAGTGCTCGTCGAAACTTCCCTCGGGTGAGAACGTCGCGGACAAATTGCGCGAAAAAAGAAAAAAAAACAATTTCCGAGTGCCGCAAAATATATTCAAATTAAATATAACTTGATTTTCGTACTTGGAATATCGATCGTCGCACGTGGCGTTTCTATCGAGATTAATTGTGATTGTAAAATCTATCGAAAGTTCATTTTATAATCGTACTTATCAGCGCACTGATTAAAAAAAATTGTAATTATAAATTCTGTCACGCGACACTTAGATCGATTGAGCGCAAAGATATATCGTATTACGGTGCTTGCTAATTATCTATCTGCCTTGGTTAATTATTCGCACACAGACGAGTTTTCCTACGAGAATTTTGCTTTCCGGCGAATGAAGCGCATGCAACGGTATGCCGAATACAAGTCGCGCGAGCTGTGCTTAGATTTTAATAATAATTCCCATTAAAGCTGCCCGAACCCGAGAGAAAAAAAATGAAATTGCCGCTGCAACGAGCGGGAGTCGCGTTTACCTTGATAGCGCTATTACCCATATTTGAATTTTGCACGAGCAACAACGCTACCTGGATCAGCAGTGACAAGAGGACGCGCGTTGCGAGGAAGCTGAGGAAAGATTTCCGTAAGCTGAAGAAGCAGGAGGGAGCAGTGAAGCTGATAGGAGGCGAAAACGGCGAGCACGAAGGTGCCGAAACTTTATACATTTCGCGCAGATTATTTAATTTTTAAATATCCGCCGACAATTTAAAAAAAAAAAAAACCGGAAGCGACAGTTTCATTCGGAAAAAGCGTCGTCAAAAGGGAAGAATGGCTTTCAAGTCGCCGGGGCTCGGGGCTTGTCGTGAATAACGGATAATAAATGAAACGGTAATAAACGGAATTCTCTTGTTCGCGAGTTTTATCTCGCTTTATTCCGGGATGATGCGCGCCGCGCGGAATTGTCGAGGAAGCGCCGTGACGTACGCGGAACAAAGGAACTCCGCCGCTCAGTCGGATCAATTGGCGGGGCAATCAATTACGGACGCATCCTCTCGATTTTCTTACCGCGACCGAGCGGCGGCGTATCGATTGTGCAACGCTGACGAAACGTGTGCGCGCGACGAGGCGCGGCTCCGTCTCCTCGTAAAACCGGCAGGAATGAAGGCGCGTACACGCGCGACTCGCTCGGGGGTTGATATTTTCCCCGCGATAAAGCGCGGCTCCGGCAACATAAACGGGTTATAAATCTTCTCCTCCCCCTCGCCGTTCGTTTCCCTCGCGTTTCTTCTTTCCTCCCGTTTACCCGCTCCGTTTCGCGAGAATAAAGAGCGAGTCGCAAATCCCGCTTCCCGCATGATGACGATTAAAAGGGGTCAACTCGCGGAAGGTCCAGCGGCCACGTGTCGCAGCCTCCAGTACGTCATGTGTGTACCAGGAATTGCCGGCCAGCGTGGTCGTAAAATCGGACCGCGTTATAAGGTCACGATCCCCGGTGACGATGCCGGCCGGCTCGTGGCATGAAAAGGCCACTGGACCACGCGATTTTCCTTCCGCCTCTGTACGGGGACCGAACGAGGACAGGCTCAGCTGAAGAACGAAGCTTAAAGATTTCAAGCTTTTTAATTTAAAAATCAATTTTTAATCGTAAAAATGTGGCAGAAGATTTTAATCATTTTCCTCCGATTATTCCTCGTAATTGAAAATTGAGTATATTTTGTTTCATAAGTTTATCTCACGGATTTGAAACTCATATATATGTATAAACGTGAAAGAAATCTTTACGTGTACGGTAAATGTTTCAACGCTCTTTTTTTTTCTCTTTTTTTTTTTTTTTTTTTAAGCAACGGTCATTCGAGCGAGACCGAGAGTTTGAAAAATCGGCCGCGTTCTTCTTATCGCGCCAAATCGATTCCGCGACAGGAAAAGAAATACGTAAGCACGAGATTTTATTGCTGTATGCGCAGGAAACGTGGAAATACTTCACAACGGCAAGTGGGGCAGCGTGTGCGACGACGAATGGGACGACTTGGAGGCCAGCGTGGTTTGCAAGCAATTAGGCTTTAGCGGTGCAATTAAAGCGACGACTTATGGCCACTTCGGCCAGGCGAGAAGTGAGAGACGAGATATTTATTGCCTTTCCATCTGAAATCGCCCGGCTTTCGCGGCCGAGTTGCGTGATGCCTCTGAGACGATCGAGATCGTCCGTAACAAGCCGTTCGTTTATTCCAATTTATCGGCGGGCACGTGTTATATTTTTAGCGTTGACTTTTATCCCTGAAAAATTCGCGGCAACGACATCGCGGACGTCGTCACTTTATCACGTTCTATTTCGCGCGAAGCCACCGGTTTGTCCAAGCATGCGCGGGTATTGTTTTATCGTTCGGCACGTAAAATTGAAATACAAAGTATCGCGCGACGTTTTATATTAAAAACTACCTCAAAGGAAGGTACTGGATGGATAACGTTTATTGCGATGGGTCCGAGGCCGAGCTCGCGGAGTGCCGCTTCGACGGATGGGGTATCTCCGACTGCGGCGGCAACGAAGCTGCGGGCGTTATTTGCTCGCACGATGGAACAACGAGAGCATCCCCGCCGCAAGAGAAACCGCCGAGGGCCAGGATAAAGGACACGCATCGCCAGGGCACGGCCTTGCGACTGTCCGGGGGACGTGTGCGCACCGAAGGCCGGGTGGAAATCAAACTGGGTGGCGCAGGTAGGAAAATAATTTCTATCTCGAAAATTGTCGATAAAATTAATAATTAAGTATTAGATGTGCAAAAAGTTGAAATTAATTCTTTTAATTTTCTTAGCGGCTCACCGTGCGCTATTTAAATCGTCCAAAAGTAAATTTATCTATATATTCGATTAATTTCTATGAATATTTAATTGAACAGTTTAATTTTTAATCAAATATTATAATTTTTATTATTTAAATGTCGGTGAAGAAAAATTGTGACTCGAGCCCGACGTGCGAAACTCACTCGGTTTTAGATTGGGGTGTTATTTGCGGTGACGGCTGGTCCATCCTCGAAGCCGCCGTGGTTTGCCGTCAATTGGGCCTCGGTTATGCCTCCGACGCGGTGCAGACTAATTTCTTTAGCGATGGGGAAACGATCCCCATGTCAGTCAGCGGGGTGCAGTGCGACGGAAACGAAGGGAATCTGGCGGAGTGTTTACATGACGCGGTTGCAGATTGCCCAGGTAGTCCTCGCGCTTTTTAGAATATTTAGCCACGATATTCATATAACGAACGAAATAATAAAACGCGACGAGAAGACGAGGCACGAAGCTTGTCTTAAAAAATAAACCCAGAACTTTTGGGCGCTTATCGCATCGCGGTGATTTTCCCGTGATTGTAGGCTCGGCGGAGAACGTAGCGGGGGTGGTGTGCCTTCGAGAAATGGCCGATCTCGTGTTCGACCACATCGAGCTGATGCGCACGGCGCACCTGGAGGACCGCCAGCTCTACTGGCTGCAGTGCGCGATGGAGGAGAACTGCGTGGCCTCGCAGGCCTACAAGACGCAGCGCGAGTCCGAGGATTGGCATCTGGAGACCAGGCGACTGCTGCGCTTCACCGCGCGGATCTTGAACGCGGGCACCGCGGATTTCCGGCCGTCCGTGCCGAAGCACCTCTGGGAATGGCACATGTGCCACATGTGAGTCAATTAACCGATTAATGGATCGGGCGGCCGAGCGCCAACGGCAAGTCGTAATCACCTCCGTTTCGATTACAAGTCGACGTGGGCGTTCTCGGTGCACGAGCACTCACCCATTGACAAATAAATGTCCGAAATAGACGAGTTATATAGAGAACCTTCGAGTACGCTCTGCACTAAATTATTCGAAACGCAATGTTTGACCGAGAGTGCTTTCCATTCGCAGGCATTACCACTCGATGGAGGTGTTTGCCACCTTCGACGTGATCGATTCGGCCGGCAATAAAGTCGCCGAAGGTCACAAGGCGTCCTTCTGCCTCGAGGACAATCAATGCATGCCCGAGGTCCAGCCTAGGTAAGGAGTCCCGATAACGCGTATTAACAGCCGCGGGTCCCTCGCGGATAGGAGACACGTGATTCTACCGTTCGCTCCTCTTCGTGTTTACTATCGCGATTGAATCCGCGTATTAATCCACGCTCGTAACGCGAGGCGTCATTATCGTTTCAGATACAAATGCGCCAATTACGGAGATCAGGGTATTTCCGTTAATTGCAGTGACATTTACAAGCACAATATCGACTGCCAGTGGGTGGACATTTCCGAGCTCGAGCCGGGACATTACACGCTCAAGGTACGGCCGTAACAAAGCCACCTCCGTAAATATCGAGCGCGAGATATCCTCAGGAAGAGCGCTCGCGGGCGAGAGAGAATGTCGCAGCTACGAGGTACCTTTTGTTTTCAGGTCGCGGTGAATCCCGAATTCAAAGTCGGGGAGATGTCGTTCGATAACAACGCCGCGGTCTGCACTCTACTTTACACGGAAACTTTCGCGACTGTCCACAGCTGTACGATGGGACGTCCGTGACGCTGTACGGTCGCGAGATTTTTCTGGCCGGTCCACGGGGATGAGAGATGTTGACGTTGGCTGGAAGCAACGTACCGCGATCTCGCGAGATCCAGAGATCCGCGGGTGACTTTTAGGGGCAGAACTTTGAAACGGACGCAAAACGCGGCACGAAACTCAAGTGGCAGTCGTGAAAATAAATATTAAAAAAAATAAAGTCGGGAGTTGGCTCCGTACTTTCGCGAGTATTTCGATAAAATTAAAAACTCAACGCGAAGTTGAGATAAAAAAAAAGAAAAAGAAAAAAAAAACATTTTTGAGGCTCAGCCTTAATTTCCATTGTTTCTGGCCAAAAGATCTCGAATCTTTGTCCCACATTTTCGCTACAGCGCGCAATCTTTTTCGTCTATTTCCCCGGTTAATACCGGGCGCAGGTGATGACAGCTTTTTAAAGAACTCGTCTTTCGTATCCGCGAAATAGCCGGTCTCCGCCAGCGGCCTTCCCAACCCCGTCGCCTTTATTCACGCGATTTTTCGGGTAATTACAGAGCGCCGCGACCCTCTACCCGGGTAATTACTAGCGTGGCTATGTAGGTATCTAGGCCTGTAAGCGCCTGGCGAGCGGCAGCCAGCGGTGCGGATCGAAGCTGCCACTTCCTCGGCCGGCATGCTGGCCGTGTACGGAGTCTCACGTTTCGGAGTCTAGGACTGAATTTATAGACGTCCCTTGACTGTCGAACTGCTCTAGATCCGTCCGCCGGTCTCATCCCGGAGCGGAGGAAAGACGGGACCTAGCGGAACAATGGGCGAGAGACGTCGCCGCGTTCAATAAGAGCCCGAAACGGACGTTCACGATAGCGCTCTCTTCTCCCGAGGGGTCGTCCAATCTCGCGTGCTCGGCTACGTTAATTACGGCTCCTGGGAAAATGACTATCTCGGCCGCATCGGAGATACAACTCGCCCCAGGCCGGGTCTAGGATAGAGGCGTGTTACGTCACGCTCGAACACTATGCCACCATTGGCTGCTCGCTACCTGGCAGGTGTTCCCGCGCGGATGTATCTACCGGGATAACTATATGCTCTCGCATTCGTGCGCACATTATTCCCGAGTGCCACGACATTGCTTGTTACAAAATTCGACGAGCTCATTAAGAACTATCGCTAATTGAACAGCCTCGTAGACTACGGATTTATATATTAAAAAAAAATTAATGGAGATAACATTTGAATTTTTTATTGGAAGACTCCTAAAAGTTTCTTTCATAAACTTGGGATTATCCGAGTGTTCTGAATGATGTATGCACAAAGGTATCGTGGCAAGTTCGTTAAAGAACGAATATTCTAAAGGGTATTTTTATATTTCATTAAGCCGGAATGCGTAAAAATAAAATTCTTTTTTAATTGTACGGAATATTGTTCTCGCGAGTGTCGTTCTGTAATTTGAACTTTACAACTTTAACGACGCCTTTTCGAAGTGCGAGCTGCGAGCTTAATGACACAGCGAACTTCATCCAATTCGCATTTTAATCTCCTTATGCAACGGCATTAAAAGTCGACTGACAATTACTTACGTATCGCTTCTAACGGCAACGTGATCGATCGCATAATTCATTTAAAAAAAATCATAGGGGCAGCCCGAGAGCTGTACGGCTTCCGTGGAAAACGTCGAGTGTTGCGCAGTAGGAATCGCGACGACTTTTGTCTCGCACGTCGCGGCGAAAAAGGGAACACTTGGCGACAATTGTCACACCTTGGGGACCGCGATCGTTGAATAAAAAAAAGGAAAAAAAAAAGAAAAAGAATTCCTCGACGCGGCCGAATCGTCAACAATAATTTATCAAACGCCGGGAAAGTGAGCTTCGAAGTGATGAAACTTTCCAAGGAGCGGAAACTTCTCGATGCGGGGCAGTCAGCCGGATGCATCCCGGCGGAAATGATATTCGCGAAGTAGAATTTTTCCGAGCGGCAAGACTATATCGCGAGACGGGGGGGAAGAGGGAGGGGGAGAAGATCGATATCGAAGCTGGAGTCCCCGAGCTCTAAGTCTGAGCCTGAAGGAGACCCTCACGTTCGTGGCAATCGCAAAAATTGGAGCAACAAAGCCGGTGGCGTGTGTTTCGTACCGATTGTGTGTACGCTTAACGACGAAGTGGCGTTCGTCACGCGATTTAATAAATGCCATCGAAATTAATGCTCGGGAGAACGGACGGGACTCTCGTGAAGAACGCTTTTCGTGCTAAATAAGTCTTCGACCTATATAACGTCGTCTAAAATCAGAACTGTTAAACACTGATCTTTACGCTTATTACGTAATAATAGAAAAAAAAATAATAATAATATATGAAATAATGTAAAATAACAGTCAACAGTTATATAATTATTGCATAATTTGTCTTTCCCCTGCTTGTTTTAATGTTACTTCATGAAACAAATAAATGATAACGAAATGCGGGAGATATAAATTCTGAGAGCTTCGCAAATTAATTTACAGCTATTAGTAGATAATCAGAATAATGAACAAACGCTCGATATTTCATTTATTGGAGCTTGCATAAATTATTTGTGTCTTAATAATAAATTCAACGATGGCAAATAATAAGCTCATTAAGCTAAGTATCGTTTTGTTATGTTTGAGTGCGAGCGAACAAATGTTATGTTCTGAAAACATGACATTATTGGAAACTACAGGCGACGTTATTTTAACTGGTAAGCAACATTCAGTAATAATATACTCAATCGGTTTTAAATCTAAAAATGTAATGTGTACGTAACCGTATAATAATGTAATAATTTATAATCACACGAATAAAAGAATTTTTTTTTCTCCATAAATATTTTTTAATCAAGCAAGGGAAATTTTAACAAATTCTTGTATTTATATTTATTATTATTATTATATTTTTATTTTATCTTCTGGCAATTGACAATTGTCGACGTTTAATCAGTCTTAGTGGATGCTAATTACGGACAATACTGCAACGTGTCGTCATCCAAAGGTCTCCAGCAAATCTCAACGATATTACACGTAGTGCGAACCATGAACAAACACGACTATCTGCCAGGCGTGAAATTAGGTACGTAATTAGACTATTTTTGCGTCTATTAATTAATACCGCAGTCATACAAAAAGTATGAAATAAGAGTAACACAAAATCTACGATTAATCAAAGATTTTTTTTTTCTTTCTTTCTTTTTGTTGTAAAAATATTTTATTAATTTAAATTTTTTAATTTCACATCTGTACGTTATTTTACCACGTTTCGGATCAATATAATAAATCTCAAGATACACCCAAAAAGTTTCGCGGCCTCGTGAATAATTATCATGTACGTCATACAGGACTAAGGATCTTCGACACGTGTCACGACGGGATTACGGTGTTTAGGCAAGTTTTGCGGGCGCTGGTCGAGCAAAGTTACGCGCCGGATTACGAGATGGGCGTGCTGCTGCCTTCGCGGTACGGGCGCATGATGGATCACCTGCGCGATCACGGGAGTTTCGCGATCGGTGTCTACGAGGCGCGGGACCTCGCGACACCCGCGATCGACGTTCTGGCGCATTACATAAGCACCAGGTACGAGGTCGTCGATTTGGTGCACGCCAACGCGGAGCCCGTTCTCAGCCGTTTCCTGAACTCTACCAAGGACGCCGGTGTCTGCGTGAAGAAGATCGACAAGCACGTCAGCGACGCGAACTTTACGGAGACGATCGCGGTGGTGGTCGGAATCGGCGAGAAAGACGACGTGCTACGATGGTTGAAGAACGCGGAATCGAAGGCCTTTAAAGAAACCTGGCTCCTGCTGCCGCTTGACGAATCGGACATCGACGGTAAGTACCCGAGTGGAAATTCATCTATAAGCTATTCTGATTTTGCAATTACTGCCTAGATCGCCGTATCCGTTTAGCCACTGTCCAGCGCGAGCTACATAGTCAGGCTCAATTCCCACTCGGGTAGGTTTAAGTAGCATCGAGCGACGGGATTTCGCGGTAACAAGTTTTTATAATTTTAATTTTTGATTTAATTTATAAAATTATATGTTTTTCCTTTTTCTTTTATTTTTATTTTTTTTAATTATTAAATGATTGTTACTTGTGCAATGTTATCGCGATTTCCAGACGACTTGTTGCGAATACAGGAATGTTAATTGTCATTAATGCCAACTATTACACTAAATATTGACGCCAAGTTGTTCCTGCAACAGCAATTACATTATCCGAGTTCAGTCGTGGCAGTTGATGAAAGTTAAGAGACAGTTTCAGCGACGCCGTTTAACTTTAATCTCAGTTTGAGCGGCCCTTTGTTTCTGTCCGGAATTAAAGCTAAAACGAGACAACAGGACGTTTAAACTGCAATTAAAAGTTAATCGCGTTGCCGGAATCATTAAATAAATTCACTTGCGCGAGGAATACAGTGAGGATGCCAACGCGTGTATAAAATCGAGGCGACGCTCCGTTTGTGGATCTCTTTCTCAAAAAACTTCAGTTTCGATAGTCGATTGTGTTTCCGCGATGGCCTTATAGTATGAATACGATCTAAATTTAGCGAACAACCGTTAACTTTCCAGATCTCATGCCACCCGGATCGTACGTCGTTAAGTCAGAAGTTCCTCGGTTCGACGCCGAGTTCTCGGACGAATTTTTTAACAACTCCGACGACTCGGCGTCTCGCTCTCCGTATTTCCTCGATATTGGAAAAGCCGTAATCGGACTGGCGGAGGTCTTCCGAGACGTTCGCGAGCGAAGCTGCGACATCGAAAGCGATGGGACCGACGTCGCGACGCGGATCTCGAAAACACGGCGGGAGATTCGCGATTCCGATGTCTACGAGACACTGCGCGTGCAGCCGCAATCGACCTCGGTGAGATACGTCGTCGCTTTAAAGACGCCGCATGGTCTCGTCAATGTCGCGCTCTATGAGATCTCGATGCCCGAGCTACGTATCCTGCCGAAGGAAACGATACCTGAGAAGCCGCGACTTTGTTTGGACCACCTCGTTAAGAACTGCGAGAACTGCACGAATTTTCAGGATCATCCTAACGACGTTGCGAAAGGTAAAATCGCCGCGGTTGTAATATCGCGGATGTAAATTACAACGCCTGTTTTCGATGCGTTAAATGTTTTGACTTTTCAGTGGACGTCGTAGACGGGGATTTCTTGAAAGGCAATATCTACGTCACCGTTTTCCTGACCGCTGTCGTGTGCGGTGCTCTCGCGTGCTGCGCGATGGTGACTTTCATAGCTCACTGTCTGGTGAACGGGAAAATCCTCGACGGCAATCCCGCGCTCACGATCGGCCTCGTTCTGGCCGACCTGTTCACCCTACTTGCGGCGATCCCTTTCTGTATGGGGGACGATTATTTCGGCGCGGATAACCTGAACGCTTGGAAGATCCTCCTCACCACACTCGCATTCGGCCTCACTCTTTCGATCATGCTCTCAAGAGCTCTATTCCTGGTTTTATCGAGAGACGGCGTGTTCATCGTTCACATCAACGGATATCTGCAGAGCCTCATGGCGTTCTTCATGTTCGCCGTGCAAGTCGCCATGTCGACCATGTACTTTTCTCTAAATCCAACGAGCTCGGCGATAACCGCCAGAAGCCTCACTTTCATCGCGTTATTAGGTACGTACATATATCGATTCAGTTCTTTACCGAATTTGTGATTTAGATAATCATAAAAGTAATATTAAATTTTCGAATTATTTAAAATAAATTTTTTTTTATCTTGAACAATTTTATTTGCTTTGCTTTGAAATTTGTTTGATTCTGATATTGATATTAAATCTTTTCTTTTTCATCGATGCACGATTTTAATTACAGCGCCACTACAGAGTAATTGAAATTTCAATATTTCCAGGATATGATATATTTTTATTAATTGGACTACTCGTCGCCTGCTACTTCATTTTTCGAACGCAACGAAATTATTACGAGGGAAACTGCTTCTTAGCGGCTGCCGTTGGTTTGTCAATAATTTGGGCGATGTGGATCATGTGCTTCGCGCTGATGCAGCCGAAAAGTCGCGACGCGATCGTTCTCTTTAGCATAATTGCCACGGCCTACCTAATTATTTTCAGTGTCTTAGTACCAAGGATTTATTTCATGGTCGTGCACACACCCAGCAGAAAGAATCCTGATCGGAAGTTTGACTTCGTTAATCCATCGACCAGTTCGATTGTCAACACGATCGTCAAGCAGGTCAGAACACAACCACTACTCGTTATCGATTAATTATCAAAAGCAATGTAAACAAAATAATTAATTTTTAACAATCACGTAATTATCATTAACTGCGTTCAGTTTTTCTTGTTCATAACGTAAAATTAATAATGAAACAATTCGGTTGCAGTCGTGTTCCCCCCATAATTACGTCTATCCCGCTCGAGACAGTCAAACATTACAAGTGCCAGCGGCCAATCCGAATTACTATGGCAGTTCGAGCCCAAACGCGAAATATCAGAGGGATATAAGTCCGAATCGATACGAGATATCCATGTTTAACAACTACGAACGCCACGCGGATATAAGGGAGATCGACGGTGACTATGTCACACCGCGATTGTGCATAGAAAATACGAAGGTGAACATTTATCATTAAGATAAATAAATCAAACGCATATTTTTCATAAAAAAACACCGACAAAGTCACGATTTTTCTATGACACTAAGAGGTCGCATAAAAATCCGTCGTGCGTGTCTTAATAAAAAATTATTATTATTTTTCTTTTTAATTTCTAGTCTTTAGCGACAAACGAAGTCATTTACGCGCAGCCGAAGGTCTATAAATCTCAAAGGGTAGTTCTGGGAGAAAAAAGCAGTGCGCAGGTCATTCGGAATAAAGATAATTCGTCACCTAGCCCCAGACTGCATGTCGAAATGTATCCCATGAGATACACCAGTCCGAATAACCTGTCGAGAAAGCGAGTATTCGACGAGGAAGAAGAAGACGAAGCGAACGAAGACATGGAGGAGGAAGAAAACGGAAAAATTCGGGAGGACGATTGTTCTAGCAGAGTCACCCGTTTTTGATAAATTACGCTATCGATCTAATGTACAATTTTCAATGCCATTTATCCTCGCGGAGTTTTTCATTAAATGGATTTAAAATAGAATTCCTTATAGTTAGCATCTGCGCGTGAAGCAATTACTTTTACAATAATAAATAATATAAGAGAAATAAAAATGTACTCACTTTACGGCTGCTCCCGCTCCACTCGATGCTGCGCCGAGAAATCCTCCTCGTAAACTCCGTCGTTCCTCGTTCACGCACAACACTCACTTCGCTCGCGAAAACACGATTAATTACAACCGCGCGCGTTAATCACCGTAATAAAATTATCGCCCGTGCTTTACACGGTACTCCCGGCAATAATTACACGCGAGGCGCTAACCTGACGACTACGAATCTCGCCGGGAGGATGAAATCACGGTGGTCCCGCAGTGTGTGAGCGAACGCGAAAGATTGACGAGCTCCACCGGCGCGCACTGACGCGTCCTGAAAAAATAAAAATGCATTTTAAACGTTTCTGCCGGTTTATAAAGTAGTAATCAATACACAAGCAACGTAATCTATTACTCTTACTAAGTAACCGGTACAATTCGCGTGTTATTTCGCGCGAAGCTACGAGCCCTTTAGTTAGGTTTGCGCAAGCATCGCCGAGTACACCGCGTTCACTGTCCATTATCGTAAACCGTAATATATTGCAGCAGGCACGGGACGAAGTTACGAACTTCCACGGGTGCAACAACGAACTCCCCCTAATTATTGACAAGCTCATTGACCGGTTCGGCGTCGCGGCCACCTTGCTACATTAACCGAGGAGGACGCGAGCGGAAAGCTGCACCGTGCGCGGCGCAGAATCAATTTGGCATGTACCTCAGCGTCGAAATTGCATTATGGTCGATCGTAATTTCGCAAGCAGGGCACAGGTGTGCGCTCCGCAGGAATATCGATGACGAGATAGCGAGGGTAGCGGGCGCACGACAAAGGGACCCGCGAAAATGAAGTTTGCGCTCACCGCAGTGCGACGTATGAGAGGACAATTCGTCATTTACGCGCCGACGCTTTTCACCACTTTTTTTTTTTTTCAATTGACGCTTAATTCGCAATACCTTAATTAAAATTGAGCGACTATGGAATTGTATGTGTATTAAAACCTGGAATTTTAACAAATTACTTCCGAACTTGTGACATGTTTTTTTTTTCTTTTTTACAGCGCTGAAATAATAATCTTAAAATCATAATAAAAATACACGAGAGTGTAGATTCTACAATTAATTAAATTAAAAAATTGTAGAAATATTTTATTTCAGTTTTGAATTAATTTAACTTCGGGATTAAAGTTCGTTATTTAAAATAATAAACTAAAATAATGAATAATACGCATTAACATTTAAAATGTTTGTCTAGAACGAAATTGAAAAGAAATGAATAAAAATAAAACATGTCGAGTAATCCGAATTTAATAACGGAAAATATGTTGATAAGCTTCTTTAGCTGCTAAATTTTTAACTGACCGCAGGAAAAAGGAAGATACGCGCCGACCCTCCGAAAATTCTCTTCAGCGCGCGTAGTCGCTTCGTCGTTCTAGCGACCGTTTTCATTTACGGTTTACGACTACATACGTCAAGGTTTATTTCCACGTCATAAGACCACCGTGAAAACCGCGAAAATCAGAACGGCTGGCGACGACCGATAAGTCGGTATAATGGAGATAAATCGAAAAGTGCATCGGCTCGTGAAACGGTACGAAGTCTGGACCAACCTTCGCGTTGCCCCCCATGAAAAAGCTTCTGCGCAAGGACAAGTTGCAGCGGCTATAAAAGCCCGCAGGAAACTCGCCCGCTTTCCAGTCACGTTCAGAACAGTCTTTCAAGTGACAAAAAAAAGAAAAAGAAAAAGAAAAAAAAAGAAAAAAAAAGAAAAAAAAGAGGGAAATAATAGAAACTCGAGGGAAGCTATTTAAATTGCTTATCAAGTGCTCGTAAAGTCAACGAAGGGAGGTCCTAACCAGCTCACTTCTCGCTTTCCTTTTCTTTCGGACCAATTGTATTAAAGATTTAATAAACCATTTAATTTTTATTTTACGTTTGTGTGTTATTTCAATAAAATCATTCATCGAATCGTTGCCGGCGGATTTGCTGCGATTTAAAAGATTACTTCGCGCAGAATTTCCGTCGAAAGGAGATCGAGATTTCTAGTTTGTCTAAATTCTCTGTGCGGACGCGGCGAATCTCGGTACGTTGAATTCCTTTTTATTTTATATCGAGATCAATGGTCAAAGATGAGATTTGGCAGCCTGATGAACGGTCGTATGATCACCGTCACGGTGGTTTATCTCAGCCTCTTTCTGGATAATGTCCTGTTGACGGTAGTCGGTAATTATAATCGATTTCGAAAAAAAAAAAAAGAAAAGAGGGTCGGGGACTAGTCGCAAAATAATTCGCTGATTCGGGAATGTTGCAGTGCCGATTATCCCTGATTATCTGTGCACGCTCGACGCGAATACGACCGCGAGCGCCGAAGAGGACGAAAACGGTCGAGTGGGATTACTGTTGAGCTCAAAGGCTCTGGTCCAATTAATTTTGAATCCTGCCGTGGGCACTCTCACCGGCATTCTGGGTTACGCTCGACCATTGTTCCTGGGAAATCTCAGCCTCCTGTTGGCCGCCTCGCGTAAGTTATGCACAATGTTTTCGCCCGCGCTTTTCCGATAAATGAAACTTCATCCGCTACCGCTCGAGATTCATCTCTCGACTTCGTCAAGAAGTTTGTTTAACAAAAATAAAAGTACAACGCTAAAAGCCCGATTAAAATAACCCTTTCACTTGCTCGCAAAGAGTTTGAATTGATTTCTCGCAAAAATTTGTCATTTGTTAATTTAAATGGAAATTTCCGAGGAAGGAAAGCGTCCTTTTGTAAGCTCAAACTTGCGTTGTTGTCGCAGTGTTCGCCTTCGGACAAACGTACGAGATACTGTTCTTGGCGCGGAGTGTTCAAGGTATAGCTTCGGCGTGCATAGCAGTTTCCGGCATGTCGCTAGTCGCCTCTCAGTACTCCGAGGAAGACGAAAGATCGAAAATCATGGGGTTTGTTCTCGGCAGCATCGCCCTAGGCGTCCTCCTCGGCTACCCGATCGGCTCCGTGCTTTACGATCTCGAGGGGAAAATGGCACCATTTTTATTAGTGTCCAGTCTCATCGTCGTAGTAATTTGTAATTAATCTTTCGTTGAAAATAATATGTTTCCCCGGCGTGGAAATAACAGAGTTATTAAAACGCGCTTTTGTTTTCGCAGGTCTGCAAATTATGACGTTAGACGTCGAAACAAACACCAAGGTACTTGTATTAATTAAAATTTATTAAATTAATTAATTAAAATTGACTTTTAGTAATTGATTATATTATTTCAAATACTTAAAGAAATAGTGAATTCGTTTTTCGTGCTTTAATAGAAGCACGTAATTTTAATCTTTATTAATTTAAATTAATTTAATCCAATTGGTCAATCAATTTTTGCTACTTTACGCGTGTCAGCCAAGCGAGCAGCAGACTACTTGGCTGCACTTATTGTCTAATCCACACATTCTCATCATCTCCGGTGCGATTTGGTGCTCGACATCACCGATGGCGATACTAGAGCCTTGCTTACCGATTTGGCTACGGACTCACATAAAACCTAAGGTACGTAAAGTTCTCACTTCAAAATAGAGAAACGTCAATGATAGATTTCAGTAAACTTCACCGTTAAATCCGCTCTAATAAATAATTAATTTCAATATTAATTAGCGTCGATAAAACTAAACGCGAGAAATCAGAAGCTAAGTTTAGTCGTCTAAATAACACCTGGGGGGCTAATTATACTTTCGATTTAATAAAAAAAAAAAAATGTAATGAAGCGCCGTCGCTTTTGATTAACTTCCCTTGCAGAAATGGCAGCTGGGTACGGTATTTATACCGGACAGCGTAGGCTACTTGATCGGGACCAACTTCTTCGGCGTGATAGCGTATCGTTACGGACGCAGCAAAGTGGCGATCCTGGCTATGCTCGTGGTCGGCGTTAGCGCCATTCTAATCCCCACGGCAAGCACAATGACGCAGCTGATATTCCCACATCTGGGAATGGGTCTGGGCATCGGTGTCGCAGATGCAGCCCTAGTGCCGTTGCTGGCTAGCTTAGTGGACAGGAATGGCAACTACGGGCCCGTTTACTCGATCCAACAAGTGGCCGTCAGCTTAGCTTACTCTTTAGGTAAAGCCGACCAAAGAAGTAAAACCGGTTGTATAAATGAAACGGGAGAGAATGGATTTTCTGTGACAGTAAAAATGCTCGATAAAAAAAGAAAAACTTAAGCTCTTCGGCAAACAACTGGGGCAGTTTACTGCCGAAAATCTGGAGATGTCGCAAAAGATATTTATCGCGTAACTTCCCTTTTTTTTTTTCAAGGTCCTATCACGGGCGGCGAAATGGTCAAAGCTATTGGATTCCCGTGGGTCATGCGAGTCGTGGGCATCGTAAACATGGCGTACTGCCCGTTGATGGTATATCTCACGCTGGAACGAAGGAAGCTGCTGACGACGAAGGAGGAGAGGAAGGACTACGACACGTTTCAAACACCCACCGCGTCCTACGAACGATTTCACGACTCCGACGAGGATCTTTGACAGTAAAGATTCATTTAACAATACTGTACAACTTAATGAATTAAATATCGCGCTAGTTAGTCCTGCAAAAACTCTGTACGCCGCTACTTATTTTTATATACATTTTTATTTTTCTATTTTGAAAAATTACGCCACGTGGTCATCGCGCTTTTGAGATTTTCTAGTTGTCGTAATTTTTTTTTTTTTTGCGAGGCACTGTTACCGTTTTAGCGAACAATGTCGCAATGCTGAATGCCACTAAATCTGCTTTCGGACGCCCGGTAGTGTATAATGACATTGTGTCCCCAATTAAGTGTGCTATGCAGAACCGGATCTTCGTCGTAATTGGTAACCGAAGTGAATTATTGGCCGAGCGACATCCCCGAGGCTGTCATCCGTGGCACGACGACGTTTCTCGGCTCGGCGAGCAAGAATCCACTGAATTCTCACGAAGGCAGCATGCGGAAGGCAAGAAACGCGCGCTTCTGATAGCGAAAAATGACGGCGATTAATCGGCCGGCGTGGACCGGTGGCACCAAAGGCTTATCAATGCACTCGGTCTACAGCGAAATTTTTTTACGTTAAATTAACAGTCCCATCATCTGCTGCCAGCATTCATTCGTCACCAGCTTCCACAGATCGCTCTACGCGTACAACGCATTCGGTCGATCGCGCTTTTTGATCGGTTTACGTGCAAAATTAAATCCTGCGAGGAACTCAAGCACCGAGTTTCCAAAATGCGTCTATTTTTTTTTTTTCTAAATTTTTACAATTCTTAGAATACGAATAAAGACATATTACACTTTATTTAATTTAATTTCTGTATTTTTACCGCTTTCATTACATCACTATTGCACAACCGATAAAATATAAGCGGCAAAAATTCCGAAAAGAATTCTGGCGTCTTCGACGACACACACGCGCCAAAGTTCGAGTCGCATTGTTCCCTCGCACGGCCCCGGGCGGTCTATGATTTCGACTTGTCCGTCCCGGACGGCGCAAATATTGATCATAGGAAAATTCAAGCGCATAGATAAAGCCGGGCTATTTTCCTTCGCAGAGGTCGAAGGCGTAACGTAAACAGAACGCTCGGTGCTCGAGGAATTTGCGGAGCAAGTGGATGCGAAATAGGGCGTGACTTTGCACCCCGGGGTTTATTCGGTGAACAGCGCCGATCGTCATTAGCAAGGGTGTTAAACTAATCACGCCGCCGTCACGAGAGGAGAGCTAATTGCGAGTGCAGCCCCATGGACGACATGCGTGGACAGCTTTCTAAAAATACGCCGTCCTCCCCCCTTCCCCCCCTCTCGGGGAAAATGATTTTATGTATCAATTCAACGCCGGTGCGTTATTACAGTTTAACGCTGAATTAATAATAGAATTAACGCCGTTGATTAATCAACCGACGCACCGAGTTTTATCACGGAATTGTACCGCTCTATTTAATATTGCCCTCTCGAATCGACATTGTATATCTGTCCGCTACCCTACTCAACGTTCTGTAGAGTGCACTGATTCCATTGTAAAACCGACACAATAAATTGACTAAAATTTTCTTCCTTTTGCAGTGAATTATTTTATATGCAAACTGGAATAAATCATGCTCACGCTTAGCGTGCGCTATTTTTTAAAAGTCCCCTAATTCGCGCGCGTGATTATTATTGAGTAATCTACGGTCGACGACGTTTTATCGGTTCAAGAGACTCGATTATAAACTACGCAAAAAAGAATTATGCAACTTACCAATTTGCATGGACTTCAGCGGAGTTGTAAGGTTCTGCCGGTGACTGTAACATAAAAAGAAAATATTAATGTAGACATGTATATTAATATATTCGTTAATAAGATTAATAAAACAAAAAAAAGGTAAAAGTTTTTTTTTAAATAATTGGCAAAGCGATTATTTTATTTATCGACTCATTTAATTCCGCAGTTCCCAAGAAGCATGCGACCGTTTTTCCTTCCCCGTCATTTCGCATACGTCTTTAATTAGCTGAAGAGGTCAATTCTGTTCAATACTCCGCAGCGAGTCAATAATTAAAGCTGGTTAAATTATATCCTATAAATAGGAAATCGATATGTGTGTGGAGCCCGCGCGACTTTAATTCCGCACGAAATAAAACGTGCTGCGCAAAGTTTGTTGCATAAAAGCCCACGGCCGCGTCGTTAGCTGGCAAAGGGAGTCATGATAAAACGCAAACGACGGCAGAGAAAAAAAGTCG
Organism: Cardiocondyla obscurior; assembly: GCF_019399895.1. Classification (NCBI taxonomy): domain Eukaryota; kingdom Metazoa; phylum Arthropoda; class Insecta; order Hymenoptera; family Formicidae; genus Cardiocondyla; species Cardiocondyla obscurior. The sequence continues at coordinate 2,208,408 of NC_091874.1, read as the reverse complement.
ACGGCTGAATGGGCGAAAGAGGCTCGCGTGTATATTTCACGGAGGAACAAGATGGTCCAGTGATTTTCGACTGCGCGGCGAGACGTTGATGGCCTGGTTTGATGACGCGAAGCTTAGGAGCAACGATAACGCGATAAGGTAAATATATGAGATGCGCGAAGCAATAACGATCGCGGTAAACGGGAGACGGAGATGACGACGAAATGAGAGCTCCTTCTGTGAATTTTTTAAGCCCGCATATATCGCGGGACCATTATGAAATAATTTGCCTTTCGCGGAAAAGTTTCTTCTGCGTTTGTGTGGCTTTTTTAAAACTTAAATTTAAAATTAAAATAAAAAAAAAGTAAAAATAATAAAAATAAAATAATAAAAAGTTAAAATTTTAATTTAAAAAAATTTTTATATGTGTCAGTGTGTATTAAAATTTATGTAAATTTTGAACGCAAAATTTACGTGTTCGTATTGTCTAATTAAAAGCACTGTGTTGTATTAAAAAGCGCGATTTTCATGCGTCCTCTCGAAGTGTCTCCATTCTTAGCACGTGTCGCGCGTTTGACCTTTATGATATCTTTATTACTCTTCTCTTAAGCGAAGAAACCTTTTCATCTTTTAAACATCCGCACTAGTCGCTCGCACTGCCCCAATTCTGGCCGGTTTTTCCACCTTTATACGCCAATTCCGGCCGAATTCTTAACTATTACATGCCACGGCGAGGTAGACATCGGCAGCCGGCATGCATGAAAAATCCCGACGAAACATTATCGAGAAGGTCTGATTGAAGCCAGCCAACGCGAATTCCGATTGCTCTCGTCATCGCTAATGACTCACCCGCCCGTCAAGTCCCGATGACTCCCTCGATACTTTCTCTTCCCTTCGCCCTTCCCAACCTCCCGTTATCCCATTTTCAAATCCGTAACCCTGGCCGAAATCCAACGAAACGGGATACCGTCCGCGGCGATATCGGGGTCCTTGGCAATCTGTCCAATCGACTGTGTCGCATTTATTTTATCGTACGCCTCGCAAAGCTCGACTGCCCGATACGTGAAAATCGAAGCAGATCCCGGGATTTCAAATTACCTTAATCCCCCGCATATCTCAACATTGTCGGGGAAAAGATAGGTAAAAAGGACACAAAATGCTCTCTATATCTACCAAAACGAAAGCGAAACGTTTTTACAAAAGTGTTCAAATCTATTAAAAAAAAAAAAAAAAAAATACTCACTTTGCAAATAAAGATGAGACCTCGCGGAGGTCTCTCATAAAGAAACGCGCTACTAAACGCGCGATTTGTTCCTGCGACACGGCAAGGAGCACAATTCACTCCCATCGCGTTAATCTCCGTCAGAATTAGCGGACAAGCCTCGAGCCAGATAACGAGACGAGAAGAGAAAAAACACAAACGAAGAAACAGAACCGTGAGACAACTTGGCTAAATGACCGCGGGCGTTTCGCCTGTTATCCGCTCTAAATCGGAATGGCTAATTGCCGATTAAAGCAAATCCCCCAAAAATGAAGGTCCCCGAGATGCGTAATCTAATTTCTTAACACGTAAATACCCCAATTTATATCCGCAGGCGAAATTGCACGGGCGGAAGCCCATGAAATACTAATTACCGTTCAATCAATCTGCTGTCGAAAATAAGCAATGTGATATTTCTGTCGAACGAGGAAATAAAACTGTAAACTAAGTAGATAATAATTATATTAGTTGCAATAATAACGGTACCAAACAAGCATCACTTCAGCCGTACAATCTTCAAATATTCAAGACGACTTCGAGAAAGAACACATGTTCTCAGTATATATTAACACACAGAGAACAAAGAATTTTAAGATCGAAACGTGACACCTGAATATACAAAGCATTCCTAATTCCTAAACGTGCATGTTTTATTAATTAATTAATTAATTAATTTTTTTCTTAATAAACAGATTTCTTACGATCTATCGATAGTGCCTTGACCCACCCAATCGATAACGCTTCGGCTAAAGTTCGATAAGAGTTAAACTATACAATTATCCAGATACAATATTTAAAACGTATAAATATTTAACATCGAAAACTTTATTGATTTTCGTGAAGATTAAGCGTCTCATCTATCCTCGATTTCATGGAAAATTAATTTAAAGTTCAAGTATCAAAGTGTACCTTCTCAGAAGTTAAAGTATCGTGCTGATCTCGATTCAAATTGAAGCATAAGGGAGACGGAGGAGGGGAGAAAAGCGACGATTGAAATTTTGGAGATTTTAGAAAACTGCGCGTCACATTGTGTGCGTGGACACGAGTGTAATCCGATTTCCGCGTAATGGACGCACGTCAAAGCCGCGTGTGCGCACGTGTGCACGTTGCATAACAAACCGAGGAACGGTAGCACGAAAGCGCTCGCTAATTAGCATTGATAAGAGCTTATGCACAACACCGAGTGATTAAGCGGCACCGAGAGCGAAGAAGACGTGGCCCCTCGTTAGCCAGCGCGAGTCTTGTTTGCGAGAGAACATACCGCTTACCCTATTATGATACTCGAAATGAATTAAAATCACAAAGGAAAGGCCATTTCGCGAAATTATTTCAAACGCCGGAGTCGCGGCGGCAGCTTACAAATTAGAAATCCGCTGCTTGATATTTATCCGCGCGAGAGCGATAAAATTGACGCCCTTCGCGTGTAAAAAAGAAGAATCACCGGCAGGATCGTTCCTCATTATGTTAGAGAACGATGGATTAAACCCTTAAGCGCTGTCAGCCTCCCTCTTCCCCATTCGCTCTTGTCTCCACTCCTCTTTCTGCTTTCACGCAGTTGATATCTCAATTATATCGAATATCAAAGGCCACACACGTGGGGAAAAAGTAATCTCATTTATTTCGACACCCGGATAACGATAGACACGTCGCGCGGCGGCTTTCCCTTTATAATGTCGCGCGAAGCTAAAGAGCTCGCGAGGATCTCGCGAGCGAAGGGCCTGAAGGGCTGGAAAGTTCGGCGTCGTGGCGTCGCGGTTGAAGGGTTGGAAATTCGGCGTCGTGGCGGCGCGATCGGAGGGTCGAAAATTCGGCGTCGCGGCGCCGCGCGCCCGTGCGACGGCCTCGCGCTGATAACGACGCCGATAGTTAAATCTCTCGAAACGCATTAGGCACAGGTGTTCGATTAATGGTGCCGCTGAGCTCGTTAGCCGCCGCAAAACGCGTGCGAAGGAATAGGGCGCGACGAGCGGGGGTCGATCGATCGAGCGCGGCATCGTCATCGGATATCGACGCCGGCCGGCGCTCGTGAAATTTCGATGCCGAAAATCTCGCGGACAGGGGATGCTGTCTGTTCGCCTGCCTGCCTGCCTGCCTGCCTGCCTGCCCATCTACCCGCCTGCCTGCCTGCGGTCCGGGACACTCTCTCTCCGCCGGCCGCTATCGATCTTCCCCGGAGCACGGCGAGAGGCGCGCGCGAGAGAGAGAAGACGTCTCCTCGGCATCCCTGCCGCACGTGCGCACCCACGTATACGTGCAGAGAGCACGTACACCAGCACGCCGCCTCACACGGCGGCCCCTTTGCCCACACCATCCCGGACGATAAGCATCCGTGTAAGCCCGCGCACACGCGCACACCGAGCGCGGCTACCTTACGAAGATGATAAGCGCCCGCGAGTCTCGCCGCGCACACAGGCGCGAGGTACCGATGCCCGCGGAATAGTTCTCGCGAGAGAACGATGCTTATCGTGCGCCAGTCGAACTCGTACGTACCGAAGAGAGGCGGGCGGCCTTTCGGAAAAGTGCGTTTTAGATAGCGGCACCCTGAGACGATAGCCGCGCGTACGAGACACGCGCGGAGCGGAGGAGCCAGCCGTGGGAGGCTCGGAGACGCGTAACCAGCCGAGCTCCGCTCCGCGCCGCTCTCCTCGAGCGCCCGCCTGACCCGAGGGGGAGACTTCAGTAAGCTCGGAGCTTTCGGCCGGTTCGTAGCGTCAGCGTCGTTATCAGCCGCCGCGTCCCGGCGCGTAAACGCGCCCGTGCTACGCGATCACCGGTCCAGCGATCGTCCCGGGCACGCGAGATTCCCCCCCGTCGATCCCCGAGACCGGAACGAAAACCGGGGCACCGCGTGCGAGCGAAAGCCGCGAAAAGCGAGCTGGCCACGAGATATGACACTGGCGGGACCGAGTGATTCTTCGGAGGATAGCGCCGCGGAGATGAGTGACAAGCTACCGGATCAGCTTCATCTAAAACCAGATCGCTGCTACTAAACGCACGCCGATTGGCAAGGTTCAGCGGCACCGTCCCTTTAGCACGACGATCATGCCGGCGAAAGGATGAGGACGAGAAAGAGGAGCTCGCGAGGACGTGCCGGTCGATGCGGCTTCGAGATCGCGTGTCCGTAGGTTGCGCGCTGATCTTGCCCGCGTGAGGCTGAAGAACTTGCCAATAACTAGCTCGCGAGAGGAGCCCGAACTTCTTCCAGGCGACGACGCGAGGAACGATCGAAACCGCGTACGAAGAAGGCGATGATCTCGCCTTCGGAGGAGGCTGAAGATCTCGCCATCTAAAGCTCACGTTGTTTGCGACGGGTCCGTCGCTAAATAGCACCCATCAACACGCGTTCTCCACATAAATCAACACACAAAAAACAAAAAAAAAAGGAATCTATGAACCAGGAGAATAGTTGAAGAAGGAAACCTCGGGGAAGTCGTGGTTGAGTTCAACTTCGACGGAGGCGAAGCTCAAGCTACTTCCAGCCTCGAGGCGGAAAAGGCCAAGTGATGCGGCGGCCTGGCAGATGATAACGACGGATATATCGAACGGCGACGAACTTGAACGTGAAAGAAAAAAAAAAACAAAAAAAACAAAAGAAAAAAAAGGAAAAAAAAACAAATACGCGAGATGCGTCTGCGTGATCGCGCAACGGCCGCGCTTTTCGACGAGCAATCGGTACCGTCCGGCCGATCGCGGCTGAGTCCTCGCGGCGCGTCTTCGGGGTGATCAGCGAGAACCCGGTGGATCGAGCTTATCCTTGTCATGCCCGAATCGAAGACGAGATATCGGCGCGACGGTAGGTAGGGGGTGACGCGGCGTTTATTTTTTTTTTTTCCGCGCGGAAGTCGCGGGTGAAACGAAAGGGAGAATGCGATTACGGCGCGCGACGGAGACGACGTCGGGGAACGTTGCGATCGGTTGAAATGACGCGCGTTCGACGTGGTCGTCCACGAAGGACTCGATTGTGCGCGAAGCCGTGCGTTCACGTGCCGCAGGAAATCGCGAATGACATTTCGCTGGAGTGATGGCTATTTCGGGCCGGACACGCGGCTACGCTACACTTACGGGACATTCCTCGCGAATGGTTCGCTGCAGGTGAGCAATGCAGGTGGCTATGTTTACGGCGGGTTTATGTAGATATATATATATATACGCCGTGGCATATACCCGAGCACGTCTTCGTGCATCCAGCTATTATAAGCGCCAGCACTCGTGCGCCGAGAAAACGGCACAGCCGAGAGGATCTTTAGCCTCGCGAGCTCTCGACTTTTAGATCCCTTACGTAGGTAATTAATTATAGGCCCCGTCTTCGATAATTATAAGTCGCGAATTCTATAATTACGTAATGCGAAAGATACAGGTATCCTCGCGTCTTTCGGAAAAAAAAAAACCTGAGCGAAAGAGTAATTACATCGAGATCTCCTTCGAAATCTCTCTAAATACGATCGTAATTTGTATTAACGAGCTCGAATAAATCAAAAGTAGGAGTAAATATTACGACGAAGCTTTATGACACGCAAGAATTAAAGGAGAAAAAAAAAAGAAAAAAGATGCAGCATAGCTTTATTAACCTTCGCAAACTTTCTTACTCTCGGCAACGTCGTCGCGGTCTGTGAATTATATTAAAAGACTTTTACGGGGTTATATATAAATTTAAAAAATGCAAATGAATGCGATAGAAAATGCACGGATCTGAAAGGCCACGTTAAAAAGCGCAGTAAGCTGATACTTTCGCTCGAATGTTTTCAGGCATAATAATTTTCCGCGAATAAAAAAAAAAAAAACTATAAATAAATTTACTTGCGGTCGAAATTACATGCGCCACGATGCCCCGGCGGTAAAAATAATCCACCCCGCGATTTCAGTACAACGGAGAATTTGCAAAAGCTGATCGCCGAGCCCGCGTCCGCTCGCGTCGCTTCAATAATCATGACGTTCCAATTATCCGCGGTCTCTATTCCAATTTAGCGGATAAAATGTCAGAGTTATAAGAACGAAGGAGGAGGAGGAGGAGGGGGGGAAAGCGCGCGCGGGGATAATCATCGACAGGAAACGTATTAACAAGGGACTTAATGCGAAGCGGGTTATTCTCGTTGAGAATTGCAGACGCCGGCGGCGGCCGGGCGGCCTTCTTCATGAATATTGAATTGCGTAATTTCATAATTCAGTGATTAGACGTGGATTTCCCCGGTGGGTCGTTGCCTTCGACCCTTCGACGAGGAGAGGGAACGAAAGGGCGGCAGGGGGAGGGAGGGAGGGAGGCCCCCGCGCGAAAAGAACTAGCTGAAGAGGAAACGTAGGCATACGCGAGTTACGCGGGCCACTCATATCGGCGGAATATAAAATTCATGGGCTTCGCTGCCGAGCCTTGACATTCGCAGATAACCGCCCCGGGCATCTAGATCGGATGATAAAATTTTAAAGCGCGCCCGTAAGTCACACGAGATCCTCCCCGATTATTCCGAGAATGACGGCCGAGAAAGTCGTAAATTACGTCAGCACGAGTCGCGTTTGCGGAGAGGCGGCGGAATAAAAAGTTGTACATATTGCAGGTGTACGTATTTACAGGTGGTGGAGTCGATACGAATTATTGAAGAGCGCTTATTTATAAATAAGGCGGCGCCGCAACAACAATTCCGTCGGGCTTCTATCGACGTGTCCGACGGAACGAGAGATTAAACGAGCCCGCTCGTTTAATTAATTTATTCAAGTTTAATTAGCGTTTCCTTGATGAATTATTTTTGCGAGCTGGCGAGACGTAAGCCGATGGCCAATAGTTTGGCAATCGCCGATAGAGCGTAAGGATAAATTGACGAGAGCAAGGCATTTTCGCGTCACGAAGAACCCGTAAAATGTTTTTCAGATTCGTATTTTCGGGCCTTACGAAGACGTGCGTAAACACCGGGAAGCGAAAAACCGACGGAATATGAAGCCCTCCTCTTATTCGCATGGCTTTCGTCGCATAACTGAACACTTCTATTGCGCTCGATGCACGTTACATTAAGCTCAAGGTGATATGGAAGCAGAAGACGAAGTGGATGATGAGTTGTCGGAGGCCGTCGACACGGAAGTAATTAAACAGTTTGCATTAATGCTTTTGTCGTTATAACCGTACGGTTGCGATATATTGCGATAGTTAAGCAAATCAAAGACATTTCACGACCTGGATATTAATCATTTTAAAGTTATTCAAAATTAACGTAAAAAGAAAATAAGAAATTTTAGTACCGTAAGTTTTTATATATATTAAAGTAATCTAGTGATTTAAATTAATATCGCGCATTTATCCACGATTGTTCTTTACGTTTTAGCAAACTTCTAAAAAGAATAAAAAAATAAAAAGAAAAAATTCTAATTCGCAGTGTATTCTAAAAATTACGCCCACAGAAACGATAATAATTATTCAGACAATTTGAGAAAATGTAATATTATTGACATGACATACGTTTCAAAGATTGTTCTTTTGGCAAAGTGTATTCGGTTTACCGAGACTTATTTTTCTTTTCGCTCTCACAATTTGTTTTCCTTTCCTCCACTCAAAGCGACGTAGTATCGGAGATAGTGAAAACGACGGAGTTCTGTCGAAACGAAATACGATCCCTTTGACTTGCGATACTTTTCGCAGGCGAATCACAACAACAACCTCGAGAACTTCGAAACGATGAAGATCTCCGCGAAGCCGGTGTCCGAGATGACACCGGAGAAGGACGACTGTCCCTTAGTACGCTCGTCCAATCTCGAGCAATCGGAAATTGTCGGTTCCGCCGACGACAGTCCCGAAAAATTGAAAACGTCCTCGCGACCAGAATCAAAAGTACACCTAAGTACAAGCACAAAGACTGACGTGAAAGAGATCGAGATCGCTAGGCTCTGCAGAGGCAAGAGAGTCAGCTGCCAGGACATTATACACGAATACGACGAGGACGACAGCCTCACTATGGACAGAGTCGGCAGGTATTTGAACATTCAATTAATATTCTCGAATAATGACGAGCATTTGTAGAATCCGATAATCTATTTTTTTATTACGTAGATATCTAGAGGCTCATCCTACCCTTGCCGAAACGTGGTTGCGGGAGAAAGCGAGTCTCCAGCTTCGGCAGAGATTACAAAACACGTGTGTGGTACAAACGATAGCTCCGAGCGCGCCGGGCGTGCACCAGGAAGAGAACCTGCTCAACCGAAGCAAGCGCAACAGCGTCACGTCCGATCTCTTCCAGACCTGGCTGGCCTCGAGTTCGCCCGCGAAGCGCAGCAGGAGCCCTAACAGGTAATAACGATGACGAAGCAGCCCCGCGACGTACCTCAACGTAGTCAAAACGCAACCGCGATTAAATCTCAATTGATCGATTAATATTAATTAATCTAAAACGAATTAATTAATCTAAAACGAACTTATTAAATGTCAAGCCGAACTTGCTTCGTATTTTGCTAGCACGAGTACTAAATCTTTCAGAACTTATAGCACGCTGATGGATCGTCGCGAAGAGCTCGGTAGACTTGACGAGAGCGACCTGTTTATGGAGCTGATACGGGACGTGGCGAACGAGTTGGACATCAACGTCCTCTGCCACAAGATCCTGGTGAACGTTGGCCTACTCACCCACGCCGATCGCGGCAGCTTGTTCTTGGCGAAGGGACCCTTGGAAGATCGATACCTGGTGGCAAAGCTATTCGACGTCACGCAGGAAACCGAGCTGGAGGAAGCCGTTCAGCGGGCTAAAAACGAGGAAATCAGAATACCGTTCGGAGTCGGTATCGCCGGTTACGTGGCGCAAACTAAAGAAATCATCAATATCAAGGACGCCTATAAGGTTTCGGCTTATGTTTCTCAAAAATTAAATCGATATGATTAACTGAAACTTCCATTCGATCTCGCAGTAACGTCGCAACGACAAAGAAATTATTACAACTCTCTATAACTAACTGTAATTAATCGTCGAGAAAATAATGATAATTATTTCCGTATTTAACGTTTAGGATCCGAGATTCAACAGCGCCATCGACATGCGGACCGGATACAAGACGACTCTGATCCTGTCGATGCCGATTTGCAATTACGAGGGCGACGTCATCGGGGTCGCCCAGATAATCAACAAGACGAACGGCAGCAACGAGTTCACGGACAGAGACGTCGAGGTGTTTCAGAGGTACGGGAAAATTGCGCAGGGTGCGTTCCGAAAATTTATAGCCCGACGTAATTGCGCGTAATGGTTGGGTGACGCTTGCCCGGGCGTTAGGGTGTACTTACATTAATTGATTGCATAATGGCGCAAGGCCGGTTACAAGACTGCGTGATTGCCGTGTTACGCGCAATTATAATCGGCGCCGCGCGCGATCGATGGGTTTATTAATACGATCGCGCGTCTAATTTTACGACGGCATCGATTATCGCAGATACCTCACATTCTGCGGCATCGGGATACAGAACGCGCAGCTGTTCGAGCTGTCCGTGCAAGAATACCGGCGCAATCAGATACTCCTCAATCTCGCGCGGAACATATTCGAGGAGCAGAACAACCTCGAATGCCTCGTCACAAAGATCATGACCGAGGCGAAGGAACTGCTCAAGTGCGAGAGATGCGCCGTTTACCTGCTGGACCTGGACTGCGGCGAGGCAGTGAGTGTATCTTCCATATCGCGAGACCTTTAACTTTTGTATGATTTATTATCAACGCAAATACTTGAACTTCGCGTAATAAAGTCGCGGAAAATGTAGAAAATATTTTCGAAGAATTTATAATATTACCTGCGAGACGAACTGATGGTTTACCGAAATTAATTAATTAATTGAAAATTAGACCCGTTAACTAATTAGCCCGAGTGACGTTTTAATGACACGACACGAAACGCCGGATCTCGTTCTAGGGGCATCTCGAGAAAATCGTCGAGCGGCCCGGGAAGTCGGTGCAAGAGAGCAGGCAGCCGTTGTCGAGGAGAGAGGTGAGTGACACCGCAACGTGTTACTCGAAATTGTATATCTGATGATCTTTTTCTCTTTCCTGGCGGCTCAGAGCAATAACATCGACATGGAGGACATTATTCAACAGCACGTAAGTGGCCCCGGTTTCATAAACCGAATATACGTAAATGTACGAAAGCATGCGATTTTTCAGCTACTCGACGAAGCGAACGTGCATTTCTTTACTGTAAAATTTCTGTAAATACTAATCGACGCATTGAAACTCTACGAAATTTTTCTAGCTAGCCCCTTTGCTCTACGATTTTCAAACGATACTCAAACTCGTCTGCGTCTTTCAGGCGGCGAACGAAGGCAGCAAGTTCACCATGGTGTTCGAAATGGAAAACGAAACGCAGGAGGCACGGGTCTACCGACCAAGCAACAATAATCTGTCGAGTTCCCTGGGTCAAATTGCGAGGTACGTCGCCGCGACGGGTCAAATTCTCAACATCGGCGACGTGGCCACGTGGCTAAAAAAAGGTGTGATGGAGAGCGGTAGGGAGCCCATCAGAAGTATCCTGTGCATGCCGATCGTCAACGGGCAAAGAACCGTCATCGGAGTTGCTCAATTGATCAACAAGGTTCGAACCGATAAAATCTCATTTTCAATTTTTTAATCGTAATCCGCAGTAATCCGCAAGAATGCTGCATTATTTATTGCTAATCTGTTATTGATACGTCGCATTTGCATTTAGATATACCTTGCATTCAGTCGCTAATAATCCGTTAATAATCCGCATGTGTGTAGAATATACCATGCGACTTTTACGCTATTGATTTTTTTAACTATACGTTGCTTGAGAATAGATTGTGTGCCAAGCAATGCTACTGTGTTGTAATAAAATTTATCGCGTAACAATAAAAAAAGATAATCTAACCTGCGTCGTAATAAAAAAAAAAAAATATATATATATATATATATTCCTGTAACTATATAAAATAAAATAATTTTTTCTCTATAATCGCGGCACGAAATTATTAAGATCACGTTTGTTAATTGCAAAACGAATTTCTTACAGGACAATGGCACATCTTTTACCGACTCGGACGTGTCGATATTCGAGGCGTTCGCTATTTTCTGCGGCCTCGGCATTCACAACACGCAGATGTACGAATCTGCGTGCAAACTGATGGCGAAGCAGAAAGTGGCCCTCGAATGCCTGAGCTATCACGCGACCGCCAACAACGAGGATGCCTTGCGGCTCGTCTCCGACCACATACCGTCTGCGGAAACGTACAATCTTTACAGCTTCACGTTCATCGACTTCGATCTCACCGATGACGACACGTGCCGCGCTACCATCCGGATGTTCAAGCAGTGCGACCTCATACAGAAATTCCACATACCGTACGACGTCTTATGCAGATGGATCCTCAGCGTGAAGAAGAACTACAGGTGGACATTACGATATTTTTTATTAATTTTACTCCACGACGAATCTAACAATATTAAACTCGCGATTTAATTGCTCCTCCCAGACCAGTCAAGTACCACAACTGGCGACATGCGCTGAACGTCGCGCAAACGATGTTCGCGATGCTGAAGACCGGCAAGATGGAACAGTTCATGACCGATCTGGAGATCCTCGGGCTCTTAGTAGCCTGCCTCTGTCACGATCTGGACCACCGCGGCACCAACAACGCGTTCCAGACCAAGACGGAATCGCCGCTGGCGATACTTTACTCGACCAGCACGATGGAACATCATCACTTCGATCAATGCGTCATGATATTGAATTCCGACAGCAACAACATTTTCCAGAACCTATCGATGGAGGACTACAGGCGCGTGATGAAGGTTGTGGAGAGCGCGATTCTGTCGACCGACTTGGCAATGTATTTCAAGAAAAGAAACCGCTTCATGGAGGTAATCGACGAGGGCGAGTTCGACTGGCAAAGCGAGGAAAAAAAAGAATGTAATTCTTCGATAATTTTTCATAACGCCGAGCTCGAACTACGGAACGAGTAATTAATTTTGTTTTTCTCTTTTTTTTTTCGCAGTGCTATGCGGTATGATGATGACAGCGTGCGACGTAAGCGCGATAGCGAAGCCCTGGGACGTGCAGCATCGCGTTGCGAAGCTGGTAGCCGACGAGTTCTTCGACCAAGGCGACCTGGAACGTCTTCAGCTGAACCAACAGCCAGTGGCGATGATGGATCGCGAGAGGCGGGACGAACTGCCGCAGATGCAGGTCGGCTTCATCGACGTGATCTGCCTGCCGCTCTACAAGGTCCTCTCGGAAACCTTCCCGTGGATAATGCCTCTCTACGAGGGCACTACGGAGAACCGAAAGCACTGGCAAGACTTGGCGGAGAAAGTCGAAATGGGACTGACGTGGATCGATCGCGACACGATCGAAGAACCGGTGGAAGAATTCGTTTCTTACGAGCCTAAAGACATCGAGTTTACGGTCACGACCCTCAACTGCGCCCACGCCGACAAGAAGGAACAAATGCCGGACAGATCGTCGCTTGGTAGATTCGCCTCGCTAAGGAAAGGCGGGCGCACGCTGGGCAAGGGGATGCGGCATCGCATCAGCAGGTCTCTCTACGCTAGAAGCAGCTCGGAGGACGCAGGCAAGTCGAAGGCATTGCTGCCGGAGAGAAAGAATCGCAACAAGCTCTGCCTGCTCATTTGACGGCTAACTTCGACAACGCTCGAGAGCATCCCCGAGTGATGGCCAACGAACGACTATACTTGGCAACGATATGAAACACGTTACAGCTCGCAGGCCGTGGAAGATGGAATCTTTAACGTTGAAATTGCCTGGCGGCTGAAGTTTGACGGATTCTGTCGTCGAAAGGAAAGCTTTAGGGAAAACCTAGAAATCACTCCTAGAAGAATAACTAAATCAGATTACTTTCGAAGGATAAAATCATACCAAACGGATCGTCTCAAGGAAGCCCTACCGCGGCTGCTTTTAATTGCAGCGAAACACTTACGGGATACGGAATCTTTTAGAAGAATTCTTAAAAGAGAGAAATATTTATTGACACTTGCAAAAAAATTAATTACACATGATCTTTTAATCGAGATCGCATTTTATCAGATTTAAGATTAACCGAAATAAGAAAAAAAGACAGAAAAGAGTAAGCAATGCAAGGTAACGATAAATTTAGCAATTTTGTGTAAGCTAAATATTTGTTTCAGAAAACGCATTTAATTATAGATCTGAGAAAACTGACAATATCGACAGCAAAAAGAAATGACGTTCGAGTAAGAGTAATTGCCAATGCGAAAGAACGAAAGAAAACGGACATGTGATAATTTACATTTCAAGAAGCTGAATTAATTATCGAAAAGTTCGTTATAATACACTCGTCACTGCTCATTTTATTTCAAGCAAAGGAAAATAAATGGAAATAAGAGTTTCGATATTGTTCAATTAAATTAGACACGAATTCGAATCAAAGTACTCAAGATTTGGCGTCGTGTAACACTTAGTGCGAGCGAGAAGATTGTAGAACCAGACAAACGAATATTTACGTAACTTTTGGAAAATATTATCGGAAAGGAAAATACGCTCAAAAAAAAAAGAAAAGAGTTACAGATGATTCCGGCGCATTTTCCGCTCTCTTCATTGCCAGACGTAGAAAACGACGAATCAAAATACCGAAGTAATTAACGAGACGGTGGATTTTCGTAGGACAAAGACGATGAATCACGCAGCCCCGAAGAGAGGAACAGGATATGATCGAATAATAAAAAAAAAAAAAAAAAAAAAAAAAGAGAAAAAAACGGGAGTAGGTGATCTCACGAGGCGTATATCGCGCGAGGGCATTCGTCGGATCCCGAGAAGACTGTTGCTCGTAGATTTAAAGTGATAGCGCGTAGAACAACGGTATAACGTAAATTAACAACATATGCTTAGTCAGTGGCTAGGTAACTAGAGAACTCGACGACTGGTCGTCGCGTCTCGCGACGACCCTGCTCACAATCGCAATCCCGTAGAACGTGAAGAAGCGTGCTGTGTTACGTGTGAATGTGTCGGGCAGACGACGATGAATTAATTCTGACAATCTTTTTGTATCACATCACGACGATGTTCTAGGCTATACAGTTCGGCGTGCAGAGGGGACCGACGACGACGAAGCTTTGCTGAATCGAAGACGTGCAAACCGGAGACTCGCGCGGACACGCCGCCGCGCCGCGGATGCGGAAACGACACGTGGCTTAATTGTTTTCTCGTCTCAGACTTTTTCCCCTCAAGAGCGATCTCCGCGACACCGAGGAAAGGAAGGGACGCGCGGCCTGCGACCGAGGCTAGAAGAAGCGCTGCTCCTCAAGTCGGTTTCTTCATTTTTAAATAGTTAAATCTTTCCGAAAATTTTTCATAAAGTGACTACATAAGTTCACAATATATTTCATAGGTTCTATGGGCATAGAACTGTAAGTAGATACTTGAAGAATGTTTTATTCCTAACGATGTAAAATTTTGAATTCCGCGAGGCGAAGCGGTGCACACGTTAAGCAAATGAATTTATTGCGTTTTGAGATTGTAAATAAAAACGTTTCAGCGAGTTTAAATTTTGTAAACGAATACTTTCGAGACGGGGCGCATTTCTGCAACTTCACGCGGCAGAAGTTATTCCCGTACGAAGTGAGATTTTACTTTCGAGGGGCGCAACGCTAAACTCGTAGAGTCGCTGACACAATCGCGTAGATTTAGGAGTGTTTATCCTTCGATCTCGTTACAAAGTGTGCAAAGTTACATGTATGCAAAGTGAGCGGATGGCGAGCGATGGTCCTCTCACGTCACATCGAAGTCTCGCAAGTGGAGGCAACGATATGTAAAAGGCCGGCTGTTCTAGCTTTACGACAAATGTATCTCAGACAAACGTATGTCCATCTTTATCCATTTAAAAAGAAAGATAAAGACAGATATATGCTCGTTCCACAGATAAATTTGCCAGAAAGCTGGAGCAACTTGTCTTAAATCGTGCACGCAACGCTCGTAATCTACGAATACAGGCATGGATCGCGAGTCCACCGATTATTTCCGCAGCTCGAGTTTTGCCGGATCACCGAGCACATTCGGGAGATCGGCGAGCCACACGTTAACTACATTACTCGCAGCAAAACCCACCTACGTTCCGCGATCACTCCGGATCTGAGCAGACACCGACTTTTGAGCGGATCTCAAGACCCGCTGTGATCTAGCATCTTCCTTTTTTTTTTTTCACGCCCGATCAAATCGCGAAATCCGACCTCGTGGTAAGTCAATCGCGTCGGAGAGCGCTCTTATTATTTCCGCGAAGCTTTTCCCAAACGCCGTTACGTTTTCCGAGTGTGAGTCTGAGAGAGTTAAGCAACACGAGAGTGAGACTGGTTTCTAGTCTTTTGATATAGCTGCGAATCAATTATGCCTATCAGAAATTGTTGCACATGGTTAAATAAAATCTGGATGTGCTCAAACAGATGAACGTGCCGAATTTATTTCAAGCACCCTGATTACGATCTTCTCTCATATAGATCTCTCATTCACATCAGTATCGTTGAAAAGTCATTACGCGGTCTTTTAATTATGTACGGTTTAAGATTCTTAATAAAATTAAAATCAAGCGTTTGAATTTAATTTTATTCTTCGATACGAATTAAAAAAGTTTTACTTTAGCGAAAGAATTACGAAACACTCAAAAATGCTTGCTAATTATAATAATAATTGAGCTATTTATAATAATTTAAAGTAAAATAAATACTACTTTAAAATAAAATCAAATAGGTTTAATTGTGCTACTTCTTAATACTGATTAGGCATCTCGCTTCCTCTTTATCTAAAGACAATTATATAATTAAAAAATATGTACCTGGCAACGATCCTGCAGCTTCCGCGCCTTCGTTGTAGCCGCATCCTGGATGAGAGAATATAATCAAGCCAAAATCCCGACTCGGATCTTCAAAAGCAGACGCTGATGATGAAGTCGCACAATCTATTTTAGAAAAAAAAATGTAGAGAATTAATTATTCACGCTTCTCAATGTTGATTAATCTTCACGTTTCTTATGATTCATAAAAATTAAATGATTACTTACACACTTATATTCACCGTCAGGAATGGTGTCCGTGGTGTTGCGACGGCGGCTAGCGTACGTGATGGCGTGGTGTGCGTCGAATCTCACACGAAGCACGCGCGTAGATATGTTGCGGAGCACCGGTCACAGAGGACTGAGGGAGAACGCGGCCTACTACACCTCCCCGCACTCGGCGGCCGAGAGAGGGGGAAGTCACGTACGCCAGCTGCTGTATCTCCCTCTCGCCGCTCGTCGCAGCAAATGCCATATCTGCCTTACAATGATGTACTTAGCAACAATCCTCCAGACTCCGCGTCTTCGTTGTAGCCGCGTCCTGACTGAGAAAGTAAACTCGAGCCAAAGTTCCGATATGATCTTCCAAAACCAGATCCTGACGCTGAAATAATGCAACAGACGATTAAGAAAAGTCACAAAAGTATGCAACGATCCGAATGAAATTTCGCATCTTTTTCGGTTTCAATGACGATACTTAATCGCGAGAAACAAAATTAACGCAGTTAATTGTACGGCAAGTACGCACCTAACGATGATCGTGTCTCAACCATCTCGATCCCGACACCAAAGAGTAGTTCAAAGTACAGTGATTTCGTTCAACCGAGCTCGTTCCCGCAAGAAATCCCGATCGCCGATGCGCGATGACAATTAGCACGCGTACTAATAAAACGCGGGATATGCATATGTATGCCGGTGAGACTTAATTTCGCGATCACGAACGCGAGACGATCGCGAATTCTCGAATCTTGTACGCGACGATTCGCCACTTCGAACGGTTAACGTCTTTCGCGTTACGAACTGACGTAAAGAAGCTCACCAGCGACAGTGATGCCAATCCACTAGCGGTAATTAAACTACAGTCGGTTGCCCTCCCTTACTTTAAAATTTAAATACATACTTATGAATAAATACATATAAACTTTTTAACTATACCTTACAAGTCTGAACCACTATCAGCTTTATTATATTTTTAATAAAACGCTTTTTAAAGAATAGGATAAAAGAGTTTTCATGGCGCCTTCTCATTAAACAAAACTATCCGAATTAATTAGCAGTCACGCACAGTATTATATGTATAAGTTTACCTCGTAATAGAACGAAGGCGGCAAGGCTGCTATTCATAGTCAGTTCTTATTTCAAAGTCATTTCAAGCAATGTTTCAAAACAATAATTCGGCTCTGTAATTGGTTCCAAACTAAATAAGACTGACTATGAATACCAAAAGGTTTATAAACAAGCTGAGGAATTTCTTTTTTCGATTTCTCTCGTACATCAGCTCACTCGCTAAGTGAACGCCGAATCTGAAGGAACGCGACAGTTTAATTCGGTGTCGAAATTATTGCTAAGAATTTAATACTTTACTAATTACGTCCACTAAGTGATTATATCTAATATAAAATGAAGAGAAGGAACATCTGTGAAAATGTTAAGAAATCACGTATTTTATCAAGCACGCCAAATAAATCTAAATATTATGAATCTAGTTTATTGATGTCCGAATTTACTTCAGAATCGTCTGAGAACCGAAGTAACAAAGGTAAAGAATTATTATATATTTAATAGCAACTTCTCTTAATTTAAATTGTAAAAAATATATGTATGTTTTATTAATTTATAACTTGTTTTAGATTTACCAATAGAGTACAAAAGGAAAACTACGCAGAAAAAGAAGACGAAAGATAAAGACCTAAAAAGCAGCACTAATGATTCGAAAAGTGAAGAGAATACCAAATTAAAACACGTGGATAATAATTTAAACAGTTTGTAACATTAAAAAATGTTTAATAATTAAAAAAGTATATGATCTTTTATATTTGTACTTTTAAATTTTCAAATATTAAAGTATCATATACTAAAGAGAATAAAAAGCACAGAATTAATACTGTTTATGTTACAGAAAAACGAAAGTATCAATTTCGAAAGGAATATGCAGCCAAAAAAAAGAAAGTGTTACTTAATCAGAATACCGACAGCTCTTGGAGAACTGAATTTGAGAAGTTAACAAGTGCAAACTCTTCGCCAAAATCTGTTTCTAACAACGATAATCAGAAAAAACTGTTTGACTCTTCTGTTCCAAGTACATCACACTTACAATTACCAAAGAAATCTGTCAGATTTCATTTTCGTATAAATCTACCACCGATAACATTGAATAAAAAAAAAAACAAATTTAGTAAGTATTTTGCCTAAAATCAAATTTTTACTGGAAATTTCATCACTCGTTTCAGACAAAACTACAAAAAAAAGTTTATAACAAAACTTGAACATTTTTGTAGGACCACAACATGTGAATCTAGAGCAGAACGTCGGTAAATTTTTCAACAAAATTATTCGGGCTACGTTTAAATTCATTCCAACTGTTGAAGAATATTACAAGAATCTTTACAAGCAAGTTAAGGAGGATATCACTAAAAGTTTGTGGGAAACGAAACACACCTCCAGAAAAACTGACTTTAAAAATCCGTCAAAAAATAAATTGTATACTACAGAAGGTCCTTCAAAGGAGTTTAAAGATAATAAACGTAAAGTAAAAAATATAAAAAAAGGTACGGAAAGATGCACAAGTACACAGAATTGCGATGTATATGACAGACGTGAAGAGTTTGACAAAGAGTTTGAAACTGGTGGCAAGAACGATGGAAAAATGACTTATAAAGAATTTGTGTTAAGACAAAAACAATTAAAGAATTTGCCAAAATGTTAGAATAACATTCATTTTGAAATTATTGAAATATTGACAAAATATATCTTGTTAGTACAAGATATATAAATTTATTTTCTTTATACATATTTTGCAAGTATACTGCAACGTTAGATTTTCAAAAATATTAATTTATTAATTGGCAATCTCTTTATCATTTAAAATGTTATTGAATCGATATACAATTGTTATTTATACTAGAAATTATTTTCTGTTGATTCTATGTAATAATTTTTGTTAATTTTTATAAATATATATATCATTGAGAAGATATAAATATGCTTGATTAAATTGTTATAATGTAACACTCGGATTAAAACAAAAAAAGAAAAAGAAAACGTTATCTCAATAAAAAAAAGAAAGTGAATCTTTAATGCACTCGTATTTTTTATTTTTCTCATTTATTTTCTTTTTTTTTTTATGCTGTTTTTAATATTAAAACATTTAGAAATTACACTCGTACGATGGTGTCCTTTACAGTTTACGGATCATCTCAATCCAATATTGGTCCTACTAAATTAAATTAAGTATAACAAACGGTTCCTTTTTTTTCTCTTTTCGCTTCCTTCCATATCTCTATATCTTCTGTCGACGATTATAATCCGCTTTATATACATTATATTCAAACATATGCGCTCGCGCACATGAAGTCAGAGCCCTTATGCACGTGATATTGCGACGTCCAAGATAAAAAAAAAAGAAAAAAAAAAAGAGAAAACAATGGTTAACAAGAAACATCTCGTAATTTCCCAAAAAATTTTCTCCGGATTCCCTTTTCTTCTTCTTCTTCTCTTTCGACGTCTTATACGATCTCGGAGATTTCGCGGTCATTTTCCTGTGCGCCGAGCCTCGGCGGCCGAGGCAGTGACACGCTTATTTGGCAAGATCCTTTAGCAGGCAACATCGCGTTGCAACATCGAACAGGCTCCGCGAGCATTGTGATCAAGAACAAGGTATCGTCATACCGTTGTACGCAATGCAGTCTGTAGCAAGCGCCTAATTTGAGATTTTCAAACCGATGAAAGGCCTCGACGGACCCCGAGTTCCGACGTCACCGTGAAACTCCTACATGTACTCGTCATATTTTTCGTGCAAGATGCATCAGAAATCGAGTCAATCGACAGCGTAGACCGGTTCGAGATGCACTCCTAACTGAAGCGATCGTGCCCGAAAAATTTGGCGCTGCATCACTTGTATTACAATTACTTTAGGCTCCCAAGCGGGTAAGAAAAAAAATAAAAGTAGACATGGTGTTGCGTCGTTGTATCGTTTGAGATTATTATTTACAATAGTTCAAGAACGGAACGCGAAAAGCATTCAGCGTCGTAACGAGTGGCCAGCTTCGATTACGAGAACGGATTAAAGCGAAAGTTGCATCGTAAACGGTTCCACCTTGATCACAATGCCAATCAATTTTATGGTGTAACTTATTTTTTTTTTTACATCGCCCCTCCGCTTTTTATACAATTTTTCATCACTTTCCTTAGCCAATCCTCGGATTTCTTTATGACGCGACAAGCTGAATACCTCATCCAATGTATGTACGTATGCTAGAAGATTTTTTTACGCTTTTATACGCAGATACACAAACAGAATGGAAGATATATCGCGGAAGATAAGAACTCGGAAATTTGTTCGTCAGCGTCCGTCGTAAACGAGACTCGTTCGCAATCGTGGTTCTTAATTAGAGCGAGGAACCTGAACGAAATGCGCTACAAACGTCAACGTCGAATGTCATCCCTTCGCAAAATAATTCACGCAGACACGCATCTCATTCACGTCTCATTAATTAAATGCAAGTGATACCGTAAAAGTCATAAATAAACAGTAAAAAAATATGTAGACCCCGTCGTATACGTGACAAATCAACGTGGCGGCTCGTGGTAAGCTAATTCGCATCGTTCAGCGCGCGTACGAACACGACTTGCACTCCTCTACCACACCCTGATTCGCCCTATATACTCCATATACTTTCGTATGTTGTATGTTACATGTACGCATATAGAAAATTGAACTTATAGAAGTGCCACGGCTTCGTTACACATCCACGCACTTTGATGCACGCCCCTTCCCTCCCCTCGAAAACGCAGCAGTTGCCACTTAAGATCGAAAAATCACAAATGCGAATAAACGCGACACTCTCTTGCAACGACTGAGTCAACCTTGTATAAACTTCGTCACAATTAATGTCTAAAATTAGAAGAAAAATCTTCACAAATCTAAATTAATTAACGCATATTCTCGTGAGTTTTTCCATATACTATTAATTTATCCAATCGGTATTTATCTTTTGAAATGATATGCAAGGCGTGACCAGACGACAAAAGAGTTTCAGCTCATTACACATATTCGGCAAGATAAAACGTACAAGTGCATTTGAACAACTTGCGGCCCACGGGACATCGTTGGTGAATATTCGTGTTCCTTTAAGCCTTGCAGCATTTCTGCATTTTGCGAAAATGACTCAAACCAGCCGGTACGCTCCGTAATTGTGCCGATAGGCACTCACAAACGCGTGCGTGTCCATGATTCTGGCGAAATAATGTCTAAAGTGCTGCTCGGAGGGTCACATGAAGAACTCCCTGGATCGGCTAATATGCAGTCACGACGCAGGTCTATCCAGTACCGAGATCTCTATTAGCCTAAGCCCGCGAGTAGTTGGATCTGTTAACAAGAGGCCGCGTGGCTTGTACACCCGATCGTTCTGCTCGCAGACAAACTTGGCGACCTTACGCAGACACTTTTCGTAGTGAGTTTCGGTACATATACTTATCAGATAACCTGTGAGACAGTATAGGCAGCTCTCGCAATACGTAGAACAACTGGCACGTTCTGCCTCAGCAAAGTAGTTGTTCAACTGATTGATCGTATATTCGAACAATTGTCTGTCCAACTAAATAAAAAAAAAGGAAACATTTTATAATAAATATACTTCCTAAATACATTTAGCAAACATATTAATCTGCTTCAAACTGTGTATTGCACAGATTAGAGATTCTTTCTCTCGATACTCACTCTACTTTCCAGTTCTGTAGGGAACCGCGTTTGGAACTTGACCATAGTACCTTCGCTGTAGTCACGTTGTATAAAAACTTTCTGACAATTTTGAGGAGGCCCCCCACCTGCCTGCCCTCCCGCTGACATGTCTTCCAACGGCGTGAGGGCAGCATGATTGCCCTAAAAATACACAATATCATTATTACTATTAAATCTTTATTTCTTTTTAATACCTATATGTGATTACACAATTACATCTTTTCTATTATAACATAAAACACTTCTGCACACATTAACAGTAAATTTTTGTTTCAATGTGGCATATTATTGTTTATGCTAATAACAACACAAATATCAAACTTGTGTACCATAACATACTTTTCTTTCGTCTAAAATTATTTCAAATAGTACATATAACAATTTCTTCAACTTTGAGCTCTGCAAAATAAAATGTAACATTATACAATCATTTATAGACTTGTTAAAAAGATTCTGTTATTTCTGCCCACTCTTTTTGCAAATAGAACATATACATTTTAATATTACTTGCAGCAATGAACAAACATTACAACCAAGTACACTATTTACTACTGGAAACAGTTGTATAGCAATAACAGAAAATTATGGTACATTGACATATTTTTGACACATTCATCTTTCATTACTGTTCCCTTTAAAATATATTTCAGATAAACACTTGAAACTTTATCACAAACAAATAAAAATTTGACACTAATGCTTGCAGTCTTGACTTCTCTTTTAGAGTTAATTGTTTCAACCTCTTGGTATCCTTACCATTACAAGTAATACATTATATGCTTTTATTCACTGAGAAAGAAAAATAAAAACAGATGCACATTTATCTGACAGATTAAGTTGTCCATAAGTTCAAATAACTTGCCTTTAAGGATCTATCCAAACAAGTTTGTAAATATGCACGAGCACATGCATAAGAACACTGATCGGTTCGTATTACATATTTGCAAATAAATAAATTATTTTTTTTCAAATTGCCTGGATTTATCCTAAGAGCTCACGTAACCCTTCTCGTGCTCGGAGATAACCAAAAAAAAAAAGAAAAAAAAACCGCACCCAATCCCGAAGACTCGCGAGGAGCTACAGGATCGTCATCGTTTATTTATTGTTCGTTTCACAGGTGCGATCCTCTCATCGTTCGACAGGCACAAAAAGAACTGTTTTCCGCGAAGGGAAGATCGCGAGGCTGAGTGACCAAGCGATGACAGTCGGACGCTCTAGAGCGAGAGAGAGCAAGAGAGAGAGAGAGAGGAAACACGCACAGAAACACTCACCAGTGGCATTTTGAGCTTCGTCTTGCCGGTTGATTGTCGCACGTTCTCGACGAAAGACCTTCGCTGCCGTCGCGGCTGTCGTGCCTACTCGCACGCGGATGGACGCGGCGACCTGGACTCCGGGGGGATCGGCCAGAAGGAAATCGCTGCTGCTGTCAGCTCGTGCACGCACGAACGGACCCACGACCCACGACTCCGCGACTCGCAGCCGCCATTAACAATACGCACGCATGCGCGGATAACACGGACGAGTAACACGTGATTCGCTTTGCCGCCAGTGCGGCCACTCGCTGCACTTTTCCCTCCCTTCCCTCCAGTTAGAGCTCTTAGGCGGGCTTCTCTTGGTTCATCGCGCTTCCGTTGACTTCGACGTTCTCGGCTCTTCACGGTCTCATTCTCTTCGATGCTCTTCTCCACGGTTTCATTCCTCTTAATTCCTTTTTCTTCTCCGAATACAACTGAGAAGTGTACGTACGCGTGTTTGGTCTCCAGCCTCCACGTCGCGTGAGAAAAAAGCTTAGTGTGGAAGGATGGAAAGTAAACTGAAACGACCAGGCTGCTGTTTCGGTGAGTACTGTTTTGAAATATAATAAATTTGAGTAGCTTCGTAAAGAGAAAATACCTCACAAGCTTACTTTGAAAAGGCCAGAGACCTGTAGCTGATAAAAGCACTCAATTCAAGTTGTACTACCGTAAAAAATTCTTTAGCATGATTAATATTCGCTCACCGACGAGCTAATGTAAGAGGAAATGATACTTGTCAGCTGTGCCATCGATTTCTGAATATACTAATTAGGGCACAAGAAATATTTACATATCTCGGTACATCAATATCTGTCAGTGTCAAAGTCCTTTTTTTGATGGTAGAGCATGTTTGTATGTCTATAGGCTTCTGTTTAACGGTGTCGTTATAGCCACATTGTTATTATATACTTTAATAATACATCACATCTTTGCAATGACAATGTAACGCACGCAATACTGACAGTCATTAATATTATAGTTAAAATAGGGCTGCAAACCATCACTTTCACTGTAACACAAGTCCAAGCTCCATTGTAATTAAGAATAGAGTGTACAGCACAAGCTAGATAATTGAGTGACAATAATAACAGACTGAATTGTTTCTTGAGTTCCAACTTGAATTTTAAGTTAAACATTTTTTGTTAATTTTAAATATTCTTGTCTGGACAGTCTAGACTTTTTTTTTTATTTATTTTTAGCATTTTTAAAAGCAGAAAATAAAATCGAATGAGTTTAAAATCCAAATATAGTCCCCTAAAATAATGTAATAAAAAAAAGAAAAGGAAGATGTAAAATTAAATTTGAGAAGTTTTGAAATCATCGAAATACAATTTATTACCGTTAAAATAAAAGAATATTATATACGTACGATACAAAAATTCAGTAATTAATCTTTGAACGATTTAAACGCTGTAAAATAAGACATGGCGATTCGTACAACCTTAAATTGAAAGAATATGAAGTGTGTCACACATTTGTGTGTAATATTATTGTTGAAAAAGCATCTTTACATTTTTTTTTATTTTACTTACCGCTGCATAAGTTGCGATACATAAAGGAATCATATTTCCGGCTTTTAATCCGCACGGTATATTACTTCTGTAAAGAGTCATTATCAATAAAGATTTCAATCTAGGCGAGAAGTTGTACCATTCCGCAGCATAACTGTAAACATAATCAGTAGCTGCTTTTAATTATATCTTTGTAAGAGACTTTATTAAAAATTAATTCAAAATAACTAGAAAGTTAATTAAAATACAAATATTTTGTACATTAATTAAAAATTTTAATTGTATTGTATTAAAAGTATACAAGTTACACTTTAAAATTTATTATAACTTTGCTCAATGCGTCTTCACAAATACTTATATACAAATTATTAATGAGGTATGCAATAATTATTACGCTCTATAAAATACGTTCTGGCTTTCGTCTATTAATCTCTGACCAGAGTAACATACGATCAGCAAGTCACTGAGCAGTAATATGAACATAAGTCCAAATTTTATTAGCTCCTCGATTTGTAATACATAAAGGATCTACAACAAATTAAAAGTATTACGTATATTGAAAAAAAAAATTTATATTGTACTTACATGGAATATTTTTTAAGAATAAATCATTAAAACTTACTCGAACTCCAATTAGACTTATATTTGCAAGAAGTAATAGTAATAAAAGTAATGAGAGTCCTTGAAAAGATGATTCTAATATATTAACAAACCTGAAGTCACATTAGCAAATTGTATAAGCAGTAATATATTAATTTATAAGCAGTGTTATTTTGTAAAAAGACAGAGGCGTGCATACTCACTGAGCTAAATAGGTGCCTCGATATTTAAGATACAATTATAATAAAATTAAGCTGCTTACTCTATTGCCAGCTGATGCTTTTTTAAACATATTATATATTCTTGATATATTATTTCCTCGTTCACCGAATCAAGGATCAAATATCCACATTTGTTAAGTTTATTATTATTCGCCTTTGAAATAATATTCTCAATTTGTTTGCTGCAAACGTGAACTTGTCTTATAAAAATTACGAACGTAAGTCTTATCATATCTTAAAAAATTCGTGTGACGCGTTAATTACTACCGTTTTAAACCGACGTTGATTAATTCTCTCTCGCTTGGCTTGCTTAACGCCAAGCGAGAGTCAACGTCGGCGATTTTGTGGTTCGGTTTAATTTTAATATTTAATTAATATATCTAGGCAAAGACGGTCTTCGAGATCGAGGACGATCTGGTGAAAGTACCGTCTTTGTCTGGACATACTAATTAAATATTACAATTAAATCGAACGAGAGTAACGAATAGATAAGCGCGGGGGGGTCGGGGGGAGGCGGGGTGGGACGGGGTGAGAGCGAGCGCGAGCCTACGTGCCGCGAGCTAGGTATGTTCCCCCACTACTCCCACTCTCGCTTTGTCCTTCTCCAGCGGTCGCGCGAAGCACATGTTACGTACTACGCACTCACAGCAACCGCGTGCTCGTGCCGAACGTAATACGTAATTGCGTTGAACGAAACCCTGCCGGCGCGATAACAATCTTCTCCCCATTCTCCGTGTGAGGAGCGCTTGTGGCCACGTTTTCTTTCTTTAACGTAAGCTACGTCCTTACTTATGTGCTCATCTCTCTGAGGTGACCTATCTATTTTAGAAGTATTGTACAGACTCGCGTAATGTTAATTAATTATCCGGGCTTGTTTGCAGGTAACTAGTGCGAGGGACGAGGTTCAAATGATCTAAGAGGAAGCTGGAGGACTCTAGAGGAAGTCTAATATATTATGAGAGGAGGAGGAGGCCTCGGAAAGACACGTGCATCAACGCAGCAACGCCAGAGGTAAGAAAAATGTTATTTTTAATTATTAATTTGCATCTCTACGATTAAATTTTATATTTCTTTTTGTTACAGATCGACGCAGTTGCATCCACCGTCGTCTACAAAAGTGTCGTCACCGCCGATTAATAATTATACGAACCGCAGCCGGTTCGTCGGTCGTTCCGCGATTTCCGCTGAGTATTCGGGCGTAGTTTTTTTAGTAGGGCTTTATTCTAAACGCGAGTGCCGACAGGAACGCGTCGATAATTTACGCGATTATAAAATCACGGTCGGGGTGTTCGCGAGTGACTTGTGCGCGGAAGGATGACTCGACACGTCCCATCTGAGAGGAGGAGCAGGCCCGGGACGGGTATCCTGCATCGGCGGAGCAACTTTTAAGTAAGTATAAATTAAAAAAAAAAAAACAAATCTTTTTTTTATTAATCTTATTATTTAACTAACATGTTTATATTATTTTCTTTTTTATGTTACAGTCACCGGCAGAACTTTCAACTCCGCCGAAGCTCATGCAGATCGGTAAGTCGCATGATTTTTTTTTCGTTGTTAGTAATTGAAGTCGCTTAAAAAATAGTGCGCGCACATGACTTCTAGTTATATTAAACGGTACGTGGAAATTATATCTCGTATGCGAAAATTGTATCTTGTAATATTTTCAACGATAAGCAGTCCAATTATTTTAATAATTTTTAACGTTACCTGACGGCCGCGAATAAACTACAAGCATGAGCTGTGCACATGATATGCATCGCATCAACTCCCATTACGATGTTTATACCCACTAGAATTATAGCGGTGGTGTAACCAAAAATGAATATAAAATAATCTTCTTTATTCAATCTGAATTCCACTTCAACTGCAAAAATCCGCGGGCGTGATTCGTTAATAGGCATTATCACGTCTAGCAATACTGGCGCTAAAGGTATTGCTACAAATGTTAATAACATAACGATCAATAATCCTGCAATGTTAGAAAGAAAAATATATTTATATCATAAAATTAATTTAAAATTGAGAAATACTTAAAAGAAAAATTTTTTTAATTGAAAATTTTATTTAATAACGCTCTTTCACAATATGCAGATTTTAATGTAGCAAATATTATAATAACGTACTAACCTGCGAAAAGTTTCGTAAATTTTCGTGATAGTGAAGAGTAATTTTTCATCACTTGAACTTCTAAGTCGTCCGTAAATATGTCCCAATGATTGTCAATGGCTATGCATAACTGTTGTAACTGATTGTAACAAACATAGAAACAATTTAACACATAAGTAAATAGACACATTATTACACGCACGGCATTGCAATATAGCTGTGTGAATTTACTCTGTCTTGATTCCAAATGTTATGCAAACCCCTCCCAACAAAAGAAGTCGTGAATATGAATTGATAGCCAGCATCAAAAATCATCTGCGAATTGTCCCAGTGATCGCACAGCAGTAATATCTATGTGCAACAATTAGGAATAATTAAAATAATCTGTTTAGTAATTAAATAAATGTTCGTGCGCGTTAATTTATTTTTGCATATACTTTGTGGTAAACTTTAATATATTTCTGGGCATTGTAAAAGCTACGGTATGTACTTTGCCGAGCTGAATGTATTGTAATTGATGTGCGTTACCTCAGGCGCATAAGAACTTATTTCCAATAGCACGCAGAAAGTTCGTAATACATTTTTTACGAGTCTATCTTGAAAGGGCCAGAGGCCTGAAAACGATAAAAATACTCGGTTTATATTGTACTCGCGTACAAAATTCGATAGCATGTCTAATATACACTCTCCAACGTGCTAGGACAAAGTAATACGTGCCAAGCGTACGCTATCGATTTCTGAACTAACGCAAGAAACGTCACACATATTGCACCATGTTTATAATTGACTATTTTATTTCTCCAATAACAAGGCACACCTGTCTTTCACTGTTCGAAAATGTTCTTTTATTGGATATTCTTTCCGATGTGACACGTAATAACCGAGGTATAGGTATAGGCATAAGTATATAGTAGCGCAGCACATAACGTGACAAGATAATTGAAGATGAAAATAATAGTTTACGGCAGTATTAACTTTTGACTTTTGATTGCATTAAAAATTCTTCTTTGACGGAACGTCTTTTAGTCGTTTCTAGCTACTTCAATAGAGTCGAGTAACTTCAAAATTAAGAACAATGAAACAAAGTGAAGTCGAGTAAGTTTAAAATATAAATACAATAGACGTAATAATTTTTTTTTAAATAGAGAAAATTATGAAGAAAAAAAAGAAAAAACAATAGATAATATTGAGTTTAAAAATTATCGAAGATAAATATATCATCGAAATACAATTTATTGATTGATAGTTTGTGGCAGATATCACAGTATACCAAACATATGAAAACATGTCGATGAAGAGTTAATTAAAACTTCAGTAATCACTCTTTTATTGATGTAAACGCTGTAAAGTATGACATGGCGATTCGTACTACCTTAAATAAAACATAGAAAAGGCGTAATTTATTTTTCGTGTACGTAATATTATATAAAATGTTTAACAATTCTACGCATTTTACTTACTGCCGCATAGGTCGCGATAGATAATGGAATCATATTACCCGCCTTCAATCCGGACGGTACATTACTTCTGTAAAGAGTTATTATCAATAAAGACTTTAGTCTAGACGAAAATTTATACCACTCTGCAGCATATCTGCAAGCACAAATTAGTAACAGGTTTTAATTACATTTTTTAATTAAATCTTAACAATATTGACAGTTAAATTATTTTTAATGTTATATGAAAGAGTCGTTGTAACTATTAATAAACGTTAAGATAAGAAATAACTATTACGCTCGGTAGAATATACTCTGACTTTCATCCATTAATCTCTGACTAGAATAGCATACAATCATCAGAGTCACCAGACATGCTGTCAATGCAAATGTGTACTTTATTACTTGCCGCACTTCGTTTAGTACGTAAATGATCTAACAAATTAATAATATTGCGTTATTTTTCCAAATATCGTATATTGTTAAATATTATTTTTAAATAAATTTTTTTCTTTCTTTTTTTAATTCACGAAAACAAAATTTTTAGGAAAACATAGGAAAGCTTTACAATGCACAAGTGTTTTATAATTTTATTTTAAATTGTTTTTTTACGAACATTTTATATAAAATTTTATGTGAATAGTTTTTAAAGCTTACTCGAACTGAAATCAAACTTATTGTTCCAACAAGTAAAACTAACAAAAGTAATGAAAGCCCTTGATACGTTGAGTCTAATGTATTAACAAATCTGAAATAGAAATTAGGTAAAGTTACATAAAATTAATATTGCATTAATAATGTGTGCATACCACATTAAACTAAAGAAGAGAAGAGAAACACTTTGACAAGAACTAATTACTTTATTGCAAGTTGATGTTTCTTTAAACATATTATGTATTCCCGGTATATTATTTCCTCATTTAATCGATTAAATTTCATGTAATCTCCAGGTTCCTTGAGTTCGTTATTAGCTTTTAAATTTATATTTTCAAGCTGCTTACTATAAATGTATTAAAAATTACATAAAATACGTGTCTATAAAAATATACAAAACGTACATATATCTTATACGTATTCAAGTTATCATTTTATTATAAATGAATATACCTGATAGCGGCAAATAAACTGCATGCATGAGCGGTGCACGCAATGTGCATCGCATCAACACTCATCACAACGGTTGCACCCACCAGAACCACAATGGTGGTGTAACATAAAATTGGAATAAAATAATCATCTTTATTCACTTTTAATTCAAGTTCGACCGCAAAGAATCGCGGACGCGATTCGTTAAGAGGCACTACAATGTCTAACAGAATCGGTGTTAGCGGTATTATCATGAATATTAACATTGTGCTAAACATCAGCACTGTAACATAAAAAAAAATAATAAAATAAAATTATTGTAATATATTTAATAAATATTAAATTATTATAAAATATTTAAAAGTGTAGGGCTTTAGAAAAAAATTTTTGTTTTCTTTTATGGTTGTTGCCAGTTTCAAAAGATATTACTACTGATAATCTGGACCTGTTTTAGATTACAACATGATATACATACTCGAGTAATACTTTGTAAACTTTCGTGAAAGCGTGGAATAATTCTTCATGACCTCCACTTCTGTGTCGTTCGTGAATATGTTCCAATGCTCGTCAATAGTTTGGTACAGTCGTTGCAACTGATCGCCATAGACATGGAAACGATTTAACATGTTAGGTCTGAAAGTAGTTGTTCCGCAATAAACAATGTAGAACGAATCACCGAGTACAACGCGTCGTACTTGTCGAAGGCTCACCTTAGTGTCATTCCAGAACATGTTTATTTGCCTCCCAATAAAAGACATTGACATGGCAAGCTGATAGCTACCCTCAAAAACCATCTGCGGATTATCCCAGTGATAGTACAGCAACATTAACTGAGTTTAACATTGAATAATCGTTCGTAAAATATGTTGTAAATATAGGAAAATAGTTATACGCGATTAATTAAATAGAACCTACTGTTCTTTTGTGTTTAATTAGATATTAATCCGTGTGTTACATAATTAAAAAATAAAAAAAATTAATAAAATTAAATTAGGTAAAATAAAATAAAAAAAAAAAATTTTTGAAACTACCAAAGTAAATTCGAAAGAATATGTTAGCTCGAGTGTATATTACCTCGAATGGGCAGTAACTTATTTCAAGTAGAAAGAAGAAAGTTTTTAAGATATTTCTCAAGTATCTATTTTGAAACGGCCAGAGGCCGGTGATCGACAGGAATACCCGGTTAGCATTGTACTCTCGCAAAAAGTTCTCTAACATGATTATTCGTCTTAGTTTCCCTTTGAATGGTTGTAGCAGAATAACACGTGCCACGCACGATTATCGATTTTCCGGGGCACAAGTCGTAGGGCGAATAACATAAAATTGCAGGGTGTCCACGGTTGTCACTATCTGCTTGCCGATGTCAGGGTATTTCTGACACTGTAACTGTCCTTTCTATTTAAGATATCATTTATTAGACCCTTTCGCATGTATAACGTGACGTGCATAGTGTTCCGTTATTATGTAGTACAGGAAGAAATTGAGGGGTGGGTGTAACAATGAACGGGCGCACTAGCTTCTTTATCTCCCGTTTGCATATTTTCCAGGAAACTGGTAGCTTAAACTTCAGTACAATTTATTGACATAAGATGCATACAATGAAACACTCATTGGACATTCAGTAATCAGTCGGAACAGTAATCAGTCTTGTATTGATAATAACGTTGTGTAGTAAGACATGGACATTCGTATTACCTTGAAGTAAATAGGACAGTTTTATTATAAATTATTTATTTATTAATTAATTATGCACAGCAATAAAAAGAAAATAACTTTGTTACCGTAGCATAGGTGGCAATGGACAATGGAATTATATTTCCCGCTCTCAGTTTGCACGGTACACTACTTCTGTAAAGAATTATTCTCAATAATGATTTTAATCGAGGTGAGAATCTGTACCATTCCGCGGTGTATCTGCAATCAATAAAAATTAGCAATAATTAGCGGTAATATTTAAAGAAAAATTGGTGCAAAATTAAAATATTTTTTTCAAAAACATATTTGAAACTCAAAAGACTTTATGCATATTTATGGAAAAATTATTTTATAACTGTTTAAGAGGGAATTTTGTAAAAAGTAATACATTAAAATATTAAATAATTATTACGCTTCGTAAAATATCTTCTGGCTTTCATCCATTATTCTCTGACCAGAGTAACACACGACTATCAGAGCAAATAATGTTGTTATAAGTACGAGCAAAAATTTTATCAATATTCTAAATTGATTTAATACATAAATAATCTATAATAAATTAAGAAAATTAATTAATAGTTATATTATGTGACATTAGTAATATACATTTACTTTTTTTTTAAGTAAAACAATTAACATTAATTTTATAATGTGTAGAAATAAATATAATTCTCATCGAGTTATTAAAATTTTCAATATATGTATACTTGCGTATTTTATATGCACAGTTATAATACATACTCGAAGTCCAGACAAAGTTAAAACTCCCAGCAATATTATTAATATGGCCAAAGAACACTCCTTGTATGATGAATTTAGCATGTCCACAAATCTGTAGAATATCGATATCGTACAAATAAAAATGTTATATTAATATTACAAAAACAGCGAAAAATGGTTAAAAAAATCTGTACTCTATAGCAAGTTGATGTTTCTTTAAGCATATTATGTATTTCTGGTATATCATCTCTTCTTGGGACACACACAAATCAACATTCTTATTTATACCATGCTTATTTTCTTTAATATCACCATTATCATCGTTTACTTTCAACGTCACATTTTCGATCTGCTTACTGCAAAATAAATGTGGTGGTAATTAAACAAAAAAGTATATGACTTATTAATATAATTGCATATTTTACGGTTTGCTTACCTAACAGCCGCAAACAAGCTGCACGCATGAGAAGCACATATAATATGCATTGTGTCGGTGCCTAACGTAATAATTGATCCCACTATGATTACAGCGGAGATGTAACAGTAAATTGGGAAATAGTAGTCGGTTTTATTTACCCTGAACTCGATTTCAACCGCAAAGAGACGCGGGCGTGATTCGTTAAGTGGCACTATTATATCTAAGAATATCGGTGTTAATGGTAATATTATAATCACCAATAATGTACCACAAATAATTACTACAACATAATGATTGCTGTTTTATTTATTTTTTTTTTTTAATAATATTAATTTATAAAAAAGTTAAAGCCGCTGTTTGATTTGTTTAAGCGAATATATAAAAAAAAAATTCGTGAAAAATTCTGTTGAATTTTATTTTCTCTTCGTAATAAAAAATTACATACAATTTTTAATGTAAAAATATACTTACTCGTGTAATATGTCACAAGTTTTCGTGACAGAATAGAGTATTCTTCCATGATCCGTACTTCTATATCATCTGTAAATATACTCCAGTGCCTATCAATAGCTTCATATATCCAGCGCATCTGATTAAAAAATCAAAGAATAACTTTTAATTTACTATATTTATATTTTTAAAATAAAAATGTTCAAAGCTTACCTTGCCACGGTTTAAACAATCTTTCAAATGTCTTACGAGAAAAATAGTTAAGATTAAAATCTGATAGCATCCTTCGAAAATCAATTGCGCATCATCCGAATGATCGTATAACAATAATATCTAAAAATATATAATATTTATATCATATGCAGTTTAAAATAAAATTGTAAAAAAATGTATTTCGACTAAAAATATTTTTTTTTTTATTTTGAGGAAATGCGCCGATGTACCTCGAAGGGATAGTAACTTAATTCGAGTAAAAAGCAAAACGTCCATAATAAACTTCTCACAAGTTTATTTTGGTACGGCCAGAGACCTGTGGTCAACAACAATATCCGGTTGTTATTGTACTCGCGTAAAAAATTCTCTAACATGATTATTCGCGCGGGTATCTCTACTTACTACATGCAGCTCTACAGGCCACACGAAACGCAGACTATATTATTCGTTCCCCAGTTGGAAGTCGTGGAACGAATAACACGAAATTATAGATTGTCTAGAATTGTCAGTTCGTAATTTCGTTCACATTAAAGTATTCGACTAAACCGTCACTTTTTTTTATATGAAGTATAATTTACCAAGTACTTTCAATTCCAAATAGCATACGATTGCGTGATACACCAAGTGGTGATTATAATAGTAATGATATGTGTGTTAGAGTTTCTTTTATACCTTATTTATGTGACGTCCTCTCACTAGAATATTTTGCTGTTAGTTTTAAACACGAGAGAAATTTTAAGGTCGTACAAGACAGTTTCTTGGATAAATATAGAACATGTTACTAACGGGTAACGATTCCTCGTATTTCCTTCGCGTTCAGTACTCCGTCAATTTAATTTTTTTTTCTTTTAGATTTTTTTTTGTTATACTTCTACAAATTATTTTAACACAATAAAATAAGCCGACAAAAAATAAATAGAAATCAGAGATTTAAGTCGAAACATACCTTTCCTTCGGGATATCTCGAAGTTTCGGAGACAAAAATTAATCTATCAGACTCTAGTACAGTAGACAAAAGATTAAGGACTGTCAAAGCGAATGAGATCGGATATTTCTTGCTTCGGACAAACGCCGCACGCTGCCCAGGGGTCTTCTAACTCCCAGAGATCCGGTGGCAGGTGCTCACGACCTGGTGGCGGTCCACGCTGCGGACTCTGCGGGTATTGTTCTACGTCGAAGAACCTCTCGAGCTCCTCTGGGTCGAAGGGAGGGTATTCGTGGTGCATCTGACGTCTTGGTATGTCGCGCATAGTAGTTTTTATTCTGGACGGAATCGGCAGATCCTCCCTCTCTTCCCAAGATAAGTCGCCCTCGCGTAGAAACTCCTCTTCGAACGGTATGTCGAATTGCAAGTCCTCCGGCAACGGCTCTTGAGCTATTCTCTCGAATTCTCGCTCTTGTAGACGTGCTGTCTCGCGCGCCCTAATTCCGGCCATGCTTCTTTGAGCAAATTCACGAGCTGCCACGACACTTGGATGGTCTCGGCCGTATTCGACTTGGAACATCTCGCTCTCGATGTCAGGAACTCTGTATTAAATATAGACAATTAATTTGACGGAGATCTTTATCATAAAAAATTTTCTTTTACTTCTCAGTTTTATTTACGCGGCTAGATCAGTTATTTCTGTCTTTAAAACATTGGTTGTCGCAAAATTCGATAAAAATTCGATCGCAAATATTTATTAGATGTTTTAATTTACCAATTTTTTAACTTTAACTTTTTTTTACCTATAAATATATCTGCGTCTCTCGTCCTCCGCTAATTGTACAGCATTACCGCCGACATTCGCCACAGCCATCACAAAATCCCGTCTTGCTTGTTGCAAGTCCTCCAACTTATTCTGTACCGTGGTAGCTTCCGCAGCGTCTTGTTCATCTAGAGTCTCGCTGTTCAATAATAATTAAAAGATCATTGACATATTGTATTTTTAGTCCAAGTAATCTTTGTTGAACCTCCACCTCAAAGACATACATTTCCTATTGTGATATCAAGTCACCTGATCACTCTAATCGACCGGTTCGCCACTTCGGATATCGCCTCACCAGCCGTAGGTGGCTGAGGGATGCTAACGATAGTGGTGCGATTTCCGTTTACTGATCTTGGTGGTATCACGATACTGTCAATCGGACCCTCGCCGACTGGCTCGGCCTGGATCAATTGGGCGTTCATAGACCTTGCCAATTCTTTAGTTCTTTCCGGGATGACAGGAAACGGTTCCGGTGCCCTTCTCTCCGGTCTTCTCGCTCGTCTAGGAGGTGAAGCTGACGGAGACGGTATGCGTCTAGTAGGTCTCTCTCTACCGAATCTAGAAATATAAAAAATTGTAGGACATATTTAAAATGCTCATTAAGAAAAAAAAAATCTTATTATAATTGGTTCAATAAGCAATGCGTAAAACACAACTGTGTTTTACTTTACATATTGTTTTAAGTTTCACCTAGGATCACCGCCGACCGGCGCGGGTGTTCTTTTCGGCATTCTTTGTGGTTTGAATTCTTCCTGTTTATCCTCGTACTGCCTAATTTTTTTTTGCGCTTGCTTCATTCGGGCTACCATCGCCTTCGTCATACCCGGTCTAGCAAAGTCAACTTTCTTTGGCTCGGCTGGAATATATGGCCGTCTTCGACCGTGTTCTGCCAAGACTGGCTTTTGTTGCCGTGTTGTTTCCTGCTTCTCCTCAAACTCTTTTACTATAGTAGAACTCCTCGCCTGTCGTAATGCCTGTGTCTTCGTGAGACCAACTTGAAATCGTGGCTTTCGGCTCCCCATTGTCGATTATTGTCGATGTTAACTTACTCTTGATATTCAGATTAATATATAATACAATTTTAATATAACATTTTATTATAACAGCAATATAAAAGTGTCTTATCTATGTCTATGTATTTAGCTATCAAAAAATTTCTCAGCCGAACTATTTTATTAATTTTTTTAAATGAATATTAATAATAATTCTTTTCTATACTAAATTGATACAGGTGTAATTTCTGAAAGAAAATATATTATAACGTTTTATGACACTTTATACTTTAACGTTGATAAAAACAAATAATAATTTAAATACATGACTTAGGCCAGATAATTACTAAAAAAAAATAGAAAATACCTTGTAAAATTATATTTTTAGAAGCTTCCAATGAATGAACTTTTTCAGTTAGCGCGGCGATTTATCTTGGCGCTCAAATAATGACCAGTACTTTTTCATGATGCGACGGCTTGCAATTTGTTAACAGTTCATCCGGGTAAGTACAACCAGTGCTTAATTAAGGGTTGATATGCCATTGTACGCAAGAATTTTGCATGAAAAGCCTAAAGGTTTGTGATTCAGTGTGTAAAAAAAAAATTATTGATGACAGATTCGACAGCTTTTGTTTCGCTTTTGTGAAATAATCTTATCCCTGAAGTTGGTAGAAATGCGGAAACTGTGCAGGTTTTTTAATTATTATATACAAATAAATTTTTGTATGTGCATATTTACAATAAATATAACGTTTTTAAAATACGTTAATTAATAATCGGCAGCATTGCTGGCCAAATAATCACGACGCCCAATATTGGACGCTTGTTTATTCTGCACAGCCTCCAACTTTGGACACTCTGTAATCCTGTGTCCGAGTCCACCACAGTAACTACAGCCGCGTTCATCTATAATAAAATAAGAAAAATATTAACAAAATTTCTTTATAAGTAACGGAGACTATAGAAGTATAAATTATTTCTCTTACCTCCCAGATTAAGATATTTTTCATTCTCCGAGCAAAGTTCCAGCAAGAACGGTGGCACTTTTTGTTTCGCTTCCATTAGTAAATGTTTAAGATCAAGCAGTACTGATTCGTCGTTTGCCTTATTAATAAAAGTCGTCGCTATACCGGTACGTCCGGAACGGCCAGTACGTCCTATCCTGTGCACTAAAAATTAAAAACATAAATTAAACAATTTATTTCAAAATTACCATTTTGCACTTAATATATTATATCTATATGTTACCATAATTTTCTACATCATCCGGCATGTCATAATTAATAACATGTTGTACGTCGGCAAAATCAAGACCTTTCGATGCAACATCTGTTGCAACGAGAACATCTTTTCGACCTCCGCGAAACGCTTCTACCGAACGTGATCTTTCCTCCTGATCTGAAAGTGTATAACGAAGTGTATCAATATATTTAATTTATTTTAATCATATTTTAATTTTAAAAAATTAATATAATTTGTTTAAAATGCATACCTATTCCTCCATGTATCGCAACAGCTTCTACACCCTTTATGAGTAGATACTCGTGGATGGCGTCCACGTCACGCTTTTTCTCTGCAAATATTAAGACTGGCGGCGCAGTCTTTTGCAAACATTCCAAGAGATAAACAATCTTGGCTTCTTGTTTGACGTACTCCACTTCCTGTATTACATTCATCGATGCTGCACCAGCACGGCCAACGTTTATCGTCACGGGTTTTACCAGTGCTGAACGCGCAAAGTTTTGAATTCTCTTCGGCATAGTAGCAGAGAACAATAATGTTTGTCTCTGACCCTGTAACACACAACAGTTATGATTTCTAACCTTCTAATAAATGTTTAATTTTTATACATTATGCTAGACGCATGAAAAAAGGCAGAATAATAATTACCCTAAAAAATGAGAATATTGTTCTCACATCTTCCTCAAATCCCATGTCAATCATGCGATCTGCCTCGTCCATGCAAAGATAACGACACACACTCAAAGTTACCATTTTTTTATGTAACATATCCATCAATCGTCCCGGTGTCGCTACCATTATATGTACACCTCTAAAATAATGCATGAAATTAATTTAAATTAATATGTTAAATAAAAAAACATTAATAATATTAATAAAAATAAATACTAACTTGTTAATTACAGCTAATGATTCTGAAACCGGCACACCGCCAATCGCCAAACAGCAACGTATTTCTGGACAGTCCACTTGCCTCAAGCTGTTGGTGTAATGTCTGATTATGTCATAAGTTTGCTTAGCCAATTCCCTTGAAGGACATATTATTAAACCTACAAATTAAAAATAATTAATATAAACGTACGTATTTATTAATTAAATATTAATCATTATTGTAAATGTATTTACCATAAGGACCCTCTTTTTTAATGAATGGCATACCCATTTCTTGTTCCAAACAGAATTGAATGATAGGTAAAACGAACACTAACGTTTTACCACTGCCTGTGGAAGCTATACCGATCATATCACGACCAGACAATCTGAAAATATAAAAAATTTGTAATATTTTACAATGTAGTCATTAATTGACATAATGCCAATATCTCTGTAATTGACAACTCACACGGTAGGTATTCCTTGAACTTGAATTGGAGTTGGCTTGATAATACCCTTTTGTTCCAATCCATACAAAATTCCTTTATGAAATTTCATTTCATTGAACCTTTTTAAAGGTGGTGGTACCTTGTCACCTTCCACAAGAATTCTCAGCTTTCTACGCACTTTTTCATGACGTATTTCGCCCAAATTGAGTATTACCCTTGGTGGTTGCCAGCTGGTCTTAATAGGATCCTTGTATTGAATACCCTTGGCTAATTCAGCTACACCCATCAAAGCTTTATTCTCAGCTACACTTTCTAGAATTTTTTCTTCCTCCTTCAATTGTTTCTCCATAGCACTCTCCTTCTTAGCTGTTGCAAGAAAAGTTTTATGAATTTATCTATAATATTTTATTATTAATTCTCAATAAATCTCTATCCTCAAAGTATTCTATACCTTCAGCTAATTTCTTCAACTCTGTATGTTGATCAAGGAGAGAAATATTAGATTTTCTTCCCCAGACTTGACCGTCATCGTTATCGGCATCATCTTTCTCATTCTCACTGCTGCTTCTCCCAACACCACCGCTGGCTTCTTCCTTCAACTGTCCAAGTTTACCCAGTTTTGTAAGCAGCTGCTTTTTACGGTACTTGACAGACGTATATGGCTCATAACCATCGTCTGTATCCAGAGAGCTGTTCTCCTCTTCCTCTTCATCCTTTCTATATCTCTGTAATAAAAATAATTTAATGCATTTGATATAAAAAATGTACGGAAATAAATTTTCAACTAACCTTTCTCGGTAATTCGTTGTCCTGATTGTTTTGATTCATTGTAAAAATGTATAATAATTATTATATCTATAATGATCCAGATGAGGCAAGAAATTATTTTGCAAATTTACACAGCAAAAACTGAGCCAAAGTAATAATTAACACTGATCAACATACGCACACGAAATAAAATGCCATGTCCGTGTGCGTTCGTTAGCCTCGGCCAGCGTCGGTTTATTTTCTATAGCTGAACTACCTGCACTAATTTAGAGTATGGGTCTGTTCTCAAAGAAACAGTAGCGTTACTTGCGGGAAAATAAAGTACTGTATCGTCTGTGTGTGGTGTCAGTATTGTTATATGCCACATAACTGCTGATTATTGCAATTTCTGCACCCAAAACTGGAATATTTGCGAGGTTACGTTCAAATTTGTTCTCCGTAATTGAACTTTTTAACTTCACAACTCCTCTCTTTTTTT
This sequence comes from Cardiocondyla obscurior, assembly GCF_019399895.1. Lineage (NCBI taxonomy): Eukaryota > Metazoa > Arthropoda > Insecta > Hymenoptera > Formicidae > Cardiocondyla > Cardiocondyla obscurior. The sequence continues at coordinate 2,168,144 of NC_091874.1, read as the reverse complement.
TCTTTTCGACATCCACTTGTATAATTGTCTATTATTTTTAGAATATGATAATGCAACACAGAGGACAAAAGCAATGTGGAACGAGTAATTCTAGAAAGTTTACAAAACTCAAGTGACGAGACTTGGCAGCTAAAGTCATGCGTGTTAATTATTACTTTGGCTCAGTTTTTCTTGTGTAAGCTCGTAAAATAATTTCTTACCGCATTTGGATTATTATGAGCTGACAGAGAAAATCGAAATGTCTTCTGGTGCGGAACGTCCGGCCTCGATGCCCTTTCAGGACAGCCAGTACAATTGGACGGACGACCTGCCAGTTTGCAAACAATCCGGTTCGTTTAACTTTAACTTTAATTGAATATTTAATGTTAACTTTTATATTTTCTGCAGGAAATTACGAGAAAACATTTTTATCTTTCAGTTTAATAAATTATAATTTCTTAACAAGTAGTTTTAACATATAAAGAATTGCTGAATAATAATGATGATTCAATTATGCTACTAATCATCAACAAAATGAGTCTCGATATTTTTGTTTTTTTTTATTATGATTTATATTTTGATATCTTATATTAAAAGTTATTTAATTAAGAAGTAATATATTATTTGATAAATATTTTAACAGGATTATTAACATGTAAAGAGAAATATTATACAATATTCCATAGGAGTGGGGTTTTCTACTAATCAAATTTATCGGGAAGATGGATATAGACAAGAGGAGCATCCATTTGAGGATCGCAGCTTTCACTGTAGATATGATGACTCTACATTTCTGTATGCTGTATTTGATGGTCATGAGGGTACCAAAGCAGCCAACTTTGCTATGCAAAGGATGGCTGCAGAAATCTTACTTGGTCAATTAAATGGCAAGTCAACTGATGAAGAAGTGAAAGAAGTTCTCAGGTAAGAATTTCATAGATATGTTTAATTTACATTTAAATAACAAAATTTGCATATAATTTTAACATATTGATGAACAAACTTGTATATTATAGTTACAAGCAAAAATTATATTTATATTTGCTTTCTAGGCAAGCATTTATAGCAGTTGAAAAAGGATATTTGGAATCAATTGGTGATTTATTAGCAGAACGTGCTAGTCTGCAGTTTGACATACCTGATGGACTGACCTCTTATGAGACCTACCAAAAGTTTCCAGACTTGGTAGGTTACATATTAAAACAATTCTGTAGTTACTTCTTTAAATGCATTATTGCAATTTATTTTTTTTTTTTTTTACAGGTTGACAAGTTAAATGCACTAAATTGTGAGTTGTCAGCTGGGACTAGTGCTGTAGTGGCCTTGGTCTACAGAGGGAGGCTGTACGTTGCGAATGTCGGAGATAGCAGAGCATTACTATGCAAAACCGATAGTAATCAAGTTTTACGAGTTGTACAATTAAGTGTAGATCATGATTTACGAAACGAGGATGAGCTCTTGCGATTATCTCAATTGGGCTTGGAAGTTGAATCCATCAGACAAGGTAAGTTTGATAAATTTTATTTACATCATTATTATTTTGATAAATAACAATTTTAACTAATTAAAATACACGTTACAGGATCTCATCTTGGAAATCAGGAAAACACACGTTGCCTTGGTAATTACCTCGTTAAAGGCGGATATAGAGAGTTCGAGGAGCTAACAGCTTCCTTGGCAGAGCCGATTATCGCCGAACCCGAAATCCATGGAAGTATAGAGCTGGATGAATCGTGTAGATTTCTACTACTTATGTCTCGCGGTCTCTATAAATCGTTAGAGGAAGCAACCGGCACTGATCAAGTCAATAAAGAGCTGGCTTTGATAGCAGTCGAACAGGTAATTGATTTTAATAGATTTTGATCAAACTTTTATTTAACGATTTCTGTAAATTTATTTTTAAATGTCTGTGGCAGTTTCGTGTACAATCGACTTTAACTGGAGTCGCCCAAGCGGTGGTCGATAAGATCGTGCGAATTCATCATGACGTGAATATGAGCAACACACAAAACACTGTGATTACCGGTAAACGTGACGACATAACTCTCCTGGTACGAAACTTTAATTTCCCGCTGCCGCATGCATTAAAGAGCCCGACGAGCCAGTCGGTTAGATTCAATCCCGTGGTACAAACTGCGCCGATCAGTATACCGGACGACGACGATCTGTCGAGCATTAACACAGGCGTCACAGATGACAACGTCGATACGTCGACGACCGAGACATCAACGACATCGGACTTGTATCCGCCCGGCGCTAGAATGGCGGAGCGAAATGCTCGAATCAAGCCTTACGTAGATTTTTCGGAGTATTACGAAAATGTGGAAAAGAGAAGAAATGAAGGAACTTTACCTGAAGGAATAGACTTCTAACACTCTGTTATTATTTTATGTGTAAACTATTTTTCATTTACAAGTGATATGCGGAGATCAGTATGTGGCGGCTTAACAAGTGTGAACGTTCCTACTACTGCAGCACATATATTTTAGACCTTGAGATTGTATTTTATCAATTTATAACGCATACGGCAAGAATGTAGCAATATATATATATTTATATATTATACGTATTGCTATATTCTTGTTATTAAAATTTATTTGCATGGGACTATCTCACAATTTGTACATATAAATATATTAAATATTATAAGTATTTCGTCGGGTTAGACTTCAAACGTTCGAATGCGGCCTTTTCGAGGCATTCTCTGTGATCGGGGTGTGCGATTTGTATCAGTGCATTCGCTCTTTGTCGTAAAGTTTTACCGAAAAGATCCGCTACTCCATGTTCTGTGACTATATAATGTGCGTGAGCTTTTGTTGCGACCACTCCGGCTCCTGCGGAAAACACATCACAGCTATAGACTTATTAAATAATTAAATGACAAGAATTAATAAAAAGATTTGCTTTTCGCGGCATTCGATCGTCGAATTTAATTTTTACTTCATACCGAGTTTCAGCACCGGCTGTATTTTACTCTCTCCTTGACTGGTGACTGAGGGGAACGCAATGATGGCCTTTCCAAAACCATCCTGACTAATCGCTGCGCCTCGAAGGAAATCTAGTTGACCGCCGAAACCGGAATATATTTTACAGCCTAAGCTGTCGGAGCACACTTGGCCAGTGAGGTCCATCTCGATGCAAGAATTAATGGAAGTCATCTTCGGTTGCATCGAAATTATTCGAGGATCGTTTACATAATTAACCGCCAACATCTCTGCCACGATAATTATGATTTTAAGATAAGGCAAGAGCTGCTTTCTCTAAACCGCTCAACATAGGTAAATTAATAATTACCAACGACCGGATTATTATGCAAGAAGTCATATAATTTTTTCGTGCCGATGGCGAAAGAGCCCACTAAGCGACCTCTGTGCCTCGTCTTGCATTTATTTGTAATATTGCCATTCTGAACTAAATCCACCATTACATCGGAAATGATTTCAGAATGTACACCCAGGTTTTTATGATTGATTAAGGCGCAGAGCACCGCATTGGGGATGCAACCGATGCCGAGCTGCAATGTTGCTCCGTCTGCGACCAGCCGCTGCGCGATGATCTTGCCGATCTCTTGCTCAACGTCGTTGGATGGCGGACAAGAGATACAGGGCAACGGGCAGTCGTACCTCACGGCCCAATCGAAATGACTCGAATGGATTAACGTATCGCCGAATGATCTCGGCATGTGCTCATTTACTTGCGCTAAAAAGATCTTTTTAATAGTACTTTTTAAAAGTATCATACAGTTAATATATAAATCTAAATTCTAAATAGATTTATAGTTACATATGTAGTTCTGTCTTGTTGTAACTATTGCGATTATTTTAATTAATGTTATTAATTTTACACGAACCAATAAGGACTTTGGCAGTACAAATTACGGCTCTGGTGCAATCCGCGTTTACGCCGAGCGAGCAGAATCCACGTGCGTCTGGCATGCTTACATGAATCAACGCAATGTCCGGCATAATCTTTTTTTGAAAAAATAATTTCGGCGTTTCATGCAAGAACACCGGAATGTAATCCGCCCGTCCTTCGTTCACTGCCTCTCTGAGATTGGCACCCACATATAGACTGATGGATCTGAAGTGCTCTTAAACATTGTTGCAAATATTATTTATTTTCTAATTATCAAAACACTACACGAATCAATAATCGCAAATACCGTACTTTCATACTCCGGATTGCTAAACGGAGTGTCTCCTTCGAGATTCATGTGCACTAATCTGACTCCACGTAAATTATTGCATACTCCGTGTTCAGTCATTGCACGTACTAATTCCATTGGCGTCCCGGCTCCACCTTGTATATAAACTAAATGCTCTAAAAAATATAATAATTTTATTTTTATCTATATTAACAATTATAATGTACGTAATTCAAAATAAGTATTAGATAACTCTTGAAATTGTTATTAATTTTACTCTATTAACAAATATTTTTGGGAAAGAACAATTATTTTCGCAAAAAATATAATCTAATTAATTATAACGTAATTAAATACCTGAATTTATGAGCTTTACAGCATCTTCCACGCAAACCCATTTTGGACACCGTTTTAAAGGTTGAAAGGGTTCTCTTAACTTTTGCAAATATCGTCGGTCACATAATTGAAACGATTTTACGTGTCTAATTTTTTCGAATGCCAGTTTCAAGTTTCGAAACATTTTTTTTATTACTTTAAAACCGATGAAACCAAATTCACAAGCAACTGTCGTTGATAACGCGGCAATACAACGTTCATATGAGAATTTACACAATACATAATCCTAAAAGATTTCGTTGGCCATAACAGTCTAGCAAAGCAAATTTGTCATCTCTATAAATTGCTATTTAAACATCTGACTTGACAACAATCGATTTTTCAACAGCGACAATTTTCAAATTATTAGTGTGAATTTCGTGCATTTTAATTACGCTTATGTTCTTTGCGTATAATTTTTTTAACTTTAACAAAATTTACTTTACCTTCAAATTATAGACATAATGGTACAAATCGACGATAGATTGAATTGTCGGAGTCATAAATTATACCTCTACGTAGTTTAAGATATATAAATCCGTAGTTTGATGCCAAAAATTATTAATTGTAAAACAATTTTCTTTATGAAAGGACACGTGCGAATCACGCGATTTATAATTTCTAGTGCAATAAAATTTCAGCGTTCTCAACTAATATATTTCTTCTTTACAGTACTATTTTAACGTTGTTATTACAATGGTAACACGATGAATTATATAAAGGAACGTTGACAGATTTAATATAAAAAATGTTTACATCTAAAAATCGACAAAGATTTATGTCATTTAATCATATTCTAAGGCGTCAATACGATTTCTCCTTGCGATATAAAATACATGTGACTTAAATTAATATTTATGTATTGGAAACGAGTGCAATTTCACATTACAGATTCTTACATACATAATGATATAATTTAACGCATTAAATTTTTAGTTTAGTGCATGGTTCTTCTTTTTTTGCACTTTTATTCTCACACGTACACATACACATTCTTTCTATCTCTCTCTCTCTTTGTCTCTCTTTTTCTCATTTTTATTTTTCGAGGTTAACGAAGTATCTTCCAATAAGAGAGCGTGTACAATGTCGTACAGAAAGGAGACACTTCGCAACACGTTGATGACTGATCATTGTGCGTGGCTAAAACACAAGGATGACCGGTTGTAAAATGCTGTTGAATGTGGTTTCGGTTTACGGGGCAGGCATCATTTTTAGGCGTTCAAACGCTGATTTCTCGAGCGCTTCTCGATGATCAGGATGAGCCACTTGGATTAACGCGTACGCACGTTGCTGAAGACTTTTGCCAAATAAACTGGCAATTCCCTGTTCCGTCACGACGTATCGCACCACCGCTCTATTGGTAACCACTCCGGCACCTATTAGCACAACGAAAATGTGATGAAATATATTAAAATCAATATGGTATAATTTTTTAAGTAAAAATAAAAAAATTCTCCCTCTCTAATATTTTCTAGGATTTTAAATTTAAAAGCCTAAATAGTATTTTATTTAAAAAATTTTAAAATATACAATTTTATTTTATTTTTTTTTTTTTTTGTAAATTTGTCTTGTAAAAAAATAAAGATTATTTAAGTAATTTGCTTATTTACCCGATGTTAAAACCGGCTGTATTTTGCTTTGACCCTTAGCGGTGACTGATTGAAGTGCTATGATCGGCTTTCCTTGCAGATCCTCGCTCATTGCAGCGCCCGTAATAAAATCTAGTTGTCCACCGAAGCCAGAATACATTCTTGTGCCAATACTATCCGAACAGATCTGACCAGTGATGTCCACCTCGATACATGAATTAATGGCAGTCATCTTCGGCTGTTTAGCAACTATTCTAGGATCATTGACGTAATCCACTACCAGCATTTCTGCACGAGATAAAAAAATTGTTAAATAAGAATCGAGCCTTGTCTAATTAATAAAAAGTCTCAAATGAAAGACGCGCTTACCTATAAAGGGATTGTTATCCATAAAATCGTAGAGCTTTTCCGATCCCACGCAAAACGAACCGACGATTCGGCCCCGGTGCATCGTTTTCTGATTATTCGTAATGCAGCCCTTATTTACTAGATCCACCACACCGTCACTGAACATCTCACTGTGGATTCCCAGATCCTTGTGATTAACTAGCTGTGACAGCACAGCGTCGGGTATACTGCCGATGCCCAGCTGCAACGTAGCGCCATCCACCACGAGATTTTCGGCAATATGCTTGCCGATCTGTTGCTCAGCCTTGGAGGGTGCCTTCACCGGATGAACTGGAAGAGGTTTATGATGTTCCACGGCGAAATCTAAATGGCTTTCGTGAATGAGAGCGTCACCGAAGGTTCTAGGCATGTGTTTATTGACTAAGGCTGCAAACATAAATTTCTTTTATAATTTTATTCATTAATAAAAAGAGATAAAGTGCGAGATTTTCGAGATTTACCTACGACACGTTTGGAATGACTAACGGCAGAACGGGCGCAATCCACGCTGGTACCAAAGGAACAGTAACCCTTATCGTCCGGTGGGGAAACGTGAACGAGCGCGATATCAGGCTTCAGATAACCTTCCTTGAAGAGACGCGGGATTTCGTGCAGGAAAATGGGAATGCAGTCAGCGGTGCCCGCGTTCACCGCGGGTCGCACGTTGCCACCAATGAACAAGCTGACAGATCTAAAGTGCTCTAAAAAAATATAACAATTATTTAAAAGAATAAGAAAAGTATTTGTCTCCAATTTTCAAAAGCAATTTTTAAACAAGTAAGCTTTAGGCGCTTTAAGCTCTTCTGAGTGGAAAATGATGTAAAACGCAGTTAAAGTAGACAAAAGCTGAATGTGTGAAACCAGATGTGCAGTATAAAGAAGTAGGAAGAACAAAACAATGCGCTAAGTATGTTACAAAGTATGTAAAGTAAGAACAAAATAATACGCCGCGTTGTTATATAGATACTTATTTAAAAAAAAGCAAGAAGTTACATACTTGCGTTCTCTGGTTTAGCGAACGGTGCTGATCCCTCGAGATGCATGTGATACAAACGGACGTTTCTCACATCACAGCGAACTCCGTAATCAGTCATCGCTCTTAATAATTCGACGGGTGTTGCGGCCGCACCTTGAACGTACACCAATTGATCTGCAAATAAAAAAAAAAAAAAAAATTAAAGGCACATCCATTAATAAAAATCTCTAAACTCCATAAAAAAAAAGAAGAAAAAATATGCTCATGATTTAAATCGCTATTAAATTCAAACAGCGAGATTTTCCAATTTATCTCCGCGCCAAAAGATTTACACCTTTTTCCGTCTTAAAATAAATATTACATTACCGTGACGACGGTCTCTCGACATTTTTCTTATACTTTAACGTTATCTGAGACGCCGATAAAAATAAAATATTTACAGACAGATAACGGGTTGCATCTACGCAGCTAATTTTTTCTTGTACGTGGTTTTGATCGTAATTTGTAGAGTTTATCGGTGAGATTTTTTGTGAATCAAATAATAAACGAGAGTCTTCCTCAGCGTTATTATCATATATATGTATATTATGTACCGAATGTTATTGCTATGTGTAATCGCATTCAATTACAAAGATTAATGCAGAGATGATTTCACACTGCGCTGATAGAATGCTAGCGTTCGAGGACTTTTGTACTTTGGAATCTCACGTCCAAGCGCCGCAGATTGTATCACAAATGTGGCCTAATGTTTATATGATTATAGTGCGAGTATCACATCTATTAATACCACAAACACCGTCAATGGAGTTTTAAGTAATAAACTGTATTTTGTTCTCTTGTGTAACTGTCATATCAAAGTACAATCTGTGAAATACATTAGCAGCGATTTTTGTAATTGTTTGTCCAACGAAAACAACTGACAATTCAATGCGTAATTCCTTTTTGCAAAATGTTATTATTTGCTTTTCATTTACACTCATGATAATTCCCACTTATGACGTCGTTCCGTCTTTGTTGTTTAATAAATGTTGGAGAGAGATAGAATGACGTCATAAATAAGACTTGTCTGAACTTTCATGTAAATAAAAAGCAGCTATTATCTGCAAGAAAATGATATTGATAACAGGCGAATATTTGTACTTATCGCATCGATCTTATCGGAATTTTAATTTATCATTAAGAGTAATTTAATTCCTGCATCATTTATGCATCAACATTTTATTTGACATATTTGGGAGTGTCAATTGACGTAAGGATTATTCCAGATGGACGTTTTTATATTTTTCTATAAATTGTACTTTTATCTTCGATCTTATCAAAAGAGATACACGCCAGCAATATGCTAGAGAATCAGAGATTTTATATATGTGCCATGGAGTGGTTCAATTACCGGAAAAAAAATTTTTTTTTTTATTAAAACCCACCGCTGATAATTTCAAAGATTTATAAAGTAGATTTAAGACTGTAAATAAGCGCAGTGTTGTAAAACGAGCGTTAGGAGAAAAGCGGGTTGAATATTTACACCGGGGTGCATCCACTTGAAATAACTTGATTTACAAAACGCTTGGTCAGCAAAACTTGGTTGGTGGTGGCTATATTTAAGCGAGAGTTAGACTTTGATATTCACTCACGTACATATATACGCACATCTGCATATGCGTGTCGAGGTCAATGTTAGCGATAGAGATCCAATCTCCTAGCCCTTTGCACTCCTAACGTCAATTGTACCCACACCACTAATACAGCTTACTACTTGGAGTGCAATAGACTAATAAAACTAATGTCATAGCACAGCTGTCGGTGAATTGAACTCTTTCCATTTAAAACTGACAAACGAGCAAAATCGATAAGAGCCAATTAAATCAACAATTAAAAAAAATATGATTTGATAAACATTATACCTTGAACAAGGATAAGTTAAACGGCACTGAGAATGCCAAGGACATCACTATAAAATGACATCACTTTAGTAATCGTGAATTACATTAAACAAAATTAGTATGCCGTAAATATACGTCTTAAAACACGGCGTGACTTATATTTACATTATTTGCGCAATATTTGCGTGAGTCTGTTTCACGTACATACGTTAGACGATATATAAATAATTTACGATTTATAAAAAAAAAAAAAAGGAAAAAAAAATTAAAGATTAATTTCGTAATATTGTACGCGAGTGTGTCCTGAACCGAATTGTGAGCAACGCTAATGTGGAATTTTTACAGCTGTGTAACTTCAAGTGGCCGTGAGTCTCCTTTATCAGCAGAATAATCGACAAACATAAATTACAGAAATGTCCGTTGATCATTTATCGAATCGATTTTATCGAACGCTTGCTTAAGTACTTTAAATTCTCTGCATAAATTTATTCATTTAAATTATCAATCTAAATCTATATCTTATCGTTCATCTAAACAAATATCTTCCAAAAAAATAAATAAATAACGTGATTCTGAAGTATTATCATTAACACAAGTGCTTAAAAAATAACCTTTTTTAACTGTTATCAAATGAGAATTTGCATACGAGATAAACATATTCATATTTTAAATATTAATCTTAATTTATGCAATGTACAAAATGAAAAAAATTAGAAAGCAGTACAAGCACGCGAATAAAAGTATATATTACGAATAAAAAAAGATGATAATAATAAAAAATAAGTAAATAATTTGATTGGCTAATTTTGAACGCTCGCGCTTGAGCTTGTTATCCACGAAATTACTGTCTAGGCGAAGGTCGTACCGAAAATAATGCCGTGAATCCAAGGCGACATACCGAGCATATATCTCGAGTCAGTACTGGCAATCGATTATCTCACAAGTAGGAACTTGACGCGGTGCAAAATTCGATCGAACGCAAATACGTATCGAGCGGCCAAGTTCTACAAGAAAATAACAAATGTACGTTCAACACACTCACGCAAATATTACGAAACAAAAGTCATTACTCATTCGCTTATCCATCCGTCGTATTTAAATACCTAGATGTACGGTTAAAAAAAAAAACGCGAAACAATTGAAAGTTTTAAAAATTCACGTAGATAATCTGTCCGTGTGTTTGCCTAAAAGTAGTTTTGCATATTCTAATGTTTGCTTGATGGATAAGTGAAGCACAAAGCAATGTTATCAGTCGATTTTCCGCCTATCTTGACGCATACGATCCCAGAGTTTAATCCAATCGCGCGGGAGGCTTGTTAGGAAGGAAGTCCAATATACGCAATAGGCCACTCTTGCAAATTGACAATCAACTGCGTATGCATTTCGATAGTCCTAGATCGTCTTGTCAACCTAGAAGTACGAAGCTGTATTTCGCTTGCGAATATTTGAGAAGATAATACGAGGCAGGCAACAAGAAATTTGACATTCTAGAAATAATTCTGTCAAAATGTAAAGGCAAAGTACTTTGTTACTTTGTTACTGTATTATGGTATAAATATTTAAATGTAAATATTTTACAGCAAAAGTCCTAAGGAACCAATCTGCGGATATAAGCTTCAGATCTAGGTATTTCTAAACCCTCTGCAAGCAGATGACTAATGCAAATCCATCAAGCTGTACGTCATCGACAGTCACATTTTTAATACCGAGCTGCGCCAGCATTTCATGCATAAAATTCAATCGTTGTCTCCTTTTCTACTAGTCTCGCCTATATAGATAACGTCAAAGAAAGTCAATATTAAGGAATCAGCTTAGGGCTGGTGGGGGGAATAACCCGGTGATGATACCCGATTGACCGAGCAGGAGGTCATTGCAACAGCGTGTTTTCCAGGGCGGAAAAGAGTAAAAAGTACCGTCGTCGGTTACCTGAATCAAGTTCGGCCTGTTCGATGGCCTCGTCGGCGGTCTTCACCCAGCAAGGCTGTTTGCCGGGAATCGGCATCGACGGCTCGTTCACATACGTAAAGAAGGTCTTCCGCTGGAGGCAGGCCCGCGATGCAGGTGTCGTCGTTGCGAGCGCCCGGGCCAAGTTGGTGATTCGCTTGAGAGCCGCCATCGCTCCGTTCGACCGTTTACAGCACACTGTACCCGCAGACGCACTGAACTCGACTGAATAACGACTCTGAGACCGAGTACTCCGACTCCTCCGAGCTGGCGAGAGAAGCCCCTTCTACCCGCACACGTCCGTGGGAAACGTGACGACCACTACTCCGCTACCACGCGCACCTTGGCGGCTCGGTGAAACATCCACGCCGGGGAAATGCGTGCATGTAGCGCCAAATCGTCGACGACGTGAACGCAGCGTCACGTGCGCTCACGCGACACTCTCGAGTGTGTTGCAGGCTGCAACTTGCAGCGATTGCGTCTCGCGAACCTTTTTGGGTCGACGCGACGACGATGGAATGGAGGAAAGAAAGGAAGCGCAACTGCAATCATAAATCTCTTATTTGTGCAATTATTGCAAGAATAATGCAAATAAATGTTAGAATATTAAATCGAGAATTACGTAATAGACCACGTATTTCTCGTAATAAACGATTGCGTCTCGAGAATTATTACGCAAATCTATCAAAATAATTCGTAAAAATACAAAATCGTCAAATTACAGATTTCTTTCAAAAAATGTTAAAGATAATTTGTTACTCGTGAGTTAAAAGAACCGCCATTTGTAGTCACGCGACGATACAAATCGTTCAAAAATTAAGCGCATCTCTTTTCGTCTTTAAATATCAGGAATAATATCGTCAATATTTTTCTTTATTTTACACGCATTATTCTCCAACAAACGCTGTTCTTTTTATTAAATTATCTTCAAAAGGACAGCGGAACGATTTACTTAGTCCCAGCCACGTGATTGCACGTGCCTGATCTTCCATCTTTTTTTTGTCCCCCGCAGCCCCGCTGCCACTATTCCTTCTCTCTCAAAACGCACGTTCTCGGTGTCTCTCTTTTTTCTTTTTAATTTTATTTTGAAGAACGCGATTAATTTCGAGACCCAAGGAGGTCGCTTCCAAGTCCTCCTCTCGTCATCATCATATCTTTCAGCCTTTCTCCCCCTCTCTTTCGTCGATTCTTGTTCTCTCTTTCTCTCTCCCTCTCTCGCCCCGTCAACGCCACGGTATAGTATCTTCTGCTGTTTGTCGAGTGCGGGTAGTGACGGATAACGCGCGAACCTAGACGTGTCTCTGGTGAACGTAATCTCACGGCGCCTCTCCGAGATGTATTCGAAGACGATCGGCAACCACCAGGCGAACAAGGAGCACGTGCTCGCCGTCTCCCGAGACTTCATCGCGCAGCCCCGTCTCAGTAAGTTTACCCGGAGACGACGCTCCGTTTGGGCGTAACGCGTCTGATCGATCCCCTCGGCGGGTCAGCTGATCCCGCAGAGCATCCCGTATTTAGTATTCCCCGCCGTCGATTTTCTAAAATTCGGCGGTTCCGATGAACAAGAGCCACTTCCTGGGTGCTACAAATCTGCCCGGGGAAACGCGGAGATAATCGTGCTGTCTCGCGGCTCACGCGAGCTGCCCAACGTCATGTGACTGCAGCTGGCAACTCGCGTGGCCTTCGTGGCCGCGCCGCCGCCGCCTTCTGTCCGGTCCTTTCCGGATTTCTGTGAAATCTGGAAGCGGCCCTTTTCGATCGTGGACACCTGCGAGGATACTCCTTCGAAATATCGCCCTCCTTAGTCCACGAACGTTGTACCCCGAGATATTATCTTTGCCTCTGGGCGTAACCCACATTGTATTCAGAAAATTGTGATATAATACAACAAAGGAATGTAAGCGTTTAACAAATGCCAAATTAATATTACGTAATATTAATTTTCGAAGTTATGATTGATAATGAAACTTTTAATATGAAAATTGTTTTTAAAGCATACTAGGTTTTAATTTGACATACTGAAAGTGATTGATATATTCAGATGTTTTTCCCCCCCCCTCCCTTTTTAGATTGTTCCTATGAATTGTATACGATCTAATTTTTTAATATTTTTTTTATTTTTAATTGTAAATTTTATATTTTGTTTTAATGAGCAATAAAGAGAAATAATTAAGTTTAGGTAATAATGTGCTGTTGTATTTTTCCAGCTTATAAGACGGTATCAGGAGTGAACGGTCCATTGGTAATATTGGATGAAGTGAAATTTCCGAAGTATGCCGAAATTGTACAGCTGAAACTCGCCGATGGTTCCCTGCGCTCTGGCCAGGTTCTGGAGGTTTCTGGCTCTAAGGCGGTGGTCCAGGTTTTCGAAGGCACATCTGGCATTGATGCAAAGAACACTCATTGCGAGTTCACCGGCGACATTCTGCGGACCCCGGTGTCTGAGGATATGTTGGGCCGTGTCTTCAACGGCTCGGGAAAACCGATTGATAAGGGACCTCCGATTCTCGCTGAGGATTATCTAGACATTCAGGGACAACCTATCAATCCCTGGTCTCGTATCTATCCAGAAGAAATGATCCAAACTGGAATATCAGCTATCGACGTTATGAACTCTATTGCTCGTGGTCAAAAAATTCCCATTTTCTCTGCTGCTGGTTTGCCGCATAATGAGGTAAACTTTTTTTTATCGCCGCTAAATAGTACACGGAATGTATACATTTTTTAAAATTAAATTTAGTCTGCCGGCATTTTTATATCTTTGATATTTTTTAAATCAAGATTCTAATTTTTTATTCTTTTTCTATAGATTGCCGCGCAGATCTGTCGTCAAGCTGGTCTCGTTAAAGTGCCTGGCAAGTCGGTTCTCGACTCTCACGAAGACAACTTTGCCATCGTGTTCGCGGCTATGGGTGTTAACATGGAGACAGCGCGTTTCTTCAAACAGGACTTTGAGGAGAACGGCTCCATGGAAAATGTGTGCCTGTTTCTGAATCTGGCCAATGATCCGACGATTGAGAGAATCATCACGCCTCGTCTTGCTCTAACGGCGGCTGAGTTCCTGGCATATCAATGCGAGAAACACGTGCTGGTTATTCTTACGGACATGTCCTCGTATGCCGAGGCGTTGCGTGAGGTGTCAGCCGCTCGTGAAGAAGTACCGGGTAGACGTGGTTTCCCCGGTTACATGTACACCGATCTCGCCACGATTTACGAACGCGCCGGCCGTGTAGAAGGACGCAACGGCTCTATCACGCAGATCCCAATTCTCACTATGCCAAACGATGACATTACTCATCCGATTCCAGATCTTACCGGATATATCACCGAGGGTCAGATTTACGTCGACCGTCAGCTGCATAACAGGCAGATTTACCCACCTGTAAATGTATTGCCATCTTTGTCGCGTCTTATGAAGTCCGCCATCGGCGAAGGTATGACGCGAAAGGATCACTCCGACGTGTCTAATCAGTTGGTAAGTTTTTGTGAACTACAATTAGAACGTTTCGTTGCACAGTTCTTTTTTTTTTTAGTTATTTAAAATATATATTAGTCTATTTATGCTTTACAATATTTATTTAATCTTTTAGTATGCGTGTTACGCCATTGGAAAAGACGTCCAGGCGATGAAGGCCGTCGTAGGAGAAGAGGCGTTGACGCCGGACGATTTGCTGTATTTGGAATTTTTGTCGAAGTTTGAGAAGAACTTTATCTCACAAGGCAGCTACGAAAACCGCACCGTCTTTGAATCACTGGATATCGGCTGGCAGCTTCTGCGAATCTTTCCCAAAGAGATGCTTAAGCGAATCCCAGCCAGCACCCTTGCGGAATTCTATCCGAGAGATTCTCGTCATTAATCCCTCTTTTATTTCTCATCTCATGCGTAAGTTTATTTCAATGAAATTGCGCGCATATGTTCGCGCGATTTACTTTCCCTTTGGCATTAATTGAAATAAAACACGCCGGTTTTTGCATACTTGCAAGAAAGATCGATGTAACGTGACGAGAAAACAATTAAAGAGAATAATTAAACGGTATATACACTTGCGAATAATAAGAAAAAATAGAAAGACGAAGGAATTACGCGTTTTTGTTGCAAGCTATTGAAAAATGTTAACGTTAAGCTTACAAAATCATATATCGTTTCTTGATGTTGTGCAATGAAAGTGTAAAATGGGTAACAACGATATTGATATGTAAAGCAAACTGAAAAATCAGAAACATTTTATTCCGAGAAATTTTACGAAGGGTGCAAGCTGCAACCCCTATTCTATATGTTATCTCTATCATGGAAAATAATAAATGCTAAATATATATACATATATATATACATATATATATATACATATTGTTTCAATATTTGAAACATGTGTCTTTCGTGCTTTGGAGCGACAGCGCTCACACACGCCAAGCAATCATTGTAAAGTGTAATATATCATTCAGTATTAACGTAGATGAAAAGCATAGAAGAATCCACAACCATTGTATTTCTGCATTCCCGACATTCCACTGCGAAATTCACATATATAAGATTCTTTATGCGTTTGAGCCAATTTGAGAACGAACCGTTTGAATACGATATGTACAGTTACCTCTAGAGAATGTTCCGAGCAAAACATCATCGTATATCGTCTTGTGAAAGACAAATTGTATATGTTAGAAATAGAGAATTAAAAGAGAATTGTTGTCTTTGAAGCGCTTCGTTTCATTAACTGATGCTGCTTGGTCCATTTATCCTGGAATATTATTAATTTATTTTATATTATTATTAAACTCACATTTTTACGACCAATGAAATATCTATTTAGATTATTTCTTTATATATATATATATATATTTTTTTTTTTCTTTACAAATTTTATAGTTCTATTCTAATTAAACAAAACTATCCGAATTAATTAACAGCTACGCACAGTATTATATGTATAAGTTTACTTCGTAATAGAATGAAAGTGATAAGGCTGCTATTCATAGTCAGTTTTTATTTCGAAGTCATTTTAAGCAATGTTTCAAAACGATAATAAGGCTCTGTGATTGGTTCAAAATTAAATAAGACTAACTATGAATACCAGTGTAAGAAGGTTTGTAAACAAGCTGAAGATTTTTTTTTTATTTCTCTCGTACATCAGCTCACTCGCTAAGTGAACGCCGAATCTGACGGAACGCAATAGTTCAATTCGGTGTCGAAGTTATTGCTAAAAATTAAATACTTTATTAATTACGTCCACTCAATGATTATATCTAATTTAAAATGAAGAGAACGAACACTTATAAAAATGTTAAGAAATCACGTATTTTATCAAGCACGCCAAATAAATCTAAATATCATGAATTTAGTTTATTGATGTCCGATATTACTTCAGAATCGTCTGGGAACCGAAGTAACAAAGGTAAAGAATTTATTATATATTTAATAGCAACTTCTCTTAATTTAAATTGTAAAAAATATATGTATATTTTATTAATTTATAACTCGTTTTAAATTTACCAATAGAGTACAAAAAGAAAACTACGCAAGAAAAGAAGACGAAAGATAAAGACCCAAAAAGAAGCACTAATGATTCGAAAAGTGAAGAGAATGCTAAACTAAAACATGTGGATGATAATTTAAGCAGTTTGTAACATTAAAAAATGTTTAATAATTAAGAAAGTATATGATCTTTTATATTTGTACTTTTAAATTTTCAAATATTAAAGTATCATATACTAAAGAGGATATAAAGCACAGAATTAATACTGTTTATGTTACAGAAAAACGAAAGTATCAATTTCAAGAGGAATATGCAGCTAAAAAAAAGAAGGCGTCACCTAATCAGAATATCGACAACTCTTGGAGTACTGAATTTGAGGAGTTAATAAGAGCAAGCTGTCTGCCAACATCTGTTTCTTACAACGATAATCAGATGATATTGTTTGAATCACCAGTTCCAGGTACATCACACCAGGTACATTTACAATCACCAGAAATATCTAGAGACATACCGAGCGTCAGATCTCCACTTTATGGAATTGTATCACCGATTCATACCAGCTATAAAAGAAACAAATTTGACTTGAAATTGCAAAGAGAAGTGCCAAGTGTAAAGACAGCTGAAAATGCTATAGTTCTTGGTAAGTATTTTACTTAAAATAAAATTTTTACTAGTAATTTAATTTTTCATTACTTGTTTCAGACACCTTGGAAGAAAAAAATTCACAACAAAACTTGGACATTTCTGTAGAGTCTCCAAAATTGCTTCATGTTCGTCAGGAGCACCATCCAAATGAATATTACAAGAAAAACCCTTGCGATTCGTTGAAACACTTAAAAAGTGTTAAAGAATTTTACAAGACTCTTCCCCAAATTCCTAAAAAGATCTTTGAAATTCCTCCGGGGATGTCAATGATCTTCGGAACACTAAACTTTAAAGATCCATCAAAAAATAAATTGTATGCAGTAGAGGGTCCTCCGGAGGAATTTGAAGGTAATAAAAGTCGAAAAAAGAATAAGAAAAATGATACGAAGAAATGCACACGGAAACAGAATTACGAACAGTTTAAAACTGGTGTTAAGGGAGCTGAACATATGACTTATAATGAATTTTTGTTAAGACAAAAAACGGATGAAAAATTTGCCAAATTAATAGAATAACATTCATTTTGAAATTGTTGGGATATTTACAAAATATATCTTGTTTGTACAAGATATATAATTTTTTTTTTCTTTATATATATTTTGCAAGTATACTGCAACGTTAGATTTTCCGAAGTATTTATTTATTAATTGGCAATCTCTTTATTATTGAAAATGTTGTTGAATTGATATGAAACGTTATTTATACTAGAAATTATTTTCTGTTGATTCTATGCAATATTTTTTGTTAATTTTGATAAATATATATGTTGATTTAAAGCATTTGTATATTTCACATTTTCAAGTGTTTCCTATTTCGAATTTTAATTCTTGTAATTATTATTTTACGCAGTAAAGCATCGCATTTTAAAATTATTAATAATCTTATAGTTGAGAAAATATAAATATGCCTAATTGAATTGTTATAATAGAATACTCGGGTTAAAACAAAGAAAGAAAAAGGAAACGTTATCTCGACAGAGAAAAAAGAAAGTAAAACTCAAACGCATTTGTATATTTTATTTTTCTCATTTATTTTATTTTCTTTTACGCTGTTTTTAATAATTTTTAAACATTTAAAAATTACATTTGTACGATGGTGTTTATTTTCCCGCAAGGAGCGCTATTGTTCCTTGTGCCCAATATTCGCTTTAGCGCGGCCAATAATCGTCCTATCTTTTTAGGTTTGATTAAATTTGAAAGGAGTCTTGGTTACCGGTTAGCGCTACTTTTGTTAACAATAGTGGACTGCAAAACAACGAAGCCAGTTTTTAAATAGAATGAGTGCTTAAAAACGCTTGAAATGGTAATAATTCACAGAATATTTTCAACTTCTTTGCTTATTAACGTGTTATGAAAACTTTTATTCAGCGTATTAGCAATAGGGTTAGGTATCGTTATATTTACATCTTGTTTTTGATAAAATATTAAATGTAGAATGAGGGAAAAGGATAAAGCTTCGTCCACTGCAGTAGTTTGCATTACCCTTTATTTGACTGAATTTGTCTGTTTTTATGTTATAAAGGAATCATTGAATGACAGTGGATGAAGTAGATTTACTTGCGTTTTATATTTCTATAATGTGTTTTTTTTTTTGTTTTTTTGTAAGATTCGATCATTTGCACCTAGTCAACGGGGAAAGCGTCCCTTGCTTCTGGATATACCTCAGGATATTGTGGAATTAAGCCAAAGAGGCCAGTTTGAAAAATGTACACAAAAGCCAAAAAAACGAACTTGCAAGAGTATCATGGATATACAGATACCAGAACGCAGAGCTGTACCTCTTTCTGATGACAGTGTCTGTGTTATGCAGAAGATAGTATCAGAACATGTAAGTTTATTTTTAAATCACCTTTTTTTTATTTATTAATTTTATTACTATATAATTGGTATGAGATTTATTTATGTTAAATAGGAAGAAAGAGTAAGAAGACTTCTTAGTAAACCCTTTCAAATACCAATACCTGGATATCAACTATCTGGGCGAGTACTTGGCTTACGTCTTCCAGGACCACGTAGGCCATTACATGATCCTAATGATCCAAATGCATTAATTGTCTACATACCTCCAGAATTGTCAGAACATGATAGAATAAAAGTTGATTCGTATGTATAGTAGTTTTTAAATATATTTTTATACATAAAATATATTTTATAATCAAGCAATGGATATGTGATATATACTTAATTTTTACAGAACAAAGCAGCTAGTACATGTGGTTGTAGACCCCATATTATGCAATGTATTACGACCACATCAACGTGAAGGTGTAAAATTTATGTATGAATGTGTAACAGGCAAACGTATAGAAAATGCATACGGTTGTATTATGGCAGATGAAATGGGTCTTGGTAAAACATTACAATGCATAACTCTGTTATGGACATTGTTAAAGCAAGGTAAAATGTCTACAGTTATTATTAAAAAAAAAAAAAAAAAAAAAAAAAAATAGAATGATTATAATGGAAAGGTATTTATGTGTAGGACCAGAAGCCAAGCCAATAATAGAGAAAGCAATTATAGTTGCACCCAGTTCTTTGGTAAAAAATTGGTTCAATGAGATTAATAAATGGTTAAATAACATGGTTAATATTCTTGCTATTGACGGAGGAAAAAAAGCTGACATCGATATGAAACTCACTCGTTTCATGAAGACTTATGGCAGATGTGTAACTCCTATTCTTATTATAAGTTACGAAACATTCCGCTTACACGCACACGCCTTACAAGACGAAGTCGGCCTTGTGTTGTGCGACGAAGGTCACCGCTTAAAAAATTCTGAAAATCAAACATATCAATCTTTAATGGGTTTGAAAGCTAAAAGAAGAGTATTGCTTAGTGGAACGCCCATTCAAAACGATCTGTTAGAATATTTTTCTCTTGTGCACTTTGTTAATCAAGGATTATTAGGAACTGCACAGGTAAATATATGCTAATAAATCACTCATTGTAATTTATATATTGCAACTTATGTTGTTTAAATTATTTTCTAGGAATTTCGAAAAAAGTACGAGATACCTATATTACGTGGTCAAGACGCTGCTGCGACAGACGCAGAACGTGAAGTTGCTCAGGAACGTTTAACTGACTTAGTATCTATTGTTAATAAATGTCTCATTAGACGTACAAACGCTCTGCTTTCGAAATATTTGCCAATAAAGCACGAACTTGTAGTATGTATAAAAATGGGAGAGCTGCAAACGCGTCTTTATAAAAACTTTATACAGAGTGATAGTATTAAAAAATCTATGGAAGGTATGATTATAATTTTTTAAACAATTTTTAAAGTAAAAATTAATATTTTATTTAACAATAAAATACAGGAATAATACATAAAATTTTTTTATATCGTACAGAAAAGGATAATTCAAAAAAAGGAGGCACTCTCTCCGCCTTAGCTGCCATAACTCTCTTAAAAAAGCTTTGCAATCATCCCGACTTAATATATGACAAGATTATAGAAAAGACAGAAGGATTTGAGAGAGCTGCATCATTGTTACCATCGAATTATTCAACAAAGTAAGATTAATATATTATGTGATAAAATGTCACCTGCTAAACGAAATACTTTTGTTTCAGACAACTGTTACCAGAATTATCAGGCAAACTGATGGTTTTGGATTGCTTACTGGCGTCTATTAAAACCACAACAAACGATAAGATAGTATTAGTATCTAATTATACGCAGACTCTTGATTTGTTTGAGAAACTCTGCCACAAACGTTCCTACAATTACGTGAGGCTTGACGGCACGATGACGATTAAGAAGAGATCGAAAGTGGTCGATAATTTCAATAATGAGAACAGCAGCGATTTTATTTTCATGCTCAGCTCAAAAGCCGGAGGATGCGGCTTGAATCTCATTGGTGCAAATCGTCTCGTTATGTTCGATCCAGATTGGAATCCTGCAAACGACGATCAGGCGATGGCCAGAGTATGGAGAGACGGTCAAAAGAAGCCGTGTTTCGTATATCGTTTTCTTTCTGTTAGTATCAGAATAACACTATTTCTATTGAATAATAAGAAATTTTTTTTTTATTAATATAAAATATTTCTCATATAAAAATTAATATATTTATATAAATACATACACAGCACATATATGAAACAAATGTATATTTCCAGACTGGAACAATAGAAGAAAAAATATTTCAAAGACAAGCTCATAAAAAAGCATTGAGTTCTACAGTGGTCGATCAGGAGGACGATGTAGCAAGACATTTCACTGTAAACGATCTGCGCGATTTATTCAAATTGGAGGAGAATACAGTTTCTGATACGCATGCAAAGTAATTGTTGAAAACGTTGCAATTATTTCGAGACTGTGTTGTAACATTTTAAAATTATTTATATGTTAGAAATGAAAAATAATGTTACATTTTTTTTGTTTAGGTTTAAATGCAAACGCTGTGTTAATGGTATCGAGGTAAAGGGACCATCGGAGCAATCTGATTGCAATTCTGATCTATCGGATTGGCGACACTCGCATAACCCACGGAATTTACCAGACATACCGTTACGACAATGCTGGCCTAGCGGTATTTCGTTCGTTTTCCATCATCGTTCGCACGAACAAGTAAAATAATTCTTAAGACGCTTTATTAGTATTTTATTTCAAAATCTTTAGAAGCTAGAATATTGATAAGAAAATGTATAAAATTATCTCTGTTGAAAAACTTTGTGATCTGATAGTGCCTTCTTTTTCAACAGTAAATATATTACATAAATTTTCTTCTAAATTTGATAAAAATATTTTAACTTATTTGTAAAACAAACAAATAACTTTTAAGACGTGTTAATTAATTTATCGCTATTTAAGTTTTAAAATGTGATCCACCAGAAAGATAGTGGAAGAATTTACAATTTATATGTTTCAGTTTTTATTTCTACAAAGTTAACGATTACGTATTTTCTTTCTCCTCCTTATCAGCTTGTTCTATATTATTATCTTTTTAGCATATGTGACGTCTTATCAAATTAAAAAAATATATAAAAAGTAAATAATCGTTTACTAACAAACGAATTTACGGATGTTTACAAAAGCGAAATCAGTGTTCGTTTAATGGCAAAACGAGCGTGAGCGCGCAATCAAACGTGCGTGTAATAAAGAATATATCGAGCGGGGCATGTGGATTATACAATTCTTTATCGTCATTTTCAGTGTCTCGCGCTTGGTCGGCCCGTGATCGCATGCACGAAAGATGCGCCGAGTCACGCGTCTGGGTTCACGATGGAAAAGCGGATATTTTCAGGTCGTGTAGTAGCGCCGTGTCGCGCCTCTCGGCATAAGTCCGTATGCGGGGCAACGCAACGGCGCGCGATATTCAGGAATCCCGTCTCACGCGAGCGGCCGAGAAATCGGTTTCACCTCTCTCCCATTCCCCTTGGGCCACGGAACCGTGAGAATGCGGGGCGCGACGCGAGACGCGCGGCCTCGAGTGGGTTTGGGGACGCGGGCGGTAGCGGCGGCGCGGTCACGTGACCGGTGTCCGAGGTACGCGATTGGCAGAACTCGTGCCTCCGTGCTTTCCCTCCTGACCCGCTCCTGCTCGCTCGTTTCCGCCACCGCCAGCCCGCCCGGCCCCCGTGCGGCGACGACGGTTTCCGCGACGGGCGTCTGACTGGGAGGCTCAGAATAGTTCCAGATGTGGCCATGTTTAGTTTCGATCTCCGAAGTTCTCGCTCATCGTCATATAAACCGCTACATTTTTATACTGTCTGCTGAGAGAGTAAATAATACGCATCTGTCCGACCGATTTCGTACTCTTCGTCTTTGCTTTGCGGCTCGTTTATCTCGCTGCATCCACATGCTGTTCTAACGCCCTTGCCGAGAGATCGGGATCTCCGAGCGACGCGGAGACGCGAACGAACGGGAGACAAAGACAAAAGACATTTGCCGTTGGTCACGGCGAACGTCGCTCCGCCGATCCTGACGGCACGTCGGAGCCACGCGAGCCCGTGACACCTCGGACCGACTTCGGCCGTCCAGCTTCGATATCGCATCAAAGAACTCGTTCGCTCGCCGACGCTCGACGTTCTCTCGGCAAGAGTCGCGCGCATTGCAAAACTCGTCACCTCCCTATCTCTGTCGTTCTCGGGGGGCACCGAACATTCGCCGTATCTCGGGCAAAGGAAAGAAAGAACGAACGAAACGGCGCCATTGTCGAAAAATCCGTATCGTGTCACCGTAAAAATCGCAGGAGTGAAAGCATCGTCGTATTCGGCCGCGGGGAAGGGGGTAAGGATTCGCCTAAAGAGAAGGAGCCACTTTTCTCTCTATCTCTCTTTCCGTCTCTTTTTATCGCGCGCGCGCGCGCTCACGTCTACGTCCCTTCCCTCTGCCCCCGCCCCTATTTTCGGTCATCGTTTTCCGACGGTTTTTCGGGCGACAAGCGCGCACGCGCGCGGGCGCATTCCCATTTCCAAAACGCATCGCACTTCCGTTTCGCGCGCGCACGCGAGGTCACTTCGACGTCACACTCACAGACACGTAAACGGACGACCGGCGGGGGGCAGGCAAAGGCAGGCAAACACGAGCAAGCGAGCAGGCCAGGCAGACAGGGTGGGTAGGTAAAGAGATAATCGAAAGAAAGAGAGAGACGCCCACGAAGCGAGCGTTTGTCGCTGGGGCCGTCATGCCACGTCAGCCAGAATGACGTCGTTCTCGCGAGAAAAGGAGGACCGCGCGACTTGACCGGCTTTTCCACACGCGGTTCACTGCTGGGCGCGAAAGGGCGACGTTCGCCCCAGTGAAAAATAGAGGAAAAATCAGGGAACCTGTCGACCTGCCCGTTGGGCGAGACCGCGCGCGCGAGAAAGAGATAGATAGAGAGAGAGAGAGAGACCGGGGTAAAAAAAGCCAGCCGAGAAAAGTGCGCGGTATAACGCGTTCATTCAGTTCGCAGGACAAAGTTCTGGGCTAAACGCGCGGATCCCGAGCCTGCCAGTAGCCCGCGAAAAGGTCCTCGTGAAGGAGAAAAGATCGTAGCGAATCCCCCCGTAGAGAAAGAAAGGAGAACCTGTAAGTTTTCGAGGGAAAAGTCGTTCTCGGGTAGTCGGTTTTCGGAAAACAAGGGAAAAAGAGAGCGACAGAGGTAGAGACGCGACGCAGAGGAACAGATAGAGACACAGGGAGAAAAAAGAGAAAGACGTAAATAATCTTTTCCAGAGTTCGCTCCGTACGTGGAGAGCTTGTTGAGCCCTCGCAAATGCCAGCCTTCGGCCGGCGCGATTATTCCGCCAGAGCAAAGACCTGTCGAGTGTGGTCGGGCGAATCGATCGTATGATCCGGCCGATCGGACCGGCCGCAGTGCTGATATAGGAAAGTCCCGGCACCTCGCCGAAGGGGCACCCAACCGAGCGGGCGCGGTACGCGCAGATCTCGATCTGCGGAGGCCCGAAAGCGAAAATGGCAGTAGAGAGTGTTTCCGCGGCTGAGACTCTGATCCAAAGGTTTGCCTCCTAACTATATACTACCATATACTCATCCGGCTAGATATTCTCTCGGTTTTTTTTTCTCTTTTTTTTTTTTCTATTTTTTTCTCGTCCTAATGCCGAGAATGTGGGGTACTGAAATGGCAACGAGGGAAAAAAACGATTTTCGCGAGTGACCGTGCAACCGTCGCCGCTCACGTACACTTGGTACACGCATATATACTTACAGCACACGACGGACATGCCGGCGTGCCACACACACATATCCCTTCGTAGTTTCTCCGTCTTTCCGTCACCCTCCCGTTTCCGACGCACCTCTCGCTTCTTCCTCCCCGCCGCTTCCTTCCACTTGGACAAGTTCCACCGCAGAGCGACGGAGAAGAGCGATCCCGTCTTGTGCCTCCCGTTCTAACATGCCTGTCTCGTAACGTTTCCTACGAAGGAGAAAGAAAAAAAAAAAAAAAGGCGCTCTATATTCTTCCTCGGAACGACGAATCGATGCAGGAAAGCGAGGTAAAGGGTCAAGGCCGTTCTCGCAATCCTTGCCAATACGGGCAGCGAGAATTGGCCTACGCGACGGATCGCGATCCCGCGGATTATTTTTGGAATCGGGCCGCGAGAGAGAAACACCAGGAAAAGGGGAGAGAATTGTGTCGCCTGCGGCTTCTTTCTGTTTATAGAACGTGCGATTGTAGAATCAGGGTGGAGTGTCTTTCGTCCGCGAACGCGTGCGCGGCAACTTTATCAGCGGAAAAATAAGATAAATATCTTAAAATAGATCGCCGATGGAGACGCAAAAAACTCGGGAGTTAAAACGTTTACTCTTTCGATTTTCTGAGCGAGTTTGAACCCATAAGGTTCAATCTTGAATCGATCGCTTCCGGGTCGTTTCCGGTTAACAGTCCCTCCGTCTTTTTTTTTTCTTTTTTTTTTTCCCCTCCTTATGAAAAATTGATTCACGTGTACAACGCGTGTGTAAGTAGGACGATGCGAGTAGAGAGATCCGTTAATTCTTCCTCCTTTGCGCGCATGTACTAGGTGTCTCGGATGTATCGCATTTTGCTGTCTTCGTCGAATTTTTCTACTTAAAGTAAATCATCTTTTTTCTTTCTTTTTTCATTTTTATTTTAACGAGAACACCGGCGTCGATAATTTCGATATAAACCACCAAGACCATTTAAAATAGCAGGATTTATATTTTCTTTAAATAATACATCAATTAACAAGTAGAATCTTTATAAAGATAATTTTTATACATTTTATTCGTCAATCATCGAAGACGTTGAAAATTTCAATTTGAGTCTCGGGCTGCTTTCGCGTATGCAAATGAAAAATAATTTGACTACAATTGATTAAAGTCACATCATTCTTCGGCTCTGATCGATTCTTTAAAAGCCAATCTTAATTGGCGAGGAAAACGAGCCATGATCGCAGTCGGGGGATCGTTTAATTTGCGTCGCGAAGAACCAAGCTTGATTAGAAGAATTGTGTAAAATTAGGAAAGGAAAATTATGTCGCGGGAAGGATTACGGAATTCAGAAACGAAAGACGATGGATAAATAAATAGATCGATCCGAGCCACTTAGCGTACATGCTTTTCCACGTTGGGGCATCCAATTGAAGACTCCCTAGTCTTTACCCTCTTACACATAAGACATACACGCACATACGCACGCACGCAACGTTCAGCGGTGACGGGGAAACTCTTCAATGAACGGGAATCGACACGCGAAGAGCTTTTGGGCGTAATATCTCCTTCGGCGTCATCGGCTTTAACGCTGCCTTAAATCGACGACATTGCAACGACGACGACATTTTTGGTGGTTCCTACGATGCTATGCTACCATAATGATGATTATGACGACTCGTCATAATGATGATGAATGATGATCATGACCTGATGACAATGATAATGATGATAATGTAGTGCGAATTGATGATAACCCGATGTGAGCGGTAAGGCAACTCCAATCTTTTATGTTCGTACGTGAAGCCACCCCGCCCGTATGTATATCGACGATCGATTGTTATAAATATTGTATTAAATCCGGAAGCAAAAAAAAAAAAAATTATATCGCGAGCGGGGATGAGCGGGTGGATATCAGCGTAACGATAAACGGGAAAACAATTGTTCTGACAGAGTCCGTAAACGTATTTATGTCCATGCTAATTTCGAATACTTTTCTCGTAGATTCTTAAAGCTTGAGACCTAAGGTATTCAACCTTTTATCGCGATTATTACGTGGGAGAAGAAAAAAAAAAAAAAGAACATATATTTTACTGTTCGCCATCCACGCCTCATGCTCGTCAGCGTATCGCCGCAAATCGGGAATCGCTATTTCGCATCGGGGTATCTTGACTCTCGTGCCAAGTGTCGTACACAACATGCTGCGGTTTTCTTTTCGCAGGGCACCCATACGCCGGAGTGTCTACGTGTGCGTGTGTGTACGTATATACGCCAGCAGAAATGCTGTTCCTCGACGCGACGGCGAGCTATGACCGCCGGAGGAACACCGTTTACGCCGGTGCGTGGACGCGAAGCCGTGATTCTCAGACACGCGCACCTGCTCGTTTTCCCGCCGGATCTCGCGCCTATCGATCGGTTCTCAACGTCGTATGTGCCCGTTTCGGCGTCGTGACGCCGTCGTCTGCCTCCTCCCCTTCCCTCCCCCCCTCTCGCCCCCGCTCCCCGGCGTCCCGCTTTCCTACCGCTCTAACGGATGTTTTTGGCACGGCCAGTAGCCACGGCGCCACGTTACAGCGTTTACAGACCCATGCGAACGTGCCTGCCTCCACGGACAAGAGACTGAGCGAGAGGAAGCGGGACAGGGGAAGAGTGTCTCCTCCGCGCGACGTATATAGTCCGCCCAGCTGTTCAATGACTGCTTGCGCTATCAATTTGGCCTTGGCGACGATCGCGAGTCCGTCCTCGTGAATTCGCCTCGGCGTTACTTTTAGCCCGCCGCCGGGCACGCACCGCATGCACGAAACGCACGCACACGTCCACCATCACCATCACCCACCACCACCACCAACCACCACACACTTGTGATATAATGCGAGACGGAGGCTATTATGAGTAACGATGAGGTGATAACGTAAAACCGAAAGATGCGTTTTTTCTTTTCACGTAGAAATTCGATGGGCCGGCGAGACCGGCCGGAGAGAGGGGGGGGGGAGGAACTTTGTACATATCCGGCAAGACGCGTCTCGCCATTGTGTCCGATGCATCATCGTCGAGACGTATTGCGAAAGACAACGTGGTCTTGATCATCATCATCTCGTAGAGCAATAATGCGAATTGATACTCCCGACGAATCGAAATGAAAACGTACTTCTTTTATGTCGCTAGATTTTACGCATACGTTTGTTCAATTATTACTTGTCGCACACGAAGGAGAGACGATTGTGTATATATACATATATGTCACGTTATCTAATGTGAAATTAAGAGTAAAGCTTAGAAACTTTACGAGTAGGAACTTCTCCGAACGGTAGTCGTCGTTGCAATAATGAGTTGCAGCATCTTGCCACTTTGCTGAAGGGATTTATAATTATATAACTATACATTTGTTACTTTTCATGTATTAAACTGACAATTATTGTATACAAATATTTATCTGAAAGCAAGCTAGATATGTAAAAAATATAGAGTTACTTTTCAAGCTGTAAATTAATACTTGAAGAATAACTTGTGTATCAAAAGTAATTGAGATGTCTACGATGCAATTTAAATTCTTATCTTCATATTCACCATAATATTTTTTTCTGATTGTGCAGCAGCAACGATAATGATAACGATTTGGAAGATGGAGAAATTCCATCTGACGAGGATGACGAGCCAGTCGCCCAAGCAGCAAACGATGCACCAGAGGTTGCCAAGCCAGCACCAAAGCCAGACACTGCGAAAAATAAAAATTTTGATGCAAAGTTTAATAAGAACAAAAAGCCGCAGACTTTGTCAACGGCTAGCAAGCATGATCGATTCTTGAAGTACAAGGGTCCAACTGAGGACTGGGCTGGAGATGTGGAGAAGGCTATCAAAGCTGCAATGGAAGAAGATGGCGGGAAGACCCAGGAATCAAAAGCAAAGAACAAGAACAACAGAAACAAAGCTCGGAAGAGAGTACGCGAAGAGAGAGAAGAGGATCGTACCAAAGATCAGAAGGTATTGCAAACGCATGATAGTTGATAATTTTAATTTGTAGTTACACTGTGTTTCTAATTGAATTTTTGTGATATTTTGCAGAAACGAAAATTAAGCGACGACGAGAATGCGAATGAGGATGAAGATGAAATGCTGTTTGTACGAGGAGCCTCACCTGTCAGGAAGGATTCTCTAGAGACTAATTCTCCCAAGCGTACAAACGAGCACGAAAATTTTGACAACTCAGATTATGAGGAAAAGCCGCCTACCGTAACTCGGCATAGAGAAAATGATAACAAACGCAATACTGGACGGGGTGGAGGAGGTGGAAGCGGAGGTACAGAGATTTAATTTTTTTTTTAATTATTATTAAGATGTAATTGTTTATCTCTATTATAACTGTTGAATTGTTTCTAATGCTTTTTCTTTTATATTAATAGGACGTCGTGGAGGCAAGAATGAGCGTGGTAAGAATAAGACCCGTGGTCAAATTCGAAATGACCGGAATGGTCGTCGTCCTCAGAACAACGACCATGGACAAGACGTGGACACAATTTGTGTATATTACATGCAAGGAAAGTGTCATAGAGGGGATGATTGTCCATTCTCGCACAACGCATTGCCACCTAGAAAAATGGAGTTGTGCAAGTTTTATCTTATGGATTGTTGTGCGAAACGAGACAAGTGCCTCTATATGCATCATGATTTCCCTTGCAAATTCTTCCACACAGGTTTAAAGTGCAATCAGGGTGACAATTGTAAATTTTCTCATCAACCTTTGAATGAACAGGTACGTTGTAATTTCATAGTTTTATAATTTATACTAGTTGAAAATAAAGTATTATATAAATTCTAAAGAAAAATGTGGAGATAATAAAAAAATAACTAAATTTATTATTTAAAAAATCTTACCATAATAATTCTTTATATTTCAGATAAAAGGAATTCTTTTGAAACATTTGGAGACTGCACCGAAAGAAATTCTTGGTGATTTTCCGAGATTGAGCAGAGAGGGTGCTATGTTAATGATAAATAATACAGCACGTACTCTTGCACAAGGTCAAGATGCATCGAATCAAAAGATTCCTAGTCTTTTCGAATTAAATTTATCAGTACCTGGCGAAAAGACCGATGAGAAAGAAGAGAAAGGTAATTTTCTTTTTGAATAATAAATCGAAATTAATATTTCCATAAAACATTGCGATAATTAAAATTATAATTACTTTAATAGAAGAACAAACAAATCAACAAAAAGCCAATATGAGGGAAAGAAAACCTTCTGGAAAAAAGACACGATGGGGTTCAGACGAGGATAGAGTTCCTTACGAACAAATTATGTTACTGCAATCGGCTAACGAGCTTGGTCTTCAACTTCCAAACGCTGCGTTAGGTTTAGCTACGCAACAAACACAAATTACACCGCCTGCAGATTTTTACAGCGAAAGAAGTACAGAATCAAATAAAACTGACACGACGAAAGAAGATCTCACGAAAAATGTAGAAAAAGAAGAGGATTTAGAAGAGGTATAATATTACGTAAATTTATTGTAATAAATTATAATTGTAATTATTAAAGCAAACTTATAAATGGAATTTTAAAAATGTAACAGTACAATTATTATAAAAATTATATTATTATTTATGATTACAGAAAAAGCGAAGGGATATTGACTTAAGGCAATTATTGAACTCAAAAAGATCGCCACCTCTTTACAGTAGTACATCTGACAGAACAACTGGTGCCACAAAAAATAAACTTGATGAAGAGAGTGATCATGATGAGGAATCAGAACTCGTTATCGAAGTGCCAACTGAAGACGAAGATAAAGAAAAAGGAAAACTTTATGGTAATTAATAAAATAAAACTATTAATTTTATTGCTATTTTCTTTCTTAAACTGTATTTAATATGATTAATAATGTTTATTTAACCTGTTATATATTTTTATCATTAACATATAATTATTTGTGTTTAACAGGCGAACAATCTCAAGATATTTCTATAGAGGATCATGAGACAGTGCCTCATCATTTACCGAAAAAGGCGCAAGAATTGTTTATGCGGATACAACAGCAACAACGTGCAGCTCAAGACAGTTTGAAAAACATGAATAATGACTCCGACGCACCTAATACTGATCAGATTATCGAAGATTGGTATTCGGATGATGAAGATGATGATGACGACGACGAGGAAGGTAATCTTACTATTGTGGATAGTTCAAAAGACGAAGTTGAGCCTGTCGAGAAGGCTCAAAACATCGTTATCAAAGAAGAATTCCAGTCCGCGACGTCCACATCTCAGGTACCTCAACCAGCTGCAATTGTGGACAAATTAGGTGACCTCAGCAAGATTGACATCAGCGCTGAGGTGTCTAAGTTGCTTTCCACTTTGAAAGCTCAGAGTTCTACTACCAATAAGACACAGCAAGCTACAAATTCAAATCAAGATGTGTCGAAAGTTAAATCGATACATGATACGAAGACAGATAGCGAGACATCATCGAGTCCGAGAAGATCACCGGGTTCGACTTCGGCAACTTCATCTGTATCCAGAGATCCACGAATGTCTCGAGATCCTAGGCAACGTCGAGAAATTGAGCAGAAGCCGAGTAGTCCTAGTATATCTTCCGATATAAAGAGAGAACAAAAACCTCTCAGATTGGAAACGAGCATCTATAGTTCCGGTATCACCGCGGTGGACGCAAACATGGATACCGATCTTCGTACGAGAGCAGATCAAGATCTCAGACGAGACATGGACTTCCGACAGCGTTTTCAATCCGGTGACTTTGGTGACACGGATCTGCGCGTAAAATCCGATGTGGATTTGCGGCAGATACTAAGCTTGCCGTTTAAACCGGCCCCTTCTCATATACCGTGCACCGAAATCGATGCAAGTATCGCGTCACATCCGCCAATGCCATACAAGGTTTACGTGGTCGATCTACCTAGACCGGATTACACTGGTTTAAAATTAACGAAAAATGATCCACAAGTCAAGCACGATCCACGTCTTCGTAAAATCTTCCGTTTATCCAGCCCTGAACTGGCCGACTCACCATTGTCACCGCCACCACAAATCAAGCAAGACACACCAAAATCACCGCCGCACTGTGTTCGCTCAGACCCACGACGGAAAACTCTCGAGGCGGCAGCTTCCAGTCAACAATCCTCGCAAAGTGGCACTCAAATGATGGTCAAAGGCATGCCACCGATGGAAGCAATGGGTCCTAACATGGGTCTCGGTCCTGCTGGTATGCCGGTAAGACCTGGTATGCCTGGTGGGCCAATGCCTAGCGGCATGCCAGGTCCGCCTCAAGGTATGATGGGCCCGATGGGTCCAAGTCATCCGATGAGCATGGGCGGCATGGGTCCGATGAGGCCTATGATGAGCCCTGGACCGATACCGCCGCAGAATATGCCACCTATGGGAATGCCGCATGGTCCAGCGATGGGTATGAACGGACCCGTTCCGATGCCACCTCAGAATCAAATGAACTTCGATCCGCGTTTTAACGCGCAGCGTAACAATGGAGCCGGATTATTAGGCCCTGGTCCAAATAATTTCGGTCCAGATAATTATGAAGGAGGACCACCTTATCCCTGCGGTGGTAATTTTAATAATTTTGGACATGGTAATAGTGGAGGTGACCCATTCGGTCCGAACGGGTCAAACGGACCTAACTTCGGTCCGATGGGAAGTGACGATTGGGGTAGTAGACAGCGCGGTGGCCGGATCCGTCGGAGAAATCGTAACAGGACCAATATGGTGACCAATAATTAAAATGTGTATAAAGAAAATAAACGGTGAGCACCTGATGATAATTCTCACGAGCGATGGAGTTCGCGCGTGCGTTTACGCATGGATGCAATGCACTCACAAAAGCATATTTTAAAGTCTTTCCAGTTTATTTGGTATAATAATGAGACTTTCTTACGTAGATTTTTTTCCTTACTAACTATATAAAAAGTATCTATGTAAATATTTATATATATTCTTTATAAAACTATCTACATATGTATGTGTATACATTTGGTTTATATGAAATTAAATCTAGAATTGCGGATTTTGTTATATAGGATTAAATTGAGAGATTTGATAATATAATACTAAACACGTTTAATGATGATGATTGATTATACGTCAGGAGTCAACAAAAGTAAGAATTACTGAGCAGCTCCATTGTACGTAACTCTTAAGTTGTAATAAGCATAATGAAAAAACTACATCACTTAATAATCTTTATAATGCGTGCAATTTTCTTTCGAAATATCACAATCCAACGTGTTCCAGTATTTGGAACGTACCGATCCATCACATTGATTATAATTTATCACGTAATTTTCAAGGATATTAGATTAACTAGACTCGTAATATAAGTCTGTAATATAAGAAGTATTTATACACAGGAAAGAATAAATGTATATTTATTCGTTCATAATAGATTCTACGAAGACACTTAGCACACGCAAGTCTCGCCGAAGTAATCAATCAGAAACGATCAAGCATGTAAGATGCTGTAGATGATAGAGACGATTAATATAATTATAAATTTATAATTTTGTTGTCTTCCACGAAAGTGACATGCTAATTGTCTACAGTTTATAAGACACATGTTGAAATCTGCGATTCGTAAATCGACATGCGCAACATTTACGTATCGCGGAGATGTAGGATTCTAAGATAACTGCAATATTTGTAAAGAAATTGATATACGTCAATTTTGCAAATTAATATGTAACGAAGTACTTTTCTACACTTTAAAAGAAAGAAAAGTACGCGAGTATGTCGATTTCGGTGTCCTTTTGATTTTCATAATATCGTGAAAATTATGTGAGGTAATATATAGTACTGTGTATTTTCGCACATCTCCGATCCCAAGTTAATTATTCGTTTATTTCACTCTCAATTTTTTCGACAATTAAACCATCGTCTATATTGAAATAGTAACGTTCTGCGACAGAACAGAAATTTCTAATTCTACGTATCGTTAAGCTAAATTTAGAAATAAAGAATTATAAGATTTTTGCTGAATTAGACTTTACTTGACGTTAATCTATATATTTTGTTTATTATTATTGCTACATTATATAGATTTAGAGCGAAATTACATACGTAAAGTTTAATATCATATATATATATATAACAAGAATTTTGTACAGATGAGAATTATTGATTCAAACATAAGTTTTTAGTTTGTTTCAATGATGTAAATACCGCTGTATTAACTCTGTGCACTTTTTAAAATACAATTATATAGTAAATGTCTATATAAATATATATATACATATACATATGTATATATATATGAGGAATGAAAGGTTTTTGTACAATATACAACCTGTATAAAAAATTGTATTATTCTTTTCTAATGTTGGCGATAGCTTTTCTTTGAACGAGGACACGCGGCCATTCCAATTACAACATTTACATATGTTCATCAATGTAAGATAGAAGTTAAGGGGTCAGCTCGTATTGTCGACAGATCTAATCTCGCGTCCATCTCGTCATCCAGTTCTCCCACTATCGCTCTAAAAAGGAAACATACCATAATTAAGTAATGTCTGTATTTCATCACGAATACACTTACGTTAGATATTTATTTCCATATAATATTAGATCAAGGTAAATATTATTTTTCTATATTTTTCTAGTGAAAGAAATACAAAATACTGATGTAATAATAAAAGGAATCATATTGTAATATTATTACTGAAACTACTTTGTATGAGCTTTGTCTTAGAAAATTGTACTGACACATTATCCCCTCTGATGATGTGCAACCCCAAGACAACCTGTTCCACTCCCTGCGTTGTGCTATACACTCGTTCATGTGATTCATCCAGAATTATATTGATGGTTTGATCAAACCCTTTCAGGGTACCCTAAAAATAAAATTTTGTTAAATGACGATCGAAATTATGCAATAGACATAGAAGATGCAGCTATTGATATAAAATTTTGATTTGTTAACAAAATGTCTAGCTATAGTTTTAAATATTTTAGAAGCATTAGTTCAGTTTGTGAAATGCTTATAGAGCTAAATTAAAAAAAAAAAAATTTGTAAAGCATCACAGAACTCCAGAGCAATCGAATACGTTGCATAATTTACATCTGATTTAATCTTTCATAACTTCCACATTCTAAAAACTGTTAAGTGACTTTTTATCAGCAAACTGTATAAAAAATTGGGTACTCTGAATTTAAAAGATACTAAAATTTAATTATTTCAAGTCACAGAGTAAATACAGCGTTATGTTCTATTGCGTTTACTCCAGTTATATCTGCGAATAAAGTACAAAACGACTTCAATTGTAAATTGCACGAGAATGTAAAGCGAAGCTTTCGTGACTGTGCGAAACTTGCGTACTTACAATAAAGTTCCTCCCGTCCGACGTGATAATAGAAACTGTATCTGAGCGGTGATTAAGGTTAATATATTCAGAAATGTACTCGTTGCAAGTAGATCGAAAGATGAATTATGCGAAAAGGATACGATTCACGTAGCTTTCTAACCCCGACGCCATTATTTAGTATCACACAGCACTTGGATATCAATATAGAACTGCAAATAGAATCGCGTTAGCGAGTCATCAGGCTTCGTTAAATACAATTTATGTTACTGTGTTTTAATCAGCAAAATACGTCGTTGCGAACAAACCGGTCGACCAGGAACGCTAAATTACACGCGTAGCGGCATGTTTACAGTCGGCACTTGCACAAACGGCAGGAATGGACATTGCCCGTCAATTTTGGCGCGGTTGGGTCGCTGTTAGTTCCACCGCTCCGGCGCGAAATGGCGTTACTGTACGGTGACGCGTCACGGTGACGAGCCATTACCGCGGGTGAAAGCGCGAGATGGCATTAGTTGCCGGTTTTACGTGAGTGAGTGCATATTGCGCGTCGCACGCTTGCGCAGTACAGTGGTCAGTACTTTTTGAACGCGGCGTCGTGTCGGTTGGAAGTTGGAACTGCTCCTCGAGTCGCCGTCGACGAGATGACAATCCTTTTAATCTGGGTGGATTAAAAACCGCATCGATCGAACGTCCCGCGCCGAAAATCAGAGGGATCGGAGGGCAGACTGATTTGCGGACCCGGAAGGCTGGCGTACGGCGTTTCGTGTGTGGGGTATCAACTCGGCACCGCGGACTCTCACCGGCTCTCAGGTAAACTGTTTTCCTTTCATTTCCCGTCGCTGTTTTCGCGCTCGCCCGCGCGATCCACGCTTTCCACTCATCTCCACTCTGACGTGGATCCCTATTTTTTCGATACAAGATCCGGCGCGTCTTCGCGATGAGTCACGGTAGAGACGCCTTTCGCCGCGTAACCCACGAAGTTTCGCGAGATCGATGACGAGGCAAAAAGAAGTAGACGTCGAAAACAAAAGCGCGAATGATAGTCGGAGACTACGGGTCCCTCCCCCCCTTCCCCCCGAAATCGGTACTCGATCCGCGCTTATCCAGGCACGTTCGCGAGAGGAACGAAAGGCACCGTTCCTAAAATGGCCGCCGCGCTGTTATTTTGTCCGCTGTGATTTACGGGATTTAAGCGCGGCTCAATGAGCCACCGCCGACTACATTGATTCCGCTAATGAAATCGGCGTTTTCGACGGATAATATTGACAGCGCAGTAATTGGCTGGATATCGTTATCGCTGGGCTGTGTACTCGGTTGAATTATATCGCGAAAAACACGTCTCGCTGAAGTTTATCTCGAACAATCGCGATCGCCCACCGATCGCTAGGGATTCATTTTACACTTTTGATTTAATTATTTTTGAAAATTACTAGTTTCCTGCATTTTATTTTGGTCATAACATATAAAACGTATTTGTAAAAAAAGAAAAAAAAAAGAAAAGGATATTACATCTTTTAACATTTGGGGATTATTTAACGCTTTCCAATTTGTATTTAATTAATTAAATAAACGAGAATTGAAACTATTTAAAGTGGTAAGCTGAAAAGGAGAAGAATAATTTTGAAAACCGCACTTTAAAGATTAAAATATATTTAAGAATCTCAGACAGTTATTGCTATTTAATATTTATGAAATATTTTCATACTTAATAATATGGAACACTGAACTACAGTCACTCATAACATTTTGTAAATGTTTAATATTAAGAAAATTATATTCGCTTTAAAATAATATTTCTAACACATATTCTTTTAATTCGTAGCTTATTAATTTAAAAGATCTTTTTAATTTGCACTTTTAATTCAAATAAAAAAAAAAGAAAAAAAATATAAAAAAAAGTAGAAAGACTAAGACAGTGTCCCATGTAAGAATTAGAAAGATTGAGACGATCAGGTACGTGCGATACAATAATCGATATACATGTTAATGGCAAACAAATTTGTTGCTAATAGTTCCGGATAAATCAACATTTTCCAAAATAGCATTTTAATAATGCGCACGTTAATTTTTGGTAGCAGGGCTCGTGAATAATAAATTCCAACCACCACGTCCAATGATTCGAAATTTATTCCGGTAAATATCGGGAGTTGGCTTACGCACAAATACGCAAGGTAAACAGCGAATGCGAATTTTCTACAAAATTAATCCTCCGTGTGCCACATGAATTCTTTTCTGCGAGATAAAATTTGCACGAGGACGAGGAGTGCGCCGCGAGATGATCGCAAAAATATACGTTTCGAAGTACATAAATTCGTAGTCTGTTAATATATAATTAATATATCGCCGCGGACGTTTGTAATTTGCCATTATTTTTTTTGTTTATTTTTTTTTTTACTTAACTCTTAAACTTAAGTATTTTTCGGTAAAGCTAGAAATACGTACGTCGCGGGATTTTTTTTTTTCTTTTTTTCCCCGCTAGTGTGTTAATTTTTACAAGACGTAATATTTATTTCGATAATATCCAAAGTAATTAGTTAAAAAAGAGGTCGCAGACATCCCGCGGTAAGTCAAAAATGAAACAGCGACTGGTTTTCTTTCTTATCGCGCCGTGTACGATTTTACGAAATATTCGGATGTTTTATTTTAAAATTAACAAGATTGCGCTGCATTTTAGAAATAGCACTTGCATCAATATTTATTATTCACTCTCAATAAAATATCAGCGGTAACCGTCATGAATAAGTTCTCGGAATTGAAAGCACGTTGTAATGCATTTACATATATGCATATGCCCGATATATTTGCGTGGATTACTACATTATGACGTGGTGGATAATAAAAGTCTGCGAATGTGAGAATATAATATACGCGACGCTCGGAATTAATTTCGAAACATTAAACATTAAGACATCGACTTCTCAATGATTTTTTCTTCCAAGTGTAACGCGCGTTTATTTATAAATGCGAATCGATATTTCGCGAAGAATTCAGACCGTTTCACGTGTACACCATATTATTCGAGCAATGAATAACGTAGGTTACATTAATCGTCGGATATACAGGGAAATTAATTAATAAAAAGTCAATAAACTGGAAATAAGTCGCGGGCGGGCTTTTTTTCTTTTTTTTCTTTCTTTCTTTCTTTCTTTCCTCTCTTTTCGGTCGCAATCGGGAAAAGGTTTGGTGTTCAATTTTCGAAGAGCCTTTTCGTTCGAATTGCTATTCTATTGAGATATAACAGACTGCACTTTTGCCCCGCTTCCCGGCGAAGTTTTGCCGCGAAGCGGCGGGAAAAAGTTCTCAGCGCAGATACCGTTGATGATAATCTGCGAAAAAATTTCCCGGGGGTTCTTCATTCTCGTCGCGGGACGCGATGATGGAGATTGAGTTCGACCCGGGCGGCTCTCCGCGAATCTCTGTGTCTCGCGGAGAAAAGATTCGATCTGCGCGCGTGCGTGCATCCTAGTCCGCGATATTCAGACGGGATCGAGAGGGAACGGGCGAAAATTTCCTGCCAATACTCCACCGAACGAGTTTTCCTGCCCCGGCAAACTCGATCGCCGAGAAACAGAGGAAGACGCGGGCGCGTTACTATGCGCGTTATTGCGGACACGTTCGAGCAGCCAGCGTGATAAGTGCATCGCGTTTCTCTCCGCTCGCGACTCCCCTTCGATCAAAACGTCGTTGCTTCGGGCAAACAACGCGGGCTCCATTCTCGAATCGAGCGCAGGAATCTCGCGTACGAAAATCAACGGGCTCGTCAACTGGCCTATACGTATACCCGTTAAATCTCGCATTACATGCAAGATCGATAATCGTGCGGCATCACTTTTGCGTACATTTTTTTTTCTTTCTTTTTCTTTTTTTTTTGCACGATTAGAAAACGTTGAGCACTTTTGGCGCAAACTTGGCACGTTCGGGACAGACGTTGGGCAAAGATAAGCGCGATTAAGAATGTACACTTGAATAAAAATAATCATCGAAGCGCCGCAATCAATTAACAGCAGCTGCAGATGCTGCCAATATACGTGGGCTATTCTTAACGTTCGTCAAACGAGAGATCGCCTCTGGATTTTGACGAATTCAGTTAAACTTCTTTCACTATTCTTGCTTGTGAATTCCGTCTTGTCCATTTATAAAGCGACGTATCAGAACCCGTCGGTTTTAAACGGTACTTATTTATTCGGAATAAAACCGTTCCAGGTTTTATTCCCGTCGAGATAGTTGCGATGATAACTGCATTAGTTCCCAATTTCCCGATAAACACACTTCTCGATTAATGAGAGAATTTTCGAGCGGGTAAAACTTCCAGCTTCATCCGCCCTTACGGAAGTTTATTGTCTAAATGGAGCGGAGCGGGATACAAGTGTTACGGAAAGATGCTGCGGCTACGTCGAATATTGTCGGCGTGCGAATTTAATGATCCGCGATTTAATGATAATGCGATTAAATCGTTCGAGCTGGCGATGCCGGTGCGTTTTACATCTCGCTGTTCTCACTTCCCTTTTTTACGCGACCGTCTTTGAACGATCTTACGCCGTGAGGAAATACAATTTACTTTTATACCTAGACGTAACTTCATACTTCTAAGTAATAAATGATTTAGTCAAATACAAATCTAATCGAGTCAATCGCATTTATCGTTCGAAATATCGCGAAATTATGGGCGGGTTCAAAAGTAATTATACTGTTTTTTCTTTTTTTTTTTTTCTTTTTCTTTAATTTATATGAAGAAAGCTTTAGACTGAGAATTCGCAGTGGCTCTGGAGCTTCTTAAAATTACAAGTTTAAATTCTGTGGCAGACAATGGCTGGCGTAATGACTTGATCTTATAATTCCCCGTTAGTTCATAACTATTGCGATACCATAGTAACTCAATAAAAAAACTTTCTACTCGTATATATGTGCGGAATTGTCTAACAGCATATTACATGATCCGGCCGACTTGCGCGGTATGATTTCATTAGCAAAATTATGTTCGCTCCATTAAAAAGAAAAAAAAAGAAAAAAAAATACAACCACAGTTCTCCGTTATTATTTTTTTATATCGTTTTTATTGTTTGTTCGAATTATTTCTCGTATCTCCGGTTTATTGTTATTTTTCGCTTTTCCTCTCCGTCCCTGCGCGATACGCGTTGCTCGTATAGACGCGGCATTTTTCTGATTTTCCGCGGCTCGTTACTGTTTAGGTCGCGCGAAAGCGACCCTCGCCAGCGTCTCTCTTTTCAAACGGACCGGGCGAAACCCACAGCATCGAATGCAATTTATTTTCCGGGAGATAATGTCCGTATCAGACGTCTTTTTCCGCGCGCGACCGGGACAAAGTGACAAAGCGGCAGAACGAGAGACCGAGCGATGTGGAGAAAGAATGATAGACGGAGAATTGAATTTTCCACACACGCAAGCAGAGGTTCTAAATAAACGGCATACTAAAAGCGGTTTGCAACGCGAAGCCCAGATTCTCATTTCGCTCCTTCAAAGAGTCGGTTTAAAAGCATTCCCTTTCCTTTTTTTTTTTCCTTCTTTTCCTCCCTCCCCTTTAATGGCTAAAGAGCAACGTGTATACACGACGACCGACTTTGAAGCTTCGCGTGGGCGCTGCTCCGGCCAACAACTGTTATTTTTAAATAAGATTTTCATTCGGACTTATGCGCCCGAGTAGCAGACGCGGTCTTTGATCTGCGATACGCCACACCTTGAATTTTTGTCACCCTTGCGCCGCGAGAGTCTTTGGTTATTTGATTCTTAAATCACGATGTCGGGTTGCTCAAAGTCAGGATAGGATTCATCGCGATCAGTTAGATATAATGTATTTTACGTTTACCTGTCTCTTTAATTTTTCAATTACCTTAATTATTACTGGAGTTTTCGTTTTGCGTTAAATATTTTCTATTCAAAACTGATTTGTTCGAATCTCCCAGCGATAGTATAAAAAAAGAAAGGTTTGACGTTAGGTCGTTTTATTATTATTATTTTTTTTTGTTAATCTAATGACGAATCTTCGCATATCTTCCCTCAAACTGCACTTTTCGGAGTACATTCACCGGGTTATCGATAAGAAACCCTGTCCTTTGATCCAACACATTTGGCGGTTTCCACTCTTTCGTCCGAAGTACGGACAACCGGTTGAATTTATCGGTGACAGGAAAATAGATGAAGCCACCTCAAGAGAATTTTCCAATAAACGGACAGAAAAATACGGGAAAGTATGATTTAGCGCGAAAATAGAAGCTTGCTCGCGCACTTCCGATTACATCTATCACTTATAAATTACCGCGACGTTATTTCTCGATGTTAGCGCGAGTCGTTTCGGTAAAAAGCACGCGACGTTTTGACGCGGGTATGCAATATGCAAAACGCTCGCGTTTTATTAACGCTGCGTTACGATAAGCAAAACGCGCATCGCAACATTATTTCGGCGTCCGTCCCGCCGGATACCATTAAGCTCCGGAATTTTTAAATAGTTTCGAAGCCGCCACATCGGAAGCGACAATTATTTACACATCGCTCGTGTTATTTGATCAGATGCGGAAGAATTTAACGTCGACCGTCCGCGAGCGCACATACATTCACCTGAATATTTCACGTAAAATCCACGGATTCGGAACGGCGCGGAATAAATCTATCGCGTGTGCCGTATTCTCGACGAAGATCAGTCGGGCCTATTAAACGCCGCTTTCGCCCACGAAATATAATCATTTCGCGATACAGATGCTTGGGAAAAGTTTCCAAATTAACTCTGCCAAAAAAAGAAAAAGAGAAAAAAAAATACCGACGTTTATTCCAAGTATCGAAAGCAATGAGGCTTTTGTCACTCGAGACAAGTCACTACCGGTATTTATTTGTCAGGGCTAATTTAATAAGATGGAGGTTCCTTTAAGGGCTCGCTCGCGTAGGCCGATAATCCCGGTTGCGTGCGAAAAGCGGGGCCGCAAATAGGCGACCGCCGGTACCACCGGTCTCGGTTACCCCCCGCGATTCTCGCCCGCGCGCGGAGATGCCGCCGTATATATTCATGCGACGCGACGCGTCCTCATGATTTTTTGCGTACGGTAACGCGAGTACACGTGTAGAACGGGGGCAAGCCCGGCGGTCGGGCGTATAACGCGGAATAATAAATGGAGAATCCCGAAGGGGATTTGTTTGACGCGCGGCGAGGTACCGGCACGGTCACCCCCGCCGCGCCGTCCATAAATCATAATTCGCCCCGACAAAGTATAAGGCTTGAACATCGTTACCGCGGACAGTGATGGAGTTTTTATAGTACTTCGCGCTACTTTTATTATCTGCATGATATCGCGAGATTACTCAACGTCTTCCGCCATCTCGCTAATTGTCCTCGGGGAGGGAAGGGTGGACGGCGTAAGTGCCCGGAGGGCTTTCTGTCGAAGGAGAGACGACCGCGTATTTATTTCTTCTGTATGAAAATAAATTAAATTCGCGCCGGCACGGAAACGCATCCGTCCTCCGCCCGCGTTAGTTCCGCGAATAATGCCGGCGTATAAATAAATTTCGATCGCCGCCCGACGCCGTTCGTGACGGACGGAGTAACGTTACGTCGCGAGACAAATGTTCGCGCGCGAACGAGCCTGTAATAAAAACAAGCGCGCGAGCGGATGACTGGCGGCCACGTTGTAATTCATAAATATCAAACGGGGAAATTTTTATCAGTAGATTTATACGGGTGAAAATTAATACGACGTCACGCCGCGAATAATGGGACGCGCGTTGCGCGGATTCGGGCTCGCCGCGCGGGTCGTCGAATGTACAACCGATGGATCGGTTGAACTCTATCCGCGAGCCCTTTCTTCCGCGGGCGAAATGGAGATTACGTTCGAACGCTAAAATATGTAACCGCCGTCGGGAACTGAAAAGTTCCTGGCGGACGGAGAGATATCGGAGCGCGCATCGCCGATACGTGGACTCCTTCGGGACCAAGTTTCGCCTCTATCGACCGCGGTTCAAGAAAAGGAAAACAAACGGGGGAGGGGGAGGTAGGAGCGGGCCATATCCGAGATGATCTCATGAGTATGCATGTGGCATAACGAGTGTCGAACTGAGCCAATTACAGTCCATAATTACGAGATTGGTCATGCGGGGCCGGCCGTGTCTCATTAGCCCCGGTTCTTCCTTGCAGCTAACTTGCCCGCCGGTCGTCTAATTTGGAAAGTTGTTTAACCGAAAGCGCTTACCCGTGCACCCGGATTGAGGACGCGCGCGCGCGCGTGGTCCAACGACGCTGGATGCTGGGATACGTGCGCTCAGGGGATGGAGATCTCCCTCGGGAGACCGCGTCTGAAATTCAACGCCGCGGCCTCGCTTCGACTTGAGTTCACCGGGCGAGCATTTATAATTTTCCTTACGCGTACCTCCCGCTTTCCTTCTTTTTCGCGACGCTTTTCGCTGGTCGCCGTATCATCGTTTGGTAAACATTTGCCGCAATAAATAAATCTGTGCGAGT
This sequence comes from Cardiocondyla obscurior, assembly GCF_019399895.1. NCBI lineage: Eukaryota > Metazoa > Arthropoda > Insecta > Hymenoptera > Formicidae > Cardiocondyla > Cardiocondyla obscurior. The sequence goes on along the minus strand of NC_091874.1, from coordinate 2,124,356 downwards.
CCAAGCTCGACAACACGTTAAATATACCGTAAAGCGAAGAACTTTCGCAGTAATTTACACTTCGCGCGAGTTAACCGTCCCTCGAACGTTGTATCGACGCGTCCGTTCGTTCTAAACGCCGCGTCCTTTTTCCGCCCGATAATCCCGAACTCTAAAACGGTGACGGGCGAACGTAACGCGGGCTTCGCTGAAATGAAGTTTGATCGCGTAACGAGAAGAGACAGCGCCGGGCGACGTTTAACCGGTTGCGAATTTATCGCGGGGGTCGCGTCGCGCCCGGACAATGGCGCGTCTATTTAACTCGCCTATGTGCCCGCGCGGAAAATGGAAAGATAAGCGCGTAGGATTTATACGTCAGCGGCGTTTTAGCGATGACCGGCGGGCGCAACGTGCGCGATCGCGATACCGCGACACATCGTGCCGTCCGCGAAATTGACACGTTTCGAAGCGCGTCCGTGTTCTTTTTTTTTTACTCGTGCCGAGAGGAAGTTCCGGTTTCAACTACAATTTCGTTTATATTACTCGACCATTATGATGACGAAAATAATTAAACTGAGTTTATTTATTCGTTAAAAATGCCGTAAAATTTATAGCCGAGGTCGACAGAAACTACATATATCTCTCTATCTCTGCGTGCGTTTTGCGATTTTTTTTTTTTTTTTTTTTTTTATTATTTATCTCGCGAAATAAGAATCGATCTCGCCCCTGTCCAGGCAAAACGAGAGCTTCGCGATTATACATAGCGACAGCGTCGGCGAATTGCGCTGCGGTAAATAGTGCTTGCAGGCCATTCGACGGCACATTGCGGTCCCCATATGCAAATCAAAATAGGTCCGGAAGCGCTTCCGAATGTAATTTACGGCAGCGAAGCGCCTGGCCGTGCCGGCCGCCGCACTGCGCTGCCAGAAAATGCATTACGATCTTGAACGCGGCCGCTTGTTTTTAGTCGATGTCGCACGTAATTCGTTAATGGTTAAAACAACATTAGAATGCCATTACGCGGCAATGATAATTAATTTGGCGACCGTTTCTAGCGCTTTCAAGAAAGTGGCGGGTGCTTCGTTGCATTTTTAATGCGTTTTTTTTTCTAATTGTTTTCCACCGATGACGCTCTATTAGTGTTACCGTGACATTATCTGCTTCCGTAGGCGAGTTTTAATTACACGCGCGACCCCTTCTTGCGGCCCGCTATCAAACGCGTTACGCGTTTCGTAAAACGTGTGCCGGTGACTCGATTTAACTTTTATCGCGGTGCCTATGAATCGGTTTTTCTGCCCCGCGATTCAGGCGAGCGAAACTTTCGGCGATCCCATCGATTGATAACGGTAGGGCACGGCGAATGGAAATCGATAATCACGCGGGTGTCGCAATTTGTACGACATATCGCGGGTGCGCCTGCATCGCGGCACCAACAAACGGTGACCCAGTTCTGCGAGAGGCGCTTTAAACAATGCGCGGCGACTTTCATTCATATCGCTTAGATAAATTTTCAATTAATTTCATTAGGACGAGCACGCGCGCGCGCGCATACGCGCGTCCCCTCGCGTGTTCGGAGACACGTAAACAAGCAGATGAACGCCGCGATACGGGAGTCGGCTTTATCGCGCGCGTACTTAATTTCACACGTGACTTCCTACTTATCGAAATAAAAAAATAATAAAAAAAAAAGAAGAAAAAGGGAGGGGAAAGAAATTGCGCGGCCCGGGGAGAAGTAACGCGAGGCGACAGGTCGCTATGGGAGTTCGCTAGGCCGCCAGGTCGAATTTGTATATCCACCGCTGTCCAATTCAATTTCTGCGGAGTAACGGGCAGGCACTCGCGGGAATTATGCCTCCCGCGGGCGCAAAAAGGCGCAGCCTATTACCGGGGCCGCCTTAATGGCCGCTCTTAATATTCGCGCCAATTATTTCCCGCGATCGACCGCGTGCGCGCCGAGCGGGGCTCTCTCCTGTTAGTTCGATTGTGGCGATATTGATTCTTACGCCTGCCGTGCACGAGAATCGAGCCGAGCGTCATTGATGTTCCAAAGCGACGGGCAATTTTTCACAGGAGGGGAAAAATTTCACATTAAGAATCACTGTGGCGATACAGCGGTTGTGGGGTCGTCTCGGAATTGTTATAAGTACTACAAACGCTACGGTGGACAGTGGTTAGCTAATATTTAATCTTACAATTCCTGCACCAAGAAAAAATCGTAGTTGAACTTTAGTTGCTTTTGACTTAATCTTGAATTTTATGATATTTCCACCGATAAATATGATAAATTTAATTATATGTATAATTAGCTCGATATTTATTGTTAAAAGTATGGTAAAATTATGATTAAGTTTGAAAGTAACTGGACTCCTCTCTTGGTGTATAATTCTTTGATGGTTTACAACCATTGTGACATCGTTCTTGGTGTAAGATTTTTTTTTTTTTTTTTTGTGCCATCGAAGGCGGTCATACGGAAAGGTTCTCGCGACGTCGGGATTTTATTTCTCCAAGGCGGGGATTTGCAAATGGACCGGAAACGAACCGCTGCTTCACGCGTCTTCGTCGGCGGGGCGTCGTCGCGATATCGCCTTTAAATTGCTCCCTTCGTCTACAAAATGCGCCACGCCGCGAGATGCTGCGCCGATAAATGTGGGCCGTTATTTATGGCGCCGTCGCGCCGCTGTGTTGTACATCTATGATTATTTATAGCAAATGCAGGATCTGATAAGAGCCCGCGACACACGCCGCGAACCCCGTGCAGGTACACGCAGGACTGTGATTTTTATGCCGGTTGATCTCGCGACGGGTAAAAACGCGGTACGACGACGTTATTAATTGGAAACGCTTGAAATTACGTGTTTCAATGCTTCGGCGGAACGGTCGTAGCGTTTGATCTTTGTAATTCCTTATTGTAATCGTCGAATAGGTCTGCGGTTTTATTCTCGCTTGCCGAAGTCACGAGAAGGTTGCGCCGACTTGCGGACGGCTGAAAGAAAAATAATACCCGCCAATATCCCATTTATTACTAACTCGCTTCGTGACGTTGAAAATTTCAATATTGAGGAGGACCGGAAAAAAAAAATTACAACATTTCGGCACACGCCGCGCGTGAGGTATCGCAGGGGAATTAGAATTCCACGTTTTAAATCAATGTTTTTATTTAATTGTAATACTGAAGCAAGCCATTCGGGGCGAGTAGTTGAGAAAAATATCCAATTTCCGCAAAATTATTAGTTCAGTATTTTTATCTGAAATAAAAAAAGAAAAAAAAAAAAATATGTAATTGGTCATCTATGTGTCGCGTTTTACGAGCGAAAAATTGTCGGTCAAGATAAAATATTGAAAGATACAAGAGGTGCAGCCGGTGCGGATCGAAGCCCGGTTAATGAGAGGATTTTGAAAAATGTATGCAGACTAAGCGCATCAAAGCGTCACGATTACGCCTTGTTGTATATTTACGCGGGGGAGAGCATTGAGATATGAACAGCAATTTCACGTCAATGTTGCAGGGATGCCTGCTCGCGATGGCGTTTGTTTCCGCCGAGCGAAATTCGCGAAATATTTCAAGTTCGATTCCCGCGTCGCGATTAGCAAATTGCGCCGCAGCCACTTCTGCATCATGGTAATTCCACGGGAATCAAATACATTAGAGCATATTCGATTTCTGTCGAGCCCCGTGCTTTTTATTAAATATATCGAATAATAATTCGGATATTATTGGACATATCAAATTTTTGTTAAACGCATTAAATTATTATTAAAACATGCATGCGAATTCGAAACTATCCTCCCCTCCTCCCCGCGCTTATAACTTTCAGGTAACTTTAATTTACTTCAAAATTAATTCACGGTATAATAATTTGACTTTGAATTATATTTAATCAAGAGGTTTACACGAGAAATGTAAGAAACGCGCGTCGAGCTTTCGCGTTTTATTTCTCGTTTCTCGCCGGGCAGTTTAGGTCTTAAGGAAATTAGATTCTCGACAGCTCGTTCTACCCGTTATCATAACAATCGTCCGGAAATCGTCGCCGATCGATGTTATTAAGCGCGACCCGAGGAGTCTGCGGGATTCAATTGATCCATTCGCTGGAAAATGAAATACACTTTTCCGAGCGCTCGATCGGGTTCACGGCGCATCGATGACGGGCGTTAAATATAACGCCGGTGTACGTGAAACTGACAAAAAGGTGCTCCAGCACCCGGCGAGCAACTAGGACAATTGCTGGCACGAGTGGTTTTTGCAAACGAATGTTAGGCTGTCGAAAATTATTGTCCGCCCGTCAGCTTTGGCAACTTTTTGTCGGCTTTTTATCCTTCGGGTTTTTACGTTTTTTTTTTTTTTCCCGTTTTGTTTTCATCGCGCCGTTATTTTTCGCTTACGACCGAATGGAAAGCGACGTGGACGTTTCGCGTCTTGCGAACGACCGCCTTCTTGTGTTCGTCACGATAATTTAACGGATAATTAAATGGAATTAATTATAATTAATTACCGCTGAAGCGATATATCACGGAGCCGGTGTTATTAACGCGGAAACGTCCCGAAAGTTGTCCCGCGCTTCGATCATTCGCCACCGTTTGTTAAAGTATGAAAGCCCTTTGTGACAAAAATTAACAAACTTTGCGCGAGTTGCTCCCGCGAAGTTGAATTTCCCTTCTGCATCAAATATTGCGTTCACCCGATTAGAAACGATTATTCTTGTTATGCGGGCGCGGCAACAGGTAGACATTCTCTAAAAAGGGAATTTCCTGAAAAGTTCCCGATAAGATAAGGCTGCCCTTAAGCTCCTTTACTCGGAGCGAAACTTCTTTGTCGCGTGACGTTATGAAACCGCCGGAGATTCATATCCGCGTGATATATTACTCGCATTACGAGTTTCTTTTAGCGTTTTGTATTCCCCGCGTGGCGCTAAATATTGGTAAACGTCGTCAATGAGGGCCGTTCCGGTCTGCTCTGCCCACCCGTTTTGTTGCAATTTAACGTGGAATTATAAATTATAGCGTGTTCTTTATGCAGACGTGGCGGTCTTTACATTGTAAATTCGCGAAAGATGTGAAACAATGAGCGGCATCGAAATGGAACCGGTCGTTCTAAAGAATAATTAACGTGGCCAGCCCCGATCGACCGGCGGCGTATTGTGCTCGTATCGCGTTACGAGTACGCGATTATTAAAAGCGCTGAAACCGGCGACTTCTCCCAGTTGTAATGATGATTAACGCCTCGTGGAATTTTCAGCAGCCCCGAAACACGGCCGCGAGCTCGGTCGATTTGTTCGCCGGCCGGGGCTAAAATAAATTTAATCGTACCTCGATTCAATCGCGTAATCTATTTAGCGCCTAATTTTGGCCACTCTTTTCCGCGCGAATCGCATCTGCGGAATAAGAAAAATCGAACACTCGCGTTGCAATACTAAAACTAGACTTTTACTCTTTTCCCGCCAGTTGCCGTAAACTATTAATAAAATTATTAATAAATAATTTTTAATTGCTTAACTAATACCGAATATTTCACGACTGTCATTGCGGTTCGGCATGCATATTTGTCCCACATCCAGATTCAGTTCTGATCACTCGGCACGAGTCGTCGTACAATTTGTCTTACTCGTTGTCAATTGCGCCGAGTCGGTCCCGAGGGATCTCCCCCGTAATCATCGGCTTTAATGAATCCGATTTAGGACGGCGAGGGATTCAATTAGACTATGAGTCCGAAGAGATTCGAACGATCGCGGGTCTGAGATTTCGACCGCAAGGGTCAATTGCGTAATCCGACGGCGCAGCCCCCGATCCCGCCCGCTCTCGTCGCGACGTTATTCTTTCGCGAAGGGACGCAAAGACGACTCGAAACGTGCTTTGTTGCGCGTCGTAAACACTCCTCCGGCCCGAGAAAATTATTCGCTCAAGCCGGTCTAATTGATCGCGAACGGATTGCCGGGAAGTTTAATTGCAGATGCGCCGGGACTTGCCGCGTGAAGGGAGGAAAGAGGAGGAGGAACTCGCGGAATTGAATCGCGCAAAGTGCCCCGGGGGTCAACTGTATTTTCTCTACCTCGCCTCCCGACCCTCCGCGATCCCCGGCGGGTAAAACGAAAAACGAACCGGCCGGAGGGCGCCGGGCGGGCCTCTAATTCGGTCGAGAACACTGCGATAATTACGGCAATTCGTCGCGAGTAAACGTGCGCTGCATGCGACACCGGAGGACCGCGCGGTGTCATTAGCAGCGCGCTTATCCTCGTGACAATGTCCGCGCATCTTCTTAGCAGAGAGGGCTGGCGCGCTGTTAACGAGCGCGTTAACTTTTCCAGTCGAATCGAAGACGGTTTTTTCCGGACGGGAATTAACGGAGGCGCCTCCTTCAACCGAGACAGCTGCCGGTGGTCGCGATCAACGTTAAGTTGAAAGACACTCGTGCGCGAGATGGAAAAACGATCCGGTGGCGGCGCGACTTTTCTCTCTTCCCTAATGCTCAGAGATCGCGCGTTAGATATTCGTTATCGCGGCCCGTATCGCGGAAGAACTCTAATTGACGACTATTACTTTCGTCACCGGGGTTACGTCACAATTTTATCTCTCATTGTAATAATAATCTCGATTAAACTTGCTCTCGATTCCACGGCACTCCGCCGTAATATTTGCACGTCTCTTGCAGCTTCGTGTTTAATATATAATTTTCGTAGTAGACACACACGTGTGTCGGCGCGGCTGAGTTTCGCGGACTACATGACAGTTGGATCCGCAGTATATTACTTCTCGTGTAAGGAGTCTGGGGCTGTAATTGAGATTCCGGGACACAGGTCTCGATACAAGTCACGAATTGGCCTGCGAATAACGTTGGATAATTGTGGAGCGATCACGGAGACGTCTCTCTCTCTGCCGATGCGATGGCGCACGGAGATACTGCGGACGAGGGTGTAACGACAATGACGCATTTCGCGTATGCATTCGCAACAATGGCAATCAAATTGGACGGGGAATACATTGGCTGGCATTTGAGAATAGAATGAAAGGGCCGCTTGCGACAATCTTCTTCGTTTTACAGCAACATCGTAATTGATCTCTCCACTTTAAAGTTTTGGTTTTGCTATTCAGTCTCGGAGCTTTTTTTTGTTCAACTCTCAAAATAGACACAAAAAAATGTATATATATGTATATATATTCCACTAATTAGTAGTAAATTCCTTTTGGCTTGTTCTTTTTTTGTAAAGCAAAAAAATATTGCGCTAAGTATTTATATTTTTAATTAATATGTATTCATCTATAAAAGAGTGGAGGCTGTAATTAAAAGTAAATTTTTTATACCGAGTTTTATTATAATAATCCGAATAGATTTTTAAAGTAGAAAAATTTTAATAATAAATAATTTAAATCCTCGCGGTACTTACGCTTGATAAAAAAAAAAATAAAATTATTGCGTTATAGACTAGGACATTTTTTTTAACGTAAAAACAGTTTAAAAATAATATATTTAAGTTGAAAATAATTAGAGATTAAATTTAAAATTTATAAGTATTATAATAGCATATAAATTATAATATAATGAATAAAAATTAAAAATTTAAAATAGTTTTAGGATATCTCTCTAAGGCTCGGTCGTTCCAATTTCCTCGTAAACTTGAAAGAACCTGCTTTAGGTATATTTCTTTCTAAATGTATCTCCTCGAAACTGCGTGCATGAAAAAAAAAAAAAAAAAAAAAAAAAATAGGAAAGAGGAAAAAAAAATTATTAAAAATTAAAAGATAGCCGTCGAAATCTAGAACTCTTTTTTTCAGGGTGAGATAATGCGCTTTGAATGCGACAAATAATTAGTTACGCCGGTAACAGCGAGTGCGCATACATTACGTGACGCTTAGCAAACGCGCGCGACGCTCATTACAACGGATGCATTTTTCATGTTTTGTTATTAGAATGATTACGCGTTAACAAATTGCGAATGAGCATTTTAATTGCCGGCGATACGTGGAATACGGAATGCCTGTATATTGCATTCGTTTCCCAATGCGTATAAAGATAAGCGCGTGCATAGTGCCCGCGTAATTATTGAAATGCAGTAATACGCGATCTATGTATGCGCATCCTCGCGTTTACGGAAACACATCAAAGTGAAATTATTTATGCGACTATTTTTTTTTTTGAGCGTAGAAACGCTTAAAAAAAAATTTGCGTTGTAGAGAATTTTGTGCGAAATAATAAACCTTTTTTTTTTTGGCGAGCCGCAGTTTCGCAAAATTATGGAAAATAATTTTAGTTTTAAATGTGATTATAAATTCACAATATGTAACTAGGCGCTGGACTGTTCGAAGTGCGCTTATATTTATATGTTTTCAACCAATTAACGTTTTTAATGCTTCCCCCGAAAAAAAATGAAATAAAAAAAAACTGTTTGTCGTTTTTGTATCTGCTTCGTACATTACTTTTTACATCTGACACGCTTCTGGCGTCTTCTAAACTAGCATTTCAGCGTGAACTGGGAAAGGAAGTATATAATTATGAAGGTAAATTAAAGAAAATGCGTTCGTTAAGTTATCTTTATTCATTAGCGTCACTAATATTTATTTTACATTAATTCGATACTTAAAAATAACTCCGGGAATCATAAAATCAACTTCAACAATTCCTATAAGTTAAATACAAAATTAAATTCTTTTAGGGGGAAAAAAAAAAAAAGAAATTATTTTTGGAACCGCGAATAACTTTCTAACTCTTTTCGTTTTTTATTTTTTGCAGGTTTAAGGGACCGAGGTACGCGGTGCATTTGTGCGTTCCTGAGCGAAGATCAACAAGTAGCATGGACCGGTGGGGGCGATCGCTGTTTGTACGTTCGCTAGGAGGGAGTCGGCATCGTGGCCTGGCGCTGAGTAGAGCGAGGCTTGCGTGAATGTGAACGGGTGGTGGGGCGCAGGGCGAGCGGGTGGAGGGGAGGCCGAAGCGGACAGGCGAGCGAGCGAGCGCGCGCGGCCGAGGGCAGGAAGGGCGAGCTGGCGAGGAAGCGCGTCGCGTTCAGTCGGGTAGGCGCGTTTGCACGGCGTTGTTGTTCTTCGATCTTGCTCTGCCGCTCGCTCGCCGGGCCGTTCTCGAGTCCCGCCGTGCGGTGGAACGACGCGTGTGTGTGAAAACGTAGTGCGGCCGATTATCGCCCGGTTACACCGGAGCAACGTCGCAGGATAAATATAAACGCAGGTGCGGTGCGGGATAGACGATGAGAAACAGTGCGCAGTGACCGTTAAGCGCCGAAGAAGTACGCGGAGGCCAAGCGAAGAAGCGACCCCGAAGGAGGACAGGATCGGAGGAGCGCAGAGGGACGCCGGACCGCCATTTGGAGGAAGGTGGACTCTCGGGGGACCGTTGACGATGCTGGAAACGCACGCCGCGCGGCGGCCCGGGGCGAGGCCCCGCGTCCCTCCCGCGCCGTCGCCCGCCATCGTCGCCAGCGTGCTGATGCTGCTGCTTGGAACTCTCGGTGAGTAAACCATTTCTCTCTCGAGGTTACGAGCCCTCGCTACGTGGCCCGATATCCGTGTGTTCGAATCCGTGGCGTCGTACGCGCACGCGCGGCCTCGCGCTCGTCTTGGTGCGTCGCCGAAGTAGGGGAGGCGATTCCAAGCGGGGCCTCAGATCGCGTTTCTGGGACTTGGCGAGCCGTTGAAGCCGAGCGCCCGTGCTCGTGCCCTGGGACTCCCTTCTCCTCGGCCTGGCCGGTGCGGCCGAGGCGAAGAAAAGACGCGACGTGGACGGAGAAACGCACAGCGGTGTGCACCTCGTTTTCTTGTGAGAGGAGCGCGCCTGGACGCCATGAATGCCGATCGAGGGCGCGCGGCTTCGGTTTCCGAAATAATAGAAAAAGCGTACAATACGACGATGGAATGCGGGACCTCCGACCTAATGTGCGCGTACAAAAAAAAAAGAAAGAAAAAAAAAAGATAAAAAAAAAAAGGTTTTGACCTCTCGCCATCTCTTCTTCCGTGGCCGCCAAAGCGTTTCTTTATTTTTGCGACAACGGGTTTCACAATTATTTTTCAAACAACAGGTTTATTTCCGTTGAATAAAACGCGGGTTTTTTTCGCCCTGGTTAACGAGAGAGAGAGAGAAAAATAGGAAAAAAAAAAAAAAGAAGAGGAGCTCGTGATTGAAGTCCACCTCGGGACGGATAACGGACGGCCGGATAATCGGCGCGCCCGCGTGCTCAGCCGCCGTGTCCCTTCTGCTTTCTTAAATCGCGGATTATACGGGCGAGCTAATTTTTTATGCGGAGTAATAACGCGGTCTCGTTACCGCGAAATCACGGCGATTCTCGAGCTCCAGCTGTCCGCATAATTGATTTTTTTTTTTTCTTCTATCGCGACCCAGTTTGTCTTTTGACTCGCCTGCTTCTTATCAGACTCGGCGACGTTTTTAACAACGCCCGACTCGTCAATTTTTAAAGCGCACACGTTGGGACGAGGCGCGGGATTAAATCCGCTCGTATCGCGAAAGAGATGTTAGCGAGCGTCCGAAAATTCGGTCTGACAGTCGTTGCGCTGTGTGAGTTTACGCGGCTCAGGGAGATTCCGTTATATCGGGCATCAATTATTGCGACTTATGTTTCCGCATGGCCATGGATGGTCGATCGTGAAAGCTCGCGCGAGCTTCAGCGCACAGTTAACGGGTCGTTTACGGTGCTTATGCAGTCGCGGGACAGAATTAAGCTAGTAACAAGCATCCTTTGCATAACGCACGGGTCATGAAAAAGTCAACCGGAGTCTAAACTTTTGTTCCAAATTAAAAATAAAAGCAGACTGATTATATAAAGGAAATCGCGATTAAAATACGACTTTCAATTGAAATAAAAATTTTAATAAAAATAAACGACTAACTGAGAGAAAAAATAAAAAGGTTTCCTATTAAAGTAAAATACTGTTGAATTTTTTTTTTATGGCCTATGCATTATGCAACAAAGTTACGAATTTAACGCTCAAATAAAACCCCCTTAAGTCACGTTAACATGTTCTTCTTCTTTAATATTTCTCGCGTCGATTAAAAGGAAAAATTTCTTGAGATCGATTCATTAGTTAAATTAACTTCTAGTAGTAACGATCAATTTATGAAAACGCTCGGTCCTCCTGCGAACCTCTCCGGCAGCTTTCTAGGCCCACTTCGCAAACGACGTGCGCGGAGGTAGAAAAATTCGCGAAAATTGTTAGAGAAATCAAGAACGCGCTACGACGCGAGCCGACTGAAAAGTTTCGTGAAAGAGGAAGGAAGGAAAGAAAAAAAAAAAAGAAAGAAAAGAAAAAAAAAAGAAAAGAAAAGGGCAGAGAAAGGTCCACCGCCGTCGGGCGATTTGCACTTAAAAGAAGATGCGCTCGAGCGAGTGACGTTGTCTCGGTCGCACGTGACGCCGTATGTAGGTTCGGGAAAAAGTTTCCCGTCACGAATCCCGAAGGAGCGAGGGACGATCGATGCACACCGGGGACAGTTCCTAATTTCGGACCCGCGCGAATGTCGACCTGTTAATCCCGATTCGTTTTTAGACGCCGGTCAAGAGAAACGCCTCGTCCGTTCGCGACGCGGACGAAACACGGTCGCTTGCGAATCACGTGGCTCAAAATCTTTCGTTGACAATCGCGTAATTGCCGGACGTATGCTGGACCTAATTTTTTCTTTTTTTCTTTTTTTTCTTTCTTCTTTTCCTCGCTTTCGATCGCGCGCGTAAGCGCATTAAGCTCGTTTTAAAAGCAGACAACGCGATGTCAAACAAGCGGATTACTTTTTATTGACATTCCATGTTAATGCGCGTTAATCCTTCGGCACAGGGCGTAATACGTGCTCGTTCTATGATTAAACAATTCCTTTTGAGCGTAAATTAATAACGCGCCGTTCCATCTAAATGTTGCAAAACACGCATTTTATTTATCGTACACATTTTATTTCCTACGGAGAAAGGTAAAGGTAACAATTAAATAAATATAAATTTGTAACGCCGAGCGCCAGTTTAATATTTTATTGGACGGAAGGAAGGATTCGTTATTCGTCAGGGGGTGAATTTTTCAAACGGGAGAAAAAAAGCACAAATAAGCGTAACGTAGTTTTAATATCGCGTGCAGCGTAGTGTTAAACGAACTCGCGATAGACCCGACAAACAACCGGCAAGTGCAATTCGGTGAGAAATCGACTCGCAGTCGACCCTGTTTGCCTGCGGGGAGCGGGCACAAAGGGTTTATGCACCGAAGGGCTCTTCTCGATGACGCGCTCGACGCATCCTCCCGTTCTAACGAGATGGTTTACCGCCGTTTACCACGACTTGTGCGCGGCGCGAATCCGCGAGCGGAAACGGCGAAAGGAAGCCCCGTCTTTCCCCCAAGTTGAGATTCCCAAACGCGAAATTGGCTCGGCATACCTGCCTAATGTGGTGTTTGCCGGCGGAGCGCGGCATATTAATGGCATTAAGGGTCCCGCGAAAGTACCTGAGCGGTTTGGTAAACTGAAGACTTAACGAAAGCGACCGGTTACAATCGGGGAAACTCGAGCGGTTTCATAGACGCAAAAAAAAATTTTTTGGACGCCGTAATAAAAATTCGTAAAAGGTGTAAATATTTCTATTTGCTAGAATAATGATTGTATTTCAAGCGTTAGAATTTTTTTTAAGTATTCTTCTTCTCTAAAGTATTTTTCAAAATATTCCTACCATATTTTTTCTTTTTTTTTTTTTCTTAATGTCTTGCGTATAAAATAAAAATAAGCGCTTTGCAATTGGCACATTAGGTGAGACAGGAACAAAAAGTAACCGAGTGGCGATAGTGTGCCGTTTGAAGGTTGAGTTCGATCTGTCGCGTGCCACGACCGGGCGACCCGGAACTTCGAATAGCCTCGTCCCGGGAGAGTTATTATTTTGCTTGTATTTATTCCCCTGCGGTAATAGTCGTTTTCGAAACGGCATATCGAACGAGTGAGAGTCGAGACCCGGGTAAGCGGCCGCCGAAATGGATACGCTTTTATTTTTAATCTCGCGGCAAGACGATCTTTTCGATACCATTAGACCGTTGAAACGATCTCGCCGGGGCTCTTCCCTCAGCCGCGCGATTCCACCGCCGCCCGCGATAGAAGCCATTAATCAATACTTCTAAAAATACACTCGTAACGGAGTAATGAGCGGGAAAATATCGCCCAGCGGTACTTTGATATCTCGACCCGCCGCGTAACGACCGGCGGCCTTTTAAAACGCGGCTTTACGACTATTGACGATGCAATATGTAAAACCGCTCCTGTTGATTGCGTAATATCCGGCGAGCGCTCTATCTCGCGCTCCTTCGCGTTCTCGCACGAAAGACCGTGGCCGCTTAAATAGAAATACGTGAACAATTGCTGCGGCACGCGGAGGGAACAAAGGGCCCGCCCTCGACAAATATTAAAATCTGCGTTTTCACCGGATTCTTTTGCGAAGCGAGTCGGGTTTTCTTCCCGTGGGAATCTTCTTCCCGGGACCTCGCGCCGGACGCAAAGGGTTAAAAGGCCAGAGGCCGCGCGAGACGACGACGGGACGACGGAGATGCCAGGGTAACGAGACTCGCGAAACGCTATCGATCTTCCTTGCGGCCGTGTTCTCGGGTCCGCCGTCGATTCGGTGCCGCCGTTCGATTTGGATCGTCACGCGCGCGTCTCCGCCGAGCGGAGAGTTTTTGGCGACCGGCGAGGACCGGTGATTGGACCGAAGGCTAGGACGTGCCGGGTGCTCCGAGGCGGCTGCTAAGGTGGTCCAGACTACCGGATCCGCGTCGCGGCTTTATTACCTCTCGCGAAGAAGGCGAGGCGGTACGCGGGGCGGGGGGGAGGGACGAAGAAGAGCCGCATTGTAGTAAATCTCGCAAGTCTTTGTCTTCGCGGGGCCGCGATTTGCCGCGGCGGCGCCCTACCGGAAAATACAAAGCGCACACACGGCCCTACGGATCATTCTTCATCCGGATTCCTCACTCGATCTTGTTTTTCCTCGCTCCCCCGGAAGCGCCCCGAGAGATTATTATTCCGGCTTTTCATTTTTCGGTATTAACGCAACGGCTTAATTCTCCCGCGGCCGAGGTCTCTTGGAAAAGTAAACGAGGAGTAAGACGCTGTTTAGGTCCTGCTGGAACTAATTTGGACTCGAATTATCTCAGACGTTTTGTTTTGGAAGCTTCAAATTTCTTGGTCTCTAAGTATATCTTTTCTTTTTTTTTTTTTCTTTTTTTTTTTTTAATATGAAAAAAGCTACGTTAACTCTCTTTGATATCGGACCGTGGAAAAAAAAGGGGAAAAATCGATTCTCTATTAAAGGGGAGGCTGAGAAAAAATGACTCGCCAGGATCTGGAGCGCCATACGTATCGTTTAAAGTTTAAGCACATGCGTACGTTCCGCCTACAATTTTCTGCTATAACGGAGCATAACGTTGGATATCAAAATAGATTGTAGTATCACGTAGCGCGTTATCAGACTGTAAAAATAATGTGGAAAACGGAGAGACGATCGGACGAGATTAGTTGAAAGTTGCGGAGCGATCAATTCGCCGGCATCGATTGTTCCTGTTTCACCTTTATCGAGCATGCATCGAAAGAGCGGTAATGCAAAAAAAAAAAAAAAAGAAGAAAAAGAAATCGTTTTTAGGTGCCGCAACTGAAATTTATCGCTAATCTTTGCATTTGTTGAAACATTGATTTGCGCTTGTTGGGAATATCGATTGGCGCATTTAATTTAACACAAGTTTGTGAAATTACATGATTTTCTTATGCTCGCGCAATTAATAACGCAACTCTTACAACTATTATTCGTTTTAATTTCCCACACTTTTACAGTGTAATCTTTACATCTTTACAATTCAACGTCACAGCGAGCAATATTTTTTGCCGTTACGGGATTATTTTATTCCGCGCGCGTCGCGCCTGAAAAGTTGTCGGCTTCGTACGTGTTTATTACGCTCGTTGGACGAATTGGAAGTGATGCATGCGGGATGATGATAATTCGTTCACAGATTCATGTCTGGGACCCGTATTAGTTTCATTGGCGTTAATTGGCCGGAGTGATTTTATTCGTGAGCGTCTTCGCTCGGATGGTCGCGCGCGGGCGCTTGTTTTGCACGAGGACTTGATACCTCGGGATCTGCGGGGTGTTTTTCACCAGGTAATTTCCTACGAGGCTTCCGCCGAAGCCTCCGTCGCATTCCCGCCCGAGTTTTGTTTGAGGCACGTCGCCGCATTTTTATTCCGGCGTCCCCGCGCGTTCTCCCGACGCAACAATGATGCCAATGACTTCCCGTCGATTCGTATTCAGAACATTGTCGGCCGAAAGCAGGGGACGTCAAGGTAAAATACTATTCCGGGATGACTGAGGCATTTCGCGATATAAAAAAGAAAAAAAAAGGGGAAAGGTAAAAGAGAACGATTCCCGCTTTTTACGTCGGCGTAATAAAAGTATGCTCGCGCGTTATGACGCGTCGTGTTTTGCGCGCGGGAATAAATTACTATTTGAGTTGCGAGGAATATTTAGACAAAGTGCAGTCGGGACGGGAGTAATTTTTCTCGTGGGGAAGGAGAATCTGAAATGCGAATTAAATTCTTTTTTTTTTCTTTTTTTTTTTCTTTTTTTTTCCCCCCTCAAGTGCGTCTCTTTTGAATTTATTTATTTCCGTATCACGGGGCTCTTTCTTCGGTTACGTTTTCTCCGTATTTTCGCTAAACGTCTCTTTTTGTACGTTTGATACGATATAAAACGGAACATATCCTCTCTTTATTTGCCGTATTCTCGAGATTCGCGGTGCTTCGGCGAGCGCAATATCGCGGGGCTTCTCGAAGATTCCTTCGCACGGCGCTAGCCTCGGTTAGAGACTGTGTGAGGGGACGTAAACAAGTGTACAATCCAGCTGGGATTGCGCGGGGAGCGAGAAAATGGTCGGCCGATTCCAGAATTGCGTTAGCCACGGTCCGCCCGAGCGGGACCGCGTGTCGACCGGAAGAGGAAGGGAAAGGAGCGCGTACCTCTCGACCGATCTCACGGGGGACTTGGCCATATTTCACAGACCGTTGCCCGAGGTCTGTGAATCCTTGCCCTGTGAACGTATCCGGGGAACGTAGAAATCGCCCTGGGAAACTCGAAGTTCCGAAAACGCGGCCGGGATTCCGGACGTTCGCGTCCGTCACCCTTTATTCCGAGATAGTCAATCGAAATCGCGGGATATTCGCCGCGTATCGGATCGCTCATGTAAATAATTCGCGCACTTATCAGAACCGTGACGCACAAAGCACTTAAACAGAGAAGGTGTAAGCTCCGGAATAGGGACCGATCGAGAATTTCACCGACCATTTTGAAATGCAGCCGAGACAAACATCGCGTACGGTTCCGGATTTTGAGTCCCCGAGCTTTGGTGCTCGCGATTCAGCTCAGCCGCTCGTTAGAACGCGGACGAATTTTTACGACGAGGCACTCCGGCTGGATCTCCCTCTCTCGTCATCGCTGCACTAGGTTAATCTCAACGCAATGCGTCAGCCGGCGAGCGGCTCGAGTTTCCATCTCGTCGTGTTCGTACACGTCGATTATTTTTCCGCGTGATCGGCGAATTTTGTACTCCCCTCGTCGTTATAATCCTGCGAACTCTCGAAGACGGTCCATCCGATCGTTAAATCGCGTTCCTCCCGCCGATTAAACAAGCCCGCGGATGAACAGCAGCACCGGATTCCTCGCAGGACTTTCGGTCCAGGCGGTAACGCGCGGATACGTTGATGTAATTGCCAGCCCGGGAACGAGATAGCGGGCCGAGCAGGGTGCGGAGGAGCCTCGGGGGGGGGGAAGTAGGGGAGGAAAGATCCTTCGAAAGCTGCGATTGTTCGCCAAATATTCTGCGAATTTAACGGGGGCGCTTCCCGGCCGAGCGTGCCTCTCGTCGGCAGAACGGTGCAGGATGGGTTAGTCACGTCTTCCTCGCGTTGAATCATCGATATCTCGACGAGGTGGGGTACTGTATACGTTACGTAAATCCGCGTCTTGCTAGCGGGCTGGTATTTTAGTTTCGCGCAGTTAACTGAAATCACCGAACGCCGAGGCCTGAAAATTCAATTAAGCTCTCCGGCCGAGTCCCGCTCGTCGGTCAAGCGAGGGCTGCGTTATTAGCCGGCTTCCCTCTCGCGGTTTGCTCCCTCGCGCGCGAATTGACTTTCCCCGAGCATATTTCCCTTATCCCCCGTATCCGCGTTTCCAGAGGCGGGCTGGAGAACATCGCTCGCCACGTCCCATAATGAAATATGCATGGACCGCGTGGCTCCGGTCGTATTGGAGGAACTAAATATTTTGATCATCAAATCCGCATCGCTACGTTATCTTTCAGCGTCAAGCAGGCGGCCGGTGATGCATTATACATGCGGGCTGCGTCGTCGCGAGGTTTCGAAAATTTCAACGCCGATAGCTTCTTTTATTTATTTATTTATTTTTTAACTTAAACGGATCAGAGTATTTTTGGAGAAATTTTTTTTTATCCCCCCCCTTTTTTTTTGTTTCGTTTGAATAAATCCCTTGCTTTCTCGGGAAAACCACTACGAAATCATGCCGGGGGGGGAAGACAGATCGACGATTCGAAATAGAAAATAGGCGACCGGAGTTTGGGGGCTCGCGTCATCTCGGTATCGAAAAATCGACGACGAGTGTCGCTTTTTCCCCTGAAATAGTCTATCAGAACGCGTTTTCGGCCTGGAATCTCGGCCCGCGCTGTCGAGCGGAGCCGAAGGTACTGGTGCGCACGACGGTCGGAAGAAATAGCGAGAGCGAGAGGACGGGACAAAGGCAGAAAAGAGAGGCCGCCGTCCGGGGTGGCGGGGGAGAGGGGGCCGGAGTCGAGAGGACAAAGAGCGCCTGGGGTCGCCGGCCGTTTGTTGTAGGTGCAGCGTGTGCAAGACAGTGTTTCTCAACGACCGTGCCAGGGGTTCTCCCGGGCTCCTCGAGGCCCGCAAAGCCGTCGCGAGCGAAAACCCCCCTCGACCCGGCGAACTTATCCTTTAAATCCGAGTCTCGTTACCCGCGGCGCACATAATACGCGGTTTAATTAGATTCGGGATCAGATTCGAGACGTAAGTGACGCCGGCGACACGGACTGTGAATGCAGTCCCTCTGATTCACGTGGTGCGCGAGGCAGCGGCTTGGAAACCGCCGGGGCCTTGAATCCGGACTTCGCGAGGGAAAAGTCGCAGGCGTCGGCGGGACTCTGTTCGTTAACGAGGCGCGGTGCAGGCTCCGCGTGCGCTAACCGTCGCGCATCAAACGCTCTCTCGTTCCGCGGAGAGCCGACGTCGCGGGATTGCGAAATTAACGCCTCGTATTACAGCGCGATTCTCGCGTAAATTTTCACTCCGACGTACTGCAACGTTTGTTACTTTTTTCTTTTTTTTTTCTTTCACGCGGCTCTGACCAATTTCGATCGGAATAATACCTCGCTGTATTTTAAATGATCGAAATACTCTTATCGGTGATAGTCTCGTTAATTATGGATGCAAAATTGAAAAATATCCTGTTAAAAATACATCTTCGTAAGTACATATCGAGCTGTCTGCGCTTTAAAATACTTGATTACATTAGGCTGGGCTTATTCTAGACTCTTCTCCGATTTAATCCAATTTTCTTTGGTGGAGACATTGCCGAGTGATTTATTTCTCTTCATCTAAATGAACTTCTATCAAACCGAATGAACAATTAGCTCTCGCGCTAAATAGACGGCGGGTACAACAAGTTTCGGGGTTGGCGGTGCCGGCTCGCGTTGAGAGACGCTGCACCGCAGAACGTGCGAGCTGCGGAACGATAGACTTCTCGATTGCAGGGCCGTTGCGAGTCGCCGCGAGAACCCACGAGTGTCCGTTTCAAGTCGTTTTCAATACGGTACGCATTATCCCGCCACCTTCGCCCTCGGTTCCGCGTAATCTCGCAGATAAGCGCCGGCGTCGATAGCGTATCACGGGGCGCGCCCCGCGACGTTGACAATTTTTCCCCGTCCCTTCCCGTCTCCCGCGAGCCGGAAATAAAAATCGTCCCCGTCGCGGTGGAGCTTCTCGTGTATCGATTTTCGGAAAATCCGCGAGGAACTTTGGCGTCCACCTCGCGCCGCGGGAAAGGTGGCATCCGTCAAATTTTATGCGCGGCCAGAAGTTTAGAAGAGTTTTCCGGCCGCGGTGAACCGTAATAGAATTCACCTAGCGGGCGGAAGAACGCGCGAATGATTTATAAGCTGGGCTCGCTAGGTGCGCGCACCTTCCCCTCGGGGTCGTTAGGATTGATTTTTTTTTTTATTTTTTTTTTCCCCCTTCTTCGCGGGGAAGATAGATCGCGCTATCTCTTTCAATTACAGCGAGTTCGGTCGTCCGACCTGAGGAATGACGCGACGGGCGAACAGGGCGAACACTCGCGGGGAAAACGAAGCAGTCGAGCGCGAAAACTTGAACGAGGAAGAAAAAGGGAGGAAGGCAGGCGGAGCGAATTATTATTTCTTTTTTTTTTTTTTTTCTTGTTCCTTTCTCGCCGTCATTCCGGAACCGGGCACCTGTGCGCGCGGAAGCTAAAAATGGACCAAAGCGGCGGCCCGACGAGCTTTCGCGGTGGTTTTTTCAAACGCGAGGGCAAACAGCGGCGAAAAAAAATGGGGGGGAAAAAGAAAAAGGACGAGACGGCGCGATTGTCGGAGGAATTTAGTTGGTTCGCGGCATAAAATATTTATCTTTTTTTTTTTTCCTTTTCTCTGTTCATTCGCGACGCTCCGCGTTCCCTTTCTTCCTTAGCCCCGCTTCGAGTGTCACCGGAATGGCTTCTGAGTTACCTACCTACGGCGGACGAGGGACCGGTGGCGAGGGGGGGGAGAGGTTCTTTGGGTGATTCAGCCTGCGACGTGTAACTTGCTCTCGTGACTGCTGTTGAATCAGACAGTGACGTAGCCGCGCGTCTCGAGAACCCAGCTTGTTACGTAATTAGCCCAGAAAGGAAACCTCACGTTGCTCATTTTCCCCTCGGACGTGAAAAAATATCTCGAAAAAAATGACTAACTCTCACCGCCTACTTCGTCTATTTTTATTAGCGCAAAATAATTCACGGAAGTAAAGTAAAATAATCCAACGTGCAGCTGTCGTTCTTTTTTTTTTCTTCTTTCTTTTTTTCTTACAAATTATATATTTTTATCGTTTGCATCGAACGTATCAAAGACTTTTTTTGTTCGCGAATGAATTAAGACTAAATGGCCACCGGAGATCGCGCAGGGCGATACGATCGCGCGAATGACACTTGAGGATCCGCTTGTCGGGTGTCCGATTGCGATCGTCAAAGGCGCTTCGCATACCGCGTCGAATGCCAGAGGCGTTACGTTTCATCGCGCGCGCGTTCGATTGCTTACACGTACGGTGGAAGAGTTTACCCGAGGCTCGAGTGAGTCGCGATTCGTGTTTAAAATACGTTTAAAAACGTTTACGTACGTGGCAGCCGAGGTGAGTAATCAACGCGTAAAGCGAAAGCCCGAAACTTCGCGTCGCCGTCAAGCTGGGCGATTAACTAACTCGGCGCGTCTGGTTTATGCAATTTAGCCGGCTTATTCGGTTGATCCCGCCGCCGCCGTGAACGTTCGCGGCGAGCGAATCGGCAATCCGCGTTTTAACGTCATCGCGGATGCATTACCTTTCCCAGCCCGTTTGTTTTATCCGCGCGCGCCGAAAATCTCTGGTAAACAGGAACGGCGACCGCCGCGGCATACTAACGCGCCGGCGATAAATTGACGGAGATGATTTCGGCGCGCGATACATTAGCAGAAGTTTCCGGTTACCGTGACGCGGCAGTAATTCACGTCGCGGCCATTATCGTCGAATCCGTTCTAATTGGCTGGCTTTCGCGGTCGCGGCGCGGAGTTTAGAAACCAGCGACCGTCCGTCAGAAATGATGGGGGCCGAAAGCGACGCTGACGTCCGTCCGATTGCGGCCGAAATACATTTGCATTCGAAAATCATCCCCTTCCCTCCCCCCCTTTGCCGCCACCCCCCACTGGCGACCGGACTGTCAGTCTGCGCCGTGATGGACGAAGCCGGTGACACGCGCGGACAGAGAATTGATTTACATGCAGATTTTCTGAGCACGCGTTTAACGCCGCCGAGGCCGGGACCCACAGTGCATCTCTCGAACTCTTCCGCAATAAAAGTAAAGCGAAGAAAAACAGTGGAGGGAAAAAAAAATTTATTTACTCCAATATTAAAATATTTATTTGCAAAATTACATTAAAAATTTAATTAATTCGTGCAAATAATGATTGCAAGAATTGCGTTATTGTGTCAATGTAAAAAGAATCACGGGAGGTTATGAAATTTAAGTATAAAATCATGTTTTTTTTTTTTTTTTTTTCATGATTGTCAATGTAATAAATTATTTACAATTATTATATGCATATTACTGTGGGTAATTTATATGTAAATTTTTTTTTTTAATCGAGAACTGCACACACAATCGTAAAAGTAGGAGCTTTATTTAAAAAATTTAATCT
Source organism: Cardiocondyla obscurior (assembly GCF_019399895.1). NCBI lineage: Eukaryota > Metazoa > Arthropoda > Insecta > Hymenoptera > Formicidae > Cardiocondyla > Cardiocondyla obscurior. The sequence continues at coordinate 2,102,894 of NC_091874.1, read as the reverse complement.
ATGTGATTTTAAATAAGAATCAGGGATTGTTACGATAATACGATAATACGATAAATTTATTTGTTTTGTTTGTTATGATAATTTCAAAATTGTCCCTCGGCGCTATCGCAGTTCTCGATGTAAATTCGTTATCAGCATGGAATAGAGAATCGATGCTTTAACACGCGTCGTTAGTCTTCATTAGCATGAGTTCGGTCTTCGGCAAGTGGACCTGTTGAGACAAGATCGTGTTTTCGATGCAAAAACGCCCAATTGCCTCGTTGAGCTAGAAACGACAAAGAGATACGCTGCAAAAAAATTTGGCGTCAATTTACTCGTTCGCGTTCTGCGGAATTATTTATATGCAATTTTAATCTTTCGATCGAAACGCTTTTTCAGTGCGCCGCGGTGAAAACAATTTTCGCGCATTTCCCTTCGACAGATTTCTTCACATTCTTTACGTAATCGAATTATACATATATTATACATTTTAAATAATTTAATTAATGACCGTATTTAAACTCGCGAAGTTTAAGAATATAATTAGTTTTGTAAACGAATTAATTTATAAATTACGTTTATTTTTGCTAGCTCGGCAAATATAATTACCGCCGAAGTTTCTAAGACAAATTAAATTTTATTGATTCGAAAGAAAAGGGAAAGAAAAAAAAAAAACAGAAGTTTAATAACGAGGAGAAATTCGGTCGCCAGGTCCGGAAATATTTTAATGCATATCTCGTGGGAAGTTACGTCGGCGTGATAAATAATGGAAGGAAACGGGAAAATGATCGTACAAAAGCAAATATCATCTGTTTTGATTAAACGCCACCCGAAATCACGGGCGGCGCGCGAAAACACACGATTCACACTGGGAAGCGAATCTCGGGCGAGATAAGAGCAGCGACGGCAATGAAACGTGAATTTTCGCGTACGCGCGAATTTTGCCGTTCGGACGGCAGAGGTGAATTTATTCGCGAGCGCAAAGACGACGGTTGTAATCGTTTGGCTGCTGCATCTTTTATAATATATAGCAGTTGCACGCGTTCGCAGCGTCGGGAATTTTATCGCTTTTCCGCCCGTCCTCTTCCCTCCGTCCCGCTTTTATTTACACGTCGAGATAACTCGTTACAGGCAAGGAGGAGAGAGTTTAACCACCGTTACGTGAGATCTTCGGTGATGATAATCGGAACGGGGGATGAGGGGGTGAGGGGAGGGAAAAGGGAAAAAATTGTAAATTACTGCAAATGTAATGGCGTACATTTTGAGGCTATCCGTTTGTCACGGGTCTTTTCGATGGATTTTTTTTTCTTTTTATTTTATTGCTCCATTCGGTCGCCATCCCTCTCGCGCAGACACGCAGGCAGTTAAGATGATTGCATTTCGCGAGCGTAATGAAACGGTGTTAGTTCAGTGAGAGAGAGAGAAAGAGAGAGATACATGCTTGTCGTGCCCTTTCCCTTTTATCTTCTTTTCTTTCTTTTTTTTTTATTTTCCCCTCTCTAAATTAAAACAATGACACTGACATTCCCGTCGAATTCTCACAGGAAGTTTGACTGTAACTTCATCGTGTCGCAATGCAATGCGCGTCTGCATGCAATATGCACTCTTGCGTTCGCAGTTCTAATTACCTGCAACTACTGCGACACACGGGAGAGAAGCGAAATTGCCTTTCCAGACTCTCCCTACCTCTCTCTCTCTCTCTCTCTTTCTCTCTTTCTCGCGTTTACTGGTGCTTGAATTAGCAGCTTATGGTACATCATGCCACGTTTAATTTAACGTTCTTCGTCGGCAACGGGAGGGTGTCTTTTGAATCCGGATGCAGCGCATAAATAGTTTTTCGATCACGACGTTTTAATTACAAGATACAAGGTGGAGTGTTTTCCCCGTTCGAATGCAAGACTCGACCGTTTGCTCTGTGAGGGCAGAAGCGAGGAGGAAAGGAGAGGGAGGGAAGAGGGAAAAAAAAAAGAGGAAGCCGGGAGAAACGACGGAGGACTGAAACTTGTTGAAAGAGAGAAATTGCGCAAACTTTTGTTCCATTTTGCATTTTATAATAATAAAAGGAACTCTCTTCAAGGAGTGTACCGGGGAATGAAGATTCTCGGGTATTCAATGGTAAAAGATTCGCCTTCATTATTCATTATCTTTATTCATTGTGACAGACGTTCGCTGCGCCGTCAACCCTCGATTTTTTTTTTATCTCTTCCCCTCTTCCGCGTATTAATTCCATTTCATACCTCATTGCCTGCAGTGGCCCGAACATTAATCGCAGTATTTTCGCTCGCGATGGGACCCGCTACTTTTTTCTTCTTTTTTTTTTCTCTCGTCCTTCCGAACGTGCCGGCGAGAGAGGCCTCCGATTAAGCGAAGCAGTTCGGCGTTTGTTGCGCTTATCAGACCTCGGGCTTCGCCGCGCTTTATCAAATTTCGTAAGTTGCAAATCGCACCTCCGGGTAGTATTTCCGCCTCGCCCACGTTGGATTACAAGCGCCGCTGTGGGAAAAGCGCTTACGACCTCGGCGTATCGAGACGCACCGGAAACGAGGCCGCGATACCGCTTTGCCCCGCCGCGAGGTATATCTGTCGCCGTGCGTCACGCCGCGATTCCCGGCCAACTAATTCCAGAGGCTTTTCCCCGACGCGGCCAGATAATAAAGCGATAATTCGAATTCCATTGAGTTCCACCGGGAAAGATACGAGATCGGCGCGATAATTTTCCGTTTACTTTACGCTACCGCGTCGCTCTTTCGGGAAGTCACGGGCACCCGCCCCGGGCTGAAGAGAATAATCTCGCGGCCGCGGAAAAATCATCCGGGCGTGGAAGATTAACTGGGGCAGGCAAATAATTAGCAAACATCGCAATACCTGTCGTTTGGATTAACGAACCGCGAAAGAGATGCGATATCGCGTGCAACGTTCGCTATTCTCTCTATCAGCACATTTGGTTTTTTTACGCGTGGACGATTTTTCCTGCAGTACAAGATGCTTTTTTTTTTTTTTTCTCTTCTTTTTCGACGTTAAAGGAAGGGATCCAGTACTCCGCGCGTTGTCTTTCTCCGAATGCCGCAGTCGTTCGCGAAGGCCGGGTCGAGCTCCTCCGTCGATCTCGCGTTACTCTCGTCCGTTTCACTCGGCGAGCCGCGCGACTGCCGTTGCGTGCGAGTAAAAATGTTATCTGACGCATCCATAATTTCTGGTCGTTTCGCCGTATTACGTGGAGATTGCGGAGGGCCGTCATTAGCCAACGCTCTCATTTCCATTCACCATTTTTTTTTCTCCTCTTTTCCACCGCGCGTCTGAATGGGATATCGACGGTTTATATTTAGCCACGTCTATCCGGAGTAAACTTCGCACGCTTATAAAGACGCCGGGAGCGCGGCAGTGAAGTATAACTTAATCTATACCCGGCTACGTAAGGGAGCGAGAAAGAGGGAGAAATCGAGACGCGAAGAGAGAAGAACACATTGTGTATCGCGTTTCGAGGAGTAATAACGAGTCAACTCGGCGGTGAAAATGAATTTCTTGTGGAAGGTCCACGTACTTGGCACTCAGAATGCGGGCGAGGGACGGGAGAAAACCTTTGTAACAAGCGTCTCTTTCCCCCTCTAACTCCCCCGGACTTCGGCTCCTTGAAATTTCAGAACGGATCTCGAGTGGACTCTATTTTCACCACGCTCGGCCGCTCTCCCGCTTGCTTTCGATTGATTGGTATTAAGTTTCGAGCTCGCGGAGGAGTACCTGTAAAGTTCGACGGATCAGAACGCGGATGGTGCTCGGCGAAAAGTTCGCCCGAATTCTTTCGCCGTGTCGTTAAGTTATATAAAAAGCACGAGGTCTCTTGAAACACGTCGCGGGAGCACGGCGGGATGAAACAAGACGGAAAAGTTTCGCGCACGGCGGGACGAGCCGCGCGACTGGACGCGTTACTCGCTGCGTTTCGACTCGAGAATCCCGAATTCGGGGATCGAGAAGCTGCGATTAAATCACCGGGATCATCCGCGTCGCCGGTCGGCAACCAGTCGGAATTCCGTTTCCCCGCTTTAATGTCGACGAGGGCTCGATACTCGACGGCGAGGACGTTATTAGAGCCCGACAGCTGCCGTCTCGCTACAGTCGACGACGCGAAGAGAGTCATCTCGGCGTGTATTTATCATTAAGCGCATAGACAACGCGCGCGATTATGGCGAAGGCAGACCGGATCTCTGCGCGACTTGCTGCGTCACGAAACGCTCGTTCCCGGGGAGAACCCTCGCGAGAGAATTTCACCGGAAAAGAAACGGGAGGAAGTAAGATTAGTGCAAAAAGGACGGGCTGGGAATCCTGAGTTATAGTCATCTAGAACGATATCCGAACTTTAGAAGTTTTAGAAATTTTATTTTTATTTTGTTAAACGTTAACAAAAAAATTCCAACGTTTTTTTTTAATATATATAGTTGGCGTCTCGATTAAAAAATATTTTAAAATAAATGCATTTTAAATCAAGTTTAAAAAAAAACAAATAGAAAGAGACGGAGCGGCGAACGTATAGTGCGCCGCTTGCGAGTTAAATAACGACGAAGAAAAGAGGCTTCGGACATGCCGTAACTCGGAATTTAAAAGTTCGCACGGAGAAAAGAGAACGGTGTTTTGTCTTACGGAGCAGAAGCAGCTTTTAAACGAAAACTCGGGGGCCCGGGACTCTTCTCGCGAAGATCGAAAAACTCGTTCCTCGTTACTTCGCCCGCCGATTTTAAATCTCGCAGAGCTCACCGGACAAGTTTCCTCTCCTCCTCGCGAAGTAGGAAACCATCTCACGTAGCGGTCGTTACGTATCACGTCTATTTCCGCTTCGAGCACGATTAATTGGGATAGGTCGTAACGGCGAAAGAGACAGCGTAATATTCTGTAATGTAACGTCGCGATATGAAAAATAACCGCCGCGGTGCTCCAGGAAAATTTGATCGGGAAGTTTCTTAATTAGATTTGCGAAAAGGTCACATTATTAATTTCCGCAACTCGCGTCCGTCCACGCGGAGTTAATTATCGTAATTGCCTCTACGTTTGAGCGCCGGCATTGCGATTTAATTTTTATACCGTCCGAAAACGGTTCTTCCAAACGTGTCCGACTGTAGGAGGCGCCTTCGCGTCACGCCGGGAATATACGTGAAAAATCTTATAATCTAATACATAAAGTAGTCTTATCCTAGATATAATCCTATATACAATCCTATGTGCATATAAAAATAATCTTGGTAAACTCGAATTTATACATTATTTTCATGCACACGGAACGCGGTGGTTTCGCGAAACATTTAACGCCGTAAACAATACGATCTTCGCGCCGGTGTCGAGGTGTACTTGCTCCACGTCTCGCGTCGTATACGCGACAATAAACCAGCGACACTTGTACTTTTATTAGGTACAGTAACGCGAACGTCTGTACGTAAAGCTCAGATTTACGCATCTCGGTGGCGCGTGCATTAATATCCAGCGCTAAAGTTTAATTTGTGTAAATACGGCCTTTCAATATCCCCAACGTTCGCCACGCGGGGAGTAGAAATTACACGGTTATAACTTGAAGGAAAAAAAAAAAAAAAAACCACTTGCGGCGCTAAAACGGTAGGAATTATAAATTCAAATCAAGCGCGCGCGCGGCGTGTATCGCTCTTTTTGTGCGCCGCGGCGGCAAAATCGACGGTGAAATCGTGCTCGACGGCCCCTTAACGATTCATTCACATCGAGGAAACGCCGGGTTTGTTCGCCGCGTTCGAGACTTAAACTTCCCGAGCGAGTTTCATTAGGCGGATTTCGCGAATTAATTCCGCGGAAAGCGACAGGTGGATAAAACGCATCTCCTCGTTCGTGTTCCTCTTCGCGTGCTCGCTCGGTCGCCCCGGGAGCGACGCTAGCTCTGGAAACCTCGCGTATACGGTGACCTCTTGTAATCAAAGTTGGAAAAACTGGTCCCGAAGCGGTGTAACTGGATTACACGGGCCGGCTGCTGGTTGGCTGGCCGGTTGGTCGCCCGGTTTGCCCCCCGACTCGGTCTTCGCGATCGTGGCCTGGCAAGGCATCTCTCGCCCGGCGGCAAGACTGCCTTCTGATACAATCTCGAATATCGCCCGTTCCCGCGGATTTTCCTCGCCCGCCTTTAGGTGAAGAGAGCTCGACGGCGAGAGACTCGGGGCGCCCCTCGCGAAAGGAAATAGGCCTCGTAATCGTGACCTCGAGGGGTGAACAACGGCGGGAAATAAGATTAATTACGTTCGGAGATACTTAACGTCCGACGAGACGGCCTTCGTGAACGGCGACGGAAATAGAGAGTAATTCGCGTGGACGTCGCTGCACGGTTTTGATTAATACAGACGGGCTCTTCTTCTCATCTTCCGTCTCTCTCTCTTTCTCTCTCTCTATCTCTCTGCTCTTGCAACGAGTGTCGTAAACGTTATTTTCCGAGAGAAGCCGAGAAACGGCGTTCGGCGCGACACCGCGCCGGATATGATTCAATTCCTCTTCGAGCGAGTGCACCTCGCGCCGCTTCCTTTTGTGTATCCGACGCCGCGAACTCATCTCTTGCTCGCGACACTCGACGGGCATTCCGCAGCGCGCGTGAGGTAAGCGGGAGGTCACCGAGCGGATCCGTAGTACGTACACGAATAACAGTCACTCCAGGGAGAGTGGTTAAGTGGGAATATAAGCTGGCAGATACTCTCAGCGACGCCGCCCGCATCGCAGCCGGCGGCATTGTCGGACAACAACGACAACCTACCTCGATGCGAAGCATACACTTCACCTAGGTGTGCGCGCTTGTATGCACGTGCACGCATGCATGCATGCGCGCACATGGCGTTACCCGGCGCTCGCGCTGCCGCGCCATACCTTTCCGCTGAGAGCGCGCACTTGGGAAAAATACAGTCGCGCCGGCGAGAGAAGTGCCCTAGAATCTCCGTCGCTCGGCACTCAACGGCGCCGCCGAGACGCGGTTACGATTAATCGAATTACGCCTACGACCAAAGTACGGCCGATAGGGAGCCCTCCCCCTCCCTCTCCCCCTTCGCCGCCCGCGCGTGATTAAGGGGACAATCGGAAAGGGAGATAAAGTTACGTAATCGCCGCTTGGGATTTTATCTTTCGAAAGTTCGTCTTTGATTGTATTAATTATCAACGGCCGGCTTTCATTGTATTAATTATCAACTAATGACTAATTGCTCGTGGGAACGTCCGGCGAGCGTATTTTGAAAAAACACGGGGAACGACCGACCGCAGCGCATCCCCGATGCGAGCGAAACTCGCTACTCGAGTAAACTATCGCTGCGTGCTGTCTCGAGAGGGATCGCGTATCACATCGGCGACGTATATATCTGCGAAACGTACACTCCGTATCAAAGTAGACTCGGGAGAGTGGACGGAAGACGGCGAGAGAGAGCCGGTCGGGCGAGCCGCGACTCATTCTCGGTATGCAATTTTCGCGTTTAACTCGCGGACTTCGTCGTCAGTGCCACATTCGACGTCTCTTTCTTCCGACTGTCCCGGTTTTTTTTTTTTTTATTCTCTCCTGTTAATTCGCGGGGCGATTTACGGCTTCCCGACCGAGAGCGATTAGATCGCGGGCTGCGGAAGCTCGCGGAGATGGAAGCGACTCGTTTCGCACGGATACAGGCGCGGTCCCGGCGCTCGCACGTATACGAGAACGCCCAGTTTCGCGACCATATTTTCGCGTTTTACGTTTTTACATTCATAAATTCGACGGCGGAATACACCGCGGGAAGTGCACGCTCGCGCTATAAGTGATTTATCGCCGATGAGAATCTTAATATCCGATACGTACCGCGGCGAAAAACATTTTGCATCTGCGTGGAAATTTTTTTCCGCGCAAAAAGCGCCGTGCTAAACTTCCGACGCAGTCGCGCGTCGATTTAATTAACGCTCGCTGCGAATATTTTATTTACATTTAACACGAAGTAAAAAAAGAAATAGAAAAAAAAATATTTTTTTAGTTCTGAATCTTAAGTTTTTATCTGAATTTTTTAACGTGTTTGCTTTACGTTAAAATTAATACAAACGTTTGAGTGAACAAATCAACGCTAACTCTTTTTACTGTGCCCGGTATTTTCCGTTTTCGTGCCGCGTTCGATAACTCTTGAGTTTTCTGCCGACATGAGGTAGCCCGGCAATGTTAACTTTTTACGTAAATCCGAACACAAACCCTTAAGCCTGTTACACAATGCAAAGAAACGGTGAATAGAAAGAAGAATAAATGATCCGTCGAGAATGAGAAGAAACTAAAGATTTCGACGAATCGGATTTTTTTTTTATTTGTTATTTTTTTATTTTTATCTTCCGTTTTCTTTCGCATTGTGTAAAGGCTTTATACCGTCGATAAGAGCTTCGTGTATGCACGTATCACGTCGAGTGATAAGGCGATTCGACTATCGAGTGCCCGACTTTCTCAATTTAAATGGAGAATTCTTTTTTTAGCGCATGCTGCACGCATATTTAAATGCCTTTTGTATGCTTAATTTCTTCGGTGCAATTTTAGATCGCGTATAACGTTTCTAATCGATTTTCTTGTTACGTTAATCCGATAAGAATATCGCGTGCGATATATCTTTAATTTCGAAAATTATACGCCGGTAATTAAATCTAAAATTAAAATCCTGTTAGAACGCGGTTCGGAAACATTGGCGATAAAATTTTTACGTATTTGCCATACTCCCCGCGACTCAAATGTCTGTCTAAATGTTCGATTTTACGCTCAATAATTTCTCAACGTTAAAGCAACTTTCATTCCTCTGTTCATATCTCGACATGTATGCCAATAAAACTTACACGCCGGAAGCTTCGCGGTGTGTCCCGTCAAGAAAGTCCCGATCCGTCGCGATCTCTCTCTTTTTCTCTCTCTCTTTCTCCCGAACGCTTTGTGACGAGTCGCGTAACCCGTCATTCGTTTAATCAAAGCCGCGTGTACGAAAGGACGATGATTAGAGGGGCCGAGGCTGAAGAGCACAATGCGCCTTCAGACCCGCTGCTTTTTGCGTCATTTCGAATGAATCCCGCCGCGCGTCCTGCCAGGTGCTGCGAGAGATTTCCGATCGCGTCGTAATTGACCGGCAAAATGAACGTGGATCCTTTATCGCATAAAAATATTTCCAGCGTCGATAAGCCGGAAGAAAAATAAATCCATCTTTATTTTTTTTTTGCATCGAGGGAAAAACGCGCTCTTCCTAAGTTTGCAATTTTTTAAAACGTTATTGAGAAGCGAAATTCGTAACGTTTATATTTGGATAAAGATAAGATTCCGAGACAACGGCAGATAAGGCCGAGAGTTTACCAAGTCGGCGGGCTTATTCGGGGCAACTTATCACGCTAGGCTCTCGGTGTGACGTCATCGAAAGCTCGCGAGACACGAACAGCGGTCGTAATCTTGGGATCGCTCATCTTATTGAAACGCTCGTATGGCGGGATATCGCATGATCCGCTTAGACGCGGCGGACGGATGAAGCTGTCAGTCAACTCGGGAGCACCGGAGGAGGGCCCCCTCTGTGCATTGGGAATGCTCAATTAGCGATTCGAGGTAGTTCCGAGCCGCGGCACGCGTATTATGGTATTCATTCCCTTGCGCCCTTTAGCCGCCCGGCGGTGGATCGACGCGGATAAAGTCTTTTTCCCTTCCCACGCAGACTGAGAGAGATTATACAGTTACTTTCGGATCCGGACTATTGTTTTATCTAATTTTGTATAATATTTCTAATGATAAATCCGATGGATTTAATTTTATTTATTATAATCGACACGATTGCGTTTAATTTTATTCATATATATTTTTATTCGTATTTGTTAATATTTAATTTTGGAAGTGCGAAATCATGGCTGGGTTCGGTGATAAGTACGTACTTCTTTCGGTGTACATCTTCTAATTAATTGTGCCTCGCAATTATGCGTGCCCCACGAGTTTCGGCGAGAGGCACGAAGTCGAGTGGACGGCGGGATTTTAATAACGTGCACTCGTTCGCATGATCTTTCGCGTTGGCGGTGGCTTTGGCACACCGAAATTGGCTACGCACGGTAATATGCTCGCCCTGGTAAGACATAAACGTCGCTTTATGAGATTGGATCGGTTGCCCCGCCGCCGGTACACGCCATTAATCACTCCACGTCACGTCATTCTGCAGCCGGCAATAATTAGCGGAATTAGCCGAAGTTCAGGAAACTTTTATGAAACACAGTATTCCGGTCGGCCGGTCGCTCGGGAAAGCGGCCACCGCGGTCGGCGTCCTCGTCGTCGTCGCGTTTTAAAACAACGCGATCGCGGTGACAGGGAAAAATACATAAATCCCTTACGGCGCGTAAATTTTAATTCGCGACCGAAGACCGAGGAACTTTAAGCCCCTAATTCTTCAAGGAAAATCGATTTGCATAATCCGACCGCGGCACGCGATGCCCCAAATGAAATCATAACACGGTAAAAAAATCAAAGTTTTATCCAGGCGGTAAATAAAAACGTGGCTTCCCTTTTTTTTTTTTTCTTCTTTTTACGGCGCAAAGTTTTCGCGAAAACACCGCTGGTCTGCGATAGTCGCTGGTCCTCGCATTTCTCGCATGTTGTTTTTTCACCCTCCCGCAAACTTTTCGAAAACGCGAAAAACGTCGCGGAGCTTCTCCTCTTTTTTTTTTTTTTTTTTTTTTTTTACGAGACGCCGAGCGCCCGGTCGAGATATTTGCGCGCAATCAGAACTCCGCGAGGATGTTTTCTCACGGTAATCAGTGGCGCGGGCACTCTGTGGTGCCGCTAATGCAGGTGTCGTTGCAAACATCGTCGGACCGCTTCTCAACGGGAATGCCGTGCTCGCCAACGGGGAGTGCAGCGGTACGCTTTCTTGTCGTACGAGAAAAATCGCCGGCCCTCTCTCTCTCCGCGCGCGCGATGCTTCCCGTAATCTTTCGGAACGCGCTCTGGTTTGTTGCGACCGGGTATCACCTGCTCCCGCAATTCCGCGGGCACTTCTAGCAGCGGTTTGTTAACATTTTTCACTTCGCGTCTCGATCTCCGCGCGCTCCTCCCTCCCGCGACTTATTCCAGACGGTACAGAAATATCTCTCGCTCTTCGAAATAAAACTATATAAATAATTGCCGAGCCTCGAGCTTGTCATATATAAATTATAGCTTTTGCATTTGAATCTTTCTGCGCGGCTTAAAATAAAATTAATTTCATTAATCTCATTGATTTCGAGTTTGCACGTCGCTTATTGTACAATTTACCGCTCGCCTCGCCCAGCAAATTATCTCGCCATCGCGACGGCAACGTTCCTTTGATCGTCTGCGCGACGCCCGGAGAATTGGTATTGTCAAAACGCTTTGACTGCGGAGCGATCCATAACGCCGGGGCGGCGTCGCGAAATAAGAAAAGACGAGGGGGGGAAGGGGGAGGGCTGGCAAGAGGGGGGTGGCTGGCGTCGGAAAAACGGAGCGATTTGTTTCTGCCTGCCTTTTCAATTTTAGACATCGCCTGTCAAAGAGAGATATCGGAGATTTGTGAGGCTCGAGAGCCGATCGAAGCCGAGAAAACCGGCGGGGTGAGGAGAGGAGGGGTTGGGAAAAGGGGGGCCGCTTATACTCCGCCATTCTTCGTGGAGTCGCGCCTCATCCACCCCTGCCTCTTACCATTCAGCGGCGAGCGCGTCGTGATAGATGAGAGGACATTCAGGAAGCTCGCTCTTGCCCGTGACAGTTAACTTTGTGTACAGTCGAGAGGGGACTCCCTTTCCGCGAGTCGGATCCCGCATTTCGCGACTCGCCTTTGTAATAATTCCCCCTTTATTTCCGCGCCCGGCGAAAATCTACGGCGCCGTCCTCGGCGAAATTACCCCGATAACGGGACCCGTCGCGGCCGGTAATTATAACGTTATTAATAGAAACCGGTGATCATCCCGGCGGGCTTTGAGCGTGTGTAGGGTTTTTCTCGCCGCGAATCGATACGTTCTTCGCAATTGGTGTGCGAGTCGCCGGTATCTATACCAATTACTAATCATCAATATTGGGTTTCAGTTGTTCACCGCCGCGCATCGCCGGCGTAATCCTCTACCGCATAAACTCGCATTATTAATGTTAAATTGCTAATCATTCCGCGTCATTGTTTCCTAAATGCAATTATGTTAACGTAATTTATTCATCAATAGGATAATTATCCGTAGAATTGTAGAAGAGGTCTGCGAGGGGTAACGTCGATCGATGCTCGTATTAACGACCTTCGCTTACCTACAATGTACAATGTAAGAAACGAAAAAGGAAAAAAAAAGAAAAAAACAGAAAAAAATTTAGAAAATACGTGAAATCGCATCGCGGGCCGTTACTCTCGCATCGCGAGCGGGAAGGAACGTCGGGGGTTGCACAAAGCCTGGTCAAAAGTGGCGTTGGCCCGCCCCGGAGCTCTCGACTCGGGATTTCGAGCCCGGCCGTTTATCGTCCGCGAGAAACTGCCTTTTCGCCGTTAAGCCCGCGGCCTCTCTTTGCCATTCACCCCGCCGCCCTGCCTCACCTTCGCCCTCGGCCCTCCGGCCCTCGTTCTTTTTCCCGCGGCATTTTTCCGTGCCCACCAAAGCGCAACGAATACACGAGACGGCTCTGCCCTGCCTTCCGCAATTCCGGCGAGCCGTTCCTAGACGCTACGTGATGGCACGTCTCGCGTGTTTGGAGCGCGAACGTGACCCGCACGCGTAATGAGCGCGCGCGATCCGGCGCGACAGTTAAAATATATATATATTTTCTTTATTTTTATTTTTTTTTTTTCGCCGGGCGAGCGAGGTGAAGAAGGGCCTCCGCGTCTTTTAATGGGACACGTCGTTAGACCGCCGTCGAGATTCACCGTCGTTCAACCGCGCGCTTAAACCAAGGGGGGAAATCCGTTTCCCACGACAGATCGCGAACGGAAACTCAGTTTTGCCGTTTGTTGTTCTTTATTATTACGTTTCCCTTTTTCTTTTTTTTTTTTTTGGCCGGGCTTTTATTTACTGTACGTAACCGGCGAACACGAGGCGCGTGTTCAGCGACCGTTTCGCGTTACAATTATCGCGGTATCGTTACGATAATGGCCCCGTTTTATTCAAGAATACCGCGACGTGTACTCCTACCGCGGCCGACACTCCTATTGACTTGAAATCGTCGACTTCGATCGTCGTACCAAGTTCCACGCGGATCGACTTGGGATTTCGGCTTTCAACGAGTTCGCGTTGTCGTGCGCCGCCGCGTTTGTTAACATTACCGCGCCTCCATTCACGGAGCTCCCGCGATTTTGCGGTAGTTTTAATAAATCATCGGGCCGTGTGCCGCCGGAGTCGGCCGAATCGTTAATTATGCAACGACAGTAATGGGACCCGAAATAAGTTTTTGCCTTTCATTAGACGCTCACGCTCGGATTCATCAACACGCGCCGCGGCCTCGTAGACGCAAATCTCGTTCGCTCAGTAATCAGATATTTGTGATTAGTTTGTAATTATTCCGTAATGAAACTTGCATTTCCGCCGGTGCGTCGGCGGTGCATATTCGCTCGCGTCGATGGGGTGATAATGAAATAACACACAAGGCGACGGGAGAGGAAAAAGGGGTGGAGCCCTTGATAGAGAAAAGTGAGAAGAAGAAAAAAAAAAGAAAAATCCAATCACTGAAGGCTTACCGTCGCGTCATCGCGTAAAAAAAATTACATGTAAATTACCCACGGCGATAAATGTAAAATTGCACTGTAAAATATTTGGAGAGCTTATGCAGGTAATAGTAGCAAAAGTTTCATTATTAGTTATACGAACATAAAAAAAACAATTACTTTAACACGTAAATTATATAAAGTTTCATAGTTTTTTTTTTTTTTTTTTATTCGTACGAAATTAATAATGCAATTCTGATAACTGTTATTTGTGTGATTCAGTGAAATTTCGCAAGTAATAGTTGTAAATATGTTATCACTAATTTCACGAACATAAAGAAATCATGTAACTTTGCATGTAAATTTTGTAGAACAGAGTTACATAATTTTTTTATACTTACGCAATTGGGAATTCAATTGCCGCAACTATTATTTGCGTGAATTTATTAAACTTTTTACGGTATGGTCTTGCCGTTTATATTTCTATTATAGCAGCTAACATTTTTACGGTGCAAAAGGAGCAAAGTGGCGGCGGAAGGGAACGTTGCGGCGCGATTATTTTCAAAGAGCGGGTGCGGATCCATTCGCGGGAATATGTTGCCCTTAGCCGCGATGCTAATCGCAAATCGATAACCGCGGATGTAGTCGTAGCGAGCAACTTCACGGTTAAATTAGATTCCGCCGGAAAATGGAGTTGGCGTGCGAAAGATAAGGCAGAAAGAGATAATGGGAGAGAGAGAGAGAGAGAGAAAAAGAGAATTAGGGAGGAGGAGGAGGAGAAAACCGATCTGGAAGAAAAAGTACGTGGGACCGCGGCGGTCTTTCTACACGTAACGTTCGATTTCACGACTCGGGGAACCACCGTGGCATCATCGAAAGGCGCGCGATTGTTGGCACCGCGCGTTATACGCTCGACGGCCACGCGAGAATATTTAATCCATTTAATATTTCGTCATATATTTAATCATACCGGATGCTAAATATCGCGGCGGTGTTTGAACACGCCTCGTTTAATTTTCAATATTCGCCGCGGGTAAATAATATCCGTGGCAATTATTTGCAAAATAATTAATCTGTAATCGGAGCGAGGTGGACGAAGGGGCGGAAGGGGAAACGTCAACGCGATGACACGCGGTACGCAATCCCCCGTGCGATCGGGATTCCCGTCGTGTCGACGGGTTTCCCGTCGGTTCCTCCGGTTAATTATCGGTCAAGAGGGCCCCTCTCCTCGAGATGAATCACAGGATTCTCGCGCGAGTCGTCCGGGTATCGAGAAGGGCGCCGGTATACATGTGGCGCGACCGCTTATCGAGAGTGCGAAGGGCGCCACGGCCAATTCTCTCCCTTCGAGTACCCAGCAAACGTCAAGTACCTACCCAGTGTTCTCTCGGCTACTTCGTGTCGTTTTCTCTCTCTCTCTCTCTCTCTCTCTCCCTTTTACGTGCGTGCACGTCGAAAACGAAGACGCATATAGTCGTCATCCGCGCGACACACATGCAAGACCAGCTCATTGAATTTCCTTTGAAGTCCCGGAGAGGTAATGGGAAGGTGGCAAGTGGAATGGACTGGAGAACGTTGGAGAACGAAAGAGAGAGACAAAGAGAGAGAGAAATATAGAGCGAAGAGCCAATTTGGCTTTTTCATTTAAATCTTTTTAACGCGTCGCCGCTCCCGCCCGTTCTTCCGCGCGTGTGGTATATTAATGGCACTTTTAAATGTCGACTTTATCTCGGCCGCGCGTTACGTTCGCTTATGTCGGTTCGTCCCGAATGCACTCCCCGGTTTTACGTGGACGCGCCTCGGAGAAGGGACGCGCTTCAGGGAAACGAACGGGAGGCGGGAAAGCGAGACGCCGTGGCGCCTTAATGAACGTATCTCTCACCGTACTCGTTGCCGAAATGTAATACGTGATCAAGGGCGTGCCTGACTGCGAAGAAGAGAACAACACACGCGAACTCACCCGTACGTGCAGCCCGCAGTCTCTTATTTCAGCGGTACGTAAAAAAAAATAAAATTAAGTAGTAGCAGAGCAACAAATCTTTTTGTTTCAATCGATAACTTTTTTGCGATGAAGGGGATAAACATCGACTCCGCTCACTTTCTTCTACTAATTTACGAGACGCCGCCGCCCGGTGTCCCGAAAGTAAACCGGGGTTACTTTCGGTTTTAGCTATAATTTTCTAATACTTCCGACGCACACAAGTGCATCGGTTGACTCAACCAGCAACGGTGGAAACCTCACGAGTCGATTGTATTTATAATCAGAGAAGTGTCATGAAATCATGGTCGCGGGCTGAATTTTTTTTCTCCCGGCGTGTGTAATTAGTCGGGCGGCTGGTTTACGCGCGCGCCGCGGGAATTTCACGCCACGGACGTGCGAGAATCGATCGTCTCACGCTCTCGCGGGGCCGCTTCGTCCGCTCTCTTCTCGCGGCGTACGCGATCGAAGCGCGATTCACGCCGTGGAAGTCGCGCCGCGCCAGGTATATCGTGGAGTGAGTGTGCCACGGCGACTCCGGTGACGTCAGCCGCATTCCTGGCTCTCGTGTCACACGTTCCGGTTAGTCAGCCGTTCTCGAGCACTTTATCTTTCTCGTTCTCTCGCCCCCTTTCTTTCCCGCTCGTGCCTGCACGCCCGCTCGATTTTCTTCGTCGCCGAATTACGCCATGCATATGGATTCGGATGGGTTAACGTCTCAGAGATCGAATTTACGGGCCGGCCCTTTGACACGTCCCTAAAGGAGTCATTGAGCGCGTTTAATGACGAAGCCCTACCTCAAGGGCTATCGATATCCGTCGCCAGTTAACGTCCCTAAGCTCTCCCCTCCCTTTCTACGTAATTGCCACGACAGCTTCATTAACGCGTAAGAATACTCGGACTCTCTAAAATGATACGTCCTTAGAAGCGCGCAATTGGCGCGGCTCGAAAGCGATGATTAGCGGTGAATCGCGGCCGTCCCTGTGCCCTTTTGACTCCGTCCCGCTTCTCATTGATAAGATACGCGCGGCGCGAGAATGAACGTGCGACTTCCTGACGCTCCCGCGAATCCTGTTATCGCTTATCTCGAGCGTAGCGTGACGCGTTACTCTTGTTGAAACTGTATATCTCCGATTAGTCGTTCTTTAAACGCCGCGATGACTACACGCGAGAGAGACCGCCCGGGTTCTTCGCGAAGCTCGCGACGTGAGCGCGATTTTACATCGTCGATTACGCCGGAAAACATATTTGCAGGAGTCAACTGGAATTTATCGTTAATTTTTTGTTTGCTGAAATATCGATTGATTGCCACGCGCAGAACTAGCTTCCGGCATAAATAATAACTGCAAATTCTGCACCACTTGGATTGATTAAGTGCGAGAAACACGCGGCGTTACAGCGCCGGTGTTTTTCAGAATTTTTAAATAAATGCTGCGGGTGGAGGCCGCGTTGAAAAACAACCGGATGCCGTGTTCGCTTATTGCTTATCTGCTTCAGTTAATTTTTCACACCCGGACGATTTTTGCCGCGGCTACAAGATTATTATTTTTTTTTTTTTTTTTTTCCTTTTTTTTCGGCGAACCCGTCCGGGTCAATCCAACGCCGACGAGAACGTTTCCAAATCGTTATCGGATACCGATATGCCCTCGGCAGGGCGCAACCTGACGCCGCGGCCACGCGAATCCGCAGAGAATTACGCTGCGGCCGTGCGGACGTATTATTTATGGGGTCGTGTTCGGTTATGTGGGAGCCGGAGTATAGCTGTATTACGTTCGCGCTGCGGACGTAGTCGCGTGACGGCTTCGCGGGGCGGATGACAAGGGCTCGGGACGACCCTGCACCAACCTGCATAATGTAAGAGCCGTTTCCACGGAGGAGGAGCCCCGCCACGAGAACACCGGCGAAGTTTGTTATACGCGAAACTTCGGAAACCAAATCTTGGCGGCGAGTTTCCGCGGCCGATATACCGAGACTGGCGTTCATTTCGACAGTTGATCTCCCCGGCACGGGTAACAATACCGCACACCACTCGGCGACCTCGTCCCTATCGCGGAAAGGCATTGCGGGCTATTGATTACTTCGTATCGTGCCGTAATTAATACCTTCGCGCCGCGAAATTTGCCGCTCGCGCCACGGTAAAAAAAAAAAAGATCTTGCGCGCTGGAATTGAAATCAGTCTCTAATTGAGAATGCTATTCTCATATACGCGAGCAAACTAATTATTGCGTCAAATTGTACGTGTAGATTTTCATTTGAGATTGTTTTTTTCTTCTTTTTTTTTTTATGTGTGTACCAAAAATTTTCTGGTGCGAAAAATTACTGACGCTGATAAATAATTACCAAACACTCTGATATCGCGTATTTCTTGCACCTAATTAATTTAAATGCTACAGACAGAATTTATAATTTGCGCTCCTGCCAATTTCATGTGCAATCAATATCTGTAAAAATTGAGAAAAATATAAGCATAAATGTCGGACGTGATCGCGTTCTCGTCATGTATGTTTTGAGCCGGATAGGTCGGGGCAGATTGAATTCTATTATGGATTCGACGTATATAAGTATTAGACCGTTTGTCAACAAGACGTAATGTCTTTTAGAATAGCGAGCGATAAGCGATGACGGAAAATAAAGGCTAGTACTTACGAAGGAGACTCGAGAGAAAAAAAAAAAAAAGTAAGTAAACTTCTAAAAAGAGACACTCACGCTCCCACGATAATATTTCAACAAATACAAAAATTAACAATATCGATTGCGGCGTAGTAATTTTTTTTTTAAATCCGTTCTTCGTTCTTCAATTCGGTTTTATATTATTTGTTGCACCGCGCTCGATTATTTCGCGCACGCCAAACATTTTAATTGTCGACAACTAAAGCGCACCGGGGCTCACCGCTCCGCGTTTTTCTCGCTTCGGAAAGGACCGCGTCAGTCGCGATTACGCCTGCCGATACTTTCTCGCGTTTAACGTTTCCCGTTATTAATTTACGAGCCGTCTCGCGGTTCAAGTGCCGTTTTCCTCCTCGCGAGATTTACCAAATAATTTACGAGCCTGGCGGAATTCGCGCGGGGATGATTAATGAAATTAAGAGCGAGAGAGCTTCAATCGTAACCTACCCGCGGATATCGGACGCCTTCTCGCGCGCGGGATTTATGTGTCGCCCGCAGTAGACGAGGCTCGTTCTTCCGGCGATCAAACAAAGGGGCGTCGCCGTACTGCCGTTTCTTAGCGTGATAAATTGCGACGAGCCGACCTGCGATCGGCCGTAGGGGAGCCGTGCACCTGTTACTGCATCGGCTCGTATCTAATGAATGCGTAAAACCTCCCCTTCTCTCTCAGCATTTTAAAATTACACGTAACGTAAAAAAAAAAAAAAAAGGGGATTTGGTCCCACAGGCGTGCATTCCACCCCCGTTCGGGCGCATACCGCGGAACGCAATGAACGCAGGGGATTTCGCACTTAATTGTCCTTATTCCTTTCCTCCTTCCCCCGCGCTCGCTCCCCATCGTCGCAACGTGAGAATAGCGAACAAAGAGCCGTCGCGTTCGTGAGAAACGCATGGGATGTCTACTCGAGGTGCGGTCGTTGGGGCCTCGTTACGAACGGCGAGTACTCGCGGGGCATAAAATTGATCTAAGACCGTCACGGCAGTTCTAACGATCGCGGTAACGCTCGGCCGAATAGCTGCGAATGGCTGGTATAGTTTTGAGAAAGAGAGAAATTCGGTGTTTTTTTTGCTTTCCGCGTTTCTCGCGAAACACCTCGCGTCGTAATTATTATTATTATTATTATTATTAACATTAACACGTACGCTCGCGCTGGCTGCAGCGTCGTGATCTAAGGTTAAGACGCAATTTCGCGCGGGAGCGCCTTCTCGAGGCCGTGATTGCGGTGAGGAAAAACGGTGGTTTTTCGCCGGGCAAAAGATTAGATAATTTTCGGACTGTCGCGGCAAACGGGGAAGTCGGTAAGACGATACGTCGCCTTGGAGGGAGCTAATAATACGCCACACCGGGAACAGTAATGAGCTAAAGTAATGGAGATTGGTGTACCGCGAGGTCATGCGCCCAAGTCACTCCGCCCTACCACACGTGGAGGCCGGGGCCACACACACGCTCACGCACGCGAGCTCGCGGGTTAGATTCTACCCTCAGGTGCGCCATGTACCTCGCATATTTGTGCCAGTGCATATCACCGAAGTCCGTGCATATACGTTTTATGTACGTTATGTATTCTCCGGCGCACTCGCACACCCGAGCGTATAATGGAACCCCATAACACCTGACGCGACATAAGACGCGGGAGTCGCGCGCTCGCGCGCGAGCGCGCCCGCGCCCGCTTCGTAGGTAGCTAAGTTAACCACTAACTCATTAATGTAAGTAGCTGGAATAGCTTCCCCGCCGTCGGAGACGGTGTGTGACAGCGGCGGTACTAGATTGCGACGCTTTCCTCCCGCTGGGTCCACCGTGGCCATTGTAAATTGTGAGGTAACTCGATTAGTTGTCGGAGGAGCCGGTTGAGAGCACAACGCGGGCGCGAGATATTTTTCTTTCTCTTCGTGAGGGGGGTGGGGAAGGGGGGGGAAGGAGGAGGAGAGGGATCTTTTCCAACCTCACCGCCGACTTCTCTCTCCTTTATACTCGATTTCGCGCGGAGTAATCCTGAATTCACGAGTGCCGCCGACTTGCTCGCAAATTCGCGTCTACTTTGAAGTATAAATCTGGTCTGAGAGGCGGAAATACGGCCGATACGTCCCCGGAATATTCCATCGGATCGCACGGGAACGACCTATGGATTCCGTCGTGGCGTTAACGCGCCGGGGAATTTTCCTCCCGGGTCTTAATTGAATTTCGCCCAATCCGATTTCCAGGTGGCGCAGTTCGCTCGGCATTAGTTTCTTTTGTTTATTTAGCGTCGTCCCCCCTCCTCCCCCATTGTCCCCCCTCGCGGAAGATGAAAACGCACGGGGCGCAGTTTCATTCAGCCCGAGATTAAGTCGCTGTTGCGCTCGCGGGGATGGAATTGCGATATCGAAATAAGCCTCGCGAGAAAAGCGCCCGGCGAGATGTAAGTGTGCCTGTCTAATTTTCGACGGACAATCCGCGAAATTTCCGCGAAATTTTCATGAGCGCGAGTGTGCCGCTGCCGGCACGAATCTCGCGGGCGCTTCTTAGAAATTCGTTAATTACGTCGCCCCGGCACGACTCGCGCATTCCGAAACATCAAGTTAGGACAACTTCGACAACTGACCGGGACACACCGTTCTCTTCCGCTTTTCCCGTCTCTCTTCCGCGCACCGCGCTTCCTCTATGCCGGGAATTTCAAGCGGAGGGTGTAGCGGAAACGGGGAAACAAAGGCCAGCGTCGGCGAGCTTCAAAGCGAGCAACTGAGGGTGGGCGGCGAGTGGACGCGCTTATTTAAATATTTACCAGTAGCGATCGCTCTTGACACTCATCTCGAATGAAGGAACAGTTACGACTCCGCGGCCCCTGCGTTTCGAAGCGCGTGTTGCCGACTCTCGCGTCGGCTAAAGTGAATCGTGCACGGAGAAAACTTTGTACTGAGAGTTATTATCATTAGGAATTAAAATTTCAATCCTTATGTCAGACAATAACTAGCCATACCATTTAATCTTGTATTCCTTGATGGTTCTCACAGCTGCCTCTGACCCTACAGTAATTCTTAGTCTTCCCTTTTTTTTTTTTTTTTTTACAAAATTTTCTTCGCGTAAAACTCGCGTTAAATCGACGACGATCAAGCTGAACCTTATCATCATCGCCGACCTCGCGAATGAAAATTTGATGCGGTTAAAACACTGTTAGAAAAATAATTGGCAGTCAAACGTAAAGCCGGCGCGACGCTTTTGTTTGATTCCAGATTTGTATATATTAATATCGCTTTTAAACGCGAAAAAACCGTACCGCGGAACAGTGTTACGTGTTCGAAGGGAAAACGGTATTTACACGCCCGCGGTTTTTCGAGCGCGTTTTCATCGCGGGACGAGCCAGGCCGCTATTGACACGTATCAATCGGCGGTTTAATGCGGATTACCGGGCAGACCTGTTAAACTTATTAATCCTGAGTTATTATGGCCTTTTCGATGCGCGCTCGGCCCGTCCCGTGGAAATTATTACGTCACGCAATGATCGAAATGGCATTCGACGTCGCGCGCCGACCGGCGATTATCCCGCGGCCGTCATATATATTGACCCGTGCCGTATATCTCGTAATACAGGTTACTAGATCATAATTATCATCGCACACGCGCCACCAATGTTGCCGGGCTTAATTAGTATGCTAATTTTCCTGTTCACTCCCACGGCTGCGCGATCTTTTACGGCCTCGTTCCCGAGCGGGCTACGTATTTCCGGGTGGTTCCGGTGATAATTGGGGTTTCATCGATCGCGGGGACATAAAAATGCACAGGCCCGTATATTATTATATATTTATTTATTCCCTCGCTCGTTTATTGGCGGCGTGGAAATCACTCCCGCCCGCGTCGCGCGGTAGAAAGGCGCGAGAAATGGCATACTCGAAAATTTTAATGAAATCGGGAAGAAGTGAAGCATCGAGAAAAGAGAACGGTATTAAAATTTTCAGCACTCGAATTTGCATAATAAACCAAAACGGCAGATAAATCAAACATCGGCTCATTAAGAAGCGACTGTATTTATGATATCGAATCGGGATTCTGTAATATTAATTAAATTAATTAATTTAAGTAAGGCGAAAACGTTTAGGTGCCGGAGGGTGACGTTGAAGTTTTTGCAGTGCGCCAAGGTATTAATGTGCTTGGAATTGATGGGAATAAATCAGTGACAAGGGATGACATCGATGTTAAATGACTGTCTAAATTATTGATGCTACGTTACCGATTTCGCTCGCTTAACGTTATTAATTATAATTCGATCCTCCAACGCGGCTTTTATTTTTAAACAAATAGGATTAAAGTACGCGAACTGGGTTAATTCCTAGAGCACGGCGAACTTTTCGGGAAATATCTATCGCGCGCGGAAACAATCTGTAAACCTAGATATTGTTTTTTCACAGGTATTTAGCCCATTTTTATTTGGAGCCTTTGAATTATTAAACTACACGCGCGGTCCAATCGCGATTTTTCATTGTTGCGCGTGGCGCATCGGGGATACAGATATTTGTGGCGGACAAAAAAAAAATAAAAATAAAAAGAATACCAAAAATAAAAAAAAAACTCTGGATTCGGAAATCCAGTTTTCGGCATGGTCGTCTGAAAAATAGGCAGAATTTCGGTCGGCAGGGTCTCGCTATCGTGTTTCAGGTCCATACAAAGCTGATTCAGAACGCTCTAGGAATTCGCCGTTGCTTTCGAGAGTATCTTACTCCGCGAGATAAATTATTGAAACGATCGTGCGTGACGCATAGTTAGACGTAGTGGATTATCGCGTATGAAATGACACCGGGCCTTTATCGGGCGCGGATTTTTATCGGAAACGAGCGATCGCGCCGGGCACGCACGTACAGCGTCGATAAAAACTGCACGCGGGTGTGAATACATTTTTCAATAGTCCTCGGGAACGCGGGAAGAGGAGAGAGAGAGAGTGAGAGAGAAAGAAAGAGAGGGCCTTCCTCTCGTATTGAATAAATACAGTCGTAGAAAAGCGGCTGGCGCTCGTCGTCGTTAGAGCGTCAATATCCGGCCCGCCAAATTGCCTGTAAATCCCCATTTTTTTCCCCTCCCTCGTTCCGCGCCTCACAGATATTCCAGATTTATGCGGGACACCCTTTTAAGCGTTTTGAATACAAACCGGATTCGCAGGTGGTGCGCACGCATATCAACGAGGCCGGGTGCGAAGCGCGCGTACCAGCCGCCAAAACGCGCCGGGAGATCATTGAAAGGCGGCGCGCGTGCGTGCTCGCGATAGATATTTATATTTGCTAAATATTGGAAGTTACCGGGTTGGCATGCGACGGCAGACCGGGTCCCTCGTTAAGCATTCGCCACCGTCGTAAAATGCTTGAGTCGAGATGATTTTCACCGATGCGGATTAAACCGATATATCGCTTTAACACGCTCTCTATCGTATATTAATTCCAAGAGTTTTCTTCAATTTATTATATTTGTATTGTATATTAATTAAAAAAAAAATTTGACTTTATTTTATTATATTTTTATTGGATATCGGTGCTTCTACAAATTTATTTTATTAAACTTTTAATGCATATTAATTTTTAAGAACAGTGCGAGATAAGTAGGGAGATAAACCGAGATTAAATAAAGGTAATGGTGGAAGTAGCTTCAACTGTCGTGCACGCGTTACGGAAGCGGTCAAGTCACCGCGAGCTATTACGCGATCAATTAAAACTAATTAAGGCGATTAAATATCCTTTTGTTTTTCTATCGCTGACGGAGCATTATCGCTATCTCTACACGCGTCTTCTTCGACGACGTATATCCGTTTCTTCCTCTGAGAAACGTGCGACGGCCGATCGAGTCATGCCTTTGTCTGCGCGATGACGGGGAGAGCCCTTCGCGAATGTTGCGGGGAGGAAACGGCCCGGGGGAGGACCGAGATGGGAATATCAGAGACGGAAGACGCGCCTTTACAAGTCTCGAAACGGAGATCGGACCCCTTTATCTGAGCAATTCCGTGACGCGACTAAGTCGCCGATGCACCGAAGAAAATGATCTCGTGATCTGCAGCTTGAATTGCTTGGGTATATGAAAAGTCAATTACCAAACGCCGTGATGTTTTATTTTATATTTCTGCACTTGATTAATCTAAGAGACGAGGTTTATAATTTATAGATATAAATATATGCCACTGGGAATTCTATGCGCAACAACCAATTGCAAATAGAAAAATTAGCAATTAATTTTGGCTTTGGCACATCAACATTTTTTTTTTTTTTTTTTGCGCGAGTGATTATATCGTGAAAAATATTATTCACTATGGTAGATATGTGACTGAATATTTAGTACATTTGCACAAATAATAGTTGTAAAAATTGCATTTTTAATTGTGAAAAAGCAAGTAATAATAAAATTCTTATAATGATTATACGGGGAAATTGACCAAAATTTTTGCAATTTAATTTTACATTTATTATTGCGGGTAATAATTTACATGCAATATTTTCCACGGTGACATACTACTCCACTGACGTTTTGAAACACCGGGTAACGTCAAAAAATATTTCTTTATTAATGTTGGATGGCTTAAATGTCAACTTTGCCCGCGAGGAATAACTTTTCATAATGCATTTTAAATATTTAGGCCGTAAATATTTGATATCCTTAAACTTCTTTCTCGATACTGTTCCGAGAAAGATTAATGCTTATGTTCATTTATTGTATGTGCTTGCGCGCCGCGCGCGCTATTAATTAATGTGCAATCAATGTTCGCTATGATCGGCGAAAAGCAAGCAGTTAAATAATTACTCGGGATTACAGGTAACTTGTCCGCGGAGTCGATGCATGATGCATTTACGTAGAACGTATCCGAAATTACCATAGAAATATTCGATCTCGTCCGGCATCCGCGGCGTCGCGCAGAAAAAAAAAGGAAGAGAGAGAATTAAAAAAAAAAGAAATAAAAAACAGAAAAAAAAAGAAAATAGAGCGGCCCTTTCATTGCGCTTTTACCGTTCGAGTGATTTTCGCACGTCGCATAGGAGGCTGAGCGAAACGCGTATCCGCATATAAAATTGCGGTATCTAACCGGCCGGTCGCGGGCCAAATAAAATGCAAAAAAATGGTGGAGGGGGAGGAAAAAGAAATAACAACACGAATGTGAGCAGCGTTATCTACTGGAGAACATTTTTACAAAAATACACGCGAGAACACGACAAACACGAATCGACGGCCGAAATTGAATTGCGCCCCGGTTGACGGTGGTGAAAAACCCGGGGTCCTCTATTTTTTTCGGGGATCGCCGGACCGAAAAGTTTGCGTGTGATTTTCGGACCGTCCTCTTCCCACGCGAGCCTTCAATTAACGTCCCCTGGTCGGTTTTCCGCGCATTAGCGTATTGTCTCCTCGTGCCCGATTATACCCCGAGAACGGACCGTGAACTCGCCGCGAGATGGTTTTCCCCGCGAGAGGAATCCGTCCTTCGCGCGCCAATACGGCGCAATTAACCCACCTCAAAATGGATTTGCGACTGCCCGGGCCTGGGCTACTCAGGATAATTGGCTCGAAATATCCGCCGGGCGCTTTTATTCCGGCTACGCTCTCCTCTTTTCGTTTTTAGCCCGCGGGGAGTAATTACCGTCGCCGGCGGGCAGAATTATTCGCCGGATAATCTAACGCTGGAGAGAGAGAGAGAGAGAGAGACAGAGAGCGAGCGCGCGCTCTTGCGAAAACTCCGGACTGCGCTACACCGAGGTAATTAAGTCGGCGGATAGATAACAATAGCCGGTGACGGAATACGCGCCTGTCCCTGGGTCCGCTCAAACGCCATCACGCGGCCCCGATCAACCGGAAGCACGGTTTATTAAGTTCGCCGACTCTTCGCTGCACCTATAACATCTCGTTACTGTTCGCCACGTGCTGCGGATCGCGACAGGACCGCCCGTGTCCCGTCCTAATTGCTTTGTCGAATCGATATCGCTCGTCGCAAGCAATAATCGCGTGTCCAGCCGCTGCGATTCTTTCTCAAACTCGCACGACGTATCCGACAAGTTTTGTCTGCCGACACGACTCCGGGTCTTTCCTCGCGAGATTTCGGGGGAACGCCTGTCCTCGTAAAACCAACAATATTCACCCGCAAAGAGCGACAAGCATTGTCCGCCGTAAACAACAAGAAAGTTTGAGCTATTAATTTAGTCGTCGCATAAATCGCGTCGTCGAGAAGCGAGACTATTGATCTTTCCCCGCTTTGCGATTCGCGGCGAGTCGGCGAGAGTTACGCGGTGTATTATTAAAATATATTTTTTCAGCGTTTTTAAAAGAGACCGCGGAGAGAGGGGGAGAGAGAGAGAGAGAGAGAGGAAGAGCGACGTGCATTCGAATGGAGCCGCACCCTTTATCGATAATCGCTAATTTAAATAACGCGACGGGTTGAAATATGCAAAAATTTCAAAAGAAAGAAATAATTCGCGCGCCGTCATGTAGATGGGAATGAAAAGGGAGGAAAAACGTTTCCTGGCCCGGGAAAGTACTCGAAATGCGCGGAGCGTCCGCGAAGATCGATTGCGATTTAAAAGTGAGACGAAAGAGGGACCACTCTGTCCCTTCCTTTTTTTTTTTCTCCCTTTTTCGCGAGTGACAGTATAAAAGTCGAAGCGCGTGGGCGTCATATGTCGGCTCAAAGACGGAAGCGCGGGCGGACTTCGAAGGGATGAAGTCAGATGGAATGAATAATGCACGCCCTTCGACGCAATTTATGTATACTTCGTTACAGCATTCATGCTCGGGTTTTGCGGCAATCTGGCCGGTAAAACTTTGTTAAGTTGGGTAATCCAATTTTTGCAGATTAGCAAACAGGGATCGTCATCGGGTGGGGTAATTTTACGGGCTGCGGTATATGTTATATTTAACGCGCTTTCATCAGCTCGAAGCGAGCGGGGGATCTCGCGTTATGCGGCATAAACGAGATGGTTTGTTACGAGAGAATTTTGCGCGATGCGCCACCGGAATGTATGAAGGAGTTCTGCCGCAAAGTTTTACGCCAGCCCTCCCGACGTTCGCCCGTATTGTTCGCGATAAATTGCTCCTTACGCGAGCTACTGCTCAACAATAAGAATCAGGGTAATAAGTAACGTCAGAGGGCGAACAATGGTTCGATAAATATTGAAAAAGGCGCGGGCGGCGAGGGAGGGGTTGAGAATAATATACAATTGAAACTACTGTAATTAAAAGTGAACGAGTAAATTATTCGCCGGGAGTCGATAAACGCGGGAGTTATCGCTTGATGCTGAAAAGGCCACTTTTTAAGTTACTTTACATTATTTTTCTTCCGCGTATACATTTTATATATTCATTTAAAATTAAATATCTAAATTTTTTTTTTTTCAAATATATCTATTTAATTATTTGCTTGCGTGTAATTAATTATTAAATATATAGATTCTAATATTTTTTAATAATCGTATAATGTTAAATATTTGAACGTATATCGTTAATGTATTTTATCAATCGATTTTTACGCGACGTGTTAATTTTACCGCGAAACCACTGCCGATAGAGAGCTCGAGGTTTCCGTCGCCGTATATCCGGGACAAGGGGAGACCATTTAGCGCCACGCGGCATGTCGTTTGCAGGAATTTTGGATTTACGTCCAACTACGTGCAAACACGTGATCTTAATGGTTCTCCCACGGCAATTGGGGATGACCATGCGACTGACGCCGGGGGACCGTCATTCCTCCCCTTCCTCTCTCTCTCCCTCTGCTCTCCGAGCGGGTAATCTACAACGCCGTGTGCACGCCAAATATTGCTAAGCAAGGCGTATTGCACCCTCGTGTGCGCGAGAACAGCGGCAGGAGCAACCCAAGGAACCGTGTTAGATCGCGGGATTAAAAAGAAACTTGTAAAATCGGTCACTTAAACGGGAGCACATCTTCCTCATCTTCGCGACTCGTACGTTGATTGGCGTCAAAAAAAAAAAAAAGAATTGCAATTTACGTCACACTTTTGACTTGTGCGACGCACGCGAGTCCGTCGATAAATCCCTATCGCAGTCAGCGGACAGGTGGGCGTTTAGCTCGCTAAATGATTCTTTACGCGTCGCGATCTTTCA
This sequence comes from Cardiocondyla obscurior, assembly GCF_019399895.1. Classification (NCBI taxonomy): domain Eukaryota; kingdom Metazoa; phylum Arthropoda; class Insecta; order Hymenoptera; family Formicidae; genus Cardiocondyla; species Cardiocondyla obscurior. The sequence goes on along the minus strand of NC_091874.1, from coordinate 2,074,603 downwards.
TCGGTCCGTATGGCGGATTTTCCCTGGGAGCTCGGGCTGGAATAAAAGGAAATCGTCGCAGGAAATTGCTAAATCCCGGACGAAACTGCGCGGAACATTCGGACGCGTTAGTGGATGGCTGATATTGAAAGCGCGAAACCGATTGAGATAAATACGATTGCCGAGTGCGCGCAAGCTGCGAGACAAGCTCTCGTTTTTGTCTTTTTTTTTTTTTTTATTTTATTTTATTTTATCCGCGCGCGTGGAGCGAGCTTGAGTCACGCGGAAATCGATTTCTCGGATGGCGTATCCCGATTCGCGGACGATTCGTCCTCGAAGGGCCTCTCGAGGCCTGAACGAACGACGTCTCGCGCTGAAAGGAACGCGCCCGGCGATTGTACGCGCGATAGCGCGCGTCTATAAATATATCTGTCCGAAGAAAGGGCTTCCTTCTTTCTCGCTTAGGCGCAGCTGACGCCCAAACGAGACGCGGACGCGCGCGCTTATAATTTATTTGTGCATCCCGAGTCTGAAACGAGTTCCTGGCACGGTCGAGATAACCAGCGGAGGCTTCTAATGGCGTCTAAAAATAAGCGACCCGAAGGCCGTCTCGCGTCGCGGAAGGCGACTTTAGCCGTCGTGCGTGCTGGTCGCCGAGGTCCCGCGACTTTGGCAGGAAACCGTGTCCGGAACAAAGGGAACGTTCCTTCTGAACTCGCAGCGTTGCTCACTTCCGCCCGAGAATTTCGATATGTATCAGAAAACAACACCGCGCTTAATATCTCATGGTATTTTCGAAAATTTCTATCGGCATCCTTTATTTTTCGCGAGGAAGTTTGAGCGCTTTAATTGGGTTTTCTCTCTTTTTTTTTGTATGTGTGTGCTTTTTTTTGTGTTTTTTCTTCTACCCTGAAGAAAATTCTTGTCGACCGGATTGCTGTTCGATCCGCTTCTTTTTGCTAGACGTCGGAAAAAAAGAAAGTAGCGTTGCAGCGGAAATTCTCGTAGCGATGCGTCATCTCGCATAGCCGTTAGATACCGCCAAGGTTGTATGCGCGATTATGCTGAGGCAAGAAAATTCCAAGTTGCGTAACGCGGCGCTGAATTTGCGACGGAAACTATGTTAAAAATGAGTTTATAACTTGCCTTATACGCGCGCGAGACGCAAGATGCGCGGGGCTCTCGGTACATGCCGAATTATATACGTGTATCTGCCTTATGAATCTGATTTTTTGTCTTTTAAAGTTTGAGAAATTACGATAGTGCGTTATAAATATATTTGCAAAAAATTTTCTCTTCTCTCTCTCTCTTTAATGTAGATTTTTAAAAAGTGTAATTTCTCCTATAATAATTTCTGATATAGCGAGCAAAAAGAGAAACGCCTTCTCCAATCTAAGTTTCCGGTTCCATTCTTGAACCGGGAAGTTTTATTATCCCGATAATATTGTGCGACACGTTGGGAAATGTCCGCGAGACTTCGCGAACTCAAGTCCATTGCCGGCCCGTCAATTTAAAATTCAAAAATGGCAAAAAAGAAGAAGAAGAAAAAAATAAAACATTTGTCGCGCGAGTTGGAAACTGCGTTTGCATGCGGAATAGATTTCTATTATTGTAATCCCCGTTATTTGCCTTAAAAAGAAAAAAAAAAAAATAGAAAAAGGGTCACAGGAGCGCGATCGCCCTTCGCTCCCGCCGATATCCAATTTAACATCGCTCGGCGAAATTTTCAGGAGATCAGGAACGGTTTGTTTCCTTATGAAACATTAATACCGTCTGTTCGATTGCAAATTCAACTCGAGTCATCCGGTAGTTTTATCGAGTTCCCGCGTCGTCGGGAATTTCGTTACGACGGAGGCGTCAGCCGAACGAGGAAGCCGTTATCGTCCCGACGCTCTCTTCCCTCGCGCGGCGACGCGACGCGTAAGTTGGATTTGAAAACGTGCTTTTCACCATCGCGTGCCTGCCGGCGACGTGGAAAATTAGGCGCGCGGATCTCAGACAGCTGGCGGGAGGGAAAAAGTACACGGCGCGTGGAAAATTCGTTCGTTAGGGGACGGTAATCACGAGGGTAGGGGGTCGGCTTTCCCATGGTTCGCACTCCTCGACAAGATGCTCCTGATGATAGAGCAAATGCAATTTTTCGTTCCTTTTCGACGCGGGCTGACGCGCCTTGCCGTTCTCCCAGGTGTACCGTTCCCGTACGAGGGCGATACCGTAACACCGTCGCTCTCCGAACGCCATCGATTGTGCGCATTGTTATCGCGCGTATTTTCTGTCGCGCGCGCCTCACCGTGAGATTGTGCAAGCAGCTCGTATCAAACGAGCCCGGGGGCCTGCGGCCGACTTTCTCGCGGGCTCCCCTATCAATTACAGTCGCAGGACAAAGTATACGAGGGCGGGAGAGATTAACTTCCCGAAAGTTCGCTACGAGCGATTACGTCGTCGTAACTGCTCTTAATTCAATTATTATTCAAGATCCGAGCCGGACGGGGGCTCCGTCCCCCTCGTCTCGCCCGTCCGAGCCCCGTCATTATCCGCCGCGACGTCACGTTCGATGCTCGCCGCGAGATCTCTCCGTCGAATCTCGCGCGCACGCTGCAACGGACGGGCAGGGGGAGGAGACCAATAGAACAAAGTGGATTCTCGGTCTATGAGTCACCGTTACGTACACTCGATGCATGCGCGTGTGTGCACGCGTGTACTCTGAATGATGGCTGAATGCGCTATCGACCGGTTAATGCAGCAAGAAGAACCGAGGGGCGGCGGGGGAGAAAAGGGAAAACGTTATTGTGAACCGTATGTGTGCCGGGGAGACGGATGGGCGAATGGGCAGAAGTGGAAATAGGTGGGTCTCCGTGGCACGGGGGAGACCGACCCGGGTCGGCAGGTCTTCCACGGCGTGAGTTGGAAATAAGGACGGGAAAAGGGCCGAGAGTAGTTCGCCGGGGTAACTTTATCGATCTGTATTCGTTAACTGGGGCCCTTCGCCGACGGGGGAAGCCTACGCCGCCTCTCGATCACGAGCGCGACGGGGCAAACACATCCGCTTTCCCCTCTTCCCCCCCCCTCCTCCTTCCCCCCCACGTGCCGTGCACAATTACGACGTAATGATGTTTAGGTGAAGAATAACCGCGTGATTCCCGCCCGATCGCGCCGAACGTGCCCCGCTGGCGCTGGAGCACAAATTACAGTTTCGTTTCGTGAGCAGCTTTCCGCGGTGACGGGGTTTCTCAAGTCGATTGTGTCGACCAACAATCCAAAATCAAAGTCTAACAGTACATAGAAAAGAAATAAGAATTTTTGGTATTTATTTGGCAATTTTATAACACTGCCAAAATTATATTTATATATATTATTATATTATTATAATAATAATTATTATTAATTTGAAAATTAAAATTAGGAATTTTTTTAAGAGATGGACGGACAAGTAAGCTGTAATGCGTGAAAAAAAAAATAATAGTAAAATTACAACCGAGGCCAAAAGCAATTGTATTCTCCTTTCACTGCATAAACGATGGCCCTGTCGGCAGCGCCCGAGATCAACGTGTAACGTGGCGTATCGCCGTCCATCGCGCTGACGGTGGAAAAGTCCGCGGCGACGGGGGGGAAAAGTCCCGCCGACACGGAATATTTCTCGAAATCTTATTCAAATCATTTCAAACAGAAACTCCCCCGTCCGCGCTCGTTCTTCTCCGCCAGGAGTGAAAAATTCGCGCTGAAACTTTCGCCGTAAAATTTTTATGAGATCTATTCATTAAAAGTTCAAAGAGCCCGGGGAAGTTCCCGATAGTCTCCCTCGAAGTTATCGGTATACAGTAAAATGTAAGTTTCCTTAAAGATCAGGTGCTATTCCATCTTCGTGCCTGCGAACCGGCCGCGGCTCTCAATATTCCGGCGCGATTGCGCGACGAAAGACGGTGGTTTCGAATTTAACGGCGCATTGTGCGGATCGGGATTGTACGTCTTCGCCGGGTATTTTTGCGGGGAATATCGAGGTTACCCGGCCGTACCCCCGCGCGTTCAGTTTATACATATCGAATTTGGTTCGCTCGGCGAAACGATTGCTCGTTTATTCGTCGCAAACTCGCAGTGTTGGTCCGCAGTGTATGATTCTATTTATTTTATTGAGATGTAAAAACTATTAGCGTGGCGCGGGCTCGCGTAAATTGCGTTCGCGATTACTTGGCGTTTGAAAACGTATTATTTCAAACATTTAACCCGCTGTTTATTTAGTAATTTTTGCTAACCGAAACACGCCGCGCGAATTCTCGGATCCTCCCGGTTTAGGAGAGGGATGGGGCTCGAAAAAAAAAAAAACGAAAGTTTTCAACGAGCCCCGCCCCGGCAATCCGCCCTATATTACAATAGATCCGCGTTTCTCATAAAACCAGTGCCTGTCCTTCCGTTCCTCGCATAATTAACGCGCGCTTGATTCTCGCGCTCGGAGAGAAGGTCTCTCTCCGCGGCGCGAAGAAAACTAATTTTAAATATTAATTAATACAAGTCGGCAGTCCCGCGTCGCGCGCGATCCGCGTTTCTGCTGCGTGAGGTGAAGATGAAAGAAGTAGAAGAGAAAAGAAAAAAGTAAGATACGCGCGGAGCAGCTGCGAAATTTCAGGAATCGCCCATAGACATCGTAGAGGTGAATTGCGTTTTTTTTTTTTTTGCTTCTCTCGCATTAAGAAAATGCATAAAAATTGAAAAGAGCGAGGCTGGTGTTGCGGACTTATTTTATCTTCGTCTACCGAACTGGAGGAAGAAGATGGAAAGGCAAAAGGGAGGTAGTAGTGAGAATAAAGGAGGTTGTGTCAAGCATCGCAAACACAGGACGCGTAAGAAATGAAATGAATAAAAGATCGTTATGTGAAAATAAAATTCTTGAGTTTAACAGAATTTTTTTTTCTTTAAGCAAGAAACGGATAAAGAAATTTAGTCTTTATTTCACTTCAGGTATTGGTAGTTTACGAAATTAATGTCGCCGAATAGATCCTGAAAATTTACTCAGTGTGACGACTGAAAAGCATTGTCGTTCAATATTTTAATGCTACAGATAAATATATTAATTTAATTCTATTTTTTTTTAATATTAAATATTATGATATTGTATTACGCTTGGCAGTACTAACTTACGAATTATCGTCAGAGCTTTCCAAATTTCGCGCATTTATTCGAACCGCAGTCTGCCTCTACTATGTCTATGAAATCGCCGACGGCGACGTCATCAGCGTTACGAGCGTGGGCCAGGCGTCATCGTTCTTCATGACACCGCACGTTTCGCGGCGTGTAAACGAGCGAGTGTCAATTACGGCGTTGGCCTAGGCTCGAACGGCGATTGTCAGCCCGGCGAAGCATCACGCCATTCGTTATCATTGCAGCAGCACGCGGCGCGGCCGGTAAAATACGCGGCTCGGAATAAAACACGCGCGACATTTGTTTGCGCCGTTCGTGTTTGCGCGAAAAGCGCGCGTTTAATATCGAAAAGTCGGCCGGCCCGGAGTACGCGCGCGTTTCCTCCGTCGGCGTTCGAAGTAATTTTGGATGGATTTTTGGAAACCAATCACCCCGTTTTTGATACACGGCCCGGTTGAAAACGATTCGACTTCGCGGCCTAATTTTTACTCGACAATACGGGAGATACTCGGCCTCGACTTCCTACCGCGAACGGGGCGCGCGTAATTTGACGTTACAATATGAGTTTTCCCGGACGAGTTTCCCACGATGGGATGAAATCCCGCGGCCGTTTTCGTCGGCACGCTTTTTCCCTTTTATAATCACTCGGTCGCCGATAGCCCGACTGTGACGTAATTTAAATGCGTAATTTGTGCGTCCCGCGACGCTGACGAACGCACGCCGGGATAATCAAGAGAGGGAGAGAGGGAGAGGATCCCGTTCCGGCGCATTGGCGCAATTGCGGCAACAGATTCTAAAATTGCGCACGCATAATGATCCGGGTTTATGACCGTCAGTAAATTAAGTAATTTGTGTGTACGTGTTTGCGTGCGCCTATCCAATTTTGAAACAGCCGGACAATACAAAATTTCCGCGCGACACTCGTGGACACTGACGACGTAATCGATTCTCGCAGATGGTGCGCTAATTCCGTGGAAAGGGGCAAATCAATTTTTTTTTTTTGTTTTTCCCCGTATAATTAGAGATATCCAGCCGCTCGTTTGCCAAGTCGATCAACGCCGACAAAAGCAGAATTTCGGAGATTTATTTTCAATTACAAAAAAAATTGAGCATTAATCACGCGCTTTGCGGGGCTAAAATTTTGAAAAATTAAAATTCAAAGAGGGGAATGGCCGCGGAAAATTGCCCGTATTACCAGCACGTATCTTCGCTAAGAAGAAATCGTCGCTTTGAAAGAATGCGAGGCACACTTTCGGGACACGGCTAGCTGTTGCCATCGGAACGATTCTTCGTGTTTCGAACCGTTATCGCGACACGAGTGCGCCGCGTATATCGCGTTTAATGCAAGAATGTCGTGTAGACCGTCGGGAATATCGCGCGTGAGATCGCGCCGGCGAATTTTAATCCATTGCCAATTAAAATCCATCGCGTCTTGGGCGATGGTAATTCGGTGTTTCGCGGCGAGACACGACACGATCGCTCCATCGCGATGCTCGGGCAGATTGCCGCACAGCGCGAGTCGATGCTCGCAAGCTCGAAAAAGCTCGTGCCGCTCTCGATATCGCGTGCCGGTCCGGCTCGGCACACTTTAAGCCTATTACACAACACAAAAGTGGAAGGAACGAAAAGGAGAAACAGAAACATGAAATAGATACCTGTTTGATATTGAAATACGATCCTTCTTTTCCAACAAATGCGGTGTAACAATTATTTGTGTCTTTACGTGCGTTCGACAGATCTTAATAACCGAAAGCTATATCATTCTGATGATTGAGAATCAGTAATAAAAAAGAAAAAAAAAATAAGAACGAAAGTTTCACAATCTGATTCTGTTATTTATTTTATATTTTATTAGAAGTTGATATAAATTTGTCTTATTAGACTTCTAAGTATAAATGTAGAGATGTAAACTTTTAAAGTATAAGTCTTTTAAACTATAAATTCTTAAATTTCAAATATTTAAAGTATTAATGTTTTAAAGGTATATATTTTTGTAAATAGCAGCAATCTGGCAATCTTGTTCCTCATAAAACGGAAAAGTGATTATTCTGGTTGCCTGTGTTATTTCCATCGCCAGCACTTTTGCGTTGTGTAATAGGCTTTAGCGGCTCCGAAGCTCGAACGAGGCAGCTGCACGCGCGGGCACGAGTGTGCGCACGTTACCTTTCCGCTCGATCGTAATTTTTGGCGCGGCGCGATAAAACGCTCCCGATACACCGCGGCCGTGGGCCTTTTTAATTCTGCCCTCCCCGCGTCCCCGATCATTCATTGTCGACGTCACTGGTTTATCGCGCCCGAGCCTCGCAATTGCCGGCTGAATTATGAACTCCGGCGGCATAATCAGGCCGCCGTTCGCCTTCTGTTTCGCACGTAGCTCCGCGTTTCGATAGCATAACCCGTCGGGAAAAAAGACCCCGGCGGGACCTCCGCAGTTAAAGTAATTTCGGATCACCTTTCCGTTTCCTAATGAATCGTTAACCGGGAAGGGGGAAGTCGCGCCCGCGGTGCTTTGTGCAAATGTTCGTAACGTTAATCCGTTTGAGGGTCTCGACATAATTACAATTTTACATAAGTTTTCCATCGGAAGAAAATCCGCTGGAAACATTGACCGGACGGAGTAAAGTTTTCCTCCCGCCTCCTCACTTTTATTTCCGTAACTCGCGGAGGAAATCTCGCTTTTTACAAGCGCGGGTTAATAATGAAACTGAGGAAAGAGGGAAAGAGAGAAAGAGAGAGAGCCCGCGCGCGACGTGAAATTCTGCAATTTGCAATTTTGAATAGATCGCTAATGAAATCTTGAGGAAGGGAAGTCTTAATGGGACTCGAGGGCGGGATATCTTTGCACTTGGTATCAGAACGCGTGTTTAAAAAAAAAGTGTTCGATTTGCAAGCGAGAGGCGTATCAGTCCTCTCGATAACACAATCGTCTCGGTCCCGAGCGACTTGATCGCGCTTCGCACTCACGTTATCGAAAGAATCGATAATGCGGGCCGAGATGCGACGATAATCGTGATACGATAATATTGGAAAAAAAGGAAAAAAAATCGCGAGGAAACGCGTTGTCTCTCTCGGAGGGAAAGCTGCACTTCTTTGACGCGCGCGCGCGGGCGTTTATTTCTTCCGTCGCGTCGTAATGATAATACAATTTGTCATTTAAGCGTTTCCCGAGCCGGATAGCCTGCGCGCCGTTATTGGATAGCGACGGCTCAAGCGGAACGCTTTAAGGTTGGACGATTAAGAGGGGTTAAACGGTACAGGAGGCGGTCGAACGAAGTTACCGTTGGAATTAAATTGCAGCTGAAAGGGGCGCGGGGCGCCGGCGAAATGAAATGCCTGTCCTTTATAGTGCGAGGTGCATTTATGACCGGGCGACTTACGAGCACCGCGGGATGCTGCGACGCGCGTCTTGACAAGAAAATTGAGACGTTTGACCGTAAAAAAAGAAAGAGAAAAAGAGGGAAAGTAAAGGGAACTGGCGTATAAAAAAAGTGTTCTACTTGTAAGTGGGGAATTTCTTTTTTTAGGTAAATAAATCTCGCGTAAAGCACATGTATTTTTTTTTTTTTAAGCAACGCGTGTTTATCTGTAAACGAGTCAAAGCGCAATTTGTAAATCGAAAGTAAATTTCTGTATAAAAGAATCTATTGTGATAGTCCGGGTACCCGCTTGAAATAAGAAGATGCTTTAACTATTTTTAATTATTTTAATTTTTTAAATAATTTAATTATCTTAGTAAGCTCGACATGAAAGATTAATTTTATTTTTATGCGTATTGCGTGAGACTCTCCCCGCCGCGAGTTACAGTTTACCTTAAATTTTTCTCGTCTTCGTTTTCCATTCGCGTCGTTACCGCTTCGCATGCACGGCCGCGGACGAATCGGCGATTCTCGGTAAGCACGCCGGATCATCTCGGCGCGCGGCGGGAATAAGTACGTAGCCCAGAAGACGCGCGATTCCGCACGTACGCGTCCGCGGATAACGAAACGCGTATGTGTGTTTGCGCGTGCAATCCGCCGGCGGGAAATTTCATTCCCTTCTCAATTTCAATTCCGCGCGAATTCGCGATACACGCCGTGTACGGGACGGGGAACGGGACGGGGCGGAGGACGATCTCCGCGCGGAAGCGGAGCCCTCGAGACGGGACGGCGGAGCGAAGTAACGGCGGAGAACAAACAAGCCGCGGAAGGGAATACGACCGGCGTGATAGGGACGACAGATAGAACGAACGCCCGCCTCGCGTCTGCATGTGATCTCCGCACGTAACGCGCGCGTCCAATCACTCTGCTCGTCACCCGCGGCGGAATAAAACTTTATATTCCGCGCGAGACACGCGCCGCATTTATGACAGATCCCGCACCCTCCCCCCCCCCTTCCCGACCCCGGCTACATATTCCACGGTGATAACGGAGGCGCGGACCGATACCGACGTGGATGCTCCCCCGAGTGAGCTGCCGCTGGCGGACTTTGTGCCCGAATTGCTGACCCCCTCGGGGAATTGTTTCAACTGCCGAGTCTTTTGTTACCGGTTTGTCCGGGCGCAATCTCGGCCTCGAAGGTCTCCGTAATTTTTGGGGCGTGAAATCGTATCTGAAATCGCGTCCGAAATCATCCCCGTGAGTTTGCATTGGCCCCTCTTGTGCGGCATATGGATCGGAATGGCCACGGTGAGATTCGACACGAGAGATGACGCCGTACTCCAACGGGAAATTAGCCTGGAAAGCGGTGCTCGCAGCGGCGCTTCCGGTAATTCGTACGACCGATAATAATTGACGTAACGAGGACGATGGACGGAGGCCCGATCAATGACGCGATCGGTATACGGGGACGCGCATATATTCCCGCGGGCCGGGGATTATGGCGTAGTCTGGCCGGGAGATCGCACGGGAGGGTGGTCGCCAAACCAGTAGATCGAATGTTATATCTATCCCGTCTGTCACCCCGGTGCTTTAACTTGCAATCGATATCAATAGTTTTACGCTTTTATTGCTTCTCTAGCGTCGTTGCGCGGCGCAAAATAACATCCCCGATTGTTATTTGTATCTACATAGTAAAATTAATAATGAATAATTGCTCCCTTGATAAAGATACACTTCAAAATAGGATCGAGTTGTATCTATAGAATTTTTTCTTTTTTTTCTACTTTAATTATTGAAATTTACAATTAATATTTTAGCAGTCAAGTTATATTTAACTATTTATTTTTTATTGCTCAGGAGTAAAAGCATTAATCTATTTTGCTAGAATTATATTTTTTATATTTATTTCTCTTAATTATAATTTATTTAATTGCGGGTATAAAATTATTTAACTCCGGGAAACGTAATTATTGTGTGTATATATATAATTATATTTCTTTTTAGAGGGATATGTTTATTATTCTTCGGTTAAAATGTACGATTATTATTATTATACGTAGCCGAAATAGCTCGACTCCTCGGTCCTTGTATTCCCTGCGGATGTATCAAGAAACGTTAGCTAGGACAGGAGCGTCTGCTCCAGCCGGTCTTCTCCTTGTCGTCCGTTGCGATTATATCGCGCTATGGCTCTATCTCCATTAACACAAGGCGTTTCTACTGAATATAGAGACGAAATTGACGTTGCACAGAAACACCCTCGCAAGCGTTGCACGCATTCCGCGTGTATATTGAATATTCCGTGCTGTACAGAGTAACCAACGGGGTGCTAGAGTCTCGAAAACACTCCTCGCCTCAACACCGGAAATAAGTCGGCAGTGAAATTTGCGATTAGGAAATTCAAACAATTTTTAAACGCCGCGAAAATTGTGTTATGCTCTAATGAAATAAGGTCCCTCGAAGTTCGAGCGAACTTTATTCGAGGCGGAGAGAGAATCGTTTCGCGTCCGTGTTTGTCGTCCCGCTTGTTGAAGAGCCCCGTTGAGATCAATCTTGAGTAACGATACGGCTTAATGGATCTTGAGAATCAATTTCATCATTCTTTCGCTAAAGGAAAAATTTGTTCTTAAGCGTGTTTGAGTTTCATTTCTCGTTTGGTAATTTCTACGAAGGAACTACGCGCGATCGAAAATTATGAATAATTTCGACTCGTTGAAATTGAAAATTATAATCTACTATTTTTTTTTATTACACTTTTGCGCTCTGACACCAAATCGTTATTTTACGTTATACCCGTTTTATAAAGTAGCCTTCTGTTTAAATTAATAATTTTCAAATTTCATATTGGTGTGTCAGTGATAATTATACGCCAGCAGCACGAAATTTAATGTTCATTGAAGACAATTTCTCTTTGTTTTGGAAAAATAATTGTAATAAATAAATAACGTTACTATTATTAATATTCTTCTTAATAATAACTTAAAAGAAAAAAAGAAAACTCGATAAATTAATAAAAAACTTGATAAAATAAATTATACTATTGCTCTATTATTTTTGCGTTTTGAAAGAAAGTCTAAAATCGTACGTGCTGTTACGAAATCAATTGTTGCAAATCTTTTATTAATAAAGCAAGGAAAAATTTTATTTTTGAAACACCAGTTAAATAGAAGAGCTAATAATCCAATAAATTAACTATTGGTTTAATTAATTATTAAAATTGTTTTAAAAGAGAATTAAATAATTCAGTCGGTGAAATAATTTAGTCAGGATTTATTCTGTAAAGGGATTAAATTTTGTTGTTAATAATCACATTGCAGTATCAAGTACTTAATACAAGTAGAAAGAAATCATACGCTAAATAAAATATTATTCGTTTAATTAATAGACTCCGGTAGAATAAAAAAAAAATTACCGAAAATCCCGATATCAATTCGATAACAACGAACGCAATATACTTAATCGAATCCCGGCAAAATTCTTTTTTTTTCTTCAAACCGAAACTCACGTAAAAAATTTTTACTTTAAAACGCGATCTCAATTAATCCTTATCAACCTGCATTTATCACCGTCACACACGACGCCAATGAAACGCAACGCAAGACACGGGCTTTTAAGAACCCCTCGTCGAAATTAATTCAAAACGCTGCCAGTGGAATATTCAACGCGCGTTTACTTTATATAACGCCCCGCATATTTCGCGGTTTGTTTTTTATTTTATTTTTTTTTGCCGCGCATCTGTCGTTCGCGTAACGAGAGTCGAATTGTCTGCCGTAACGTTACTCCTCGTAACAGTTGTACTTTAGAAATGCAAGTGCGGGGGGGAAAAAAAACCGGGAGATTTAGATGACCCGGGCACAATGCGAGTTCACCGCTCGCGCACGGCTCCGGGATCCCTCTCGCACACGTGTGGGTTCTAGCGCACACACGTGCGTCGTGACACCGCTCGTACATACGCGCGCGTAGATCACGGAAGGTCGGCCCGCGTATATACGTTATACCCGTGGATGTGATTTATGAGACCACGCTTGACTTCCACAACGTGTTCGCTCGCGCTGCGGCTAATCCGTCTCGGCGCTCCTTCGACGAACAGTCGAATCGTTTCCGAGGTGCAAATATTGTTCCTGGCACGTCATTATCGCGAGAACCCTTTTTGCCGCGTATTAATTGCTCCCGTCGCTCTTCCTCCGCTCGATTATTCGGTAAAGCGCGTCGCCGTCTCTGTAATTCGATACTTTTTTGTGTGAGAAAGAGAAAGAGAGAAGAAAGAAAAGTTTGCTGCGGTCGAATCGGCGAGCACGCAAAGAAATCGTTATCATCTTTAATGAAGCAAAAGCGGGAGAACCGATAAGTATATTATATGAAGTGAGAAACTGCATGGCCATGTACGTTTTAGTTTTTACGACGAAAAATTGTACGGAGAGCGATGAAAGCGTTTTAAAATTTATATAGTGCGGGAAAAGATTTTTTTTTTTTTTTTAATTAAGTAAATATATTTCCTTGAAATTTTTACGTTTGACGAGATTTATTTATTTTATTTAAGCTACTTTCTTTCTTAATACTATTTTTTTTTAATTATGTATAACGTTTTTCTTTTAATTAAAAAGTTTGACGTTTTGAAATTGAAAAAGTACATTTTATTTTCGTAAATAAATTTTTCTAAAATTAACACGTAACGGTGGTTAATCCGAAATAAGTTAAGATTCAAGACCTCTTTTTTTTTCAGGATTTAAATTAAAAATTAAGCCTGCTTGTTTTAGGGTAAATTTACTCTCTCGGGCGCATTTCTGCCGCGTTTTGTTATCTCACCGTCGCGCTTGATGCGCCTCGTTCGTCCCGATGACGTTAATAGCCGTGATAAATCTCTGCGGCTATGGTTTATTTTCCCGTTTCTCGCGGGTCCCTTTATTTTTCCACGTGGCTTGTGTATCGTGTATCCGGCCCCCTCGTTTAATCCGCGTCCGTTTCCTCAGGTAGACCCGTCGTCTCGGGATCACTCTTTGAGAACAATGTCGCCGGGGTAAGCGCTCTTGTCGTGCTTACTTGCGAGAAGTTCGATGCCAGACGCTCTCGTAAACTTTATCTCGCCCGCGTCTGTACCGGGTATTCCGAAGTAACCGGGCTAGATCTTTCTTTTGAGGGAACCTGTCCAGGATGTAACCGAACCGTGGCGCGGCGTTTTCACTTTGTCGTCAGCGCGCGTGACGCGAAAAAGCGGAGGCGAACGCAGTATCAATGAAATATCTCTTTATCGTTCTTATCTGTGTGCAACGAGACGGCCTAGTTAGCCCGATCGATCGGGCTGCTGGCTATATTTTATTACAACACCAATCTCCGTACTTTCGATAAAGATCGAACCGCGTACGAATAATATCACGACACCGCCGCCCCGAAAGTAGAGCATGCCCATAATGCACGTGAACGCGCATCGGCGGCGGCGGCGATATGAAATAAATAAGGATAGACACTCTCCTGGTTTCTCAGTCTTTCTCTCTTTCTCCTCGAGTCTTTCTCTGTCATATAAATTCGTAGCGTCAGGCATTCTCCGTTTTCGCACGGTGAAACGATTTGGGGGGTGGGAGGGGGAGGAAAAAGCTTCGCAGAGAGAAAGAGAGAGAGAGGAGAGGCACAAGGGCCACATTGGAAAAGCTTTAAACCAAACTGCAGCGGCTGCAAATTACTTCTCGCCGCGAATCTCTCCAAGGATATTTCGGTTATTAACGAGCGCGCGCGCGCGCGCGATATTACCACCCGGCGAAATATATGAAAGCAACGAGCGGCTGTTCCTTTTGAGATACCGCGGGCGCGTGCAACAATCGCTCCCACGTGATACCGCCGTCTGAATTATTTTCGCGCGGACAGTTGGCCGTAAAATCAACATTGACACAGGCCGGCGGCGTACAAAGGCCCTCCCTGCATTAACGCCGCGCCGGGCGGGGACGAGCGCAATTTTTCCGCAGCTGGGTCTCCGCGAGGAACGAAATTGGATTACGGACGTTTACGTGTTGCACCTCTGTGCGACGCTACGGATAACGACGCCGGTGATAACGCGACTCGCGAGGACTGTTGTCACGAGGCTCACGGGAAGCTTCCCGCCGAACTACGAAATACTCTGCCACTTTTACTGCAAGTTCGGCCGCGTATACAACACTCGATTTAATTGGAATTTAAAAAGAAGATAAACTGAAATAATATTCTCTGCACTTAGTTATATGTATTTTTTTTTTTAATATTCAGCATAAATTTTATCTATCGAATTAAAAAAAAAGAGATGTTTATCATATTAATAATAGGAAAAGCTTGAAGCGTAATATAGAAATTAAATTTCTATATTTTAGTTATTGGATTAATTAATACAGCATACATATTTGAACAAACGCGCGGCATCGAGAGATTTTTTTTACGCGAGTGATCACGGGTTGTTCGTCCAATATTCGCGGATGTTAACCTTTATGTTAACCCTTAACGGGCGCGCTATCGCGGCAACCCTTATATCTCCCTTATATCTTGAGACTTGTTAGATCGATAAAGCGGGTTTTTTTTCCATCGATACTTTGGACGTATATTAAAAAATAAAAATATTAGTTAGAAAAAAATTCGTTTTAAAGGCTTCCGAAAATTTCAGTAATGTAAAATTGCTTTGAATTACCAGTGACCCAGTGGTTTAGGTTCATTTGAAGGACCGACAGCGTTTTTGCACGGAAATAGCGCGGGATAATAGAAACCTAGACGTTCTCTGCGCGATATATACCGGTCGACGGGCTTGACGCTTTATTGATTGCGCGGTGTTTGTGGCCGAGCGATTTGAACCTTGTCCAAAAGAATTGATACTCCGCGTGCGGCTGTTGCCTCGGACAACAGTAATTTGCGGAAGATTGATACGTGCGCTACAAGTATACGACGCCTCGTGTGAAAATATCGGCGGCGCCGCCAGCCTCCTCCCTCTTTCTTTCTCTCTTTCTCTCTCTCTTTTTCTTTTTTTATATCTATTGTTTTAAGCACAATTATCTTCTTAATTTTCTTTGTGATTTTTTTCTTAATTTTTATCAGTATTAATTTCATTATTTTGTTATTACGTTTTTCTTTTTAATATGCATATAGTTTAATTATATTTTTATTTTACGCTTGAAGGGATCCGTCCCAGAACATAAATGACGCTCCTTCCTCTATCAACGAGGTGGAAAGATAACAGAGTTCCGCGAGACTTGGCGAGAACAGAAAAAAGCTAATTGATAGATATTTTATGAAACATCGACGGGGGTGCGCGAGCTTTCGTACCGCGACGTTCGCGCCGTTTCCACCCTTCGCTTCAAGCGGGGAATCTTCGATAATATTTGCTCATTATTTGGCGAGTAATTTCGCCGTTAATTTAATTTCCGCACACCAGCGCTGGACCTTGTCTTCCCCGAGCTCGTTCTTCTCAGCTCGAACCCTCCGAGCACTTTCCCTCCCCCTCGATGCACCGGTACGACGTTCTTTGAATTAACCCTCAAATGAAACATTATCCTGATTTTTTTTTTTTTTAATTTAATGTACCAACTAAGGCAATTTTTGCTTTGACTTGTACGCCTCATTAAGGAAAAAAAATGCGTTATAAATATTTAAAAGGTACAAAAGGATATTTTTAATAATTTTAATTTTTCAAAATTGCCATGGGTCGCTGTAACCCAGTGTTCCACTTGCCGGTTAAATGGGCCGGCGGGTGAGAGGCGCGGTGCAACAACGGGCGAGGACACGGAAAACGAGAGAGAAATAAGCCAGTAATAGGGAGATGGAAGTAGCGAGAAGCGTTGAAACTTTCTACTTCGCCAGATTGAAATTGTTTTTCGCTGCTTCTCTTCGGCCGCCGGCGTGCTCGCTGGGCTTCGCAGCTTTCTTCGCTCCACGCCGCCCTCGATCTTCATTGACTCCCCCCCGCCGTCTCTTACCTCTCAATTATCGGCCATTTTTTAATCGACGCTCGCGTGATAACGTCTCGCGTCTGAAAGCGCCCGCATTCAATGCCCGGAACCGTAAACCGTACGCTTGATCTCTCAGGGGCCCTATCGCGCGAAGGGAAATTCTTTCGTTTTCTGAAATTTATTCTCGCGCGGAAACATCGCTAGCTGTTTAAACCGGTGCATGCTGAGAGAAATATATAGTCACTTCTGCCTGTGTAATTTCGTAATATTTTTAACAAATAAATATAATAGTTAGCTCGATTATTATAGCACCGGAAATAACTGAATCATTGTATTCATAGCTGGATATGCCATTATATTTACTTACAGTCGAGGCTAGATTTTTCTCTCGGTGCATTTGGTCGCTCTAATCGCGAGAAAGCGCCGTGTTTAGCCGCGTAATTATACTGTTATCTTAACATTGCCGACTTAGGCTGGGTACGTCAAGTGGGAAATATTTTGCGGGAACATCCGACTTGTCCGTCGGAGTAGTCGAGTGCAAATAGTGATCAGCACCGGCGGTACCGGATCGTCGGTCAGTTCGTTAAGCCCTCGTTTTATTTTCGTTCCCCACGAGTCGTTCCGTGCGTCGTGACATCGCCGAGGGGTGCCAGCTGTCCCGCACGCACGCGGCTGCACCTCACGTATTTTCCCGATAATCCTATTACATTTCATTAACGTGTATTCAGTTTTCCCCTCCCTCCCTTCCGTGACGCTATTTCTCGTTTTTGTTTAATTTTTTATTTCTATGTCGCGGCAAAAAAAAATAAAATAAAATAAAATAAAAAAAGATACACCACAGTCGCACTGTATTCGATAATGAAGTCGAAGAATGATTCGCTTGTCGCATAACTGATAATCGGTTTCGGCGTTACGCAAAATGCGCCGCGGTGTCGTTTCCGGCACGGAAAACAAGCCGCGAAAGAATTAACCTCCGAAAGAACGGCGTCGGGAAATTACCCCGGATGGGGGTCGGCGTGCTAAAAAGCTCTCTTACACCGCGTGTCTTCTAGTCAGCACCGCCGCCGGGATCTGCATAATTTTACACGGCGAGCGAGCGAGCAACGCTACACCATCGCGCTTGTTTTGCGCGCGCGAGCGCGACCATTTTTGCATTAACCGGTGCAAGCCGCCCGGCGGAAAACAAAAACGATGCCCGGGAGAATTTTTACGATTATCATAAACACGGGGAGTGCAATCGTAAATATGAGTCGCAATAACGCGGAGCCCCGACATTCGCCGTGGAAAAGGAATTACCGCATGCATTTATCGGCGATCATCTTTCCCGGACACGTCGGCGTTGTAATGTAAATCCGCGCGCTTCGATTCGACAAACAAATTACCGCCTCCGACGCGATATTGACAGTCTCGAATAACTCTTAGAAACGCATCACGTTAAAGAAAGTATCGCATCCGCATCGGGAAGTATCGCCGTTATTATTAAGAATTTATCATTCGCTCGCGAAATACGGAGTTAAAAAAGGGAGTTCCACGTGTCGGGATTTGTTTACTAAAATTTTTGTGTTAATTTAATATAAAGCCGATATGTCAAAAAGTACAATAACAAATAATATGCAAGAAAATAACGCAAAACTCAACATTTAATCAAAGGGCGAAGTTTATATAATAATTAACTATGGTTATTAAATGTTAAAAGTCTGTGTTAATTAAATTAAATCCTTTTGATAAATAAATTTAATATTGATAAATGTATAATGTTAAATACAACTAAAATGTAATATTATTTTAATATTTTATATTTAAATACGTAGTTGTTAATGGTTGTGATAAAAATACAATATTATACATATATAAATTGATACATTTAACAGAAACGAATTAATATATACAAATCAGTGACTTCTAATTATTTAATAAAATTGAATTAAAAAATCTTGTTAATTATTAACACAACAAATATGTCAACTGAATAAAGTATTAACTCCAAGCCTAAGCAAAAAAAATTTTTATGTCAAATTAAAATAAATAAAAACAAGAAAAAAATTAAATTTTTTTAAAAATGAATTAAGCGCAGATGCAAAATATTCTTTACTACGTTTCTCGCCCGGTGCGCGTTGTTAGCTTTTCAATGCCTTGTCTCGAATCGATGAGAATACAAAAGCGATACGAACAACGGTCGCGGATACGGACCGTTTCTTTCGAAGAAAGTGCTCCAACGAGCGGAAGAGGCGATAGTCCGAGAGAACAAGGGGAATGGGATAGAATTCACCGTGCCAAATCGACGATTTTTTGTTTCGCGACGGGAAACCTTAGTGGATCTTTCCGAGACCAGGATGCTTCTTCTTTATTATTATATTTCTTTTTTTTTTTTTTTTAAGGAGTGTAGGTCAAGTTGGATACAATAACCGTCCGTCACGATTGCTTCGGCACTGAAAAAACTGCCGCCGTCGCGCAAAACGACAGTTGCCTTTTTGACGTATTCAATACCATTTGTCACTTATAACAAACTGCATTTTATTTATGCATTTCCGGGACGGCGTGAGAGGAAGAGAGAGGGGACAAAAAGGGTACCTGCCCGGTTTAAGATATGAATTATTATTTTATTGCGGTGATTATTGGAGCAAAGGTTATTACTTTTTAATTGTACGTTTTCAATTGGTTTTTAATTGAATTATAGATATATTTCAACGCGGGGAATCCCCTTTATTGCAACGCAAAACCGTTATTACCTCTTCTTTGCGTTTCTCTCTTTATTATTTCGGCTCGTTTACGTTGGAATAACGCATATAAATTATGCCGCCATTCCGCGGTAAATTATCGATTTTACAGTATTCATGCCTACGTACATAATTACATGGATCGCAGTATTGTTGGCTGGTTATTGCCGGCGTGTAGTATTTGTCAATGGCGTAATCGGGATCGGAAAAATGTTGAGGGAGAGAAGAGAGGAGCCGGCTGCGTGGTTCTAAGGGTCGCGTCGACGCGCGACAAGCGAAGGGCGGGAAGGGCCCTGAGGGGGGGGAGGGGAACCGCCAAGAGGGATCACGCTCGCCCCACGTTGATCGAAATGAAATTTATGTTACAATATTGACCGGTTGTTTCGTCCCGTCCCGTTTCCCGCGTTCGCATGAGCGTCGCACGCACGGCACGCATGTCGAAAAAAAAAAAAAAAATCTGCAAGAAATTAAAAATCGCGATCCGCTTTCAGTGCCAGCCGTGCACCGATAAAGCGCGACGTTTGTTTGCGTGTGCGTGTGTGCTTTTTTCGTTTAAACAATTAATTCATATTGCGCTGTTAATCTTTTAACGTTACACGTACAACGCGCGTTCGCGGGAATTCACAAATTAATTTCGTAAAAATAAATTCCATTACTGTATTGGGGGTGCTTTTATAATTTCCCGTTATGTTTAATTTAATTTATAGAGAGAGAGTGGGCAAACTATCGTCTCGATTACAATGTGAGCACGAGTGCGTTGGGAAATACATATTTTTCGGGCAAACAGCGTGTCCCTAGGCGAATATTGTAATATACATTTTTAAAGTAATTAAGCTGAAATTTTCACGCGCCGGCGAGGGAGAGAGAAAATCGATGGGACAATCGTCACGTAGCGAACATGATGATTAGCATTTCGCGGATTTAATTTTACAATTAACAATTAACTTCTCCGTTCGTAAGCGAAGGTATTTCAATTTTTATTACGTTCTAAAGAACTGGCGCGCGTTTTTACGATCAAGATTGGCTGCGATTTCCCGCCTGCCGGCGCCTATGCATCTTGGATCACGCTGGCTGCCATCCATATATGCATATGTGGTGGATACAATATGCGACGTTCGTAGGGTTCGCATAGATGTGAGTTGCATAGACCCGGCAAGTCGGCACGTGACCGGGCGGATGAGGCGAGAGATGAGAAAAGAGAGAGAGCGAGGGATGCTGGGCCTTCGTTTCGCGAGGGGAGTCGAGCTTTCGCGTTTCTCGTAGTTCGACGAGAGTCGTTCCCGAAGGGAGCAACGCGGCAGGGGTGCCCCACTCGTGAAAACCAAAGTGGGATTCTGCGGGGTGTTACAGCCTGTTTTACGATATTAAATCACGCCGCGCGGCAGCTTTTCCCCCTCCCTCCCCCTCCCCCTTCGTGGGTCTGTAAACTTGTTTCGCCGGCGACGAGGCACGAGCTGAAACGCAGCGTGATACAATAGGCGGCTACTCGAGAGCGCCAGGGTGAGCGAGGGAGAGAGAGGGTCCCACAAAGTGACACCCTCAGCCTAAGCAAATTGATTCCATTTGCATAGCGCGAGCCTATTGTGCACCTAGCGCGGCCGTGTCGCACACGGCGGCCACGTAAACGTCAAAATGCACATGCATCACTCTCGAACGCGCTCGCGATAACGGCCGAGCGTCGGATAACTTTAATTCCCGGAAGCCCCCTCGTCCGCGCGCGAAACAATGGCCCTGGCGCCGGCAAGAAAGAGCACCCTATTGTAGACACCTCTGGATCGCATTAGCATATAAGCCGAACAACTTGAAAGCGTCACATTGAAATGAATCTCGGCGCGGTGGGAGATTACGCCCAGCTATTATTTGACGGAAAAGCAAAGCGCCGCGTTCGCGTTCTCCGAGCTCGCCGCTCTGACTTCCGCCGATTCCGCGTAAGTTTTTTCTTTTTTTAAAATATTTATTTCTATTATTTTTTATTTCTAAAGAAAATTAAGCGCGTCGAGGTTCGCGAAGTATCGCCGAAAGGTCAACAGGTAGTTTTATTGCGTTTATTGCGCTCTTTTTCTCGGAATTCCCTTTTTTTTTTTTATTTTTTTCCTTTTCCACGGCGAAACCTGCAGAACCCTCGAACTTCATGTAAAATAGCGGAGATCGGCGGGCCAACTTCCGCGGCGGATCGCGCGAAGTTTCGAAATACTGCGCCGCGGAGTTACGGGCCAGCCTCATTGTGCCGCCCGCAATATTATACACGGGGAAATTATTTCTAACAATGCGCGCGGAACAAAATAATATTTTGAATAGTAGAATTAATACATTAACGGGCGCGTGTTATCCGGAAAGTTACATCGGAATTAGTCTGCGCGATGGCCGGAGGATATCGCGGAAGCCGACCGAAATTCGCCGCGAGACGGGGCTCGCCGAAAATTCGTCTCTCGCGCCGAGAGACAAATAGTTACTTTCGATTGAGCGTAATTTATTTTCGTGTCACCCATTATTATTATACCAACTGTGAATTATATTAAAATTGTCGATAAATATAATAAACTCAATTTTTTGTACAGTTTGCTTCATCATATTTCTCGTTAAAAATGTAATAAAATTGTGATCGGACCCGGAAGCAGCTACATTCTTTTCTGAATACAGTCAACTGCGAATAATTCAAAGGATTTTTCAGTTCCTGTTTTCTTTTCTTTTTTTTTTATACTTTTTTTCTATTTTTCTTTATTAAAAGGAAAGAGAAAAGAGACGCTTGAAATCATTTCCAGCTTCGAATCATTTACGTTGACCGCGTCCCAAATGTCTCCGGGTGAAAATGCAGAGCCCCGATTTTTCCGCGACGCGTGTTTCCCAAACGAGGTGCCGCAGGTCGCGCAGCAAAGCGTTTGCCCATCCGAATGAGAGCGATGGAAGGCGTCGATAACAATCGCTCGCTCCGACCTGGACCGGGGATTCTGCGACTCTCGTAACGAGAAATATCGACCGAATAACGATCGTCGCGCAGCTTTCTTGTTACACGTTGCATAATATATATCGGCGATCGTTATTCGGTCGATATTCCCCGCTCGCTCGCTACAGAATCCCTGGGTCCCCTTTCGACCTCGAGGCACGTAACGATCGCACGGTCCGCCGCGCCTCCGCCGGTCCTTCTCGCTGCGAACGGGCGCTTTATGCGAGACGTGCGCGACGACGCGCGAATCGAACGTGATATTAGCGACAGCGACGTGCGTCCTCCGTCTCCGCGCGTAGCCTCGATTTGAAATTGCACGCGCGACAGGGCGCCGACGGGCGAAGGGCCTCCCTTTGAGCCTGGCACGCTCGTCTCTTCGACATCTAATCGCGCGGGAACGCGATCAACTGCGATGTCCCGCCGCGCTCGCGGGGCGCGTCACACGTCTCTGCAACTCTGCGTTTCCATTAGCCTCCGTTTGTAATTTTCGCCGCGATCCCGCGTGACGGATTCGTCGATCCACGGCGGCCGGGAAGCGACGATCGGCCGCCGCTTCCGTTTGCTCTACCGCGCGACATCGCCGAGCGAAACGGGAAAAACGCGACGGAATTTCGCGATGATAAAACACCGTCAAAGTTACGATTTTTTTCCCCCTTTCTTTTTTTTTAATTTTTTTTTTTTTTTTTATCACGCACGCGACGACGCGAGAAGTTACAGTTTATCGGCTCTGCCTAATCTCCGAGTTGCGGCACGAAACGCCGCATCGCATGCACGTGTCGATATATAGTTGTCGAGCACATCGGCAGCAACTGTTTTTATTTTTAGCCAGGAATTGCAAAGCGCACGCTTGTAATTGTGGTTTGACAGTTCTAAACGATAATGTTATCGTTCATCGACGCTTCGATAGCATCTTTGGAGTTACCGTTCCGTATTAATGCCCGGGTTGAATTATTTATGGGTATTTGATAGGGGAGAATTAGAGAGTTAAGCGTGTTACGTGTTTTCCGAACTTTCTCACGTTGATATTAATTTTACCGGCTGTGCCGCGCAAAATTATGCGATTGGAGTAGCTAATGCGCGTTAAAGTCGATAGGTATAACTGAAAAATACAATTACTTTTCCGCGTGTGGCAAAGGCTCCGCCGCTTGCGTAACGTAGTGCGTAACGCGAGGGGCGAGGGGCACCGACTGAGGTGTACGGGAGGGCGTGACGTCAATCGTACGAGGCACGTACATCGTGCCCTCGCTTGGGCGCTCGACCTTGTTTATGAAACCTCACCCCTTCGAATTATAACGCATTTTAAAGGAATTTTTCCGATTATCATGGCAGAATGTTAGGTCGAATATTATTCCGCTGTATCGTGAATCTCTAATGTAACTGCTGGATATGTTCCGATTGTACGATTAAATTAATAATTTCCAGCTTATGTTAACGTTTTAAATTAAAAAAAAATCGTCAGGTAAAATATTACAAATGAATATGCGAATGTATAATTATATATTAATTACATTTGAAGAAATAAAACGTTTGAAATGCCACGTAAGATGCGCGCATCTGTAATTTATCGCTGAAAATTATTATATGTAAAACGGGGTTTTTTTTTCTTTTTTTTTATAATGTAAACGTAAATACCGTACTTTTTAATGTTTAATTTTATTAGGCTACGTGTAGAATTGTGAGATTTTTTTATATTCACGCGATTAATAATGAAATTTGTTTAACTGTTATCGGGTAATATCTATGAAAGTTTTTCACAATGTAATGTTATGTCATTAGAGCACGTAATTTACACATAATTTCTTTTATTCGTACAACACGTGTGCCTTCTTTACGATCATTTCACGCGCATTGAAATAAAAATACAGTTACTTTTGGATACAATTACAATTTTTTAATGTTTTCGATGGTAATTATATCGAGTCAATTACGCGTATAAAATTCTACCGTTAAAAATATAAAAATTGTGGTTTCGTCCAGAAGTAAATGTATATTCTTTTCTCAGTGCGAGATTGTGCCGCCGTTGTGGAAATGGATATGGAATTTCGTCCCCGTCGATTTCATTTGGCAATAACGCATGCACGCCGCGCCCGACATTCCCTCGGTCGGATTTAATCTGTCGGCGTAACAAACCCGATTGACATGCGGCAATTTGTCCCGCGTAGGATCAGCCGCGAAATGAAATTATTAAATTTGAGATTGCACCGAGTGTTTTTTGCTTACGCGATCGGCGTGCGGTTATTAAGCGCGGAAAAACGCCCGGTCGCTGGACGCGGGGTGAAATTACGCGATCGTACCTTTCGATCGCGTTGTAAACTCTCATCCGCGTGTCGCGATTGCGGGCTTTAAACCCCGCTGGAACGAAGACGGGTGCGACACGTTGGCTCGGCGCGTAGCGCGAAGTAAAATTGAAAATGCAAATTTAATCCTTAATACCCGCGAAAGTTATCTTAAAGTCTGTCACTTGGAACGCATTCGGCTATACATTTGTCTGGGAAATATTCGCATCTTGCCGCTGAATCGGTTTCCCCCTCCCGCCTCCCGCTGCCGTGAATGTAAAAGTGTCTATGTGTCCAGCTGGATCAACTTCATTTATAATCCATTTGTCGTCCCGCGCTCCACTTGCTCCTCGAAGTTCACGTCGAGATCGCTGGCGAGCTAGCTGATTTACACCGCGCGCAGTTTCGGCGTAATGTTACAGCTGATATCCCCCAGAGACGACATCGACGGTATTAACGAGCGAATTGTAATTCATTTTAGTCTTTCCCCTTTCCACGAATACCCGCCGCTTTCCATTTACACGAAAACTCGGATAATTCTCGTCTGTGACGTTGCCCCACTTTTGCCGCCCTGCTCTTCCTCGCTCAGGCGACGAACAAAGACAGAACGACGTTACGAAAATTACCTGAGTTCCGATGAAAAGCGCAGTTTTATTCGCGAACCACCCTCGGCTTCTAGTTCCGAGCCCTTCGCTCGAAATTACGCGGCGACGTTCGCGTCGAAGGGCGCCATCGCGACGCGGAAGTTTTACCGTCGGCTTCGACTTTATGCCTTAACGCGATCAAGTCGAGTGTCGGCGTAAAATTGGGATCGTAACGTTGCCGTCCGCGTTTTCGAATGCGCAAATGACCGTGGGAGTTACTCGTCGCTCGAATTGCGGATAACATTTACATTTTAGGTGACGGAGGGAATTTGTGGGATTTTCTTTTGATTCTCGAGAAAGTACTTTTTTTTTTTTTAATTAACAATTCGCCAACTCGATTAACCCCAAATAAAAAGCTGGAAATTTATTTTAAACGTGAAAAATTGAGCATTGATTGCATATTTTGGCATTAATATATAAAAATATAAAATTTTTAACTTGAGTTAATTACTTTAGTTTATGAACAATTCACATGTAATGCACGGTTAACTCTTTCTGTAATTTTTTTCTTTTTTTTCTTTTTTAATTTTTTTTTACATACATACAATTCATTTTTTATATTTTATTAATTATTTTATTTTAGTCGATAAAGAAATAAAAAGGTAAAATAGTATCGTGAAAATTCGATACGCAATTTATGGTATAATAATACAATTTCTACGTGGATGTATGAATTCACGTATGCGCGAAATATATGTATTAGATACCTTGGATCAAAAAAATGCAGTGCATTGAACGTGCTTTTTTACATTTTTATTATTATTTTTTTCAAGCTAACAATAGAACAAAATTGAGGCAGAATTTATTTCTTTACCGAAAGAGAATTTTTTTTAGAATCTTATTTACGTATATCACGTTTCTTTTCGCGGCACGGGGTTGTGTCCTTTTTTTTTTCAATCGGCACTCGCGATTAGCGAGTCCTCGCTGCATTTATCGAGTTTCGCGCGGTATCTGAAATTCAATTGTCATTCCACTTTCCCCGCAAAGGCGCGAACACCGACTGTGCAAACATCGGCCGATATGGCGGGTATAATTCCTCGATTTTTGCGAGGCGCGCGCGCGCGCCCGACGGCTCGGTCTTTGAACGAAAGCCGCTCCAGTTTTCAAACAAAGGAGCCACTCGTGCGAAATCGCGGAGAAAAAAAGAAAAAAAAGGTCGATTGGAATAGAGCGTGTGGCGTCAAGTCACTCCGGCCGCCGAAAAACCTCGCGAACCCTCGCCGATTCAGGGGGAGGGCCTCGGTCTATTTGGTGACACACGAGTCGTCGCACACAATCGCTAGATCTGTCATTTTTCAACGTCCAGTCAACGACACGGACAGAACGTGTCGACTCGTGTCCCTAAATGGAGAGCATCCAGCGCCTCGTTCGTTTCACGGTTTTCCGCGACACGAATGGCTTTCCATTTACATCAAAACTCAGGTAATCCTCACTTGTGGCCGTCGCTCTGCCTTTCCGCGACGTTTGTCGAGCGAACGAAGACAGAGCTTCGGTGTAAATGGTAGGCGGGTTCGGCGCGATGGCGCAACGGAGGATTACGCAGAATGATTCCACTTTCCTCCCCGAGTTTGAAACTGATCCGCGAAACGGACGGCGAAGCCGGGAAGCATTAACTTTCCCGTGCTGTAAGTCGCGAATCGAGGGGGCGGACCGTTGCCGCCACCCTTTCCTCTTGTTCGCGATTAAATCATAATTCCCGAGGGATCCTTTTCCGCGAGCCGCTTCCGGCAGAACGACAAGGGCCGCGGTATTGCGTTGCGAATATAATTGAGTTGAGTGTGATTCACAAAGACCCCTTTATCTTCAATTTTCGTCTCGGAAGGGTTTTTTTTATTTTTTAGGTTCTTGGTTTTGTTAACGTTCTTGTAATTATTATAATTATGTTGTTCTTACAGGCGAGGTATAATAATCTTTTTTTTTTATTTTATGTTTAATTGAAATGTTAGAAACATTTTCCAAATTATAGGAATAACGTAACTTATTTCTACGTTGTAGATGAAAAAAAAAAAGAATATACCGCAAAAAGAGCATTTGCCGTGAAATTTGCGTTACTCGGATTAACAATTACATTTCTACCCTCCGATAAATATATTCTAGCATACTGCTTCGGTTTTTCGCGCTGCGTATCGCGTAATGAATACGTTAATCGCCTCAGCCGGCGCAGGTCCTTTGTGTTTCTTCATTCGACGCACCGAGTAGCAATTCTATTTATCAATCCCTCCTCGTTTCTCCTCCCTTCGCGAGTTCCTCTCCCGGAACCCTTGTCGAAATTAAATTCTACTCTTTCACGCTTCCCCTGTCTCGTTCCGAATTACTTCCCTCTTCCTTTCCCCTTTCTCCCCTCCGGTCTGTTCTCTTCCACCACGCGGATAAAAACTTGGGCGCTTCTTCATTCGTGAAATCCCTGATCGAATTATCTCGTTACGCGTTTATCCCTTTACAAAACTCACGAATTAATTCTGATACGCGCCTGCATCGCAAAATGACGCGTCTCGTTCCCGATTTCGTCTCTTTTCGCGGCACCTAGCAAGTTCGGAGGAGAGTTACTTTCGTAAATTAGAGCTCGCTTTCATCTGCGTTCGAAGGGGAGGGCCTTTGTGGTCGTCGCAAATTATGGCCGGTGAAAGACGGCGCTTTTATCCGAAAGCAGGCGCCTGTGCGGATATTTTTCGCGAGGTACGGGGAAAGGGCCGCTCCTCGATGGCGAGAACGAAGCGAAAGCAAACGCGAAACGTTATTAATCTCCGTGGAGTAATCCGAAACACACCGGAGTGAATAAAGAGAGCGTTCCTCGGTGAGAGGGAGTGTTTGTCCGCGGTCCGTGTGCGATGCAACTTTTACCAACACATCGCGCATTTTGCCTCCACTAATTATTTGTCTCATTTTGTTTTCAGGTGAGTACGAATGATCTCCGCCAGTAGCCTGGATCCGGATTTATTATTTACGACCGGGTGGCTGACGTCAAAAACAGCTCCTGACGAAACGGACGCGGTAATTAAAATATACGACAGAATAAATACTGAATTTTATATAACGCTGGGTAGGGGGAAGGGTGTTTCCCCCTTCGCCTCGTTGTTTTTCCTTCGAGCGCCACGCGATTGCACTTCGGCCGTGAACGCGCGACGCATTAATTTATTAACGTGAATCGCGAAATCAACTAATCGCGGCCGCGCGAGCGATCATTATGTGCGCGTATTTATTACACGCGCTAATTACGCACGTCACGAGTCAGCCGTAAGTTCGCAGGGCGAAAAGCGGCCCCAGGGGGGGTGGGAGGGGAGGAGGGATTATTTTCCCGTCGACGAGCCATCGCGGCGATAATTCGCATTTTCCTCGGTATTAAGGTTCAAACCGTTTGATCGCGAGCTGTAAAGCGATTAATAGCAATTAATGACCGCCTGTCGAAATAAATCACTCTTATCGCTACGCGAGGCAACCCAATCTGTTTCTCGTCGCGATAAAAAGCAGCTGGATGAGTCAACGAGCGTGAATTGATTATCGCCCATCTTTCTGCTCGTGTCTTATCAAGGCGACAAGTTTTCTTTGAGCTTGAATCACGCGGCATGCTAAATCGGAGAAAATGCGCGTTAAATGAATGAAGCACCGTGAAAAAGAAGAATGATTTGAGCTATTAATGACGCTCGGATCAAGCGAATAATATTAGTTACATATTTATGTTATACAATTGATCGAATAATAGTAATAATAATTATTAATTACGTAATTACGTTATACAATTAGGCGAATTATAATATTATCTCTTTCCGATCCGCAGACGCGCACTGCCAATTCTCGTTTCGCCTGAATTTTCTTTTATTTCGAATTTGCGGTGTCGGTAAACGGAACTGAATCGTTTCGGGGGTTCTTGGAGCATCGAGCACGTCTTTCGCGTCCTCGGGCCCTTCTTTCTTTTGATATATACGGTAGCGGCCGTTACAGACGCAATCCCGCGGGTCGATAGTTGAAAAAGGAGCACGTATAAAGGAGGATATATTCTGCCGTAGCAATTTAATGACGCTCCTGCCAGCCGCGCGGCCTTTATAATAATAAGCGTCCTTTTAATAATGAGTGAACCGAGAAAATTGCCTCTATCGTTATCAGCGAAAGCTCCGCCTTGCGGACGCTTTTACTTCGGCATGAAATCATTATCGGCGCGAAAATATTTCACGCGCCGTCTGTGTGCGTTTGGAAACAAGGCGATAATGGCTCTTAATTTTTAAACAACGCGCCGGGAAACATTTATACATTCGTTAGCACGGATTTGCGAAGGCGACACCGAGCCGCGGCTCGTATTTATTGCAACGCGGTGGAAAATTTATAAATTATTGAGACACTCGGGCTCGATTTTCGACGAGTCCGTAGCTCTCGATAGATTAAACAAACAGCCTCACGCGTGTGCGGCACACACGTTTGAATGCCGCGCTTAAATTTCGTATCCGGTGGAAATATGTCGCGCGCGATAAAGCTCGCTCGATTTGTCCCGTGATGACGTATACAGGGCGCATTCCGTCTCTTGAAATTTTCAAACCTCTTCCGCGAGGCTTTATACGCGATATTGCCCACGAAAATGGTGCCCATATTTCGAGATGGTCTTAAATAAGGGATGGCGGTAACCTTACTCGCAAATCCACGGCGAGGATGCTGCCCCGTCGCCCCGTAAATTCTATGAAACCAAGACGCGGGGGAGGACCGACGATCTTCATATTGCCAGAAATTACCCAAATCGCCATTCTAAAAACGTTTTCCGCTTTGAAAAGCTGCCAAGTCCTGTTACATCTTTGTATATCTCTCCCGCTGTACATACTTCGTATTACGCGGTGAAAAATATTTTGTGCTCGCGTGGAAATTTTTCTGCAGCGGAAAAAACTTTTTTTTATTAAACGTCGAACTTTTCTGCGTTAAATTAATATTAACTGTTCGGTTATTAAATATTACATTTTTTTTGCGTTAATTTTTTTACGTATTATTCGCGTTGTCTTTTATATATCTGCTTTATGTTAAATTATATAAAAATTTGAATAGACAAATCGGGACATAAAACGCGTTAAATTTAATCAAACATTTTTTCTTTTTTTTTTTATTGTGTATCTTTTTCTTTTACCGCACATCCGAGCTTTCCCTGGTGAATCCTAGACTCGATCACGTTAATTCAAGTCGATCAGTTTTGCTTTCGAGATTTATCCTGAACTTCGGATGGGATCCTCAACATGGAGAAGAGATCCTGATTTACTCGCTCGAAGGCCTTCCGCTTTCGAAGGAAATTTCCTCTACGGCGATTTTACTTCGTTCTTGCCCAACGATCTTCTCGTTCCGAGTCGGCTTACTGCGCTCGGTCACGGCTCTTATTGCTCCTCTAGTCTGCACAATTAAGTAGGACTTTCCCCGATTTTTCTTTTCTTCCTTTTTTTCTTTTTTGGTTTATCCGCTCCTTTATTACCGTAACTTTTTTCCTTAATTTTGCGCTTCAGATATATTTTGCTATCGATCGCGGGACGGGCGGATTTCGAGGATAATACCGAATATTACGTAATGCTCCCCCAGTCATCCCGAAGGAGAGTAATTTCAACATCCCCATGTCAGTCGTGCCTCGCCCGACTTCATTGAACGCCGAGCTTCACGCGAGGCGGATCCGAAGCTATTATACAGCGTCTGATCCCCAGTTTAAGCTCGCGGATGTAATCGCGGGAAATGGGCATTGGCGGAGGGCTCGATCTGATAATCGTGCCGCGGGTCTGCACGTTCGTGCACACGTATTCCACCCGCAGGCTCCGCGCATCGCGGCGGAAGTGTGCCGGCTCGCAAGCGCACGATAATTGCCACGTGGAAACGTCAGTTCGTCTCGGGGTGTGCGCGATTACGTGTTGCGGAGCGTGTTTTTCTTTTTTTTTTATTTTTTTTATCCCACAGCCCGGACACACCGGCAAGCGGACCGCGGGCGAGAAATTACAACGTGTTCGCCGCGAAGAAACGGCTCGTGTTCGCGCAACTAAGCGTCGTCCGGTTCCGTTTTGTACGATCGGAAGTTTCTCTGACCGAAAGAAAAAAAAAAATTTATATAGTCACTTTTGGACTCGACTACATTTATTATTAGACATATAAAATTATGGTTGAGTTCCACGCAATTGTATTTTTCTCTCGCCGTGCGAAAATTGCGTCTCCTCGCGAAGCGCTCCACGGTTTTTGCGCTTCCGGATAAATGCAAGTCCCGTAAGCGTCCGGCATTTTTGCACACGCTGTTCCCCACGAAATCCACTTTCCCACCGTTACGTCGATCGCCAATCGCGCGTCCATTATTGTTCCCGAAATCCGTGGAAATCCGCGGCGCCGCGTTATCACAATGCGGCGTTTTTGCGCGCAATCTCCTCCCCAGCTCCCCCCTTGTTTTATTTTTCCCACCTGGAGCAGCGACGGGTGCTTTTTTGCGGCCGTTGCAAATAAACTATTATTGCGTATTAATTTTACAGCCACACCGACATGAAGACCGGCGACGAATCTCAGCTTTCCCGGCCGCGTTTCATCGTCTCGTACCGATAAAAAGAAAAACCGTCGCGAAAACTGCAACGGCAGGACTCCCTTTTTTGTAAATTGCATTTTTGTTACACTCTCCGACGTGCTCGTAAATTTTCTATTTATTTTTTTTCTTTTTTCCTTTTTTTTTCCGTCGGGGAAAAAAAACCGAGATAAACAACGGAAACGAGCGGCGAATACCAATGCTCGACAAAGTGCGCGTTCCCTTTGGCCCCCTTTCGCGCCCTCGTTCGTTCATTTTTCTCCGACAGGTACTTTCAGCGGAACATACCCGGAATTATGTGCACGCGGGATGCAAATGTCGACCCTTGTCCGGTTCACCCTCTTCCCTACGCTCGCGCGCGTACACACGTGCGCGTGTCGCTCCGGCATTCCTGGACGTCACGCTTCTCTTCGTGTCAGGGAAATAAAAGTGACGCGAGAAGGGTAAAAACGGAGGCGAGACCGCTACCGGCGGCGGCACGCGTGGCGTTAAAAATAGGGGCGGCCGTGTCTGAAAGGGGCTGAAAGCTCTGACCCGTTAAGCCGACCCACGGGGTCACGGGACGTTATCTGCGTCTTAATGCTACGCTATTTAAGTAATCCGCGAGATAACGATCTATCTCGTCGAGCTGGTTAATGTCAGACTGATGCCGGGCATAACGGCGGCAACCATCAGTCTTGAATACGAGGGAAGGAAATATAAAAAAAAAAAAAAAAAAAAAAAAAAAAAAAAAGTTGGCCTCTTCCACGAGTCTTTTTAACTATCATTAGCCCTCAAACGGAATACTAAGTCACAGCATCCCAACAGAGTTTTCAAATGTTAAAATTTTCTGACATTTTTGTTTCTCTTTATTAATGTTTGTCGTGTTTTTATTAATATTTGGCGTATCAATTAAAAAGAAAGCTTGAAAATTAATGTATTAGTTCTCGAAATGTAAATGAGAAAAAAGTTTAGTGCTTTTTATTTTTTTTCTTTATTTTTTATTTTTTTTTTAATTTTTTTATTTTTGTGAAGAATTCAGTCTTGAGTATATCAGAAGAATTTTTACCTTATACATGAACGAAAAAATGGTTGCGTTATTTCGAATACATACGTACATAACTTTTAATCTAAAACCAACGTTCTCAATTTGAAAAAAGTTGGATTTTTTATTCCGATTAAAACCTTCGGCTGTTTGTAATTAAAGGAGTTCACAAAGCACGCTGTTTATCGACGTCGCGTCGTCGTGGTAGCAGGTTATTTAAAAAATCATGTACTTTTAGTCGAAGTATTTTAACGCGGCGTATTAATGAAGGATTTTATATGAAGCTGCAAAAATGTTTATTATTGCGAGCATAATGAGCAAAAGCAACGCGACGACCGTTGTTTGTCCGTTTTGCAAAATTATTTTGCGACAAAATTGAATAACGAACGCGACTTTTTTCGGAGAGTCGCGCAAAAAGCGTGCGCGCTGCTTTTTAAAAAATGTTTTCGTAATGTTGTATCGCGCTCAAAGCGCCGCGAGACGTAATGCTGTAATTTCGCGAGGTCCGGCGTGTGTTTTACGTAGCGCGCCGCATGGACGACATTGGAAAAATTCGCTGGGAGATTTACGCGTGACGTGCCGCGATTCGAGCCGCTCGAGCGCTTAATTTCGCGGCGGATAGCGCGACAATTTGAAGCCGGGTCCATACCGGAGGACGATGTAAAATGGAAATGCGATTGGCCGGCGCAATAAACGGGCGCCGATAAGCGACACGATTCCCGGACGTCTCCGCCGTCTTTCTCGCTGTTGCCCGCCGCGTGTTTTATATTTTCTCGAGCCCGCGGCTCCGCAAAGGGACGTCCGGTCGCGTATTTACGCTGGGGCTGCATTTACGGGTGGTACTTGCGATTCGCTTCGGAAAAAAGTGAGGGGGAAAAAAAAAAATGAAGAGAGAACAGAGAGCTTTTCGCGTCGCGAGGAAACGAGAAAACGCGCCTGCCGGATGGCGTGCTTGCGTTCGACTCGCTTTTCGCGTCGCGAGCGCGGGAAAATGGGCTGAAAAGGGGGATAAAAAAATAACACACCCATGTCGCGGAGTACGTTTTGCCGGTCGGCCTCGGAAAAACGTGCGGAATTATAAAGGAACGGGAATTAACTCGCCCTCGCCGTGTGCGTGACGTCCGTCGACACGAAAAAGGGAGAAAGAGAGAGGTCGGATCGCGGCCGCGCGACGCGACGAAAGGGCTCTGAAAAGGGAGCCATGCGTTCCGGGGACCACGCTCTAAAGTTAGAGATGTGTACGCAGTGTAAAGCTAACGGGACAAGGGGGAAACGGGAAGATTCCTTTGAGGGCCGTGATGAAACTCGAGCCGCGCAAAACCCGCACCCGCATGTGCGGGGTTTATCAGCTGAACGCTATCTGAAAGACGCGCGCCGACCTTTCGATGTTAACGTCGTCTCCCGTAACGTCTCTCGCAACGTTTCTGACAGGGAAAGAGACTATTTTTCTCTCTTTTTTTTTTTTTTTTTTGTTTTCCCTTCCGACCGCGCCGGTAGTCGCAATACGTAATCGGTGGCTCATCCGAAGACTCTTGACGACGTTCAACCGTTTAAAGCGAGGGAGAAAAAAGGAGCAAGAAGACGCGCGTCCGTCGTTCGCGACCGCGAGATTACGTAATATGGCGATATGGAAATGCGAGGCGAACGTGGGATCACGATCTTTTTCCGCGTCGATGCGGACGGAAAGAGTAATGAGGTGAACGATGTATCGACTGATCTTCGCCTACCGCGCGCTCGGCGCAGGATGAGAAAAAGGGGCAGGCGCGAGCCGGGAAGAGAAACGAAAAGGGCGAAGCGGGAGCGGGCGTCGCGTCGTAAAGGCTTTCCCGAACAAATTACGAGCGGCGAACGGAGGGCGGTTTGAGTTACAGACACGCGCGGCCAGAAGCGCGGTGCTAAATATTAGAATAGAAAAGTGAGAGCGCTCCTTTGAGAGGCGTGCTTCACTGATGAAACTCGAGCACGAAAAGCAGCGGAATACTCGCCGCGGTTCGCCGGACCAGCGTTTTCCTTTCCAGTGCCGCGTTATAAGTCAGAGTCGCCCTGATGTGCGCCTATGTGTGCGCGCGCCTGTGTTTCTGTGCGCGTGCAATGCACCGACACGCACCCGAAAAGCCAAACGGGCGCTTCATCGTCGTGCAAAAGCCCTGCCCCGGAAATTCCGGTCCGACTCGCGGCAAAGCGCCTCGTTGCTTACGAATCGATTAACGCTACTCGCGCCGCACATCTACCGGAATGCCGTTTGCGAAACATACGTACATTCGTTGCCGCTCGCTGGTTTGGTACAATTGCTCGCATATCTCCGTATTTAGATTCCCGTGAGTCGCGCGAAACAAAGGACTCATTTTTTGCGAACGGCGCTTGGACCGAGGAATCGTTTTACCGTCGTGGATCGTCAATGCCCGACTTCACGAACGTCAATGGACCCTTGTCCCCGTTTCCTAAGATGAGCCGCGTCGTCTCTGGCGCGATTAAATGCGACTCCCCGATATCTCGCTCGTGTTCGGATGGGAATCTTATCGCCGGCGACTTATCGGCACCGGGCGATCTCTCCCGGCCGCCGCTATATCTCGCGTATCCGGTTCGTGTACCTTTCCCCGGGTCGGGGAAACCGCCGCTCCCTTCGCGCGTGGTGTCGGGAAAAGTATAGAGCAGCGCGCTAATAGCGGCCTGTAATTATAAGTTCACCCTCGCGCCCTCCCCTCTATCCGCAGCCTAGCCGGCGGCCCTATCATTCGGTTACCTTTTGCACTTTGATTACTACCTGCAGCACAAGCCGCCTTCTCCCTTCCGACCTGCACGTCACCGTTGGTCATCGTTGAACGCCACACCGTTGACCATCGACCGAATCATCAGGGGTCTCTTTGCGGGCGGCGCGCAACCCGCGAAATAGCACGATTCCCAGGAGGGAAGTGGCACGGGGGGATGAAAATGTATTCCGGTGCTCTCGGACGGGACCGGATGGCGATGAAATGGCGCGGCGCGAAAGAAATCCACGACGATTACGTCGGCCATTAATCCGATCGCGCTTTGTGGCTTTTCGGTCGAAAATCAAAAGTAGTGCTCGCTCTCGTGATTTTTTTTTTGATTTTTTTTATTTTTTTCAGTCTCTTTTCCTCCCCCCGAGCGCTCGAGCGAGACGCGAGTGGACGCGACTCGTTTCCGATCAATCGGTCCCGGTTTTGGAGCGCGAATAGCGTCACTCCGGGCACGGACCTTTTCACTCCGGCGGCAAGGGAGATCGCGGGGGATCGATAATAATTATGATCCACCCCGGGACCGCCTTTCGACGTTGGGGCATGTAAAGAATTAAGCGCGTTTTGCTCGGTCTATAGAATAATTATTGTCGGATATCGGCGCGCAAATGCACCGTTATATTGCCCGCAAATTGCATCGGCGATTCTCTAAGCATAAGCTATACCCTTCAATTGTACGTTCTGGATAACAATTGCTAGTCTCTCTTGTGTTTCTTCTCTTTTTTTTTCCCCCTCTTTCCTCTGTACTTCGCTCTTTCTCTCTTTAATATGTAAAATCGCGCGAGTGGATGGCGGTCAAACGCGGCAAGATACAAAAGGAATTCACGATGATTGCGCGAGTTATTTAATCCCGTTGCGAACGTTACATTTTTCATCGCCATCCTCGCGCTTTAAAGAGCAAATTGCGTATATTTTGCGCTCTCGAAAGCTCGCGGTGTTTATTTCCCCGCTTGTGTCAGCTGTAACGCACGGCGAGGGGCGCCGGGGACCCAGCAGTTCTGATTAACAGCGTAATCCGATCGCTCTTAATGATACGGACATTCGATAGCGTTGCGCGCGGTAATAAATTCCCGATCGCTTGACTGGCGATAATCACTTTTGAAGCTTTCCCCGCCGTTTTATTCGCGGGACACGTAAATAGGCTGGTTACGAGCCGTCACGACATTCATCGGCGAAATTAATGCAAAATGCCGGGCAGATGCGGTGCGCAAAAGAAAATTTCCTTATGGCGCTTTATCGAAGAGTTCAGCTACGAGGCGTTCACCCTTTTCTCGTTTGTCGCGACCGCAAAAGTACGTTCGAGGTTCGCCCACGCGAAACTTCCCCCGTCGACGTGTAGCTTGTGTGACTTTTATATTGTAAAAGCGATTTTATTATTTGCCCGTAGGTAATTGTCATTGTATACACTGAGAGGAAAATATATGTGTCGTTGTTTAAACCCATTTATACATTTTTTTAGAATTTTAAAATAATTGGAAGTACTACGTTTTATTAAAAAAAAAAAAAAGAAATTGTGAATATGATTAAGACAATTATAAATGTAATTAAGTTTATCGTATTTATCTTTGAAAATATAAAAATTTGGGTCGAAAAGTAACTATATATTTCTTTTCTTTCGGTGTTGATAGTTGATTTTACTGGTGACTTATGCAGGAAACATCCGTCGCGTTAGTTCGATCTGTCCGCGGAGGAGACGCGGCGAAAGAAGCGGGTGACGTTACCGCGTTAATTTCCCGCGACAATCGCGGCGACACCGACGTTTTAATTAGAACGACCGCCGTATTGAAACAACGTGCTCGCAAATAAGACCGGGACTCGCGCGTTTTCCACTTTCTCCTTGTTCCTCTCTGCTTTCTCGCGCCGCGACCCTTTCAATTAACCGCAATTTCGAGCAAGATCCGTGCTTAACGAGCCCGGCCGCGCGCGAAACAATACGCCGGGCGCGTCTGATCGAGCGAGTTAAAGCGACAAGAGAGGGCGGAATGTGGACCGCGGCGCTCATTCAACCTCGTTAAGATCCCGATCTCGCGTACCCCGATCTCGCGGGCATCGATCCGCCCGGCGGTTCGCCTTCGTCGTAAGCTGCATCCTCGTCGGACGCGAATAAACGGAATTCGCGTCACGCAACGCGGTCGCCCAAGAGAGGCGCGCTCGTAACGATCATTGACACGCGGCGAAGATAAGATACGGACGTAAATAGAATTGACGGCGGGGGACGTCTCGATTTTTGAGAGAGCGAGCGGCATCGTCGTCCCTCGAGAAGGCTGCGACTGCCGTGGGTAGATATGACCGATCGACGGGCGACCTCCAGATCTCGGCGCGTTTCTCCGCCTCGAATTGTCGAGGCATCGATCGTTCGCCTTCTCGCTATTTGCGGAATGTAAATATTACGATACTTACACGCGCAATTGGCGACGCCGGCTCGGACGTCGCGTAACAATTTTCCTCGCGCGACTACTCAGCGAAGTTATTAATTATTCCGCGCGGCTATTCTTCGCGGGGAGGAGACGACCGGGGAGAGAGAGAGAGCGGCGCAACTTGAGAATTTCAATTGCTACCCCGCGGAACTTGCAATTAGCCTCGCGACTATGGCCGTGCACGGTCGATTCGCGGCCCGTAAGTGGGATGTACCGGAGAGCGCCTACGTATTTGTAACGATTACACGCGGCGCCCGCAGTCGATACGCTGCGGTTGTAACCGGGGTGTTGCCCGGAACGAGTCCCGCAGTTGAATCCCTCGATTTTCCTCTGGTCGCTTGGAAAACGCCGCTTTTATTCACACGGTAAAACAATTTTAGTTTCCCCCGATTAGTATTTTGCATTCATTTACGCGAAGCAGGTGTGTTAAAAAGTAACGTTAATAGTACGTTGACTAAATTGCAATTTACTTCTATAATTATTTTAAAATTCAAACGTGGCATTTGATGAACATTGATGGAATCAAAATGCTTTTCTCGGAGTATTAGAAATATTCGAGAACTTCAAGGTACGCTCGGCTAATTTTATCTTAATCTTTTCTTCATCGGATATATTCGACGCGGCTCGATCGTTCTAAGTCAACGTGCAGAACGGACTGACGCCGGGGGTAACTCGCTCGCCCGAGATAAAAGTTTCGCGCAAAGTCGCGCGTGCGATTTTCGAGAGCCACCCTCCGTCACGTCCGCGCGCGCTCCTCGTACCTCTACGTTATTATCATGTCGTTCCGTTAGCTCGCACACCGAGACCTAGTTACACCACGTTCAATCTGCCGACTCGCGGATCCCGGGACGTCAATCCGGACGAGCGAGAGACGTTGTACACGCCGCAGCATCCCGCGCTGTAATTTCGCGGACGAGCGAGGACGAGATCTATCTCGATTTGATACACCGCGAAGAGTATATTTACTTTTGGACCCGGCCATAATTTTATCTCCTTTTTTTCCTTTTCTTTCAATGATTATTATACGGCTGAATAAATTTGCGTTACTAATTATATTTACTTCGTCTAATTATTAAATATAATTATTTCTCAATTATAAATATAATCGAGCCAGTGGAATATTTATCGTTGAAAGTGTTACAAAAATTATGCCTGGGTACGAAAGTAAGTGTAATCTTCTCGCAACATCTGATCGACTCGATTGCATTTATAATTTATTCGTTTGTCGTTTAGAAATATTAGGAAATTATTTTATCGGATTTGAAAGCGACTGTTGTATTCTACCAGTGTGGAATGATGGTTTTTGAGTCGGCCGATAGGTATATGTGCGCAGATACGGGTTACGTAGGTTACCAGCGGTATAAATGCCACGAGGACGAACCGAGGGCGCGCGGATATAACCGTATATCATTGTTCTGCGAAACTTCCGGGAGCCTCCTGGCACGTCCTGCCGCGTGATTTCGGCGGCCGAGCGTCGTCCACGTGTTTCAGTCCGTTGAACGAGAACTCGGGGTAGGAGCTACGGAGATTCGCGGTTAAAATACCCTTTTACAGTAGCACGAATCGGGCATCGCGTGCCGCCCTTCGATCTCGCATCGAACGACGATGCTGAGAACGAGAGGAAACGCGTGCACGAAAGGAAATAGAAATTTCCTTCTCCCTTTTTGCGAGGAAGGACCTCTGCTATTTTCCGCGACGACTGGGGGGAATTTTCCGGGGTTTTCGCTCGGGCTCTCGCAAATAATCTTGGACGGTCCTTCCTTCTCGAGGGCAGCATCCCGCAGGACAACGAGTACCTCGTAATCTCCTTTCGTTATATAGTTGCGCGGCTCTAATGGGTCGTTAAGTTCCTATTGCGAGCCTCGACCGATAGTCCTGGTTACGTGTAAAGAGAAGTCAGCTACCGGTGACAATTAAAGGGTTCCTTTTGCGGCGCGATGCGGTTTTTAACCACGGAATTTCGTTTGTACCGAGGAGAAAATAAAAAAAGAAAATAATAAAATAAAAAAAATGCAAAAAGAGGCTTGCCGGTAATTATCGAAACATCGAACGTGCCGTGCATAGAAGATGGTTTTCAATTACTCGCTAACTAGAAATCCGGCTCTGTCGCGGCTCGCGCGCGCCAAAAACACAGGACTTCCGTCGCTGCTTTGAACCAGAAACCGGCGCGCCGCCACAGAGGGTGGTTCTTTTCCTCGGCGATGCGGTCAAAGTGACGCAAGGGGGACGCAAAATTTTCAGAGTCATCCAGAGAAAGCGAGTGCTATAATACTCTGCATGTATGAACGCATACGTGGTCGGAAAAGTTAATTTTTACCAGAGAGAAAGAGTTAATTTCACCCGCATGTTTTTTTTTTTTTTTCTTTTTCTTTGGATTATTAATTGTACTTTTGAGCACCTAAACGTTGGGAATCGAATACTGTTAATGGTAATATGCTCGTTATTCGATTTTTAATGTCGGAGAAACGAACCTCGCGCAGCTGCGTTTTTTTAAGGTCCCTGATTAAAAATTAGGATTCAATTTGAATTAAAAAAAAAAAACCCCAATATCCGGTTCAGTGAACTTTGCTTCCATCGATTTGTCATATTGCAATCTAATCTCAAACTTAATCTCTGATACCCAATGCTGGTTCTGCATTAATCGCGAACAGCCGGCTGCGCCCCTGCGACAGCTGACGAGTGTCGAGCTTTACGTGTAGAACTCAAGCCTGACTGGTTGCTGCAATTCGCAATCAGCTGCTCGCGATTAATGCAGATCAAGCGTAACGCGTGGCGCTTTGAATATCACGCTCGTTTCCCGATCGTTGTGAAAAAGACCGCACGTGAAGGGTAGACGGGAAGCAGAAGAGACCTAAGCCTCTTATCCCGAGCTTAATTCGACTCGTAATCCTTCGCGGCGAGTCCGGGGACGTAAAGTCCGGCTCGCGAGTAGCGCGCGGACGAGAAGTTTCTTCGCCCTTAAGACTCACCGTCGAATGCGGCGCGAGCAAGTAATAGGTACGCGACCGGATAATGCTACTTCGCGTCTTCAAATGGCAGTGCAAATGGCACGGGAAGTCGGCAAGTCCTTTTCAGAGGCTTTGCGCGGCTCGGCGGCGAGTCCATTTTTAATCAGGCTCAAGGCTCGGGCTCGAAGTTCGAGCACGAGTACGCCAAGATGATTCCTACGTTTGTCCGAATCGCTCCGCTCGAACGCAAATCACGGCGGGTCCCTTAAATAATTTTGATTGTTCGCGCCGGACGAGTAGCCACTCGCGATGGAATTTTCGCGACAGCTCTCTACCTTCGCTCGAAACGTGAAATAAACACCGATTCGACCGGAGGCTCGTATTTCCGCGCAGCGTCCGGCGATAAAAATGCCGAGGGAATGATCTTTATAGCACGAGACTCGCGCCGAGAGACTGCGGCGGTGGTGTTTGGTCCGCGCGCAGGGGCTGCTCGATGGAATCGCGGGAGATAGAACAATGCGAACGGAAGGAGACCATCGGAAAACGAACAACTCGGTGCCGCGCGTACTTTTGTGCCTGCCGAGAGAGACGTAATCGCAAAGCACGCGCCACGGGTCTTCCACACCGCGCACGTTGGGCGAGAAAAAGGCGAGGTAAACCGCCGTGTGTTCCTCTTTGCGGGTGTACGTGTGTAATAAAATGGCTAAGGGGAAAATGTGGTTATGGAATTTAATTACGGTCCACCAGCGCGCATTACGTTAAAACACTTTGCTGTAAAAATGCATCTTGATCGCCGATAGCGAGCCGGCAATCGTCTCCGCGATACTCGCGCTCGGGTTCTTCATCGTTCGAATTGTTAAATAAGTGACCTGATTTGCTTCGCGCATTGACGTAAATTGGCTGCGCCGTTAGGTGCAACGATCCTAATTTATTTACTAAAATTTTTGAGCTTATTTCACGTAAAACAAATATGTCAAATAAGTAATACAAATACCATGCAAAAAAAAAGAAAAAGATAAGCTAAACTAAAATTGATTTTATTTTAATATTTAAAACAAATATAATTATTCATGATATGACAAATTATTATATTCACAAATTATTATATTCACGATTTAAAAATGTTAATTAAATAGAAATTGAAAGCAAAACTTTTATATAAATGTAAAACTCGGCGCCGATATCGGACTGATGATAAATTAAGACGAATCTTCGCGGCCGGCGTGTCTCGATTTTCGGCAGTATTTTCGGTCATCGGGGGAGCATCGATTTCGACCCGGAGATCTTTCTTCCTCCCCTTCTTCCTCCCCGAAATATCATAAGCCGTAAGTTTCGTTGCCCCGGATATTCGACCGGCGTCGGCCGAAACGGGGATAATCGATATGCTTTATCGTGCTGAATTATTCAAGCTCTACTCGGCCCGCTCGACTTTCGGCGTCGGCCGAACCGAGCGTGGTGTTCCAAAAGAAAAGTTTGATATCCGGCCGAATGTATCGCCGGAATCGTACGCGATCTCCTTCAAATAGAAGCTTAATAACGTTTCCTTCATTCGCGTTGCACGTCATTCACGTCGCTCGCGTTCCTTTTCTATAATATCTTCCGAGGAAATTTCGCCGAGTGTCTGGCAAGGATATCGTTTTATGCGCTAATTAAAACGGATGTAGACATCGGGGTGAACGAGATAATCCAGGGCAGCAAGTGGAGCAAGGCGTAAAAAAAAAATAAAAAAATAAAATTGCGCGAGGTTATTGATTTAGAGAATTATTATATTCGACGGAGAGAAACAAAAAAATACTCGAGTTTGTTTGCGTTTCTTGACTGAAAAATGGGCGGCTTGTCGCCTTGTTTGTGTTTCTTATCGGCTATAATCCGGGCGGCTATATGCTCCTGTTGATTTTCTAAACAACTTTCATGCCAATCGATTTCCGGCGCGTCAAAGCGGCTCCCAGATTTATCCCGGAAATCCGGATGCATTCCGCGCTTAACTTTTGCTATTTCGGGAGAGGTAAAAAAAAAAAAAGAAAGAAGGAAAACAAAAAATTGGGTGTTTGAAAAATTTATGTCGCTTTAAGCAGTCTTTTTTTAAAACTTATAGCCGACTAAAATCTACTTTGCAGCTCGCAGTAACAACGATTGTGTAACAAGGAATATTAAAATAGGTCGAGCGCTAAATTTAGGGAATTTATTCCCATAAAGTTACGTGTTGCAAGAGCTAAAGTTGTATTTGGAAAATTGGAAAGATTATTTGTTACACAAATTAAACTTTACAGTATACGTTATTCAACCGCATGTGTT
The DNA here is from genome assembly GCF_019399895.1 of Cardiocondyla obscurior. NCBI lineage: Eukaryota > Metazoa > Arthropoda > Insecta > Hymenoptera > Formicidae > Cardiocondyla > Cardiocondyla obscurior. The sequence continues at coordinate 2,031,708 of NC_091874.1, read as the reverse complement.
ACAATCTGTGCCCAATCCGGTTTTAAACAATATTTAACAAAATATCGCATATTTACACTGCATGTGGTCGATCAGTCGACGTAATATCCCCGTTTATTATTTACTTTCGCGATATGTAATTATTATTATTGGGACGATTATTATTTGGAAACCCCGTTTCGTCGGCGGTTTCAAGAAAGTCAGTACGCTTTTGTCGCTTAAAGTCCGTTTACCGCAAGCTTACCGCGGAGCTTCTCGAAAAGAATGCTCCGTCGTTTGAGGTGGAAATTATATCTGCGCGATCTCGCGCTAATTGCCAACCTCCGTCGAGCTCTTCGCTTATTAAACCGTCGCGCGCCGCCGAGACCACGCTGGATAATTCACGAGCGTTGAAAACACGGGTCCGTCTGATTTACGCGGCGAGGGACTCGTCGACTCGCGGGGACAATTTCGGAATCGTAGATTCGCCAGACTTAAAATTCCAACCGCGCAGAATTTTCAGCGCCGGTCGAGCCCAAATTTCGTAGAGCGAGATCTAACTTGAAGCGAGCGAACGTTCAAACGACTGACATTGATTCACTCTGAAATTTACCGTGAAAAAAGTGAAAAATTTCACTTTTCACAATAGTAAACACGTTTTTGATTTAAATTGAAGCGAATGTATCCGTTTATTTTTATATTATTTATTACTTTTTTTAAAATAAACTGAGGCAAGTTACGATTCAGAGCGTTAACGAACAAGGATCAGGAAATTAAGCATACGTGGCGTTTAAAGACTCGTGTCACTTAGATCATCGCCTCGGGCTTAACGAGAGAAAGTTTTTTTTTTTCGCGTCATCCCCCTCGTATCTATACCGCATTCGTTCTCTTTTTTCCTCAAGTGGCGGGCTCCTCATTCCACGACAAGAGCGCGTGACTTCGGGAATTTCGGTCCCCCTCGGGGGAAACTACTGCGGGACAGTCACTCTCGTCTCGTTCTCGTGCTCTCGGGACGATCGTTTGGCTGAATAAACGATCGGCCGGGAAAGTCATCTCGTTACTTTACGACGCTTCCGTCGGTGGCTCGGGGCGGATTTCGTGGGCGGCTGGCGTCCGATGAAGGGGCCTCGTCCCTTTCCGTACACCTCTTGCACCCGCGTTTCACTTCTAATTCCCTCGACTCGCGGCCGAGTCCTCGCCTCGAATCGATCCGGCCGAAGTTATTATTGTTCGCGTTTCCCCTCGCGAGCCCGGTACGATAAATTATCGCCCGCGCGGTGATAAATAATCGGCCGCGCGCGGATGGCGCCGCGGTGAGAACAATGTTCTCCAGGCGAGCTCGGGAAGTGACCCGGGGAGACTTCGCGACTGTCACGTGCACGCGTACGAGTTATCAGCGGTTAAAGTTCTCCGCCGCGGGCGAGGGCGCGAGGCGACTCCGCGCGCGGTCGTTAATTCCGTTTGCGAGAGAACGGGGCCCAATTTGCCACCCTCGATTTCCACCCGCGTCGTACAAATTGCAATCTTTCGCCACGCGCCGCCCACTGTTAATTTCCGGTTTGCCGGTCGTTTTGTAGGGGCGTTGTCGCGGCGACGAGGGGGAGGCACGAGGAGGAAAAGAAATTGGGAGTACACGCGCGCGAAGATCGGAAAAATTAACCGAGCTGCTCTCCGTTCTTTCTTTCCGCGAGAGAAAGGGAGGGGAGAGGGAGAGGAAAGAAAAGAGAAGAGAAAAAAGACCAGGGGAACTAGCGGGAATCGAGTCGCCGCTTAATCCTCGGCGAGAGTTCCTCTGTGGAACGACTGCTTCCACCGGATGAGACGTTACTCGAAAGTAATCCAAGAAACGCGGGTGTGCGAGAGCGAGGGATCGCTGAAGATCTTAAATGCAGCTGCGATCGCGTAATTGATGGATTAAGTCGCTATCGCGAACTTGCCGCAGTCTTTCTTTCGATCGTAGATTCCCTATATAGCGTACATATCGAGTTAATTTGCTCTCGACCGTCTTTCGCTGACAGGCAAACTTGCCTAATCGCCCTCGTTCGCACGTCGAGATCATCGTCGACCGTCGAATCGCACGGAAACCCCGCGATTTGCACGCGCTTTTTTTTCGTAATCATCCGGGGAATGATATCGCCGAGGTTACAGTCCTTTTTAACGCGGCGCGTAAATCTCCCCCTGGCCGTGAACGCGGCAATGCTCCTCGGGGTTTACGAGGCGGACGCGGATATCCCGCGTTCGAATTAAAAATAAATTGAGTGGCTGGCTTCCTTCGGGGATTCACGCCGTCTCTCGAAATAGACTCGCGGGGAAGGAAAGCGAAACGTATATACACCGGGAGTCCCGATGAAAGTAATCTGCGGGTGAAAATTTCACCGCCGAAAATTAACGATCGTAATAGAGCCGCGTGGACGAATTGGCAGCTCTTTATTTTTCTTCTTTTTTTTTTTTTAAATCTCGCGTTTGGAGAAAAAGAAACGTGACGCTTTGTGATTCGTTGCCTTATAAATATTCGTAAACTGCTGATTGATAGTGACCTGATTACTTATCTTGTTTAAATAAAGTGGTGACTTATAATTGAATAACTTTATTTATATAGCTGATTAATTAAATCGTCATGTTTATTTATAATAGGTATATTGATTGATAAACTTTGTCAATGTAAATTATGAAACGAGTGCAGAGGTCCGTGGCGATAGTTCAATTACTGTATAATTTTTTTTTTTTTGTAGAAAAAGAGAGAAGCAAATATCTATTATTAATATTCGATAGTTAAATAAAAAAAAAGAGATAACTAGAAATAAAAAAAATACAATTCAGAAAACTCTATCTGGGAAAGAAAGCCAAGAAAATAAAGTTTTTGTAAAACTGTGCGTGATTATTATATTGCACATGCGTTTAACTACGCGCTCAAATAATAATAAAAAAAATATATAAAAGAAAATGAAGAGATTTAATTGTTGTCGTTTTTCCGCGATGCTGATTGCTTCTCTCGCTCGACTCGCTTTGCGCCACGAGAGTAAATGTCGGTCGTAAAGAAATTACAGTTCGTCAGATTTAAGCGATAACATTATCGTGATGCCTCGATAACATTCGCGGAATAAAATGCTTAATTGTAAATAGCTAATAAATATATAATAATTAGATTTAATTGTTAAACATGCCATGCGCAAGTTACGCTCCTTTTCGCGCTAATATTATTTTGCATTATAATATTATTATTACCTTTTTTTCACATATAATAAATAATTCTCTAAAACGCAGATAATGTGAAAAATATATATTTTCGACTCGCCGTTTCGATATGCAGCGAGAGGCGAAGTTATGCAGCCACGATAGCTACGACGACCCAGTAACAAGCGAATCAAAAATTTAAATTCTAGAGATGTTTAAAATAATACCCAGCCAACATCATTCATTGCAAACCGCGGCGTTTGTAGTTGTGTTTTTCGATTAAATCAATCACTTGTAGTTCATGTTATCGACTTGATAGTAGTTTATTGCTAAAATATCATATGTAAAAAAAAGCTCCAATAAAATCACGCTTTTGTGATATCTAAAATCTGAATAAAATCGAGTCGATTGCATGCGTTATTGGAGATATCATAAGTCATAATCGAAGACGAAGGAAACTATTTCCTCTCTTTCGCTCTCCCTCTCTCTCTCTCTCTCAGTGTAAGTGCTAAAGCTTTCGTTTATTACCGCATCGCATTTATGATTTTTCCTCACCAAGTATCATTCCGAGGCAGCTGACCGCAGTAAAATTGAAAAAGGAAGAGAGAGAAGGTATATACATATAAGGCACTTAACGCCGGTTTTGCGATGCAATCTATAATGGACCGGCAACGCTCTCCTCCTGGCCGCCAAGTCGGGGGCGACGATTTTATTTCCTTCCCGTCGGCGTCTCGTGACTTCCTCTATTTTTACGCGTACCTCGTAAATTTTCCTCGATACGGCTCTTGCCCCGGGAACAACCCGGCGCGCACGCGACGACCCTAACTCGTGCGGGATCCAAAGTCCCGCGATATTTCAATGGACGAAGCGCCGTTTAACGTTTCCGTTGTGAAAACGGGCCCTCCGACATCCCAGCCATTTTGCAACATGTTTTTCCGCCTTCCGCGCCCACGTCCGACCCGTTTTAAAAGTATTCCGCGTTCGGGGAAAAATATTTATCCGCCCGCTCGCGTCTGATTATCTTGAAATGCACTCGTTAATGCCGCGCGATGTATTAAAAGCGCTTTCGAGTTGTAAAGTAATTAAAACGCAGTCGGCGCGCTTTTGTTCGCTTCGCCGTAATATCGAAGGTAATGAGAATAAAAAGGAAGGCCGGGTGCGGCAAAATACGTCTCGACACATTTTTTTTTCTTTTTCTTCTTTTTTTTATTATTATTATTATTTTTTTTTTTTTCTCCTTTTCGCACGCAGCGGCAATTCGTGTAACATCAGGATCAATGTTAATCGCCGGACGGTTCGTGCCGGCTCCAGCAATTATCGCGTAATAAGCGAATTAGTTTGATTAAATCCTCTATAATTTACAGTGCCGCGTGCGCGTTTTTTAAAATTAAGAGACACGCGGCGCGATAAACACGCGAATGTAATTTCCCTCCATTTTTTGCGCTTTATCTCCGCGCTCTCTTTTCAACGGGCCGTATGCGGGGGGTGGAAGTGAATATTGCTTCCCGGTAAATCTCACACCTTGGTGATTGCGTCTCGCGTCGCGAGACGCCGTATGGCTCCGAGAGAGAATCATAGTTCTGTAATATTGTCATAATTTTACGAGAATACATTTCTAACAATTATGATCAATTTATTTCTTTCGAAACTGACTCGGTCGCGTTTATCGATAGACATGAAAATTATGGTTGCATCCGAAAATAACTATGTTCTTCTCTCGGTGCAGCTTTCCCGGTTTTTACATTCCGCGCAATTTTTCTTCATCGCCCGGACGCATCATTCTTTCATTTGCAAAGTACGCCGTCGTGTTATCGTAGCCGCTCGAGCGGGCCCGAAATTTACGGGCGCCCTTTCCCGCCTCGCGAGTCGCATTATGCCATCGAATTTGGATTCGGCACGTACACGGGCGCCCGGGGTACTCCTAACTAGCCCGCCGGCTGGAAGAGACGGGGGGAAAAAGTTTAGCCCAGTTTTCGGCGACGGGCTGTTTTGGCCGCGTGACAGCGGTCCTCGTACTCCCGATACTTTCCGGTTCCGCAACTGCTTGAAACCCGTCGAAACGCGGAATAACTCTCCCTGCCGCGGAGAACTGCGAACTGCGCGATTAGCGGATCCGAAATGCGAGTCCACGAATTTGTCGTCACGATAGATCGGGAGAGAAAAAAGAAAAAAATTATCTAGCAGCTGCAGAAATAATTCCCCGGGTATAAACAATAAAAAAATTAATAAATAAAAATTAATCCGAGCCAGATTAATAATTGGCACTAAATATTTTTTGCATCGAATCAATTTGAGCAACGGGGGCAGAATTTATTATTATAATTAAGTTAAATTATTTAAAATATTTGTTATAAAATAAATATAAAAATTAACGATACATTTTGATTACGGCAACTAAAAATTTTTTTACTTTTTTATTTAACGATACATATATTATAATTATTATCTAGAAACAATTACGGGCCCCGGGAATTATCGCAGGGGCGACCAGAACTCGGATTTACTTTGAAATACGAGGAGCCGGGATTCGCGAACGCAGATAGATATTCGGCCGTTGGAAAAGATATCCATTTTCACCGCCACTCTCGCGCCGTTTCCTTTCCGCTTTTTCGCATTGCGCTTTAATGAAATTGCTGCGATGCTACGGGATAAAAATCTTTCGCCGCTCCACTTTTACAGAGTCGCCGCAGGATTAATAATGCCCGGATAATTTCGTTCCCTTTTTAATAAATATCAGGCGCGCCGTTGATGCGCGTGCAACAATCAATGCTTTCTATTCCGCGCCGCTTTTGCGGAGATATTCCCGCGTCCTGCCCTTTCATCGTCACGCTTGATTGCGCCTTGTTATACATTTGCCTTGCCGCTACGAATTATATTTATCTTTAACAACCCATGCGATGCGAGGTCTCTCGGGCGTCTACAATTTTATTTCCGATTTTCGTAATTCCTCTATACGCTCGCAAACGCGACCGTGTTTCTTTTATCGCGCGGTGCACGAGCTCTACGTCGTGTTCAGGTACGTTTGCATGCTTTCGAGCCGGCGTTATGAAGGAAGATTATACGATGATACCGTGGCGAGAACGCCGTGGCACCTGCATTGAGATAAAAACTTGACTTTGACTATAATTTTCATGATATTTCTAACTATAAACACGGTCGACTCAATAGTTCTCATCGCCATAACGGCTGAGTTAACTAGAATTATTAATCTTTTTGACTGTGCCGTGCTTTCCGTGCTTCTGCTTTCGTGTCTCCGCTTTAGTCAGATCTTCAGTTCTTTTGCAAACCGGACCCGTTTTGGTAAACGCCATCTAAGCACCCCGCATTATTATAATTTTACGCTACTCGCTTCCGCAATGTTTTTGGTGGAATTGTCGAAGCTTTGTCAGGCTCGTTTGAAGCACAAAATTAACCCGCAACTGCGTTGGAAATTTACGCAAAGCTGTTTGTGGCAGAAAAATTTTCACCCAAATGCAAAACAATTTTTTTTTCCTTTTTTTTCTTTTTTTTTTTGTCATGTAGATTTATTTTTAGCTTCTCAACATCTCCGTTCGGATGTAGCCTTCTCGTCTTCTACTTTCCCATCGGACTTCCGTTCTCAACGCGTCTTACTTTGTTAACGCGCGCGGTAGAATCATCCGGAAAGCGGCGGTATAATCGGGACTTAATGACCCGTGAAATCAAACGAATCGTGGAGAAGGGGTCGATGTCGGTGGCGTGGGAACAAGTAATAACGACGCGGTCGAATTTGTCGAAAAATGGGAATGTCGCGAAAGAAAAAAGAAATTAAAAGGAATAAAAAAAAAAAAAGGAAAAGAAAAGTCTAAGAAAATGGATAAGAATTCGCGGGCGGAACGTAGTTTTTACGATTACGAGCTTTCTTGCGGAAGAAAGCACAGAGGGTGGGAAACGTCTCCCGGTGTTGTGTCCCTGATTGACGAGTGGGTATAAAAGAAACGTGCTTAACTGGCCGGGTGGCGGTCGCGCTCGCTGGTACCGTTAAGGGTGGCTGGGACAGTTGGCGGGAGGGGGTCGGAAAACGGGCGGGAAAACGAGGGAAAGAGGAGAAAACGGACAGAGCGGAGTATAATGGCGGGGTTAACGAATGGTCGCGAGCGACCGCAATTGAGTTCTAAATTTAACCCGGCAGCCGTAGGGCGGATTCGCCGTTTCTGCGATTTCGCGCGTAAAGGCCGCGATTCAATCGGCGAACTCCGCCGCTCTCGGAAACCCCGTGGACCGTCAAACCACTTATCCCGAATTCCGGCGTGCTCAGACAATGGCCCGGCAGAATCGATCTTACCGATCGCCCGCAAGGCCGAACTGATCGCGCCCGCCCGAAAGTACAATATCGAGCTGGGCGACTCGCGTATTTTCACCTCGGTTCTTAAAGGCGCGCACGGTGGAAGTCAGGGTCCTCAAATTACTCGCGGGAGGTAAACTTTCGCGCAGGGCAAACAGTGTTTAAGGGATTGGCGGGGACTTTCCAAGTCCCCGGGAAAACTTCGGCCACTGAAGTCGAGAGCCACTCGCGATATTCAAACGTAAAAGTTAACATAATTTATTTAAATGTATGAGACGCGGAATCCTTGCCGGTGGTAAAGTGGCTTAATTGTGCGTAGACGGATAGCGGGGTGCGTCTCGGAAAATGTTTAGAGACGGGTGCTTAGGCGAGAGCTGAGAGGCATTCCCCGGAGGGACGGTACCCCCTAATACCCGCGGGCGCGATGTTGCGCACGTAGGCACGTAGGTTTTCCAACGGAACTTTAAGGTTTCGTGTTGATTCTTTATACACGCGGAGCTGTTCGTTCGCAAATTACGGCGCCGAACTTGCGCCGTAACTTTCGGACTTTTCGAAGACGAACTCGCCCGTACTCGCGCCGCGCAAAGTTCATATTTTCTTTGACGGTGTGGTGGATACGGATCACGTGCGCGGTATGCACGTACACGCGCACACATTTCACGCTCGCAGCGTGTCCTGAGAGAAAAATCAACCCTAAGAGGAAAATATAGTTATCCCTCGATTCCGCCGTAACTTCATCGTTTTCTTTTTTTTTTTCTTCACGTTGAATATAATCGAGTCGATTATAAACGCAATCAAGCCGATCGTATTTATCATTAGAGACATAAAATTCCAACTGGATCCGAAAGTGACGCTAGTTTTTCCCATTGTACATTTTTCTTAGCACGAGACCGGTACAACGAAAGCCAGGTTGCATAGTGGCGGAAAACGATGCGGGAGTCACGTTTCTCTTCTCTCCTTCCCTCCCTCCCAACCCCGCTTCTTTCCGATAATAGGAATTGCATTCGCGTTACGCAGTCGGGAAGGCAGCCGCGTAAGGATGGACGTATTCTCCCGAAACGGGAAGCCACGTCAACGGAATCTGGCGGAGCACATCCGCGCCACGTACGACGACGGGGCGTTTCTGCAACTGACACATTTTTCCCAGGCGTATCTCACCGCGAAATTTGCAACAACTGTATTCTTGGTAGCGACATCACGGCGATACGATAACGTGGTGCATTATTTTCGCTAGGAGAACGATCGTCAGCGGATTAAATCGATTGAGACGATAAACGCCGCGATTGTCTCGCGAGGCGAAGCGTTTCTTATGCGATTTTAATGGAAAAAAAAAAGAAAAAAAAATGGAAAAGAAAGATCTTCTCTTGCGCAGAAATCGAATACTTTGCTGTAATTGATGTCGTGAGAGAATGTTCACGCTCACACGTGGACGGGACATTGAAATAATGTTTCTAAATCCGAAACTATTACTGTTCGAAGAATAGAAATAGACCGGACACCGTCCGCCCGCCCACTCGCGCCTAAAACAAACCTGATCAACCTTGACCGCGGCTTAAATTAACAATCGGGGCGGGATGCCATTTCGCTACTTCTTCGACTATTTTGAGAATCTGGAGACTTTTATTTTTAATCCCCGCTTGCTTTCTCCCAGTTCGTATACATAATTCATTTATCTTCGATGTATAGGTATATATGTACGTACGCATATATGTTACGTGCCGAATAACGGTATCGATCATCACTTTTTCCACGTGGCGGGCGAACGTGACTGCAAAGCCGGCGTTTACGACAGGTAAAATGCGCTTTCGTGAACACGTCCCCATATCTTTCCGCGCATTATAGTACATTGGTTACGCTCGTCTCCCTCGCTGGGAGATAGATAAACGGAGGTTACTTTTAGACTCTGCCATAAGTTCGTAATATTTCCGGGGATAAACGATCGCGTCGATTATAAATTTCGAACGAGCTTTGTCGTATTTGTTATATATTTATCGTTGGAAATATCATAAAATTATGATCGGGGTCCAAAAGTAACTATACTTCTTCGTCAGCTTCGTTTTTTTTTTTTTTTCCGCTCCGTTGAGCTTTTCCTTTATTCACGCCGAAATCACACCCCTTCGCCCTTTCCGTATCGTAAATTTCTCGGCGTAGGGTCGACCTTATTTGTCAGCGGAACGGTCTCGTGACGCTCGACCTACCTACACGGCTTATCTGGTTGTTTGACGGCGCGTTTGCTTATCCTCTCGTTCGAGCGGCCCGGATAGGATGCCTTTGAAATAGACAATAAATATCTTCGGATAAGTCCACATCGATAAGACTGGGCATGGATATTTATCGCGCCTCGCAGAAATCGTTCCGCGCTTCTCTATCTTACTGACGATTTCCGCGCGCCGGACGCAGATTCGCACCGAGACTTTCCGCATCGAGAGAAACATTCAGCCTCAACTATCAGTCTATAATATTTCTAACAATCAAATATAATTGACTCGATCATCGTAGGGACAAAAATGACTGGAATCACCTGTGCTTATATTAACAGAAAAAGAAAAAAAAAATAATAATAAAATAAAATAAAATCATAAAATCGTAGATTAATATTAAATTGTTTTCTCAGTGTAAAGTGTGTCGCCGTACCGGGTCGCGATGCGAAAGATTCTTCCCGCGATTATTTTCACGTATATGTACATATACCGTGCGACACATGCGAGCAGCTCTCTCTCTATTCTCTCCATCCTCCTTCCCCCCTCCCCCTTCTCTTTGCGTCATGTTCCCGTATATCTCGCGGGTACACGCGCGGCCGGCGGGATATTAATTTCGATATCGAAATCAGATAATGCAGCCGCGGCGCAGAGTGCCGCGAGTTCCGACGGAGTTCGATTCGCCGCGATCCATGGAAACGAGGTTCGCCCAGTAATACCGATACATACCGCGGTATATAACTCTCTCTTTTCGTTTCGCGATGTAAAACGCGGTAAGCGCGACGACAGCCCGTCGACTAGGTGTACTTTGCGAGGCTACGAAACGCCGATGAAGTCGATATTACTTGTCCTTTTTTTTTCTTTTTCTCGCTACTTTAAAGCGGTTCCATATTTGACGCAAAATTTTTCTTGAGGCTTAATAAAGCGGCGGTCTTTTTTTTTTTTTTTAAATATTTACATGCCACGGCGCGTGTTGGCTGATCTCGCTGCATTGATGACAAGCGACTGTGATTCGACGTGATTATTTATATTCTGGATGAATTCACGCTGAGCTAAATTTAATCGACACTGTGAGAAAAGAAAAGCCATTTCCATAACTTTGTAATATTTCTAAAAATTGTTGTGTTGTCCATTAAGGCAATGAAAATGACTGGAAATCTATTGCATTTATTTGTTAGAAATACAATAAAATATTACTTGAGACTAAAAATTGCTTGCCAAATTCGCAATAATGCCAAGAACGTTTCTCTCAACTTGTATATGTATAACTGGATTAAGTAGGTAATATTAGACACGTATATTTCAATGGATGATTTATTCATTCTTAACGAAGTTTAGACGACGAGTCATCGCCAACTCATTGATCGTTCCGTATCATTCTCGCCGGCTGTTTCTTCGTATGTCGTCAAGTAATCCAATACCTTCGATTATTCACGTCGCCGAAATTATCTATCCTGATAGTAGCGCATCGATTCTGTTCGCTTTTGTGCTCGCGAGTCGAACGACGTGTTACCGTGGAAATTTCAACGTTATTGCCGGACAACCGTTAAAGTTATTGTTGCACGGAACATCGAGACCGAACATAACTACGCCGAGAGAAATATAGTTACTTTTGACTTTAGCTATATTCGCGGTTGAAAATATTATAAAATGATAATATCACTAAACTTGTACAATATTTTCTGTAACGTATAAACTCGTATATTAAAATTCAAATTAACTATATTTGCGGCTGTCAATATCATGAAATTATAATTGAGGCCAAAAGCAACTATAATTTTCTCTCATTGTCAGCGTGCGTTGCAATGATTGTTCTCGATGCCGCCGCTTCGGCGAGAGATCGTTTCGCAGGATTCTTCACAGCTGCACGGCGCGATCTCTCGCGAGGCCGTGAGTCACTCGCGTGATGTGAATGAGGAAAACCACGTGGGACTGGTCACAAAGTCGGACAGACCGGCAATTTAGCGGGTTTCCGTGATGACACGCAACTCCGCGGACTCGTCCTGCGGTGGTCTGCACGCGGTAAAGAATTTTGTGCTCAATTTGACGCGTTTCACATGTCCCGATTTATCCACTCGAATTTTAGTGTCATTTATTTAATAATATAAAGCGAATAAAGTATTAATAATATATAAAGTGAATAAAATAAATCGAAATTATCAAAGAATAATTTCGAATACGTAAGATATTAACGTAAAATTTTTAATCGTCGAAAATGTTTAATTTCTTTTTTTTAATTTAATTACTTATGTAATAAAATATGGAAGATTTTTTAGGATTAAAAACGTGTGCGATCTTTTGGTTTAACTGTCACATTGAAAATATAGCACCATTTATGTTCTTATTTTAACATAAAATCAAGACAACGAAATTGTGTAGCAATGAACTGGGTTGTTTTAACTTTTAAAAATAGTTTCCATTAATTTAACATAGAAAAGTTTAACCTGTGCAACAACGATACGCTAAATTAAAACACAGCCGGCGTTTTAATAAGAAAATCGATAAAAGATTCTGCGGAGCGTACGAAAGAATCTGAAATTCGCCGGTCCTTTTTCCGGCATTTATTTCTCGTGGCAACAAGTGTCCCATTTTTCTTACGTCGTAAGAAAAATCTTGAGCAACCCTGTGTCGTCGGATGATCGATCATTTGCCGTAAATCGAGTATCAGGACCCCTTTTTAATTGTACATAACCCACCTTTCGGCGCGTCTCATTATTACTATTATTTTATTTTATTTTATTTTAATTTTTTTTTGGACATAACTCGACTCAAATAAGACGTTGATTAATCTCAGCGATACTTGGTTTCGGTCAGAGCCGCTTTTGTCAAGTTTCAATCTAATATATTCGCAGTCGTAACGATACTTTATCAAGCCACGTAACTCGAAAACTATTGCTCCTTCAGCGCGAGAAAATATACCGTCAAACAGGATATTCTAATTACGCTTGTGTCACGTTTTTTTTTTTCTTCCTTTCTTTTTGTCGCCGCGAGGACGTTTACTTGTGTCGACTGGCGGGGCTGAAACCAGGCACGTAAGGAAGGAGGATCGTCGTACCGTAAGGAGGACAGGTGTGTAATAACGAGTTTCGAAATCGCCGGAAGTTCGTTATCTTCCTTTGCGGCGCGCTATGTATTTCCCCGTAAGTGTCATTAGGCGCGGAGACGAGATCTTTTCCATCCGTATTTTTTATCCGCGGCCCCGGAGGTCCGAATTAGTTCTTCGATCGCCGACGTATTTTGCGAGTAATTGAACAAACTAAAATGGATTTATTGGATTTCTAATGAATCGCTCAGGCAAATGGTAATCGGCAGGAAAGATTGGCTTGTTTGGAAGTGGGTCAACCGCGAGCGTTATAATTATCATATCCATATATTCTGGTGAATTATTCGCGAAAGAGTTGCTGCACGCCCCGCCGTTTGACTTCACTTCGCTTAGCGCTTTTTCCCCGTTCAGCGTCCGCTTTAATTTTCATTTAATTATTTATTTATACGCGCTGCGTTTAAATGCGAAGGGACTGGATGCCGTGCGCCAAAGTCCAGAAATGTTTCAGTCCCCCGAGCGAGTCTGCGCCGTTATGTTATGCAGAGGCATCTGCTGACGTTATTAATGTAATATCACGCGGTTCTGTAACGAGTCTTCCGTCGCTCGATCGAAAATCGATTAAGCTCGCGAATTCAAATTTAACATTTCGCTATTACACGCGTCCGTAGAATTCGCTACCGCATTTCCCTACCGCAGCGCGACGGCCGCGTAGCTGATCATTTTTTTTTTTTTTAATTTCTCGATGAAGCACGATGCTTTGTTTAATTTTCCGAAAATTCGCCGGTGGAAAAAAGGCGGCTTCCTCGTTGGAACGAAATAAACGTCTTCGCGAAGTGGATTAGTGCTACTTGTATTATATTTAATTTGCGCTCGAAGTTCGAAGCGTTTTCGACGGGCTTTCTTTATCCGCTGCGTATTTAATAGTTGACCGCATCGATGCAGTATTTTGAATAATCTAATTATCACCATTGATTTCATTAAATGTTATCGCGTACATTTCGGTACGCCTTTAAATTCTCGGGGATTTAAATAAGGAATCCAATTGATCGCTAGATAAAAGAAATAGGAGGAGTAACACGGTCTATTTGCTATTCGTGATATTTTCGTTCGATACCACGACGAGATATTTTAAGTTTTCAATATCGAATCTCGCTGTCATCGTTCGCGTATTTGTCGAGGATTATCGAGGTTTATATATATTCGTCTGTCAATTTATAATTAATTATATAGAGCATTTGAAAAGAAAAATGAGCACGCGAGCTCGTACAACATTCTGGAATGGAAGCAGACATTGCCGGAAGAACGCATAATGCATATTTAAGTACGAAGCGAGGATGTGACAACGCGGATGCGGCTGTCTTGCTGACATACCGTCTGCAAAATCATCCCGGGACTATTACATTCCATCAAGTACGTGTCTAAGTTGAGCTACGCGCTCTTCTCTCGGCTTATATCGCTAATAAGCGAATAACAAAGCCGCGCGATCTCTCTTTCTCTCTCTCTGTCGCGGTCGTGGAATAAAAACGCCCGTCGTAATGACGTTGGATATAGAATCCGTTCATGCGGATGAAATTCTCTCGCAGAAACATATGTGCAGCCCAGCAAATCTGTCCAGCACTGAGCCAGAAATGTGAATCTCAAAACGTCTGGGTACTAGACAATCATTACTTACTAATAACGAGCTAGAAAAGCTGAATATCTAAATGTTTTTCGCCGCGTAAGTCAGTACGCGTTATTACGACTAGTACGCAATGAAAAACCTTTAGACACCTAGTTTTCTGGCCATTAGTCAATAATAATTGTCTCTACATGGCCCGCGCTGGACAGTGACTAGACAGATACTAGATCGATATTTTTTTTTAATGACACTATCTGACACTACACTTTGGATCTTATACAGTGGACATTAACTAGACAGTCACTGAACAAATTTGGTAAATGTGCAAATTACTACGAATAATAGTTACAAAAATTTCATTATTAATTTTACGAGCATAAAAGAAATCGTGTAATTTTTACACGCGAACTTTGTAATTATACTAATTTTAAGTCCTGTCACTTGGATCGATTAAATGCAAAAAATATACGATACGACAGTGCTTGCTAATTATTTATCTGCCTTAGTTTAATTCTCCACACCAAAATTATTTTTGCCGCAAGATCCCTTTTTTTCCGGTGACGTCAGCTTCTACGCGTTCCGCCAGGCTTTTCGCTTCGTCGCTGCAGAATCTACATTGCATCAAACACGCGTATCGTATGCCGGTATAAACGCCGAATCAATGCCTATTTTGGAATAAGATAGCTGCAAGTCCAATGCGGTGTGACGTGTCGAAACGCTATCGAGTATCACGCGAACTATACGAAAATAGGATTCGGAATTTCGTTGAACGAGACTCGTGTTTTCTTTCCGGAGATCAAAAGGATTCGAAGTTTCGTGAAGTGAAACAATATCACCATTGATTTTTAACTCACTGCTACGTGACGCAGATAAGGAAAGGCGCGTTAAAAGGAAAATGTATACGTGCCTACGTGCATGGGAGAACGATATTTGATTACGAATCTATATATTTACCGGTTGTAGTAGAATCAATATGACATTTCAGATATTTGCGCGAAATTGTTTGTTCCCAATCCGTTGTATCGGGATTCAACTTTAAATGAAATCAACGGGGATTTAATCGAGATACGTAATCATCGGCATTGTTAATGCCGCAAATGAAATCGCTTCCGTGGACGTGAGCCGTCGATAATTATCGTAATTAAAATCATACGTGCGAAATGATACGAATCTGATATGATTAGTTCGTTAATGTAATCGCGACGAATTTTTATTTCCCCGATAATGCCTATCCGCGCGAAATCGTGCCCGCGATCGATTTCTTTCGGATTTCGGTGCGGTTTTGATCTGCAAAACCGCGACTTCGCCACGGCTTTTTTTTTTCCTCCGAATCGATGCCCGCCGCTGTTTCCCTAACCGCGAGACTTAATGGCGTTCTATTTGTTGGCTCGTAATTACGAGCGAAATAATTCACAGTCATTGCTGCGAATAAATTACGCGACGGCAGTCCCCCGGCCGCCGGGCGTTAATCGAGATGTCCGAAAAATCAGATTGTTCCCGAAAGATAGCGGTTGGAAAAAGGGACACGTCTGGATTAATCTCGCGGATCATCGCGGGACTTTAAAACGCCACGACGCTTTATCCGACCGAGTCGGTCTTATCAGAAACGAAAATGTGGCTCCTTATCGCTTTTTGCGCTCACCCCTCGAGTAACTTCCGCAAATGCTTGCGGCAGTCCAAGTAGGTACGCCACGCCAGTCGAGTTTCTATAAATAAGCTCCGCTTGATAAAGTTAAAACGAAAGTGGAAGTCCGTCCAGTTTGACATTGCCATTTAAGATTCGCGAGCGGATATTGCAACTATCTACTAACTATATAGATTTACTAAATTTTTCACGGTTCAATAATTTTGTTATAGAAAGAAAAAGAAAAAAGATAAAAAAAAAAGAAATTAATTTCTAGGAACAGACGATTAGATTAATGTTCCGAAAAAAAATTCAGATTTAATTTAGGAGTTCATCCGCGTTTCTTTCAATTTTTAATCCCCCTGTGCTCGCTCGCATTGCTCCGCGTCAGACTAAAGACGGAATCGGCATGGGGCGAAGAGGAGAGGGAGGGAAAGAAAAAACAGAACCTGAGGAATTTCGCATTTACGTAATTCGCGGAAGACTCGCGTGATTTACGGCACCCGTCGTAAGTGGACGATAACTCAGGTGTAACTGCCGGCCATCACGGGATTAAGCGGGGCGCGCGCTTCCACCCCGTTATCACGGGCCCCGATATCGAGCGGCAGGCGTCGAGAGCCGTGGATCTCTCGCCCCCACGGCGCTCTTTATCCTAAGTGATTTCGCACCGCTCGAGATGTATATCGGAGGCGCATCGACGTCCGCCACGGAGAGGGATGGACCGTCGCGGAAAAGGGCCATCGAACGCTAGTCGTAGCGCGCTGAATTCGACAACTATCAACTGCGCCGTACAATAGACAATAGATGGTGGCGGGGACAACAATACCTTGCCGCGAAATGTGTGCCTCGCCGGCGCACGTGTACGACCGATCGAGCTCCCTCCCCTTCCCTCCCCGGTGTTCTCTTCCGCTTTGAAACTCGGCGCAATATTTCGATAGGAAAAGAGCCGCCGGAAGTAGCGCGCCCTGCGGGCGAAGGAACGCGAGAACCTGGCGAGCTCCAGGGAGACGGAGAAATAGACTCCGGAGATATTCCACGTTAATCCTTCGACCGGCACGAAAATGACAATGAGCCGCGACGGACAATAGCCGCCGGTAGAAGAAAACAATACCGGAAGAGGGATAGGGAATATATCGAGCACGCGGGAGTCGACCGGACCCTCCTGTGTCTCTTTGTGCGGACAATCATTCGACGTACAATACTCCGTTAATACGTTTCGAATAGAGTCGATGAGGTCTTTGTACTCGCGCGATAACACGCAAATGTGCGCCCCTCTTTTTCTCTTTCGCTTCTCCTCGCTCTTTCTCTTTTTTTCTCTCGTTCGCTCGGCTATATTTCATTAATCGCATACGACTCGAACCGGTGGATCGGCCTCACTTAGCTCGGCCCCCGCCCTTCGTCCGGCACCCGTGAATAAGAATCTTTGTTCCTCGCGTAAATCGCGTAACCAATATTCCGTCACGCTGCGCATTCCGCGCCGCAGTGTTTCATCTCGTCTCGTGAAAACGTCGGGGATTCCGATCGGGACACCCGGTTTCAAAGAAAGCACTGTGCGAGTCGCGACGCGATACGGCGAGAGGTAAATCTCCTCGCGCTATCCCGCACTAGTGGGATCTCCCCCCGAGCCATCCCGAGTGGCTTCTAAAAAAGTCTATCACGTGAAAAAGTTTTCAGCGGCCAGGAGTGAAGTCTGCACGCGGATTCCCTCCAACTTCCGCGTCCGCGAAACGCAGGCAGATGGAAGATCTCGGCTTCGCGAGGGTCAGCCTCGATTATTGTCAGAGACGTTAGGGAATTCGGCTGGTTTCCCGGTCGCGGCGATGCCGAAAAATGCCACGAATTCAGATCGGAGGATCTGACGCGACGAGAAAGCGTAAAGGATTCCGCCGTAAAATTCCACACTGCAGCCTCTCCGCGGCGCGCTGTCAAGCGAAATATCTCGCTTCCAACGCGATCCCGTGAATTTAAATATTTATTTGTAAGTCTAAGTATGAGGTATTTATTGCCACGCCTGTGAAGATAATTCTCTATTTTTTTTTTAATTAAAAAAAAAAGGAGAAAAAAAAAGAGAAGTTCTCGAGTTTTTCTTGCCTTTTATTTAAATGTCAACTACATTTGTAGTTTGAAATATTATGAAATTATAATTAAGGCCATAAGTAATTATATTTTTTTCTCAGTGTGCCTATCGAATACACGCGTTTCGATACGTGTGTACACCTACGTACGCGGTGTTAATTGTTTTATCCACCAAGGTGTCCTGTGCTTGTCCGAGCGGCGAGATGCGTAGCGCGACCTCGCTGATAACGATACCGCGCACGCGACGGTGACGGCGTGCCCCGCTATTTTTTACGACACACGAGACGCCAGATGGAGAGAAGGACGTAAAGAAAGAAGAGCGCAGGTGAGAGGGAGCGTCGAGAGGTAGTTGCGGCCCGACGCAACGGCTCACGCGAAGCTAAAATTTCATCCGGCGACACAAAAGCGTTCCAGCCGCGCGATCTCCTTCGCCTTTCTTCCTCGTCCTCCGTCTTTGTGTCTCCGCGTCCTCGGACGATGTTTTCGGGATTTCACGCGACATTCCACGACGAAGCGCGTATCACACAGCCGACTATCGGACGTTTATTTTATTTTATTTATCGATTCTATTTTATTATTTTTTTTCTTAATAAAAAAATGCCGCAGACTATTTTTCAATTACTTTTAAATATATATATATATATATAATTTCTTTTTTCTATCCGTACGTTTTAAATTTATTGTCGTTAATTATAAATACGTTGACGATATAACGATGAAATAATTATTTTTATTAACGTCTACCCGAACCAGCATGGAATGGTCAACGGTGCCTTTAACGTCTTGGCTATTTGCGACGTCTCGCAATTATTACATGAGACTAAAAGGAAAGCTAAAAGATATAACCAGCGATACTGGCTGAAATGGACCTATTGTACGTTGCAGTCGTACGCTCGCAATCATTCTTCATTAGTGCAGCTAGTCGCGTTACATCGCGCAGTTTTGATCTTCTAACACAGTAAAAAAGATTTTCCTACGCGGAAAGTGTTCTGTTAATTTTTTAATACGATCGCGTGTTAATTCAACATATCTCATTTCGTGGAAATCTTTAAGTCAAATTGATATTAACGAATTTAAAGAGTTTGAAAATAACACAAATGCTTTCACACGCGAACTTATAACGACTTAATTTTATATGTGTTAAGGTAAATTAATTGCATTGCTTTTCAAACGTATTAACTTTAGATTGAACTGACCCAAAAATTTGTATTCGGACATATCGATAGCGTACACAAATTTCAATTACGAGATCAATTAAGACACCTGAAATTCGTTAAATTGATTGAATATAAAACTGAATCTTTTTACTGCGTATTGGATTTAAACGCTCGAGCAGCTTCTCCAAGCAGCCGGCGTAAAAGATGTTTCTTGATATCGCGCGATTTATCTTTTCTCTCACAATTCGTGCGTTCAATGTGTACGATAAGGGGTCAATCTCCGTTTTTGCGCCGATCAATTTTCCACGCCCGCGGTAATCCGTCACCACGGGGCTCGGTGTCGATCATCTCCACCGTGAAATGTCAATCAAGCTCGCCGTGACGCTTTCATGTGCACGTAGTCGCGCGGCTGATCTCCGCGTGCCTCGCGGTTTTATCGCTCGCCGCTACAAATGTGACGGGCTCCGAAGGTCCCGCGTTTTGACAAAACGTTAATCTCGCCGCGCGGGGGGGCTACACGTGCCTCCGCAACCGCGCGCGTAAATGAAGCGGAGCGGACGGCGCACGCAAATCGCGATATATATTATAAGCACGGCGGTAAATGCGCGCGCGGCGACGCGTCCCTGCGATCCTCGAACGTTTCGCACCGCAAATTGCCGACGCACGTTTCAAACATTAGCCCCCGCTTTTTCAGCAACGAGGCAAGCCAAGCGAGAGAGAACTAATCGGTGTAGGTTTTAAGTGGTAACAATTAAAAAGTTAATTTATGCGTCACCCACCAATTTTTTAAGACAGGATAGGAATATTTTTAAACAACATTAAGTCTGTTAAAATAATTTAAATGGTAAATTTTTAGTATTATTACAATTTATATTAATTACGTTGCTTTAAAGTGAAAAAATTAATACAAATAGTTACGGCGTCCAGAAAAATCTCGATTTTCTTCCCGTAAAAGAGAAAATTTGTGAAACGTTACTTTAGCTTGTCTAATCGACGAGATGTCGATCGATCGGACGGAGACATTTAAGAGCATCCTCTTCAGGATCTCGAATATCCGACGGACGGGATCAAGATGAAAGAAGTTCTTTTCCAGTTTAACGAACTTAATGCGCGATATTGTACCGTGCATCCCGAGTGAAAGAAGTCCCTTATCGGTTCACGTGCGAATGCGACAGCTTTAATGTTTACGAGTGGCAATAACGGTGGCCCGCCCAGAGAGAAAAATATAGTTTGGCCTAAACTATATAATTTTATTATATTTCTAACCACAGATACAGTTAAATCAACTATATTTATCGTTACAAATACCATAAAATTGCAGTTGAGACCAAAGTAATTACACTTTTCTCCCAGCGTGAGCGCATCTAGCTGCGCTTTCGAGTATTCGGCGTCGGGCTCGTAAACTCCTAACGACCCGGCAGTTTTAGGGCAATACTGACGAGCAAAGGCTCAGCGAACCTTATTCGCGACTATTAACGCGGCGCGAATCCGGTCTGGATAACGCCCGGTTTATGACGATAATTTCCACTTTGGTTAGCGAACGACGGACCGCGGGACGGCTCTAGTGCGCTTTGCTTGCTCGGGATTTCAGATTTCTCCGCAAACATCCGGAGATACGATTTATGCCATTTACGTCGTGATATTTATGAATCCGCTCGACCTATTTATAAAGCGAAACGAGATCCATAGTAAAACCGAAAGGCGTATGATTTCGCGAGCCGAAGCAAATCGAAGTTGCGGAATAAATTTTTGCGAAGTCTCGCTCCTGGGAAAGATGACGCCGATAAACTGCGCTGGCATCGGTTCAACAACCTGAATAATATACCGCCGAACACTCCTGTTCCGTACCTTGTTTTAAAAAGAGACGCCGCCGATAAATAAAAATCGTATGGAGAAAGATAATGTGAACGGCGGCGGTCGAATTATCGGCTGTTTCGCGCGCAAAGACCTATCTGAGCGTTCTCCCGCGAACGTTGGCTCGCGCTTCGGGTACATCGTCTTTAAAAGGCACAGAGAAGCCATAATATTATCTGGGATGAATGCCTGACCGTATCGGTACCGCCGTAAGTCTCGTGGCTCGTCGAGAGCTTACGCAACGTCGGGAACTGATATCGCTTATCCGAGTGGACGATGAGCTCGAATTAGGCGTCGCCGGCGGCTTCGGTTGATATTTCAGAATCAGCCCGCGAGCCGAGAAGGTTCGGGGAAGGTTTTGCGCGGCCACGAAAGGATGATGGAACGCCAGGGATTGATTAAGCGGCCAAGGATTGACCTGGATACGCCGCGGATATCAAGACGGTTCGTGAAGCGGCTGGCTGCCGAGGCCTTTGCGAGGCCACGGGAGGCAAAGTAGTCGGCAAGTTGGTTTAATTGAATTAGACACGGCGACAGTAATCCATAACGCGCGTACACGGGGGAACCGAGCGGGCGCAAACGTACGCGTAAATGCGGCCGAACGAGCGTTGGGGAGGCACGACGATCGCCCGGGCCGGTAGGAGGAAAGCTGGAGAAGTTGCTCTCGCGCGTGTAACGCGCGCGAGGCCTGCTTTAGCTTCGATTATCGATACGGTATGCACTCACGCTGGCATAATGCACCCGCAGGCAAGCGTATCCGGGTGTCCGCCTAGTTTTACGCGATATTTCGTGCCGCGCAGCTCGTCCGCTGAGAGAGAAGAGCGGCCGTTAATCGCTTTTGGTCGATAATTTTGAGATATTTCCAACGATAAGTACGATAATTTTATTTTATTACTCAGTCAATTGCGTCGAGATACGAGATTTAATAAATTTTCGTCCGAGAATGACTCGGAATCTAATGAGCCAGTTGTTTTCAATCGACACGTAAGCAATGACGTTTCGTTATAGAATCGTCAGAGAGGCAAGCTGGAGATGTTGCTCGACTTTTTCCGAACGGTCCGAACTTTTCAAGCTGCGGCGATCACTGTGTACCGAAGATCCGCGGTAACAATCCCTTTCTCGACCGAAACAGCCTGGTAAATTCCCCGTCCGCGAATTCCCACTTCGCTCCGTGGGCATTTCTGGGATTATCGTATCCCACGTCCCGGAATTATGTCGTTTCCCAGTTGCCTTCTTGAAAGTAAATAACCCGTTCCCATCTGATGTCTCAAATCTCTCGCTCGACACGAGGAGAGGATTTACGCGGCTTACGCGGCTCTTGCGTTCTTCGCACAATTGCGGAATTAACACCGATTTCGCGCGCGTTACGAGTGCGAATCTGACCGATCCGGTCTCGGAGTGAAAGGTCTCGGCCACCGTGAGCAAGAAGTGCCGTTGTTCGATCGCGTACCGATCCTCTCGGCGATTACCCACGTTATCATTCGTTCAAGCGGATAGATTGAGAACGGAACACGGTTGACATAATTTATTCGTTTGAAATATCTTGATCATACAGTCGAGGTTGAAAGTAACTGTGTATTTCTCTCGGCGCGGTCCGATCGATTACCATCCCTAACTCTTTAAATCGATCACCGTGCTGGTCACTTAAATTCTTTGCTTATACCTCGAGTGTTTAATGCATCAATTTTAAAGCGTTAATTAGAATTTGATTGAAATCTTTAGCCTCAAGATTTGAAGGGGGAGAGGGGGAAAAAAAAAGAAAAAAATTGTACGCGTCTAGTGTGCACGTGTGTGTTGAGAATATTCGAAAAAACACGAAATACGATTTTAAAAAAATTCTAATCTCTATAACTGTTCTGGGTTACCGAGACCCAGTGGTCTATTCCGAGTTAATTTCATTATCCGAAACAACTCGTGCGCTCCGCAACGTGATAATTGTTACAGAGAATTTTTCCCGCACATTTTTGCGCCGCTTGAAACTCGACGGCACGACTTTGAAACACGTGAGGCTGGCATGGTTACGGGAAACGACAGGAATAATGTTTACGCGACCGTGTAAATATTCAAAATATTTCGGCGGGCTTACGTATCGAGAAGAATTCGTTTCACGTTTGTCTCCGAATTTTTGATTACGAAATTAAATTATTTTTGTAATTCGATGATGTAAAACAATATTTTCTGCCCGCGAGGAAAGCGTATATTTTGATTCAAATGGTCATTTCTCGTGCAAAGGTAATTCTATCTTTGTAATTATAATAGGTTTAATTGCCGTTGGCGATAATGCTTAAAGATTTATAAGAATTTGTTAAACATTAGCGATGCATCACGAATGTCTTGGAATTAAAGTGAAATTAATTTTTAGCGTTTTCCCTTTCCATGTCAGTCGCGGATTATTCCTCGTGGATAATAAAAAATATTACTATAATAGATGGTAATATTACACCGCAAAAATACAGTAAGCTCACATATTTCATATATAATAATTAGTACTAATTAATAATACAATTTTTACAACTATTATCTGTATAGGCTTCATACTAAACGTTTCGCAATGCAATTTACATCTAACTTTCCTCACAATTTTATTTTATTTTTTTTAATCAAAAGGAATGCGTGCGCTGAGTTTCGCGAGCGCGTCTCCGTGCTCGCTTATCGCCAGTCACGTCAGGCGGCTCCGAGTACGTGCGCTCGATGACCCGGTTATCGATAATCCACCACATTAGATAAACCCCTTGGAACGGTGGGCGCCGCGCCCATCCGCTGCGATCTCTCAGACAAATTAACTCCTCGTGCAGGGTGACGCGTGCCAGAGCGCAACCGCGATTATGCGAGCTTTCTTTCGCCTCTGAAAGTGAGGGGGAGGGAGAGATGCGTGGCGTACCCTCGGGGGAATACACGCAGCCTCCTCGAATCCGGGTCGCGTCACAAACGGAACGCGCGATACTCGTCAAACGCACGCCAACGTCAGACGCGGGAATGCGTGGCGCTAGGGCGTAATCCGAAAATTTGCATAAGCCTTAAACTAAACTGAACGTATAAACAACGCGATGCTTGCCTCCCGGGTTATCGCGTGCGCTGTAAAGTCGGCCTCGCAGCTGCGCCTACGTTGCGCGGAGACTATTAGCCGGTCTCTCGCTTCGAATCGCTCGTTGCGTGCCACTGTCTCCGCTGCGAGGCACGCAGAAAGGAAAGGGATGCGAGGGAGAGCTAATTTATTTCTCGGTGTCGCACGTGTCAATACACCTTCCGGCACTTCTCTATTTTATTTTCTTTTTAACCGCTTTAATTAAAACCGTAGCCGAATCGCGGCATCCATTTCGCGCGTTTTAGAAATTACTCACCGCGGAGGAGCAATCGCGTCGGTCGAGAGTCTAATTAGCGAGCTCATCTCGTTTCCCGCCCCCCGGCGCGCGTCTAACTTCGACAATAATCCACCCGTGATAGTACTCACGGAAACCGAGGATGACAACGTGTTTCTCGATGTCTCCTCGTCGCTTCGGACCGTCGTGTAATTTTCGCCGCCCGGAGATCGAACCGATAATTACGCGGTTTCGCACGGCAAACAATAGGGTGGCCCCTCGAATCGATCCCCTGAATTCTCTGGATCGAACACGCGGAGGCCTTTTCTCTTTCGTTTTTTTTTTGTTTTTTTTTTTTAATACTTTTTTCCCCGCGGTGCAATCGCGGTATCCAACAATTTTTAATATTTTTATAAAACTCGCCGGAAAACGCGGTCGAAACAAACGAAATGCGCGATTACGCCCGGGTGGGAGTGCCGGTGTAATTGGCTTCGTTTGTGGTAATGAGCGTTTGATGCTATCGGGATAAATCTCGTTGTTCCGCTTGCCCCCCGTGTCCCCCGACTGGCGATCGCCCACGTAGATGCGTATCGCCCCGGCCTCGGAAAATATCGCGCCGACACCTGGACGCGATATGAAAAATGCGAAACATCCGACGCCGAATCCTTTCACAGCCGACGCTTCCCCCCCGATGACGTCGCTGATAACGATAATACCGGAAATGGCATCTCGCGGGGGGGAGAAAGGGGGCTCGATTTCCGCGAGATCTCGCATTTTCATAAATCTCTTCTTTTCCTCTGTCGGTGAATTCTCGACGCGCGCGTAAAAAGAAAAAAAAAGAAAAAAAATAAAGCGTGGAATTATGAAACGCTGCTAGTTGCAACAAGCACAGGGAGATGAAAAAAGCGATAAATTCGAAAACCGTTTTAACCTAATTAGATAAGTTAACGGCGCATTTTGTCGCCGGGCGAGCCGGCGAGAATAAACGTTCGCAGATACGTGAAATTATAACGATTATCCGGTGCGTATATTACATTTAGGCGCCTTTTCGCGCGATTCGGGTTTATTAGAGGAGCAATGGGGGTGAGTTGCATAAGCGGCACAGAACAGGCTCCGGCGTGCACTTAGCGAAATGAGGATTAATAATTTCCGCAGCGAACGCCGGGAGTCGTTTTGCGAAAAAATTCGCCACGGCGGGGCGATAAGCGCCGATTGAATCGGTGCCACACTTCTGTCGACTGTAACTCATCGTTGCTTAACCCCCAAGTGGCACACCACCCTACACCGGTGAAAAATGTAGTTACCTATTCTTGGCTTCAACTATAATTTTACAATATTTTTGACACATAGTTAAATCAACTTTATTGAAATAAATAAATATTAAATTAATTTAATTTTTTATTTTCTAAGAGTATAAAAAAAAAATAATAATAAAAGAAAGGCTTAAAAATTTGTAAGGTATGAAAATCGTTTCTGCTTAAGTCCAAAAGTAACTGCGTTCTTTTTTCAGTGTGTTGTCCGTAACCCAGTGCTTCGTTTGAGAATCTACTGTCTACGTCGGCGATCTCGATCTATATTTTATTTGCGACGTGATATACGAGTTATTACGAATCGCCGCGGTGGTTTCTATAAACGCGCCATGCGGGCAAATGTGCCTTCGACAAATTTGCCGAGTGTCGTTCCGCAAGCGAGTTAGTTAGACCCGAGTTCGACCGGCTCTGTCGAGTTCCTCGCGGGTCTCTCGCTAGATAAACCAAGCGTTTCCATAATTTTCACCGCGATCGATCGCCTCGTCGTCGAGTGGCAATTATCAAAGGCGATCAACTTCCCATTTACTGAACGTCAAGGGAAATGTTGGGGAGGGGAAAAAAAAAAATAAAATAGAATAAAACGTCAAAATATAAAAAGACTGCCTGAGGTTGATGAGATTGAACAGTACATGTGCCGGGGCGTTATGCAGGTACAAATCGCGAGTTTTTCGCCGCGAATTAGAGTGCGCGTTGAGCGTTGCCACCTCCGGGGGGGAAAAAAAAAAGCGCGGATCGGGGAGCCGGTGCGGTCGAATTCAATAAATCTCGCTCGTCGATAGTTTCGATAAATGGTTTTGATACGGAACACGGCGGGCTCAATCCGTAATCCGCTAGAACGTACCTGGTTTTCGGCCTGTGACATAAATGTCGCCGAGTCTCTTCGGGCACAAAATGGAATATAGAACGGCGCGAGTGTCATGAATTCCTCCTAACGACGCGAACACACGAGACCTCTTCCTCTCTCTTATTCTGCTTTCACGGGGGGAAAAAAAAAAGAAAAAAAGAAAAGGAGAAGGAGTTTCAATTTTTTTCTTTATATATATATTTTTTTATTTTTATTTTTACTTTTTGCTGGTGGATAAATTAAGCAACTTAGGTTTTTCTCTTGTGTAAACGTTTAATTTGATTTACGCGGACGTCTTTTAGTTTTGCGTGCTTCTGTTTATTTAGCGAGACGTACGGATTCGATTATTTTTATAAGATTGTTATGCAATGGTAGAAAGGAATATTTATGATGTCATTGTGTCAAATATTCATGATAGTTTCGTAAAATATTCAGAAGCTGCGGTACTATTTCATTTGTATTGGAATATACACCGGACTAACTATGAATGAAAAAAAATAGAGAGCCGACGTACAGCAATCGATGGCAGGTCGACACTCCCAGTCCGTTGCGCTGTTGACAAACGTAATGAAAAATGGCAATCTTTGCTGAGCACGCTGCCGGCAATATCTCTTTGACGTTCGCAAAGTGTACGAGCTCATAAAAAAGGTGAATTTACCGCGTTTCACGTACGTTCTCGCATATCGTATCCATTTATCCGCGCCTATTTCCGGCGTTACGAGACGCTTCATCGCAAGCAGTCCCCTGGATTAACCCTCAAACGGCACACCAGCGACTCCATTCCTTTCCACTTATATCTCGAAACTCAATGGATCAAATTTAAAGCATGCTTAAGCCGATACGCCGAACATTAAGGAATAAATAAAAATGCGTTAAGAATAATAATAAAAAAAAAATTTCTAAAAGAAAGTTTCGTAAGATTCTAATAATCAAAAATTATTCTGGGTAATCGTATTATCCAGGGAGTCATTCGAGCAAAGTAAAACATCTTCCGTCTGTTATTTAATATTAAGAGACAGCTGAACATTGACATTCAAGTTTCATTAACCATCACGAGCCTTCTTTTAAACGTAAAGATAACGTTACAGATAATTTGACTTAAATTTCGGTCACTAAATGTTTAATCTTTGTATGAATTTCTTACGTATCGTTCGCGTTACTTTTCAACATATTCGTTTTATCTTAATGCAAAAATTTAATCGGATAAATAGAAACGAGTAAAGTATCTCAACGCAAAAATTTTTTCACCGCGTAATGTAAAACACCCGGGGTAACGGGAGACTTTGACAGAGAAATTTCCCGCTAATATGCGGAGCTTCGCGAATGTAATATCGGGTACGAAGTACTTAATGGATCTCTCGCGTGAAAGAACTGGGCTAAGAGATGCTTTCTGCCCTCTCTCTCTTTTTCTTTCTCTCTCTTTCTCTTTCTCGGAGACGTCTAAAAGGAACGGAGACGCGCTAAAGCGATGCAGCTTAACAGGGAAATACAAATAGCCTCTGCGTGCCGTACAGATGTTGCTCTCTCCCAACTAGGGCAGAACAAGATAATGGACGAAGTGTTAATTTGGACGTTGGGGAGGACGGAATCGCGGTTGCGGGCGGAATGTGTGCTCGATTGAGTACGAGTGATAATAAATTCGAGTGACGTCGACGGTCGTTTCGAATGATTTTGACACAGCCGAATTGGGGGGAGGGAACCGAAAGAGGGAGCCGATTTTCAATTCAATTATCAAAAGTCCCCGTCGGGGGGATTCCTCAATCGACGAGTTATACATGTGCGTAATTATCCTTGTTATACGTTGCGTTTTATGCTGTACTTTGCGCGGATTGAGCGACAGTCGTTTATCGACAATCGTTTATCGTCTCCCCTCCCCCCCAAACATAATTAATCTCGCCGCTATGAATAATCATTAACGTCAGATCGACTAAATTGTTAAACGCCCTCCCAATCAACCTACTCGGAACGACGATATAAAAAAAAAAAAAAATACAAAAAAAAACAAAAAGAGGGAGGAAAAAAGGAGGAAAAATCGAGATGAAAATGCACCCGGAGTGTAGCGAGAAAATCCACGCCGGCGATTTATAACACAAGATGTCCGCTGCTCGTTCCGCCGTGTGTTATTTATTTTGTCGTTTTCACGATATTCCCGGTGACGGGCTGCGAGCGTGAACGTTTGGGGTGGATTTTATGCAGTTCCGCCGGTATCGCTTTTACGGCGCGGAGAAATTTACTTAAAATCCGGGGGACAGTGGGCCACATTAAGTGCGGGTAAACCGCATTGCGGCCGGGTCGCGCAAGCTGCAGGAATGACAGCACCTCGTCGCCGTCACGTATTGCGGTCGCAAAGCATTAACAAAAGAGTGACAGGAAAACGTTTTTGGCGTCCAAAAATACCGAACTACGAGTGTTCGTTATAAAACAAAAATGTCCAAATACAGCATTAACCTAGCTATTATATTTTTGCTCGCTTATATTTCGGAATCAGACGCATTTATTTCAGACGTTTAAAGCATTAATTAAATCCGCTATATTGGACATAGAAAAAAAAAAAAAAATTAAATAAAATAAAATATTTATTTCGGATATTTAAAAAGCTAAAAGGAATTTTTTAACTTGTCTAGCTTCTAAAAATTGTCCTGAGTTATCGTACCCCGGTGTTCTGCTGGAGGTTTAATAGCAAATCACGTTTAGGATGATAAGCCGTCTTCTTTGCAGCCGAACGACGACACTGACAGGTTCTTTGCGAATAATTTTGCATACCCCGGCGCTTGTACTTTCTTCCTCCGCCTTGCGCTCCCTTTCGCCTTTGTGCATTAACTTAAAGGGACTCTAATGCCGCATTAGCAATGCCTACTTTGCGTAACTTATGAATAGTTCCGAGATAGCGCTTCAAGTTGCATTCCGCGTTGGCGCGGGGGCCGACATTGTTGTGAATGATGCATAAAGATACTTGCAGCCGGGTTTCGCCGCGAGATACATAATTTCTAATTCAGTCAGCATTCGGCGCTTGGAAATTTAGTTAAGATTGTTCCCCGAGCTACAAATTTTCCCTAATACTTCGCTTCCGCTTGCCGCGGGAGCTGTCGCGATCGCGACTGCTGGCGTTCTCGTAAAAATGCTAAAAGAAAAATGTACCTTTAAAGTACGTTGACAACTTTCTGATATTTTGAACCGAAATATACGTCTAATTAACAGTATATTACGTCATGTAATTAAACTGTAATGTTATAATTATTATTATTTATAACAAATTATAGTTCGGCTGAAAGTAATTATATTTTTTTTTCCTCTCTCAAAGTGTCGAAAGGACGCTCGATATTTTAAATTACGTGCAAAATGTAAAGTGGGTGCCGGGGGAAGAAAATTTATCGTATGCGCCAAAATAAAATCGCGACGGAACGAATAATTGCGAGCTGAAATAATTATTAAGCCGATTACGTCACGAAAACGAGGGAGAGAACGAGAGGGAGAGAGAGTGACGTTCGTCTTATCATTATAAATTTAACGTTTGACTCGCGTTTTCACATATTACTGAATTCATTTTTGTCAGGGCGCGTGCATTATTTTCGCCCGATGCCGTTGAAATATTCGACGCGCCGCATCGGCGAGCTCCGACACGAAGATAACGCGATAACGTACGTATCACAATTATCTCGGTATCCATTATGCATATGAGATTTATTAATGTGACAACGTCGCGATAGATTGTACAAATATTGTATAATAGAAAACCAATGTTCTTGCTTCGCTCCGTGGATAACAAATCAAGTTGCATACATAAATCATGGTACTTAATAAAAGAGGAATATTAGTTTTAAATAATACAAACTCGACGAATGCATTTCCATGCATTATTAAATATATTTTTGCCAGAAGCAAGCACTACTTTCGTCGACGCGGTGTACGTCAGCGTATCCTTCGCTCCCGGCGACATCCGTAGAGACGTATTTACGTATCAGGATATTTTTCGCGCCACCATAAATATGTATTAGATATTAGATAATGCGCGGGACATGTTATTCGCGTAGTCGCGTGGAGTCTCGGTCATTGAAAGAGTTAGATAACCGTTTTAACCGGTGACGCCTTACCGCTGATAATTAATAAAATATGATTAAATGCTGAATCGAAAAATGAAAACGGTGAGACGACGTCAAATTTCACTGATTTATCGGTGATTTTATTGGCTGTTTCGCAGCGACGGTTAATAGACGAAAAACGATATTTCACTGATTGTTAATGATATCATTTAATTATTGAATTAGCGAAGCGATACACTGACATGTGATATCAGTGATACCCCAATAATCATTGGCAATTAGTGATCACTCGCTTTCTGCGCGCAGAAAGTCTTCTCTCTCTCTCTCTTTCTCTCACATCTCCCGTTCTCTCTCGCGGTCGATTTCTGAAACAACGTAAACGCGTCAATCCCGAAATTTGTGCGAGACTCTCGGGCGATTATCCGCGCCTTATCGGGGCGCAATATCCTAAATGGGCGATATCGTCATACCTCGTTTCTTCTTTATGTTACAGCTTCTGCGACGAGATTGAGGCACTCGAGGCACCTGGACGTGAGATCGCAGTTCCCGGCCGAGGGTGTATTACCGGTGAGTGCTTCTCGATTCGTTCTTGATTCGATTTCTAACCCGCCGTTCCGCTCCCCCCGCCGTTTACACCCCCTTTTCCTTCTGTCTCGACGAGCCGAGCCCGGTACCTTTTTACCGCCCCCGGGATCTCACGGACGATTCAACCGGATCTCCGTATAAACCTACCTACCCGGCAAGTCGGATAATGGATTTGTCTCCCTCCCGTCGTCACCTATCTGCCGAACGGCTTAAATATTTACCGCGCGCGTCTGCAGTAGTCCTCCACGTCACGTCGACGAGCGGGCCTGAATTTATTGCCCCTCGTTGGTTATGCATGAAGCATGTGTGAGACCGCGATTGGGGTGACGAGCTTAAAATATATCTCCTTTAACGACGTCTTTATTATCGTCGTAAAGCTTTTGATTTGAAAACAAACGATTCGCTGCGGGAAATTTTTTTTTTCTTTTTTTTTTTAATAACCACGGTGCTTTAATTTGAAAATAAACAGACGTGTTGGAGACTTTGGATTAATTTGATTTATTCAAGGTTATCGTTTTTAAATTGTAAAAAATAGCAAATATATTTAATTTCGACGTATATGGATTTTCTTAAATGTAACGTATCCGAAATACTCGCGCTGAAGTATTAATATCATTTTTGTTATTGATGTCGGTTTTCTTTAACCGAATGTTGATTGTCGTATTAGTCAAATGAAACGAGCAGAAATATTAATGGTGCTATTTCTGCACTTTGTGTCAATCTTTTTTAAGCAAATGTTGATCATATTAGTTGAATGAAACGGGCTCTCTTTATGCTTGGCAAATTTCACCGTGGTAACCAAATCTCCAACAATCAAGTCACGGCAAATACACGGGCAATATTTAGTTTTTGAAATCCATCAAACGCAAATATTAATATGGGTATCATGTTCCCATCATCAAAGTCGAGATTTGCTTAGCAAACTTTTCTACGCGAAAGACGTGTTTGATCTGGCGGACCGTACCAGATTCACTTTTCTTTTATTGTTTTACACAAAGTGTCTTGAAACTCGAGCGTTCCCGGCGATGTAACGGCTAGCGATAAAAGTTGGTTTTTTAAGCGCGGTGTATTAACCAGATTCTTATTTAGATGGTGGATGTTATAATGGAACATAATTTGATCAGCTAATAATATTTCCTCTCGCATTGCGGTAAGAGCTACGTACGCTGTGAAATCAGTTTACTTGCGTAATCTCCAAGATATTCCTTTTTTTAGAAATTCTTTTAATATTATCGGACTCGTGTTTTATTCTTGGAGTAGAAAAATATTTTCCGCGTGTCATCCAAGTGTCTGTAAAAATCGGTGATCGACGGATTCGACGTCGAGACGCAACGGCGCGCGGCGTTCCTTTTACATAATTAATTCAATTTATTAATTTATTGGTAGTCAGAAATATCGGTAAATGATAGTCGGATCCAAAAGCAATCATATTTTTCTCTCTCGGCGTATAAATATATAACTAGCCCCAGTTCGACGACTAGAGCCGTTACAGTACAATACGAAGCGAGACACTTTGATGAGAAGTCCTCAGCTGGCGAGGCCCACGGGACTTGCTTACGAATCGTCCGTAAATCGTTGACGTTACGCCAAAGTTCGCCCGGCAAAGCGTAGGATATTTAGGAACGCGAATTTCTGGACGGAGTGCCATAGGGGCCATTTCATGCGCGCGATTCGTTAGCCGGAATTTCAACAAACGGCCACAATCTGACGAGAATTGCCGTTTCGCCAGACCTGTAATTGGACGGTGAACTTGTTTGGGACCTAATCTCGCGAATTACAGCCAGAAACGTCGGGGAAACTTTCCCGTGATTCAGATGTGACCTGCAGATCGCAGCAGAAAGGACTACTTACACTCTTCGCGTCAATTAAATATCTATTCGCGATTGATTTCAACCGAAGGAACGGAGCGGCGAATCTATAACCGTTAATGAAACATTACTTTTGTCTCATTAAGCGCATCCTCCTTCGCTTTTTATTCGCGCTGCGAAATGAAACGTTAATTATTTTTATGTTTCTAAAACGGAGACGACAGGGGGGAGAAATATGGTTGTGACATTTATATTAATAATTTAATAATGCACTTTTGAATATCCGGGTGTAGTATTTAACTTCCCCGTTGCGATAACATCTATTTAAATTTATTTAAAATTAAATTACGTATCTCCCATTTTATTTACAGAAGTTCAATTAATTATGATCTTTCAGCATGAAGTATGTCGGCGACTTACTTTTAATTAAATTTTTCTCAGAAACAAAAATGGTTAAAGAAAAAAAAAAAAAAAAATCAAACAGCAAGTACTTAAAGAATAACAGGAATTCGCTACCGCGGCGGTGACTCTTTTGATGTGTATAACGAAATACAATTTTCTCGTCGACGTTACATTAATGTAACAGGGTTTAATGCTCAGTCCCTTTACGAAATTTCATTGCTTTTACCCTGCCCTTTAAACTCGCATTGCGAATCGGAGATGAGACGGCTGTGCGACGGAGCCGTTTTACGCATATTAAACGTCGCGCAAAAAGGGATCGCGTGTAGTTTGCGACACATGAAAGATCTCTCTTTCTCTTCTCTCTCTCTCTTTCTCTTTTCATTCAATATTAAATTAAAGGACGAATATGTGTCTCGCCATTTTGTTGTGTGTGCCGTTAGCTTCAAATTCTGACCGCATAGTACTTTGAGGTAGAAGCCGCCGTTTACCATAAATATACGCAAAGATGTCAACTTCTCTTCTGAGCTCATGATACCGCTGTGAATTCGCGCGGGTATCGCGTTCACACCGACGTTAAACGAAGTGCTGCTAACGCAATCGCGTATTCGTCTCGTTACCGCTCTTACCGCTGTTTTTATATATTTATTTTATAACCGATACGCTAGATATTAAAAAACAGCAGGGATGCGGCAAGAACATAAAAAAAAAAAAAAAAGAGATAATGGAAAGCTCTAAAGAATCTTGAAAATCATGATTCAGTGTAATTCGGCTCGAGAACTTAACTTCTTGCTACGGGCATATTTGCAACGACGGTAGAAATAATTACGAAGTGTCTTTTACTTGGAGACCGGGAACACTTCAAGAGTGTACTCCTGCCTTTTTCCCTTAAAAAACCCAGGTAGCTGCGCGGGGAATTTTATCGGAACTCGAGGAATGTTCGTCGAAATTTCGTGAAGTCTTTAGAAGACTTCTCTTTGCGAATACGAGAGTGTCATATTCTTAGCGCCCAAGTGCTTTATAAATCTCAGTGAAAAGGGTGTCACGTCGGCATTTAAACGCTGACATTTTCTTTACGGTCATAACGGATTCTATTTTCATCGAAGTCCTGTTTATTCTAAATTTGCATGCGAAAATACTCTTGATTTCGTTTCCTAACTCGAAAGCGAAGTTGCCTGGGAGAGGTCGGGAGGTTCTCTCAGGGGTTTTTTTTTTTTTTTTCCTTTCTTTTTCTTTCTCTCTCTTTAAAGATCTCGGTAGATAGCGGAGTTGTGAATTTTAATCGATGGAACTTTCTTTCGGACAAGTCGGCGGAAATCAGTCGCGGCGCAACGTAACGGGGTTAACATGCTAAAACGCGGCTAACTTGTTTATCGTTAATGAGGCTGGAAGGTATGAGAGCGTGCCGGCGGTAACACATGACGTCGGCGAAGCGTCGCGCGAAATTTCCTCGCGAGGCAGAAGGGGGTTTGCAGGATCTCCTCCGCAGAGCAAACACTCCGAATGCGGGTTATATTTCTTACCGAATGCTGTTTACCTGGGAATATCGTTATCCCCCCCTCCCCCTCTCTCCGGTGGGACAGAAAATGGTAATGAATATTAATGCCGCGGCCATTTAATTACGTTGAAGATAACGGTTTAACGCGCTCAGGGACGCGAGGACACTTATTAGCGTTATTACAAGTATTATGCCTCCCGCCTCCCTTTCCATCCCTCTTTTGTGTTTCGGCACGAATAACCGACGATAAGGCGCGAGCCGGTGACAATTTTCTCGCTTTGCGATGGACGTTCGTGAATTTTTCACCCCGCGGTTCTGTCGGCCGCGACACCTAACTGTCCTTTCCTTTGCCTTCTCACGGTTTAGAAGTTAAACGCCGCTTCGATCGATCGTGCGTTACGTACGTTAAACAATAACCGGATCGATTCTAATCGTGATGAAACGGTAACGCGACGTACGAGGGCGAGGAATAATTTATGAGGGTACGACTCTTGCCGAGACGGGCAAAGCCACGGGACTCGCGCCAACCTTGCCCCCCTCGTGCCCCAGATCGCCGGCGACGGGCGACGATTATTGCGAGGCGCCTGGGTGCGATGCTCCGCTTTTTTTTTCTATTTCTCTTTTTTTTTCCTCCCTCTCCTACATTACCCCGCCTCCCCTTTTACTTTGTGCTTTTACCGCCCTCGTCCTCCTCCCGAAGCGGCCGCGTGTTGGATCTTTTATGAGGAAACGCGACATAATAGACCGGCGGAGTGCGCGCTGGTGATTAATGGCGCTTGGTTTATGAGGAAACGCTTTGATTTATCGAGCGCCTTGTTCTCCGGAGTCTTTCCCACCCCTTATTCTTCCCTCTCCCTCCCCCCTCTCTCCCGCGCGGTGCCAAGTTTACCGATTAATCCCCCGGACATCTTTCGTCGGGGACGAAGAGAGGTATGGCAATCCCCGTGTAACACCCGCACTAATAGCCGTCCGTTTCTCTTGCGCTTTCAGTTCGATGAAAATCACAACTACAAGCCGGTGTTCACCAACTGCTCGAATTACGCGCCGGTGGTGAAAGAGGAGGAAATGCCAGGAATAAGGGTGATCCAGGTGCAAGCTGAGGACAGGGACCCACCGGAGGCGGGAGGTATGGCAATTCTTTGAAATATTTGGGACTAATAATTGCTCGACAAACACGGGAAATTATTGATTTACTCGTTTTGAGTAGACAAAAAAATATTTCCGGCCACATTGAAAGATAAATTCAACCTCGGCTACAATTTTATGATACTTTTAATCGTAAATGTAGTGGATTCAACCATTTACGCGACCGTAATGGTTGAGTCAACTATATTTATTCGTTAGAAACATCGTAAAATTATAGCTAAGACCCGGGAGCAACTGTATTTTTGTTCTCAATGCACGCGTAAAGGGTTGCGTTAACTTATTTTTGCGCGGCGGAAAGTTTTGCACGCAAACATTTTTCACGATTTTCAAAGTTCCGCGGTTTTAAATCCGAACGTAAAACAGGTTTAGACAATTCGCGCTTTAAATCGTTCACCGCGTTCTCGGATGTATATTATTCTATAATATTTTTAATACATATGTGATCTTTTGAGCAGCGCGCGTTTGTTTTACTTTAATCTTATCTTTAATAAAACCGTTCTAAATCGAATTTAATTTATTGCCGTTTTTAAAATTTTTTTTTTGTGCCACGAAAGTGATTGTTAGGTTTAGTCTTATTATTTTATTAAATTTTATTATCTTTACAATTTTAATAATTACTTTTTCTTTGCAAGTAATATATTATTCTCTGAAACGTATTTAAAAAAATAAAACAATCATGCGACTCACCAATTTGCATAAGCATCAGCGGAGTTGTAGAATACTGCAGGTGACTGTAACATAAAATTAAAAAAATGTTATTAATATCGAGATACTGAAAATATCCAGTTTGAACAAAAAAAAATTACTCGTCTTTAATTAATTCTTTAATTAAATAAATAAAAATAGTTCGTTAATGAAACGAAAGAGTTATACAATTTTATACATATAAAGAAAAATTTATGCTCACCTAAAAGTTGCTCCGCTGGTGCAGGATGCCCATCCTGGACCTCCTCCTCCTCTCAGATGGGTCGAGTCATCCTTCCGGACTCAAGACATTCACGAAATGGCGACCGTTAAAACACTAATTTCTTGAAATCTTCGCACAACCCTGAGACGGCACTCGCGTTCTTAAACCTCGAAGCAAAAATCGCCGGCTACTAAGCGGCTCTCTCGAAAAATCGACCAACAATCTGGCTGCAGGTCTTTTATTAACTTGCATCGGCGGCTCGTACAAGTCCATTGCTTGCTGGAATCAAAACGAGTTCGATAAGTAATAAGATAACGTTAATCTCATGAAAATAAAAAAATCATGCTTACCCTGGGATTGTTCCACTGACGCGAGATGGCTCTCGAAGGCCTGCTTCTTCTTTCAGGATATTAAGACGCGATTTTGAACCATTCTTCCATCCTAGACACCGATGACGAAAGTGCCTTTCGTTAACAAACTTTCACCTAAAACAAAAAAACAATTTTGATTATATCTAATTATCTTGGGATACTATTTGCGTAGAAATCATTGAATGTAACAATTACTTTTCTGTATGCATGGAGCTTCGTTATGTCTTCCTCTGCGCATGATTTGCTCGGCTTTCCGATAAGAGACCGCTTCCTTTGCACGACGTGGCCCGACCGGCGAAATTTCCGGAGAGGGGAAACGTATGGAAACGTATGGTTCACCCGCTCGCTCGTCCACCCGTGTTTATGTTTTTAATGAATACCTTTAAATGAATATCTGTATGCAGCTCAAACACGTTTTAAAACATTTAAAACACCGAATATTATATTCGATATTTACTCTGATTTATCGCGAATTTATTTATTCGAATAAAAACTGATGCTTACTCTGACGTTGCGCGATGCCTCTTCGAGGCCTCCTCTTCCTCTCAAAATGTTCATAATCTCTCCAGGCCGGATCTTTCTTTCGCGCACAAGTCCCTCGCGGCGGGAACGCTTTCTGCTTCTCTTCCTGATCTCAATCTGAAACAGAATAAATGATTTTCTTACTTAATGACACATCGAGTATTAATATATGTATTATTAAAATGTATAATTCGCTTCGTACGTACTCTTCGCGTGTAAAATATTCAGCGCATACAGAACTCAATGACGACGTTCGCCACGTAGTCGACCATTATAGCGGACGCGACGGTGTGAACAGCGCGCATCTTTTACTCCTCCGAAACTGCCGTAAGTCGCGCTGTTGTCGAAGATCGTGTGACGTCAGCTCGGTCAGCTGCGCGACCGGCCAGCTGTGTGATCAGCTATCGTGAACGTGGACGCAGCGCCCGCGCGAGTCACGTACTCCGCTCGCGCCACCAAGCTAACCTTGGCTGCTACGCAATGCGACCGCGTTACGCACAAAAATTCAGACAGCTAGCATCGCGCTTACAATTATACTTAATACATAACGAATGCATCATCGCGTGATATGTGTGTCAATTATGAGAAGTGCCTTTTCCACACGTCTTTGCACCAAATTATTTACGTAACACACACATGAAAAAAATGTATATCAAATATGGAGCACGACAACGACAACGCCGAATTATTCGCAAGCGAAGAGCTATTATTTTCGTAATTAAAAATAATGATAATTACCTCCAGGTTGATTCGTTGAATTAATTTTTCCCTCGAACGATTTATCGTCTCGAAGTTTATTGAACATTTGACTTTGCGCTTCTAGGCACTATCACGTACCGACTGGTGACCGGTCCTGACGAGAGGTTGAAGTTCAGGATCGACAATAAGACAGGTCTCATCAAGACGACCCAGATACTCGACAGGGACGAGCCCGCCCGCGAAAAGGAAGCTTATCTCACGGTGCTCGCTACCGACAACGGGGTACCGCAGCTGGATGACGTATGCACATTTAAAGTCACCATCGAAGACGTCAATGACAATGGTCCCGTCTTCGACAAAGTGGTGAGTCGCTAACTACCCAAGTTACCAACTCGTTACTCGACTTCCCTTACGGCCCCGTGTCTGCAAATACGAATCTGGGTGCATGTGCCACGGTACGAATACATTCATCTCTGTGTTGCTCCTCAAATGGGACACTGGGTCGCGGTAGCCAAAGTGGATTTTCAAAAGCTGGGGAACTGTGAAAGACTTCCTCTTGTGTTTCTCAGATATTCCTAACATAGTTCTTGATTCTTCCTTAATATCTGGCGTATCGGTAAAGAACTTTTCTTAAAAGCAGCTGGCATTAGATTCTAAGTTTGATACAAAAATAATATACGGTGACCTAGAATAATTTTATATGTATTTGAGAATTATGCATACATCATTATTATTTAAAACGTTAATTGAATTATATTAGAAGAAAGATTCGAAAGAGTAATTTTTTTTTTTTTGTATGATATTTATAAAGCTTAGTATATTGTTTTTCGATGAAGAGGTGAGTCTTTTTTCATGAGTATATTAGAGAAATGAGAATGCAAAATCACTCTTTTAATGCAAGATTAATTTTCTTCGAAAGTGACACATTGCCGAAATGAAGAGAGATTTTTTAAATCTTTTTAATCGACTTTAAAATATAGATGATAATTCTAGAATATTTGGCGATATAATGAAGCGTAATTTGAACATAATTAAAATGCTAGCGAGAAACTTTAAAACGTAAAATAAAATATTTATGTCTATGGAAAAAGTATCGAGCGAAAAAATATCGAGATTAACTTAATAATGAATGAATAGCTCGTGAGATATTTTACGGTTTATGTATGCTATTACATCGCGTGAATCCCTCTTCTTTTTTTTCTTCGTAGACTAACACAACAGCCACTATCGCTACTAACAACAATTGCTTGAATTTTTTTGTTTCATTTCAATCCCAGGTCTTCCGTGGAAACGCGTGGAAGGTTGGTTTCGAATACGTGGTGTGACTGTTGCTCGATGTATATATAAATAAATAAATAAATAAAAAAGATAAAATATAGAAGTAACATAAGTTCTGCTTTTTATCTTTTTTTTTTTATGCGCACAGTTTGAATATTTCATGAAACAACTTGCTTTTTTAATTTTTATATTTTTTATTTTTCCCTGCATCGAATAAATTACTTGTCGAGGTTTGGGAAAATATTTTTAAGCCCAAAGTGAGAATTTGAAGAAAGCATTGAAAAATTCACATGTTGGCACGATCGATTTCATTGGTGAGTAGCCGTGAGGTCGTCAGTGATTAATGTGATGAATATTCTCTGTTGATTTCTTATTCAATTAAATTTTAAAAATAATTCTTATTTAATTTACTTAATTTTTTTTTCTCTTATTAACGTTATTTATTATTGACTCACCATGGATTTTACTTTTGGTATTGATTTATTAACGATGGAAGGGAATTAGCATGCATGCACGTGTGGTTTTTAATCACGGAATGATAGTGGTGCCTCAAGCAAAACTTGCATGGAGCACAACCGGCGGAAAGTGCACCGTAGAAGCCGGCGCTCACGATTGTTGTCGGCTCTCGTTAATATATTTCTGCTTGTTACACAGGCATACAGGGAATCTGTGCCACAAGATTTGGCAATAGGCCGCGAGGTCATGCGGGTCTCCGCCACCGACATCGACGACGGCGACAACTCGATCGTGCGCTACAGCCTCTCGTCTAAGAGGCCGGATGATGCTGCATACTTTCGGATCGACCGCGACACCGGCATCATATTCCTCAACAAAACTATAGACGTAAGTGACGCAAAAGTGCGGCGATATCAAGAGGACGTTATACCCCTCGAGTATCGACGGCGCTTGAACTCCATTTTACAACGTTACTTCGAAACTGGAGCTTGTAACACTTACACTTAACTCGACGGTAGTTACGCCGCTTTATCGGATCGTTCGAATTTTTATACTCATCGGCGAAGTTCGTTATGCAAATGCGAACTGAGAGAACATATAGCTCATATGCATAATCGACTCGTTCATATTTGTCGTTAGAAATATCATAGAATTATTACGTGATTCTTTCAGAGAACTTTTTATTTTTGCCATTTTCGGCAGATACCCCACGTGCAATTAAGCTTCCGAAATAAAACTGCTTGTTGAATAATCAAAGGGCGGCATTTATTATTTGCTGCTTGTGTAAAAATAATTTTTTCTTTTAATAAAACCCTGATGAATAATGCAACGGTTTTATTTGTTTTCTTGAACGAGCGGTTTTAGCTTTTATTTGGCAAATCTTATAAATGTTATTGTGATTGTTCTATTTTCCGCAGAGAAAGCCGAATTACAAGTTCAGCCTGACGGCCACCGCTACTGATCTTGGAGAGAACCCCCAGAGTGGTGTCATTGATCTTGACATACGAGTTGTGGAGTCGCACAAGAAGGCGCCGACTTTCGTGTCGAGGTCGCCGATGGGTCCGATCAAACTCCGGGAGGACTTTCGAGATTACGACACCGCTATTGTTCGCTTACAAGCGATCTCAAACATCAACTCCAGCAGCATCGTGAACAACTCGTATCTGGTGTTCGATATGGTGTCTGGCGGAACGGAGCAGACTAACAAGTTCAACACTTTCAGGTACTAAATCACTTTTTTTTTTTTTTTCCATCTCATGTAATACGAGACGAAGCTCGTTAACAATCGCGAGCCGCAGTATCGCCGCGAATATTTCATTTCACACTTGTTATAGATTGGAGTCGAATAATGACGTGGCGAATATCCACCTGGCCCAGCTCCTTGATTACGAGCGCAACACGCAATACTCGTTAATAGTCCAAGTACAGAACAAGTATCATTTGGCCGCTGAGGCGGTCGTGGATATCGAAATCCTGGACGTGAACGACAACATTCCGATCTTCCGTGAAATTAAAAAGGGAAGCGTGTTTGAAAACGAGCCACCGGGAGTTCCCGTAATGCAAGTGAAGGC
Organism: Cardiocondyla obscurior; assembly: GCF_019399895.1. Lineage (NCBI taxonomy): Eukaryota > Metazoa > Arthropoda > Insecta > Hymenoptera > Formicidae > Cardiocondyla > Cardiocondyla obscurior. The sequence goes on along the minus strand of NC_091874.1, from coordinate 1,989,970 downwards.
GATCGACGCCGATGGAACTTCCGCCAACAATCAGGTATTGAAATTGCATAAATCATACTTTGTGCTCTGCGAGTCTCTTTTCGGTACGACTGTGTATTCGAGTTTCATTATACCTTGCACTTAACGCAATATTTTTACTCTTGTTTTTAAAGGTCAGTTACGAGTTGGACAACTTCAGAGATCTTTTCGCCATCGACCCGAAAACTGGTAATATTACGACGTTAGTGACGTTCGACAGAGAGGTTGAAGATACCTACACCGTGAAAGTAATAGCGAAGGACAATTCGCCAAGTGCCGTTTCGAAAACTGGCGAGCCCAATAAAGGATCGCACGTGTTTGAAATCGAGATTGCCGATAAGAACGACAATCCGCCTCGCTTTACCCGGAAGGTGTACACGCACAATTCGGTTTATGAAAACGCGAACATCAACGCGCCCGTGACCCAAGTCGAAGCCATCGATTCTGATACAGCGAGCCCTGTCACATACAGCATCATATCTGGCAATACCGATGACAGCTTTTACATCGAAGCTACAGGAAAAATTCGCGTGAAGAAGCCGCTTGATTACGAAAAGATCACAAAATACAACTTGACTGTAAGAGCGTACGATGGTGTATTTAATGATACAGCCCAGGTCGAGATTTTTGTTGAAAACGTTAATGACAACCCACCGGTCTTCGAAGATTTTAATAAAAATCCGACGATAGAGGAAGAAAAACTTGTAGAGGGTAAGACATTTATGTAGTAATAAATTTTTAGTTAGAGATTTTGTGACGATCGAATAAAAATTGTTGAATGTTGGTTGGGTATAAATGTCAGACTCTTAAATTTGATCGTTCTTCTAATAAAATGTATTATTGCTTGTTTAGGATGTATCACCACCGTGGTGGCTTACGATCCCGATATAGAAGACAGGAATGCCGACCAGCATATTGTTTATTTTATAGTCTCTGAAGACCAGCAACCTATAATAGGAATCGACAAATCTGGCTGTTTGAGATTGAAAAAGCCGTTAGATCGTGACCCTCCTAAGGGTTACTCTACGTGGTTTGTAAGTTATCGTTCTACTTTCTTATCATATATATTAATAATACATAAAAAAAATAAGTATTCTTTATCACTCTCTTTTTTTTTTGTTATCTTGACAGATTACCGTGATGGCGAAAGACGAGGATGGTTTGTCTACGTATCTTCGAGAATCAATGCAAATTAATATCACTCTTATAGATATAAATGACAATGCGCCATTCCTCGATATGCCTTATCCGATAATTTGGGGCGAAAATAAACCGCCCGGTATGATAACCGAGTTGAAAGCACGAGATTACGACTCTCAGGAAAATGGCCCGCCATTTAAGTTTAAGATAGATTTCACCGCGGATGATGAAATTAAATCTAAGTTTGACATACGCGGAAATAACTTGTATGCCCGAGTGGAATTCGACAGAGAGAGAAAGAAAAGTTATGATATACCGATCGCAATCACGGACAGCGGTACGCCACCCATGACGGGCATTTCGATGCTCACTGTGATCATAGGCGACGAAAATGACAATCCGATGCAGGAGGGCGCGAGTTCTATATTCGTCTATAATTATAAAGGAGAGTCTCCCGATACGGAAATCGGACGTGTTTACGTTAATGATCCTGATGACTGGGATCTGCCAGACAAATCTTTCGACTGGGCCTCTCATCACGACGGTTTTCATCTTGATACGAATACCGGCATGATCACTTTATTATCAGGCACGTCAAACGACACTTTTGTATTGAAATTTATTGTTACCGAGAAAGGCCAAAAAATTGCATCACATCAAGTGCACGCCTACGTCAACGTCACTATTAAAGAACTTCCTGAGGAAGCCGTCGACAAATCCGGCTCCGTACGATTTTTTGGTATAACGGCAGAGCAATTTGTTGAACCTGACGAATCTGGTGTCAGTAAAAAGGAGATATTCCAAGAAAAACTAGCGACTATGTTGAATACGTCAATCGAGAACGTCGATGTATTTACTGTACTTCATTCACCTCATCACAACAACAGAAGCCTGTTGGATGTTCGATTTTCGGCACATGGCAGTCCGTATTATGCTCCCGAAAAACTGAACACGATTATAGCACAGCATTCGAAAGAAATTGAACGTGAGATGAAAGCGGATATCTTGTTGATGAACATTGACGAGTGCCTGTTCGAAAGAACCCATTGCAACAATTCGTGCCGCAATTTCCTGAATGCTAGCACCGTTCCGTACACCGTCTACACCAATACGAGCTCGTTTGTTGGTGTTAGGGCAGTCGTGGATCCGCAATGCACTTGCCATGTTGCGGAACCTATTGTCTGCTTGAATGGTGGCACGCCTCTAAAAGAGCGATGCGAGTGTCCGCCTGGTTTCGAAGGGCCGAGATGCGAGATACTGGGCATCGGATTTCATGGAGACGGCTGGGCCGTAATGCCACCGCCCGGTCAAGCTTGTGACGACTCACATCTAGGTAAGCGCATTTTCATTTATATATAACTTTTGCTTTTTATTTCGATCCTTTTTATTCACATAAGTATGATTTTCGCAGGATTGGAGATAACGCCACACGTGGACAATGGTCTTGTATTTTACTTCGGCCCGATGACTTACAATCCGAAGCTTGGACATCAGGACTTTATGTCCCTTGAACTTCAGCACGGCTTCGCTGTTTTGTATGTCGACTATGGAACAGGAACTGTAAGACTAGATCAAAAACAAATCAAATTAACGGACGGCAAGAGCCACAGAATAGACGTTTATTGGAGAAAAACCGTAAGAATCCGCATTACATATACGTCGTTTGATTTAAATTTTATCTTACGAATTATTTTAATCGTGGTTTTCAGTCGATAGAGATGATAGTCGATAGATGCGGCATATCTGCTTGCATGAGTCTCACAGCACCGCAGGGTACCAACGAATTTTTAAACGTTAACAGTCCGATGCAAGTAGGCGGTACGTTGAGTAATTTAGCGCATTTAGCATCGAGCTTAAAATGGGATCATAAGCCAACGGAAAAAGGATTTGTTGGCTGCATACGCAATATGACATTTAATGGAAATGTGAGTTATTAGAATGTATCGTAATATTCACAGTTATAACTAACTATGAAGAGAAATTAAATTTTTACATTTCTTTTAGACATACAATTTAGGTATGCCAGCGTTATCTAAAAATGCAGATCCTGGCTGTGGTCATGACATGGCGAAGGCGATTTCTTTCGGAATTGACACGAATTTTATAGTAGCTATTTTGGTTTGCGTATTAATATTGTTAATATTGCTTGTGGCAGTAGTTGTGCATAGAAGAAAGACCGATGACCTGTATAAAGATATGGACGATATCAGAGAAAATATTATTAATTATGAAGACGAAGGAGGCGGTGAAACCGATGCAGGTTACGACTTAAATGTCTTAAGAGCCATTTATGATGCACCGCCTCTTGATTCAAAAATAGCTCCAGTTGGTCTACAGGGTAGAGGTACGATAATGGTGGATTAATAAAATGTTACTAGTTTATGAATTTATTGAACGAAAACTAACGAATAAATTTTTTTACGAAGGAGCCGATGAAGTTCCAGATATTTGTGGCTTTTTAGATAGTAAAAAAGAAAGCTGCGATAAAGACCCCGATACAAATCCGTTTGATGACGTGAGACATTACGCTTACGAAGGAGAAGGAAACTCAGAAGGCGATTTGTCGTCATTAGCTTCATGTTAGTATTTTTCGGTCTCAGAATATCTTAAATTTATATTTTCACACTGTTTGCTTAATTAATTTTATGTTTTCTTTTCGTTGATAGGCACTGATGATGGAGATCTCAACTTTAATTATCTATCTAATTTCGGACCAAGATTTAGAAAATTGGCAGATATGTATGGAGAAGATCCAAGTGATGAAGAAAGTGACGGAGTCGGTGAACGAGAAAGTTGGTGTTGAGTTTTTCTACATGAGAGAGCTCAATATAAGATTGTAACACAGGTAATAACAGTTGAATAATTTTTAAATGTATAATTATAATTATACACTTTTCCCATACGTACATTATTGATTTTATATTTTTAATTATCATGGTTCACATAGGATGGTAGAACGTATTAAGATGATCAAACAAATCATATACATATATTTTGCGATATTCCAATAATAATATAAATATGCATTTTTAGTACAGAGCGAATCACAACGCACTAATAAAAACAGTCAAGCCGCTCGTGCTATACAGAGCCCACTATATCAAGTACAGCGAGATCAACAAATGGAAGCACTGAAAATCGAATGAGCTGTGTTGCCATTCCAGAGAAGACAGCGTGCGGCTACTTTATCTTTTGTTGACCCGGCTGTTTTTACAGCCCCAGATTCCAATTACTAGAAAGAAAAATTGGAAAGAAGTAAGGCTTTATTGTACTTAAACTGTGGTCTCGCTCACCAATGGATAAACTCTAGTTCGGGAGTTGACGAGACGTAGAGCGTGTGATCGCGCCGTCTTATCAACGCAATGTGTAATTAATGCGTGTGGTTTATTAGTGAACGGAAAAGGGACTATCATGAGTGACTGCACAGACACATATAAATTTCGTTTATTCGTGAAAGTGATACGTATCTTTAAACTGACCCTTAAGATGAATTTTTATATCGAGTCGATAAAACCTAGCGCATTTACGTTATACTTTTACACTAGAAGTGATATATGTGTGTAAGTGGGACGGGATAAAATAGTGCGCGTTCACTGTACGTTGCACAAATGTGAACGTTTTGGATTATCGTGTTTTCTTCGTATGTATGAGTTGGACAATCGACATTTCCACGCATCCATAATTAATTTCTTTTTTTTTTTACTTGATTAAATATAATGCAGGTTTAATATAAGCGACGCTCCATTAGTTAGAAGTATCAGAACATCGGCATAAATGTTGCATTGCGTAAACGGCTTAATACTTCGCCGATTTTTCTGATTGGAGATTTCTTACTGTTAGAAATAATGTACAGAGTAACTTGGAAAAAGCTGCAGAGATTTTTGTTATTATTTTCAAAATACAAATCAAATAAAACTGATGTGAGAAAAATTAAATATTTATGTTAAACTTGTTTATTATTATTATTAGTATTATTTTATTTTTTATTTTTTTTGTTAATTTCAAACCTTTGATTTTTGCTTTTTTTTTTTTTAGACAGAAATATTATATATATGTAAAAGCCACATTGTTAATTTTAGTGGTACGAACTTTCTTTTCTTCTCGAATTATAAAAATATACGCAAGTTGACAAAGTATTAAGCCAACTTTTTTAATTATTCATTTATCAGGTTAGAATGAGAAAAAGAGCTGCTGTCTATTTTGTTAATATTTTTTTATAATTGCGTAATAGCGACGAAATGCTATGTGACTGACTTTAGAACTCGCTGTCTGGGAAGACTGAGTAACATTGTGAGATACGAAAGCTGCCAGATTCAAGAAAACACTCGCCTGTATACGCATTGTTAGATTTAAAATGTGTTGCATTACATTCCAGTAGCAAAGTAAATTGTAGTCGAGTAACATCAGTTAGCGAAATATGTCTAACGCATCACGGATTTGTAATCAGTCCAGTCCAAGTGTATCGTTTTTGTCAATTGCTGATCTGCATTCTTGAGTTTGGCAATCCTCAAGTTACGAGATTTCCAGACTATTTTTTATACATACATTATATAAAGAAAAGTATATGTATAAATATATAAAGAGATATATATATATATATGTATAGATATGAGAGAAAACTGAGTAACGTCAAGTGATCATTGAGGTAACTTATAAGAACGCAACTCTTATAAAAAAAAAAGTGTATCATCATTCTTCTATTTAATTTATATGATACTTTAACGTATGTGTAATGAGAGAGAATAATAATTACGTATGTATGAATGGGAAAAATGTACATGATACGTTACGCTGCAATCGTATGTTTCTATTCGTGTGATCAGATGGACACGATATTGCGTACGTGTTATTGTTTTCGATATATGTTCCAGAATATAATAACCAAATCGAAAGCTATTTGCAAAGTATTATTTCACTGGTAAATATACCAACAGAAATGTGAAACAGAAAATTAATAGAACGACAAATTAATAATTTTCAATTGTAAATGACTAGAAAATAGTCTTTTTGCCCAGTTTCTATTAGCAGCTTGTCGCAACATTCCGTTCAAACCTGCTAATATTTTGTATGCTGGGTGTATATTCATATTTTACAAGCGCAAACTCTCGCCGTAAGTTTGTCCATAACGTTATTCCGCTAATTAAGATTTTGTCATTGTAAGCAACCGAGTATTCCAAACATTGTGAAACATTGCGGGTATAGACGAATGTAGAACGAAGGTCGAGTGCCATAGCGCGCTTTAGACACTGATCTTTCTCCTCATTTTGTGAGCGACGACTCTTATCGATAAGATTGTTGTGTATCACGGCTCGCAACGACCTAGTGCGTTCTCGCCACGAGCACGTTTCTTCTTCACGTTCTTCATCGACCAGCCGTTCCATAACATTAACGCTGTCATTTTCGTCGTATCTTAACGCAGCTAATAAGTATTTATGTATAAATGGATGCTCTTACTTTTAAGGCTCTCATACAATAAAACGACATATGTATTATCTGCACGTGGATACGTTGAGATACTCTGTGGTACGAATGTTTCTCGATTACTTACGCGCTTAAAATTTTTAATGACGTTAACGAGAAGGTGCGACGAGGAAGTGTCTCGAATGTATTTTAGTACGCAGCGAGCACATGTAGTAAAACGGTACGTTATGGTGTTCTTTGAAAGGTTTAAAATCATTCTAACGAGATCTGTGTATATATAATCGCATTCAATAAACTTTTAACGTTTTATTTTCTCTACGAAATCGTGCAAATAACCGGGAAACGTTAAAAATTGAAGTAAACACGTTTTTATACTTGAAATACAAATGTAATTGATCCTAGCATACATATGTGCATAAAAGCAATCACAATCAAATGTCATGATTCAATAGTCGCGAGAAATAGCGGGAGTAGCTGTAAGTATTTGCTCCTTTCGTTGATTAGGCGCTGACTAGAACTCAACGTACCGCGCAGTTTTAATACATATCGTGAAAATAAAACCCAACTTGTAGGTATGGTATACGTATATGCGATAAGAAATGTAATTTAGGTGAACGCGTGTGATCTCAAGAGTTTGAGGGGCAGAACTTCGCGAGCACGTTCCTCCTAGGAATGTCCATAAGTTATTTAGGGGCTTGCCATTGAACAACGACTAGGGTGACAGACGGATGAAATGTAAAAGACCTATGCTCTAAGGATTATCTACAATAATCATTTGTCGTTCATCAGGCTCGTGATCATAATGATAACATGAATAAATAAGGGAACGTTAGAGCGAGCGGAGTGTTGCAAAAAAAAAAAGAAAGAAATTTTAGAAGCTGAATTATTTGATATAAAACGTGTGGTTGTTCTCTAATTTTTTTATAACGATCCACTCGTTCTAGGGTTTCTTGATTTATTTATATTGAGGGTTATCTACGTTAAAATTTAACTTTTGCGCACTGCCGTGCTATTCAATTCTTTTTTTTTTACACTGAAACGGTATTCGGCAAGCGTTGTTCAAAGATGTTACTTCAATATAAAGTTTATTTGATACAGATTAGTGTATAATAATTGTAATAGGCTATATGGTAAAAGTTTAGCGTACGATAATTGTAATAGATTATTAATCCGCCAGACGGGCGTGCAACTAACGCTAAATATTGCTCGACTTTTAATTATTCTGTTAACGGGATTAGCTCGCAGAGGAGCATAAGAGTTTTATAATTTTTTTTTTTGTCATTCTATATTTTTTTTTTTTTGCAACGAGGCACTTTTCTTACTCACTTGTTAAGAGATCCTCGAAGAGACTATGCCTATGAAATTTGTATGTTCATCACTTCACTTCGTGGCCACTGTAAAAACAAGTTAACACCGCCATTATTCCTCATCCGATTTTCGTACTTGCGTACGTAAGTGTCGTTTTTATTATTCGCAGAGATAGATCGTATAATATAAAGAGTTCATAAATGCTGTTGATAAATGTTTACTCGACACTGCCTTTAAGATAGACGGAGGGATGCATTTTTTGACACGCGTTCTTAATGACTAAATTTTAATTGGATCTTACAATGTATCGCTCTACATTTTAATAAAAACGTATTGTAAAAAATTTTAAAAAATAAAATAAAATAATAAATAAATAAATAAATAAAAACTCTAATAAATAGACACGAGAATATATATATATATATATCCACGGCTAACGTAACGCGCGGATGTACACAAGCTTGTACATTACTTAGAAAGTTAAGAACTATCGTGAACCATTTAATATGTGATAATCGACAGCAACATATGACCGCACTATTATCATTTACCTTCTACTCACTCTTAGCTCGAATGCGTTATGTGTAATTTCTTTTTTAGTAGCAATAAAGTGAAATTCGAATACATCCTCGTCGGTTTTTAATTGCCATTTTAATGATCCCGTGAATTTAAATATACTTTCCTAGGTACGTAATATCATTGATTGATGAAGCAATCGATAAGGCTTCATATCCTGCCACGTCCCACGTTGGCAAATTAGTCGGAAGCCCGCGAGTGTCACGGTCGCACATGTTAATTTAATTTGACAACGAATGACGCAAGCGATCCAGCTTTGTCCCTTCACACGTAATCGTCACAGTGACGACATTCGCGGGATAAAATAATTTTCGGGATGGATTTCGCTGAAACGAAGATGTCATTCCAAAGTAATCGCACCGGAATACGCGTCTCTTTCAACCTACTTTTTTTAAAAGCGTCACGTCAAAACGTATACAGAAATGTTATTATTCTCGCCTACGGTGCGATCTGCTTCGGCAAAAATATTTCATTGATATCCCTAAAGCTTTAACTGATTTTTACAACTGGTTTCTATGCCTGTGATAAAGAAGGGACGCGCAAAGCTGCATGTCTCCAAAATCCTGTCTGTTAAATAAAGTAAAGCCGCAAACTGGATCGCGACGCGAAAATGCCGACGCGGCGTTTTCATTATCCCTTCGAGACGAGCGGTGATTGAATCGCCGGGGGATGTTGTAACGTGTGCGCGCGTTGCAGCAAGGGGTCCAATAAATGTATATAAACAGCAACCGCATCCTGAGGACCACGTAAACGAGACCTCTTGCAGATCGGCATCGCGCGTATTGTCTCGAACGGAAACCAAACCATTCCGTACCTACGTCTATAAGAAAGTGTTGCGCCATGTGAGTCTTCATTCTTTCTTTCTTTCTTTCGTCAAAACATTTTATTTATCTTTGTTAAAGTAGTGCGACCATCTCGGCTCAAACGGTCGGGACGAACCGACGATTCGTTCGACGTGAATAAAAATCGAGTGCTCGTAACAGTTGTTTGATATCGAAAGAAGGTTTAAGAAGCACAGCTTTACTTTTTCAGAGATCGAATTTCTTCTTCGCGCTTTAAGGGGCTTTGTGATTTATTAGTTTGATTAGTTTAGGTTAAATAATTGTACCGGCTTTTGAACGTCGGTTTTTGCAATAAATTTAAAAAGTAAAAGAGGGTTTCTTTATCGTAGAAATGCATATAATTTGTACTTTTCATTGCGCCGTTTGTACTTTTGATGATATTATTACAAACGTATTTACGATTTTTTTATTTTTTTATTTTAATTTTTTATTTTACACACGCATTTATACATCATGCATATTTATTGTCCCACGGTGTCGGCGGTATAAATATTCAAAACATTTTTTGTTATTATATGTTACGATGTGACATGAATATTTATCTCTTTTAACATTCATAATAAATATTTAAAAATAACATTGATCATTTGCATTATAAATTCAATTCATCCGAGTGTTCCCAAAGATGTTCTCTTAAAGAAATTAAATTCTACCAAATAATTACTGATAAATACTTATTTCGAGTATTAAAAAATGTACTTCTTATATTTATATATAATTATAATTTTAATGTTCAAGTTAAATAATCTATCACTATTTTTAATTATCGAATTTCTATGATGGTTTACGAACAATATTTGCAGAAAATTATTTTCGTATTAATTCAGACGTGTACGTAATAAATTTTTCTTTTTTTCTTTTCTTTTCCAAGGTTCTGTAAGATGTCCGTCAGATTGTTCGCTGTAGCATTTCTTTTCTTAATCCTCGTAACGAATGGTGAAGCTCAGTTGAACTTTTCTACCGGATGGGGTCAAGGTAAACGAAGTCAAGATGTGCGAATTAGATCAAGCAACGCGGACTGTTCGTCGCAAGGTGCATCGCTGGAACAATTGCTAAAATTATACTCGTTTATTCAGGTAAGAATTGCACATAATAAATACGTGAATCATTCAAAATATTCATAATTCAATGCCTCTCGCGGAAATTTCCAAATTGATACTGCCGAATGAATGTTAAAAAGTCATTTCTTTCAAACAGGCAAAAGTATTGAACAACGTTGCTTTTGATTTTTCAATATTTATCTGGCGGCATTAATTCTATTTTTACAAAGGGATAAAAAATTGTTGTTGCAAAAGAACAATGAATTTTCCCGTCATTATTCACACCGGCACCGAAATTGTTAAAGATTTATAATTCCGGCGTGATGTCGCCAATTGTAAATTATTACGTGACACTCGAAGGCTGGTGTCCATTTATTTACGACGAACGTTATAACAAATATTCATTAAGATTACATAACGCGCGCCGTTATTTTCGACCTGTGCTAAACTGATTTATTGCTTGTAGGTCGAAGCACAGAGGATCCTGGACTGCCAGACGTTGAACAAATGAGCCAAGGAGACGTTGTTGGTCTTATCAATCAGATCGTTCGTGCCGAAATCGTCAGCTTGAATTAAAAAAAACAATGATATTTGGACAGCGCAGCCGACTACGTCCACGCATCTCATACTTCTGCTTTCGAACTCGCAAACAGATCGGCTTACGCGATTCATGTCGATCGCCCCTATTTACTTTACATATCTCACGCGCGACGTTCGAAATTTCTCTCATTTCATAACCCGAGCTGAATACTTTTGCCTGTTCCCTGCACGCTTTTGTACGCGATATGTTGACGGCGTAAGCTAATATTGAAACAAGCGGCGGATTATGTTGAAGCTGGTCTTCTCTGCTGATCCTGAAAACAACGTAGAATTTTATAGATTATTTGTACACGTTGCATTCCCGCAAAATGTAATTTCAAAATAATTAACAGACACTGTAATTAGCTGTATTTCAAAAATCAAGTGATAATAAACTGATATTCCCTGCGGCACATCTGGTCTTCTTCTCGGAGCGCGGGAAAATGAGGGAAGGTTTTTTTTCTATATAATAAGGGTTGGTTTGAATGTGTGTTACGAACGCCGCCGGGTGCATTCGAAAGATATCTTTTAAAATATTTAATGGGACAGACATAATCAAGCGTTTCAAAGCGTTGTGAATATTTTGAATATAATTCAGCATAGTTACGAAGAGAAATACAACCCCCGGGATAGAGATTAACTCACATGACGCGCCATCTAAAGGGGTGTACTTTACTTATCAAGAAATGCTTTCGCGTTGGGATATTCACCACCCGTCGTATTTCCAGTGAGATAAAAATCATCCCCTAAAATCATTTTATAATATTTATTTCAACTGTGAAAAATAAAGCTGATTTACAGAATGCGAGGCAAGAAAAATTTGACCGGATTTTCTTTTTCTTATTTCTGTCGTCTCGTACAAGAAACTTAATAGAAACGAGCTTGTTTTTAATAATTTAATAACTTTCAGGATTCTTCGCAAAAGTTGAAGCATTCTGTGATTCACGATTGAATCCGTCAGCACGAAAAGTAAAGTGAGGTCTCTCGAAATAAAATTTATATAAATTCGTAAAGAGTTTGTCTTCTCTGAGGACTCGAGTGGTTTACTACGTAAGTTTTCTTTTACGTTAATTATTTTTTGCGACCCTAGTCGCAGATGTTCGCGCATCAGTGACGCGAAAGAAAAAGAAAGAAGAACAAAAAGCAACGAGCACACGCTACAAAAAAACGAGAACGCCGCCCACTCGACGCGATCAAAGTGGCGTGAAATTCACCCTCTTCGAATCGGGCGAATAAAATTGTTGTGTCGAGAAAATATCGCTAAATCAAATTGATAAAAAAAAAAAAGAAAAAAAAGAAAGAAAAGAAAAGAAAAAAAAAATTAAAGCTGTCAACATTTCGCAGAAGAAAAGAAGGTAATACATTTATCTCGCATTGCCCTAAAAGCCACGTTACTCTATTTTACTATCCAACGATAGTTTTCAGCGTGTCAAAAGTTTTATTTTACCACGCGAGCAAAGCTGCCGCGCAGAATTATTTAAATTATTTATACTAAATAAATAAATGCAAAATATAGTAACAACGTGATAAGACGCCGATATAAATTAATGTAACGATAAAATAATAAAAGTAATACAAAAGCGGTGCTGCGATATCGATGTGCGCGGGCGAGCGTTTGAAAAAGGGAGCGGTCCTTGGCGGTTCGGCGGGACGTCGCGGCGCGGCGCGTCGCGCCGCGGAAAAGCTCGCGGCAAGTTAGGCGTCGCGACGCGGGGGTGCGCGGTCGCGGCCTACTAGAATCAATACGCTGGTCGCGCAACGGACGGACGGCGAGACAGCGCGTTCCGGCGGGCCTCCGGCCTCCGGCCCTCCGCGTGCAGCCCGAGCTTTCAGTCGGACGCACGCCCGCGTCTCGCAAGTTCGTGCGTCGGTTCCGCGCGCGACATTGCGAGGCACACAACGTCCACCGCCCGCACGTAAAAGCGAAACCCCCGGCGGCGGCGGCGCGGGGATCGCGCCCTAAAAGGTGGAGTAGCGTCTCGGGCGGCAAAATGGCGGCCGCGGTAAGAAACAAATGATCGGAGCTGGAGAAACGGCAGCGTTGAGAGACATCACCCCTCGCCTACGGTAATCGAAGGGCTGACCGTTTTGATTGATCGCGGGCTCGGGCCACGTCGGCAGCGGCCGGAAGATCGCGGCGGCGAGAGTGCCACATCCCGAAACCCCGAGGATCGCCCGCGGAAGAGGAAAGGCGCCCGCGAATTTTTCCCGTGCCACGAGGGGCTCCTCCGTTGGCGGACGTCGGTCGCGTGCGGGCGCCGCGGTTCGATTATCGATCGCGGATCCGCCGGCGGCGTGAAGGGCCGCGCACGCCGCGAGAATGCTCGCCGAGGAAGCGGGCCTGGACACGACGTGGAATCCGGCCGCCGCGGTACACGGTGTCGGGACTGCGGTGCGAAGTGCTGCCGGTTCGATAGATTGATGGACCTCTCGACGGGCCGTCCGATCGCGTCGCAACCATGCATCTGCATTTCGAGAAGAACAACAACGCCAAGTGCGACTGCAACATTCTGTCGCTGAGCTGGATGGGGAAGGTGCCGGACGAATCGCCAGAGGTAAATGTCACGCATAAAACCTGTCTCGATAACCGTCCGAAAATGATGATCCCGGGATTGCGATAAAATTTACCTGGCCTGCGAAATATTTACGTGTTTCTGCCTGTGAAGTATTGATAATGTTTCACTGACAATGAGGCGGATGAATAATCAGCGGGCACTGTGATAACGCGTATCCTGGTTTTCCTTTTTTTTTTTCTTTTTTTTTTTTTCTACTCAATCAATCCGAATGTCACAGGCAGGATTTATAATTGCAATTTGTGTCGCGGCGATTTTCAGGCGCGATAGAAAATATTCTGACGAGCGCAGAAATTAACGGTGAACTTTGGCCGCGGCACCTTGATTAATTAAGCGATCGTTTAAACGATTTAAAGTGCACCGACAATATTCCGCTATTTATCTTTTTTTTTTTTATCGCTTCTTTATTTATTATACTTACTCATCGTTAATAATCATCACTGTTTCCCTTAGTCATACGGGAGACTATCTCGTTAGCGCGCTAATCAACGTGCAGTTCTTCAAACATAGAGACCTGATCGTTTTGCAAAAAAAAAAAAAAAAGAAAAAAGAGAGAAAAAAAAGAGGTGGATCCCGATTCGACAATCTCCATCCTCGTTTCTCTCGACGTTCCAGCGAACGCAGCGGGCTGAAAACGCGTTTTATCGCGTTTGGTATTCGGCGAATCACGAAATCAAACAGGGCCGCCACTTACAATTGTTTACAGTGCTTAAATAATTTTATTAGCGGGATAAATATGCAAGGGGAGGAAAAAAAATATAAGTTAGCTTCAGCCTCGACTACAATTTTACGATATTTCTAACGAATAAATACAGTTGGATGAACCGTTGCGACAAGCGAAAAACAGTGGAGGCTGAGAGAGTAACTACATTTATGGTTAAAAGTATCACGAAATTATAGTTGGCGTTAAACTTTCATCTCGGTTTAGACTTGCTACGCGTTAGTATCGCACGATAGGCTCCGGGTCTAAAAGCGACCCGTTCGGTCTCTCCGGCGTTTCAGCCTGAGCTGCCTTTTCCCAGCGAATTTTTAGACCGCCGTGATTGTCGATAGCTATTTTTATGTAACCCGCCCGACCGACGCCGATTTACCCGCCCCGGGGAAATTTTAATTCGACAGCGTTGAGTTTGCAAAATTTATCCGCTGATTATTCGCGAAAATGTTTCCCAGCGTGCAGAAACGACGATTCTCTGTTTCGCGCAACGCTGACGGGCGCTCCACGATCGAGGAAAAAACGGCGTATTTATGTGTATTATAGGTTTCCGAACTTGAGAAAAGAAAGCGAACAAGTGGAACGCCGGGGCGGGAGATTGAAAATGGCATACAGCCGCGAATAAAAACGAAGCTGCCGCCACTTTGACACACATACATCGGCGCGAACGGCGGCAGATAAAACTTTTGCTCGGGTGAAATCGAGCGAGGCAGCGCCAGTCGCGCCGTAACGAGCGCGAAATTAATTTATCCCGTTTCGCGCGAGATGGCTGAAATATTCGAGGGCTTACACGGCTCGTTGAAAGGATCTGTAACGAGATCCGAACGTGTAAATGACGGCCGAAAGACTGCGTAATCGGCGGGATAATACCGGTGATCGCGTACGACGTTGCGCGTGAAAAACCGACGACTTTCCGATCGTTAAATAACATGAAATTCATCTGGTTACGTTTCTCTAAAAGAAAAAAAAATAAGAAAAAAGAATAATTTATCAAAACTTATGACGGATAAACGGCGACGGTATTTCAACGAATTAAGGAGAAAAAAAATCGTTACTTTCGGACCTAGCCCACAATTTTACGACACTTCCGTCGACAAATATAATTAATTCGATTGTATTTCATCATTGATTTTAATTGATCGAGTCAATCGTAAACTTAATAGAGCCAAAAATATAATATTCGTCGCCGGAGGTGTCGCGAAGTTACGGCTGGGTTCAAAAGTAACTATACTTTTCTCTCAGGGCAAGTGCCATTCGGCGGGGATCACGCCGTAGTTTTCGCACAAAAGTCTCGCGAACGCGTGGGTTAATAACGCCGCAGAGGACCGCATGACCGCGTCAAAACAACCGCACCGCAGTCACCGGAGATTGGAATCCGTCGAGATGAGGCGCGCGCTTTCCGGGAGAATGCGAGGGTGTCACGAGGGCGAAAGGGCTTTACGAGAGGGTTGCCGGGTGCCGCCGCGACCTGACTCAGTGTCGATGACGAAGACCGTGCTCGATGTCTCGAGTGGATCTCCTTTTTCTCTTTTTCTTTTTTTTTTTAACATGGGCCGACTAACGAGTGCCTACAAGTGTACGATTTCCCCGCGACGGGGTTTTGTTCCGCCTCGCTTACACGGCTAACGAGAAACGAAAGCCGACGTAGAGATGCAACGCCCTGCACGAAGGGCGACCCTAAAAGTGTTTCCGCCGAGACGCTGAAGCAGCTTTTGCTATAAAAGAAGACGAGTCCTTATTGCACGCGTAATTTCGGGAATCTGCTCTTTCGCCGACTGCTACGCAGGAAAGAGTTTAACATACATTTTGCGCGTTCCGATTTGTTCGATAATTGTAATCGTTGTGTTAACGTAGCTTAAAGCAAATGTGTTGAAAAAAAAAAAAAAAAAAAAAACGAGATCTCTTGTGGAGCTTTTCGAATTAATACTGCCAGATAAGTACTGAATTTTGAGGATTAAAAGCGCTAAAAATTATTTATTGAAATACAGACTAATTATCATTATAAAGCCGTTATTCAATATTTTAATAAAAAAAAAAAAGAAGGCCGCCACTACAATTAATGCTGTTAAATCCTCAAAAGAATTGGTTTCCCAGTATTCACCCGGCAATGTTAATTTAAGAGTTTTTACCAGGAATGTTGAATTAATCCTACAAAAGTCTGAGCGATTAAACGACAAGATGTTAAATTAGGGCACAGCTGTGATCGACGCTCGACACTAATCTTTCCCGCATAGAAAAATCCCGCACACGAATGCAAAATGCTCCTCGCTGTGTATCGCATAATTTGAACATGCATGAATGCCCGGCCTTTATTACCCTCGACCGCTGTCGATGGTGGTTTCTCCCGACGATCAGTTCGTTCCCAATTCAACATGCGTGTGCACGCTCAAACGGGAATTAATCTGACTGCCGAACTTCGGGCGGGACGCAATCGATCAGAATTAATTACGACGCCTCGTATTTCTTGATCGACGAGCGGGCCCTGCAGCGACCGCCGTCGCCCACCGTCAGAGGCCAATCTGCGAGCGGGCAATTTGACGGAAGCCGATCCCCTCGCAGGAAGAAGCGCGATGAAAACGGCGCAGAAGCGGGTCCAGCTCAATTACTGGAAATATAATTGACTTATGGCGGAGCGAATTCGATTGAGTCACTCGAGAGTCGTCCCCGGCGGGAATTCGATCAGTGCGCTGCCTATTATTTCCTCGTTCTTCGCCGCCACCGTCTCCCCCTCCCACCTCCTCTCCACCCATCGGTCGTCTCGTCATTTTCGCGAGACATCGCGATACGCGGTAAATAAAGGCGCCGGCGTGCCTACGAATCTGTACGCGACGGCGGTCCCCGAGGGAAAACACCCGATAGCAGTACGAAGCCGTGTTCGAATGGATCCGCGAAAGGCTAAAGATACTTCTTCTTTTACGACCCTCTCGTTCTTTGCCGAAAGGGGGAAGATCTGGCCAATCTCTACCGATAGATTTTTACGCCGTGCGAATCGCGGTGGCTTAAAACGAATAGAAATCTTGATGAAGGATTAAGAATTCGCGAAACAAAGCCCGGCTACGAATATCAGAGATTCTCAATGATAAAAAAAAAAGAAAAAAAAAAGAACGGAGGATAAGAGCACGATTGAACGTGGCTAGGCCACCACGAGGAGGCTCGCTGGTGGGTGGAAATAAGTGCCGGTCCATTGGAGAGGGTGGGCGCGCCACGGCAATTTTCTCTCCTTACGGCTTGCACCTCGATCAAATGGGATTTCTCGCAGGATTTTTCGAAAAAAAAAAAAATTTTGCAGCCGATCGGACTTGGCTTCTCTCGTCGGTGAAAACGGGAGCTCCTCCGTGAAAATTGGGATTCGAGCCCTTTTTTTTCTCTCTCTCTTTTTTTTTTTTAAAGTAGCGAATCTCGGCGTGCGCTCACGTACGCGACACAGAGATAATCCGCCGTCATATGTTCCCATTATGTTCTCGCATTGTGAATCGCGACCGAATCGATAACGTCATTATTGAGAGCCGTTACGCTGCTACTACTACGGCCATTGTTCGCGGGTGAATTCTATCGAGGTGCGTTTCGAGAAACCGAGCGAAGTCCTCTCGTTCTCTCCTCTTCCCGAACGCTACGACGCGGCGTTAAAAAAAGAAACTCGCCCGCGTTTCGTGTCCTCGCGCCGACGTCCATTTTCCAAGCCCTCTCGATTTTCCGCCGACTGCCGGCTCTCAGGGTGTTTGCGAAGATTGAATTACCGCCGATTTCTTTCCCCGGCGGAAAAAAAAAAGGGGGCGGAAAAAACCCCCCGACGCCCTCATCGATCACGGCACATGGAACGTTTCTCACCGGGTTCGGGGCAAGGACGGAAATCCGACACGATTTTGCGGGTGGACGCTGATGACGTACGCAGGAACGATGTCGGCGGATGTTAAGCCACCGCCGCCGAGGAAATCCGCGTGCGAGATACGATTTTTGAAAATATTGTCATTTCAATGGGCTACGTTGCTTTCGAGTTAGGCCGCTTTCGCTCGACCTTTCGATAAATCCACCGATAAACGCACTCGAGTTAATTAATTATTTCGCCCTTTCCGCGCGCTCCATTTGCCGCGAATTACCCAAACGATTTTTGTTTCCAGCGCGGATAATAATCCGCCCCGTCATTATCTACCTTACAAAAGACCACCGTCGCAAAACACCTTCATTAGATCGCGCGTTAATTACAACGGGCGGCTGCACGCGGACGGGCCACGCGCGCGCGAAAACTTTCGTCCATTAGGAAGCACGTGTTGTGCGACCTGCCGCGACCGCTGCGGATTCAATTTCAAATTTTAATGAAAGCACGGGGCTGCATTTTGTCCCGCGCCAATATTTTCAAGGGAAAAACTTCGCCGGAGATAAGAAGGAGGCGGACGGTCCCGTTGCGGATCGAAGACTTTGATGGAGTCGCGTGAAAAGTTTTGAGAACTATTTATATTGCAAGGACGCGTGTCTTTTTGAGGACTTGTTACGTTTCGACGACGATACCTCGCACGTGGGACAACGAGGTTTCTCGCCCGTGTCTTTTTCTCGAGTCAAAAGTACGCCGTTAATTAAAACGAATGCCCGTTTACGCGAAACGGTATACTGCGGCAAATTGGAGAGAATTCGGACGTCGGTCGGGTGGGACAAATGCCAAAGGGAACGCAAATTATCCGGATTGAATATTTCCTGCATATTCGCTCGATTGTTTCCTATGCCAAAATCCAGGAGCTCCCCGGCGGCTGCGGAAATTCAGAAATACAATCTCATAACACACAGTAAACAACAACAGCGAAACAACGTAGCAGCTTATCATTTTAATTTTTATCAAAATCATAACTATCACTTTTAGAACGTTAAAATAACATTACGCTTTAGTTGTATTCGACATTACATGTACGTCGATTTAATATAATTAATAAAATTAATATAATAATATTTAATATAAACTTCAGTCGTTAAACGTGAAATTTTTGCTTTATTTATTCTCTTGCATTTTATTTGCGTTACCTTTTAATATATTTGCTCGTGTTAAATCAACAGGAAAAAAAAAATGTCAACGGTAACTCGGGTGGGCTACGCGAAATTTAGCACGAAATTTATCATTGTGTAATTTTATTTTCGTCCCGTGCGGATCCTCCGTAACGATTTTCCATAACGGCGAAAGTTTGACGTGTCCCGAGCAGTAGGTTAGTACTACTAACACTTTTATAAATATAGCCTTCGCATATTTCGATATCGTGCTCTGCGAGGTTGTCCCGGGGAGGAGGAAGCGGAGGGGGGGATTGCCTCAAATAATTACAGCCCGCGGATGTGCAATATAAGGCCTGGGGTGAAACCCCTTCATTGAAACCCTTGCTGCTTAATACCGTCACGTTTAAGTCGAGACGTTACGTGTCGACGAATAGTAATAGAGTTCCAGTAAGCATCTTCGATTTTAGTTGGAAACGACTGCGCCTCCCCTCGGAGAACGTGACGGGCCCGTGCGACAATCGTTCGTCTAATTATTAATATCGGCCAATCCCCTGCTGCTGTACTTAATCAAATGTAAAGCGCCCCAATTAGACTCGCGAGATCAAGCTTCGTGAAATGAATAATGATCAAACGCTGAGAACCAATTTCAGAAAGGGTCCCGGTAGCGTGACGGATAACTGGCCGGTGAAATTTATTTGCAAATTAAGCGACGTGTTATTCCGGTTGGTCCTTGTATCTTTGCATAGGTCGTAGGTTCCATGCGGTTTCTTTTCGATTCTCTTGGCGAATTTTCGAAATAGCCGTGACATTTGCCGTAATCGACGCCACTTGAGGGAATTATTATAAAAAAAATTCTCACGCGAAATTTGCGCTTGACCGCCCGAGGTGCAAAGGCCAATACAGCTTTCGGAATAGATTAATTTTACGAATACTTTTAACGAACGAATATAGTTGAGCGAACCATCGTTATTATAGTAACAAAGATGCTCGAGTTAATTATATTTCCGATTAAATATATCACGATATATATTTATAGGTGGAAAGCTAAATTTTTCCCTCGCTGCATTAATCACGAGCGCGCGTTTCTCCGCGCGTTGCACCGCGAAACGGTAACTAACGTTCTCATTTTATTTACCAGGACGAAGGATGGCAGCTCGATCGTATAAATTACTATCAAGAAGGATGGCTGGCCACCGGCAACGCCCGCGGTCTGGTAGGAGTGACTTTTACCACGTCGCATTGTCGCACCAGAGCCGCGGAACTTCCACTCAGGGCGAATTACAACCTACGAGGGCATCGTAGCGAGGCAAGTATCGCCTTTCCCTTAACTTTTCGTTATCCGAGCATGGCCGGCTCGTTTGAACGGGACCGACGTTTAATTTCCACAATGTAATTTCTACCGAGAACGTTATAATATTACCATCTAAATCGGCAACGCGTAAAGGGAAACGTAATCTTATATTTTTCACACGTTTTACGGTCCGTTTCCTCAAACAGCAATTTGTAGACAAACCGATGATCAACGCACCGTACAAATATTGTCATAATTTTACGCGACCCCGAGATTGAAGCGCCCCGGCGCGAAACGATATTCTATTCTGCTTGGCGATATTGCGGAAGGAAGCGCGCGAGGGTTATCGGTTAGTAGCAGTCGATGTATGTTTTATCAGCTCGATACACGAGCGCCAGGCTAACCGGCAGGCGCGAGACGTGTGGGTTAAACCGACAAAGAAATTGGATGATTGCGCGATAGGAGCTCCAGCCCGACGACATATTGAATCGTTAAGGAAATGCAAACAGTTCGTACAAATAAACGGCGAAGACACGGCGGGGAAAAAGAATGTAGTAATACTTTTAGCCTCAATTACAATCCTATGACATTTTCAACGGATGAGTATAGTTTATCGGACCGTTCGCCGGCGTTATAATGGCCGAGCTAATCATACTTATCATTAAAAATGTCATAAATTTTGCAGACAAGTATAATTCATCATTTTTTTTCTTTTTTCTTTTTTTTTTCCTCAAAATTTAATTGTGAACTAAGTTATGAACGTCAAGTTTGCTGCAATATTGTCCACGAGTCAACATCGTCGCTTACATCTCGTGTAATTTATCGTATTACATCGTTAATACTCCGATTTGTCGGTAATACGTCGCCGATTCGAATTTCCCGACAGACCGTTCGTCCTTCGGCAGTAATTACAAAGTTCGTTAATATTTCAGGCTGCGCGATACGCTAGTTTCGCAACATATCGCCGTGGTGTATAGCGCCGGGCCGAAACTTGGCGTAATCTCCGTATCGGTAGTAAACGGCGAAGCGGCGCGGCCCTTTGTGGCCCTTAATCGATATTAAGCCGCGGCGCGCTTTTAACAAACTGCCCGCAGGTGCCCGAAATCTACGTACACGACTTTGCGAGATGCCCGCCGCCGCCCCAGCATCTCCAATATTAATATCACCGGCTTAAAATCTCGGGGGCTGCACCCCCTCCTGCGAGTTTCCGTCTTCCTCGCAGCGCGTTATTAAACCGCGTTTCAGCTCGTCCTCTTCCAAGTCCGCCGTTCTAACTCGCCAAGACTTTCCTTGCCTTCCGCATTTGCTTAACAAGTAGCCGAGAGGCACAATAGAACGCGAGCAACGACGTTTGTTCGTCGTAAATCCATCAATAATACACGAAGCCCGGGGTGCTTAGGCGCGGAGATCGTTGCGTAAGGACATCACTTTGTCTCGGGATGAATCGAAAATACGTTTAGAAGAGAGTATGGTTGCTTCTGACCTCGATTACCTATAATTATTGCGATGCAATTATCGTACATGTATCAAAAGTGAATTTTCTGCACGTTTTGATCTATTCAAATTAACCCAAAATGCTGAAACTCGTTATATTTGTTTAAATCGATATTTTTTAAACAGTCTAATCTAGGAATTCTATCGACCATTCCCACCATTCGTAATAATTGAGTCGACTATATTTACCGATTAAAAATATCACGAAACGATAAATCGAAGCTGAATTTTGTCTCTCAATGTGTCGAATATTGGCCGCGAGCCGCACAAAGCTCGGAGAGTTTTTCTTCGGCAATTTTTCCCGTCGGCACACGTACGCACTCGGATGTACGCTATACACGCTCGCGCTTTTCTTTCGCTCGTGTCCCTTATGAATACGAGCTCGTTCTGCTCGAGGGGCTCGCGCAGAATGGCGAAGAACGACGAGGGATCGGATAAGCGTCGCGGGCGTACTCCACGTGACGAGACAAATGAGACGTTGACTCGCTCCCGCGAGGAATTTGTCCCTCGCGCGTCACCCGAGATGTCTACGGTCTGGAAACGCCGCGAAAACATTCCTTTCCCGGCTCCGTGACGCTCGGAGAAGACGCCGGAAATGTGGAAAGCGCGAAGCAGCAAAGTCCATTATCATCTCGCGGAAGCGGCGCGCAGCTTCCTTTTCGAAGCGGCAAACTTCCACGTTAATTGTTCGTTAAATATCGTCCCGCATCCACGCGACCTCGCGTACGTCCTGAGAGGAAAGTACGGCCGCTTTTGGACCCCGACTATAATTTTACGACACTTCTAGCGATAAACACAATCGAGCCAATTATACGTATAATCGATTCAACGATATTTACCGTTGTAAATGTTATAAAATAATGGTTTGGTCGAAGGGTGACTACACTTGTAAGCTTTAGGGTCAGCTATAATTTTTATATTTCTATCTGGAAATATAATTAACTCATTTTCATTATTATCAGCGAGTCAACTATATTTTATTCGTTGAAATTATTACGATGTTATGATTCAGCCCAAAAGTAACTGGATATTTCTCTCAGTGCGCGTGTTTAAGCTGAGCGACGGGTCCACTCGCAGCTAATTTATCCGAGGGCCATTAATTAGATTAGGATGAGCGATGCAGCGTTTGTTTTTGAATGCGGCACGCGTGCACGTAAATCCGCGCATTCGTCGGGTAACTTTCCCAGACCCTTTCGTCCCGATTAACGAGTCCAGTCAATAAGTCACCCGGGACCGTGCAACTATGGGGCGATACTAGTCGCGGGGTGTACACGACGCGGGGAAACGATCTCAGCAACGAGAACCAGGTCAGCTATAAGTTAGAACGGCCGCTGGTACACGGTAAAAAAAAAAAGAAAAAATTAGTGTTAAATGAAATATATTTTACATGTTTCAATTTGCTCGGTCAAATTTTTTTGTTACTTCAACATAAAAGGTAATGCAAATAAAATATAAGAAGTAAAAATTGAACACTTGATGACTGAAATCAAACTGAAATATGTTTGTATAATATTAAGCGCAATGAAAATCAGCACAACTTGTATTATTTTATACTCTGAAAAATTGTTAATACCAATTTAATATGGAAAATTTCAAGTAACGTAATGACATTATTTTTAATTAGCACGTGTGCTGTGTTGCAAAATTAAACCGCATTTAAATTAATACGCAAATTGTATTAGAAATTTAATTACGAAAAGCTTTGTACAAAAAAACAAAATCTCATCGCAAATACAAAATGTTCTTTTTTTTCTCTTTTTTTTTACCGTGTGCACTTCGTTTTTACGTTGCGTCAAATAACGCTGTACGCGCGTTTAAATTATGCACTCGTGCAATACGAGTCTAAGCGTACGTGGAAGTTGTGAGGTCTGTTTACCACTGTTGGACGCTAACGAAGCTCCGATCGCAGTCGATGACAATTTGATGAGAGGCTTTTATTTCGAAAGCTTCGACCGTTTCGCTTGCAGCTGCAAGTCCGCCAATCGAGCGGCTTGTTTAAGCGGAAGTCTCGTCTCTCGTATCCGGTCACAACGCTCGCCCGCACGCGGCCCGGCGGAGGGAAAACTTCAATGGAACCTCGGAATTTTGCGTCCACTTCGGTCCACATTTCAGAGCTTAAGGGTAGCCGCCGTGGTATCGATCTGGCACACGCAGTGCTGTTTTAAGACCGCGGTTCTCAACTATGGTTTCCACACCGGCGACCGCCTGTCCGACGTTTCTCTTCGCGTGGCTCCAATTTTTTTTTTTCTTTTTTTTTCTTCTTTTTTTACTCTTTATCTTTTCCACGCTGAGGCATATTACGTTACACATATCCCGGCGTTGTTCAGGAATAGAAAACTGCACGGCTGGGATGCCCCCGCGAATCGCTATTTGCGCCGCGAGCACCTTCGCGACGATAATATCATCCCCCGCGTTATAAATGACGCCCCAAATGGCGGTGGTCCCGGCAGGTCTACTTAGCGTAATTCAGGACGTTTCTTTAGATCGCAGCCGGTGACTTTCACGATAAGGGTGCATTTTCAGTTATTTCTGTTCTAGGCCGTGCCAGCCGCGTTCTCGCGGGCCTCGAATCGATAGCGCGATTATATCTGCGCTCCTTGTACGGTAACTGTCACTTATACAGGCGGACGTAATTTCCGCGCTTTCCCAACGAGCAATTACAAAATCTCGACTAGCAAACCTCCCATTTTTCCCTCCCCCTTCTGACGGAGTCCTCCCGGTTCGTGGGTCGACCACCAACCCCCGCGGCTTCGCTGAAGTAACAAACGGCACGCCGTCCGCGAGCAGAAATTTCATACGCGGCTCCCTTGTAAAAAATTCAGGCTCGAGCCGACACGTTCCACCCCGGCGACTTATAGCACAACTGTAACGAGACTTTCTTAGCGTAAGCCGGGGCTTTATTACCCGACTAAGAGAGTTCGCGATAAGGTTTCGTTACCGTTCGCCAATAGGACGTAGGTGAAACTTTTATGTTGGCGAGGAAATGTTTTCTTTTTTTTTTTCTCTCGCGCTGACATCGTTAGCCCGCCCGGAGTCCGGCTCGTGGATAAATAACGGATGCCCGGACTAAGTGAAAACGCGACGACAGTGCTGGGTCAGTAATCCTTTGAGGATGGCGGGCGCGCCGTCCGAGGACAGTGACGTTAAAACGAGCGTATCGTCCCGGAAGACGAGCCCGTGGAATATTAAACGGACGATATTATATTACGCGTTATAAATTATTCATTGCCCGATGCGCTTTGATCGCTTGCCGATAAACCGGGAAAATTCGGCGGCGGTGCGGCACGTCCTGGTGGATCGGCATAATAAATTAAAATAACGCACCCGCGACGGCGACCGGGATCAATACCTCTGTTGACAGATTCCATTACGATGGCTCCATAAAATATTCACGTGTTACTTCGTAAGGAAAACAAAAGTTTATTACGAGATATTGAAAGGGAGAAACGAGGAGAGATTCCCTTCCGTTTGCCCTTATTTGTTCGCGACGTTATACGCTTCGCGTAAATCAGCGAATTATCGGCTGAAGAAGTATCTCTTTTCTTCTTTTCCTACTTTAGCCGGAACTTGGCGAGAGGAACCTTCCGGCGCGCGAGCTCGGTAGTGTCTGCTCGCCGTCGTTCTCGGTGGAGAACTTATACATAAGTAACACGAAAGGCGTTCGAGATGTGTAAATTTCGGCGCGGCTGATAAATCACGGGGTGAGAAATTGAAGCCGGGATAGAAATCGCCGAGGGATTCTCTCGCTTGCTGGGTTACCTTGACACTGAAAAAGAACGGGCGCGGAAAGGAAGCGTCCGCATTGATTTGCCAAACGAGCCCGCCGTGCGAGGCGCGCTCCGGCACATGCTGCAGCCTTTACCGCAATGCATTAGCAGTCAAAGGATTACGTGATCAACCCTTCCCCGTCGGGGTAGTCGCGGCATATTCCGGAGAAAGGCGACCGGCTTCTATTAACACTCATGGAACACTAGACTGGGAGGAAAATATAGTTACTTTTGGCCTCGACGATAATTTTATGATATTTCTTACGAGGAAATATAGTTGACCGTTGGTAGTAAGTGGTCGAGTCAATTATATTTCTGGGTAGGAATATTATAAAATTGTAATTAGAACTAAATTTTTCTCTCGGGATAATTTTTAAACGTAAATATTTTTTTTTGTTCTCTCTTTCTCCCTTTTTTTTTTTTTTTTTTTAAGTACCTCGTCTACATTTTTTTCATTACGCAGTAAAAACATTTTATATTTGTATTAACATTTTTCTTTAAAGAAAGTCTTGCGTTATATTTCCAACCCGGTTGGGTACTATTTTAATTAATTATAAGACATCGTTATACTGCTTGGAACTCTTTGTGCTGAATTAATATCAATTGTTTCGAAAGGTTAAAATACTGCAATTGATTAAGAGAAGTTCTTCAAAATTGGCACATTAGATCCCGAGATATGAGCAAACAGAAGTAGAGTGTGTCATTTGATAATTAATATACATTTTCCCGGAATTAATTGAAGGTGGATCATAAATTACATTGCGCGTGTAATACGCCACGTCGGAATAAAGATCATCGCGTTGTTAATGCGAGGCTTTACGTTCGCCGTCAGAGCGACGATAAGAAGATTGCGCGCGAAGAAAGAAAGCGCAATAAAGGATTTTCCTCGAATGATTTTAATTACGTTCTTCTCGTCTCTCCCCCGGAGAGATCTCGTCCGTCTCAAGTAAAAGGTGAAATACGCGCAACGTAATCTATGGCGACGGTGCCGCCGTTGCAGGTCGTGGAACTCCCCTCTCTGGGCGAGTCGTAATGGAAAAAGGAAACGCGGCGACCTTTTCCCTCTTTTACAAGTTCGAAAATACAATTACGTCGCGTCGGATTACCAGACGCGTCGCCGTGTTCTCGCGCCGCAGTAATCGCGAAGCAAGATAAAGGGGGTGTAAAGTCCATGAAGAGTTGCTGCTCACGTTCGGCCTGCTGTACTGAGAGGAAAATGCTAGCTAATTAAGGACCCAGCCATAATTTCATGATATTTCGAACGATAAATATGGCTGAGTCAATTAGAAATATAATCGAATCAGTCGTATCTGTCGTTTGAAATATGTTTAAAAATATATGGATGGGTCCGAAAGTATAAAACATATTTCTTTCTCGGTGTGAACGAAAAAAGTACACCGAGAGAGAAATATATGGTCACTCTTGGACCCTGGACTTATTATAATTTTACGATACCCTAACGCTGAGTATGGTCGAGTCTCGATTATAAATATGACTGAGTTTGGCAAAATTGTGGCTGGGTCTAGAAGAAATTGTACCTTTTTTTTTTCTTTTTTTTTCTCTCTCTTGGTGTACGGTGTGTAGGAAAACGTGACTTCCCAGCGTATGTGACGCAACGACAGTGCGGGGGCTGTCGCATAAAAGCTGATAATTCCACCCTGCGCTCCGTCGCGGAATATAATTTCGAGGGAGCGAGCAGCCGAAAATAGATGCGCCGCGTCAGTTTGCGCCAAGAGAAATTCAGGAGCAACTATAATTTTATAATACTTTTAACGGCAAATATGATTAAGTCACAAATAAATATAATTGCGGTAGACATATTAGTCAATGGAAATTTTATCAAGTCTGCGATCGAAAACAGTTCTTTTTTCTTTCCCCTCGCAGTGTGCAACGCGAGAAAATCCGATGCGGCCTTACGGGGCTTTCCTTATCGATCAGCAGGCTCGCGCTATCTCCGCTATTCCCGGACTTTCTCGCACGATCATGTCCCTGCAATTTACAACGAACCCCCGGACAGATTTTATTGCGTCTGCAGGATGCCGCGCGCGGAAAATTCCGTTTATTCCTATCAAGCGGGGCCGGCTTATTGTAACGCAATTTCGTCCACTACGGCGAAATTCCACGCGATAGACTCCCGCTTAAAATCACAAAAGAGAAAACTTTCTCGGGCACTCGCCACGGAAATTCCTCTCTCCAATCTAATACACCGTTTCAAAACCGATATAGAATTAACCCACGGCCTTTATAATTTTCGTAATGATAGGCTACTTTTGACCCCAACTGTAATTTTATAATATTTTAAACTAATAAATGTAATGGACTCTATTATATTTGTGGTTTGTGGAGTATCATAAAATTATAGTCTAGCGCAAGAGTAAGTGTATTTTTCTTTCAAGGCGACGTTACGTCTTATACTTTATTAACATCCGAGAAAAATGATTTCTGGCGTTATTACGACCATTGAGACCCCCTATCTTCTCGTACGTTTCGAAAAGGGACAATTCCGAGGAAAGAAACTTTGCGCCAATCTGTAGATTAATCCATTATAAAGTGATTTAGTTTCACGACACGTGGCAGAAAATTTCTTACGCTCTGCAAGTTGTTTTGCAAAGGCATCGATAACTTTTCGAATCTTTATACGCAGGTGGATGCGCGAGTGTGTACGTGGCGAGGGGTCGACGCACACGTGTTCAACTTGTCGGCACTCTCGTCACGTACGGTATCCTCCTTCTCATTTTTCGCAGCTCACCCTCGGCGTGACTCCATCCGCACTTTCCGTCCCTCGAACAATACCGAGCGGTCGATCAAAGCTTTACGAACAGGGAAATTAATCTGTCGTGCATTTCAAAAGTCCGGGGGGAGAAAAAAAAATAATAGAAGGTAAATCGAGAGAGAAAAAAAAGAGATTTGTTTTAATTTTATTACGATTTTTCAAGAGAAAGGAAATCGTCGTTGTTTCGTAAAATAATTCCAAAATTAAAACTTGGCACCGCGGATGTTTTTCGAAATTGACGAATGTTAAATTTGACGAGTTTTATTTGCCATGTTGCGTAATCGTAGATTATGCAAGACGCATTCGAGGGTATAAATAGTCGCTGATAGGTTCAGCCGTTTTACTTAACAATTTTAGTCAATGAATTAATTTTCCGATAAACTTCTATTTGCCGTATCGGCGCGATAAAAATACAGGCACCGCGTACGCAATGGAAAGCAATCGATCGAGGATGGAGCAATGACACCGGCGTGGACGTCTCGCACGTACCCGCGATTTCACCCCATGTGAAACTTACCCCCGGGTCGCCAACGACGGCGCGAGGCAAAGCGAGGGTCGCGATTGCCACTCTTGACGGAGTGGTCTGGTCTCTTCAAACACTCACGATTACCTTTCTCGCTTTAATCTCTCTGAATCCTCCAGGATGCCTGACGAAGTCACGCATTTGAGCCAACGGAGCCAGAACGCGACTTCCGATCGGAATTATCTCGCGAACAATAGCGCGAGCCGTAAATTTTATTCCGAATCAATCGATCAATTAAGTTATTTTAATTATTTAACATTTACCAAAGAAAAAAAAATATATATATAAATATGTATAATATTATTTGGTTTTTTGATTAAGAGTGAAAAGTTTTCGTCGAGGAAATTAACGCTAATTAAGGCTTGGGTTTAGGCCGCGCTTAATTAAAGCCCATGAAATTAATTACAGACTCAAGACGAAATACCGTGGATCAATTTACAGCGGTATGTTAAAGCTGGCGCGTTAAAGTCGAGCCGCCTTCGCGGAGGAAATTGATGGAAAATTGAAAACACCTGGTGAACGGCGCGCCGACAGTAGCCCGTCGAAAATTCGATCACGGCTCGCGATTTATCCGCGGATCAGCATAACCACAGGTCTAATTCGTGCGGCTTGTTTCGTCTGCCTGCAGGTGATACTCGTGAAATGGAACGAGCCTTACCAAAAGTTGGCCTCGTGCGACAGCTCGGGGGTGATCTTCGTCTGGATCAAGTACGACGGACGATGGAGCATAGAATTAATCAACGACAGAAACACACCTGTCACGCACTTCTCCTGGTCCCACGACGGTCGCATGGCCCTTATATGCTACAGGGTGAGTCGGTCAACATTATTTCACCTCCCTACCGTGATTTCCTCCTCTCTCCTCGAACACGACCCTCCTCCAACCGTCGTTCCAATGCGCAGAAAAAGAGAAAAGGTCGCCCCGGCTCTTTTTTAATCAAACGGAAGTTTTATTAAAAAAATATGCGCGTCCGTGGAACATTGATTTGTTACATTTTTATTGGCGCGCACGAGCGTAGTTTAGAGAGAAGGAACGTTCCATTCAATGTGCCGGGGGATGCGCCTCGGACTTTAGAACTTTATGTGCTTATTTACGACCCTCGTCATAAATGCGGCTCACACGTTTTCTGCGGAGGACCGTTTGCCGAGAATACGATGTTTTATTGCAGGACGGCTTTGTGCTGGTTGGGAGCGTCGCCGGACAGAGGTACTGGTCGTCAATGCTCAACGACAAAGCGACGATAACTTGCGGCATTTGGACCCCGGACGATCAGCAGGTTCGAAAGCTTTTGTAAAGGACCACTCGTGATTTCCCGGTTATGAGTTCGTTATATTCGGCGTAGGGGAGATTAATCGAGAGAGGTGTACTGATTAGTAAGCGTTTAGGCTCATTAACGTCTGAAAAGACGTGAGGAATAAATTTGAAGCTTCAACGCGAATCGATCGCCACTGCCAAATATTATCATTAGAAGGCTGCTCTTGCTTTAGAGTTTGATTTAGATTTAATAAATATTCTTCGACTTTGCTAAAGAGGAAAGTTAAAGGGTGTTTTT
Source organism: Cardiocondyla obscurior (assembly GCF_019399895.1). Taxonomy (NCBI): domain Eukaryota; kingdom Metazoa; phylum Arthropoda; class Insecta; order Hymenoptera; family Formicidae; genus Cardiocondyla; species Cardiocondyla obscurior. Next base: position 1,959,386 of record NC_091874.1, on the reverse strand, counting down.
GACCACAGAACGCGATTGTTTCTAGTTGTTTAATTCTTTTTTTTCGTTTTTTTTTTACTTTTAATCCTTTTTTTTTATTTCGAACGTACCAAGTTAACTTTTTGATTAAAACGGTATTTAAAATAACGATAAAACTTTTTATAATATATTATAAATGTAATAGAAATATTTATGTTTATTACGTTTAACTTAAGCGTAGCAAACCGTGTTTGAGGGTGTTATTCTGTATCGATTTGTGTTTTTTAAAAAGAAAGCAGCCGAAGACTAGCTGTGACGTGACAAACAGTGACACGGGTCAAGCTTGAATCGTACATCGGGCGTGAAGTACGATATGCCGATGTACCATTTTAACTCTCAAATGGCATATTGGCTTTATTTCTACTTTTCTTTCCATTTCGCTACTTTTATTTGCCTACATTTTGAAACCTACTCTTGTAAAAAAAATTCTAAATTAACGCCAAATAAATATTAAAAATTATTAATATACTAAATTACATTTAATTATTTTATTTTTTCTCACTTATTTAATTTTTTAATTTATTTAAATCATTTAAATACTTAACAGTAATGCTCTCAATATTCAAAATAATATTTAAAATAACTTTCAGTATTAATTTTCCAGTATCGATTTGGGAATTTATCTCTGCGGGAGTATTAATGTCATCAATTTTAAAGCATTTCTCTTTTTTTCTTTTTCAAACAAAACGGTAAAAAATTCTAATGTTTAAAAATCGTCTCGAATTACCGTAACCCAGTGGTCCACTTGAGGGTTAACAAGAAGCACTCTCGATATTAAATCGTTGCACGCTCAATCATTCTCGACGGCGAGCGAGCGCGAGTTAGAAGCCCTCCTTCCGTCGGCGGAGGACAGTCATCGCGTCGTCGCCGTCGGCAGGAAAAATATGATGAAAAATGACATCACTTACCCCTGTTGTTCCACGACAATAGGTCTATTTCGGGACGACCGCGGGCCAGTTAATCGTTATGGACGTTCACGGGGCCATGGTGTCGGAGGTGCAACTAGCGGCCGGAGTCACGTCGATGGCCTGGAGCGCCGAGAAGTTCACGATGGAAGAAGACGAGACGTGCGACCGATCTCAGAAAGGTACTCGATCACGGCTTCCGGGCTCTCGATCCAACGTGCTTGACCTGTAAAAAAGATAAGAGACTCAAAATAATACAAAGTTCAACGTCAAATTAAATATATTATTTTGTTTTCTATTCCTTTTAGCGATTATCAAGAATTGATTAGCGTTGATTGTTTGTTAATTCGTTAATAACGTATGTGCAAGCGCAGATGACCGGAATTACGTGCTCGCCGTCTGCCTGGCCGACGGTAATATCGTCATGCTGCGGTCGTTCGACGACGTGTCGCCGATCACGATACGCAGCAACCTGAGGCCGCCCTTGCACGCCGAGTGGAGCAACTCGAGGAAGCTGTTGGCCATCGCCGGCACGAAAGAACCGACTGACCAGGGAAGCTCACAAGAGTATACAAACCTCCTCAAGTTCTATTCCGTCAACGGGACCCTTGTGTACACCACAGAGATTCCGTACACGCAAGTACGTTCTACGCCGGTCTCTTTACGGCCTGGCACTTTATAAGATTGAAACTGTTCCAACTTCTGTCCTAACTTCTTGATAAATTCATCTATTACATAAAAACGTGTCTTTCTTTATTCATAAAAAAACAAAATTAAGATAAATATGTGTTTACCTGATAAATAAATTTGTTAGAACAACTTGCATTAATCGACGTTGTATTTCTTATGATTAGTGTCCTGTATCGGCGCTGACTTGGGGACACAACGACAGGCGGCTCTTCGTGGCGACCGGGGCACGCGTTCACGCCGCATGGGTCTCCAGGTGATTTTTCACTCTCTTCCCTACTCACTGACGTGACCGCCACAAATTTACACAAGTAATTGTATCGTGTTTTTTTTTTTCTCTTTCTTTGCAGAAGGGTCGGCTCGCTCCAATTACTATCGCGACTGGCAGTAAGAGCGGCTCTCACGAGGGAATCCAACGTTCAGCATCTTCCGTTACCGCCGCGACTGAGGGCGTCAGTGGCCGCCCTTTTCGCTAATACAATTCGGTAAAACAACTCTTAACATATTCAAAAAAAAAAAAAAAAAAAAAAAAAACTAAGTAGCGAGACGTGTTCTGACTCTAGATGCGTGGATTCTTTTTCAGGTGCTCGGTGCCGGAGCCCAGAGAACTGCGACGTTTTGTGTCGAGGCCGCCGCCGGGAGGCAGCCGGTTGCACTGCACTATGCTCAGGCACGCGGTGGAGCCCGTGCCGTGTTACACGCTGTATCTCGAGTATCTGGGCGGCCTGGTACCGCTCTTGAAAGGCAGGCGGACTAGCAAAATCCGGCCGGAGTTCGTGATATTCGATCCGCAGAGCCAGGAGACTCTGCAGGTATACGACGACATGTCGCAGTGTCCGTCGTACAGCGACGGCTCAGACACCGAGAGGGACACCGCGGATCTGTGCGGCTCGCCCCGGTACAGAAAGAAGCATCGCAAGAGACGAGAGGAGAGGACGGGCGACGACGCGGCAGATCGAGAGGAAAAGCTCAACGATCTCTCTTACGTGGACACGTTGCCGGAGGTATACAATGTTCTCCCTCTCTTCTCTCTTTCTCTCTCTCGTATTAAACACTTCGTATATGCAATCGCGGCTTTGTATCTCCCGACGTCATTACGATTGATTAATCGCATGCCGCGCGCAGACAGCGACGATTCTTTAGTATCAAAGGGAGCGTACGCCTGGTCGCGTGACCGCGCGCGCGTTGTCGCGGATATTTCTAACGGGGGCGTATCTGCTCGTAGCACGCGAGGCTGGTCGAGGTAACGTCGAACATCTGGGGCACGAAATTCAAGTTTCACGGCCTGACGGATTCGGTCCCCGCCAACCTAGGTCAGGTAACGTATCGAACGTCGCTGCTGCACCTACAACCCAGGCAAATGACGCTCGTGATGACGGAGCTGCGGGACGACCTGCCCTCTGGTAATTTGTGACAATCGATTCGGTCGCGTGACTCTTTCTTCTTCACTCATAAGAGCTCGATAAGCTGAGAATGATAATTTTTCAATGCAGGTCCGGACCCGACGTTTAATCCTAATTTGTTCTCCGAGGACGAGGAGGAGTCGTACCAGGAGGCGAGCTCGCGTGCCACTCCGGAGGCGCAGCCACCGCCGATCGCGCCGATGACACCTCGAAATGCTCGACTGAACCATCCGAACCGGCCGAAATCTCAAGTTTCACAAATTTCTAATCAGTTCCTGGCGTCGGAGGCGCTACCCACGTCGCTCGGAAAAATTGAGACCTACGAGAACGAGTACGTGCCGTACGTGGACCTGCAGGATATGGGAAATTTGTACGAGAATATTAGAAACGCTCCTACGAACACCTATCGGACACCGCCGCGGCACAATCCGCCGAGGTGTTGCGACGTGCCGGCTCTGCAGTCGCCGAAAAACGCGGTGGCGCCCACACAAACGTTAATAGCGACCTCGAACGCGGGGGCGGACTACACCAGTAGCATTCAGAGGATGAAGAACGCCCTCGCGGACCAGCAAGCGGGCATGCCGACAAAGAAGGAATTGGAAAATAATAAGCTCAATCAAATCTCGCAAGATGACAAATCGTGCCTGACGTCGGCCTGCGTGGCGAGCATTATCTCCGTGTCGATGCAAAACGGTCAGGCCCTGAATACGGAGGCGTCGAGCAGTCGATATATCTCCCAGGGCCCAACTGTCAACGGCCTGGAGAGCGGCGTCGACTGTTCCTCGGCGCAAACCGTATACCATAACGGTCTAAGTAACACGGGGTGCGCAAGCAACGTTTTACCCACGCCGCATCCGGTCAGCGGCAGCCCGGCCGCGATATCGTCGAGCGCTCATAGTTTTGTACATAGTAAGAATAATCAAAATACCGGAGCGTCGAGTGCGACGCCGTTAAATGGCTCTCAACCCGGGCAAGCCTCGAGCTTAGGTCTTAACAAAAACGGCATACACGGTGTAATTTCGCCGGCGTGTTCCTATCAGTTCCCGGAGAACATCGATCAATGCTTCAGCTCGTCGTGTTCGCAGTGTTTCTCTAAGCACAAAGACCCCAAGTGCCATGCGTGCTACGGGAAAACAAATCCCGGTTACGTAAACACCGGGACTACCGGTAACGTTAAGCTTGATGAGGATTTAATGCGATTCAGTGACGACGAGGCTCGCGAGGAAGCAGAGGCATCGGTAAGAGGCGTTCACAGAACCTCGACGGTTATCAGCATCGGCCCGGTGTGCTCGAATGACTCGATAGTTCGCAGCTGTAGCGTCGGATACCTGGACTTGGTGGACGCCCAGTTAGTCCCGTGCGACGTGGCCCTACGAATGCTGCGCAAAGATGCGCCGAACAAAAGGCTGGTGTTGGTGTCGCGGAAAACGAAGCGGCGGAAAAGGGCCAAGCCCCAACACGACGTAAGCCAGCCGAGCTCGAAACCGCCCAGGCTTCGCAATTGCGGCAAGTCTAAGAGTCTCGATTCCAGCGATATATTTCCAAGTAACGAACAGATATCGTCGCCGCCGCAATTGCCAGAACACGTGGAAGAGGTAACGGGGCCGACAAACTCCGAAGTCGTCGAGGATAGCGTGGCGGAGCACAACAAATCAACAGAATCGCCGAAAACCGAGTCGCGTGAGCCAGCCGATAAACACGAAGAAAGCAACGAAAGTAAAATCGTTCGCGAGCCTCAAACTAAAGAAAAGTCAAGCCAGTTAGAGGCGACTGCATCTCCCGTCAAGTAAGCAATTAAAAATAAAATAAAATTAATGAGAAAAAAAAAATTCTTTCTAAGCAGTTTTAAGTAACAAACTAATTCTGCGTTTCAGAGGCTCAAGTCCGAGTGGATCCTTCGCTTCCTCGCTCGACGGTCTTGCCGCGAGACTTCGCGATTTCGATGATAATCATTCCCTGCCGCCTCCTTCCCCCCGTCCATCATCAAGGTAATACATTAGACTCGTTATTAATTACAGCCAGATAATAATTCAATAATTTTCACAGATTACCGAGGAGCTCGCCTAGTAGTCCGGCACCATCTAAAAAAGGCAAAAGACCAGCGTCGGCCTCTCCGATTCGAAGGAGACTTTTGTCAAGTCCGTTGTTAAACAGAAGAATGAGAAAGAGTCGCGGTGAGAGCTCGGACGAAGAAGGGCTCCTTCAAGATGATTCGTCAACGGCGAGTTATCGGGATCTAGAAACATTCCAGAAAGCTCAACTACGTCAGAAGGTCTGCATATTTTTCGCTCTCAACGGAGAGTCGTATTCGATAAAGACATATATGTATACTATACTCAAAAAGCCTCGGCAAACTATATCGATAGATAATGTTTACAGCTGAAGCAAAGGGGAATAGGAATTTCTGGTTCCAAGGCGGAAGCGATAAGGCGCGACGCACAATTGGTGATGCATAACAAAGCGCCCATGTGGAACGAGTCCAGCCAAGTGTACCAGCTCGATTTCGGCGGCCGAGTGACTCAAGAAAGCGCTAAAAACTTTCAGATTGAGTTCAGGGGTAGGCAGGTAAGATTAACCGCGTCCGCTTGCTCTTCCTTCGTTAAATTGCACGTGTAAAACATCGTTCAATTGCAGGTGATGCAGTTCGGAAGAATAGACGGTAACGCGTACACGTTGGATTTCCAATACCCGTTCAGCGCACTGCAGGCATTCGCCGTCGCCCTCGCGAACGTCACGCAACGGCTTAAGTAACTGTCGCTCTCCGGCAAGTCTAATGTAAGCTGTATGATGAAGGATAACGAGCAGCCGCAGAATGTCCCCGCCGCATATGAAGATGTTCAAAGATGCGCGTTTGCGAATCGAGGAAGAGCTCGGTTCTTAACAAACGAAAATGAAAGTTTACGAGGGTCTTCGTCGCCACGATCGCGCGGGATTGGTTCGCCACTCACGACGGATCGGTGAAAACGTATTCCGGAAGCTTTTTGACGATGCCATCCAACTAACCCGCCGTAGTTTCTAAACTGCGAAGAGGATCGCATTCGTAGCCGAAGGTTGACAGTGTGAAGCGGGCGATTCGATGTGCAATGGGCCAAGTGGCATGTGCTAATTCGCGCGGATGCAGTTGCGAGCGATTTGAATTTGAGCGGAACACAAAGATTTTGCGGCAGCCTATGTAACGTTTCGTTGAACGCTTTTTCGTCGTACCGTCCAAAATATTTCGTTTCCTCCCAACTTCGAGCGCTCATTTTTGTATAGTTTATGCGACACGTTGGAGTCTACGTTGGAGCGACGCTGTTAAAGATTCACCTCGTTCATTTTTGCGGTCCGCCGGGTGTGCATTCGAATTTTATATACATATACTATATATTGACAGACTCGCACGCGCGGGGCGAGGGTTTCATGTTGTTCAATTAAATGTTTCTTAACGCGTATGGTGGAAATAACGATAATAATAGTAACGATAATGATATTAATAATAATGATATAATAATAACGATGATTAAATTAACGTAACATTTGACGTCCGGCCTGTAACGTGGTCTCCGCCATTAATGATAACAGGGCAGACTAATCCTAAGGACAGAGATCGAAAGGGGTCAGAGCGAAAGTATGCGCGTGTAGATGCGAGTGTATGCAGCGAGATAAAGGTCGTCTGTAATACTTAATCCTAATCGCAAGGCCACCGTGATGGTCACTTCGTCGAGTTCGCGTCGCGCAAACGCGATCGACGTCAGGCCTATTAGGGTAGAAGATCGCCACTATTAGCGTATAATTCCGCGCTCGAGCTCCGTGTGACGAGAGGGGCGTCCGAAGTAAAAGGGATGGAGAGGTGACTTTATCGCGAACAATGTGTAGCACGGATTGTAACGCTCTCTCCTTTCCCGTCACCGTTATGCAAGTCACCGACAACAACGCGAGACTGTCGTAGCGCGTAAAGAGGCTCAAGATTTTCCTAATTGTTTTTAAGACGTGAAGCTGCAAGCAGCTTGAGACATTTCCTTCAGATGTCTTTATAAAGCTGATGCCTGAATGTCCTAGTACCTGAGCACCAAAGACAAAGTAATCGCGTGTCCAGCTGTCAAACGTTCGAGTATTCGAAATATATGAATAATCGCACGAGCACTCGGTTATCTCGATCGTAAAGTACCACCATCTCGAGTACTCGGACGTTCAGGTGTCTCGTTATCAAATCATCGACGCTAGTTTATATCGAGTTACGCTGCGTTTGTACTTTCGTATTCGCGACGCCTCACTCTCACGAGAGCGATGTCGGCGACAGCCTTTTATTAGAACCATCCTCGCCCGGGTGATCGTCGAAATGCAAGGCGATAGGTCGTACGCCAGGTTGATCCGTTTTTTCTAGTCGCCCTTGCTGTTGCCCTTAAATTCCTCACCATAAGTCGCGTAATCGTAACATCAGGCTACTTTAATGTACGTGAGTGCCGGGAATCCTGAGATCGCATGAGAAACGTAGCCAGTCGCTTGCTGAGACCTAAAAAAAAAATTTCGAGGTCAGACAGAGTTAAAAAGGAAACGTCGAATCGACCGATCGGGCTGACGAAAATCCGGGAGATAATTTCGAATCGTTTTTGCGCCACGCTACATTTTGATTGGCACGTAAATCCTCTGTCTGTGCGTCGCGGACGTTCGGGATGCTGAATCCAGTTTCGCATAAATGTAAAATGCTTTTTTCACCGTGCGGAAATCGCGCGAATTCGACGCCAGTGAATAGAATGCCTGTATTTGCATTCGAAACGGCCTGCTTGACGCGCGGTGATTAGCACTCGAGGTCCAGCGATCGATTCGTATGGCGTATCTCCCGGCTGCAGCTCGTCGTTATTTTCGTGATTTCCTAAGCTGTAACGTGGACCGGACGAGAAGAGGGAGAAGGATTCGCGTTAAACGAACACAATTCCAACTTATCTCTCTATCTATTCTTTGTAGGACGGACAACCGAATGCGTTCCGTACTACTCGGCCTAGCTTTTCTAGCTTAACCCAGATTACACTGTAAAAAATTGTACCCACGATAAATGTAAAATTACCCTGTGCAAATTCGGTGAACTTACAGAGATCGTAAGGATTATGAATTATGCGAATATATATTAAAAAAATGAAAAAACAACTGAATGCAATTTTATAAAAATTACAAGCAAAATTATATAAATTACTACATTTGTGTGATTAAAAATGAAATTTTTGTAGCTAATGTTCGCGCTGACCCGCTGAATTTTTTACAGCGTAACTTTACATCCATTTTACATCCATTACAGTGGGTAATTTACATAGTTTCTTTTTTTACAGTGTACGATGGACTCTCCTTTTACGTTGAACGCTTAATTTCTCTCTTTTATCGATGTAGTGATTAAAAAATTGTGCTTAAAGAAAGGAAGGACGAACGTTGTCATGTAAATTTCACGACTGATATCTTAAGGAGATTCCACACACATAAAAAAAACACACACTCACACATATATATACACACACATACACATGTACATGCTGTGTCCGATTAGAACGGGTTTTCTCGTGCGAACGCGATACATATTGTTAATTCAGTTCTTGCCTTAGTGCTAACGATAATTCTGTATATGTGCAATGTAATTTTGTTACCGAGTACATTATACGATTATCGACTATTTGTAAATAAAGGAAAAAATTACCACGCGTAAATGCAAGCGTTATCCATTTTCCTGCTAATCGCGAGCCACCGCGATCGTTTCGATCGGCTGACCGATCGACTTAACGTAATTCATTATACGTTTAATAATTACTTGCGGCGAAGCTCGATTAACCACGCGCGTCATAATATTAAGTACCTACATTATTTTCCACCTTTAGAAAAATTGCCGTCCGGTAGCAAATAACCCGGCAAATCGTCAACGGGAGGCGGAATCCACGTTTTTAATAATTAAAGTTAATAACACGATACGAAATTGCACAGATAAGAGCTCGAATTCGTTTTCACCGGACGTGGCCGTATTATCTGATATGACTTAATCGCCGTGGAAGATTTAATTTTGTTATTTTGACAATCGGGGAGCACCTTCGACCGGCCCGTTCGCGCGATATCGCACGCGGCAGCCGAGAAGCGAGATAAAATTAAGTCCCCCATTCCGATAAACATGCGTTTCAATATAACGCCGTGTCATCGCGCGGTTACTTCAGAAGCCATTTATCCGGATTTATAACGCAAGGCGTCGGTTTTGTAACTTCTCGCGGAATCTATCATCCGTGACCTTTTCCGCGCGTGATCGTACCCGCCTTCTTCGCTATCTACGATTCTCCAATCGGCCGTTTAAAAGCCGCTTGAAAGCCGCTCTTTCCTTCCACGTTGCACCGTACGCCGAGAGGGCGTTAGCGCGTGGATCTCCCAACTTGGGAGACCCAAGTAGCCGGAGACTAGAGACCGGAGTCATTGGAGGCTACAGAGATCAGATCAGCGTGGTCCAGCGCCGCACCGGCGTCTGCTTGATGTTGACAGCTTGACTCGCTTCGCTGTATCTAGCTGGCGGTGGGAGTGCTGATAGCGTTATCTCCGAAGTGTCGAGTCATTTCGTTAGAGATACATTAGCAACCGGGAAACGTAGGTGAGTGCAAAGTTAATCGAGTCTCAAGTGAAAATATTCTGGCATTCCTGGCCACTCTCTTTGTTTACGTCTTAATTAGGATCTAATGCTCCAGATTTGAAGCATGCGTTTAGATTGACACGCCGGGGACTGAGGAGAAGTTAGAAATATTCTACAGAGACCGAAAGACTTAAGTCTTGACTTTTGGAATTTGCCGTGGGTTACCGTAACTCAGTGCTTTGCTTGAGAGTTTGTATGGGCCCATCACAGGGTCTTTGAGAAAGTCTAAGCCTCATTCATGCTTGTAACAATCAGCTCCCGTGAAAAAGTGACTCGTGCATAATTATGTATGACACCTTGTATAAGTGTATGGAATTATAAATGATTGCATGTTTAATGTGACGTATAATTATTTACGTTTGTATGTAAATGTCATATATAATTCATATATGAACCATTATTTCGTGATAACCAGGCGTGGCACTGGGGTTTTGTGTCGAAGGGTGTCGCGTTTACAGTAGTAATATGCTAAATTTACACCAAAATGTATCCTTTGTTGTTTAATGAATGATAAAAGAAGATAGAATGACGTCAGATGTAAAAATTATCTCAACTTTGATGTAAATGAGAAGCAACTGTAATTTTATATGTCGTACGTAACGTGCGTTTAATGGTTTAATTGTTTTGCAGAAAATATGTATCCCGCCGTGGATTCCGTACGGACGTTCATAAACCATGCGTTTCAAAATAAGGAGCCTTGGCAAATAGCCGCTATGACGAGCACAGTCACCCTGGCCACAGTGTGGCTGTGGACCTTCGTTTGTCAAGACGAGAGTAAGTATCGCGATATGGAAGGAGTATCCTCTCCAAGTCTACTGTAATACTTTCATTAAATAATCATTATTCGTTCATTCAGAACAAATAATTTCTATTGTAATTATTGACGCTAGAATGTGTTACGCAGGTCTTTTGGAACGTGGGAAGAAACATTTATTTAAACTAGCTCGTTACGTCCCATCTATACGTGATAGGATCAATAAAGAACTAACTAACGTTAATGACACTTTTGAAAAAGACGTTGTGCGCAGGCTGAAGGAAGCATCGTTTATTATCGAGCTTCCCAAAAGTGGATTGAACAATGAAGAGATATTAAATCTAGTAAAGCAGTTTGTGCACCTAGGTAAGTGTGATACTGTTAATGCGCCTCGTTGGAGATTCCAGCATTCCGATCTGACTTTTCATTTCCTTTTCTAGGTGATTACGATTGGAAAGGAGGTCGTGTGTCGGGTGCAGTTTATAGACATAACGACGAACTTGCGCAGCTAATGGGAAATGTATACGCAATTGCATCTTACACCAATCCGTTACACCCCGATATTTTTCCCGGAATATGCAAAATGGAAGCGGAAGTAGTCAGGATAGCTTGCCACTTATTTAACGGAGACGAAGCAGCTTGTGGAACTGCAAGTAGCTTCAATTATTTTTATAATTTATGCTACGCAATCGTGCGAATAAAGCATTAGCATACAATACGTTAAGTCTCTTAAATAATTTTAGATGACGACGGGTGGTACAGAGTCAATTCTACTCGCGTGTAAAGCATACAGGGATTACGCTCGTGATGTCAAAGGTATCAGAAAGCCAGAGATAATAATGCCAGTTACCGCCCACGCGGCATTCGACAAAGCCGCCCAATATTTGAACATAAAAATATGCTGCATACCTGTCGATCCGAAAAACTTCACAGTATGCATCAGAACAATGAGAAAGTCAATTACAAAGAATACAATAATGTTAGTGGGATCCGCACCGAATTTCCCTTACGGAACGCTGGACGATATCGCAGCGATATCCGAGTTGGGCGTAAAATACGGCATACCTGTTCACGTGGACGCCTGCCTGGGCGGCTTTCTGGCTTGTTTTATGTCCGACGCTGGCTACGCTCTGCCGCCTTTCGATTTCAGTCTTCCTGGTGTAACAAGCATATCAGCTGATACTCACAAGGTATTTTAATTCCGTAAAATGTATGAGAAATATAAGCCCTACTCGAAGAACGTGTAAATCAGATGATTCTTTTCAGTATGGATACGCGCCGAAAGGATCTTCGCTAATCCTTTATCGAAATAAAAATTATCGACACTATCAGTATACGATAACGACGGACTGGCCTGGCGGCATATATGGTTCTCCGACCGTTAATGGATCTCGAGCTGGTGGTATCATAGCCTCTTGCTGGGCGACCTTAATGTTTTACGGGCGCGATGAATATGTTAACTCTACGAAGAAAATTATTGAAACTACCAGATATATTGAACAAAAGTACGTATCCGGATATACATTTATGTTACTGGTTGATTGAAGATATTACACGACGTACGTCAATATATGAAATTATTGAATTAGTTTAAGGGACATGGACGGAATTTTCGTGTTTGGCACACCGGCTACGTCCGTTATTGCGATCGGGTCGAAGGACTTTCATATCTATAGATTATCGGAGGCTCTCAGTAGCAAGGGATGGAATTTGAACACGCTGCAATTCCCTTCCGGTATACATATATGTGTTACACACGTCCATACCGAGCCAGGAGTTGCTGATAACTTTTTGGAGGACGTAAGAAACGAGCTGAAAATTGTTATGGAAGATCGAAATGTCCCAGTGGAGGGAAAGGTAAAACAAAGAAAATTAAAATTTGTAAATAAATTTACCTTTTAAAATGGAAATTATTTAATATTTTTTTTCAGCTTGCAATGTACGGGATGAGCCAAAGCATTCCGGATCGAAGTGTCGTCGGCGATTTTACGAGATGCTTTTTGGATTCTATGTATTATACTGACAAGAATGGAACAAAATAATCTCGTTTCTTCCAGAGAATGCAATTTGCTACGTTTTTACACATACATACTATAATCTTTACATTTTTTATGCTGAAAGCAGCTGAAAGAATGTATATATTTTTTCAAAAATATTTTCTACAATTAATTTTTTGGTTGAGATTAATATTTGTATATGAACATGTTAAAAATGTATTTAAATAGTTAGATATTTAAAGTATTTTAAAATGGGTTTTTTTTCTTATACTGTACAATATATAAAAGTGCTAACAGAAATATGTTTTTCTTAAAGAGAAAGTGTAATTTTGTATATAAAATAAAGACTGAATATATTTTTGAAATTTTGTAAGAAATATTCATATTAGTGCCAAGTAATTATTTACGAAATCTTACAAAAAATTATAGTTTATACTACTTTAGTAGTATAAATAATAAATTTATTTACAAAGAAGGCAACGTGGGTATTTTTGCCACACCCTACACCTTTTGGACGTTTTTTGAATGTACTTGGGCGACGCCCTTCCTCAGAAACACTCTGATTTTCACCTTAAATTTCATTCTTTTTTTCTTTTCCTCTTTCTATTTTTCTTTTTTTTTTTTTTTACAGCATACGTGCGCAGAAAGATAAGATAATAATGAAGTTTATAAAATTCCTGTATATTCTTGTGTAGGTATTATATTTCGAATATAATTTTGCACAGCCTTTGTATCCTCTATTCAATTATTCTCAAACACAAGGATTCACGTTGATATTAACAATAAAGCATCACATTATCGTCGTAAAGGTATTTGCTGGTTACTCTCGACAATCGCAAGCGCACCCACGTCGCGATTTCATCGCGACGTGCGTCACGATGCTCTTATAAGATACAAGTACACGTGTAATTCCTTAACTTATCCGTACTTCGATCTCGTGTCCTCGAATATCGGGGTTCTGCGTTCAAAATTTCTCTTGTTTTTTCGGTTAATTCGTCGAGGATTAATTCGATAATATATATTTTCATAAGAGACGTGGCAAAAGTTTGTCCTCACTCCGAAGATCTCTCGCGATTCTAGGCGGAGAGGAAAAAAAAAGAAAAAAAAAATTTACGGGAAAATGTTTCTATAAACCGTGAGGAATAGAGGAAGACGCGGAATAAGCAATCGTATCTTTCGATAATACTTACGCGTACGATAGCGGAAAGAAGACGGGAAATATTTATATCGTAGAAGCTCTCGCTGCACTTTCGAGTCAGCGCGGTGAGTTTTAGAATGCTCGCGTTCAGCCGAACATTTATCTCGTGCTTGTTGGAACGTTTCTTCGTAGACGCTATTTATACGGATTTACAATCCACGCAAATTGATCGGCGCGAAAAAAAAAACAAAAAAAAAAAATAACGCGTCCAACAGTTACGAAATAAATCTTCCTGTGTGCGCCAAAGTTACGCGAAACTTTTGTTCGATCGTGCTAATATCTTCAAGTTTCTACATTTGCGTCTAGAGAATCTACTCCCGAATTCGTATGAGAAGCTTTCGTGAAGAAAAGCGATGCCAGGTAGTCACTTTGCACCCAAACGCTTCTCGCACGGATTTAACAGGACCTTAATTTACATGGAACTTGTTAATTTTCTACTTGCTCATTCGACCTCCGCTTTGTGTAACATTCAAACGTTAGCAGCGCGAACGAACTGTGTACAAATATCCGTTGTATATACACATTTCATTTTCTTCCCTTTTATTTATGCATTATAAGAGTAAACAAACTTCACGTACTTTAAATATTAATTTAGTATTGTCCTACTATTTCCACGCGCGTTAATATGTAAACCGCACTCCACATACATAACTCGTATAAAGTTGAAAGTTTAACGTCACATGTACGCACTGAAATAAAAAAATGTAAACTCCTTTCTTTACTCTTATTATAGAACTAAAACATTTGAATCAACGTGATGTAACATTTCGAAATATTAATTTTTATGATAATTTGTTCTTTATAATCTAGCATATTTGTTGATAAAGAGTTTAAGGATCCTGGCCACTTGCCGCGTTTAGTTTAAATTTTAATGTCTGAAGCGAGAAATTGTGCGCTAAAAATACTTGCATGTTATATTCAAATAAAAATTTGTTTTTTTATTTGATAGTGACATGCGCTATTTTCAATGTGTGATTTCTTGCTTCTGATATTTTAGTTTAACATGCCGCGGCGTTGAATTTTTCCTAATTGTTTTTGATGAAATGCATATTTTATTAACGATCGGTATTTCACTTTTTCACTAGTACCTTACTTTCATATAGTTATCAACGCTATACCATTGTTTAATATATCAAATAGTCGAAAAAGTTTCTCGTCACGCTCAAAGTGTCCGTGTACATTATGAAACTTTATACTTTGTGAATGTAATGCGATATAATATTGAATAACATATGCATTGATATTCCGTTCACAAAGCGCACATTATTTCATAACACCACAATCATTTGAGCACTTTATAGACGCCGTTTAAATTACATGTCATATATACTCAATTATGTACGTGAATGTAAATCTAAACGGTGATAAGTCTCGTTTATTTACAGTTAAAGTAATTTTATATTTAAAGAATATATTCTTTTATATCTCCTTAAAATGTAGTGAAATACCAAATCGCAAAAGATTTAATTTTTTTCAGAAATAAAAGAACAATGATACATTTTGAATAAGTGTGACAATTTAGACAAGTATAAAAATGAGAAATTTATAGTGTATAAAACACGAATAAAATGAGTTAAACGAGATCACTGGTCAAGATATAATAGTTTTTCTTTTTCCCTTTTTCACAATAGACTAAGATTATAAATAGGATCACACGCTATTAGTTGTATGAATATAATAATAATGATATTTACATTCCGACGTGATTTTTATATTATAAATGCAAATGATATTGTACCAAATGTAAATTGTGCAGTGTTGACTCTTCGCTCGCTTTTCAAAATAATTTTACAAAATTTTAACGTTTACAAAAAAGCTATTATACATTTAATTAATTTCTCTTTCGCGAATTGAAATATGGATATGTAGCACTTTGTACGAGCTATTTTCAAAAGACGATGCAACACGATAATTCTCCTATATAACGACTTTCTTTACACATTCACACATAATAAGTACTCCAATCAAATATCATTTTACAATTGTTTGTCTTATAAATTAATTATATAAAAAATCATTAACTTTTTTTACTATAATACAGCTAATGTCTTAGTAATATCCAGCCTCCCTAAAACTGATTTGCTACATTACGTATAAGTCTTTTTTTTATTGTAGGAGAATGGTCTTGACTTCTTATCATGTCATAAAGCATAGAAGAATTCAGACATGGCCAAAGCAGACGATAATCGTTTACATCCATGGGATGTATTTATGTAGCTTTAAACATACTGTTCGTTCCTAAACGCGGTGTGTCAAGCGCTTATACATATAAATTATAATTTATAGTCTCACGCAAGTCAGTTTATTTTAGTTTTTTTTTTCTTCTTGAAAAATTTTTTCTCACTATCTCACCGAACTTGTTAATTAGTCATTGATCAATCCAATTATTTCTCCAGACACTTCTTGCATAATTGCTATTGGTACTCATCATAAGACATTTCTTAGTTTGCGCACATTGTTGCGAACACATTGGATTTACTCACTAACCACTTGTCTAAAATAAAATATTTTTAGATTAAATTCCGTGCAACAGATTTGTTTCTAGAATGTAATAATCGAATAATTCACAAAATACACTTACAATTATATCACAATAAAGGAATCTCTGTATTGATGCGTCACTCAAATGCTATAAATAAAGAGAATATTAAATTTCTGCATTTAATAACACATAATGGAAATTTCAATTTTAACGTAATAAACTGGTATACTTACGGGAAGGAGATCTGGTATCGGCTTGACTCGGCGCTCCATCCATTAGCAAGCGTCCACTGCATACATTTCCGTTTGATGGATTATAATTAAGGAAATCCCAAATTAATATGGTATCATCATGAGATGATGAAACGATTTGGAATTCATCAAATTGAAGACGAAATACGCGTCCAGTATGTTCCTACGATGACAAATATACATTAGTAAATAATAATTGTTAGTCTATGGGACACTTAATAAATTATTATATATCTACAATACGTGTGCGAAAGAATCTTACCACTAAAGTGCGTAAGCATAATGTACTGGCAACGGCACGAGGGTCGAGAGCAGCTACGAGATCCCAAACTTTAATTTTCCTGCAAAATATAATAATAGTCGTGAATGCCTTTACGAATTTATAAAACTAATTTATTCTTAAAGTAAAATTTTTTTTTTATATTAATTTAAAATAATTCGTACCAAATTCAGTTTGAATATTAACGTAAGATTAATAATAATTTTTTTCTTCTCTGTACATAGAGTGTCATGTTGTTTGGGACATTTTGTATAAAAAACGTCATCGTACTGCATTGTAAAATTAAATTTAGAATTAACATTTTTGGATCACATACCCATCATAAGCGCCGCTGACGATGTGCTTACTATCGAAACGAATGCATCTCACTAATTCTTCGTGCCCTTCCAGAACACGTAGGCAAGCTCCACACTCAATGTCCCACAGTCGTATGGTATTATCACTACTACCACTAACTACTAAGCGATCTCTATATTGCAAACACGCAATACCACGTTTATGTCCGTTCAATGTTCGCACGAATTCGCAATTGGAAGTGTTCCACACTTTGATAGTCCTGTCACCACTAGCCGAAACTATATATTTCTCGTCGAAGTCAACTACGTTTACTGCTGCTCTGTGTCCTACCAATACTCTTCTCAATGCAATCTCTGTCTGCGATGTCATATCCCAAACTGCTATTGAGCGATCCTGCAAACAAAAATTATCATCAATAACGATCTCTGATCGAATAATAATTATGTAATAAATAAATTATATATAATAAATACAAGTTTATCGTTTCTTTTCGACTGACCTTTGAGCAAGTGACCATCATTCCGTTGTTGAATCTAAGATGCAACACTGCTTCACAATGATGAATTAGGGTATTAACCATCTCGCCGGTAGTAGCGTCCCAAACTCTCACGGTGCTGTCTGACGAACCGGATATTATAGCCTTATCATCATACTGCAAACAAAGCACAGAGCCCGTGTGACCCGTTAACACTTTGATACACTGCAGAGTATTTCTGTCCCAGATTTTAATTGTGTTGTCGCGGAGTCCGGAAACTATCTTCTGGTCGTCATACTGAAGACAGTAAACTCCTTTCGAGTTCTCACTGCGACAGTTGATTCTTTGAAGATTGAATCGGCCCATTCTCCAGTTATTCTCTATACTCTCGATGTCTTTGACAATTTTCGGATAAAGAGATCTGTAGAAGTTGTGATTAGGGTGAGCCTCGCCTGGTTTCGGTTTGAAGAGATATTGTATCCTGAAAGCATTTATGACATAAATAAAGAAACATGAAGGGATGTTTTACATATATATTTTATAAATTTATAATATAAACTTGTAAAAAAAAAAATATTCTTAGTCAAAGTTTTATGTTAAACATATTGCAGCCTGCCACTTACCATCCTCTTCTTTCAGCCAGACCTCTCCAAACCGAATCCGTTCGAACCTTGCGCTCAATCAATTTCTTCCAGAGCATCCCTTCACTGATGACCCTATGCCATTCCTTGCACACTAGCTCTGCAGAAACGAGCGACTTCGCGTCAAGGTAAGAAAGAATACTTTCCGCTACGTGGTCCAATCCTTTTTCTGTAAGTTATTCATTTTAACGTTAACAATTGAAATAATTGAAAAATATCGTTCAGAAAAATTCACGAAAAAGCGGTGTGCGCATGTTTGATTACTCACTTGGTAAAAGTGAAATAAAGTCTCTCTGCAGCATCGGTTTGAGATACGCATTTATGTGACCATGCTGATAGTGGCACATTCGGGCCAGCAGCTGTTCGACAAATTGCACTTGCTCTGGCTCGCTCCATCTCTCGAACAGCTTCATACAAATTTCTTTTTCCTGCCCGTAATGCGTAGACGCTCCCGTAGACGGTTCCTTCTTGCAGCTGGGGTCGTAGAGAATCGTCATTGGGTACTGGAACAGAATATCGAAGCAAACTTAGACCGAGAATCGCTTTGGAGTGGTTGCCAGTCAAACAGAAAGTAACTTAATTAAAAAATTATATCGCTTAAAATAAGTTTTACTTTTTGAGCAGCTCTCGCGTGTTTCTTGCCTAGAAACACGAGTGCAAATAAAACGTCCATCGTAATTCTATATATATTTGTGAATATAATTAAGAATTAAAAGTTGTATTTGCCATAAAGACGCACGCAAAAGTAATGTTTTTTTAAATTTAATATATATAAACGATAGCGTACGATAAAATCAAAGGAAAATTAAAAGTAGAATTTTATCTTGGAACTTGATGTAACTGCGCTTGAGACAGGTTTAAGCGTGAGTTTTGCAAAACTAGAGAATCGCGGATGTCTTAAGGTAGAACGAAGTACCGGGTTCTTGACCTCTATTGCTTCATTCTTTCTCGCATAAACTACACCGTACACACGAGGACTCTTTCATTCGAACTGATCGTCTATCCATGTCCCAGTTTTGCGGCAAATATCTCGTTTTCTCCGTTAACGCCGTAATTAATAATTTAAAAGCCGATAAAAAATTTTTTTTTTAATAAAAAATACCAATAATTAATAATTTAAACGGACACGTGAGTAAATAAACATCTGTCTACTGATTTTAATTATTTTAATGAAAGTCACTTTCGAAATTCTTTCGAGATAAACAAGGTGGTTTTAAAATTCGCAAACCGTGAACGCGATCAATCTGTAAATACAATTACACGAACAAATAATTAACTGAGTTAAACAAATTTAATAAATTCCTGATTAGCTGTTATATTGAGAGAAAAATATAGTTACTTTTAAGCACAACTATAATTTGATATCTCCAATAATAAATGTGATAAGCTCTAAATTAAAATATGGCAAACTATATATACATTTGACTCATTGTCAGTCATACTAATCGATTGATGTCATCAAATTATGATTGGATCCAAAAGTAAATTTTCTTCGTTCAGCAAAAGATTGTTGATAATAGAAATTCGAACGCTCGATTAAGTTTTAGATGAAAATTGTCCGACGCGCAACGTTAAAGGTAATTTTTTTTTTTTACAAAAGAAAGTACTCTCGCGCGTTTGCACTTTCACTGTTTACGTCATCCTTATCGCCTGTATTTGTCGTAAATATCCGATAGCCTGACAATATTAGCTGCAATGTCACGGAATGAGGCATCGTCGAGCACGCTCTTCGACACAGTTAGAAATAGAACTTATTGATCAAGTCCGTGATTTTCCTTGACTAAGATCTTACTTTCCACGACACTTTTACTACGCGTTTGAAGATTTCATTGTTAAAATTGAACCAAGTAACATTCTTTAAATCGTAAACAGGTAAGAGTAAATAAGAGAAAGTAGTGAGAAATAAAAACGTGCGTACTCACAACTTACGTAATAAAATAAAGTAACCAATTTATAAAAAAAAATTAACAAAATAAGCAATAAAATTACTACAATAAAAAAAAAATTGTCAAACAGGTTAAAGATTTTTTTAACGCTTTCTTGACAAAAATCGATTTTAAATCAAAACGCTATTAGAAGATTGAAAGTCTTTAAGAAGTCTGAGGTGTAAGACACCCCACGTGTCCTGAAAGGCTAAGCACAGCATAGCTGATCCTATATTTATCGTTACAAATATAGAAATTGCAGTCGAGGTAAAATTCTTCTCATAGTGCACAGCAAAACAAAAATAAAAAAAAATTTAAAGCAAAATAAAATAGGACAAAAATTAAAAAGTGAACCCAACCGGCGGCGGACGCGCGGCGGCGCGGATTACCTGAAAACACTTTGAGTGCTTCTGACATAACGGTATCGCGAACTCGTGTCGAATCTACGCTTTCCTGATTCTTTTGTCTTCCTGGGACGTCGTCCCGCGCACCTCTTGACATAGCCCAAGTACCAATGTACCGGGTGTCCGCCAATAGATGCTCCATCTGATTTTCTACTCTTGCTTATCAATTTGAACACGATTTTAGCCCGACGCGCTTTTTTATACGCTTAATTTTTTTACGCGCCTGAATTTGCTTAACGTATTATTTTCCGTTACTCATTAAATAATAAGTCATAAATCAAAGATAAGTAATAATTATCAAACCGATTAAATATTTCTAAAAGTATTTGTAAAACTCCTACATTCTGAAAAAATTAATTGACTATGAAAGAAAAATTACCGTTTAACAAGTGCAATAAGGTATTTTCAATTCAACGGTACCACTATCTTGATTATTTTATTTCGTTTCACTTCTATTACCTAATGTATCAATTTTAAAGCAATTTCCTAATTGATTCGAGACTATCTCAAGTAATTCTTAGTTGGTACAGCGGACATGTTCAGCCTTAAAGCCAAATAAAACTATTTTCGAAGATCTTGAGTATAAGAATGGACTAGGAATACCGGCTTCTGGATACCCGTTACGTGCGAGATGACGGCAGGCGACGATAAGATCTTATCGTCCGGCAGCAACGTGTAAATGTTGAGGAACACGTAACTCTTTGCCTCTGACTACCGTTCGTCTCCCGCGCTTGAAGAGAAACGCGGAAAATTGGAAGTCGCCTCTCGTTGTCTCGCTGTCGACCCGTCGTGGAATACGCAAGTGGAATACGCGCGTTATAATTCTCGGAAATGAAGGGCATGACTAATCAATTATCTTCGATAATTTCATGTGCAGGCAGCAAGTTAAAAATGACGAGTTCGCGCCGCTCTTGCGCAAGATTGCAAAATACTGTTTTCGGCGAACAAAAAGTCAAATCAAAGTAGTTCAAATCAAAATAACGTGTGATTTTTCGATAAGATAAATCTTAATATCTCGATTCGGGTAGCCTTGCAAAAAAACTAATCGAAAGTGAAAAATACACATTTATCTACAATCGCAGATAATGTTAATATAAATAATCTGGATCAAAACAAGCAGACTTTAATTGAACGATACGTTATCTGGTGATGGTTTTTTTTTTTCTTTTCTAATTTGTTTCTTTTTTTCTTTTTAATTAATCCAAGCAAGGAATACAACTTCATCTAATTATAATCACAGATTATTCTGATCTGCGTTGCTTTAGCAACGCAGGTCAAAGTAAATCCGATCCGGTCTGTGATCCTGCGATTGAATAAATTTAATTCCCGACAAGCCAATCAAAGCGTGAAATATGACTTGCGTGCAATCATGGTCAGAAATTATTTGTGTACGGGATTACTTTGATCCGGGCCTGCTATCGCGAATGCCAGTCAAAATCCAGATCGAAGTAACCTCTGGCTTCGATTAAACAACGTCCTGAAGAAAGTACGATCTTGAAGAGCCAATAAAAAGCGCGAGATATTTACATTCAATCGCGAACGCGGAGATTATTCTATCACCTTGATCACTCCGATCTCGAGCTTCGCAGCGCCCTGCCGAGGCGTTTAATGACCGTCGGCAAGTCATCGAGCGTAAAGTAGACGAGGTTTCCCGTGCAAGCGAAATTGTTCGCGGCTGGAGCAGCGCGAAAGCCTCGTTCAAACCTATTCGCGACCGCTTTGGTGCCCGGAACGCCGCCGCAGCGACGCGTCGGAACGGGACACGTACATGCGTGACGTTGCGACGAGCGACAATTCGATCGGTCGCTCGACGAACGGCGAGGAGGCACAAGATGGCGGTAATTTTTCCTCTTCCCCTTTTTCCGCGCGCGGGGGCTGGGGCAGATTCGCGCCGCGTAACTTAGCAGGATACCTCTCACTCACCTGCAGGCTCACGTTCGTGTCGTCGATGATCTTGTCCGTTTCCATGTTTGCCCTTCCCACGCGATGATTCCGCTGGCTGGACGCTCCTCGGCGCACGGGTCGTCGCGCGAACTGGCGAGACGGGGCTTCAAGCGCCACGCGGGAGTAATGCCTAGCCCGACGGGATGTAGCCCGCGAGAGGATGGAAAGAAAGACCGCGATAGAGAGAGAGAAAAAGACACCCCGGGGACGCGACCAGCGTTCAGCGCGACTTGAGGACGACGCTCGCTACGAGCCCACGCTGCGCATCGCTGGGAGTCGACGGAGCGACACTTCCATATCTAGAGCACAGTGGCTGCCGCGCGCGAATAAAGTACGTCACTCGGTTACTGTCTTCTGGGCAACGGGCGTTTATTGCCCGCGCGGTTCCGCTGACCGTGCGGAGTGGATCGCGAACGAATGCGGCCGCACGATGTCACCAACACGACGGTTAGCCCCTTTTCCTCAATGGCGAGAAGAGGACGGGACGTGGAAGCCGAGCGCACTCGCGACGCGGTAGAGTCTGACGTTAGTGACTGACCGAACGACTGACCGGTGGACGGAGACGGCAAGCGGTCGCGTAACGCAACTCTACGTCCAACGACTCGAAAACGCACGGATGCACTGTCCTACCTATACCACCGCGAAGAGAAACATGAGAGTAGCCATCTTGGTCTTTTTCACGGAGCCCGTAGGCCGCGTTTGCAATGGGCGTAGCAAAACCTAGTCCACAGCGGTGTAGCAAACCTAAACTAGCGAATCGTATTCGAGTTCCGATACGATTGGTCGAACTTTTAAGTTAGGTCTTGACGGTTTGATTAAATTTATTTAGCATTTTTATTTAACTCTGTCTTTATTTTGTTTAAAAAAGATAGACAGTTTTAAATTGCAATTCTTTAATTTATATATTTAATTGATCTTAATTTTAAGAAAAAATTATTTTGAAGATATTATATTTTCAAGTTGATAATGTAGAAAACTAAACTTCGATGATCGATTGTGATATCGACGAAGCAAATATTCGAGCTGTATATCCTTTGTAATTGTATCACTTTTCCATGTTCGGAACTTCTAGAAATTTTTAGGCACAGTAAATGTTTGGCAACCACATGTGGTTATTGATGCACGAGGATGTCGAAGAAAGAGGATATTAACGATGCCGCGGTAAGTTTGTCACAAGTATTATCAGCCGTTTCATGTGTTTTACTTGATTAAAGACAATATAATCGTCTGTAAAAAAAAATGTCAACATTAGAGCATAACTATATATGGTAAAGGATATAAATATATCGTTAAATAAGTATTTTAGTTTGTAAAGATAATTTTACAAAAATAATTTTTAAAAATTAAATATTTTTACATCTTTTAAAAAATTGAAGTATAACGTGAATGAACATAATTTTCAATATTTTAATTATTAATATAATTAATTATAATTATTTTCTTTTACTTGTTTAAACATAAAACAACTTAAGAATATTTTTGATTAGTTACACATATAAGTCAATTTTATGTATTACAGATAAAGTCAATGGCTCTGGCTTTATCACCAGATTCTCCAAAGAAACCTGTAAAATCAACAGCAGTGGTGAAATACTCTGCAGTCCAAACGCCAGCAACTTATGCTCAATTACAATGTAACACAGACTTGAACCTTCCACCCAGCAACTGGCTCAGCAGCTCGGCGGAAAGTTATGGTTTGCAAAATGTTTGGTCACAGAGCACAGGATTCTCTAGCTTTCGCATGGCTCATATGTTTCCTGACTGTGTTGGGGAGGTAGACGTAGTATCTGATGCCGAAAATATAAAGAAATTGTTGAAACTACCTTATAATCACGATGTGATCTCAATGATGGTGCATCGCATTGAGAACACATTGCTGTTGGATGATTTTGATATACACAAGTACCTACTGCGGCAAGCAGAGAGTGACTGGGAATGGCTAAAAAAATTCTTCTATGAGCATATCTTTCAAAGTCTTGGCGAAAAAGAGAAGCGCCTTTTCCACAAGGGCTATAGTAGAAACAGCTTGCAGCAGAGGAACTTGGTCTCGAAATTTCTGTATCACTCTATAGTACTAGCGGATAAAACCCAGCAGAGTGAAAAACCACAATTGCCTGTGAAAACGCTTGAGCCGTGCCTGCCGGAGCCGACGCAAGAAGACAAAGTACCTGATCCGAATTATAATCACAATTTTTCGAGAAATGTCGTGTGGACTTTCGAAAACATACAAATGCTTGTTGGAACAGACATGCCTATATTTGGCGGTCAGACGCATCCGTGCATAAGTTTACGATTAAGGGACATGACGAAGCCTATAAATGTTTTAACCGGAATAGACTATTGGCTGGATAATTTAATGTGCAACGTTCCGGAAGTAGTAATGTGTTACCATTTAAATGGTATTGTACAGAAGTACGAACTGATAAAAACGGAAGATCTTCCGAATTTGGATAACTCCAAGTTTAGTCCTAAAGTAGTTCGAGATGTTGCTCAGAATATTTTGAGTTTCTTGAAAAATAATGCAACAAAAGCCGGTCATACCTATTGGTTATTTAAGGGTACGTTTTAAATTTGGCAAATACAAATCGAACTTGCAACGTGCAAATATTTTATGTTTAATTTGTTTTATTTTTTAGGTAAGGATGATGATGTTGTGAAGCTCTATGATTTGACATCATTGTGCAACGACGTTTCAGAAGACAAGGGGCAAAATCCTTTCACTGTGCCTGTTGCAATGTTGTTATACAGAGTAGCTCGCAACATGAAATATTCTCCCGACTGCCATCGTTATCAGGGTACAATCAGAATGCTCCTGAAGAACTGCGTTCAGTTGCTAGCCAAGGAAAAGTATCCACAGATCGTCACGTCCGCGCATTTCATGCTTTCGGATTTGTATATACCGTCAGATACGGATCCAGCCAATCCAGGGCTATCAGATCAAAGCGACGAAGAGGACATTAATAGCGAATGTGGTACGAGTCAAGAAAACGATAAGGAAGAGGAAGAGGATGAAGCTTGCGCGATAAAATCTTTGACTCTAGCAAATAGTGAGTGAGCCTTATTTTAATTTCATTAATTTTAATTTTTTAAGAAAATTAATATTAAGTAATTAATATTAATATTATTTTTGCAGTGAAAGAGCAAGTAGAGCGCGAGCAGCTGAAGTACAAGGCACCTCCAATGTCTGGTACTATAGAAGAGAGATGTTTGTCCGGGTTGGAACATGTTACTCATGGACTCGAATGCCTTCAGTATTTTCCTACTGACAACAGCAAAGATGAGGAGCAGAAGAAAGCGGAGGAATATGAAAAGGAGAAGCGAAAGTATGAGGAGATGCATCCGAATGTAGCGAAACCTTTCCAAGCAATTCCTATGCCTTACGCGCCGTTAAATCAACAAGATAAAAATGCCACACCTGAAAAAAGTTCGGAGACTCCCACGCATAAGAAGAAAAACAAACAAAGGAAAAAGAAAAATGAGAAGAATGTTACGAAGGAAGTAGCAAATGTGAACGCTTTGTTATGTAAACCGAAGACAGAAACATTGCCGACGTGGCACGCGCCGAAAAAGAACGATAATATCTGCTGGAGCGCTCATTTGAAAACGTTATTATACGAAAAGGCGTCGTTAATATTCGCCGTGCTCGCTGAAATGGAATATGTGAACAAAAATTACGGCGCTTCTTTAAGATACATGCTCGAAGTATTATACTGTCAAAAAATATTGGAAATTTTTTGCGGTGTGAGAAACAACAAATCTGTCAGTTATTTGTTAGGCCGTGCGGGGGATTGTTGCTTCATGATGGTGCAAGACTGGTGCAACGTAGAAAAACACAGGAAAGACTACAATACGAAGAACGAAATGGAAGAAAAGTTAGTGGAGGAGCTTTTTAGTATGGAGGGCTTAGACATGAGTGAGTATCGAGATGCACTTAATTTTTGCAATGAAAATAATACGTAAATTCATTTTCGACGTGCGTTTTATTACAGACAGTGCGGAGCTGTTGCCAAAGGGATTAGAAAGTTTAGAATCTACTTTGGTGTCATCTTATAAATGTTACGAGAAAGCCCTGTCGTTGGAGCCGATGGATATGGACAAAAATAATTTGCTGAGACGGTTGGGAAATATTCATAACGAGTTGGGCGTTCTTTACATGAATCAGGCAGGATGTACGTAAGCTTTACATATTTTAACAATAGATAACTAAACTCGTTAACAAAAAAAAAAATATATATATATATATAAATTCTTGTAGCTCGATATCAGCAAGACAATCAGACAGAAGACTTATCGAGTTTGCCGGATGTAACAACGCTCTTAGCACGTTCTTTAACGCACTTAGATTCTGGTGTTAGAGCTTTCGAGACAGTTCATGACGAGACAAATTTGGCGTTATTGCATTCTAATACCGGCCGACTTATGCGACTCTGCGCGCATATGCATGGTAAACAGAACGTGCAAGAGCGTCATTTTTATAACAAAGCACTTGCGAGCTATCAGAAGGCTCTGCAAGTCTTGGGAGATAGAAAAACCAATTCGGCAATATGGGACACTGTCATGTGGGATTTTTCAACAACGTTATACACAAAAGCTACATTATTGCAGGATTATCCTACGACTGACTATAAAGTAACTTAATTAGCATTTTATATTATTATATAATTAAAATTTTTTTCTGTAAAAAATTCAACAAAAAGTCGGTAAATGTGTTAATAATTTTGTTTTAAATTTCTTATTGCAGACCGAAGAGGAATTAGAAAGAGAAGTAGTGGATACTCTTCAAAAAGCACTTAAACACTGTGATATAGACACACCGGGACCACGTCAGCCGGTTTATCAATTCCGCGCTGCGACCATCCAGCATCGATTGGCTTCGTTATACCATCGCGTGTACAGAGAAATAAAATCGGACGCGGATAATAGCAAGAAAAAAACGAGTTTGCAATTGTGCAAATTGTATTACGATAAAGCGGCGGTGCTTTTGCTTATGTTAGAGCAAAGTACCGAATATTTGACCGTTCAAATGGAAAGAGTCGCCCTGGCAGAATTTCAAGCGCAAAGTACGTTTTTTTTTCCTCTTTTTTTAAATTTTTTTTTTCTCCAAAAAATTCTCGTGCCGATTGTTTTGTTTTTTCTTTTATTGTACGAAGATTTTTTTCAGATGCAACTACTTTCAATAGCAAGTTGAAAGCGTACCAGAACGGTTTAGAGCTAATTTTACAATGCTTACCTATTATGAATATACTATGTGAGCGAAGTAATACGACAAGACAAAAGATACTCGATAATAAAACCCAGGATGATAACGCTGAGCGCGAGACAGCGGCCGAAGAACAAAAGTTAATGGACGACGAAGAAAATCTCGTGGTTTTGCTGGAACAAAGATTGCAGTTTCTTTTGCGATCATTAACCAAGCTATTCCTGAGCAAAAGTCCCGTCCATAACAAAAAAGAGTACGTTGCTTTTAAATTATGTATTATAATTAATATTTCAAAGATTGATCAAAGACTTTTATTAGTGCTTATAATTTTAATTCGTCCTTTTTATAAAATTTCAGGCACGAGACGCTTGCAAATTTGTATAAACAATGCTACGCCCGAGTATTGCGACAGGACACGATGTCTGGATTCACTTTAGTAAAACACGTGACGAAAGTTTTACTAGATCTCGACAAAATGTTAATGGAAACGGAGTTCTAATTAAAATATGAGCGAATGTAATGTACAGCTAGCGAATTAGGAAAATGTACATATGACGTGAAAGCTGTTTTTCCAAAGGAGCGATGTGTTTTTTAATCTTTTAAGATTATGTGATGCGTGTGTGCGAAAACAAAATATACACAGAATAATATTTATTATTATTCGACTGGTGCTGAAACTTGGAGATTAATTAATTCCTTTGGCTTCACTAATGCGACTGTTGAGAAACTTTTATTCTAACATGTAACTCCAACGAATCTCTTTTAAAACAAGATGAAAATAAGACTAAGCCGTGCGTTACTTCGATTTCATAATAAATCAGTATTAATTTCATTTCTTTACTCAGTTTTTTTTTCTTTTTTTTTTTGCCCTTTATTTCTTATCAAATCTGATTAGCATTCGATTAGCATCGTCGCGAGATCTTATCCGACGAATCGAAGAGAGCCGTCGGAGTGGCGTTTTAATTAAAATGGGGGTAAGGTCAGATGGCAAAGTCTGAAGCAGTCTATCGCGCCAAGGTTGACCCGGGTTTCGTACGTGTTCCTTCGCAGATACGACCTCGCTTTGTTCCCGGCAAGACAGATGGCGGCACGGTAGTTTAAACGAGTCAAGTTCCGATATACGAGTTCCTGACGTGTACGAGCATACGGGAAAGCTGGCACCGGCCTGGTCGAGCGAAAACTCGATAAAAAAAAAAAGAACTCGTTTATTAGGAAATCCGAGATGAACCGTTGTTGCGTGGCCGAGAGCCGTCCGGCTGAAGATTAAAGGCAACATGCCTTGAGGCGAATCGCGAACCCGGCTGCGCGTGTATCGGAAATGTTTCCCGTTAACGAGAGCTCGCTACAAGATCGTTTTCATTAAACATCGCTTGTATTGGGAAACTTTTCCAAAAATAAAGCCAGGTAATACATATACACGTGTCTCGCAGAGATTTGCAGTCAGATCTTTGCGATCTGTACGTAAATACTTTATGTGGACATAATTCTTTGTCGGCATTTTGTCGACTTTTAATTTTTCGTTTGCAACATATATATATATATAAAAGAACAAAAGAAAAAGCGACGGGAGCTAATTTTATTAGTTTTCCTTTTTTTTTCTCTTACTCTCTTTCGTTTATCAATTTTATGAAATAAACTCGTTTAATTTAATAAATCACAGATTTATCCACGCTATACATTTTACAGTTCTACAACGGACGAGGGATTAAACTTGACGTCGCTTCATTCCTCCATCAGGAATCGATCGAAGCGGATTCCCGGCAAGGACGCCGAGGTACGTTTAGCATGCATGTCCGAGTAATATACTGCGAATTGTTGCGGGTGGTAGGCAGAGACGCAATCCGCACCGGCGCTTCGGCTGATTAATTTTAACGAAGGTAGGAACCAATCCGTCCGCGCGTACGGCGCGACCGGTCGAAGATCAATGAACTGCGAGCACGGGGGTGTCCGTCCGCCCCCGCCGAGATATAACAATTCCAGCTGTCAGCCGCATCCCTCACGCTCGAATAGATTCGACTCCGGAAGAGGAGAGGACGGCACCGCCGGAGCGTATGTCAAAGACAAAACAAAAGGAGCAGGCGGAAGAGGGTCGGTCGATCCGCTGTCTCCTTCCTGTTTTCATTCCCCGCCCGATCCTGATTTCGCTCAACCCCTTTCACCCCCGGACGGTACCCCTATGAACTGCGGACCTTCCGCAGTGGCGGATTCGCCGTTGTAACGCCGACGGTCCCTTCGGAACCTGACGGTCCTTGAAATCGTTGCGTAAATTGACGGGAATTCAAAATTCTTTTTTTTACCACCCTATTTGTAATTCTCGATTTTTTTTTGCTTTTTTTTTCTTTCCTCGGAACGCAGTCGCTTGATGATTCTATTAGAAGCGCGCGATTATTAGGAAATGACTTGTTTTTATTAATGAAAATCAGATGGTGATAAGAAATGTTTATATTAATAATTGCGTAATTATTTTAAAGCAAAGGAAAATTATAATTGTTATTTTAGAACAAGAATAGATAATAGTAGGGTT
The DNA here is from genome assembly GCF_019399895.1 of Cardiocondyla obscurior. Taxonomy (NCBI): domain Eukaryota; kingdom Metazoa; phylum Arthropoda; class Insecta; order Hymenoptera; family Formicidae; genus Cardiocondyla; species Cardiocondyla obscurior. The sequence goes on along the minus strand of NC_091874.1, from coordinate 1,929,373 downwards.
ATTTTAGAGCAGGGAAAGTAATGATTGCATTATTTTAGAGCAAAAAAAATTAATTGCATTGTTTTAGAGCAGGACTCCTGCGTGTTGTTAGGACGCGACTAATTTTACGGACTACAGACTTGTTAGATACATCCTCTGGACAGATTTTCTTCGAAATATCATCGGGATCTCAGAATCGTGACATTCGCGGTTTTCGATATCGATATAACGCGACATTGCGGTTAAATATCTGCCAGTGGAAGATACGACCCACCTAAATCTTTCATTTTTAATATAGAACGTGCTTGACAAACGGCGATAAGTGTCGCGGAAATGAGCACTGCGATAAGTTCGAGTGCATCGGGATTTATTAAAAGATCAGTCGAATTATAATTTATTATTTTAAAATACTTCAATATATTTGCAATATTTTAGATATTATTTTTAATTATTTAGATGCATTAATTATTTTTCCATATATTTATTATTAATTATCGGGTCTCCCCATTTCGCGCGTTGAACGAGAAAGATTATTCGAGGGTGCATGGACGAGTAAAGTTACCTTTTTTCATCTCTTCCTCCGAGTTCACCAAAGATTTTCGTGCGGAGGTGTCGCGTTACCCTGGTTAGTCCGGGGACGGATCCTCCCCCATTTGTCCCCGATGTCGCGTTCGTTATTTGTTCCATCTCCCGGATCCAGCGGGAAGGAGACGTCGTCCCTTTTCACCATCGTGGCACAAGCCCGTCGCCCGCAGCCGCCGCAAATATTAATCCGCGAAGAAATTCGCCGCGCGGTGTGCCAGCACGGTCCTTCTCTCCTCCTCTTACTTCCTCATCCCGCCATTCTCTCGCTGCCTCTCATCCCCCGCGCTCTCGCCTGCACGCTCATCCCTCGCATCCTCTCCGGATTGAACGCACGCAATTTATGGCCCCGGTACCTTATCTTCCGCACGCTTTCGGATAAAACGGTAGACGCAGTGGCGTAAACAGATGAGGGCGCGCACCGAACCGCTCGGCGTTTAATCCTCTTATTCGATCCACTTTTATTTCGCGTTTAAAACGCAACGCGGATCGCCGGCGGTACGTTTGGTCGTGTTAACAAAAAAAGAAAAAAATTCCAACGTTATTACATATCCTTTAGACAGCCCAATAAAGCTCCACGACATTCCTGATGCTGAATGACGCGCTTACGGAAATAGTGACGGAAAAAGGGCGCCGCCGGCGAATGAAATTGCCGCAAATAGGGCGCGGAATTTCGCGAGGGAGATCTCCGAGTCGCGGCTCGTTTCTTGTTTCAATCGTCGGCGTTTTATCTAAACATATCAATTAGTTCGGCGACGGTGCCTCTCGGTCGGCGCACTCCAGCGGCCCTTTTCATCGTCGCCTTCGTCTATCCCTTTTCCCCCCGGCCCCTCCAGACGGTTTCGCCGTTGCCCTTCGACCTTCGGCTCCTCGGCTATCGGCTCGCTTCCGGCTGATTGGTTTTTCTAAGAGAAAATATTTTCGGCGAGCCTAGCGTTCCAGGTCAAAGGGGCTGGCACGCGACCCCACCTCCTCCCCTTTTCCCTTTCACCCCCGCGCGAACCGCGGCGGTTTTCTTCGACGTAGGGCACTTCCGACGATCGTCTTCTCGTCTCTGACGCAAAGTTAGATGCTCGGGAGACCGTGAAATATAAAGTCCGACGAGGATTTTGTGCATGACGCTGGTCTGGTGGAATGAGTCTCGGGTGCTCGCGATGGGTGAATATGCGTCGAATTATTTACGATTATTACCGCGACAATAAATGACAATTCGATTTGATTCTATTTAACGAAGTGATTGTCTAAATAAATAATGTAGCAGTATTGTACGACGTGACGACGTGTAAAAAAATTGATTTTAATTATTTTATAATACAAACATATCGGTCAAAAAATTAAAAAAAAAAAAAGGAAAAAAATATATATTTTCAGCTACGAATCAATTAATAAAAATTAATTGTAGGTACGTAAATATAATATATTTAAAGTTATTCTCGCGTAAATAATCGTCTCGAGCACGCATTCCCGGCAGAATACGAGCGGAACATCGGCGATAATATTCCGCGCATACCCGCCCGTTAAGTTTCCGAAAGTATCGGTACTCGGGGGATGAGTTATAGCCGCGACTACTTCGGATTATTCTATTACGGCCGGCCGGCGAAGACAAACGCGCTGTAAGGCGGCCAAGAAGTGCTTGTAACCCGCGGTGTAACAACGCGGATTTTCGCCGGCACGTTCGCGGAGCACGTGCGGTTACACCGACCTGGCGCGACACGGCCGGCAATCTCCTCGCAATTCCGGGGGATGTTGGATGCTGGGGCCAGCCACCTAGCCGCCCAACCTGCCCCGTCGCGCCGTGAAATATTGGCCGGCGAGACCGCCAGCTAGGTTCCGCGAAGCTGCGAGTTGGCGAAGGAGAACGCGACCGGGGAAACGGAGGCGAAAGTTTCGCGCGCGTGTTAGAAATTTGAATAAACAGACGGTACGTGCTTGGTTTAAAAACGGCCTCGTTTCGGGAAGGAGGACCGCGCGAACGTCCGCGTCATCTAATCCTTGGTGATTCTGCCCGACATCGAGTGCACCCCGCGAACGAAGGATGATATTTAGGATTTAGACGGACGTATATCTAAAGTAGGAAAAGTTATCTTGAAAAAAAAAAAAAAAAAAAAAAAATTTATTATTACACGGCGTTGTTCTTATTAACTTACTTTGTATGAAGTGTCGAAAATAATTACGTGACTTTTAAACTCGAATAATTTGTTATCCGACCAAGAGTAAAACCAGACCAAGCGAAAGAGAACTAATCAGCGTCGGTTTTAAGCAATAACAATTAACAGCTAATTTACGCGTCACGCCAATTTTCTAAGATAGGAAATTTAAGACTCGTAAGTCTGCTGCTATCTTCAACGTTTCAATTGCACGTTTCAGCGTGATTCGACCGCGCCGGTTGAAAATTATGGATAGCCCTCGATAATCTCGCGAGAAGATTACTCAGCTCTGGATAAAGATTCCGCTCGCGCTGAAAATCGGATTAAAGCGCGTCGGAAAGTACGAGCGGCAGCTGAGCGCGCAACAAGTAAAACCGGACGGTCGTTTACTCTCGTTGCAGCATGAAAAAAAAAAATAAAAATAAAAAAAAAATAAAAAAAAGAAATGCCAGACGTATTTATCGTCCGGTAGAAATACCTTTTGATTTATACGACGTGCGTCAAACCGAGCGCGAAATTTTCCGGTCTCGTCGTCCGCGCGACTCGCGAAGATTTACCCTCCGCGTGCCCCGACAGACGGGACGATAAGTTCTTCTACACCGAGCTCCGTTTCTCAAACGTGACAATGACGAATAACGCCCGTGGAAATCGCGCGAGATATCAACCCTTAGTTGGAACACTAGGTTAAGACAACCCAGCGCGATTTTCAAACGTAAAAATTTTTGGAGACTCCTCCCTTTTTTTATTTATTTATTATTATTTTTTTATATTTTTATTGCGTTAAGCTCGACAAACTAGCCGCCTTGTTACCAGTTTCATTTCTGTACCAATCATTTTCATTATTTATTTCCTTGTTTTATCTACGCTTCGGTTTTCGCATCTTTCTCGTTCCTTCGGTGCGTGCACAAAAATTCTGCCGTTACATCTCGCCTCGACACACTTTTCGCGAACGAACACGCGCTTTAGCTCCGACCTGCCCTATCTTCCGCGAAATAAATTCTTACGTCGTAGGAATTGCGGTTGTAAAAATTTTGTGTGCGTTTTATTATCGCGTCGATATACCGCGGCGCGAAACGTGGCTCCGGATAACCGGGAGGGATCAGCGATTGAGGGGGGAAAACAACCGGTTATTACGCTACGCGGATCGTGTATAATATTTTCGCGGTATATAGCGACGGTGCTACGTCTACAGCGGTATCGCTAGAGAGTCCTCGACATCGTGAAACGAGGCTCTTCCGAAAAAAAAAAAAAAGCAATTTTCCTAGAATTTTCATCATTTTCGACAGTAAAGTCGCTCGAGTCTCTTGACCTCAGGCTGCGGAGTGGCGATTACCCGCGATCTCACCTGCCCTGTTGAACGGCTATTAGAGAGTGGCTTTGTTCGGAGAAAACGAGGGCTTTGCTTGCCACGAAAAGCTCTCATTTTTCGCGGAGAACGTTCTCATTGTGCATTTACTGCGCCGAACAAGCAGTTCCTGTCGCGTTCAGCATTTACGTCGGGACGTTCGCGGTGAATAAATAACTAGGTCCTGAATTAGAGACTATAGTGTAAATAAGAGGGAGAGCGAGGGAGAGAGAAAGGGCTTGCGACGGGCTTGCGAGTCATCGAGTGGCGGCGTGATTCGATTAGATTTGCGATCCAGAACTTTTGAACTTGTTCAGCGATCTCCGCTACGACTTGGGTGCACGTGTAACTCGACGTTACATCGGTTACATTCCTAGGAACTGGCGCGAACTTCGCCCGGGCGAGCCGTTTCTGCCTCGGAACTTTAACCGTGTTGAAACGTGCTCAGCTGACGATTTCGCACGGAACAATGCGATCGCCTACGGCGACTAGGGGTGACCGGTCACGCTAATTAATAATGCTTCGCGCTGTGTTGGCGTCGCCAGCAAAACAGCGCCCGCATTCCTGGACGCGGGCACCACCGGAAGGCCCCTTCCGCGACCCCTCCTCCCCCGATAACAGATTCTAATTCCGGCATCCGGTCGACGGTGAAATTCGAATGAATTAATTAATAACGCAACGCGTTCGTTTCCGTTTTTTTTTTTTTTTTTTTCCTTCATCCCGCTGCACTCCCTTCCTCTCAATTATTCCGTCACCCTCATTTGCTGCGATTTCGACTCGGTCGCCGAATCGTTTATACCGCTGTTCTCTCGCGTACATTTTTCCTCGGGACGCGTTTTGAATCACGAGTTAAAAAAGTGATTCGTAATAAATTCCCGGCGCTCATCGCCGCTCGATGTTTCACGCGCGACGTCCAGATTTTGCGGGATTTTTATTTTCGCCGGATTTCGACATCGCGCTAAAACAGGCGGATGGATACTAATTCGCGTTTCAATCGGCGACCCGTTGGGCGGGATATTAAAAATGATAGCGGTAAAACGATAAAAAGGTTATTTAAAAATGTGAAAGGGAGCGAGGAAAAGCTTTTGCAAGCTTTATTAGAAGTAATACTGCGTTTGTGATATACATAAATAAATGCATGTTTGACAAAATAAAATAAAACGTAATAATAACATAATAACAAAAATTAATCTATAAAATATAATATAATAAAGACAAAAATAAAAATAAAAATATATATATAATAAAATTTAAAAATAAAAGTATATTTATAAATGTGTAAATTTAGATATGCGTGTAATTTATATTCAGACGATTATTCTACGTTCATCAAAAATGCATGAAAGAAATACGCGGGTTTCATCGTCGCCGACAGCTCGCGCGACAAAACATTTTAAATTGGCACAAGGAAATAAACCTTCACGCCGTTGTAAGACCCTCCTACCCCGACGCAAAACTAGATCGTACAGCTAAGAACCGGTGAAATTCAATTCACGACGAATCCGATTCGCAACTCTTTTCTATCATCCTTTTCATCCGCCGTCGCATTACCGATGCAGCAACGTGGTCGTTTCCGCCGGCGAAACAAATGAATTTCAATTTATGATTCAATTTTCAAAGCATCCCGAACGTCCCAGTGGCTCTCAGTGGACTCCACGCGAGCCTGAAACGCCGATAAAAATGGCACGTCTGAAAATTGATATTTGTAGAAAGAATACCTTTCACGCTCGAACGTTGCGTGGCAGCCGACAGCGTTTAAAATATTTTCAATTAAATCGTATTAACCATGTTACTCGCGTTTTTCTTTTATTTTTATTATGTTTTCTTTTTTAACTGGTCTCTCTGAGAAACCAAAAGATAAGACGACAAGTAACGGAAACAGCTTTCTGTAGTTCAACTCTAAACGATATGTTATCTCGGCCACTTTATTTATTTTTATTTATATCTCACGATTTGATAGATCAATTTTTAAGCAATTTTTGTTTTAATTAATGCACCAAATCGAAGAGGGGGAAAAAAAAGTTAAACGCCAAAATATTAAACTTTTGTGTTAATTGTTCAAATATTATTATCACGATTATTTTTTCCCTTGAATTTTTCTCGTAAACGCATCGGTGCTTCGATTCAGAATAAAACCCCGAATTATTCTAGAAACTTAGGTCTTACCTCACGCGGTCGTCTGACCCTATCGCATTTTCCTCCCCTTGCGTTACTCCCTCGTCCGTTCCGCGAAGGACTGCTTCACTTTTGCCCTGCGCCCCCGTGACTCTAAAATTAAGCCGCTCGCTTCGTTTTCAAAGCAATCCGACGGGAAGGCAAACTTTCATCTGAAATCGCGCCCGTTTTAATTACATTAAAAATTCCTCGATCTTAATCAAGAATCTTCGCCGGCGGCGTGAGTTTGAAGTAACACTCGCTTTACCGTTCACTCAGCGCGCCCTAAAGGGAATATGCAATACACACGAATCGTAGCGTTCTTGTTCACCTCCGTACGTCTACAAGACTCCCTTGACGGAAACATGAATCGCTATTCGAATATTTGTCTCCGATCCCACGCCGCGTAGGTATTCCCGTTTGATTTTGCGCGTTCCGGCGGACTTTGTCGGCCCTTGATTTAATTGCGCCGCAAATCTCGTTTTGCCAAAATATAAATTAGATCGTAAACCGTAGAATTGATTCGGTCGGGTGTTTGACACGGCACATGCACGCCAGCTATTAGCACCCCCGTGGCGAGACGGAATTGCGTTTTAATTCGTTCAACGGGCGCGTCGCGTGTCGACGATCGAAGCGGCTAATAAAGTTCAATTCCGTCGCGAGGCCCCGAAGCCCCTCTCCATGAGAGAAACTGGACCGTCAAAGATCGCCGCGTTTTCCGCCTGACGTGGCGAAGCGCGGTGAGCTCTCGTGTGCAGACTATATTATAATAAAATAAATACAAGATAAATATATGTTTATTATACACATGTATAATAAAAAATAAATGTTGAATATTATAACAAAAATTGATTTAACCAAATAAAATTAAAATAAAATTAAATTAAAATAAACCGATGTTTTAAGCTGCATTCCGCATTAATATTATTTAAAATATATATTCGTTATACATACAGTAAAAAATAAATATTAAATATTATATCGGAAGTTATTTAATTAAATAATTAAATTAAATATAAATAAACCGATTGCCCCACCCTACATATAAATAAAAATTTATTATATAAATTCACCGCTCGTTATTACATAAGTAACATAAATCGCCGGGGGTCGCGTTAATCCCGATCACCCTTCTCCCTTCTACTCCAAACTAATAATAATCTTCATTTCGCTCGTACTTAGTTTCTCGCTCTCTATTAGGAATCCCGGTAATCCGGCGAGTTTTCGACCGGCGTATATCAACTGGCGCTTTCGCCATATTTCATTTCCCGGTAGCGAGAAGGATTCCCCGACGAGCTGCTCGCCTTCAGCTTCTCGATCGAGCGCACTCGCGGCCTGTAGGGCGCAGATTGATGACGCCGAGGGTAGAAGAAGCATGAACTGAGGGGGAGAGGAGGGGGACCCCAATTAGCGGCTCGCGGGGGCCACGGCATTTGTCCTCGTTACCGCGGAGATATTAAGTAATAAGAAAGAATAAGGATCCCCTGCGATATTGGCCGGCGCGATACGTGACTCGCCGACCGCGGCGCGATATACGGCCGGTTAAACGAGAAATAATTGCCGCGGGAAAACTCCCAGGAAATCCTCGAGGAGTATTCGCGTCACGCAATGACGCCACGTTCGTCCCGACCTTTCGATGCGAGCCACCACGTGCGCCTCCGAAGACGAAACTTCGCGGGTTCGACTCCGCCGTGAGGAGTTCGGAGCTTCCCAGCGCCGCGGACGCGGACGCGCGGATGTGCGAAAGAAAATAAAAAAAAAAAAAAAGAAAAGAATGAGAGAGCATCTGGAAACTTGGGATATGAGTTATTTATTTATGAGTACCTAATGAAATAATATTGAGATACTTTCGTATGCGACGAGTTGGGATTTAATCGCTCGTGGACGCGTAGATTTTTTTTTACGTTATTTAATTGTAATATCTAATGTGACACATTGTGAATTTCTTCAACTGAAGTTTCTCAACGTGATTATAGTACATAATTCTTACGAGAAAGTGGCCCTTATTATGATTAGAATTATTTTTGGTAACCGGCATATTTGTTGTGACTACTCGGGTGCCTCACCACGTTTCGACTCACGCTCACCTCGTGGTTTGAGCCGCGCTAGGTGAAGTTGCGACTCATCTGACCTCTCATCGCCTAAGGGTCGGTCAGGATTAATAGTACCCTCCGTACCACGGTAATATAATCGGCAAGTTAAATTGCGCCTGCGCTAGTAAAAGACTAAACGACTGTACGCAACGCAACGCAGCACGGAATTTTCGGCAACATATTTATTAAACGTGAGATTTTGACGTTACTTAAGGTTTATTAATGTTAAATAACGTGGAACAAAATTAATATCAAGTCGGGCGAAGATTAAAGTAAAACTCTCGTACCATCGCCGCGATTACGTTCGACGCTGCCGGATCTAAAACCGGGATCGTATTTAATAAATAGTAGAAACGCACGCTTGGGCGGAGGGAAACGGGAAGGAGGATGCAATTGCGAGAGGATGCAGCAACTGCAACTGGAGCGGCCGCGCCGCAAAGCGTGCGTCCCGCTTTGCGAAAACGAGAGCTTGTAAAGGGGAAAACGCAGACCGGACCGGTTTGCTCTCCGCCTGCGGTTGCCGGACCGACGGCGTACGCGGTGCACGCACGGTGCTCGCGAGCGAGAGATCTGGGATAACCGAATTATTCCGCGAGAGTTGCGATTAAACGGATTTGCATTGGACCCGATACGTTGCGCTCGTCATAAGTAGATTATACACGGTACCTCGGATTTCAGAAGGCGGCGGGAGCCACCCCTCCCCCCCTCGGCTCGCCGACGTGAGCTTTCGCGTGTGCGCCTGCATGCTGGGCATTTTCCCATCCAAATCTCCGCCCGCGTTTCTCTCTCCAGCAGTTCTTTCCCTTTATATTATCCCTTTTGCCGGGAGGCCACGTCGTACTTCGTTAGACGTCATCGATATCCTTCTGTTTTCCGCCGCGATAAGATTATCCGTAAAGGATCGCCGTCCGGATACTACAAATTATCTTCGAACGACTTTTTCAATGCGGGTGTGGTCTGTATTTCTGAAATTTTTCTTCATTTCTTGGAAAAATTGCGTTTAAAAATTACTCCCGTCGGATTAAAATTGATTATAAATAATTGCAAGTTAATAAATTGTTTTAATTGACTAGATATTACAAAGCGCGCGTCTTTTACTCATTTCTTGTAAAAAACAAAAAAGGTTTTATATTTAATAATTTTTACCAACATTTAATGTTTCTAACAACGAACTACGGTCACGGAATTTACGGGATCAGGTCGTATGCGTTTGTCTATCGGGTTACGGCTGCGTAGCGGGCAGCGTTGTGGCTCGCGCGTGCGGTGTTCGCATCGGGCATGATGCCCCACTTGCTAGCCACGCAGTTAAGATAGGCCAGCGGACGCGCTGGTAACCTACTTTCTTCCTACTTTCAATGCTTCTGCCAGCGACCGAGCAACGGGCCGTGTCCGCGTGTGCGTGTCTCGCGCGCGCGGTCCGAAAGGTCATCGCCCGGCTCAGCTGGCCGGCCACGACACGACCTACAACAATCGCGGGACTTACGGCAATCTCGGCAGCGTACGCGGCTCGCCCGCGCGGTGTCCGGTCATCGCCTCGCGCAAAATATATAACATATAAAATATAATAAAAATAATATGTAATAAAAAATTTTAATTTTAATAATAAAATTTTTAGATATAAAAAGTAATAAAAATTAATACTCCCGCGGCGCAAAGTGAGCCAAACAAGAAGATAAATTAGGTTTTAACTTGATCAACTGAAATTATTTTATTAATATATGTAACAGTTTTAATTATCATTACGTCGCAGTATAATAAATATAAAATGTAGATTTGTCTCATAGATAAATATTGAATTTTTATCGCGACTTTAATTAGAGGTATTAATTTCAGATTGTGTCTTTTTAATAAAAGAAAAAGTTAAAAATTATTTAGTATCTTATTGCACAAGTGGAACGTTGGTGTAATATGAATTATGGAACCACTTCTTTAAAACACGAATGCAAAACTAATGCAGAAGGTATATTGATTAAACGTCATTACTATAGCACTTTCCATCGTGCGATGGCACTTTCATCGTGCGATGGCATTCTCATTAAATTAACGTACATCATACGTGAACAATGGGTCCTAAATAATATGCACTTAAGATACGTTCTCTCATTTTATAATCGTCATTGAAAGCAATGATCTAGTCAAGATTTTTTATTTTTTCGTTAAAATATAAAAATACTATTTGAAGTGCTAATTATATCGCGAACGGCAAAAAGATATATAATAATAAAATTAAATTAATTAATTATTCGTATGTGTAAAATAATTTAACACATGTAGCTGTAACTCGTTATGTAATAGTTATATAATCAGTGAACAAATACTTTATTTCTTTCAAAAGGGGGAAAAAAAAGTAAAAAAAAAAAAAAAACTTGACCAGGCTTCAGATTGGCGTACGCTCCGTTTCAGTTAATTCCCCATCTCCTCTTTGCTCCCCGCAGATGTCAATTTCGATTGTCAACGGCAGTTTTATCCCGTGCGAGGAGTACGAGCTCGTGACGTCGGTCCAGCAGCAGTTAGTCGCCCGGATTCGACGTATGCGCGAAGTGACATGCATGACAGCGTGATCGATAGAGCGACCTATCTTCCCGATATACGACCTACGCAAACTTTCTCTTTCAATTACGGAAACCCCTCGGTCTCATCCGCCTCCATCGCGATCACCGGCAACGAGGCACACATCTCGATGACTCGATTTTCCCGGTTAATGTTTAATCGGCTAGCTACCCATCGCGATTGAAACGGCCAACAGCCGGGCGAAGATGACACCGTACACGATAAATAATGACGGAACGGGAGGACCGAAAGAGGAAACAGGCCGAAGGTTTTCACTCGCCGCACCGAGAAACTTTTCGTCGATTTCGAAAATATATATAATAACATATTTAGCTCACTAGAATTTTTATTTTACGCGGAAATCCTTCCGATCCTGATATTTATTTTTTTGTTCTAACGTGCAAAAGGGATCCCTGTCTGTAGCTTTATCCCGAAAAATTTTTCTTTAATTTGACGATTAAAAGTGATTATTGCATTGTAAAGGGTATCGAGAAACATCTTTTTATGATCTTTCTTAACGTAGGAATTTTTTCACGTGCTTTTTGCCAGTCCCTTGTATTTTCTCGAATAATCAGCGTGCAATTCTTTTTTACAGCGTGTTGACTTGCTACGGGGTGAGCAGTGCACATAAACAATGGTCAAGTCGGCGACGGTAGTCGAGCAAGCTGCGAGCCTGGACTTATCGCTGCATTCCTCAGGCGGGTCGTTCGCGTTACGCGCTACGCACACTTACCACGCGACGAGCGGACCTCTTGCCTTTCTCGCCAAAAGGTAATTCTATTTAATTATTATTCTTTGTACTATTTCATTCTGCACACATTGCGGTCTTCAGTTACGTCTGAGGTGTTTGACTTTGCTTTACAAAATTTAAAAAAAAAAAAATATATATACATATATAAAAAATTAAATTTATCGCTAATTCGTCAATCGCGTCAGCGTGACTTTACGTTTGATTTTAAATGCCATACTTTTAAAGTACACAATTAAAATAAGTACGAGAAAACGGCCCGTGTTAAATTTCTTTTCATATCGCCTGTAAGTTATCGTACGGATTGCTAAGAGGAGAGAGTATTTCGGAGGATTGTTCTCGATCGCATATTTCATTACCCCTCGCCGGCTCTTTTCGGTTTCTGCGAGCATTATGCAATTTAAATTTAAAACGCTGGCCCTCCAAAGCGTCTGCATTAAAATTCGTTCGGCTTACACGAATCGATTGCAAATGCTACGTGCTCCTAACGCACCGTTGAAGATAAAACGATTACTCGAGGGAGGAATATAAGCAGATGTACTCCCCTTCATTTTCGCGAGTTGCTTAAAAGTAGTTCGGGGAGATAGGAAGAAAAAAGAAAAAAAAAAAGAAAAATTGCGAAAGAACCGGTAATAATAATATTAATATAAATATTATATTAATATTATTGGTACTTCTTAAATAAATATATATCGATTTAATTATCCTAAAATTTATTACCAATTTATTACGAATAAATATATAGATAGGTATAAAATACGCCACTGTATATTTAAAAAATAATTCCTCAGTGAACGAAAAAAAAAAAAAACAAAATCGTTGACCAAAATTTTCTTTTCTTTTTTTTTTTCCGCGAGTGGATGAGTAATTTTATATATTACATAAATGACTTCAATTGCATTTTGGCCCGACAGTTAGTTTCAATCAAAACTGTATTGTATCCGGTTTTTCAAGCGTGATATAAATTTTTTATCGGCAAAAATCGTATTTAACGGGAAATGAAAAATAGAGAAATATTTGCTGCATACTGTAACCCCGTGCTTCGGTTGTCATACATAATAAAAGCCCTGGATATTCCATGTCGGACATTATTGGCTCGATGAAATCCGAAGTTTAGCTGGTTTCGTGTTAACCGCAATGACGACCGCTCGCGTTACACTCCACTCGCGCGTTATCGCGCCAATTGTTCCCTCACTTTTCTAATAACGGCGAAATTACAATCCCATCGCGCAACGCAGACAAGAAAAGCAAACAATATCCCTTGAAAAAATTCTATATTTCAAAGTAGAGTGTTATATTTATTTATTTTAAATTACTTTATTTTATAAACGTTAAAAAAATTGTTAAACGTTTTTAACGCGCAAAATAAGCGATTATCGACATTTATTTAACATAATTAATTTAAAAAATATCTGTAAGAGATACCAAATGAATTAAATCTTTTTTTTTTCTTTTCTCCTCAAGATGGCATTTCGCGTCCATCATTTTTCTACAATCATTCGTGACTTCCTGTCTCGCAAAGGGCAAAACGCTCTTCGATTGTGAAAAGGATCGCGATGAGATCCTTGTCCACCTCAGACGGAACAAATCTCACAAGTGCAATAATGTTTCCTCGGTCCTCGCAATATGTTTCAATTTGTCATGCCACTTTATTCGATCGGACAAGTGCATACCAGGGATATCGAGAAAATTATTTCGATGGGAAACGCGATTCGAAAGACGTTCCCCGTGCACGAAGAAAGCTCCTCCCGGCCGCGACGAGGTAGCTGCACTTACGAGAATTATAATTTTCCTGATTCGGCAAAAGTCTCGCGACTACTAAGCTTCAAGGGAGCCCGCACGCATCCCTTCATCCGCCAGTTTTCCCACTCGGTTTATCTTATTAGGAGGAAGACCCTCGGCCCTAAGCAAATCGCGACTTAATGGAGATGAGTCGACGAAAACGTCGGAGACCAGCTAGCGAGTTTCAAATCAAAATTTTTTTTTTTTTTTTTTTCCAAGTCTGCTGCCAAGCGAATCTCGTCTACAAACAGAAATCGGGATACTCGGCATCGAGATTAATCACATTAGTCGGCAAAAAACGCGACGAAAATCGATTAATCAATGTAGATAAGAAAAATTGTTCCTTTCGTACGTCGCAACTGTTTTTTATAATTTCAATTACATATACGCTTAATTTTTAAAAATAAATTAGCAATATTTAGATTAATCCTTTTGTCGTACTTTTATTTTCTTTGTCAATAGAACGTGGGCTCGTAAATTAAAAAGAATTGGGAACAGAAAATCAAAACGCGAGAAATACTTGACAAACGTCGTTGGTCTCCGCGTGTATATTGAAAGTTTAAAACGAAATATAAAGTCAGTGCGAAGAAAGTAAACTGCGACGACTGGCGTGTATATTTAATCGACGAGTATGACCGCCGTGGAGAATAAAAAGCCGAGTGCGGAACGCGGCGGCGTTCCCACGGGAACGTTTTGGCCGTTTGTCGGCGCGAAAGTTATCCGCGAATTTACAGTGTTCCACCCGCGTGAGCTAGTAAACGACGACGGAGGCTTTGTCGTTTACGAGACGACATTCGCAAAAGAGAGAGAGTTCTCTTCCTGGGCGAATATAAAAACGCGGAAAAACGGGCGCAAATCGGGTCAGAGGGAGCCGAGATTTAAAAATATAAGTAAAAGAACTCAATACAACGAGAGGGTACTCGAGTCATTCTTAAGAGGGAGAGGTGCCGTTGCAAAAAAAGAAAAAAAAAAAAAAAAAACGAAATCTATCCTCTCTCTTTGTTTCTTTCTTCATCTCTTTCTTTTTCTCTTTCTCTTTTTCTCAAGGATAATTTTTAATACGAAATCTTTGCAGCACTTCGGCATATCTCTTTCTTTCTCTCGCGATCTTATGCCACCGACCTGCGGCTGTCGAGGCTTTTTTTGCCGGATGTTTTTTCACGTCTCTGGATAAATTGCAATTGAGCCCGAGACAGCAAAACAGAGGAGACCCCGCGATCGGCGGCGATTTCGCTCCGTTTTTCATCCCGACGCGGCGCGGCCTGCCTTCTCGCGCGAATCGCGAACTTTGTTTCACACGTTTTTCCCCCCCTTTTTTTTTTCGTCTTTCCCCCTTCCAAGCTTTTCCCACTTTCCGCTACTTAATCCTTTTTATTCCTGCCTTTGTCTAACACCGCACGCTCGACGGACAGGCTCTCGAACCCGTTCCGCTATTTTTGCAAGGTAACTCGACTCGCGGGCGAAAAGAGATTAGCCGCGCCAAGCCGATTTGGGCGGTTCCTACAAATCCCGCGTTTAAATACCGCGAGAATTCGTAGCCGGTGCGGTTGGAATATTCGTCAGGAATGCACGGGATGTCCGGAAGCAAAATATTTCGCGGTTACACGCGGGAACTCGGAATCAATGTCGCTCCGGCGAAAAGCAATGTAACGCTCGCCGTGCGACTTAATTTTTTTTTTTTTTTTCTTTGATGGTTTTCTCGTTTCTGCGCGGGGTAATATTTTAAACCACGCAGGATGCATATTCAACCCTCGACAGCGGTATCTTATATTCCGGTCACTATATATTTCTCATCGTTAATCAGAGAAGCTAATTTGTGCTGACCGATATCTTTGTTCATCGGATATAATTATTTTGCGACACTCGCGGAGTTTCGCTATCTCCGCGTTATCTCGTGCTGTGATAACAGTCGCGCGAGACAATGAGTCGGCCGCGCACCAATTTTTATTTACATATGTATGTACCTCACTTCTACACAGTTTAACGCGTTGTAAAAAATTTACACGCCAATATTATATCAAAATAACTGGTGGACAGGTGGCGATATTTTTCGATTAAATAAATCCGAATTTAAATAGTAAAGAAAAAAATTTAATATTTGATATTAAGCAGAAAGAACGTGTCGGAGACATTTAAACAAGAAAATAGGTTTTTATATATATAAAAAAAAAATTAAACCTTGCGACAAATTTATATTTATCCATAGAAAACCCGGTGATAAGGTTTTACGTTTGAGATGAATCGTGACGGCTATTCGTCTTACTTACGTCGAGAGTAGCCACTTGATTACGCATTGCATTCTCCATTCGACGGCGAAGATCACGAACACGCAAAATTGCTATTCATCTAATCTGCATATCTCCATTTCGCAAAGATACCGCATAGTGGCTACAATTCCGCAAGTCCGAGCACGTCGATATACTAAAGTCTCGATCTCGCCGGTCATCAGGAGCTCGGAAAGTGTCATTATATGAACAACATTGATTTTTATTTCTATCGAATTTTTTTGATTGTGTTTCTCAAAGTTAAGGGATAGCAAAAATAAAAATAAAATTAGCGCGTCGCGTCTCAATGAGCATGCCATATCTTTATCGTTAATTGCGTCAGTTCCGCATTACGTAAAAAAAAAAAAAAAAACAAAACCCCGCGTTTACTCAATTAAAAATAAAATTTAAGATCTTTATTAATAATAAAAAAAATAAAATAAAATAAAAAAAGGAAACAGAAGGGCCATATAAAATCGAGGTAAACGCCTGCTCTTCCTCCGGTGATGCACCGCCGACGGTGACGTAAACAACGTTCACGGAGTCGCGCCCGCAGCGTGAGTAATGCACCGTTCGCCACGGTCGGTGCAGCCGGATTGATGCGGGCTGTCGGGGACCACCGTCTATACGGTGAATACAAAGTATCGAGCAATGTACAAGCCGAGTTTCAAAAAGAAAAGAAAAGAACGGCCGACCGAGCGAGCGTGCGAGCGAGCGAGCGAGACCGACCCCAGCTGGGGTCCTCCCGGACGGAGGGAGATCGCGCGCGCATCGAGAGGACGCGGAATGCAGTTTACCCCGACGGATTCAATCTCCGTGTGAGAAAGGACGAGATCGTCGGCCCCGATCGTCTATGCATGCGCCACGCGGGAAGTATATCCCGGAAAATGCGGGGCATCGCTCGTTGCCGTAGCGAGCTCTCCTCGCCGGCTGCCGGGAGGGAAGAATCGAGCTGCACTTAAGGGCGATATCCCCGCGATTTGAAGGAAACGTGAAATCTCTCTCTTTCCCCGCTCGCCCCTCCTACCGATACTCAGCGCGATCGTCGGCGGTCCGCGATCCTTCCTGAAGCACCGTCGCGTCCCGCGGGACGTGCCACGGGGACGATGAAATATAAAATGATCCCCGACAATTGGATTTGCACGTGACAAACGCGCCTGACGGTAAATATTTATCCCGACGTTGTTTAAAAGTCAGTTTACACGGTCTTGTGGAAATATGCATCTCGCGGAGCTCGAAACTTTTTAGTTTTTACTTGGAATACGTTTACGCTTCTAATGCGTGTAATGTGAGACGATAATTTTTGGAAAATTAAGAAAACAATATAATTAATACGTTCAATTGAGATCGAGATAATGTACAAATATCATTTCGTACTAGCTCCCGCTGAAATTATAAATGCTGGGAAAAAATAAAATCATGCGACTCACCCGTTTGCAGGAGTCTCAGCGGAGTTGTAGATATTGCCGGTAACTGTAACATAAAGTAGAAAAATATTAATGTAGACATGCTGAAAATGTATAAAAAATTAAACTAATTTCTAATTGGTTTTTAAATAAAATTATTAAAAAAAAACAGCCATTACTTTCACTTCTTCATGCCTTCGAAGTCATTCTATCTATGCTCATTTTACAATTTTACTAAAATTTCTATCTCATTATATACATATAATACTATTTGCCATAAAAAAAAAGTTTGAAATTCAAAGTCCAAAGAATGAGGAAAAAAATGATGGTAAAAAAACCCTTTTTTTCGACACTTAAAACAAATTACAGTCAAACAAACTACAGAATAATAAAATTATTAATTTTTAAAAAGTTATTTGTTTAATGGTGTCAATTATTTTCGTTCAAAAATTATAGTTTCACGTTATGTGCATTATACACACACGTCACGTTTTATATCGAGCTTTTCCTATTCCGTTATGCCTCGATTCTTGTCGATCGTTCCGAAAGTGCGTCCCATAATTTATAGCATCCCCCTATCGTTGCATAGCGATGCGCGCGGCGTAACTCACCCCCGCCGCCAGCCTGAACGAAGATGAACCCGACCCGCGCTATTCATTAATGTATTTATCCGCGCATAATCTCCGCGCGTTCCCTCGCATCCGGTTAAGATGATATACAAGCGGCGTGTATTTTAAGTCGCCGGGGAATAACGGATGCCGTGCGCATGCCTGCGAACGCGTCTTTTTCGATTTGCTTATCGGAGCTTATCGAATTCAAAATAAATTCCATCTTTTAATAACTTCCAGAAAGAAATTCTATTTCCTCGCGACTTAATAAATATATTTCAATTTTGTCATTTAAATTACGAAAAATATTTATTATTAATTTCTAATTCTTTTAAATCTTACGAAATAATTGTCGACATTTGTTAAAGTGAAATAAAATAAAATTTCCTGAAGTCTACCAAACGTACCACGTGTAAACCGCTTTTTTTAATTAATTCATTATTCCCTTCGTTATTTATTATAAAGTAAACCTTATAATTAGGAACACTGCGGTATTAATTTTCTACGACGACTGAGCGTCGAAAAAAAAGAAAAAAAAAATGCGCGTTGTTCGCTCCTCGAGCGAGAAGGACAGAAATGCGGTGGATTTCCCTGCCTGATCCTTTCGCGCACTAAAAAGCCGCGCAATGGCGTTCAACACGCGAATCAATAAAATGCAAACGCGGCATGTAGAAAAATAAAGCAACGCCGGCGGCAAAATATACTTCGATGTGCGGGTTTTGCGTGATCCACCGTCAGACGTGCCGTGTAACTTTTATTTACGTACTCCGCGCGTTACAAGGTACTTTCTCTTTCCTTTTTTTTTTTTTCCACAACATTGTTATTCGTGTCGCGACAAAAAAAAAAAAAAGAACCGGGCATCGTTATTAAGATTGCATTACAATTGCGAAAATGTATAATTTTCCGGGGTAGCGTTTCCTGAAATTTACGACGCAGGGAATACTTTCCGCGCGTAGAGGGAGAGATGGCGACCCCCCCGTTTAACGCGACGCGTCCTCGCGCACGAAATCTTTTAATCGCATTTTCATACATTTGTATAAAATTTATAGCCACACCCTGGCGGCGGGGACGTGCGAGAAATAGCGAGCGCGGCGCCGATAATACTGATCGCGGTATTGCGCGGAATTGCGAGCGTAACGGCGAGGGGTAATTAGATAATGCGGCCGACAAAGGAAACTCGAAGGTGGAGCGGGGAGGGGATGAAAATCGGGCTTCTCGCAGAGGCGACTTTTATCTCCCTACGAAACGTGCGGCACGTTTCCTCGGCGCGTCGCGGAATCGTTTAAAGTTGCCGCTGCTTCGCGCAGGATCGTGGGGAGGCAGCTGGAGGAGACGCGAAGGGGGACGAAAGGAGAAAAGGCGAAAAAGGGACGCGTCTCTCAGGACCTGGATATCGCCTCGTTGAAGCTTTGTTCGCTGCGAGATACATTTGGCATTTACTTATCGTCGTGCGTCGGCCATTGTTAATTCGCCGTGCAAACTTTTTCAATTGAACGAGCGGTGCCGGGGCAATGGGGAACCAGCCGGAAGTCTCCGAGGAGACGGGCCGGTCGAGGGCGGAAAAAGGCCGCGGACTATCAGCACACCGGGACGCGAAGTTCGAACCGGGTTTGTCGTCTTCCTTCTCTCCCCCACGTCGCTGCGAACAATTGATATCGATTCCCCCTTTCGTCCTGGAGAAAACGTCCGTCATTTACAAGCGATTCCCACGGAAATCAGCACGTTGTAAGCCTTCAATCGACCGGGAAGTCCGAATAATGTTAATCTCCGGGAGATAATACCTTTAGAAAACCGGGCGCGTCATTCGGGGACTTTAGCGCGAAAGGTACTCGGCATTCGCTAAAAGAGATAAAGAACAATCGAGCGTTTGAAAGGATAGAAAAGAAAAGAGCTAGATACTGGATACAAATCGAAAATGTTCCTTTTTTTTTTATGGAATTTGTATCGATTTAATTGTGTCCGATTTGAATAAAGTCCAATAATTTCGAACGATAAGGTATTGATGCTCTATTTGAGAAATGGCATTTAACAATTTTGTTTTTTTTTTCTTTCTTTCTATTTAATTCGCGTGTAAATTCGCCTCTGCGAAATCGCTCGCGACATCGGTGGCGGGAAAGCGATTTTTGAAGCCATCCGGCCGTGAGAGTTACGGTGAGCTGGCGAGGCGGAAAAACGCGTTCCTGAAAAATGCGAAATGCGTCTGACGGAAACCACCTTTGCGCTCGTCAGATTTTCGTCATAATCCTGGAATCTCGCGGGGCAAGAGCGATCGCGATGGTGCATGGGGTGAGGACGAAGAGAGAACTCTGAAAGGTAGGGAGGAAAAATCGAGGAGGGTGAAGAAGCCATTGACATTGACTGTGTCCTGTTCGCGCAGTGAAAGAGGAAGAAAAAAAAGCCAGGAGGGATTGCGGAGGGCAAGGAAAGGAGAGAAAAATGTCGTGCGAGAGGAGAGAAATGTTCTCGAAATAGATCGAACAAAGAAAGAATTTTACAAGACAGTCTGTTGTGCCAACACTCATGGCTTACAAGTATAAAATAATAATCATATAACGATAATTATTAATTTAACAAATTATAATATTTAGATTATTTGATTAATTTAGCAACAATATAATTTCTCACATCGTACTGAACAGCTTCGCGATGAAGCGCAGAATTTTACAGCGACACGTTTCGCCCGCAAGAATCACAAGCGCTGAAAAGACAGGGAAAGTGTTCGCGCTTCGGAATTTCGTCATGCGGACGTTTCAATGGAAGTTTACCGCACGCCTCGAGATGAAGTGCAGTCCCAGTGAGAAAATATTTAGATGCCCGGCCGGAGAAGTCGATATATCGACCGCGCGCTTGAAGAGACATTGTCGGGCGACTTTGGGCGGCGGCGAAAATTTTTTTATACGGTCGGAAACATCCGGCGATTCGGGATATATACTCGGCCTGACCTACTTCGGCAAGTCCTCCTTGCCGACTAGGGCAAAGGACGCATACTTTATAAGCAATATTTAAGCGAAAAAATGAAAACAATGTTGGCTTAATGCGAAAATATCCGGGAATCTTCGGCGCTCTCGCATGCGTTTAATAAAACGCGATTTCGGGGAAAATTTCTCATGCGGCATATTACGAGGAATGAAGTAATATCGCGCGCGCACGCGGAGGGACAAACATTGCATATTATCCGAGTTTATCAACAATGCAATCTCGCGCGCATACATACCGGAGCATCGATCATACGCCGGGGCATTATACCACGCAGGGTGTATTGCAAAATGCGCTGGAGCGTGTCTCGAAGTGTATCGATAATTCAGCGGCCATCCTGCAATACGGCCGAGATGAATTTGGCGACGTGACCGATGATCCATCATTCGTCGGGAATTCGATAAAGTGACCCGTCATCCGGCCGCCGGTGATAAACCTCGGCGGAATTTATCTCGCGCCTAAATAACCCGCGCTCCAGATTCCACGTTGGTTTCTTTGGGACCCGCGTTGGAGATATATTAATACGAGCGCGAAAGAAAAGGAAGATGGGTAAACGCAAAACGGGAGCAGGCCTCCTTCCGTTTACTTTTAAGAATGGACAGAGAATTGTTATTTCATTTCTTTAATCGAAGATGAGTAATTGGCATTGCTAAAAAGCATTTACTTAAAAAACTTAAAATAAAATAAAATTTTTATTGACGCACATTTGTATATTTTATTTCAACTTCGTGAAACTTGAAACCATCGATGGGAAAAATATCGCATTTAGGTCACGATATAAATTTTCTTACCCGTGGTAATTATATCACGTCATTTCAAGCAAGAACGTATAATTTTATGCAGCGAATACTTTCGCGAGTATTTATTTTTAATATTTGTTCAATGTGTACAGAAATGTGGCAGATTCATCGATGAATAAATGCAAGCACGATGCGGCATTGATCTCAGAACCTTAATCGAAGCTCTATTTTTGCCCTCCGACCGATGTCCATTTTCGATAAATTACTTTCGTGAGTTCGTGACGGAATGGCCTCTCCACCTTATTTTTCCCTCCGCTTCCCATTTACTTAAAACCCGGTCGCATAGCTTTCTGAACAATTACCCACGAGGACGGAGCGAAGGAGGAACGTCGAAGAACAAATCGCTAAATGTCGCTTCCCGGGAGATGGGTGACAACGTAAAAGAGTGCTTTCGCAGAATGTAACCAGTCGGAGGCGCGGGCGAGGGTATCAAATGGAAAATTCAATTTTCAGTGAACCGATTTCGGTGAACATACGTATGGAAATGCCTCCTTAACCTTTCGATGAGCGCGCGAGGTGCTTTCTTACATCTCACACTTCCGTAAGACTCAGACTTCTAACGCCTTTTGATACGAAATCAATTTTTCTCAAGAAATCATTAAAATTGTTTGTAGATAAATATAATCGCATCAACTATATTTGTGACTAAACATATCATAGAATTATTGCTGAAGCCAAAAACCACTTTTTTTCCCTTCCCTCGATGCATATTTTTCGACTAAGAAGATTAGATCTTATCCCGAAGGGACGAAACGTTTGCTCGCGCAGCATCACACACGAGAAATCAGGATGTAATATTATCGGCGCAACTTTGTGATGATATCGAGAACAAGTTAGGAGCTTAATTATCCCATAACGAGATAGGTTTCGACGGGACCTGAGAGTTCGCCCGGCGACGGCCCGTCTCGCGAGCGGAAACGTCCGGGACACGAGGAGAACGACGGAGACGGAAACATATCCGGGGCCTCGGCCGCGTATATAAAACGAGACGCGGGAGCGTGTTCTCGGGTCCAAGCGCCGTCGGTTATAAATACAGACCTTAGAGCAACGACATGCACTCACGGCGTATGAAATATTCCGGTGGCCCGGCTACGTGATATTCGCAAATGCACGGCATATTCCTTTGTATCTTTGTCTACAGGTGACACGGTTAAAGTGCACTTTTCTCCAAGCGGCGGCAAATAAAAAAAAAAAAGAAAGAAAAAAAAAGCAGAGAAAAAGAGAAAGAGGAACAGGGTTGAAGGGATCGGTTGGCAGGGTGGAGCAGAAAGAAACATCAGAGATACAACTTTGCCGGAAGACAGGAAAGAATTAATGAGACGGGACCGAATGACTGACTACCACCTTGCAAAAAGACAGGGGGGGAGGAGGGGGGAGACGGGGAGGGAGAAGGCGGAGGAAGGAAAAAAGAAAAATTGGATCGCAGAAGATGCAGAAGTTTTCCTCAAGCTGCTCGAGTGGGTCTCTCCCGCCGGCCGGAAGTCACGCGAATCGTCGCTCGCGGAGGCGGCGTGTCCTCCTTTCTTTCTACGAGCAGCTGAGCGGCTTCCTCTTCCTCTTCCCGTTCACCGACGAGCTAACTTCGTAATCTGAATTTTCCGCGGGGACGTCAAAATAAAGAATAGTTGGAGGCGGACGGAAGTAACGAGCGAGTTGCCCGCAGCTGGCCGGCATTACGAGTATTACGCGGGCGTTTAATTAAGAGAACGCGAACTGATTCGTTTACTAAAGAAGCCGAATTAGTTATTCGGGAATTGTTGTCGGATTTGCGCGTTAACCCTTCAGCGAGCGTGTTGAAGATCAAAAACGTAAGAAGAGCGCGAATTATATTCCACGTTACTGGATAAAAAAAAAATTTGTTTATTAATTAAATTTTCTTCATTTTTATAATCTTATTATTATATATATTTTATTGAAATATATATTTTAAAAAATCCAGATCTTTAATTTTAATGTTTTCTTGAGAAAAATCAATTTTATATTGTATAACGAAAGGTGGCCAGAAGTTTGGGATGTAAAAAACATTCCTCGTATTCCGAAAGGGTTAAACGTGATCACAGATTCAAAAACTTTATAACTATCGCATTGAATAAATCGCCTACAGCATAAACCGAATTGAATTAAATCAAAAGTTGTGTCAGAAATTAAGAGAAATAAATTTAATTAATTTTAAAATAATAAATTAAATTATTAATTTTATAAGACGACGGATCTAATTTGAACACTCAAGTTGTTCCCGCAAGTTTTTATTGCTGGTGTTGATTGTAATTTTTAATTAATTATCCCATTGAGGCGACGTTGTCTTGCTTTTATCGCGCGTTATTATTCTGATAATATTGGCAATCGATTGTCGCTCGGGAATGGCGCGTATTTTTGTAGGCGCATGAAAGAAACTATTCTCTAATGTTACAAAAATAAAAACGATATTCCGTTAACATTGTCGGGTCAAGGCGGTTATTTAGTGTAGCATTTTTAGGAAAGGTGGCCTCGTTCCATTAATTTAGCATGCATGAAACGTGCTGATGTTATTTGCGGCCGCCGTTAACTAGCACAGAGTAAAGGTACCATCTTTCATTTTGCTGCGGGAGATAGTTTAACGATCTTTTTTCGTAAGGGCGAGCATGATAATTAAAACTCCGACAAACGAAGCGGCGTAATGATTTTCCGATATTAATACAATTAAAAATTATATAACGCCGCGGATTTAATTATGTTTATCTGACGGCCATTTTGAGGCCATGGAAATATTTCAGGGAAATTAAATTCGTGGAGAACTTTACATCACGCCGCGGTTAGTTACGTAATTAAACCGGATCATTTAAAGATAACTAATTTACGAAAATTGCGACCGGATTAAACTACGAAATATAAAATAATCGCCGAGGCTAAATTCTTTTTTCTCTCTCTCTCTCTCTCTCAGTACCAGCGATACGGCGCAAGATCGCTGTGAAATTTATAGCCTCCCGTGTTTCTTTTTCCATAAATCGATTACCTTTCGTCATTACGCGCTAATACAATTAATTTCCGCTGGCAAAGGGCGCACGAAACGGGAGGTCGACTTTAATCCCGACGTGTCTCGACTCCGCAACCCTATCCGGCAAACGCGACGCGCTCTCGATCGTTTCCACGTCAATCGAGCGATCAAATTCTCCCTCACCGTCGTCGGATCAGATAATTTCGGCTAAGTGGCCGCGAGGAGAACAATCGTATCTCGCTAAAGCGAACGGCGGTGTCGCATCGTCGCGCGAAAGACGCTCCTTTCTACTTCCCCGAATTCTCGCAGCGCCGTTCCTCGTCCCGCGAAGAAGCGAGAGAGAAGAGAAGAGGGACGCGCGGCTCCGGGCCAAGAACAAACGCGCCGTAATGACGTAGCTTTGTCGAATTAGTGCTTTCCTTCCCAGCCATTTCGCGCTTTTCCCTCGCCCTGCGGAGCTTCACCCTTCGCTCGCGGCGCGTGTGTCGGCACGTATGCCTATTCCGGCCCTTTTCTCCTCACTCCCGTCCTGCGTGTGTATCCACGGCAGACATAATTAACAATTAGTTCACCTCCCCCCTCAGGTCGCTCCCTTGAACGCGACGTATGTCTATTGCCTCGTAAATTGCGCCTCCCTTTCTCGCGACGCGGAGAGCTCACGCGCGCGAGATAGAAACTACCGTGCCGCAGTTCGCGATGACGAAACACCGAAAACACTGAATTGAGAGCGAGGAGCGCTCCTGGCTCCCGATGAAAAATTCGCCCCGAAAGCGGATCGATAAACAAGTTTATCCCGCGGCGGAAAATAGGAGCCTCGAAAAGGGTTGAATTTAAATCGATGCGGGTTTAATCGCCGGCGCTCCTAGGTGGTGACCGATGGTCATCGCTATATTTATGATCCATCGCAAATTTCTCGTTTTACAAGTTTGTTTTATAGCCGTGCTGTTGTTACGCGGCTAATTAATTGCGCAATTGTGTTCTTTAATTTACATTTGCCACTTCCGGCTGGACGAACTCGGGCGACGGGGGGATTTTGTTTGTCGATGCAAATAGAGAAACTGCGAACTTGTACGCGCGTATTTGAGGTGGATGCTAGCAGCGGAATTCATTTGTTCGGCAACGGCAACCTCAGCGAATCCCACCGCGGAAAAACGAGACGCAAGTCGCGGGAAAATAGTTTCGGAATGAAAATCGGTTGTTTACGATTCGAGGGGGTGGTTTTCCGGCGGACGTCGCGTTCGTGATGGGAGATACCGCGAGCCACGGGATACAAATATATCTCCGCGTTAGAAAAATATCTTGCCCCCAAAACTGTGAAATTAGAGCTCGATAAAAGCAGCCTCGAGGGAACGTACGTCTGTTACTTGTAAATGGACTGTTAAATAACAAATAAGAAATGCTCTTGGATTTATTTGCGTTATTTTGCAAAGTGAAAAACATTTTGTACTTTGATTACAATTTATCCGCGCAGAGTTTCGTTGTTGGATTAACGATAAAATTGAAGTCGATAAATTAATGCGCGAAAAATGAATTGAGTTTAACACAAAATTTCTTACCGCGGATAATTTATCGAGAAAAAGCAATTTAAATCGTTTCAATTATCGCCGCAACATTTGCTCTTTCTGCAGTGTGCCAATGAACGCTTTATCATGTCGTCGGCTGTTTAATGAACAAAAACTGAAACAATTGTCACACGCAGCAACGAAGATGATGTCATTCGAGGAGGGAGGGGGGAGGAAAATTGAGAGCATCTTGTAACAATTAGCGAAATTGAACGGCACACTATCTTGGCTGTTCTAATTTCTTTTTGTATGTCCCGGAATTTAATACAACAATTTAAAATAACTTGTTTTAATATCGTATATATATACTTACATTTAGATACTTGATAAAAAAAAAAAATAAAGATTTTAAAAAATGTTAACGTTTTAAAGTCGATCTGGGTCACTCTAATCCGGAGTTTCGTTCGAGGATTTAGCCGGATAAAAAATAATTGCGATAAAACGGAAACGGGCAATAATAATTAAGATAACCGAAAAATTAAAATGACGTGCAAACGTGAAATTAAACATGTAAATAACGCGCTATTGTCGGGTGTAATATTTTTTTCGTACTGTCGCCAGGAGATTCGGAACGTCAGTTTCGGATAGGAAATACTCGAGATAAAATGCCTTTAAGAGGCGCGGCTTTTGAAACGCGAATTTACATTCTGAAACATAGTATTCATTGACGAGTTAATAATTCATGACTCCGCGACCCCGTCGATAGTAAGAAAAGCTACGGGGCTTACGTCGCAAATACGCAAATCAGTCGCCCCCTTTTTTTTTTCTCCCCGCCGCCATTGAGAAACTTCCTTCGTCCTTCCCGGCGAACTTTACTCGCGGATATTTCGTCCGACAATATGGAGGGTTATTTGTGCGTAAAACTCCGAAACTTGGAGATAAGTACGGAAAATGGCGTTGCATTCCTGAAAAGTATTTTGTGCCTTTTTACGACTTCGCTTTTACGCAAGCAAGAGGAGAGAGAAAGAGAGAGAGAAAAAGATAAAAAAAAAAATGTACAAGGAACAAATTCCGCCGTGCAATATGGATTGCGTGTTATATTTGGCCAATGGCGGCGCACTTAAATATCAAACGTTACATCCAGGGTCGACCGTCGCGGAATAAAATAAAAGCTTGCGTTATGGGAATGAACGTTTAATAATGAGATTAACAACGCGCGATAAATTAATCGAATTTGTATTACATTTACGCAGCCGCGCTGGCATGTCCATGTGACTCGCGGTCCACGCGATTTATTTGAATCAATTCCTCTTTTCTTTTCCGAGTTATACGTATATTTTATTTTGCAATTGCGTGCGTTATTTTATTTGCAACGAAATTATTATATGTAATTTGTTTATTTGCACTCGGCTCGCTTATTGGTTGCCGCGGTCAGTGATTAGCATAAAACAATGTCGTTGAAACATGTTTGTGCATGGTCGCATCAAACTTAGGGTAATTATGAGTTCATATTATCGCGCTTTTGCAAGTGGTAATGTAGCTTTTGCGTTTAAATTAATTGTAAAAAAACGCAGTACAAAAAAGTTTTGAAAATATCTTTTAAATTAATTTTTTATTTTTAATTAATTACATAAATAGTTTGAATTAATCGGGAATTAGTTTTGCTAAATTAAAAATAAAATACTTTAAATTTTTTATGTATGCTAAATTTTTTATGGTTTATTTTAATAGAGACGCGCTAATAATAGATATGGTAACATGGGCAATTAGCCCAGATTTAATATGATAGTGGGCTTTAAAATGTAAAAAATTACTAATTAATTGTCTTCGACTATTTTATTCAAATTTTATAGCAAATGTGGTCAATTTATTTAAAAAATCAAAACTTGTTATTACACCTACGACACATCGAAGAATTTCCAGAAGTACCCACCCTCTATTTCGTTCTTATTTTCTTTCGTCGATGACTCGTGTAAATCTGAATGATTCTCAGACAAAGATCAAGCGTTGTTGTTTCTCAGGGAAAATGAGCACGAAATTAATGCGTCCCCGTGGTAGAATCAGGAGAGAGCGCGTGTTCGAAGTCAATCGACAACACGGACAAATGAGAAAGAGAGAGAGAGAGAAAGAGAACGACGATAGCGAAAGGGAAAAGAGAGAGACATGGTGAGAGAGAAAAGAAAGAGAGACATAGAGAGACAGACAGGGCAGGGAGAGAGAGGAGGGTGGAGGAGAAGGGCGGCGCGTACGTGCGAGGTGGATGCGCGCGAGGTTCTGCTCCTCCGCTCGCGGCCGCGTACGGGCCGCGCTAGTTCTCTCGCAGTACCGCGGCGACCTTCGAGCCAGGAGTATCCGACGTCCGCGACGCATCGTGCTCGCCCGGCGAAAAAGGGGGTATTCGCGGCGGTGGACGAGGAATCTGTCGTGAAACGTGAGAACCTCTCCCGCTCTCGTGACCAAATTCGTGCGCGTCGCCCGTCGCCGTCGTCGCGGCGCCTCCTCGGTCGGCAGGCCGAGCCCCGAGATCGCAAGAAACCAACTCCGTCGCACCTGTGCGCTCGATATTCCTCCCCCTTCCCCCCCTCCCGCCCGCCGCCCTCGTCCTCCTAGCCCCCGCGCGACGCGATTCGGAGATCTTGACCCCCGCGGGGTGCCTGTGTGATTTATACGTGCGCGAGGTGTTTTCAAGAGTACAGCTATCTCAGCCCGTCGTCGTTCCCTCGGAGTCTTTCGGAGAGATAAGGAGCCGCATTCGGAAGCTGGGCGCCGGACGCCGGAGGTGTCGCAAAGGTAACAGCCGAAGGGGAAAAAGTTACACGCGGCGCCGATTTCTCGACGATGCGCGCGCTGATCTCGTACCGACGACGTCCCCCCGGGGTTTTGCCAGATGTTTCTAAAAATATCAACCCCCATATGCTTGCGCTCGTCGTGCGATCCCCTGCGATTTGTAATTTTTCGAAACTCGATCGGCGGCCGAGCTTGAAGCGGTGCCACAGGTCATTGCGATCCGGATCGCTTCGATTCGCGTCGCGAGAGCGGCCCAGCGGGCCCTTTCAAGAAAGAAACCTCACGCGCCGGTGTATCGGTGGCGATCGACACTGCATGCTTCCGCGATAGTTTTTACTACTCACTTCTTTTAACGTTACCGTTTCGCTCGTCGAAGAACGCGATCCTATCGCGCGATTTTTGTTATTTTACGTACTCGATGACAAACGCAACAATCGTAATCTCTTTCTCTCTTTTTTTTTTTTTTTTTCGTATTATTCGGTACACTGAGAGAAACATTTAGCCTCAATGATAAATGTAATTAATGACTATTATGGCTGTGAGAATGGTTCAGCCAGCTGTATTTATTCGTTCAAAATATTATATAATTATAGTTAAAGCTAAAAGTAACTAAATTTTCTTCCCTCAATTTTAAATTCCTACGTACCCACTAAAATATTAATATCTGAATATTAGACATTATTTAAATCAACGTTGGAATTATATCAATCATAAAAATATCTCTCCCGTTCGCGTTCTATTTATATCCCCCCGATTGTCTTTGATAATTAAAATTCTTCTTTTTTTTTTTTTTTAATTGATTAAAACGACATATTTCGAGGCGTCTCCACTGCCGCGCGTCACTTTTATTCCCCAGTTCATTAGCCGGCAATGACACTCGATACGCGCCGCGTTCAGCGCTCGCCAGTCCCGGCATTGTGTAACTCGGGTTACATCCGTGAGCTAAGGTTATTATTACGCAGTAACTATTACGTATTCGCGCGATGCGCAGCTCAGATTTTGGCGAGGGGGAGATTCCATTAACCACGGTTTCGAGCCCTAAATCCACACCCGCTCCGGCTCCGCGCACACCCTACCGTCTCAGATTCCTCAACACGCCGCTATTAATCCTCCCAAGCTAATTATGCGGGTTTTGTCGTATATGAAAACTTCGCATAGAACTCTGTCAGATACTTACTAAACGCGCCCTCGTCAATTCTCATTTCGACCGCGACGAAGTCGACGTGAAGCACGTTCGAGGCGAAGCAGAAAGAAATAGTTACTTTCGATCAGAAATATAATTATACGATAATTTAATTAAATTTCAACAAATAAATATAATCGACTCTTTCATTGGTTTATTTATATTCGTCATTAAAAATATTAAAAAAATTAATCGATCAATTCGTCAATTTATTTTCGGAGAAGCTTACGTTATACTGTGAGAAAAACTTGCCGAAACTGTAATTTTATAATAGTTTTAATTAGAAATATAGTCGACTCAATCATTTCTACTGGTATAATGACCTAGTTCAATGTGCCTGTTAATTAGAAATATCGCAGAACTACAGTTTCGACCAAAGAACCAGCTACGTCTTTCTCTCAGGGCGCGCGAAGGGCAATCGCTTTTCGTCGAGGAACGGCGGGAAAACGTAGCTACGCGCGGCGCCGTCGCGAATTCACGCGCGGCTTTTCTTTTCGGACAGGATTCCCGGGCTTTTCATTATTTACGTGCCAAGCGAGTAATCAGATTTGCGACAACTTGTTGCTTACCGGAAAGCGCGACGCGGAAAGGCGAAGTTCGAAGACACCGAGGTGGAGATTCGCGCTAACAGACCGACGGGAGATACAAGGGGAAAGGGCGAGGGAACGGGGGAGGGAAACGGGGGATGGCTGCAAGAAAGGGAGGGAGAGAAATCAGCCCCCGCGGCCATTAAATTACTCAACCGCCCTGAAACCGGGGAAACTAGCGGCAGGCCCCAGGACTGAAACTGTTTATCATCCGCGATCGTTTGTACGTTCGCCCCGTCGGGTATTCCTCCTCCTGGTCGTCGTCGCTCTCCGTTGTCGACGACAACGACGACTACAACACGAAACGGGATCGCGGGGCTGAAAAACGAACGCGGATCCGGCTCGCGAGATCGCAAAACGTAACTCTCGGCTCCCGTATGAGTCGTTTCACCGGCGGCGACGACGAAACGTAATGAATGCCGGAGCAAAAAGAAGATTCGGCCGGCCGGCGTTCGCGAGTTTGCACTTCGCGGCTAAATAATGTTTCCGTGTTACCGAACGCTTTTCTCCCGCTTCTAGCCCCCGCGTTTCCTCGAGTCGCCGCGACTCTCGGAGCGAACTATAATTACAGATTTTTACGCAACGCGTGTTGTACGGTGACGCGTTGCTGCGAATTGAGGACGGTATCCGATGACACGTTCGCCGCGCGATTTTACAGTTTTTGTACGGGAATAATGGAGGAGTGGTATTAAGATTTTATTTCTTGAGATGCACCGTCGAATAAAAAAAAGTTACTGTGAATCGACGCGTATTATTCTTTGCCAGGTTAAAAAAAAAAAAAAAACATAGACGTTTATTTCTGTGTTAAAGAACAATTAACGCAGAGTTTCTTTCTTGCAAATTAACAATTTCCACAAATTTCCGTGCAAAAATTAACAATTTAATGTTGAAATTTAGAAGAAAGTAATGAAGGAACGATATCAAAAGGTCTCACTTTTGCGAGACGTATTTCAAAGTGTAAAATATAAAGAATCATTGTTTTAAATAAATTTGTATTATTCTTAGCAGGGGATAATAAAAAGACATTCAGGACGTCTTTCCTCGCGGGGCATTCTCCCTACAAATTAATAATCCTCCGCGCAATTTCCTTGAAGAACTCACCGCTTTACCGTTCAAACTTAGAAGGCCGGGCGATTCCTCGCGATCGATATAAAAAGTTTAACGTATTCGGGGATAAAAGTACACGTGTTTTTGCATTCTGCATCGGGCGCATAAAAGTTTCAAGCAGCGGGGACTATTTATATCACGGGCGAGATGGATAATGCATCGGATCGCGTCTTCCTCGGATCCGGTTTCTCAACAATCGCGCACCGGCATTGTGATCAATACCGAATCGGTGGGAGGAGGCGGGGGAGGAGGGGTGAGAAGATATACTGAATAATGCCGAGCGGCGAAAGTTCCTCGTAGTTATCTCTCTTGCTGCACCGGCGGCACTGCGGCGGCGGGAAATGTCTGGCCGGCGGATCGCGAAGTTCGCAAAGAGTTTCGCGCGAGGGATATAAATATTTTCCGTGTGCTTTTCATTAAGTGTTCGTTTACCTTTTCGGTCCACCGTCGGAAAGGCCGGCGGCAAAGCGCGGGGAGGAGACCTCTCGTCTTAAAAACGAGAAAGCCCGGGTGTTTACAAAGAGGAGCTTTCCCGAGCGGCTAATACCGTAAATAAGCAATCTTTTCGAGCAACACCATGCACCGCATATCTGTGCATCTCGATGCTAAACGGGGGATGTTTATACAAGTCTCATCCCCCGCGATTTAATACGATTCGTACTCGATATTTCTCGTGGACGGCGATCGGCGTTGAATCTATGATTTTTGTTACGAAGCACAATTGTGGAAATATATGAAATATGATTTCTGCGGAGTTTTATTTTGAGTTTTATTGTTAAGGGCAGAGATAATCACTGTTTCGCTTCGATGCTTTTTGCACGAAAACTTGTAATTATGTTTGGTACTGTATATGCTCGCGCGTAAATGCAATTTTTTTTTTTTTTTTTTTTCAACGAAAAAATAACAAAATACTTTCTGCGTGAAATAATACGAGCCACTTTACAAATTTGACTTGATGAGTAAAAATATTGTGTAAAATATCGGGCCGTGTGACGGCCCGTCAATTTACCCTGGAACGGTTCCAGATAGCAGATTCTTTTCGTGGCCGAGAGTGACCGGTGGATAAAAAAAAAAAAAGCCCCGAAAACGTCGGCTCGGGACTCGAGTGACGTCGCTTGAACGGAAGCGATTCGAGTGCGATTTGAATTTCGAACGTGCGCCGATCTGCATACGTAAACAAGCTGCGCGAAACGCGCCGCACTTGGTCGCATGTGGGATATGATTGTGTACCCGCGCAATTTCGCATAATCATTCAGGAAGAGGGACACCTGACTGATTTCCGACCGGCAGAAAACGAAACTTGATAGAATACCGCGAGATTCGCGTGCGAGGGGCACTGAGAGGAAAATGTAGTTATTTTTAGACTGTAACTGTATGATATTTTTAACGATATCTAAGATCGAATCAAATTACGTTAAAGCTGCATTTCTTTATCAAGGTGAGATAGAATTATTCCTGAATCCGATCATAATTTAATAACAATTTTAACGGTATCTAAG
Source organism: Cardiocondyla obscurior (assembly GCF_019399895.1). Classification (NCBI taxonomy): domain Eukaryota; kingdom Metazoa; phylum Arthropoda; class Insecta; order Hymenoptera; family Formicidae; genus Cardiocondyla; species Cardiocondyla obscurior. The sequence continues at coordinate 1,896,300 of NC_091874.1, read as the reverse complement.
ATCAATCCAAAATTATCGTAATTAAAATTTTTTTTTTAGCGTGAGAAAAAATTATATCGTTACTCTTGAAACCCAACAATAATTTTATACTTGTACTTTGTCTACAATAATTATAATTAAATTAGGTATAAATAAAACTGAATCAATCACGTACATATATTATTAAAAATATAAAATAATAACTAAATCCAAAAGTAACTGTAACCTTTTTCTTAGTAAATAATATGCGAAGGCGAACAGTTCCTCCACATCGATTTTCCTCGATCGTTTCAGCAGGATAATAATTGAAGAACCTTCCGCTTTTATTTTTTCTTTTCTTTTTTTTTCTTTTTCGCCATCAAGTATAATGGATTCACTTAAAAGAAAAATCGGCACGCGCTCTCACATACCCGCGACGAACAGAGGGATGTTAGCGCGAGTTCACCGACCGTCACCTCTTACGCGACGTTTTACGCGACCGTGCGATAATGCCGCGTTATCCTTTTGATTGCGATCATGTAAAAGAACCAGAATCAACTCTCGCGCTGGGCTCTCTCGGCGCCACCTGAATTATTCAGCAGCTTACGCGACCAGGGGCTCCTCTCTTTCGCCGACATGCCCGCGGATCAATCTTGTTTACCGCGCAGAAACCGGGTTATCACTGCGGGACTGCTTAACAATACAATTCGCAGGTGGCCCGCTTCTAGACCATCGAATTACCATGCATGCCTCATTCATCGCACGTTTCCGGAGGACGTGCATTCATTATCCGAATCGAGATTGACTTGCGAGAACTCGTTTTTGGGCTTTAACGACCAGGCCCCGCGACAACGTTGGCAATTTTTTCCCGATCGATTTTTTCTCGAACAATAGAAATGATTATATCAGCTAATTCAAGCGTCACACCAATTTTTTACAAATATAGAATTCTAACGATAAATATAATTTCCAAATTAATAAAAAAAAAAAAAAAAAGAAAAGAAAAAGAAAGGATTATATTTATAATTAACCGAATCATGTCTGTCAGAAATGTATTATGGAGTAAGAAGAAATTATAATTACCCTCGGAATAAAATATCAAACCAAAATTAAAGAAACTCTAATTCGCGATAATTCGAATTCCTTTCCGTGCGAAAATCTCGAAGAAATATCTCGGAGATAAGGGAGACCTTGTATTTCACTCTTCCTCGCGTTCTCTCGTGCTCCGGCTACGACGATGACGCGATAACGCGTGATTATGCAAGACGCGTGTAACGGCTTGACGTCCCGCAGCCCTGACGTTAAAGCGTGGCGTTTTCCCGACCACGGAAATATCAGATGATTGCGCGGCCCCGGGGCATGATGAATTGTTACCCCGCTTTATTCTATTTCGGTCCATTCTCCGATAAGAGATAAGCTTTATATTTTCCCCGGGACGGTATCGCGTAGTAGTAACCGTAGAAATTACTACCCCGGAGTGGCTGCACTTGTAGGTCGTTCTGCAACTTTATCTTTCCTTGACGTTCCCTTGTACAGAGCACTTTGGAGAAGTTTCACGTTTCTTTTAATATTTTGTCGGAAACACGCTCGGGAAACTGTCGGGAGTAACGGCCGCGCGTTCGTTCGCTCTCGCACGTCGAATTCTCTATCGTGTGCTACTCGGCGCATCTCCACGCCGAAGCAAGAATTAACCTAGAACTTTACGAGATTTCGAACGATAAATATTACACAATCGACTCCGACCATTACGGCGGTGGAAATGGTTGAATTGATTAAAATATATATATTTTTTTTTTGTATTAATTTGTTAAAAATATCATAAAGACATATACAAGAAACCAAAAGTAATTATACGTATATTTCTCTCAGTGTATTTATCTAATTAATCTATAAAAAGAAAGAAAAAAAAAAAGAAAGTAAAGTTATTTTAGATTACTTGTTTGTTACCGAAAAAAATAATGCGTTACTTCCCAGCCCTAAAACGTGTGAATTTTAATATTAATTAGCTTGATGCACATTAAATCATTATTATAATTCTATAATCAATTATTACTCTATTTTATTATTAATATTATTATTATTAATATATTATTAAAGTTAACACGAGTACGTTGGCGTGAATTAGTCGAGTTTATAGGCGCTTGATGACGATTTTTATCTACTACTGTTTTTTTTTTTTTCGCTTTTTCTTTTCGTAGATGTTCCGTGGCACGTGGCACCGGTGGTCGGTGGTCCTGCTGCTCCTGCTCGCAACGAGATTTCTTTCCGTGCACGGCCAATGCGGATCGTATGCCCAGGACCGACAGGAGAAGCAGGAGAAGCAGGACAAGCTGGCGCTCTACAGGGTTACCCTAAGGACCTACTGGTCTAGGGCGCGATTTCCGCGACATTATCCGGAGTGGAAGCCACCGGCGCAGTTCGGCAAGCTTATCGGTGAGTTAGTCTCAACCGCATCAATTTGCAACACGTAAATTTGTGTTCCTTTTGGTAACCGGCTTCTCTCGATCACATTTTTACGTGGATATTTAAAAAGAACAGAGTCAAAGTGAATTCGATACGTCGTCACATCGACCAAATTACGATTGCAAATTTACGTCATTGTTTAATTAAATATCTTATAGAAGTTTTCAAATTAATATAATTAATAACTAAATACTGAAAATTACTTGTTTTAAATATTAAAAGCGTTCTTGTCGGCATTTTAATATTTACGCGAAGTAAATAATTTTCCTGTGTTGTTTCCAGTAATTATGCCAATATTAATTGGAGAATTTTGTGTATAATAGAAAATTTGCTCGATATAACGTTCAATTGATATTACTTTGATTTTCTGTTCTCCAAGGGCATATATTTGGTCACCGCTTGACAATATGTTGCTTTATTCAAAAATTTACGTGGCATGCGAGCGCTAGTAAAGCCCGGTGCACAGCGATGAATAAAACATCGAAGAATATACGATTATTATTCCAGGATTAATGCTGCAGTCTGAGCTGCGGAGGTAGTCGTGTGCTTTAAATAATTCGTGTAACTACCGCGCGCGAAAGGAATCGGAGTCGGTTCTACGTGCCAAAAGGCTGTTTTTTTCCGGGCAAGTCCGTCGTCCAATTCGAGGGCCGATCTCTCATTAGCGACGCGTTCAGAGCCGAAGGCTCGCATTTCCCGGCGAAAATTGAATTGTAAAACGGCGCGTAGGAAACACGGTCGCTCTTTCGCGCGTCGGCCGCAGTTTTAATCGAGCGCGACGTCATGAAAATTAGATTAAACCATTGAGGCGCCGATAAAAGAGCGAGATTTTTCTCTGATTACGCCGAAGCCGCGATCCGCGATCGTTCGTCGAACAAGGAGGAAGAGCGACGGGCGGCTCTCTTAATGAGATTTTCCCGGCGCTTTTTCTCTCTTTCCCCGACGTTTGATTCCCCCGACGCGCGGCGGCCTCCTAGCCGCCGAAACTTTAATTCGATCCGAGTCCCACCAGGTTCCCGGCGTCGCCGATTCCGATCACGGCGAATACTTATTTCTCCCGCGTCGGCCGACTCGCGTGACCCGCGCCACGTCAGCCCGAGCCCCGCACCCCGGGTTTATTCTCTCTTCTCCTTGTCCCCGGCGGGCGCGAAGGCGACCGTGGAGGCGAAACGATAATTGGAGAAGTTGGGAATTATCGCGCGGCGCCGCAGCCGCTCGACGCAAATTTGAAACGTCGCGCGTTTACACGAATATCTTCCCCGGCGAACCAGGTCCCCCTTTCGTGCGAACCTACCGGCGGCGAATTTGCGACGCTTGCCTTTCGAAAATTTGGCAGAGCGACCGAGCGTTAGTCTCTGGTTTTTCGCAGTACACCGAACGCTAATCGGGATATCCGATTCTAATTTAAGTTCGAACCCGGCCGCTTTCAGTCGGGCGGACACCTCGTAGACGCACGAACAGGTGTCGTAAGTCTTCGTCGGTCCATAAATTCCCCGCGTCCCTCCCCGTTTCATCCCCCTCGCTGTCAGTTGGTCCCTATAGTTTCGCGCTCTCGGCCTGGCGTCTGTGGTCGCGTACCCTTCGTTTCCTCGACCGGTTTTACCTCGGGCCGGGCGCCAGCCATCCCTTTCTTCCCCCGTGAAGTCGAATAAATCCCGCCGTTAGACCTGATCCTGGCCGTTTCGCCGAATGCAGTGCGGGCGTTCCGCGAGAAACCTCAAATTCGAATTAGAAAGCCGCGTGCGCGCCGCCGCCGCCGCCGAAATTCAATTTCCAGACTCCGGCGGAGTCGAGAAACCGCGACCGGCGGGCACGATATGAGGAGAATCCGGAGAGCTGCGGTTCCTCCTGCCCCGGTCGCATTTTGTTCTTCCGCCGAAACGTTTTTCGTGCGCGGCGATGCCGTTCGAAATTACTTATCGCTCTGAGAGAAAACGTAGCCACTTTTCGGCTCAACTATAATTTCACGATACTTCCAACGATAAATATAATGGGCTCAGCCATTATTTATCGTTAATAGCATCACAAAATTATGGCCGGGGACTCAAGTTTTTCTCCCAGCGCAAAGTATCTCGATCCAATGAGATTTTCTAACGACAAATTTATATTTAGTCGTTTCAATTGATCACGAAATAACACAAGCTGAAGCGAGAAGGGTTTCACCACATTCACCATTCAATCCGAAGTCAATTTCGCAAGAATGTAATTTCACCTCTGGTAAGAAGTAGCGCAATACGAAAAATTGAAAGAAAAAAAAAAAAAAAAAGAAAAAAAAAATCTTACAGGTCGGCCCCGGGGAAAAGGATCGAATGCCAGTTAAATAAAGAATCAACGGAGCGGTGGAGACTTTCCTTTATTTTATTTTATTTTTTTTCTCGCGTGATACGAAAGGAACCACGTGAAGTGGGCTCGAAACAGTGCGGGGAAGAGGGGAGGGGGGGGAGGGGGGGCGGAACAAAAGCAACGACAAAACGTAATCGAAAATCCTTTACGCCGTCCCGGAGAGAAATCGCGGCTACGGGAAAAACGAGGCCCGGCCTGGGGGGGTTGAATTCACAGAGAGCGCGGCGCGGGGCGGGAGGAGGGACGGTTTCTCTTCGCATTCCGCAGGACCTCCGCGAGAGACCTCTCCGTGGGTACATCCCGCGTGCACACGGACGAGCAAACACGTTCGATCGTTAACGGCCGACTAATGGAATGGAATTCGCATCGCCCCGTCCTCTCGTCGTATATGCGCCTCCGACCGGAGGTCGTTTCCGCCATTCCTTCAGCCTCCTCCCGTTGAGTCGTAAAACTGTTGCCGCGCGGCGCTTCTACCCTTCGCGGCTCCGGTCGATTAAATTCGATTTTTTTTTCCCTCCACCCCGTTGCGACTGCTCGTTTCTCTCGACCTCGGTATTTCTCCTCCACTTCCGTCTCCGTCCGCGCTCCTTCCCCTCCCAGAACCACCCGGATTTAAGTGGAAACGCACGCGGGCATGTTTTTTTAAGGCGTTATCGACGTCGGGTGTATCGTGCATTTTTTATGCTTCTGCGACACGTAGTATAAAGATAAATCTCGCTCGGACAGAAATAAATAGATCTCCCGGCTGCGGCACTGTCTTTTTGATTTTATAAGACGTAGGTGCGGTAATAATAGAGAGGAGTTTGTCGATACTTTCTCCAGCACGGGAGGGGAAAAAAAAGAAAAAGAATTCCGTAACAACGTAGGCAGTGTTTTTCGCAAAAATGTTACGCGAATTGAAACGGCCTTTGATTTAAATTATTCGTCGTTGATTATTCGGCGCATTTTAAGTGAGTTTTTTAAGCGAGTAATTTAAAATAAAATTAAAACAAGAGGCGCTTTGATTCGGTCTCGCGAAAAATGGCACGCTTAAGGAAGCCACGTTTAATTGGAGCTCGAGCGTGAGCGGATTGGAAGCAGGCGCGAGTAAACTGGGTCGGAATAGGCACGTATTTTGCTCAGTTACGGTCTCGCGACTTGTCCGCGCAACATATTCACGAGGAACAAAGGGACGCGCTGTTACCACGCGCGTATCTGCAAGGCAAACACGATAATAATAGCGTCGCTAATGCACGACAGGCGCTATGCTAATGGCGAGCAAATAGCTTTTTTTTTTCAGGAATAAAGCAAATTACATCGGTTAACAAGAAAAATCTTATAAATGTCTTCGCGCGGCTTAACGCGGAAACGGGAAAATATTTTTCGAAGGAAATAAAGCAATCACGCGACGCACTTCGAACATCTCGACCTCGCCCTGCGAATCGAATTTTAAACTCGAAAATATAAATTCAACGGCTCACTAAAATTATTGATATTATTTTCTGTTTTATCTTCGATATAAATATCGCTAATTATCCGCATAAAAAAAAAAAAATATATTTTTCGCGTAGTTTTCTCTCGTTATAATAACGCACGAAGTGTCGCGCTGCGTTTATTGACGCAATAATCCGTTTACGACGAATCGTTCGCTGGGCAACAAAAAAAAAAAAAGTAACGGTCGATATTCCGATTTTTATTTCGCGCGAACGGGATTATTGCGGCCGTATGTTTTTCGCGCTACGTTTCCCCGCGTTGCTCTTATTCGGCGGCGATGATGCACGCCGAAAGTTCGGCCGAAAGGCTATTTGTAGGAGAGAGATTGTCCCGGAATCATCGGCGAGCCCACTTTGGGGAAAGGCACTTTTGGTATATGCGAAAGTTCGCCCATTCTCCGTATGCTAATAGACCCCATAACGGCGACGGGAAAGAACGATTTCCCACGTCACGACTCGTAGGGCGGATAATAAATAATATATGTGTACGTCGTAGTACAATATGTGATCATATATGGATATTAAATATTAAATTAATCATATACGTTATTTATACGTTATTATACATATGTCCACATTGGATATGTAATAATTTTATAAAAATTATTTTTTTTTTATGAACCGCGTTTTACAGACTTCGCGGACGAGCTTTGAGGGATGGTTTATGCGGTATTCTATTTGTTTTTAATATTTTTTTTTTTTTTTACATCCGGCATATTAATTAAAAAAAAATTATTTGAAATTGATATATTGGATCCCGACATATATGCACACCAGTCAGGATAGTGTGCCATTTGAGGGTTAAGTCCGTCGGTGAAATTTCTTTAGACGTTCGAGTGTTCTCTCTCTCTATCTCGTGGCGTGAATCATCCAGCGCGCATAGGGCGACCCAAAAATATCCCCGGCAAACGCCGGCCTGCGATGTAAATGTGCCAGAGTACGCTAGGATAGATTCACTAACGACCACTAGCTTCAGTAAATAATCGCTCTCCTTCGACCGAGAATTGAGATAGACTCTACATCTTCGTCTCCGAAAAGACGCGACAACATATTATTACGTATTTGTCGCAGCAAAATTGAATAAACGCCAATAAAACGGACATAAGTTAAGTAAATTACATCACGACACAGTTGTTGTAGTAAAATTGATATAAACGTTAATAAACACGAATAAAATATTAAACGTAACGTAATAAAAAAAAAAAAAAAAAAAGGAAAAAAATTAATGCCTAATGGAAAGCAGAAAAAATAAAGTTAGCAGTTGATAATTGGCTGCTGATGAGTTATGGTTCGCATAATTTATAGCAAGTCCCATAAAGGTCTGATCACGAGCGGCTACAAACGCAGCGGGGTATCCATTATAATTTTACTCGCAACGTGCACAATATACCACGGATTTTCTCGGCAAGTTCCCGCGTTTAGATACCACCGAGGCAGAACGTCTGGAACTTCGCCGTGAGCGAAGGCAGACTTTGCCAGTTGCGGAACGAGGCCAAAGCACGGCGCGGAGAGTAAAATTTGCGTGCGGGGCCGGCGACGAGCGACGCGTGCACACGACTTGCACTCGCGCGAGCACACTAATCCCGGTGAACTTTTGAAATATACGGCTCGCGTCCGACATCGAAGCATATTTTTCTTTCTTTATTAGATCCCGTCCACGCGGGGTCCCCGACACGGCGTCGTGGCGAAGAGCCAAGGAAAGAGCGCGCTGAATCCGAACAACAATTCCGGCCGGCGCTTGAGCGCTAATCGCGCGAGATTGCGCGAAGGGACGACACGTGCAATCGTCGAATGCGCGCCTCGCGAGAAGAGAAGTTGGAGAAAAAGCGTCCGAATCCGGTAGCTGCCAGATTCAGTAGAAAAATGCGCGAAGTAGAAGACACTCGCGCGACCGTCGGTTACTTCTTTCGCGGACAAATCGGGAGGGGTCTAATTATTCTATCCGCGTGCGCGCGCTTCTCTCGATCTCTTTTCTTTTTTTTTTTTTTTTTTATTTATAGCCAGAGAGAGATGGTTTAGCGCAAACGGAGGACGGAGGGAGGCGGCTGGACCGCAAGCGGGGAAAGCGCGCAGATCCAGAAAAAGCGAGGAGGAACGGGATGAAAGAGAGAGAAAGAGAGAGCTTGGCGAGGGAAGGGCGCGAAAGAGGAATATTTTTAGCCTGGACGGACGAGAGGAGCCGAGAGCCTCTTCTCGTTTTGCTTTCGTTTCTCTCTCCTCGTATATATGCCGGCTGCACCCGTATTGACGACGAACAGCAGAAGAAATGCACGCGGAGAGGAAAAGCGAGCCATTGTGTCGGCGGATTTGTTAAGATTGAAATGTCGAAGGGAGAGAGAATGAGAGAGAAATGCAAGCGACGGATCACTGACTTCCTACCTCGCAAAAAGATTACACAATACGTAGACATTTCCGGTCTCTCGTGTTAAATCCGTCGATCTTAAGCCGGTATTCGTAATCCGTTTCTATTTTAAGACGGTTTAATTTCATTAAATCTTAATTGTGGTAACCTAGAACGATTTTTGAAAGTAAACATTTTTTTAAACTTTTATTTGCGTGTTTTTTCTTTTAATATTTTTATTATATTTTTTTTTTTTTTTATGTTAGACGTGTTAATTTCAAACTACCGGCCTAGAGCAGTATATTCTAACCGACGACGTTGTACAATCATAGTCCCGCTGAACTTGATATATTTCAACGTCCCCCGCGACCTTTTCCTTCCGCCATCCGATGCCTCGAAAGGAAACCGAAAGCACTCGGCGCCTCTTGGCCAGTAATAAGTTCGGAGAGGCAATTTTTAGTCTGTCCAACCGCGAACATCGTTTCCTGCTTGTCTAAACTCTGTGTTTAGTCTTCTTTCACGAGAGGCGTTTTCATTTAAACCTGTACTTGCTCCACGAGCGCGAGGTTCCGGTTTCTCATTAACTAACGATTACTTGTTGTTCGCGAACGTTTTGCATTATATTATCTGGGGCATTTTGCGTTATTAAATACAATATTACGGCGAATTTACTTGCGGGAAGGTGTATTGAATTAAGCCGAGTTATCAGGTTGCAGTAAACTATTTAGATAATTAAAAAACTGCTTAAATATATGACGTGATAATTTAGACAAAGATATATGCAGCAAATAGAATTATAAAGTATATACGCATTACGGACAAACGTATTAAGAATTACACAGCAAATAAAAATTAATTAAAAATAAATAAATCAAAAGTTTCTGATAACTTCAATTATTGAAAATTGTAACGAGTTATCGTAACCTAATATTTTATTTAAAGCTTAGTTAATGTTATATTATGGGAAGAAAAAAGAAAACGCATTTTAATAATAATATACGCCAATAATTATGAATAATAATTAAAAATAATAATTATTAATAATTTGAATTAATAATAAAAATAATTATTATTTTACCGACCTAAATAACAATATTCTTCGCATCTCCGCTCGTGCAACGAGATCGTTTCTCCGATTACTTCGTTCCTCATCCTAATTAGCCAAGCTCGCTAAGACGCGCTAAGACGATTCTCTCCATCGGATCTAAAAAGCTCGGCCGAGATTCATCTTTGTAGACCATCTCGCTGCGCCGGCTCTTTAAACGCGAGAGCCGGCGCGGATCCACAATTTGATGCTTGTTCAAGTCTTAATGTTAATTGAGCGCGAGACCAGGTCGCGATAACGCGGATTCGAGAAACGGCGACGTGCCGCGACTGTTACGCAGCTCTTTACCAGCGATTAAGACCGTCCCTGATTTCCGCGGACAATCTCGAAGCTACCCAAAAAAAAAAAAAACAAAAAATGTTAGCTAATTCACCGAGAAACGTCCGCAAGCCCGAGAACAATCGTTCTCGGCGGCGGCTATCGATTTGTCCCGACGCGGCGCGGCAATGTAAACACATTCGTCGACCCGATATAGCGGTAATACGGATAATAATTTGCGGCGACGGGAAATGGCTGAGGCATTAATAACGCCATGTCCGGCGTGCCGCGATTATTTCGCCGTCGCGGCGATCGAGCCCTCCGCTCGAAGAATATATCTATTGTGGCGCATCTCGGGAATAGAACGGGTAATGCACTCGGAAACCCGCGCGAGAACGATATAATTGATACCCATTTAATTAGTTTTCCGCGCGACTAATGAATCTACGGGATGCTGGACAGAGAGAGAGAGAGAGAGAGAGAGCAATCGCGTTCAGTTCGCGAAAGTCAATCTTTATTAGACAATAATGATATATTAACTGGCATTCCTTGCTGCCAACACAGTTCTGTGACCTTTTTTTTTTTTATTTTTATTATTTTTTTACTTTCGTATTATTTTGTGACGCGTTAAAAAAAAGTGCGTTAATCAAACGTGGATGATTATTTGACAACGGCGTGTGAATAAAAATTGTCTCATTGATATTTAAAAGTCACATCGCGATACGTTGTCGCTGCTGTGGAAAGAAATCCAAGTCGTAATGCATGAATAAAATGAATTCGGTATTAATGACGGAAGTTCGACGCGAGCCGAGGGCGGGCGCGTGATGAAAAACTGGGAGGCTGCATCTTAAATCCGAAGTAATTCATTAGAAGCGCCGCGGCACTTCTGGTCCCGACTACCCGAGGGGTTTTTCTCCGGAGGGCGAGTCCGCCCCTTATCAGTGTCGTAATCGCCAGGCAGAACAAACCGCAAAGTGTAACGAAGGAGGAACCTGGTTAGAGAACCGAGCGAACTGACAGAAAGCTGGGGCGGCGGAGGGAAACGAGGGAGAAAGAGCGAGAGAAAGGGCGAGAAGGAGAGAACGCGAGATGGCGGTTTGAGGCAGGGAGTGAGAGACGGGGACAAGTACGACGGAAAGCTTTCTGTAGCAGATGTAGTACTCGCATCTGAAAACCATCCCCCGAGGGGCTTTTGTTGATTTAATAAACGCCAGCCCTCGAGAGCTCACCAGCCCCCGACCATCCATTGTCGTAGCCACCCTGGTGCCCCCCCGGGTCACCCCGAGCCCCCTCTTCCATCTCTCTTTTTCTCTCGCGCGCCTTTTAACTCATATTTTCTGTCTTTACTATTGCTTAACCGTCTTCCGTTTCATTCGCCTCGCCCATCCGTTCGTTGCCGGTACCTCCGGATTATGTTACAGGCAAATCAATGTCCGGGCTGACCAGGGGTCGCGGCGGGAAAGGGGGAGGGGAAGGTATCGTTTCCCTTTGTCGCCTCGCGGAGGATTCGGCGCGCCGCGCGAAAAAGCCGGGGCGGGACGCCCGCGTTCTTGGGCACCTTCGAACTCGCAGGCACGCCGATCGAATTACAAAGCGCGGGACTTCGCGATTTCGCGATGCGTGACTGTAATTACCACACTCGTTACCCGAACTCCGTCTCATTTCTCTCTCTCTCGTTACATCACACCGCGTTATTTTTCGCGTTCCCTTTTCCTTCTCTTTTTCCGCTTCGGATGACCGTATCGCGTTCCTCTTCTTCGTTACGATATCGCGTTTTTATCGGGACGAGTCCCCCTTTGAATTTTAATATTCCCCGTCACATAATGGAGCCGCGCCGCTCGACAAATAGAGTCGGAAAATCCTTATCCCGGCAGGATCTAGGAGCAACCAGTGTCAAGTGGTAATTTCCTGTGAAATTATTCAAATGGCGCCGCCCTTCGTCGTGAAGCTCCACGGCGCGATTCGCACGGGGGTGGCAAATCATCCGCATTTTCTCGCTCTTCGATTCTAGGACGAATCAAGGGCCTTGTCTTTCGCAATCCTCGTGAATCTTAAATACGGCTATTTATACGATAAGACGAGGCGAGGCTGAGGAGCGATTATTAATACGCCTGAATTCGTTAATAAAGCCCGTCACTATTATATCGGCAATAATTGTCGAATAAATCGCTTCGAAAAGTGCATTAATAAAATTAAACGCTATTTGAGAATAATTTTCAATATTACAGTTTCAAATTTCAATCGGGAAGATTAAATTCAAATCCCAAAAACACGGTAATGACGCAACTCTTTCACTTCGTTCGCATTGAGAGAAATGCGTACTACCATAATTTATAATATTTCCAACAATAAATATAATAAAACCAATTATATTTATAATTTATTATAATTTACATAATCGACGTCGTTTGAAATATTATAAAATTATAATTGCATCTTGAAGTGTCTAAGTGGAGAAAATTTTATATTAATAATTACTACGTCACAGTAGCTGCGGACCATCAAAAAATTACAATATTAAATACTACGGCTTATTCATTAAATTTATAATTCCTCGACGGACCACAACTATTATGACATTATAGCCGTTCTTCGAATAAAATTTTCTCCGTGTACATTCTTTTCTCAGGGTGAAAATGTTTTTTTATTTTTTCCGCGAGCGGTCTTGTTATTATACCGCGCGTGACAAATCCACGTCGCTGATAAGCGTCAGGCAATGAGTACTCACGTCCCATTAATAAATTCTTTCCTCCAGCCGGGCTCTCGCGAAAGGGGATTATCCCTTCGGAAACTATCTCGCCCCGCAGCTCTCGCAACGTGGGTTTCACGAACGCGCACGCATACTCGTCGCCGGCGCCGTTTGCGTAATGAGCCACGTTCCCGTTATGCGATCGTCATAATAATGCGCCCTTGCACGGAATAAAATCTGATTAACGAGCTAGTTTGGCGGAAACACGATATTAATTACGATTTAGTGCTACGTAGGCGGAATTTCATTTCTCGAATTGCCCCGGTTATTCGGCGTACGTGAGCCGGTGTCTCGCCATTTGAAAGGCATACTGATGATATTCGGCATTTCCATGTCAAAGGTTTCCACGATACTTCGCGGCCAGGAATAAATTAGTAATCATAAATTGTGCCACCCCCCCCCTCTCCCCCTTCCTTGCTTTCACAAAACTTTTACGAAGTTTAATAATTATCGCCCCGGTGATTTTCGATACGATCGATCGCCGTGCGCGAATTTTGGAAATTTTAATTAATAATATTAGTAACTAGGAGTATGAATTTACAATTGCCGAATGTATCGGCGTTGTGTAATTGTTATCGCTATATTGTTACAGTAATTATTTCAACAGACGCGTCGAGTTTTGGTAAGCGAAATATTTGCGGATATCTAATTTTCGGCTTAAATTCGCGCATGAATGATTCATAATGCGTAATTTCGTTCGGAATAACAGTGCTCAATGATTTATGAACAAATATTTAGAATGCGAAACGTAGCGTCGCCGTAGATAGGTGGATGAACTACTGACTCACTTCAAGAGGATTATTTCGCGGGAGCGATTCGTCCCGGCTGTCGCCAATAACGATATAATATCGAGTGACTCCCTAAATCCGTTCTTCAGTGTTCTACGCAATAATGCGTGGACGGTATAAAAAAATGTTTGTGTTAATATTTAACACATTTTTATTCACGTTTATGTTAATTAATATAACCCAATTATATTTAAAAGTAACATAAATTTTGTGTAAGCAATTAACGCAATAATTTAACATTTCGGGACGAAAATTTATATCGAGATGTATTATTTTTATAATTATATAATGTTTTACTAACGAAAGAAAATCTCTGGAATTCGTATCATATGAAATATGTCGATTTAGCGTTTAGCAACTGCTACAATAAAAAAAAAAAAATTGGTAAAAATAACACGTAGGAGTTCGCGCATTTACGGATAAATTGCGATATTTAAATTCACGAAAGTAGTTAATATTAATCTAACGTGGAAAAGTTGAAGTGACATAACGATGATACTTTAAATTAACACACAACTGTGTCAGAACTCCGGCGCGTAGCTCTCCCTCTTCCTGCGTAGAAAAATTCTCCCGCGGATGCAAAATGTTTTTTACTGCGCAGTAAATCTCCATGCAAAAAACAATGTAACGATCAGTAAAATGTGTTCGCTCCCAGATTAATGCGCGAAGAGCGCGTGGAAAAAGCGCTCGCGTTTCCGAGCTACTGATTTCTTTTTGCGGGCATTTGTCTTGTCCAACAGCTTTCCGTCCACGAGGCACGCGGCAAAACACTTCATACGTGTCCTGTAATACAATTGCAATTACAGGTGCACCGCGGCGAAGGTAATAATGGTAGTAACGGCGCGATAGTGCCTATCTCCGCGAGCTCAGCAGATCCGCGCCGCGCCATCCGACGCTTTCGCGCTTTAAAGCCCCGCGCGCTCGATAAGGAGAACGCGCGAAATTCCGCTCACGCACCTCCGCGCCGATCGGGACGGGTGTAAATTCTCTTTTATCGTAAACGCAAACGCGCCGGTTCCGTCGTTTGTACGTCGGTCACTGATTGCCGCCGCGAAACTGCAAATGAGATGTGCCCTTTTCTTCATCGAAGGGAAGGTGGAGAAACCCCTTGTCGTTTCCCGGCGTTCTATTATTCGGTTTGTTGCTTCGCGTGCGCGTTAAAGGATTCAGGTTTACGTAAGGCGTTTTCGTTATTTTGGTTTTATTCCACGCGCTGATTGCACTCGAAAGTCGGGAACGTCGTGCTCGATCGTTCGATTTAGGACAGTGCTCCGGAATTAGCCGTGCTAGTTCGGTAGCTAAGTAACGAGTCGTCTCGCGACGGCTGTTCGTAAACAAGTACTGGATTGGAATCTCGGTCCCGATAATTCGGTCCCTTTGTTTATCGTTTTAGTGTAAGAGTACGTCACCCTTTGACGCAACGTCCCCGGAAATCGGATGCTGTTTCACCGGCTGACCCATCTCTGATCCGGAGATAAAATCACGCGCGAGTGCGTGAAAGCTACCGTTCGCATAATTATCGCGGATAAAGACTATCGCTTAACAAAGACTCGTTATTGTCGAATTTCGAACGTGATATTTTAAAACCGCGAATTTATTGGCGTTTGAAATAATGAAACGCTTCGCAGTTAATAACTCGCAAAAAAAGCACTAGAATGAGAGGCGATGCCGTTCAACAAAGTCCTATATTTCCTACGTCTGGCTTCGCGACAATCAAAAACAGCTCTTGTGCCAAACAAATCATCGAGACCGCCGTCGTTTCCTCGCCGACGACGGCCGATCGACTTGACGCTCTCTCGCGGGGATGATTCGCAAGATTTTCAATATCTCGTCACGTCCCGTAAATGCGCCCCGACGTTTCTTTCGAAAACCACGTTTTGTATCCTCGTCGCGAACGGAATTCGGAATATTAAGTTGCATTTTTACATCTCACCAACAAGGTGCACATCCCGCGGGAACGTTGAGATAATTTCAAGAACGTGAGATAGTAGAATGCTACAAATCTGAATATATTTTTATTTTTCGAAACGATAAATGATGAATAAATATATTTATTATTAAATTATATTATTAAACCAAAAAAAAAATTATTATTTTATGTATTATTTTTTGCAACTTGAAAAAATTGTTTGAAACTTTTGTTTCTCGCAAACTGCCAGTTATGTTCCTTTACCGCAAAACCCGGCGTATCGACTTAAAAAAAATCTTTGAAAGTCGTACATTACGTTTCAAGATATAAGCAATAAAAATGTAGACAGTGTGCCGTTTGAGGGTTAATTAATTTCAGAGTGGCGCACGTGAAGGGTTCTCCAATCCCGGCTTCCGAGTAAACATTCTCCGAGCGCTGTCGTTAAGATTCCCGCCGATATTCCGGACGGTGTTCGAAGAACACGTCACGCTTTAATGGCATTTCGTTTGATCGATGGCTCCGCGTATCGCACTGTTTACACGACGCACGAGTGGCGAACAAACACGCGTAACAATGCCCGGGGCAGCTCTCGATCGATGTCGCCACGCCGGAAGACTCGCTTGCCCTCCGCACCCCGGAGGAAGGCATTACGCGAGGATAAATTATGCAAAGTGCACCGATAACTCAACTTCCCTTCGTCGCAGGGGAGGGAGGTGGGGAAGCCTCGACGCTTAATATTTCTCTTAAAACTTGCGAATATACTCGCCGCCGCTCTCTCACCGGTCGTTTCCGCACCCGCTTCACGAATCCGGCCGCGTTCTCTCTCTCGTCGGGGAGAAGCCGGGACGAAACGGAAACGCGAAGTAACCCGGCGGAAAGGAAGGAAGGCGCACGAAAACTCGGGGACCCGTTCCTCCCCGGGCCATCGTCTCGGGTTTCCGAGAGTTAACAGAACTCACGTCGCCGGTAACATCCCGCGTCTTGGCCCGAGCGCGCCCCGCGAACTTCGTTACCGGTCTCCGAAGCTGCGTCGTCCCTTTTCCCCCTGTTTTCATCGCGAGAGGTCCGACAAAGATCTAACGACGTTGCTCTCCGACGTAACTGTATAAAGGGCCCTCTCTAATTAAGCCTTCCGCGCGAGTAACCGAGATAACCGAGATCCCGCGGAAAAAGGATGAAGACGGAGGAGCGGCGCGAGCTCAATAGACTACGAGGCGGAAGTCTCGCGGGGATTAATTAATTAAATATTTATCGCGCGGCGGGATAGCGTCCGCGCACTCCCTACAAGCGACGTGTAATTTTAATACGCGAGCTAATTACGGCTGAGCGTAATTAAGCGAGGACGCGACACGCGGCGAGGACAACCGCGAAAGATTCGAGGGGAAAGATCGATGATGCACGTTTCGTGTATTTAAAAAAAAATCCTGGGTTTCTTTTTTTTTTTTTCTTCTTCCAAGCTGCCAGTTTTGAAAAAATATCGCGGCAATCTGGCGACCGACGAGATGACTTTTTCCGCGCGCGAAAGTAATTAAAAGTTTGCCGCCATCTTGGAGAACGGATTCGGGGATGTTATCGCAATGTGACGCAACACGCGAGAAGATTGCTGGGTTAATGTACCGTTATAAGATGCCGCGATTTTCGCGGCTCATACGGGAGTACCAAAGCGGTTCACCGTTCCTCGGGCATCCTCTTGAAGCGGAGAATTCCCTTCCGCTGCGGATCTCCTTCTCGTTTAAGACGTGCCCGGAATACAATCTTCTCGCGCACGCGCAGCCTTTCGCCGAATTTATTCTGAAAGTCGATCGGCGGAGTTGATACCTGAACTTTCCTTTTTAGGAAATTCGGAAAGAATCCAAAATACCGGCGGCTCGTCGCTCTCGCGTGCGATGCATTTTTTTAGCACCAAGAGCCCGTGACACGCAAACAGTAAGACTCGGGACTTGAAGTTTTAACCGGATGTACAGAATTTTAAGCGCTACTTGCGTTTCAAAATGACCGCTTGTACTTCGGATCTCAAAAAAAAACTTTTTGTGAACAAAATTAAGTTTTCTTGTTTTAAGATTAATTTTTTCCTCGGTGAGTTTGAAAAGTCGGCGAAGACCTGTCTCGCTAGGCATTTATGACGTTATTATATCGTTGAATGCAACCGATGGAACGACGCTACTTTAAGTATTTTTAATTGCAAAAATGTGATTTTTAGTTAGAAAATAGTTCGCAATAATAACAGTAATTTATTAGATTAGAAGATAATTTTATTCCAAAAATAAGAGACTAGAAAATATTCAAAGCTATTGTAGTAGCCGTCAAATAAAATCATCTTAAATAATTTTTTTTTTAATAATTTCTGCTGCGTTTATTATATTCGTTACCGATCGCCCTCATCCGTCGCCAGTGCGCTATCATTTCGACAACGGGCGTTACAATTCCACCTTTAAGGGTCGCGCGCGAGAGAACTGGTATCGTCCGTTCAACTTCAAAGTTAGACACCGAGACCTTAAAGGACCGTTGGGCACAAGTGAAGCGTGCCGTTATTCGTGTCTCCTATATATTCGCAAAGTTTTATTTGAATTGATGAGCTTGGGCCGGCGTGGCGGTACTCCTTCGCGAGTTTGCCCCACATTTCGCGAGCGGACTCTTGACTTTTATTCGAAACGCGTCGGCAACGCGTTTCAAGCGCCGCGGGCAAGGCGGCTTGAAATGAATATCGATTCGGGTATTAAGGTTTACGGCGCGAGATAGGAGATTTAGGTGGCCGGGAAGCAACAAAAGTTTAATGCGCGCGATTCCTGCCCGAGCAGACAGTCGCCCTCTCAGAAGCATATACATATATATTTTAGAATCCACCGAAATGTACGGAATAAAACAAAGATTGCCGTCGGAAAGCCAGGGGGGAGGGAAAGAAGGAATGCCGCGGGAAAGAGAGTGGGTGCCGTAGGTGTCCCGCATTTGCATAAGAATTGAACTCCCAGTGCGTGTCGGATGCGAAATATTTTTCTGCTGTATTCTCGCGGAGCGTGTCCTGGTTCTTTCTTCTGGACGTTACACGGGTGGTCACGAGCGCGTCTGAGAAACGGCCGCCGCTTAATTTGCGAATAATGTATTTTTGCAAAATCACGAAATATATTAATTTACTTGTTGCGGCAAGGCGCGAGATGGAATTACGTTTGCGGTGCAAGTGGCGCCTAACGAAATGGCGCAAGAAAATTTTGAAGACTACTTAGCTTTTCGGTGGAAAGTATCGAGGAGAAAGGTGTTCTTTATCCGAAGTGTAAAAAATTTTGAAGAGCTTTTACCAACAACGAGCTGTACCGCCCTTAGACACCGCTGTAGGACTCGGAAGGAATTTTCGCCGAAAGTTCCCGAGAGTATTATCGCGTTATCAATGCCTCCCTGATGCTAATTAATCCTCGCGCCGCGTGCCGAATCGCTCGAGCGGCTAACGAAGTTAACGCACATACCCTACACATCGCTGGTGATTAAAGAAGAGGGCGGTGAGATCTCACAGATGTCCATAAAGCTCGCCGGGCGAGCGCGAGGACTTCGGCGGCGAACCTTAACTCGTATAAACTTCGGCAGAAGTTAACTCCAGCTATAATTCTGTCGTTCATCCTATCTACGCGGAACTTTTAAAGTAACCCATTGTTACGTCCTAGACGAAACTCGTTAACGCGACCGGCAGCAGCCACGATTTTTCCTCGACGTTCGTTCATCTTCGCAGTGATCTCGCTTTCTAACTCGCGTTGTAATACTTCCCGTCCGGTAGAAATTAAAAACAATTTCTTGGAAATAGTTTGTCTTTTTCTTTTAAATAATAATTTTATGTTTTTAATAGTAATTAATATATTATTAATTATTTAATAATATTTTTCAATATTACGTCAAACTGATATCATTTTAATTCCGTTCTTCTTGGAATCTCTCCCTTAATTCCGAATGCACGTTTCATCGGCGAAATATCGTTAACTACGTGGAAATTAAGGCGCGGGCACATTTCTTTTGTCGGTGTTACTTATGGCGGTGCTATTCTGAAGTTCAAACCGGTCTTTTAAAAGCGGAAGGCTCAGAAAAAAAGAAATTTCAGCGCGAGCGGGCAACACGGGGCCATAACTCCTCTTCTCATTTCCGCGTTTCGGGGATGAATTCAGCGCCGGGGCGGTCGCGCGAAATGCGAAATAAAGACATAACGGACACGTGCATGAGTTATATTGGTCGAGGACTCGACAAGGGCCGTTGGCGAGCTCGATTATCCTCGCGAGAGTCGAATTTAAACGGCCGGAATTAATCGGTGATACGCAGTTAAACGCGGGGAGGGAAAAAACAATAGGACGACGGACACGCTCGATAACTTATGCATTCGTTACTGGTCGATCCGATTATTTCAGCCGCGACATATTTTAACATAATAATGCAAAGTTATACATATTTCTGCGTATACGCAACGTTATTTATTTATAATAAATGAACGTAACTCCAGAAGCAATTGCCGCATTCGATTGATTCATTTATACGATTAATTTAAATTAATTAATCCAATTGGAAGTTCGCTGACGAGAATCGGTTTATTTTACCGCCGGCTATGTTTTTTGTTAAGTTGCTAATTATTTATAATTATTATTGGGAAATACGTTTTAAGTACTTACGTTATAAAGGATCAATTTGTCTTATAGGAACGTTTCAAAAGATACATTTTTTTTTTTATAATTTTATTTGCTCCGCGTTACTTGTAGATGATCGACATTCTTGCCACGTAAGATCCCTTAATGCTCCTTAACGCCGTCGCGTTAATAAAATTTCGAAAATGTGTTTTCTAGTTAAAATTTCATCGGCTCTTAGTTGAAATTTCTTTTCTGTTACACAACAAACTGATGCTTTTGAGAAATTTAATTATATTAATAGCAATTATTATTTTATTGTAAAATACGTCGAGTAACGCGGTTGTTAAGTCTATATTATAAAAAGAACGGCTGCGATAACAGCTTTAAGTATCGTTATAATAATTTATTTCACGGCTCGAGTATTACGGCGATAAAACTGTTCGCGCGAACGACCGCCGTCGTGAAATCGGTGATTCGATACGCTTCGCGGTTATCCGTAACCAGTTAATAACGCGATCCGTTTTCGGCACGCGGCGAATTTCCGCGGCGGCTGCGGAGACGTAACTCTAGGGTAGTCGCAAGAGGTAAACTGCATAGTTAGTCATGCAGATTAGACGTTCGTGTAGTCGCGCAGTCGTGTTCTAGAAGATATAACCCTTTCCCTCCCTCGCTCTCTCTCCTTTACTCCCTTACTCCACCCTCTCTCTTTATCTTTCTCTCTCCCTCTCTCTGTCTCTCTGGTTTTCTCTATTTCCCTGATTTTCTCTCTCTCTCACACTACCACTCGACGCCATTTCCCGACCGCCCCGCGCTGCAAGCACCCCCAGAGAATCCCCGTTGCAGAGAGTGCCGTTAGGACGCCGCTAATAATAGCGATGAATTGTTGATGACGTCGCTGTACTCTGTATTTATGTACCGTGCGCGGTTCCAACTCCCAGGCGCACCCTATACAGCGGTCGTTTCTCTATCATTCTCGCCCCCGTGGTCACCATTCGCGACCTATCCTCGTCGGGTCCCCCGCGACGTCACACCCCCCCTCTTTGGCTCCCTCGTGCGAAATACGCGATGAACAGGCCGATGCTCTATTACGGCGAATTCACCCACGAAATTTGCGTATCTCCCAGGCCCCCCTCTACTACGACATTAACTCCGCCGGAGTCCCACCCTTCGTCGGAGGGTGCACTTTCGACCCCGGGGTTAACACGCCGAAAAATCGTGCCCCGACTGGGAACGAGTGTGCCCGGGGACAACGGAATTTCGGGGAGACGAGCACGCACGTGACGCGGGCAAACAGTTCGTTTTAAATTCCGACGCGGTCGATGAATATTACACGTGATTGAACTGAAAGCCGGAGGTCAAGGGAACCAAGTAAACAAGGTGTTATCTTTAAATTACGGTTTGACAATCCGTCCCCCGCGTTTTGTTTCGCGTCTCATTAAATCTGACGTGACGGAAGCTCAAGAAAAGCTTCGTGGAAAAATGTACTTTTTATTTTATACAAAATTTGTCAAAAATAATATTTTCACGCATGTATTTTTTTTTTCCTCCCCCGCATTGTGGAGGATACAATTTCAATCATGTTTTTGTGCAAATGTAGCTCATTATGTAATAAAATTGTTTACTTATTATTATTTAATTATATTATTTTATTTATATATATTATTAATATTATTCATTTATAAATTTATGAAATTGTAATTTGTAAAGATTAAGTTTCATCATCGAAGGGGTTAAATCGGAGCTCGGATGTCCAACGAATTAACAACAAATTGCAACGCGACCACCGCGATCTTACCGTGCACTCAATGCACATCTCGCAAGCTTTATCTCGCGAATGCGAAATTAGCATATACCTGTTCGCGTTACGCGGGTTCGTATAACTCTCGGCTACAAACGCACATATCGACATGAAAGAAACGAGAGACTCTCATGCGCTTTAACGCGAATATGTGGGAATAATTAAAAAAATTTCCCGGCTGCATGAATCTGACGCATGAATAGTAGAAAGCATTGCGTGCAAACGCCGGCTCTTAGATTGTTGCGTGGTCCTCATTACGGTGGATTCATCCGCGGCTTTTGAGGTTAAAAATAAAAAAATAAAAAAAGTAAAAGGAATGGAGGCAGTAAATTGCTTTGACGAAATATATATCCGCGTAGAAAAAGATGCGCGATGCTAGCATCAATATGACCTCGTGCATCGATCTACTTTTAACCTAATTAAATTGGTGATCGCTGAAAGGAAAGCCGGTGGGAGCCGAACGTTTGGACAACGAGCGCAAACGTGAGGAAGAATTCTAAATGCCGGCTCGAGTAAACGATATAATGACGCTCTTACGTTCCCCGGACTTTTATTCCGCGGCAGTGCCGCCTCGCTTTCGCTGGACGAGAGGTTTTAAATTATAACAAGACGCGCTGTCGAGGTAACCAGCGGGGAAAAAATCGTCCGGCAGATTGATGTGTTTAAAAGTATAGAGAGCGGGATTTAATAAAAATAATTTAACGCGTTTGATAATGCCTGCCCGGGAGCGCCGCGTAAGAATATCCGACGATTTTCGTTCGCAAATCGCGGCGGAATTTCACGGCAAAGTAAATTTCCAATTCGGAATTTAATTAAGATTGGCTAAAAATGAAATATAATATTTGGATTCAGCACGTACGGATTTTAAAATGCGAGATAGCCGGCGGGCAAAACAGCAGATACATGGCGCGCATTATTCGTTTCATATCAAGATCTCCACGGGATTTCTGGCAATCCTCGACACGACACTTCGCTATTGTTAGTTTTTCTTCATTGTGTTCGCTGCCACCGAGAAAAGCCGATATCTCGCATATTGACTTAAACAATAAAATTTTTACAAATGTCTTGCCTCTTTAACGCGCGCTTTATCTTTAATTTTTAATAATGAGCTTTTATCAAGGCGGAAACATTTTGATATGAGTACAATATAATTTTTTACTGCGTGAAATTGAACTCCTTCTCGTGCAAAATGTTACTTTCCAGATACCGAAAGAGACTAGAGTGTACTTTAAAAACAATACAGCGTAGCTCGACAGAGTTGATTATACTTTTGAGATTATTCCCGATAACATTGGACATTCCTCAGGACGTGCGCACGACGGTAAATACGAAATTCACAAGCTCGGCGAATAATTTTATCCATTGCGCTACGGAAAGCGAACTCTTTCCCGGATCGTTTCTCCTCGGTCATCCGCGAAATTTGCATTTTCCCGTTACGCGATTCTCCAGCGGCTCCTTAATTATTGAAAAACCAAGTCTCGCGTCGAATTCGTGAGAAGGTTTCTCCTGCAAGATTGAGGAAATTTGTCTAATCGGAAATTCAGAGATCCGATGATCCGGAGATTCCGGCAGGGCGAGCACTCGCGCGGTTTCAGCGAATTTCAAATATTTGAAAACCCAATAATCTATACGTCTTGCGATCTAATATATATTTTAAAGCTGCTAAAGTCAAGATTAAGAAATCACAAGATCGCGGAATTACAATTAAGATTACAGAAAAAGAAAAAAAAAAAAAAAAAAAAGGGAAAAGAAAAAAATTACTGACAAGCATCGGGGTGTCACATACAAGACTACGTGGCGCAGGCCGCAATCTTGCGCGCGGGATTTCAGGACGGGATGCTGCGCCGAAGCTGGGTACCTAATTCTTACGGCGCGTCCGGCGTCGCCGCAGAAATTATGCAGCTGCAACGACAGCGAAACTGCGGCGGCACACGGTCGGCGATACCTGGGGACGGCGAGTTCGCAAGTACGTCGTAACCGGAGCGGGGTAACGTGTCGTTATGCGGGCGGCGTGGAGTTGACGCAGCCCGGGAGCTACCGCACCGGCGGCGAGACCATTTGTTTATAATTCCTTCGGGATCGCAGCTTCGCGCAGTGGCCGGTCCATCCCGCACCCCCTCCCTCCCCGCCCCCTTTCCACGCCCGGGATTCCTCTCACTCGGCGAGAGCGAGCCGAATTTAAATTTCCCAAATTCCGTTCGCCTATTCCGCCACCTCCGGGTCTAACGACTTTCTTAACGACCCTCCGCGGAGCCTCGCTCTCACCCTCCCTCCCGTTTTCCGGTTCAACCATCGCCATTTTGCACCGTACGTATCGCGTCTTCTCGTCTTCCTACCGTACGTTCGCAGCCTCGAGGCAGCCTGACGACGACGTACGGTCCATCCCGTATGCTAACCGAGTAAAGTAACCGAGATAACTTTGAATTTGTCCGCGATCGAGGATAAATTCGTGCGGACGAAAGTAAAAACGGATACCTGGTGTCGAAGCCACCACTTTTGTCGCGTAAAACGCAAATATAGTAAATTAAATTAAACGTTTAAATGTTTGTTTAAACAAATTTATATATTATATTACTGGTAATTTATTTTGATACGACAAACTTGGTAGGTAGTCGTAAAATTGCATTAATCACGCCGCATATAAAATTTATGGAATAATTTGTTGAAATCGTATGAAGTTTGTTTGTTATTGACTGATGATTAATAATGAAAAATTCATTTTTTGTTCGTATAATTATTCGGGAATAAATGGCAAATCGGTAAATTACGCTGCGCGGATTGAGAGAATGGAATTAAAAGAGTACTATTATTATTAGAATTTGTTTCAAAAAAATAATCGCACTGGCGACGTTCAGCGGAAAAAGCTGCTTTGTAACTGATGCAAAAATCGTCAATCTTATTAGCATGTGCTCTTAATTTTCGTCGAATCTAGGAGCATATGTCAATCAGATTTATAATTTTTGCAACAGTCTGCAAAAAGCGGCTTCTTCTACAGAACGCAGCCATTGTCTGCCACGGCATTTAAACTATAATAACCCCAAGACGGTTCACAACTTTTGTGACGCTATTATAATTCTCGGTATAAAATTTTCTCCGTGCAGCTGGTAACATTTCAAATCCACGTCATCCGTCGCATTGTTCGGAGAGAAGAACCGTTTTCCACCTTCGCCCGCGTCTTTATTGTTCTTTTACTATACATCAACACACGAAACACATATTCCTTTCCGGTCCGCGCTCGGGCATCCGATCATTTTTCGTTCCCGCAGTTTGTCCTATTTTGCCGGGGCGTCTCGCCCCGCTCTCGCTGCCGGAAGAAGGGTTGAGAAATTTATGCGAGAAATCCAAGGAATTCACCGGAACGAATTGTCCAGAAACCGCCGGATCGCGCACCACCCGAGATTTCAAAACGATGTTTTACCGGACGTCTAACATACCCGGGATTCCCATCGCTCGCAGGGAAACGGGGAGGACGAGGGGAGAAAAGGAGAGACGGAGAGAGACAATAATTTCATTCCGCTCCGGTATTCGTTTTCGTATAATTTTCAGCGCGTGCACGTACGATCGAAGAATTGAACTTCCGACCGGAGTGCGGCTTGTATTGCGATCGTGACCGAGCTTGCAGGAATGCTTCGGGGCTTTTCCCCTGATCGACGCCGGGCGTCATTCCGGCTGACGCAAGTCGCAGCCGGGCCACTTCGCGATTAATGTAGAACGAGCCTAGGAAAACTAATATCTGAATTCTGTGTTTCTATACTGACGGGAACGTAGCGCTCTGATTGAATTTTCTTGCGTCTTAAACGTCGGGGGCGAAAGTATATTTTACCGGCCGAAAGTTCGGGCTATAAAGTAACGGGTGTCAACGCCGCTTTACGAATTTATTTACGCGCAATCTCCCCGTGGAAGGTGGCACCGAATCCCCTGTCGTGGGATAGCGACATTCCGTGCCCGCGCCGCGGTGGTCGTGCAGTTTGCATCCTCGGCGTGATTCGCAACAGTAAAACTTCATCTCGACCCCGACCTTTCGGTCGCCCACCGACTTCTTTTATCTTCGCACGCCGCGGCGGCGGTGCGACGACGGCTGCGGTTGTTTCCGTTTTTATTAGACAAGTTTCCCCATAAACCGAAAGCGAGCCCGCGCCGTTTTTGGCCGGGTATTTATTATGTTTTTACCGCCGCCATTTGCACGTTCTTCGTTGCAATCGCATGCAAAAAAAAAGGAAAGAAAACAATTTTTTTTAACCAGAAAAATGTGACGAAATAATTTTTGATAATTCCTTAATTTTTTTTTTTTTTTTTTAAATCAGTATTAAGAATTAATAAAGCCGTGATAAATGCTGCTTCTCGTTATAATCAAGTATTGAAATTAGGTAAGACTGCGCGATGATCTGTAATAAAATGTTGATAAAATCCAGATAGGGCGCGTTAATCCTACGGGGCTGCTAAATAAGTATCGCGAGCCAATTGAGTTCCGTAGGTATACTTGACTGCGCCTCCTTCTGCGCGAGGAAAGCAGCCTTTAATTAGCGAACGGAGCCGTCAAAGACTGCCGGCGAAATAGGACGAGAACTGCCGCATCTCACAGTCTACGTAATTGGATGAATCTCGTCAAGTATCGTGTTTTCAGAGCAGATCGTAGATCGGCGCGGCGCAAGAAATAAACATTTGTAAGAGATGTGATTGGCGCCTTTGAAAATCGCTAGTGCATTAACTATGATCTCGCGACAGCGGAACGAATTGAGAGCCGCTCGCATTATCTGCGACGGGTATTGCGGAGATGATAACGATGGCGACTGTGACGGTAACGTTGAGTATGTAAGCCGATTAACAAGCGTAAATCACGAATGTGCACTTCGATTCGCGTAAATGAAAGTCAGAGCGATGCTGAGAGGAAAGGTAAGTTCCATTTGGACTCAACCAATTTTGAGACATCTCTGACGATAAATATGATAAAGTCAATTATACATATAATTAAGTTCGTCATATGTATATTTATTATCAAAAACATCCTCGAAATTATAATTCGGTCCAGAAGTAACTGTATTCTTTTTTCAATATAGCGTCTTTGTATGTATAATAAATAATTAATAAAACCAGACAAAATAATTATTGGACACAGTAATTAAATTACTGACGATATTAAAGCAATATCAAAATCATAAAAATTGTATAAAAATACAATTTGTATCTTAATTATTTAATAAGTTATTAATCATTGAGAACACCGTCGCCGTCACAACGGCGCAGACGTTTTTCTTTATCAGGAACTATCGCGTGTCTACCGGATTATCGCGGCAAGATGGCCGTAATTCAGCGGCAAGCAGAAACGGCGCGGCAAACGTATTAACACGCATCGCGAGCACGCGGAATTGCGCGCAGTTACACAATAACCGCGCCGCAACTGTTGGCGACGTAATATAATACTGCATTCGCGGAATGGAGCGGTTTAGTCCGCCTGCCGGTTGAAGCCCGGCCGGAGAGAGAGGCGCCCGGGGTTTGATACGAGAGACTTGGCAGCAGATATAACTCCTGGGAGGTAATTTTCCGGACATAACGCTGTAAAGAAGATTGAATTGCCGCGCGGCGTAAGCGACGGATTACCTTTAATGCAGCTCACCCGAACCGGAATCGCATTGCGCGCGGTCAACCGCGCGAAACTCGCAACAAGAAGGACGAAGCCCTTCGTCGGGCTTCGACGAAAAACGTTCGATAGACGTATCTGTCCCACTTGGACACCCGAAATATTTCATTAATTATTGAATAAATCGACACTGAAAAAATATAGTTAAGTTAACAATGAATGCAATTGAGTCACGTTTGGTTGAAATTTTTCAGGTAAAAATATTATAAAATTATGGTTGTCTTAAACATAAGTATACTTTTCTCTCAGCTCGCATGTTATTTTTTTTTCTTTTTTTGAATACCGAATATTACTTGCGATCGGATATTATCGACAGGGCGGCGCGCGGAATTAATTTAGATGCACGGCCCTAATTAAACTTTAATGCTATTAGCGTGCCTGCGCGGCATAAATCGCAGGTGAAACCACGCGGCGATACTCGGGGCCGAGGTTGCGAGACACGCGCGCAAACTTCGTCGTTGCAGCCTGCTTCGAGCGGACTACGGGTGAGACGACGCATATACAAGCCGGATTATACGCAGACGATGCACACGCAGTGTACCATCTACGCGCGCCTACATAGCTGCGTGTAGATACGGTTATGCCGCGTGCGGTTCGAAATTGGTTACATGCATCAAGGGATGCAACACCACCGCCGAACGTCTTCCGTTCTCTCGCTGCGCCTCCCTTCGACCCTTCTCACCGAGCTGCATCTTCATCCTTCCAACTGCCATCGATTAAGCGTTATCATGTGACAAGAGAGCAGCGTTCGCCCCGTCTCTCTCACTCTATCTTTGTACAATATATATTATCTCTTTCTCTATTTCTATCTATATACTTATCTTATCCGTTTATCTTTAATCAATTTTTCGTTATTTGTTTCAATTTTTTTTTACGTATTTTTTGTGATACTTTTTAACCCTATTCGATTTACGTTAAATTGACACGAAAATTTGAACAAACTGGGAACACGGAAGATGTATAAAATTTAACAATAAAAGAGTTTAACGTGTATTGCTTCTCTCTGCTTATTTATACATGTATGCACGGCTTCACTCGTCTGTTGTGTTTGCACGGATGTAAAGAAGCAGTCGCTTTCGCATATTTCATAATCTTGCCCTATAATCCTAAGTCCGCTTATACTCTAATTCCCACCCCCTTATAAACAATGCCATCGGTATTACCGTTCTCGAGTCGGACTCTCTACTGCGTTCACTGGGTTAAGTGTTCCGTCTCGTTCTTCTCTCTCCCTACCCTCTTTCTCTCTATATGTATAAGACTTAGAGATAATACGAGCTTCATTTATACATAATAAGCGTGGGATAGAGAACTATTCCTCCACGTAGCGTTGCATTTAGCAACTGTTTTCATCCTTTTTCGAGATTTAACTTAATGAAAAAAACAACGCCTACGAAAGAGAAAAAGAGAGAGAGGATAGAGGAGGTTTCTGAAAGCGAGCTTTCTCTTTCTTAGATGATTAATAAGTCCACGTCCACGTTTGAAACCCGAAACAATTCATTATCGATAAGACTGTCATAAAGTTGTCATTACTATTCAATCAGATATTCAAATCTCTCCGCTTTTCTCTTTCCCACTCGCAACCGAGCCGGCGGAACCGCTTTGCGATAAGCATAATTAAATAAACGGCGCTTCTCGAGAAGTCCGACGTATAAAGAAATGTAAATGGCGTTATTATAACACGGGCAATTGGAAAAACGAGAGCGTTGAACGGCGCAACTGACGGAGGGCAAATTGATGAGAATAAATAGACACCGTGATGACATAACGGGCCACCGGGGGTGGAAATCCTGAATCTCGCGCGGATCGGTATGACGGCGGGAGAAAATAAAGAAGCTGGCGAATGCGAAATCGATAGGGGCGAGGTCTATTAGCGACGGGGGAAGTTGTCTCGTGATGGACCGGAGGGTGCTCGGACCAGCGCCTCTCCGAGATTAAATAAAACAAACTCGCGATTTGAAATCGATGGTACCGGGCGATATTTATTACGCCGCCGAGAGCGCGATTCGCGGACGAGATCGCGCTTTGCCCGATTCATTGGTACGCCGAGTCTTTTGTCCGTGCCGCTGAAAGAGCCGGGACGAATTCTTATTGTGATCGTGCGACGCAAATCACCGGCGATTTATATTTTTCCCCGCCTGCACACCCCGGTCCTAGCCGTTCTCTCTCTCTCTATCTCTCTCGCCGCCCCGTTTGCGCTGACGAGCGCGGAGAAAAATGCTGGCAAACTGCATCGACGAGTCCCCGTATCGTTCGGGCTTTTCGCGAGTCCCCGTGTTTCCATTCATTCGACTGGCCTAGTTTTTTGTCGCAGAAACGGCGAACATCAACGACGTATGGCCGGCATTGTCGCGGGGCGGTAAGCGATAATTCTTTTTAAGCGCCGGCGGTATATTCAGATCGCGGTCTTCATTTTACGTCCTACGAACGTAAACGAAATCTTTATGCTCAACACGTGTCTTCCTTATTTTTATTACGTGGTTAGTTCGACGGTAAAATAAAAATAAATTAATAAAGCGTAATAAATAATTATCGGTATTTATTCGGCGGTATTGAATCGTCAATTTCTGTGAGGGATTCTATCCGACAAGGGACGCTTCTTCAGCCGATATTTCGGAAACCATTACGGGACACTATTTGGGGTTTATGCTCCATTTAAGGTTTGTCTCTCCCGCCCATCTTTATACTCCCCCCCAAGGACGTGCCGATGCGCTCGCGCGTGAACGTGTGGGTGATGTCCCTTTCTCTCTTCGCGCGCGTATGACGTGCACACACTGCGTGTGTCCGTTAACGGCCCTATAAAAACCGGCGGACACGAAAAGTGTTTCGCTCCATGATGGCTTTGTTTAGGCTTTCCGTGGCCGGAGATGCGCGCCGCGAACTAAGCTTCCTTCGAACGGGATCTGGAACGTTGTCGTTTAAATCGAAGAAAAGTAACGAGAAAATTATTTTAAGGGAAAATGATTTCTTTGAATATCTTTGAATATTTTCTCATCTATTTGGCCGTTTTTCTCTATTAATTTGTTCTGTTTGAACAATGTAATTAACATGAAACATTATCTCTGATAACTGACAAAAGTATTGTTGGTTTATTATTGATTTATACTATACAGCTCGCGAAAAGTTTAAAAAAAGAAAAAGAAAAAAAAAAGAGTCTTGCTGTCCCTTCAGGTCGTTCTCGTTTAATTCTTCTTTAACGGAAATTTAATCTGCGGTTTAACTGGCGAACTATTTAACGCCGCGCATTAAATAGTTTGGGAAATGAAAAATCCAAGTAACGCGAGCGGAAGTAGTTCATTTTTTAATTAACACATATTCAACTTTTTTAATAAAACTCCGTTACAGGCTTTAGCGTCAATTTGCGTATTTAACACCATGAATTGATTAGCGAATAAGTTTTGACAGAAAGACGCGGGGACGAGATGAGAGAAAGAAAACATTCTGTTAAAGTATATTATGTTCAAGACTATCGCATCTTTTTGTGTAGAACGGAAACATTTTTTAACTCTCAAATAAAATACTGACTTCTTAAGAAATATTTTTAAGACATGTTTAATATATTCTTATTAATTTATTTTATAAATGTCTGCCGTACGGATTAAAGAAAATTGATTTTCAAATCCACAATTATCACTCGTATTTTTACTTTTAAAGAGTAATTCCCGCTATGAATTAAATCGCTACTCGGACGGCGCAGAGTAATATCGCGTCAGAGAATAAAATGAATCGAGGCGAAAATAAAGCCCGCAACGGAGCGCGGTGGTTGAATATCCTTGAGCGGGAAAAATGTGTCGCGATCAGAAGCGGGATCGCGCGAGAGGCCATTATGAATTTTATGTCGATCGATTTCACGCCAATGTTACTAATAAAAGTACCATCTCGTCTCGCCGACGTCCATCAATTTTCCATCCGATTTTCGCTATGCGTGTCACGTGACTGCGGCGTCTCGCGAATTCCTTGGATAATCGGGATTCCCTTTTTGCATTTCCCTCGCGTTCTATAACCCGAAATAAAACTAAATGGCAAACAGCGCGTATCGCAAAACGCGAGCGTGTTTTCGCATTTTTTTTGGGGGGGAAAGGGAAGAGCATCTAGAAGCAACAACGATAAAATATCAAAAGCTGAGGGTCGCCAAGTAATTTCCTCGCTGGAAAATACACGCCGGATGTCGCAAAAGATAATTACGCGAAATTTATTAGCGGCAAATATAATTTTCCCGCGTTAGAATCGCACTCGGGCGATGAGAGGAGCCTGAAGAAAGCACGTCGTGCCGGAGACGAGAGAGGAATATCGTAGTTGTCGAGCGGCTTGAGGGAAATAAAAATTCAGAGGAGGTCATTCTACTTACAGAAACGTTAAGAGATATCTCTTGCGGTTAAAGGGGGAGAGGGGTACTTGTCATTGTACGTTCGGGGCTCTTTTCATCGCGCGGACGTATATCGTTCTCCTTAAACTCTGCCTTTTCGACGCGTCCCTTTTTTTCCTTTTCCTTCTTATTTTTTTTTCCTTTTTTTTTCTCTTTCTTTTTTCTTTTTCATTGATCCTCCCCATTCCTTCGATCCGGATGCGATGGAACTTTCAAGGGAGACGACAACGTCGACTGCACTACGGATGAACTCGACCTCTCGCGCCGAGAAAGCGGCGGGATTTCGTTTCCTGACCGGTGGCTGTACAAACGGCGGTCCCTCGAAGTTGGGGTTAGAAAAGGTAGAGAAGAGTGCAACATACACGCGGATAGATACACAAAGATACACCGAGGGAAAAATGTAGTCGCTTTCGGACCCGCCCGTGATTTCATGATACTTCTGGCGATAAATACGGTTGAGTCGGTTCTCCATTTAAAAAACGAATGCAGAAATCTCGTTGCGGCCCAATTGCCGCCGCCTTTTTACGGTACCAATTTGTTCCCTCGCTAATGTCCGCTTAATTTTTATTATTTTGTACATTTTAACTAGTATTTTTTTTTCGCGCTTAATACGCTTTTTCCCAAAACGCTTCGTAAATACTCTCCGCATAATGATTATTAATCGTTAAAGCTAATGCGCGTGAAACGACATAGCTTTGTTCGTCAAATATAAATTTAACTATTTTTCGAAGCGTTACGGAGCTCCGCTACCTGCGTGGTATGTCTATCTGCTTGTTAACATTCGGCTGAGAATTAATACATTGGTTCCCGTGGTACGGTGAATAGAAACGGTAACTGGGGCAGAGCGTCGTTTAAGAGTTAGCGTCGTTTTGCAAAAGAAAAAAAATTGTACAAATGTCGAGGCGATACCCATTAATCTACGTCTCGGGGCTGCGCGTTGTCTGTCTCAAAGGCATAAAAAGTTTTATAACGGTCGCACTCCATGATTTCCACGTATTTGTGCACGTACCACGACGGCGTGCGGTCACCCATGAACGCCATTGTTACCCCCGGCCGGTCCCCGGCTGGAAATTTCAGTTTATGAAATTGGATCAGAGGGTTGAAAGCCGGATGCATAAATTTTCATTTTAATAATGGCGTCCCGGAGTTACTTCGTATAAATTCGTTAAGGTTCTTGCAGAGAGAGAGAGAGAGAAAGAGAGGAGAAAAAAAAACGACCACAAAAGGGAAGAAGAGAGACATCGGAGGCGGGGGTGAAATGCGCAAAAGCGGAAGCGATTTTGTGCCGCGTAATCCACGACTTGGTGTTTGCCGAAATTATTCGTGTTTCTGTGAAGAGGACTGCTTCCTTCCGCGAGAAAGAAGGGCTCCGTAAACACTGGGTAAACTCGGAATCTCGATTCCCTTGTTTATTCTTCGATTTGAATCCGCTTTTCGATCCCGTCGCTCGCCTATCTAATACCGCGCGGAATCAAGCCGCTCTCGAATGTCAAATATAGTCGGATTCGGGGACTAAAAGTTATCCTTTCTTCAAAATAAGCTGGCAATCAAGAGGCTCCCTGCGCGCGTTAAAACAGTCTCGAAACGTATCGTCAGGTGTATCCGGGATACGTTATCCTCTCCGCGAAAAGAATCGAATCTCAGATTAATTTTAAAAAAGCCCACGCACCAAGTTCCCTCTTTCAAAGAATATTTTTATTAAAAAAAAAAAACCCTTGTTCTTCTTGTTGAAAATTGCAAGTTTACAATCACGAACGTTTTACAAAATTCGAAATTCATATGAAAATTTACGATGCTGCACATTTAGTTTTATTGGCATAAACCCTTATTTTTTTTCCTTTTTTTTTCTTTTCTTTTTACGAGAATAAAAAGTGCATTTCTATGTGACATTTCGAGACCGAGCCCGAGCTCAGTCGTTTGACGTTATTTTTTCCGCTAGGTACAAATCGTAAGCGCGAGCGAACGTTCATGGAAGTGCATGGATTACGATCCCTATCGCAATGTCCCACGCGTTCTTCGCTCCCCCGATTCTCTTTGTCCCGCGCAATCCGCAAGCTTTACGATGAAAGCCCGGGGATTGACACGACGCTAAGAAGAAAAAGTACGAAGATCCGGACAAACACGAACGAAATACGGTATTTCCTGTGTCTCTTTCTTCATACAGACGGATTAAGATATTCGAGGACTTTTCGTAGTGTAAATCGAGAGCTCGGTGCGCTTTAATCAGCGGGTATTATCGAACTCCTATAGTATGATCTTGTCAAAAAAATCCACTGAAGAATGTGCGAAAAAATATTTTTAATTATATCAAAACATTTAAATAACATTGTAATATTTAAATTTATATCAAAAACGCAGTGTCAATTTTTTTGTGATTTCTTTTTTAACAATTTTAATTTTAATTTTACTACATAAAGATGCTTTGAACGTTTTCCTTCTTTATTTCTTCAGATTTATTTTTTATATTTAAATAATTAATATTATACAAAACATCTCTACAGAGTGAGAAGATATTTTATAATTTTCTAAATATTTTATTCATATAATTAAACAAAATTGTTGAATTTAAAAAATCATACTCAATTGTTTTTAATTTTTTTTAACAATTCGTTCGCGTTATATTACTGGCTTTATTTTTGGTTCCGATACGTCAGCAATATTGATTCCGCTTTAAGTTCTACATTTTTAATTGAAATGATTATCTTTCTTAACAATCGAGTTCTTTCGGCTGTCTTCCTCTCCAAGTTGCGTTAACGGTTTCTAGCCAAAAGTATTACCAAATCGATTAAATACACGCGGGCAAATCCTCATCGAAATATAAATACAGTTTCCGATCGACGTGTTCCATCGCTGTTAATTTATTCTCTCGATCTCTCTCGCTGTTTCTTTCATTCTCGATTACTATTTAAGAACTTCATTATATTTGCTATCGGAATTGACCGCGAGTGCAATGTTGAATTAGCCGACTTCGTGATACGAGAAATTATGAACAATCCGCGGAAAATAGAGACAACCGACGGGCTGTCCCGCGTTTATTTTCTCGCGTCCCTTTCACCCCGTAGCATTTTTATTTCTCGGCCCCTTCGCCCTTTTTCCCTTTCGCGTGTTTCGTCCGCGGTCCCTTTACGAACTGCATAATAAAATATGTACGGTCCCGCGGCCGCCGGCACCGTCTAGCCCGCCAAATTGGATTTTCCGAAAAAAAATGGCCGAGGTCTGTTGCCCCGGGTCTTCGCGTCTCGTCCTCGAGTGCATTAACGTGGCGTTAAAGGAGTTGATTACGCGAGCTGTGATCCATTGCAATCAACGCCACAGGCGATTCTCTGTTATTCAACGGTTAATCAAGTGGTAATGTGAGAAAAATAATACGTGGTGAATAACGCGAGATCGATTCGAATTTGCACAATTTGTTAATTTTAATTACACGTAGATAACAAAAAAAAAAAAAAGACGAGTGGAAGCAAGGTATAACTGCACGTTAGCGATTGTATTTATTAAAAAAAAATTGATAATAATTTAAATAATAATTTTTAATAATAATTTTCAAAGACGTTAGTTAATCTACATGGAGAATTGATCTCCGTACTATCTTTCGAAATGCATGCCGTTAGTTAACTCGCGCGGCGCTGCTGCGTCAAACGAACACAAGTCGGGATACGTGCGGACGACAAAATGACACGCCGAGTGCATTCGATGCAGCGAGTGAATTAACGTGCTCGAGCATACTTCGCGCGCGAAAGTGTTCCATGTCGCATTGCGACTGTACGGCACATTGTTTTGCGCATTTTGCGACGATCGTCGACGCCGCCGATGCGCTACATTTCGACGGCACGTCACTCGCGTGTTTAATCAGTCGTGGTAGGCAAAACGCGCCATCGCCGCGAGAAATGTTAGATAACTGCGAGAACGATGTCAGCCTTCGGAACGTTAATAAAGAAAGTGTGATCTGGCTTTCAAGTCAGTCACTCCTTAAAAAAGTATCCTGAACCAACGAAATATCGTTTCTCCTGTGTGTTTACGGATTTTTTAAACCTCGAAAACGATACTTAATAAAGATTGTTATCTCACAAAATTGATTTATTTGATATAATTAAATAGAAGAGAAACAAAGAGAAAAAAATTTTTTTTTGAATTTGTGACGAATATAAAAAAAAATATTACTCTGTTAATAATTTTTTTTTCTACTACTAATAGTAATCAACTGGAACACGTTCCGAGAGCTCGCCGCCCGACGGCGGGAAATAGAAAACAAAACGGTCCTGACAAATTTCATTTCTGAAAGTGCACAGGATTTATTCCCATAGCTTTTACAATTGTTGTTCGGCAAACAAACGCGGGCGTGCATGACTATCTCTGAAATCAATATGGAAAAAAAAAAGAAAAAAAAAAAACATTTTATCCGCCGGACGAATATTTATCGGTCCGCGCGTAACTAAATTCGCGCATAAATTGCAAAGTACACAAATAGGGCGCGATCTTTCTTGTCGTACGTCACGCGAAATAATTGCGTGAGTGGCCGTTTACCGGAGAAGAACGGCGTGAAGTTCTTTGTGGAAAAAGGCACGCCGAATTCACTTGGCCGATCGAAGCGCGCACCGATGATTTATCGCAAAAATTTTATTGAAATGGACTCGATGGCGTAGTCGAAAATTTACGGCGCGCTCGCGTATGCTCGCGAACACACGTCCCTGCCTCTTGCATGCACGTGTATACGTACACGTGCCACACGCGAGAATTTACAGCGCGGCGAATGTGGAAGCGTAGATATGTATTTGCAGATATGGCAGTCGTTAATTAAGCCGCGGAGAAA
The DNA here is from genome assembly GCF_019399895.1 of Cardiocondyla obscurior. Classification (NCBI taxonomy): domain Eukaryota; kingdom Metazoa; phylum Arthropoda; class Insecta; order Hymenoptera; family Formicidae; genus Cardiocondyla; species Cardiocondyla obscurior. The sequence goes on along the minus strand of NC_091874.1, from coordinate 1,859,710 downwards.
AATTACGCTCGGCGTTCACGTTCACGAGCGTGTTCTAATTAATTGCACATCATATGCTTCATTAAAAGTCACGGATTTAAAAACAAAAAAAAAGGTTAATAAAAAAATAAAAACGATCAATATGTACGACGGAATATAAACTCCAAAATTAATGTTTGTGTCATATAAACGCTTACCTTTTTACCGAATTTAAAATTTAATTTTATTAAAATATATAGAATTTTATTATTTTATATATATATATTTATTTCTACATGTTAAAAAAAAATACTTTTATTTCTTCTCGTTATCCACAATTAAGAAGAATTTTAACAGAATTATGGGTCAAATCAACGAGTGATAATATACATATATTTATTACACGAATATAGTTTTTCAGCAGTCAGAATCTCGTTTCTATTCAACCAAATTAATCTCGGCGATATTTTCTCGGGTTCCGCCGAAAGGAATTGTCAGGGCGTACGCGAATAAGTGGAACAGTCAACGTTCAATCCCCCGGTTTAAAAGTGATGCTCCCTCGGTTCTGCGAGGATGATCGAGAGAGCGATTCGCGCGGCGCGTCAAATTCTTAGGCGGCGGGGAACGCGCCAACGTAACGAGCACACGTTAAAACGAACGACGGGATTTCCATCCGCCGCCGGTGGTATCAGTGAGCGAGGAGGGTACTTTCCTCCCTGTGTGATAGTCCTATTAACGTCCGGCGGAATCGCGCGGCACCCCGATGGCGAGGAGGAAACGACAGCGGCGAAGGCGACGAGATGCGAAATTAACTGCAAACTCTTCGTCTTCCTCGGGTCGTAAGACGGAAGTGAGGGACGCCGGGGGAGCAGCGAGAGGTCACACGGTTCTCCCAAAGGTTTCGTCTCTGTCCTGTCCCGGGGAATTCAGGCCGCGGAGACGCGAAAGGGGGAGTCGAAGGGGGGCAACGCGCAGCCACTTTGAAAGTCAAATAAAGTTTTAAATTCTTAAACACTTTATTGCGCCGAGCATTTAAATTTGAATATCATTCGATTACGGCCACGTCGCCGTCGCGCCGGCAAGACCGCATTCAAATTTATTCTCCCGACGTCCGACTTCCCTCCCCTCCCCGTTTTTTTTTTCCTTTCTTTTCTTCTCCTTTCTTTCCAATTTTTTTTTTTTTTTTTTTGTTCCTACTCGGGACACCCGCCACGAACCATTATTTACCGGGCCCGCCCGGATTCTGAAGCACTCGAAGACCCGGGGCAAATCTCTCGCCTTCGACGACGTCGACGGAATCGAGCGCGAGATCTCGAGTGGCACCCAAATCCGATGGGATGTTCGGAATTTTTTTTATTTCTTTTTTTTTTTAACAACCAACCGTCGCCTGTACAATTAATAAAACGGAGATAAATGTGCGAGAGAAAACTTCTATCCCGGGAGGTATCTCTGTTTAGCGAGAGTTCGAGGAAGGAACTATCGGCCGCGTCTTTTCGTCGTTGCTTCCCGAGTCTTTTATCTTCTTCCGTTTCCAGATTTTCGTTCAAGAGAAAAAAAAAAAAAAGAGAAAAAAACCGAGAACAATGAAAAATGGATGAGCGAGCGAGCGTCTTCCCCTCGTCGAGCCGCGTCGATGACGACAGGCGGCCACCGTGGAAGTGCGGCGAAAATAAAATTAGAAACGACCGCCGGCGCGCGAGAGAGCGTGCCGATATATAGACGGAAATAAAATCATTCCTTATTATGTTATTTCTACCCTCGTCCGTGTCCGCCCTACCTTCTCCTCCGCGTCTAGTGGCGGCAGGGTGAAAAGCTTCGAAGAGACACTGATTGGCTCAGACTTCAACCTCGAATCTCTCTCTCGTCCGCCGTTACCTTACCGCCTCTCCTTCTCTCCATCCCCCCTCCCACCCCCGCGTTTTCTCAAGAGCAGCTCGATCTCGAGCTCGGATGCCCAAGAAAATATTTCCGCGGAGACGGAGCGGATCTCGGATTTTCGCGTCCCTTTTCCGACCGCTCGTCCATCTCCGCCGACCCTTTCCCTCTTTGGATCTCGACGTCCACCGAACATACGGCCCACGATCGTGAAACTTTCGCCCTCTTGTTCGTGTTTTCTTTTAGCAACTCTCGTCCCTTCTTTTTTTACGGATCGATGTAATTTATTATATTAATTTATTCTAATTTCTATTATATATAAATTTTTTTTTTTTATATTAAAATTTATTCTAATGTTACCTACATTGGATTTGTGTAAAAAATAATTTTAGGATTCTACCCGGATGTAGCTTTAATTTTAACGCCGCGCTTCTTAAGCTTCTTTCGAGCGGCGAAGTGCACGGTAAGACGCCGGGCACAATCTCCGGTATTTGTCGCCCGACTCTTCTTGCGTCGCGCGCGACGCGGCAAATTCCCCGCGTCTGGAAAATTACACTCCCGCCTGAAGAACGTCGGATTATCCCTGACCCGTAGCGGAGGACTGAAATTAAACGACGAAGTTAACGTCCGTTTCCCGCGGGATTTCGAGGCGTGCCCGCGCGCGACCCGGTCGCCCGTTCCCTCTCGATCTCGTTATTTTTTCCTCCTCTGTACATCTTATTTCGCGACTCGCCTTTCTCTCGCTTGGATCTCAGTATTTTCGTTGCACCCGGTAATAAGACTCGTTTGCTCTTTACCTCGACCTTTCTCTTTTTCTTTTTTTTTCCCCTCCTGCGAGACACAAAGCGAGTTCCGTCGAAATGCGCGACAATTCATTCGCGAGTCCGTCGAAGGACTAATTAATCTCCTTCGATTGGGAGTTTTAATTATAACCAATGTGTATGCGCTTTGTTATTCAAATTTGTCATGAAATTTTGTCGTTAATATTAAGGATCCTACTTGTTTAAAAAAAGTGCACGGCATATTTGCGACGTTGGACAAATTTATTTATTACCTCGCGTATACGTAAATTGCGTTCGTTCCTTCTTTGACAATTGAGAGCGAAATATTCGAGGCAATATTATGCGGCAGCCGTTGGAGGAAATCGAAAAAGTGTTCTGTGATCAGTGAGAAACGCGAACGAGTGAGCGCGGCATAAAGAAAATCCGGAAAATGAAGTAAGAGCGGAGGCTGCGCGTAATATACAGAAGGTAAAATTTAATTTTGAAAATGGATCTGCATCATGTTATTGAAAGCTTGCTGCAACAACCCTCCGTCCTTCCCCCCCGCTTCCTCTCTTTTCGATTCTCTCTCTTTCTTTTCCCTCCTCCCACCTCCTTTCCCTTTGTTCGCGTTTATACTATAAACGCGCGTATGCAAAATTTGTAAAGCCGCTATCTCCATCCGGCAGTGACCGTCAGAGTTTCTGTCGTGTACCGATAAACAATTTTAATCGCCGGCCTTATAGCGCGGGATTAGTCTTTAATCGCTATCCGAGTCGAATCGAGCCGGCCCGGACTACGGCTTGTAATCGACGATTAGCGACTGCCACAATAGATTCGGACAGATGCGAAATCGAACGCGGATGTAAAACACATCGGATCCGCGGGAGAGAGAAATAAAAAAAAAAAAAAAGGATCAAATGCGGCGAGAAATTAAACGGGACTCCGTGCCTCGTGGTTGAAATAAATTCGATAAAATCACCAGAATCGTCCAGTCCGCCCGAATAAAAAAAAAATAAAAAAATAAAAATATATACACATATCCGTTGCACTTTTTTTTTCCCCACCCAAACGGGAGTAGCAATACATGAAAAATAAACACGAAGCGTTGCGTCGAAATAGTAATACGCGAGATAAGGGATACTGCGTGGCGCGCGAACGCGGTTGACGGTTAATACAGCGCGACAGCTTGTCGTTCGTGTAACGGAAGAGAGTTAAATCTCTTCGGTGATTAACTCTAAACGAAACTCTCGCAGTGTCGCAGCGCGTAAAGTTACAGCGTGAATTTCTGATGAAGTCCCCGGAGTACCGCTAATCGGCTGGGACGCGATCCAATAGGAGTTAATTCCGGAATTCGGCGCGCTGTTTCGAGCACACGGACGAGCTGGATGCCGGCGGATCGCCGGTGGGACACATCGGGAACCAATTTCGTACGTAGCAGGCAAATTGTGCGACGTCACGTTCAGCGTGAACAATTGTTGCCGCCGCCGGCGCCTTTCTCCGAAATACACGAAAAGCCGCGACGCAAACGTCACACTTTACGCGATATCGATTTTTTTTTTTTAATCGACGCTTCCACGCACGAAGGGACGAAAGATATTTAACGCGCGGTAAAAGAGACTTCGCGTTTGCGTGAAAGTTTTTTCCACGTAGAAAGCTTTTGTATTAATTTAATGCCAACGTAAATATTTGACGACTCTATTTTATACATGAACTACGAGGACAAAATATTAAGCTTTTGCGGTGGCTCTTTAATTATTATATGTGTTACTTTTTAACACACGTTTGGTTTATATTAAATTACCACGAAAATTTGAGTAAATAAATTAAATTAAATTGTACGGAAAACTTTTATACGGCACGGCGTATAAAAGTAAAGCGTTGACTTGGAAATGTGTATCTTTTGCGTGTTCGAGATCAAGTCTTTTTTTAGACGAATAATAGTTTGAATTCGCGGTTTAGTTTCGATGTGACGAATAATATTAATCGTCATTAGTCGGCGATAATTCCACGGTGCGGATTTCAGCCGAGCCTGCGAGATTTGCAGTTCATTCTCGCCACCCCGCGACTCCGCCGTTAGTGCGAATCGCTTTAATCTGCGCGCGGATCTTGGTCAATTAATGAAACCTTCGAATACCTACCCCTTCGTCCCCATGAGAATCGTTAAGAACCCTTCCACAGAATCCCCGGCGTTATTTTCCAGATTCAATTAATCGAGGGATTGGGCGAATTTATCGTTCCGATCGGATAATTCGCGGGGAAGACGCTGATACGAGCGACGCCGATAAAGACGCCGAATATTCCTCAAGAGAAATGACATCTAGCCACGTAGACATTGATTTTCTCATTATATTCGACTTTAAAATGACACAATATCTCGTCCGCTCTATTTCTTTTTTATATTTTGGGGTACATTTCGTGTAATTCTTTTTACGCGATTGCACAGAGTGCTCGATTCACCGCGATTCTTTTTCTTAAATATAATTTTCCGCTTGAAATAATTTCCCACCCGAATTTCAATTTAAAATAAAAAGAAATAGAGGACTCACCGGTCGATGCGCAGCAGCGGAGTTTACGGCAATGATGATCTGTAACAAAAAAAGTAGAAAAATTTAATATAGCGATGCTAAAAGTCGTTTCTACCGTAAAAAAAATGTATACGCGTCTCTAAATAATTTATTAATAAAAAAATAAAAAATAAAATTATGTTTTGCTTAAACGGAAAAGCTATTACGTGCAAAGGAGAAATGATTCTTACCCAGGGGTTGCTCCGCCGATGCGAGATGCCTATCCGAGGCCTCCTCCTCCTCTCAGAATGACGAGACGGATCCTCCTTGGCCCACAAAACACTCGCGATAACCGGATAAGTTAAAACCGCGCGACCTCGTACGGCACTCGCGAACAAACCGACGAACCGACTGCGGTTCGTTTATTCATTTATCGGCGATAACGACACTTTCCCTTCTCCTCCGGATCTTTATCTGAAACGAAAAAAAGATTTGTCGTGATTAGTATCATGGTTAACATGCAGATTCAATTAAGATACCTAAGAGCCCGCCCACCGCGAGATCGTATCCGCGAGGCGAATCGCAATACTTTACTATTAAAAATCAAAGACAAATAGTGATCGAGAAACCAGAACAAATAAGTGCTCTCCACGTATGAAGCATGCACGGAAGAAAGTAATTTCGCTTCGGGATACGATATTTATTCGTGAAATACGCTTATTACTTTTAGTAAAGCTGGAAACACGTGCTGCGTACGCCGTGCGTGCTCGACCCCTAGCGCGACTCATCACTCGACTGCGCGCAGCGACGTACGTACCGAGCCTCAGCGCGTACGTGATAAGGAGCGTGGGAGTGGTGGGGGAAATATCGCGCGAGCCTACGCTCGAGCGAAGGCCACCGACTTTGTTTATTATGATCGCTCTGGAAATTCACGAGCTACAAAAAAGCTTATGCCGAATATTATTTTAACACTATATCGAATATTCGACTAAATGAATCACTTTTTCAACGCGACAGCAAACCGCTCGCCTTGTTCAAACGAGCAAAGGTGAAACTTAATGAAAGAAACGCGCCTTCACCTAAATGTTTAAATTAAGTTTTTATTGGAAAAATAAATTTATTACGATACGTAGACGAATTAAAAAATAATATTTCTTTTACGTCGAAAAGTAGGTAGCCGACGTTTTTAACTACACCAGAAGTAGAGATTGAAAATGAAAGAAAGTTTCAATAAAAAAAAAAGGGGGAAAAAAAAATTCTAACATTTAAAAATTCTCTTGGGTTACTGTAACCATGCGCTTCAATTGGGAATTAACAAAGCACGTAAGACTCGATAAATCTCTCTGATTCACAAGAGGCGTTACCAATACCGTGGAAACGGATTGCCGTGTTTCTGAAATTAGCTCGTACTACCGTTCTTAATTGACAAATAAATCCTCCTTGCGGCCAAGAAGGGCCCTTCCTATTTTCTCGTAATTGCGGACGGTGCAATACGTTTCTCTCGGCCGCGGGACGCGTCTCTTTCTCTTTTTCCAAGGAACCCCATCACAAAGGGTAAACAAAGAGATTAATTCAATTGCAGGGCGATTCCGTGCGTCGTGAAGTATTTTCAAATGTATCTGTTGCGGAAAAAAAAAAAAGAAAAGGGCTCGCCAGATATGTTATAAAGGGCGAAATTTAATTATGCATTCCGAGGAGGCGCCTTTCATAATTCCGCGAGGTGAGAGACGTTCGAGGGGGATGCGATTCTTTTCTTTTTTTTTTTTTCCTTTCCTTCCCCGCGTTACATTTCCATTCGATCCGTCGCGCGGGGCTCCCTTGTCTCGCGCCCTTTACACCGGTCCCTCGTGGAAGCTGGGGCCCGCCCGCGTCCCAGAGGATTCTCGTCTCAAAAAGGCGCTTTCCGCGCCGCCCCTTCTTCCCGGCCGAGCTTTCGTCGCCGCGGCCTCCGGCAGTCGTGCCCTGAATTTGAAATACCTTCCGGAAAACGAGCTGATCGATGCGAGCGTCGGACAAATTTCGCGAGCAATAATTCCCTCGACTGCTAACAACTACTCGGCCGCTTTCTCACTCGAAGATTTTATCGGCAATTCCGCGGGAGGTCCGCCGGATACGTACGAGCTTCCTGCGAAATTATCGAGCCCCGCTGCTCTTCTCCCGATTTTTCAACATCGGACGCGAATGGTATTGTTAATCGGCGCGATTTCGACGAAAGGATAGACCGAATGGGTGGTATTTACATCGGAGAAGAGGAGGCGAGGCATTATTTTTGCGAGACACGTCGCTGCGTGCACTACATCACTGCCCTTCGGATCCTTTCGGTCCGAGTGCAGCTGGCATTTCCGACCGGGTATAATGGAAGGGTTATAACTCAAAAGGGCGGCGCTTCCCCGACACAGATTTATATAAACATTCCTCACGCCAGCGATGTATAAAATCGCGCTTTCCGAAATTTTTGCCAGGACTTTTAGAGCCGCCCTGCATTTCTATTTATATTTATTCGTTCTAATAATTGCTGCATTTGCATATGTGCAGCGTATATTTCTCGGCATGCTGTAAATCATGTTTAACCGTCGCGCTTCGTCATTTTTACGATCCCGGTTAGATGCCCAAGATATTTTATGTCCCGCGTAGATCTCTTTCTCCGGTGATAAGTTTCAGTAGCTAATGCGAAGACTACTTTTTTTTCAAATTTTATTTTACTTTATTTTATTTATTTAGTGTTTTTTTTTTTTTTTTTTTTCCCTTTAATAATAAGCTCGGTAGAATTTGTGTAAAAATATATGCACGTGCGTATGATTTACTCCGACTAAACAACGTAAAATTATCATCGCGATTAGGCAAAGCGATGCGCGCAGAGGAGACAAGCGCGGAGAACGAAACGGCGGCCGGTAACAAGCATCATCTTTTATAATAATTGTCAGGTGACACGTGGAATCGCGCGTCTCGCGTTACAACGGCGATCATTGTCGGCCGTTATCCGCGCGGCACATCAGCCGGAGATTAATAGACATCCAAAATGTGTCACCGGCAAGCCGCCAGCCGAGGGAAAAATTATTCCCCCCTTGGGGATTATGGATATCTGGACCGGGGAATGGCGAATCGCTCGGGAATGAAAGAGGGCAAGAAAAAACGCCGAGGGTCGCCGATGATTCCAAGGCGGGCGGCGATTTCTCGAAGACGGTCGGACAAGTCGATCAAATCAATATCCCACTCGTCATACTTGATGATTGATATGTTTCGCCGCCCGACAAAATTCTCGCGATCATAAAACGTCGGTCGCCTCCAAACCGAGAGACATTTATTCCAATCGTACGTTTATACCTCAAACGATATATTTTATTAATGCGTTTATTAAAATTGTAATAAATTTACGTAATAATTATTTGCAACTCCCGACGCTTTAAATTTAACCTTAGACTTGTTTTTACTTCTACTTTGCGTATTTATATAAAATTAAATTAATTTGCCGGAGTAAAACGAATAATACTTTTTACCTAAAGGAAACATTTAAAGAAAATATATATTAACATAATTAAAAAAAAACAATTGTTTCCCCCTGGCATGCGAAGACACTGTCTTAACGCAACTAATTAACGCTGCTTGTTCCACGTGAAAAAGATTTGTTTTAAATAATTAGACGTATATCTATGTTTACCTCGTGCATGCGCGCTCGCTCGCGGGTTATTGTGACAAACTCGGAATTGGAGCGACGCAATTCGAATGCAATTAAAGTTTAATTCATTTAGTAGTTGTAACTCTCTATAGTGCCGTCGCATTCAACAAATTAACCCCGATAGACGTCCACTTGTAGCGCGCGGGAGCGCGCGAGTTTTACAGCGAGTGGATGAAACGCGGGATAAATGAAATCCCCGGGTTGCATACGGATGCAATAATTTTGCGCGATGCGCGCCGGTCCTGCAGATATCCTTTCCCGGTGCAATATTTAGCGGCGCGAGAACAGAGACGCCAACATTCATTAATATCGTACATTAAACGCGAGCCAACCGCGGCAGTCTGGTAATTTAAATTCTTATCTGCCCTTACGTAGCACATTCCCGCGTACGCGATGCATTAAAACGCAGCGGCCCGAACGTATCCTTTTGTATTTATTACGCGGTCGAGACCGCCGCCCCGTGCAGTTCACACTACGGCAATTAATTCCAAAGAGCAGAATTCTAAGTTGGAATTTCATTCTTCGGAAGAATGAAATAAAAATATATTTAAAAACTATCGGAAATGTATATATGCCGGTATGATAATTTTGCGCAAATTGAATTCCTGAAGAATTATTGATCGACCGTTACAATTAAGTTTGCGTACAGCGATAAAAATAGCGCGCAAAAATTAATTAAATTATAAATATTAAACTTAAGTGCATTAATCATTTAAATATCGAGATGCAAGTAAATAGAAATTAACTAACTAGTGAGCCTGTTTAATAAAATTTTTTTTTTAATTATAAGTGTATCAAGGTAATATAATATTGTAGAGATATTTGAAAAGAACAAAAGGAAGTTTTTAACTTTTACGGTTTACAAATCGTATCGGGTTGCCCTGACCGTGTTCCATTTGAGAGTTAATTTCACGTTTTTATTTTTTGTTTTTTATTTTACCTTTCCCATGTGCTCCACTTACTCCGCTAACATTATCGAATGCATCTCGCTATCTATGCACGATAACGTATCACGGCGGGCGCTAACCGTGCACCGCCAGCCGCTAAGTTCATTGTCGGGTAATCTTGTAATGACAAATATTTGCGCGCGCGAGATACGCCGGGATCCCTTTGCTCATCCTTTGCGCAATCTCGGACAAATGAAATGAATAATTCATCATTTCGAAACGCGCTAAGCCGGTGAAGCGCAATATACATATACGTGTACTGTATTATGCGTCGCTGCACGCGCCGCGCGAGGAGAAAAGATCGAGAAATTAGAAAGAGCAGTACGGAGCCATTTGTTTCGCGGAACGCTTGAAATTGGAGCTGCCGTCTTGAACTTCCGACGGCGTCTTCGTCACTTCTGTTCTCCGCCCGTGCGTTCTCCATTTCCTCGGTGTATCTGACTGCACAGCGGCGCGCAGCCCGCCTGGACCATCCATCAAATATAATTGTCTCGCGAATTCCTCCTCGCCGGCGCCGCTCTCTGATGACTCTCGAGCACCTCCGAGGCGTTGTCTCCTAAGTAACTGCCGTCAGATTGAACAAGTGGCCGGGATACTTGAAAAGGACCGCGTGACGTAAGACGTTTGCAATGCAAATGCTCGAAGAAGCGGGAAAGCCACTACGAGGAAGGTGAAGATTATTCGCGAAACGTGGGACGTTCTTTTTTATTTCTTGAGCGTCGAAGCGTACGCTTCGCGTTGAAAATCGACGGAATCAGAGCTTTCGGCGATGTAACGCACGAGATAAACGAATATTCTAAGTATGCGTGAAAAAAGACGTTGAATTACAGCAACTCAGAACTTGCTTTAGATTTTTCTTTTAAAACTTTCTTTTTTTTTTATTAATTTTAGAATCATTAAAAAAGAATTTCTTTTTTCTTTAATGTTTGGCATATTGATTAAATCAAAAACGTTTTAAGATTGATAACCGATTGGACACAAGCAGAGAAGCAGAGCGGCCAGGATAGTGTGCCGTTTGAGGATTAATCATAAAGATTCCGAGAGCGCGATCGGCGAAAAGTAACGATTTCCCAGCAACCGCGAGCTATTTAAGGAAACGTTGGGACTTTCTTTCAGAACTTTTTCCCTCCGATTATTATTTTCATACAACCGCGGACGCCTATTGTTCTCGCTATTAATTACTTCCCCAGTGCACGCCCGCCTTAATTAACGTTCGAAGCACGCGGTGACGAAGACGGCGGAAAATCGGAACGCCCGGGCGAACTCGTCAAGGCGAGACCCGTCGACGGCAACGAGTTTCCGGAAAAACGTCTCGTTTGCAATTAAGTTAAAGGTCGTCGGCCCCTTCTGGGAACGGAGGGTCGTCGTTGCAAGCGTTACGACGACTTCGTGCTGCGAGATATACGCCCCGAGATCGAGGCTGAGTCGTCCCGGACGTCGTCCTGAAGGACGGGCCGACTAATTCGCAAGAGATGGTCGATCGCCGTGCGCCGGACGTGCCGATTTTTTTGCTCGAGGGCGGAAGCTGCGAGGGGAGAATTTTCCGAAATTAGCAATTAGGAGGGGCTCGTTTGCAGTGACGTCCGTCGCGCCGGTAAAAAGCGCTTCGCCTCGAGCGTACGAGCGAGCGAACGAACGGACGGGGTGAACGGACTTCGCCGTAACTTCCGCGGCACGTTGCTACCATCGCTAGCAGCGTGCTAACGTGGTACACGAGATTATGGTTTCTCGGGTTTTGCCGGGCGCAAACGGAATTTCCGGGGCGAGTCATTTGCAGTGGCGCTCGTCAAGAGTTTCGCCGTGAAAAAAGGAGCCGCTCGAAGCGGAGCCTTCGCCGGAGAGTTTCCTCGGCGGCGCTTCTTCTGCCACGCGGCAAGAACGTCCCACTTGACACTTGGCGATTATATTAATCATTTTCTGAGCGATGCGCCCGAACGTACTCGAGGGGGCGAGATCGAAACTCGTGCGGTGGAAAAAGGGTTTATGGATGGCCATCGCGGGGCGGGACGTCGGTGTTGTCGGAGGAGAGTCTTAACGATTAATAAATCAACGAGCTGCGCTCGAGACGTTGAATTATGCCCGGCCGCGTTTGCTGCGGACGTAGCAGCCGTTTCTTAACTCGCAAGTGGAACACTGGGTTACGACAGACCCGGGACAATTTTTATAAACGCGAGAATTTTTTAAAAGTTTCTATTATTTTCTTCAAATATCCTCGACATATTCTTGTCTCATACGCTTGGCGTATCAATAAAAAAAAAAAAAAAAAGAAAGAAAGAAAACTCGTTGAATGCCGTAATTTCGAAAGTTAAAAATACTAACCCTCTCAAATTTCACGTTTGAACAAGCTTCGGCAGAACCGAAGATATATTAACATCACTTAACGCAATCCGACCTGCCCCCTGTGTTTTCCGACTATCTTCGCGCGTCGAAATCACGTTGTAATCCGGTATCCATCGTGTCACCGCTAATTCGGCCATTTGCATATTTGCAGTATCGCGGCAATAGCTACCGTATCGTACTTTTCGATAATACTCGGCGCAGGGTACTCTGCGTAATTTTCGCTCCCCTCCTCTCCCTTCTCTTCGCGTTTCCCCGATGCCGAACGTCGAGCACGCCGATCGCATGGCTGACAATTTGTTAATACTATGGCCGTTCCCGCGCGCTACGCATTCCGGACTATAATTATCGATCAGCGTTTATAATCCCGGGCGTCCGCGTTTACGTTTCGCGGGCGCTGTTTCAGAGGCAATTACGGGGTTTATTCCGAAGCCGCGAAATACGTTTCGCCGGCGAACGACGGCGCGTAACGTTTTAAATAGGTGCGTTAAGAGCATTATGCGCCGAGATCGTAGATCCGGTCGATATGTCATCAACCACTAAAGCCGGGCGTCGAAGGGCCGAAGGGACAAAGCGATGACGTAACACGGGATCTTCCCAATCTAAAGTTGAAGCACAGCTCGCTCTGCCATCGCAGACAGTTCGCTATCGATTGCCCCGCGTTCCACTTTACGACATCGCCGAGAGCCTTCAACGCGACTCTAACGATCACGTGCCGCGATTCGCGCATTTGTGCAACAAACAGAGAGATGCTTTCCCGATGTTCGCGGTTCTTTTATTTTGTTCCTTTCTCCTTTTTTTTTTTTTTTTTTTTTTTTTGGTTGTTATAACTCTATCCTTTTTTTCTCATTTCTCGCGCTTTATTCCTCTTTATTTCTATTTCCTTCTTTGACTGATCAATTTTGAAACGCGACATCCGGCGGCTGTCTGTTACCTGTAATCGCTAAAAGGGAGGCGGCGGATACGAGAAAGGGCGGGCCGCAAAACACGGCGGATTCATTGGGAAATGCGGTTTCCGACAATTTCGCTAATTTCGCTGAATTACGTGAAGAGCGGCCACCGCTGACCGGCCGATAACGATATCGATGTCGATGGAACCGTGATAACGGCTCGCGTTCCCCGGTATCTGGAATCGTTGGCCGGAAACCGAAAGAGAGCTCGGCGCTGAGGGCAGCCCACAAAGCTTCTTTCTTTTTTTTTTTTCTTCTTCGGAAAGGGAGGAGGTGAGCATTACGAATGCGCATTATCGCGTAGACCAAAGGGTGAAGCGGCCGTCATTACGATACGCGTCGCGGCGGGCTTTCACGCTTCGCGTCCGGTGTGTGTGGCGCACGTGTCTGGTGATGTCTGATTGTACATTGCCTTGATTGCGCTATCCCGCATAACTAGATGTGCGATAATGAAAATAAACCCGGACGGACGCGCATTTTGTATTTGCTTCGGTGTTACCAAAATTATATTTTACATTCGCCGCAATTTAAAACGTGCTCTAAAAATAATTAGAAAACAAGGACGATTTTATTCGAACGGGAAATACTTCGCTGTTATTTCTTTATAATTTTGAGATAGTTGCAGTCACTTGTGCGTAATAAGTTTTTATACGGCTGCTACTTTCTTTCAAATTGCAAATATTCTGATTTATGCCTCGTTGACGTTTTTTTGCGTTTCAATTTTTAAGTATTCTTTTAAAATATTCTTTCTCAGCCGTGCGGTGATAAGTGCCGGAGTTCGATGCGCAGTGGAAAAGAAACTCGATGAATCCAATGTGATTTCGGCACGAAGGGTTTCGGTTTATTTTCAATAGCGCCGAGGAAAAAAAAAATATATATATATATCTCGCTGCTTATCGGTTATTCCGGTTCACGTGCGCCATCGCCGATAACGACGAGCTGCGTCGCTCGCGCACCGTCTGACACAATCGGCCCTTTACTACTTCCAGATTTTCGTTCTGCAACGAGTCGCGACGCCAGACGCGCTTTCTTCTCGCCCGGTGTTTCCGAAACGAAAGTTCGACCGCTCATCTACTCGTCATTGCGTTTCCAAACTGTTTTGCAGTTCTGTTCACTGTCCCGATTATCGATTTTTTTTTTATTGCGTGTGAGAAAATAAGAAAAAATTAATCAGAATAGAACGACCGAAGACCTAATTTTCAAACTGTCGTGCAGTGATTTTTATTTTTTTATTTATTTTTTTTTTTTACATTTAGATTTAACCTACAAATGGAACACTGGGTTAAAGTGACTTAAAGTAATTTTTTAATGTACAAATTTAAATATAGACTTTTGACAAATATTTTTAGTTTATTTTTTCTTTAATGTTGACGTATAGTTTTGAAAAACTGCTTTAAAATTGATATGTTATATCCCAAAATCGAACATAAAAAAATAGAGTGGCCAGGGTAGCATTTCAGGGTTAAAAATGGATCGCTATAACATATTTTTAAAGTCATCTGTATACTTTTACAAGTTATTTATATGCGAATCGTGCGACTTGCAGGTTGCACCGTCTGTCGGTTCTCGGATTCACAGGAGTACCTGCATATGAAAATACATTTCGCAATACATAACGGAGCCTCGTCATGCAGAATTACGCTAATGAGAAACTTTCCTAGCGCGTATATTCGCACTAAGAATGCGGAATATTAATATTATCCCATATAAACACATTTCTCGGAAATATATCTGCGCAACGAATAAACGTGTCGTTGATAGCCTCTCTCTAAAACGCAGCGTGACCCAACGCAGTTTCCCGTCTTTTAATATAACGAAAGGTCGGATTTTCAATTTCTAATGGAGTCTTCTAGTCAAAGACGATTCGCGATCGCGCTTCCAATTTCATTTTCGGTTCACCCGACTCCCGGGACGCCGAGCGAGAGCGTGACGCGGGGAAGGTGAGGCGCGCAATACCGCGTTAGTTCGACCGGGCCGACTTTGGCACCGGCCATATCTCTCTTACACTCGAGCGCGAGCGAATCCGTACAAATTTATACGAACAGTTAGTTCCGGGGTGGTTTCAGCGGCGCGACCTGCTCCACCTTTCCTCCCTGCTGGAGAGCACCTTCTCCTCTCGTCATTCCCCCTCTTGCCCCCCGTTCGCTTTCCGCAGCCAACTCGGCATAACTCACCGTCTCGCTCGGCGTCTCTCCCGTCGCTCGGTTAGGTCTCTCGCGCCACTCGCTCGATACGCGATCACGTCGCGAGCCGAGAGGCTGCCTGCCGGGGTCGTAGGTTAAGCCCGGATAAATACACGGCCTCATAACTTCCACGAGCTCCGCCGCGACGCCGTGCCATGCCACTTGCGGAGCAGCCTTCCACTTTGCACTATCATCCCGCCTTACGCGCCCGTCTCTATCCGCACCCGCACTTCTCCTTTTGTACACGTCGCTATTCGTCTCTTTCGCGCCTGCGACAACCACCCATCTCCCTCCCCCTTCTCCGTCACCCCCGGACCTTAGCACGTACGCGATCCTCTCTATCTCCCGGCATCGTTTACTCGAGAAGATCCTCCGGTCCGTCTTTTGCCACTGCTTTTACTATCTCTACGTTCCTCCCCCTGCACCCCGTCCCCGCCGCGCCCCCTTCACGGTATCTAGCCTCCGAGGCATTGCCCCGGTGACTTTTCTTTCGAGGCGCGTTCTTGGCACAGTCTTGGTGCCGCTTGCTCGAGCGGAAAAGTGCCGCTTGGAGCGTACAACGTGCGCTGCAAGACAGATTAAGGATGGTTAAGAGGTGAGAAGCTCCCGGGGCAAGCGTCTCTCACGAACGCCCCGCGTCCCTGAATTATGCAGAATTTTCTTAGGATTCCGCTGAGATATTCATGAAACGCCACGCTGAAAATGCCCGCGACGGCCGTGAATCAGCAACAGTTTCTTTCGGCGTCTCCGTTGCAATGTGAAAAGTTGCACTTTTCCACGGTGTTGGAGGTCAATTAATTTATTTGTTGATTTATCGATTTCTTTTTTTTTTCTTTTTTAATTAATTCCGGCAACGCTTCGGTCTTTTTATTCTCGACATTCATATAAATCTGCGACTGTTTTGTCCACGTAAAAATAGTCATTCCGTTATAAGACTCCTTTGCTTTTTACGACTGTAGGAATAATTTTCTCCGAATAAAAAAAATACTTTATTTATCTATTTATCGATAATTTTATCTCGATAATAATAATTTTAACAATTATTAATGCTTCGACATTTCTACTAATCTACCTCGTCTACATACTAGTAAATCACTGTCCAACGAGATTATTTTGCTCTCGACACAAATATCTTCCCTTGACCAATCGCATTAAATTTAATTCTAAAATTGTTCATACTGATTGTTTATAATGATAAAATTGTTTATCGTGCTCTTATAATTAAAGTTATTTTGTCTTACAATGTATAATATATCGAGCGTTGTTGTAACTCGGTGCAGAACGAGTAACAACTCTAACAAACAACAGAACAAAATCCCGCAGCGTCGAACGACTGCACCAGCGCGTGGCGCGCAGAAATGAGAATATTAAATTATGTAAGTTGCAGGAAATTAGATCTTAACTTCCGTTAGTCCGGGGCATTCTAAAATAACGCGCCAAGACGATTTCCTTCCGCCTTCTCTCTCGCTTTCGCGCGCGCCCTAAGTGTACTTTAGGTAATAGTAACGAATGCCTGCGCGGCGGTTATGAAAAATGAAAATTCTCATCGTAGTCTTGTCGAGGTATCTCGATATGCACTTACTCCCGCGACGACCCTCTTCTCGCACGCGCGATGCCGGGAGGAGTTCCAAAAATGCAATAAAAATTTCTCTTGTTATTCGCAGCATTATTCCCGTTTTTAATCCCGGTTCTTTTTAATAATGAATTTTCTGATCGTAAAGTCAATATTCTCTCTAAGAATTTCGGCCACATTTTTCGCAGAATTTTATAACAGTTGAAATAAAAAAAGAAAAATATTCTTTGTTGAACATTCGTATTTTAAATATTGAATGAGAGCTCAAAAATATTAATTTTATCTGAAATTAATAGTACTGAATTTTTCATTAAGTAATTTAAAAAAATAAAAAATAAAAAAGATAGAAATTAAAAGCGAATATGGCTCTTTTAGTCGTCCCACATGTTACTCTCGTTAATATTTTCCGTTTGGAGGCATTTAAAGTACCTTCTTGTCGCTCATCGTGATCGAAACTTTTAAAATGATATCGCAGTTAATGTGTCGCCAAGAGACATTTAAGCAATACTTTACGCACGTAGTAAAAAGTTTAGTTTTAAATTTAACAAATTTTACAGTTTTAATTTATAAATTCAGTTCTTTGTGCCAATTTTATATAACACAAGTACGTTAAAAAGTACCACAATTTAGCTGCTTATTAATAAGTTAATAATAAATAATATTTATACATTACATGAATTATTGAATTTTACATACATTTTATAATAAATTAATAAAAGCAAAAATATTACATTCTTCAAATAATAAATATTAATGTAGCATAACGAACTCTGAATAATATGTATATGAAATCAATACACAACTGTGTCAGATATTTAACGCAAAATTCTTCGCACGTAACAATTTTAACATTAGTGCAAAATTTTTTTTTTTTTTTACCGTGTACCTAACGCAAGCAACCCCAACCGATCCCCCTTGTGCAGCATTCTGCGTTCGCTTGCAAACGGTACCGTGCATAGGTATTTATCCCCGTGCAGACACGCGCGTCCGATGCCGAGGTTCGCTGTCCCGGAGGTGGCACTTCGGTATGCGGGGGACGATCTAATTTAACAGCCGCCAGAAATTCCAGCTAGGTTAGAAATTGCCCCTTAGCCCTCGAGGATGCGGACCCTCCCTCCCCCCCTCCCTTCACCCTCGAAGGTTCCTCGCGGGCTTTCTCGGCAGATAGATATTCATCTTTGATGCAATCCCGAACGCTTATGGGTCCGTCGGAAGTTTCGGGCGGGACTTGCGGCACAGCTGCAACTGCGACCGCGGCTCTCGTCCGCGTAACGAACCGAAGTTCCTTCCTTCGTCCCGAACGACTCCTTTCCCTCGTACTTTCCCGGAAACTAGCGGGGGTACTTACAACCTGGCCGGCCGGCGGCCGCGGGGCGGAAACGAAGGGGACGGTGGCCGAAGTTGGTCCTGAGGTTACGATCGCGCGAACTTTCTAAAATTCCGACTACCGCGGACCTTCCCTCGTGCCGCAGGTTCTCGCGCGATCACCGCCGTGTACGTCCGCGAGGCGCGGGGGGAGAGGGGGGGTGGCACGAGATTCGTGCTCGCGGACCTTAAAAGAGCTGGGTCACGCTTCTATATTAACCTTTGAAGAGAGCGGCGGAAGAAGCTCTCGCTTCCTGTTGTGTTTTCGCGAGAGTAGACGCTCGGTTTCATCTCGACGCATCGGCGTCTTGTTACAGTCTCGTTTCATTTTTCGTCCCCCCCCCTTCTCCTACCCCCGCTTGCTTCTTTTTCCTCGCCGTCTGCATATTCAATTTGCAAAACTTCTTCCTGAAAGGCGGGGCTCCGAACGAGCTGCACGCCGACGAATAAAAAAAAAAACGGGAGAGAATATGCGGAGCCTGATTTCGTCTTGGACCGATTTTAGGGGATTTCTTCCGATTAATGTACGGATTTGATTATGCGTACGTTATGCATTCGCTCTTTCGACTACGATTTTTTGAAGATTTACTCTTGAACATAAATCTTTTTGTGATAAATATACTAGTGATGCTATATGTGTCATTTTTTTTTTTTTTTTAAATAAAAACCTACACTAGATAGACGATATAATACGCTAATATAATATAATAAAATATTCCGTAAAATCAGACGCGCGAAATATCGAGGAAATAATAAATCTACATCGTAATCGGCATCGAGCAAGAGCGCGAAAATTCTTAATTAAATGCATTAGCTCCGATTCAAATGCAAAGACCCGCTCGGATCGCGGAAGGAACGCGACGAGTGGACGTACACATAAACGATCCTTTATGCGAGCAAAACCGAGGGGCTCATGCGAGATGCATTAATGCAACTGTCCATGCTTTTGTGCCTGGTGTTTGCGTCGTTATAAATTGTTTGCGATGCGAGGCTCCGGTGGATTCCAGAGACGGATGCTTAAAACGTGAGCACGCCGCGCGTCACTCTTATCGTTCGCGGAGAAAAATACGCGAAACGAAGAGACGAATAAGAAACTCAAAAACGTATTTCGCGCCCATAAAGCGCGCCTTATAATAAAAATGTTTTTCTCGTATATCCACGACTTTCCTGAATCTTGGGTGGCGCTGGTGATATTTGGATTTCATCTCCGCGATATCGCGATTCCGTACGTTTCGTTTTCCCCGATTTCACCTGCTTCTACGTCCCTCGTCATCTATTTTTTATCCGGCATCCGTGCTTTCGACTCCTGAGCAAAGGGGTTAGCTATCTCGGAAAAACGTACATGTGTATCTAGCAATGACGATAGTAGTCTCAACCTGCCGTAATAGGAAAAGGAAAAGGTCTGGAAAATCGAAAAAAAGAAACGGAAAGATATAGAATACGCTCGCGGTATCTTTTTCCGAAATAGAAGAAAGTAGAATACTGGCAGAACGATCGATACGGTTTCGCTGAATATTAATTTCGCCGAGGCGTAAGCTGAGTTAATGCGTGAATATTTTTTGAAAAAAAATAAACCAACCTCGTATTATTTGTAGAAAAATCAATAATTGCAAATCGTATTCATAAAGTCATACTATGTCGAATAAAATAAAATTATACTTAATATATAAAAATATTTCGGCACGGTCGATATAAATTATTTCGACAGCAAATTATTTACATCGAGGTAGTTATTAGTTTTTGCATCGAGTAAGGAAAAGGAAAGACTAACTTCTTGCAGAATTGAAGTAAACCGGTAAAACGATCGATGTGGTTTCGTTGAATATTAATTTCGTCGGGGCGCAAACTGTGTTTATGCATCAATATTTTTGAAAAAATAAACCACCTTGTATTGTTGTACGCAATCAATATTTGCAAATCGTATTCATAAAATCGTGCTATGTGCAATAAAATAAAATTATACATATATGTATAAAATATATGTACGTGCCGTACGCAGAAATAGCTCCGTTAGCCGACGTAAAATTATTCCGACAGCGAATTATTTACGTCATTAATTTCTAATATCGAGTAAAGGGAGAGAGAAAGAGAAGCGAAGAGAATATGTGCAATGCGTGCCGCGACTTCGCATCACTATAATGTACACGGAATATTCATAACCAAGTTAAATGAAACTTACCCCGAACTACCTAACATAGTATCACTTACATTTGCTAGACACATTTTAGTTTCTCAGCTGTGCACTTTGTGCACTTCGTTCTCGCGAAGGCTCCTCCATCTTAACCCTCAAATAGCGTACTATCCCGGCCGCCCTACTTCTTTCTGCTTATATCTCTTTTAAACCACTTTTTAAATTGATACACCAGACGATAAAAAAAAAAAAAAAAATGTTAGAATTTTTTTTTAAATATTAATAATAATAATAAAATAAAATAAAATAAAAAGTACCTTTAAAATATTCTAATGTTTAAAAATCGTTTCGAGTTATCGTTGCCTTGGATTCTACTTGAGGGTTAATTTTTGCCTGTACAAGTATATCGTAAAAATTTATCGCTAAACCGCCAAAGATCGACCGACTCGAATTTATATTCCACAATGAGACTTTTCCACGCCGACCGTTTACAGTCCGAGCTGTTGCCCGCAGTTCTCCTTCGTCCCTTCGCAATTTCACTACTTTATTGCCGACGCAGGACGTTCGCGGCGAGCCGCCCGCAGTAACTATGTACGCGATCGTTGCCGAGGTAATCTGGCAGCCGGTCCGAAAGGATCGAAGGGCGCGCGGCAATAAGGGCCGTACATTTTTTATGTCACACGCGGCGTAACTAATACCGTCGGTTTTACAACCAGCCCGCCGGCGGAAACACGCCGGATATTGTCGTTCGGGTGCGCAAACATCGCGTACGCACCCCGGGCTGATGCCGTAAAGAGCCCGCTAATGTTTGCCGAGAAATATTTCATGGCCCAATGGTGTGTCGTTCGATTCCTGCGCACCTACGTCGTCCTCGTGAAAAGACGACGGGAAATTGAGAAGCGAGAGGAAGCAACGTTGCTTGAAATTCAGTAATTTACCATGAGAATTAAAGAAAATTGAGCATCGTTAAAAAATACTAAAAAAAACTACCAGAATAGTTTTGTTGTAATAAATAATTAAAAAGAAAAAATGTAGAAGACCTACTTTTTATAATTCTAAATAAATAGAAATATCTGTAATACGCGAATTATTTAAATTACTATAAATAAAGCAAATAGTACGACAGTAAATAGTTAAGTGATCGAGATTAAAATAGAATAATAATAAATGAGAAATTAAATAATTAAGTGACAAAATTTAAAATTACTTTCAAATTAAGATATTGACTGACTTTCTTCCGCGGTGCTTAATATTAATTCTCTGAATCCGTAGCGGCATTTAAAAGTGGAGCTCGTGAACGCCGGAGGAAAGATTATTTATTAGACGGCGGAGGCTGAGAAAGGTCAGGGAATTTACGAAATCCTGTCCACGCAGCAATTCTAAATGGCGATGAAAGATCTTATCCGAAAATGGTTTCTCGGGGATGAACGGCGCCCGATGCGCACCCTCGAATGGCCATAACTCGACGAAAAATCTGTTGCAGCCCAGGGGAATCTCATAAAGGAAAAAACAGACCTCCGGTGGATTCGCAAAATTTACCTGACTTACGTTTCATTAACCCTCAAACGGTACGCTATCCTGGCCGCCCTATTTCTTTTTCCTTGTACCTCAGGAAACTTACGTATCAATTTGAAAGCAATCTTTTTGAATTAATACGTCAAACATTAAGGAAAAAAAATATAGTAAAAATATTACTTCGAAGATATATATAAAAAAATTAATAATTCTCAAAAAGTTAGAACAATAAAAAAATGTCCTGGGCTGCTGCGACCCAATGTTTTATTTAAAAGAATAATATCAATTGTCCACGAAGAATCTTCGTCTCTCCGGTGCGTTTCTTTTACTCGTTACATTTTCTCTCATTACGCTCGCGAAAAATATTCGTGTTGAAAAAGCTCAGGCGATTACGTTTGCGAGGGCCGCGATTTGTCGTCCGTCTGATTTGCAGTGGATTCGTGCCAACCGTTCGGCCGAATCTGTTATCAAGAAATTCGACTCGCGCGCCTTCTCTTCATTCGGCTCTTCCTTCCTATCTCTGTTCCTCTCTCTCTCTCTCTCTCTCTCTTTCTCTCTCTTTTTTCACTCAAGGACCTCTTAAAAACGACCGGTCGCTCGTTTGCCTTGCTCGTTCCTCTAGCTACTAAAAGCACTCTTCATCGCGAACGCCAATATTTCACTCGAATTTTCAAAATCAACTTGATCTATTAAGTCGACCGGTACTCTAAAATACTCGTCCATTTTTACTTTATTAAATATACCGTGTAGATATAAAAACCGCGCCGATAAAAACTTTATATCGTTAACAGGGCAATGTAATTTCTTCAAGTAATCCAATGAAATAATTCTTGCTCTAACAAATAGAGATATATTTTTAAAGAATAAGTGCGAATGAATTACTGAAACGTGATTCAACTTGGAAACATTATCGGTGAGATCTTCTTTTCACATTCCATTTATCTTTAGTCAACATTATCATAATTGCATACTTCAATTAATCCCGTTAATTGGATAATTATAATTACGCGCGGTACGTTCTTGTCTCACGAATATTTCATGAGTGAGCTCAACCGCGGCGAAAATATATAGATCCGTATGTCTAAATTCGGGGGCGAGCGAATTATCGAGCGTAAGGGGGAGGAATACATTTGTAAAGTCGCGATTGTGCATTTGAAAATCTCGCGGCGCGGCACGACAGGAATTTCCTATTAGTTACTCTCGTGAGCCGTGGAGAAGCCCGTCGGATGTCAGAAATGATTCTCGTCCGGAATCGGCTCGCAATTTCGCGAGTACACGACACAAAGTTTGCCGTCGTCGGGCTCGCTGACGCATTCAACTCGATATCAGCGGCGCGACCATTTTCCCCCTTTCCCCTCGTTCTATTAATTCCGCGGAAGCTGCGTCTGACAAAGGAGCGACGTGTCTGCCGGAAATTTATCACCGCGAAAACGCACCCGAGTTCGCCGCATTCCGCATATCCTTCTCTCCCCCCTTTCGGTGGCTACACGTGTCTTACGCCTGTTAGATTATTATCTGATCCGAAATGATTAATTGAGATTATCGGATTGTTCTTTGCCGCCGCGGGTTATCGCGCCGCTGAGTGTAAAGGGGAAAATCGCGGGGCCGATTGTTTACGCGCTCTAATACGTGCTGCTATTATCCCGGTAATTTTCTTTATGATCTCCCCTCCCCCTCCTTTTTCTTTCTTCCTCCCTTACTTTCGTTTTCTCTTTCTCTCGCTCTTTCTATCTCTCTTCTCTTCATCCTGTTAAGCGAGACACCAGACTCTAAGACCATTAATCAGTATCGAGACTTGTCCGCTTTCCCGCCTTCGGGGATCGCGAGATAATAATCGGCGATTCATTCCCGCGCGTGAAAGAAATCTGCTCAATTTGTACCGTGTCATGAAATTTATCCTGCACCTCCATTCGACGGCTTCTGGACCGTGCTCGCGCCGTGATAATTTATTCGTACGATGCATTTACATGTTGCATCCCCAACGAAAATCGATCCGGCCGGCCGCGAATCTCGGTCGCGCGTATTTTTTGACGTTTAATCGCTTCCATGGACCGCGCAATATCGTGATGCGGATTCGCGTTTCGCGGATTAACGCGCGGCAGAAAACTCCGAGATAATGCTTGCGAATTTTATGCGTGACGCTCGACGCCCAAATCCACTCTGATAGGAATAAATAGGTCAGTGGGTTTTTTTTTTCCCTCGCTATCAGCCGCGAGACGAAAACGTCATCGGGAATTTCGGAGTATCGCGGGATATTTTACCTGCGGCGCATCTCGTTGGACTAGTCAAACTTACTTTAAAAAAAAAGAAAAAAAAAAGAAAAGAAAAAGTATATCATGTCGATTCGTCGCTGAAGATTGTTCGCCGAAGTAATTTCATTAGGCGCGTCAATCAAAGTATCGAACCATTTATCTCGCGTCTGATTTTTCCGGCCATTACGCTCTCGGGGCCGATTAGATCCCGCGATATTTTCACCTCTACATCCCGGGAACGGACGGTAATACGTTAAGCAGCGCTTCTCCCGGCTAATACGAAAAAAGACAGGGAATCAAGAGGAGTCGGGAGGAACGGGCGGAAGCCGAAGCCGGACGGGAGAGAAATAAGGAAACGGATACGGGAGGGAATATGTACAAGAAAGAGAATATCGAGAGGGTTCTTTGATGAGAAAGGATAAGGGAAAGAGCGAAATGCGAAGAAAAATCGAATGGGGGAAACGGAGGGAAGGCGCGGCGCGAAGAACGGACGATTCCGGGGTTCCTTCAAGTAGTAACGGTCGACGCTCGGGCAGCCAAGCGTGATATTCCATTCCGCCGAATCTGCGCGGACTACATAATTCCGAGTCCCGATTTCGAGAAGCGCCGCCGATCGACGTGCCATCGGTTTGACCTAGTTTGCGAACTCCGCCAGTGACAGGTATCTCTTTTATCTCGACGAGCTCGTTAGTTAGCGAAGAGGGAGAAAGAGAGAGAGAGAGAGAGGCGAACGAAGATGAGGTATAAAAATAAAATGTGATGGACAAGAAGCGAAACGTATCGATTTATGGAGAGAGAGTATATAGAGATAATTACAGTGCCAGTCATGAGTTTATAGATAAATACAGAAAAAGAGAATGGCTAGTAATTTTATTTTAGGTACAAATTTTGTTCTACTTTTTTTCTCGTTTCTTACTTTATTATTCAAATAATATAAATAATTCTGTGTGTGCAGTTACTCGCCGTCCGTCAGAATCTACTTTAACGAGGTTAAAGAAGGTTCCATTAAAAAGTAAATACGCTTCATCTTTTATTGCTTGGCAGTAAAAAAACTATAAATAATGTGGCACATTTTAATATCCCAGCTTATGATTCAACTATGCGATTAGAAATATTTTGAAATTATACTTGAGGCCGGAAGTGACTATATTTTTCTCTCAATATCGAGCGATTCGGCCGAACGAAAGTCGCGTGACGTAAACTACAGAAGTTCGATAGGGATAGCCGTGGATTAATATTGGCGCGCATCTTGTTTTCATCCGTCCCGAAAGCTCGCAATAAATCAAATAACGGCCAGCAATCACGAATTCCTTCGGCGCCGTCGAAATCCTGTTGATATAAACACCGGGGGAGCGATAACGTTGGGCCGAGGCGTTATCGCGGCGGCGGGAAAGAAATACGATTTACGCGTGGATATTTTAAAACGCAGTTCCCGAGAATATTTGCACATTTGGGGATTATCATTGCGTTTCGATCCCGGCGCGCTTCGAGATTTCCGCGACTCTATAAAAGGGCCATAAAGCACGGCGGAATATACAAATAAAATATGAAGAATATGGCATGAAATAAAATAAAAAGTGCACGCGGGCAAATATGGGAAAATATGAAAATACGAGGAGCGAAATGCGAAATGTAAAATATTGCTGTAACTATGGAAGATGAGAAAAAAAAAAAAGGTCGATATGAATGTTTAACAAGAGTTTATGAGGAAAGCACTTATTAGAAGATAGACGATACTCGAAAGGTACACGTTTGTAGAATACACCGAAAGAAAAAAAAAACAGGTACTTTTGAAGTCAAGTTTCTAATAATAAATGTGTTTCACCTAATTAAGTATATTTATTATTAAAAATATTAGAAAATTGAAACCAAAAGCAGCTATATTTTGTTCTCAGTGTATTAGATACGGTAAAACATGGAAGAAAGATGTAAAATTTTGTAAGATTGATGTCCGCGATTTTCTAGAACGTTGCTCAACCATTTTATGCAGGTGACTAGTCGACTCCAATATTCTCCACAGATATTACGAACGCTATCATACTTTCGCATCTCAAAGAGTACCAACGTGTTGGTTAATATCCAAAAATATAGCTGCATCTCTCACGCATTTACGAATTTTGCAGGAATAGATAAAAAAAAGAAAAAAAATTTAGACGCGAAAGAGATTATGGCAAAAATCATGCAAAAAGAATTGAACGACACCGGCCAACATTTATTATTTTTAAAAGTAATAAGTACTATATAAAAAAAATAATTGTAATTTTATCGATTAACATTTTATAATAATAGTTTATAATTTTATACATTTAATTTTACTACGCGATTAATATTTTTTTTTTTTTAATTTTATTTTATATGTATAATACGTTTAACTTTAAGAAGTAACAGTTTATCTAAAAGTCTATCGCCATAATAAATTCGTGACGACTTATTTGCGGCGTAATTAAAACCGCTAACTTATTCAGTTCATGTGTCACTTTTTTAAAGTACGCTCGCGCCGCTAAAAATTTACGACCGTATGTTTCCATCAAAAAATCACGGCGGAGACGCGGACGGGGCGGCGAGTTTTCCATTTACTCTCACCCTACGTTAATTCCTCTGTCTGGCCGCTTGTTGTCACCCCTTCGGGACGAAAATATTTTCCAGGCATTATTTACAATATGTCATATTTACGTCGTCTGCAGTTTCGGCCGGGCCTCGAGCTTTTTTTTTTCCCCTCTCCCTCCCTCTAAAAAAAACGCCCGTATATACCACAGCACCCTCGCGTTTTTCACAACGATTAAACGCACGCGGCTCGAAAACGAACGGGTTTTTTTCCGATGAAAACACCTTCGCTCATGTTTCGACACCGTCATCGCGTCGCGCACGATTCGACGATAGCCTCAGATTCGCGCCTCAGACGGCGCGCTGTAATTACGCGCTATCGATTCGGCTTCGGCCGGTGATCGGACGCTGATCTAATCGCTGATTAACGGTGATCGTTTCCTACAATTACCTCGCTCGCGGAATTAACTAGCGCACATATCTTCGCAGGCAGCCAATGCCGCGATACGCAGGTTCGTCGTCGTTGCGGTTCTCGGTGTACTAACACGCTACTCTGAAGCGGAGCCTTGAAATTTTGAACAGAATACGAGCAGCCCCCGTTAGAGGGGGAGGGAGGGGGAGCGAAATTGATCGTCACCGACCGCAACGTGACCGCCATCACCGCGATCATCGCCATCATCTCTGAATTCCAGTACGTTAATGGGTATTGCAATTGGCGCGGAAGATTCGATCCTCAATTTCGCCTGGATCCTCGACTCCGGGCCGAGGTTTGTTTCACGACGATAATAGCGCCGAATACGCGATCCGGACCGGTATCCGCAGCCTCTCGTCTCGTCTCTTCGTTGTCGTTAATGACGAGCACTCGCGGCGTGCAATATCAAACGTTAAATACGCGGAGAAGCGCGACTGCGGTAAAGAGAACGTAGCGAACAGATTGGCGAATCGAATATCGTTGCGTGCGACGGATCAATGTCAATATCGCAGTAAAGAATATTACAATAAGTATACGAAAAAAAAAAAGTTTGGTGTTGAATCTGACACAGTTGCATATTGGTTTAACATGTCATAGTTGCGTTACTTAGACCTTCTTACGTTAAAGTAATATTAAGTAAAGTCCAGAATTAAAATAATATAATCTACGTATGCACGTGAATTTTTGAAGACTTGTTTTATGTCTTAAAATAAATTGTATTATTTTTACTTAATTTTATTTTTTAATATAACGGTATTAAATTGACATATTTTTTTATGTTATTATTTGCAAAAATTTTCTGTCTTTTATTAAATACGAATATTTTATCAAAGCTATCAGTAATTACTTTTATAATATTAAAGTAAAATTATATTTTTATTATATTTAATATGTTACCACAAATGTCAACTATATTTGTCGTTGAAATTATAAAATTATGGTCGAGATCAAAAGTATAACTATATTTCTCTCAGTGCGAAGGAACGGTCGAGTAGACCACCTAAGCGTAGTGCGGCTTCTATCTTTCAACGAAAATCGAGTGACGCGCGGGGTTCTTTTTTTCCTCGCTAATCCGCGACAACTTCGGGAATAGCCGACGAACACTTTTGTTCAAGCACGAAGAGAGTGAAAGCGATCGCGTACAGGGACACACCATCACCTGTGTCCACCGTGTGCTCGCCATCTCCGTTTCTCTTTCTCTCTTTCCACGTCCTATGGGGTCTCGGTGGCAATTTACCAATCAGCTTTATTAAATTTCGGTGCCGCCAATATGGCGGACTACGGGGTAACTCGATTGCTCCATCGTGCTGCAGCCACTTCCGTAGCTCACAGCCGGTCCTAATCCTTAACAGGATGGGACGGGATCGCGCGAGGGTCGGGGGAAACTCATTATGGCTCGATCGAGTCTCCCAAGAATAACGTCGCGGCTAATTACTGTAAGCGGCCGTAATGCGATCTAAAAATTTCGCCGAGTAGCTGATAGAAGAAAGGCTCCCGATAGCAGAAATTATCTCAACAGACAGAACATTAAACGTCGAGGCGCAGACGGTTTGGATCACGAGTAAAGCCGAATTAATAAGTTTCAATCCCAGATCGTTATTCACTATTTATTTATTAATAGAAATTCAAGTTCTCTAAGGTAAACCCACGCTGAGAGAATAATTTAGCCTCAAACTCGTCGGAAACGTCATAAAGTTATAGTTTAATACAATTAATCGAACGTGCAAACAAAACCGAGGCGACTTCATCGAAGCAAAGCGAACGGTCACGGCGGCAAGAATAGCCACGATCCGCACAATTACGCGTGTCTCAGTTCGTAATTTCGGCGCGCTTGTTCGAAGGGTTGAACGGCGAACGAAGGGGGCAACAAAAAAAAAAAGAAAACAAAAAAAGAGGAAAGGCAGGTAGTAAAGGGAGCGCTCGCGGGCGGAACAGGTAAAACCGCAAAAGCGCAGTCTAGAGAGCGGCCTACGGCGAACGTAGTGACGGGGGATCAATATACACGCGCGGATCTATCTAACCAGCCACCCGGACCGGTTGTCTGGACCGCCGCCGCCGCCCTCAGCCCATCGGGAAATCATCCCCTAGGCTTCGAACTCCAGTCAGTCACCCCATCCACCGAGCCGCCTCGTCCGGCACGGCCGATCTCTCCTCCTTCGATCACGTAAATTGCTCCTCCGGCCGTGCTCGCCCCTCGGCGATTGATACGCGGAGCTTAAATTATAGGCGCCCCCTGATCCCCGGCGCGCCTTAGGCGAGCATGGGCCATGGATTTGCGGTGGATTCCGGGCGAGCATGCGAACGCCGGGCGGAATCGAGCTGAGATGTGCGGCATCGGGTCGAGACGAGAGGAGGACGGCACGTCAAAACTCGTTCCGAGCGAGTGGGATCATTCGTCCGTTATTTACCGCGCGGGAGCTAAGCCGTGGATAAGTGTTACACAGCACGATAGAGTCGTTAATTACCGCGTAACGAATCGCCGGGCGCGAGAGGTTGTTTTCAAGCCTCGGAGACTTAAGAGGTGAAATTTATCGTCGCCGAGAAGTGCACCGCACATATCCGCGCGTTTAATTTCTTTGAGAACAAATTCGAAAGGAACAACCACTCGGGAGGGGGAAAAAAAAAAGAAAAAAAAGGCTTTTAATGAATTTGAAAGTGTGAACGGAAAAGTATCCTGAGACAAAAATACATGCACTTTCAGCCCCGATTATAATTTTAAAGTATTTTTAACGAACAAATATAATTGACTCGTAAAAATAATTGCTCCACTAAATTTGTATTTATAGAAATATGCCATAAAATTAAAATCGAAATTAAAATTATTTTTTTGATACGATATAAACGATAACGAGGATGACAACAGCAGGATTATTATATGCGAGATTATTACAAGTTTTACGTTTGATAAACGGGATTATTAATTCAATGCGCGGTCAAAAATAACGGGTCATTATTCACGCTGAAAGTACGTGTTCCATAAGGATATCAAATTTGCATGTCGTCGGTAAATAAAGCCTGTCTGACAGAGAAACTTGAGTTTCAGAGCAATCGCATGAAATTCGCGACTTGCTTCTACAAGTGTTTACACGTGCTATTTAACGCTCTTCAAGTCATTTGATGTAATCGATCTTTTAAAATACATTTTTAATAGTAAATAACGACTAAACATTAGCAACGTACCGCTGCACTTAATTTAATTGCCGATCTTATTATTAATTAATTGAATGGAACAACGATACAAGATTTATTTCTTGATTCAACTCTGTTTGTGGTTAGAAATATTAAAAAATTATAGTCAAGACCAGAAGTAACTATATTGTTTGTCTCAGTGAAGCGCATCTCATCTGATCGAAAAAGATTATTATTTCAAAAACGGGATTTTTCACAAAGCGGTCTACGAATTATTTTTTTCCGAAAACATCGGTGGAGCGCGCCGATTTGTAACGAGCGGGCAAATTATTTTCATAAATTGAAATCGGCACGAGCGCGTATCGTGTAATCAATTTTTGCCGTCGCTTCCGCGCGAGCCGTTTTTTAATCAATACAGATATCGGGAGTTTTAAATACGAATCACCGCGAATATCGCCAGTCAAATGTCGCGTATTTAATTCGCGTAATAAATTACTCTTTACGGCCGAGCACGGCGTTGTGTCCGTCGATTATTATGGCGACATATAATATGTAATGCAATATTAATATTAATGAATTAATTTCAATAGAAATATTATTCAACGGGCACGTGTAATTCCCGTTGAATCGGAGATCAAAATTGAAATTAATAAAACCGCTGAAAGGAACATGACGTTATTATGATAATGAATATTTTTCTGCCTCGTGGACTTAAAAAAAAAAAGAAAAAAAAAACCCCCAGAACAAGAAGAAAAGAAAAACTCCATGGAAGAAAAGAAAGACGGTGAAAATTTGTAACGCGGAGAATCTCGTATTCTAACGCCCGGAGTTTTCTTCAATTTAGATTCCCACGTTATCACCAACATCGTTATCGTACCGAGAGAAAAATAAACTTATTTTCGGATCCGACCACAATTTTATAATACTTACAACAATAAATACAATAAATACGATTGATTCAATTACATTCATAATTTACTCAATAATATTTATCGTATAAGAATTTCAAAAAATTATGGCTCAATAAAAAAAAAAAAATTGGTTATTTTCAGTGTGCGTTTACGTTTGTCACTCTCATTAAAAGCCGGTTTAATATATTTAATTACGACCGCGGGGACGAAATTGACATCGAGGATCAGATGCTTTCTTCTCGTTTTCTTTTTTTTTCTTTTTTTCCTTTTTCTCATATCTACCGCGTTCGTCGATATCGATACCTTTGAGCGCCGGCGACGGTTCGCGCTGGTCGTTTTCTGTCTACGTTGGGCCACGACGAGAACGGACCTCGCGTCAGGGAGCGAAAGCTCCGACATCCGTGGGAATCGGGTGGCTGCGTCTCGCGACGGTAGCCCGAGGACAGTGCGGCGGAATCGTGTAGATTACGAAACACGTCCCGTCCACTCCGGACGTCGTCTTCGATCGCGGAGAAACTTTGTCGCTTGCAAACTCGAGGTGCGAACACGTTATAATCCGTTAACGCGTCCAATACCGCCCGGTCGCTTGACACGGGATCCCGGTTACATTTAACGTCCCTAATGAAAATCTCACGTCTCTTCGTATATAACGGAAGATTTTGCGTTAATCCAACGCGAGGCAAATATATGTTAAGAAAAACGCGAATAAAATATGAAAAGTAAAATAAAACAGAAATTTAATGCAAAGCTCTGGGCATGGAAAAAAAAAGAAAATCTGACGCAAACGTCTTTCACTGGCACATACATATTTCGAAAAAGTAACCCTTGTTAAGTCGCCAGCACTCGTTTGAAATTATCCGCGATGTTCATTACAAAGACATACATATTTATGGAAATTATATTTATCATAGCACCGGAATATACATGAGACCTACCTCCGCGAATAACATTAACGTAACGAAAGACGTAGTTTTATACGAGGCGCTTAAAAAAGTGACGTCCACGCCTCGGAGTGTCCCTCTCGGGAGCGACTTACGACGTTCCGCATTTGCCCGCGCACGCTCTTTTATTTTTCATGCGTGCACGTACGTCGCGACGCGGACGCACGCCGGTTAATTGAGTATTTACGTGAAAGGGATTTAATTTGCGCCCGACGAATATCGGCGCGGGCGCCCGCACGCTTTGTAAACGGCATAAATTAAATACGCGAGGAGCTTTTCTATCGGGAGCGCATTTGTTGCCGCGGAAATGTTTGCCGAACAATCCTGATATTTCCCGCCGGCACTCTTCATTAGCCGAAATTAATAAACACCGGCCAAGTAAGACTAATTAATGAAATTGCGGGGAGGGGCGGCGGGTGCAAGTAAGAGCGAGGAACTAATTAAGCGAATGACAGCCGCGTTCGCATGCGACTGTCACGTTATCGCAATGTGAAATTGCCCGTCAGATAGATCGTTAACGATCGTAATTATTCGAAATTAGTTTGAGCAGTCTGAGACGAGGCGGATCTGTTTAATTTGCGATTCTATCCCCCGTATTGACTCGATCGGCCGATTGAAAATATTTGCCTCACGTTCATTCCAATTTATTAACGTATAAACGTTAAGCTTATTAATTTCACGACTTGACAATTCATGTTTTTAATAATTATTTTAATTATAAGTTCGAATAAGCTCGTTCTTTCAAATAAGATGTGTATGCGTAATCCACTTGACTAACAGTTTCTTTTCTTTCTTTTTTTTTTTTCTTTTTTCTTTTACAACAATTTAAATTTAAGACTAACATATTTGCTAAACTATTCAGCTTCGAAATATCGCACGTAAATTTAAATTTATCTCGTAGTTCATTTCAAATTATAATTTTCGCGATTTATGCAGCGCACCAGCCTGACATATGCGCGCGAGCGCGAATGAAAGAAGTTCACGTTGGGCAAAAATCTCGGCTACTCGTAATTTAGCAAAGTCGAGAAGGAGGTCGCGAAATCTTTGAGCTTCCCCAGCACAACCTAAGCCGAAATTCTCTTTGAGTATTCCTCACCGGGCGTGACGGCGAGAACGTTATTGCAACGGCAATTGCAAAAAAAGAACACCCACCTTCCCCTCCGACCTCACCACAGAAGTAAAAGCGCGCGGTCTTTTCTCCGTGTCTTACGCCTCGCCGGAGAATGGAAATGTTGACTTTCAGATCGCGCGAACAACGAGTTATTTCCTCGAGTGAAAAAGACGATTTCACGCGAATCGCCGCGCAGTTAAAAGCCCATTGTTAATGCAAAACGTCGTCGTCGAGGAAGTCCGCTTCTCCTCGAAATTATGCGTGTCGCATATTACGTTTAACGCGACGAATAATCTCACTGACAGAAATATATTTTTAACGAATAAATACAGTGCACTTAAATATTGCCACTACCATAACGATTAAGTTAATCATAGGTACTTATCTTTAGAAGTCCCTATCATAAAATTATACTATATATTATGAGCGAAAATTTTTCTCTCAGTGCGGTTTTGTAATTAAAATGCGTTCCGAAGTTCGAAAGTCTTTCAGAAGTTCGGGGCGTAAAAAAAAAAAGAAAAAAAAAAGGCAAAAAAAAAACTCCCGACGCGTTTACTAAAGGGTTAACCGCTGTCGCGTGTGTTTAAACGTTGTCTGTTTAAAATGTTTAAACTACAGAATGAAAATATACGTTCTGTTTATTGTGCGGATAAAATTGGCGAGCTCTATGCCGCGCGAAAGTTACGTAGGTTCACCATCTCGGGCATGTTAATACGCGGGTGTTATTCCACAGAAGCATATATTGAACGTGATAATTGCCGCCAACCGTTAATAGAAGAGAAGTTAAGAGCACGGAATTTCCAAGTATACAGCCATGCGCCGCAAATTAATATCGTCCACAGTGATGTATCCGCGTATCGTTAAACACGGTTATCCGACCGCGGCCATCCTGCCGTTATTATCCTGATGCATGGACTACTTGTCCGAGCTCATGCAGTTCCAATGCATCAAACATGCATGCGGGATTGGCGCGCGGAGACATAGTCAATCGATTGCCAATAATAGCGCAAGGTTAGTGCTACGCAAAAATGACCCGAGTTGTCGAAAGGCACGTTAAGCGTTAGACATATTAACGAGTTCGCATTACACTGTGAAAAAATGTACGTAATTCAATCACGTTTGTTAGAAATGTAATAAAATCCTCGGTGATTGTTAATATAAAAATAATGCCAATTTAAGACACGGTAATTATTATAATTAAAAAAAAAAATAAAAAGAAATGTAACACAATTTATTTCAATGCTTCTGACGCGCCGTCGACTATTGTGCAAAATGAAATGAAAATGGACTTGATTAATATTATTAATTTATTACGAGAACGCACGCAAAACGAGTGACAAAACAGCAGAAGCATTAATTAATAACGTCATAAATTGCAAAGGGCGTAACAATTGTTTGTTAAAATTTAATCAAATGTTTCCAAGTCTCTGGCACCAAGATACGTTATTAGCCCTAATAATTATACGATACGAAAATCAATGTTGAACAGCGGTATATAAATTCACGTCGATGTAAAAGTGCCGCGACGACCATAATTTGCGAGATTAAAGCGAGCGCGATTTCCCCCATCCCTTCGAAAGATATTTCTGAAAATACCGGTGGCTCTCGTATTTGGAAAAGAGCTTGTAGCGAGACGTTTTCGAGAGCCCTCGCTCCGAGAAACGCTCAGTACGAAACTTGTCGAGTCTCGAGCACTCGACTGCGGACGATACGTTCTGAAGTTACGCCGTAGACGTGTGAATCAAAGTTCGGCGGACGTATTTCCATACACATGCATTAAGAAGACAAAAGGCACGAAGTTCAATAGCCCGGCGCGTTACGGGGAAAGATCGATGACTCGATTCTCCATCTTTTGCCGGTGGAGCGGCGGAGAGGCGGTTGATAAGTATAACAAAGGGGCTCGCGCTATCTTTCTCGAAGCGACGACGGCGACGACGTCGTCAACGCGTTCCGGCACGTAGAAACGTGTAAAGAAAGACCGCGTACACCCGTGTCGTCAGTCATCGTCGTGAGAGACGACAAGAGGATTTCCACCACGACACGCTCGCCTCGGCAAAGTCGAGGGTTATTCGCCGTCAACCTCGTTTCGCGTATCCGCGAACTGCCGTTCTCACCGGTGCCACTGAAAGCGACGTTTCAATGACGTTGCGACGGAAGGCTGCGAATCTAGGTGTCTCGCGGTGTACCTGCGAGCAAACTCGTGAAATACTACTCTACGTTGCAGCTCGGGGATGGTTTAATATTGCAACTACTTGTGATAGATAACCCTGTCCGTTAGTCACCGCGCTTGACGATCTTAGATTGGTCGCGATCTGTTTTGATGTACTGTAGTTTAATATTTCTTTCTTTCTTTCTTTCTTTTCTTTTTTTTTTTTTTTTTTTTTTTTTTAATTACTTCCCACCCGTCGTTTTATTATCGCCGCTTTTCCGCGATGCTGATTTTCTCGCCTGGCTCATTTTGCGCGAGCACAGAATGTCAATAAGTTATCGTTTAACAATTTTAAACAACAAGATTATCGCGAGGGTTCAATAATATTTTTAGAGAATATTTGTTTTAATACCACGTTGAATAAAAATATTTAATTATTATACATGTATATTAATTAAAATTAGTTGCTAAGCGTATGACGTTTTATTAATAATACATATTACGCGAATCGTTTCAAATTATTATTATATTTAAGATTATAATAACGATTTTATAATATTTTTCCGTGCGTAATACAAATAACCCCAACATTGAAAAAATAATTTAAACTCACCATTTCGATGCGCAGCGGCGGAGATCAGCTGGAACGACGCTGTAACATACAAATATAAAATTAAATTGTAGAGACGATCAAAAGTTTACAATAAAATTAAATTAAATTAAGCGCTTTTAATTAACTTTCCAATTAAATCATGAAAAATGAAATTATCTATTATCTGTATATATCTCCAATAAATTAAACTTTTCCAAACTTTAAAACTTCTTTCTGCACTAATTATTGAATTCTCTATTATTTTTTGTTACAAAAGCAACCCGAGTGGAAATTGATTCCCACCGTTTACCTAATAAGTAGCTGGCTAATTCGTGGTTCATCTCGTAGCTGTCTAGCAAAGTTGTCTAGCACTGAGCCAGAAATGTAACACTCAAAACGTACTAGGTAATTATTATTAGCTAATAACGAGCTACAAAAGCTAGATGTCTAAACGTCTTTCGCCGCGTACTTGTTTGCTGTTGTGTACTGATCTATCCCTACGCACGCTCGACTCCGAGTTCACTGGACCCGCGGACCGCCACGGTGGAGTGAGTACGTGCGTTTGTTTACATCGGCCGGCAGCCTTCGCGTTCCAAGTTCGCAAGGTGGAGGACGCGCGGGTGGCGGGCGGCAAAAACCGGTTGCCTCGACGGATTCGGCAGTCGACCGCCGCGATAGTGTTAGTACGTGCGTGTGTTTACGTCGGCCTGCAGGTCCTCGCATTCCAAGTTCGCAAGGTGGAGGACGCGCGGGCGGCGGGCGACGATAATCGGTCTGCCCGGCGAATTCGGCAGTCGAGTTTTGCGTAAGGTCAACACACAACACAACAGTGGACTAGTACGCGGCGAAAAACGATTAGATATCTATTTACGAACATGTTCCGCGCTGGACGGTGACTAGACGACCGATACTAGACAGATTTTGTCTTTCTTTTTTTATATGACAACTTAATTTTTTGAAGACAGTCACTAAATAGTAAATACTTTCTTATAATTTATGGCTAGTACCAAGCTGGTCACTAGTTAAGAAATATATTTAATCTGCGCGATCTAAAGATAAATTTCCACTCGGGAATATAGCAAGCCCGATAAATAATTAAAAAAAAAAGTTTTATTTCTTGTAAATGAAAAAGGAGGCTCACCTTAAAGTTGCTCCGCCGAAGCATGAAGTCTTTCCGAGACCTCCTCCTCCTCTCAGAACATCAGGTGGTATCGTCCTTCCGCGCACAGGACACTCGCGACACTCGCGACCGAGTGAATTTACAGTCGCGCGATGGTACACGGCAATCCCGGTTTAAAATATATAACAAACGCCCGATACTTTAGCGATATTCGCGAAACGGTCGACGAACCGCTAACGGTTCATTTCAGCGTCGGCGACGAAGAATGATGACGGCACTGTAACATAAAAATACAAAATTTGAATTAAAGAAGCGTTCAACAAGTACTTACTGTAAAAAAAGAATTTTTTATACAAATAATTCTTACTTTGAAGCTGCTCCGGTGAGGCAGAATGCCTTTCCGAGGCCTCCTCCTCCTCTCAGGACGTGGGATGTTGGATGGATTATTCCTCCACGCACTCGTGGAAAACGCGTCTGATTAAATTACATTCGCGAGGACTAATTATTACTTTAAGATGTTCGCACGACCCTGGGCGACACTTCCGTTTATTAATTAAAAACGTAAAAAAAAAAAAAAAACAATTCGCGCGATTATTACAACAACAATCTCGAAAAGAATGGCTGACAAACCGGCTACGATTCGTATACTTGGTCATTAGCGATAAATGAACGTTATCATCTTTCTTGGACTTCTGTCTAAAAAAAAACAAAGTTATATTTCAATATTATCCTCGAGAAAATGGGTATACGCGTCGCGAGAAGCTCGTACTCATACAAAAATTACTGTATAACATGAACTAAAAGAATTTGTAAAGTAATAAAAGCATATAAAGAGAATACGAAGATTTTTAATCGCCATAGTATTTTTTAAAAAGCAAAAGAGATTTGAAACTTTATTTTTTTTTTGTGATTTATCATATCGCGCGATTATGAGATTGCCAATAATTTCTAAATTATTTTATTAAGACCTATGAAATATTAAGTTACTTAATGTTCCTATATATACGTTTTTCTCGAGTTTTATCATTTCTCCGTAAAATTACAAAACGGCTAATTGTCTGGCGTTAAAACATCAATTACAAATTAATTTTCTTTTTATTTAAAATAAGTAAGATACTGCTGGTGTTATTCCAACGAGATTCTTCTTCTCTAAACCTCCCTGGAGTTGCACAAAGGTGGAGTTCCGTCCTGAGAACTGTTCCATCGGTTGTCCCTCTCCTGCTACTTCTTCTTATTTTCTACAAGTTTCCACATGCACCGCGATGAGGTCGTACCTACGAAAAGAAATTACATTGTAGTATAAAATTCACCAATCGATATACTATAAAAATATATAGCTAAAACACTGGAAAATAAAACAATTGCTGCGTTAGAAATACTCACACATGTTGTACACGAAGAACATCCTCAGAAGAGAAGCTAATGAGTCGCATTTACTCGTAAATGGCAGCGTTTCGTCGTCCAATCGTCTCTCCGACTTCCATCTCTCGATTGAGCCTTCTCTTCGTCGTTGCGGCAGCTCGTCCCCGACAGAAAAGCGAGACGCTGCAATTGCGAACATACATTATAGTCGCGATCAATCGTGCGTGATGTTAAATATCCTATACATATTCATGCTACGAGCGCATAAGACTTAAACGCGTTAATGCAAGAGATCGAACTAGCTCGTCGAGCCGTATGCGTTGTCAGTGCGATTGTTCGTTTAACCATCAATTTTCGACGGAGCGCGTTCGCGTCGAGTCGGAAATTCGCCGCCGACAAAACGCAGTTATATAAGCGCGATCGAACACGATATGACGTTAAATCTATTCGCTTTACGGCTTGCCACGGTATTCTTGGCATGGAGTTTACGCGGATTGTTAATTAGCGGGGGTTAAACTTACGACAAAACTGCAGAGAGTGCGGAGTGGCGGAGAGCGGAGTGGCGGAGAGCGGAGTACGTGTCCGTGCCGTCTACGTACCGAAATGCAAATGGCTGACGCGCAGACCCACCGCTGCCCCGCGCACCTCATCCCCTCCACATCTCATGCCCCCTCTACACACCTTACGGAAAATTTTCGGTGCGTGCAGGTCGTACGCAACTCACAGATTCTCACACGCCTTTGCGTATCATTGCATAAATTTGAAAAAAAAAAAGAGCAATTAATCCGTATGTATCCTGGCAATTTACTCGCAATATATTTTTTATTACATCATTAATTTATCGAATGTATCAAACGTAGGTACCGAATGTGGATTTGAAGCATTCACAGCGTAATATTCATAAATTATACAGGATACGAGCGTCGCGTTATCTCGCGTTCTAGCCTTCGATGAAAAGCGTATTAATTTTTAATTAGTCAACAGCTTCATTAAATCCCGAATGGTGCACGCTGACAGTAGCGAAGGTATTTCTCAATTTCTCTCGGCGCCACGGAAAAAGAGAAGTTACGCCTCGTTCGGGCTTGTCCTTCGTGGATTTCCGACCAAAGTACCTTCTGCCCTCCACATCCCCGGCCCTTAATTATTTCTTTGGCAAATATTCTCCCTATCGGCCGACTCGGGCGGCTTGTGTTTCGCTTTTATTAAATCCCATACCCGGGCGCCGCGAAACCTTCTCCCTTTCTCCTCGCGCGTCTTTCATTTCTGGCACAAGGTTTTAATAAAACGCGATATTAAAGATATTAAGTGCGCAGTCATCCTCTGCCGTAGCTGGCTGTACCCGAAGCTAACACGGTCCGCAAAAAGGCCCGCGCGAATTTCTTCCGTTCTCACCCGAGCCCCTTGAACCTCGCAGCCAACGATTATTGCGATCGTGATTCTTTCGCAAGGAGAATGAGAAAAGAAGCCCGGGTAATCCGCGCATCTCCGGACGCGACGTTCCGCACGTCCGACGTTTATTGCATGACACGTCAAGAGAAAGCGATTGGCGAACTAACGACAGCCCTTTAGTTTTTAATAAGCTCTGGATGAAGCTCACGTCGTTAAGAATTAATCATTCTGGCTCCTCGGTGAGTTTATCTGACGTATACATTATGTATCGTTTATTCGTTTAAAGAGATAGATGAAGACGAATGGCGTTAACTTGATACACTGAGAGAAGTACACCGTCTCTTCTGGGCACGGCCGTAATTTTATTTCAACTCCAATTTTCTCTCAGCGTCTGCAAAGTTGCCGAGAACAATCGGCCTTAAAAATCGTCTGCATCCGTGAAAAATCTCAAGACTGAAGCGACGCAGACAACTGGTCCGTAAAAGAAAACTCCGCTCTTTTCGGGGGATACGTATGTGTGTGTGTGGGAAAAAAAAATGACCCAAATTTACATCGTTCGTTCTCGCGTCGGCCGAGCCGACGGTGAAGCCCCCGCGCCCACTTGCGAAGTAAGCGTCGCATATAAACAGATCTCCCTACTCGTAATACGCGACCGTCTTGCAAATCTCCTCTCGAGTAATGCGGCCGTGCCGTCAACGTCGTCGCCGAGAAACGGGGTGGGCTCATGAATTTTTCAGCCGCGCGTTAACGATGCTCCGTGGCCCGCGCGAAAATCGCGGCCCCGTCTTTGACGCGGTCCGAAACAAAGAGGCCGCCGGGGCGCCGGGCAGGTGCACCAGCGGGAGGGTAAGAGGAAGGCGAGGGGAGGCGAGAGGCGCTCCTTTTTCCGTATCACTAGCCTGCGGATAAGAAACGACCGCAGAGCCAGGGGAGAAGCGGGGGGGGAGGATGAGGCAAGCGGCTCGCTCGGAGAAAAACTCCTGCGCCCTCGCCTTCTTCTTTGACCCCGTCCGCCATCATTTCTGGAAGTACCCGCCGCGAGGGAAACTTTTCCGACGATAAAACGAGGCCTCTTTTTATACTTCCGCGCCGCCCCCTCCCCGCCCTCTGCTTTCGCCGTCGACTCGACTGGTATCCTCGAAGTCTATAAATCCCTCGGCGTCTTACCGCGCTTCGAGTGCGCATCATTAATAACGACGGTGAGCCGCTCACCGTCGAGGACGGGGATCTTGCGAACGGGTATACATACTAGACACTCTGTAGAAACGAGACTCTCCGATCGGAACGAGTGCTATTCGGCCGAGTGACACGATTGGGATTTGCATCTAATCGATGCGAGCGCGGTGAAAGAAGTATTAAAAAAAAAAAAAAAAAAAAAAAAGTTAAGTAATTGTAATAAAATATAAAAGATATTAAATTATAAAAAAGATTTTCAAAAATAAATCAAAATTACTTTTTGATCTCAAATAACATTTTATAATATTTCTAATAAATAAATATAACCGATTCAATCGTTCTCACTATGATGAAGTTAACGAAGCGAATTGTGCTTGTTCTTATAAATATCCGAAAATTATACACAAGATTAAATTTCTTTTTTCTCATCACGTCCTTTATGAATTACAATCACAATTAATGTCGCAAATTGACGATGTCGGAATTAATTTCTGTGGTCATTTCCGCGGCTGTGCATTACAAACTATAATGATTATTCCTAATTATGTACTCATAGATTAATCGTTTTGTGATTTTGACGCAATAAACGTTACTCGTGGCGAGTGATACAATTATGATAACGTAGGGAAAAGGGTTTTCTTTATCTGGAATTATGCCTCTCTTGATTTTCATTAGATCTTTGACACGGCTTGGAGTATCGGGATCAAGACTGCAACGTTCAACATGACCTCGACCGATTTTCGACTCTATTTTCCCGACAATTATGGTTCATTACTGCACGAAAGTTCGTCGCGCGGCTCGTTATGGGCCGCGCCGCGGCCATGAAACTTCGTTAATTGCCGGAGCTTTTTATGAGGCCCTGAAAGCGAAAACGACAGCGGCGAGGATATATCGAGCCGTTGTAAAAAGGCGTGTGGATTTATGACTACCTCGGTTCATTAGACGCCATTCGCAATCTTGATGCACTCCCCGTAATCTGCCCGAGATAATATTTCATCGGTTCCCTATACATACACCGTTTATCTCTTCGAGACGTCTCCGGCTCTGCATTTGTAAATTACTCTTCCTACAATTCGGCATTTTATTACATTCTTATTAAGCTTCAGAAAAGTCTGTCGTCTTTCCTCCCACTTCCACTTCGATGTAATTAAAACCAGACAAATAGTGTGCCGGAAAATAAATTTTGCTACGAAAACGATATAAAAACGGTTTTCTTTAACGTGGAACAAATGACGCGCGAGCTCTGTGACGTTTGGCGTGATATAAATTCAATTATTTAAAGGGCGCTTCTTTCGAGCGTAGCCGCGAGCATGTTGCGTATTCGAGTCTCCTTAACGTGGTAATTATTCTATCGGTGTTAGTTTTACCCGACGTCCGGAAGATACTGCGGAATCAAGCAAATAACTCGTTTCCTCTGGTCGCTCTTGCTGGCGATCCGCGTGGTTGTATGCCCGATTGTTATGCAGATTGAAGTAACACCAGCCGGCAGTTACTCCGGGGCAATTTCGGCGATACTTAGCCGAGTGAAGTTACCCGATCCAAGCTGACCCGTAAGTGATGCCATTTCCACTTTAGCGACCCGCTGTTCTCAATTTGCCCCCGAGTGAAAATGATATTTATATGGAATAAACTAACGCTCTCGGCACTCTCGCGGCTTCGACGTGTATCGTTACGAGGATTTATAAA
The DNA here is from genome assembly GCF_019399895.1 of Cardiocondyla obscurior. Taxonomy (NCBI): domain Eukaryota; kingdom Metazoa; phylum Arthropoda; class Insecta; order Hymenoptera; family Formicidae; genus Cardiocondyla; species Cardiocondyla obscurior. Next base: position 1,817,098 of record NC_091874.1, on the reverse strand, counting down.
AGGATATCGGACCGACAGACTTCGTTCATGCAAATTCAATTATTACTTTGACTTCGTAGTTGTGGCAAATTGGACATTCTACGAAACTAAAGTAATAATTCACTCCGCCGGTGAGTTTCGCGGATTTACTGATTTATTGATTATTTATCGACCATTTATTTAGTTTCGCTCAGCTGTTGTGATAAATTAAATCACCGCTGTTAATTAAAGTAATACTTTATTCGTTGGTAAGTCATTGATTTACTAATTAACTAATTATTTATTTGTCATTTATTGATTACCTTAACTTGGCAGTTGTCAACCAATTTATCGCAACACCGCTAAATCAAAATAATTTCTTGAAAGATGACGCGACATATTGTGCCGGATAACCAAATGACTTTTTTCATTCGGTGGAATATCCCTGACAATTAGTTTTACGCACGTCACGCTAAAGTATCGTCGAGCGCGAAGGGGGAGGGAACGGGGAGGAGAGAAAAAAAAAAAAAAAGGGAAGGGAGCTCGCCATAACACCGCAATAGAATCGCGATTGCAATACTTTTCGCGAGAATGTCATCACATTTATTTTCGTCAGGAATAGACGGCTGTCACCGGACGGCATCCGATATTTCTCTCTCGCCGGTAATCAATTATACGACTTGACGTAGCCGAACGGCCGGTTGACGCGGCCGTCGAAAAACACAAAAGCGATTCGCGCCCGCCAAGGAAAGGACGCGCATTTGCATGCCGGCGCTGTTGTTATGCAAAGCGGGGGACCGGCGGAAAAATGGCCGACTAATAAACGGCGACGGTGATTGTAATGTAATTAATCGATACGGGAAGATAAAGGAAAGAAGGGGAAAGGGGGGGGGAAGGAAAGTGGGTAGAGAACATCGGAGCGGATCCCGCCGATTAGTGATCCGATCTTGTTTCAGGACAAAGAAGCGCTCTCCTTCGACGAGTAACTGGACAAGGATTAATGACGTGTTTGATCAGATTACGCTTAATGAGCGCCTGGGCTTCGTTCTGGCCTGCAAAAGGGCGAGAAAGGGGAGGTGAAAAAAATTGTTCCTGCATCCGCGCGAAAGATATCGCCCGCGTCGCGGTGCTTTTTAATTCGCGCGAGATCCCGCTAATCACACGTCGGAAGAAGCAGAATTATTGCGAGATAAACGCGGGGGGGGAATTAATTTCCTTTTTGTCCTCGTCGTCTTTTATCCCTCGCTTACGATGGGCCGGTTGAAGGAAAACGAATTAGAATGAGGGCTGGGATAATTCGTTCCAATAATTCAGCGGAGTTTATGAATAATCAGCCTGTAACTATTTCTATTTAAACGATTTATCGAAACGATAATTATTCAACCGGCGAGATAAATAATTGGCGCGGTATTTAAATATTTTCACGTCGGAACTTGCTGCAAGTGTTATGCAGTTGTGATTTATACAAATGCAATTTAAACACCCTTTTCGAATTTTAACCAGTGTTGGATTTATCATTATTTATTTTAGCGCATAAATTGTGCTAATTTTACTCTTGAAAATGTTTAATATTAATTTAACATAAAAAAGTCTAAGTGAGATAACGATAATACAATAAATTCAACTGTGCTAAAAATGTAACATAAAGCTTGTTTTTCTTTTTCAACAGAAAATATTTAACACAAAAAAAAAAAACAAAAAAAATGTCTTTTACTATATATCTTACTCCGTCCCCGATTGTAATCGATGTAATTTTCTTAACTCTTCTGTTTTGATTCAACTACACCGCCGGAGAGAAACTCCCGAACGCCGTGGTGACGTTGGAAAGGGTTAATACTGCATTAAAGAGCCTTCCTCCTCAAAGAGCTGATATCCCTTGCCAACGTGATGGCGCACTATGGCCTTCTCGGTTGGACGACCGGCGGAGAGAGGCGAAAAGGAGAGACGGGGTTGACTCGATTTTCGATCCGTCGCTTTCGCTATCCCGAGGGATTTTGTCCCAGTCTAGCCACCTAGCTTTGTAGACCGACTGACCGGAACTCGAGCTCGTAGATATTGTCCGATCTGCGGCGGGAGGACCCGGGGCTTTTTCCACCTTTAAATCATCCGGTCTTCGAGCCATATTTCGCTCTCGGCGAGTTTCCTACGCTGGTCCGCGCATTCCTCGGCCTCGTTTCCGCAAACACGGCGGGCACAAGTTCGCCGGTGGGAGTGTGTTATCGCGAATTATTCAGTTATCTATGCTTTTGCGCGATGGTACCCCTCCCCTCCCCCCCCGATTTTACCCGCGCTGGATCCTCGCGCACTCTCAACGTGGAAAATAGAAATAAAAGTCGTATTACAGACACATAAATTATCGCCAACTCCGGCGATTCATCTAATAGTTTGTCTTTAAATAAAAGACAGACCGAGATGGAATGTCGAACGGTATTCGTGCGCGCTGCTAACGAAAAAGAGGAATTGAAGAAGTGGTTCTCGGAAAAAAAAAAAAAAAAAAAGCTCTTATTAATATGATCCGTGCAGACGGACGTAGCAATCGAGAATCTACTCTACTCTTTCCCCCGGTTATATCTCTTTGTTGCCCTATTTCGCGCATCCCATCTGCATACCGTCCGCGTAGCGCACTGGAAGCACGAACGTTCCTCTCACCCCCTCCTCCTTTTTCCCTTCAGCCACCATACAAATCGAATATCCGCGAGAAACGAAGCACGCGTCCGATATTTTATTGCCCGTGCTTTTGTTTCGTAAGTTCATTTTCGCTCGGACACAAATTAGCGCGCGGAAAGGGGAAAAGGGAGCGTTCGTGGAAGCGCGATAAAATTGTCGAGTCCACGTAATGTCCCGAAGTATGAAAGTTCCCTCGTTACCGCTGGCATTACCGCTCCGGATTATTTGATTACGCCGTGTTCAGGGGAATTTTAAGAGATCCTTAATGCGGAATTGCAATGCGTTCGGGTGGGCGAGGTAGCGAAAGCTTAAATAAATCTAGTACCCCGCGTCTGATAGCCCGATCCACACAGCTCCATATCGAGTTGATACATACGTTGGAAATGAAGGAGTATCGCTTTGAATAAGACACAAACTGTAGAGAATGAGCGGAAAAATATGGCTGAACGTCTCGAGGTTTTATTAATTTATACGTGTTTGTCAAATTTATTTCGCTGTTATGTTCGTTATCGAGAAGAAAAAAGGTTGTTTTTTATTTTTTTTTGCGCAAATGTTATTTTTCTAGTAATTCCCGGTTGAAAATATTTTCATATAAATTAGCTACTTGATGCGTTATAAAATCCATTGTAACGATACATTAAACTGATATATTTTTCGTTTTTTTTTAAATATTATTTTTTACAATTAAATGATAAAAGATCTCCCGTTTTCAATTGCTTCGTTCTTACGAAACGTGTCAATTAACATTTTAACTTCGTCAAAAACATTGATAACTTTTTAGTTAAAATAAAATAAAAAATTCATCAAATACACGAGAATGTGTAAAACGCGTTAAACTTGACGTAAAACTTTTTTTTTTTTTACCACGCGCGGTTTATCTCGGCAAACGTTTTCGGTCAATCCGCACTTAAACTTCATCGGAATTCATGATTTTCCGACGAACGGTGTCGCTCGGAATACTCTTCCCGATACTCTTAGGGTATTTCGTTGTCCCCAGTTAACCCGGCCAACAATCGTCGACGGCTCATTTGAGCCGTGAAACACGCCAGACTTTACTCTTGCAAGTAAATAGGTCATACATAGCTAATTTCGAAACAGCGCTCGGCTCTGGTGGTCGCGGGGAGCAATATGACATTCATTGTATTTACAGCGGAGAATTACGGCGCGGCCCCCGCGTTTCCGACAAAGAACGCGTTATTTAACGCATTATTAATTACCACAGCGAAATTGTTTCGATCCGTAGCGCACACGCGCTGTGTTATTCCAATTATTATACCGTATAATCCGGCTCCGTGCCCTCGAGCGTTCCATACATACATTAACCGGCCATAATAGAATGATTTTAAAACCCGCCGCCGAATTTTCGACCAATAATTTAGCGGTCCGCCGAGAGAGAAGCGTTATTCGCCGGCGAAAGGAAGGCTCGCGACTTGAAACGTAATCGTAAAAACGAGGCATTTAATTTCTTTTTATTATCAACGAACGAACGTTTGTCGATGCGGTTATCTCTTCACCGCGAGAATTAAGGATGCGGGGACCCCGGCAGTCTGGCAGTTGTTCAATTATCATGATAAGCGCGCTATTACCGGCCCGGAACATAACGAGATGAACGGGAGCACTCATTTATCGCTCTCGGCTCTCCTGTTCCTTCCGTCTCTGCCGCGACGCTCGTACAACGCGGCACGAAGGGACGACGAAACTTTTTCATCTGGCCGGCACGCCATTTATCCGCGCGACCCTACGGCTAACGGCACGAAACGAGCGTACAGTCGCGCCGTAAATCCGTCGCGGCCGGAAGTACGCGAGCAACAACTGAGCGGATGTCCCAGGCAGCGCGATTATCAGCCTCGTGAAAATAAGACTCGCGGGAAGTCGCTTATTTGAGTGCTATTAAGGTGTGTATACGCTCAGTAAACCAACACCGAGCGAACAGCAAACGCGACATTCGCAGATCAATCATTACAGTAATAGACCAACAACACACATCACCGGACAAATATTTGTTCGCTAAATGTATACGCTTTTACATGAAGACCGAACGAACTCCGACGAAAGAAGGAGCGTAAGAAAAATAATTTTAAAATTTTAATAAACGATCTCGCACTCACTGAGAAAATGGTACAGTTACTTTTGGACCTGAGTTTAATTTATAATATTTCCGACGATAGATAAACTCAATTGTATTTATAATCGATGTGATTATATTTACCGTTGGAAATATCATAAAATTGTGGTCGGATCCAAAAATACCCATAGTCTTCTCTCAGTGCTTTGTCCATTTTCATTAATTATCGCTTAAAAAGAAGCCATTCATATTATGATCTAATAAACTGACATACATTCGTTATATCCTCCTCGTTTATTCATATTTATACGAAATTTGCCGCGATTACATCATAATCTACGCTCCTTCGGTCGTTTGACGTATCCTTGCCGCATCCTACCTTCGCCAAGCGCTTCTCCGAGATTGTATCCATGCAGCCTTATGAATTCCAGAGGAGCAATATATTCCCGCGGCATCCCGGCGACGATTTGGCAATACGAGATGCCCGACACCAGGAGAGTGCTTTTGTCGGTTTGCCGGGGCGAAAAACGACCGGCTGAATAGTCGAAGGAAAGGGACCGCCGCGATACAGCATTGAGAAGTCGGAGTCGCGTTTCACACCCCCGCGGTGTCGTCGACCCTTCTTCGCCGCTTTCGTTATCCTATCGAAGGAAACGCCGGGGAGAGGTGAGGAGAGGCGCCGTCGAAGATCGCTGACGACAGGGATCGACACTTGGCGTCAGCCTCTCGAGAAAGTGAGAATCGCGCTGCGAAACGGTGAGACGCGAAGGGAAGCCGAGGGATCGGGGTGGAAGAAGTAGACGACGACGGCGGTCGTCGATAGCACCCCCGGGAAACGAACCCTACCGTGTCGCGATCAAACACGTGCGCGACTGCATCAACCACGACCTTGCGTCTCGCTATGTGCACCCTGAGATCGCTCTCCTTACGTTGGAAGGAAAATATAGCTGCTTTTGGATTTAATCACAATTTTGTGATATTCCTGCCGAGAAATATTTATCGTTACAAGTATCATAAAATGTGATTGAGTCCTAAAATAGCTATACAAGAGCATTTTTTTTTTAATGGGCTTCGCTTTACTAAAAGAACGAATTGATGCCAACCATTATAATCTCATGACATTTTTAATTAATAAATATAGTCGACTCAACCATTATGGTGATGAAAACGGTTGAATTAATTATAATTATTTGTTAAAAATATCATAATTTATAGTTGAAGCTACAAATAATTATATTTCCCTCCCAGTGTTGTCACTCATGTGTAAGTGAGAAATTAATTTAAATCTTTCCCAGTTTATCAACTCAGTTTATTTTCGCGTTTCTAAAAGCATCACGATGCACCGTATTTTCTATGCCATTTCCAATGTTTTATTATATTATCAGTTCTCTAACCGGAAATAGTATGCTTTAAATCCGGCGGAACTTGTCACATTATCTTTATTAAGAGTTATTTAAACTTTAAATACTGCGCCCCGGTTTTATGTTAAGGAATTTCACCACATTACATGTACATTTGAATTTCCTCGCGCAAGAAACGTATTACTCTACAATACGCTAACATTTCTTACCTCGTAATTATCTTAATCCCTCTTTTGACGGAAGTCGGCTAAAGTCATCTCGCGATAGTCATCTCCCTCGTATCCTTATCAGGAGCCATTTGCAATGTAATTACGAGCGTACATAACGTGTCCTAGATTTCCCGCGCTTCCTTTTATCCGCGAGCCCTTTGAGAAATCCGACTCTGGTGTTTCTTTAAGAAATCGTTCGTGCGCAACAATCTCTCAATTATAAATAATTAAAAATATCGTAATTCTCGCCAAAAAGACAGTATCGAATCCACCGCGATGTAATTTTAAACTTGAACGACTCGAACGATTGTTTCCTTTAAAATTGAATGCAATTATTCTTCGACTTTACAACGTAATACGATTCTTATAAAAATATTCCAAAATGAATATTACCGAAGAAATATCAGAAATTACTTGCGTCGAATATTAAAAAGCATTCGCGTTCAGTATGTTTTTTATTTTAATATTTAAGGTAAATATAGTTTACAATAATTTTAATATTTAAAATAATTTTCGGTGTTAAATCGATTGAATTAATTTGGCAATGTTTGTAAGGGTGATTTCTCTTTTGCGACAACCGAAACATCTTTTTCAGTGTAATGGCGAACCCCATGAAAAAATATTTCACGACACTTGATGTGCATACGATTGTAAATCAAACGCGTGCGCGAAGATTCGAAAGCCCCTCGATAGGAAGCTATCAGCGTTAAAGCTTCGCTGCGAGGGACGCCAGGCAACGGTTAGTCAAGCGTGGGGATCGTTTGCAGTATCGATAAACAGTTAACAGAAGCGAGAGGCGATTTACAAATAGCTCGTATTGATTTGTGTCCGTTGCACCGCGTCGCGCGAGAGAGAGTGCATACATCAGCGGGGTAATTAATAAAAGTGTATCCGCGAGGTAATTAACAGGAGCGGACGGGGTAGAAACGCGATACTTTCATCACGGGAAAATTTCAAATTACGCGCAACGTAGCTTTACATATTTTCAAAGCGATCATAAAATCGAGAGAAGCTCGAAAAGATATTAATTTATATATTTTGACGTTACCCAAAAAATTTTGCAAAGAGAGAGAGAGACAGAGAAAGAGACAAGGAAGGAGAAGATAGAAGAGAGGGAGAAACATTGCCTTAATTGCGCTTTTAGCAACAGGCTATTCAATTATCGTTAAACCTACTCAGTAATTAATGCATAACACCGGGCACGTTTTGTTTGGACTTTTTATGAGCGCGATGGAACTTCGACCCGATAAATTCAACGCGCCACATCGAACGCGAGGTGCACTCGCGGAGGTAAAACCTTTGTGCCATTAACATCGAGGCCTCGTGTCGCGGGCGATCCACTTTGCATATTACGAGAGCCGTTTCACGACCGCGAGGGCTCACCGAGAACCCACGTCGCTTGACTTCTGCCGATCGCCACCGTTCAATTTGCCAGCCCCGGGGATGATCGATCGGCGTGAAATTGCCTATCCGAATGCAAAAGTAGCTCAAGGCCCTAGGTGGCATAGAAATTGCGAGATTAAAAAGAACTAGAAGCGCCCGCAAAAGGAATCCGGCGCGAAATTTACCGCGAAGCTCGCCCGGTTGTATTTAAATATGGAACGCTGTTCTCTAAAACCGTTATAAAATAATAAATACCGCGTAAAGATAGAGAAATAAATTAAATCTAGAGTAAAAGCACAAAAGCTAAATTAAACAGAAGTTTCTCGTCGTCATTATAAAAATTCGCTAAATTTATATAAATTGCTAAAAATAAAATCGAAAATAAAGTAACGTTACGGTTGATGTTTTACTCGGTTCAATTTTCACAGCTCCATTAAACTTGGAACTTTCCTTTGTGCCGCTCAATTTTTCACGTAGAAGTTTCCTCGCGATCAGCCTCCGTGCCGTACCCGGGCGCTATCTGGAATTTCCGCCGGAAGCGGCAATGACGAGCGGAAAAACAGGACGCTCCCGCGGGTGCGCTTCATCGACGTAAATGGAATTAACTGCTTAGAACTTCGCGCTTAAACAAACCTACCGGGATCGGCAAACAATTTCCCTCCTACCCCCGCCCTATCCCGAATGAAACTAACTTGTTCGACTGGACCGCGGAAGATGAGCGCGGAGTATCCTCTCTTCCCCGCGCGCTGAAAGAACGCGGCTCGCGGATTTCTTGCCAGGAAGCGAAAGAATGGGAGAAGCGAGGAGGTAAGGAGACCGGAGAAGAGCGGCAAAAGGAAAAGCCCTTCTAATTCTTCGGTAGCCACTAACGACAGGGAGAACGGGGGTCGGGCAGTCCTCTCTCGCGATGCCAGGCGCCTTTTTATCCACCGTGTAATCGACTCCACTCCCGATCCACTTCTCCTTTTGTACACGATGCCGGACTCGACGAGTTTAGAGACGCTACTCGCCGGCTGCCGCTCGCAGCCGGAAAGAAAATCCCGCTAATTCAATCGATAATTGTCCGAGACCCACTGCACACTCGGACGCGCCAAACCGCGCTAATTCCTTAAGGCGAGCGTTACGGCGACTCATTTTTTTTTTTTTTTTTTTTTTTTTCTTTTTTTTTACAAGCGCAACGGATGTACAAAGTACTCGGTAGCTTCGGGGAAAGGGCACGAAACTGAATTACTGAAATGTTGCAAAGTACTACTTCTTTTACATCCGGCACTTTTACCGAGGTACGTTTCTTTTATCAAGAGAGATATTTCTCGGAATATTGAAGCAGAAATACGGGAGGATCTCATAAAAATATGGCTTGTAATATCCCAATCTGTATATTACCGGAAAAACGTGATAAGGATTGGCAGGTTTATATCGACCGTTGCGACATAAGCATTCGGGGATCACGGATGCCAAGTAGAATCGCTTTAAATCGGTTCAGCGGAGCAGAGATATGAAATTCTCGAGACAGTTGGAATCAATGGAAACGACTTCACAAGGTTATTTTCCAGACCGCCTTCTTCCTTCCTCCCCTCCCCCCCCTTGTGGAAAATTATATTTTTAAATCTCCTGCTTCCGCGAGAATAATCGTGCAAGAGAAATTCTACGTGAAATAAAAAAGAGACACTTTTTTCTTTTTTTTTTTTTTCCTTCCGCGAACTCCCGATGTAACGAGAACGAAAAAGTATTCCGCGAGTATATTAACGTATATAATGACTATCGCGATCTCGCGCAAGATTTATGGAAAACGAGAAACTTTAATGGCGTTTTGCATTAATTTATTCGCCGAGAAAAACACTTTGGCGATGCCTTGGTAATTTAATAGGACATAAGTAACATCGTTCTCGGTCTTATCAACTTGATTAATAATCCGATTGCGAGAAATCGGATCGCATTGCGGCGAAGAAGAGATTAATTCTCATCGGTTCTCCCGGGAGCTGGGGGATGAAAATTTCAATAATTTAAATAATTCAAACACGCGCCCGCTACGCTCAGGTACATAATTATTTCAAACTGGCCTTGACGTTTGACTTTCAGCCGTGATGGATACGGCAAGCTTCCACTCTTGGGAATATCCGTTTATCTTTTCTACGTCGGACACGAGGGGGAAGAAAAAAAAAAAAATCAGGCCTCAAACCGTCACCTACTTTCAAAATTACGAAACGAAAAAAGACGTGTCTCTTAAACGCGGTGAACGTAAATTCTTGTCGTGCAGCGGATTCTCTCCAAATTCCCCGTTGAACTTTTTTGTTTCGATCTATTATTTCTCTCTCTCTGTCTCTCTCTCCATCTCCGTCGCTCGCTCGTGTCGAAGCTTTCAACGAGAGTCGATCTCTCGAAATTCCCCTGGAAGCGTCGACGTCATGCATCGAGGGGACCAACGTGTCGGTGCTGAGAATCGAACGAAAAGGTCAGAAGGTTATCGAGCGACCCTGCGGCATGAAAGAGAGGGACGGAAAGCGTGCGGTCGACCGTGCGGAAACGACGTGAGTTATCACGGGACTTGAAAATAATTCACGCGGCCGAGATACAGTTGTAAAAGCGAATTAAACCGTCAAGACGTGTTTCCCGCTTGTAAAATGCCGATCTGACGTGGCCGCGCTCACGCCGATTTATCGAGCACGAGCATTTGTCGTTGGGATTGAGTCGCGGGACATTCTGGGTGCAACGTGCATGGCTTTTCGAAGATGGTCGGCACCAGGTATTGACGACCCTTCACGCCAACTGCGGGCGCGCGGGGCAGTGGTTTGAGAACTTTTCGACGCCGGCCGTGTGCGAGGAAGGAGCCGGGATGTGCCTCCACTTCTCGCCGAGCGAACGTGCGCCGGACGGGGATGAATTTATCGGCGTTATGGAAGACGAATGGCTGAACGCGCGCGCCGAATGAAACGGGAACGACACCTCGACCGATCGGCGTCGGGATGCCGAGATTTCCCCGTCGAAGAGCTTCGGTGCCCGATACCCCGGTTTATTTGCGTGATAACATAGACATTAGGCTTTTCGTAGCAAAACAAGGGATTTAGTTTGTACACCGAGAGAAAAATATTAGTTATTTTTAAACCCATCCATAATTTTCTGTTATTTCCAACGATAAATATCATTTAGTCGCAAAATTGTCAAAATATCGATATTATCTTTACTTTCTGTTCTCTTCAGATTATATCCCGTTAAATTAACGAGCTATCAGTACATTTTTCACAGGGATGCGACTAGTCGGGCACGCAGAGTATCCTATCATCTATATGCGTAACAGTCGCCAGCCGGTCGTCTGGCATCCGGAAAAAAATAGTAAGCGCTCTCGAGGGTGCCGGCAGCCCCGATATCCCCGATCGCATTACCGCGACGAATTCGCATATCGATGCGCATACGAATAGAAATTTCCGCGGAGAATACCTGCGCCGCCACCTCTTCTCTCGACTAATGTACACGGGCCACGCACGATGGGAAACGCACTTCGCCTCCTGAAATATACAGAACGGGGATACCCACGTATAAACCGCACGCCGTTCCGAGTTTTCAATTGCTTCGTTCGTGCTTTTATGGATCCGGTATCGTATCTGCGTACGTATGTCCGGCCGACGACCTCCTGCACGAAAATGAATTCCTCCCCCGCCGATTCGGTTCCCACAAAAGGAACGTGCGTAGCACATGTAAAGAGTCGTACGATAGTACACGCGGCAGCGAATGCTCGATGAAAACACCGACGCGCTGTTGGATAACACTATTTCGCGAGCCCCAGCGAACGAAAATATTGTTCCTGCAATTTTTTTTTTGTCTTTTTTTTATTGTATTAATTAAGGCGGAAAACTGAAACTCTAAGTGAAAGGTTGAATCCCCCGTAAACTTCGGTAGATAATCACTTTAAATTTATCGAGAACGATAAGGTTTAACGAGAGAAAACAGTTAGATTACAGCTATCCAGTGTACGACGAAGATCGTCGTCGCGAAGGGTCGCGACAAATTGCTATTTGTGCCATTCTGAAAAATCATGACACCCACTGTTACCCAACCTGAGACAGCGTATTTTCCCCAAGGGACGTTCGATGCGCCCGCCGCCGTCCGCATAGCTTGCACGGTTCGCCGGGTTTCTTCGCGCGAAATGTTGCGACGGCGACGTCGCCGCGAAAGGTGACGGTTTTCAATTCCATCCCTGCCCGCTCTTATGACTGACAGGTATTTACCGGATAATCGGGTGGCTGCTGCCTGAAGGATGCGACGTCAGGTGGAATCGCGAAAGCAACCGCCGCGAAACTATATCGACCGCCGTGGATGCATTCTCGAGGAAACATCGTCTCCACTCTCTCATTTCACCCCCGCTCCTCTCTCTCTCTCTCTTTTTTCTCTCGCTTTTTTATTCCTCTAACTCTCTTTCTCTCTCTCTATTTCTCTGGCTTTCTCTTTTTGTCTTTTTCTCGGGCACGAGCGGAAATAAAGCACCGCGGGTGTGTATCCACGCAAAAGTTGGTCCAGATAGCAGAATTAAAACGCCCTGCGGGCGCTGCGAATTCCCAGCTGTTTCGACCGCTCTCCGCTTGTTTGAAACTCGCGGATTTCGCTCGGCCGACGCATCGACTTCTAAATAACGGCCCTCCCGCGAACGTAACGTTCTATCGCGCGCGTGCAACGTAATACCCCGAATGTCACGCTGATTTCGTGAAATCTGTTGTTGACACCGCGTCCGGCACGTGCGTCCCATCGGCGGATTTTCCGCGCGGAGCAGCGTTATTAACGAAGTATTCGGGGGGAAATAGAAAAAAAAAAAGTAGAAATATATGTATACATATAAAAATCCTCCCGTATGTGAGGTAATAATTTTTTTAACGGAAAAAAGAAAGCTCTTTTTTTTACGAATTATTTTTACGATACATTAAATTTAGAGATATAAGAGAGAAAAAAAAAATAGAGCAGCCTGAATACTGTGCCGTTTGAAGATTAATTCTTTTTTAACGATTTCAATTTCAATTTTGACTACGCTGAGAGAGAAATATAGCTTCTTTTCGGTTGGTAATTTTACGATATTTCGAATCACAAATATAGTCAAAAGCAAATAGCAACTAAATTTTCCTCCCTTCCTATATACGAGCATTGAAGAAGTCTCGACTCGAGAAGCATTTCGATCGTCGGTTTACGGATGCACAGGTCCTTGCCGATCTCGCGTTGATTTTCTCTCGGCCGCGGTATATGATTTTCATTCGCGCAAGGGCTGCGGGAGAGAGAATCGGAAGGTATCGCGTGATTCTCGCGGCAGGAAAGCCAGCGAACCGGGGGCGGATTAAACGAGAAGCTTAGGAAGAAACTCCTCGCACGCCCGTCGCCCGGGATCCCCCGTCCATAGAAAATGCATTCCGACTGCATTATTCCCCGGCGCACGAGCGGCAGCAGTCTAAACTCCTCGTTTGTTTCTTTCGGAGCGAGAGGCGGACAGAAGTTTGAAGCCGTTTGCCAGCCGAAGAGAAATAATACTTACGAAAGTAGTTCGGGAATTCGTATCTTCCTTATATTTGCAAGTGGCCGTGGCAAAAACGGCTTCGAGAAAACGAGACGCAGACGGTCGGCTTATCCACACAACGCCCGGCAAACTTATACGCCATGCCGTGAAAGAATAATTTCGCCTCGATAATTTTATGACGGCTTTAACGATAAGTATAGTCGATTTCAATTAGTGCTACTGTCATAATGGCCGAGTGAATATTTATTCGTTGAAAAGAAGAAGAAAAAACATGATCGAGGTCAAAATTAACTATGTTCCTTCTCTCAGTGTGGCTCGTAACTAATATAATTATACGTAATACATACATACAAGTATTTAATTGAATAATAAAAAATATAATTGAAAAGTATGGTTCTAATTATAGCTGCGACTAAAGCACGATAAAAGACCGTAGCGTTATACGATGAGATTGTATTGCCTGCATTAAGAAACGATAGATCCATAATCAAAGGAACAAAAAAAAAAAAAAAGAGAAATAAACGAGAACAGCTGGCATTTGCTCGACGTGCGCCGAATTTACGGCGCGGGGAAAGTAATTTGCGAGAACAAATTTCGGTAAAGCAGGCAGGCAAAACGGCCAAGTGCCAAGAAGGAAAAAAAAAAAAAAAAAAAAACAAGGGCGGAAAAGAGAGCGAGAGATCGAGAGAAAGGGATAAAGATAAAAAAAAAAAAAAAAACGGGGAAAAAAATCTCCGTATCGCGGCGCACTCGCGGGCATCCATTTTAAGTTTCGGCCCGGTGCACCGCAATCTTCATGGAAAACTTCCGCGGCGAAGGAGGCGAAAGAAACGCAAGCGAGCGAACGGAGTGCGCCGGCCGAACTCCCTGCAAACAGAATAAAGTTTCGGTCTCCGGCGACTACGGCGCGGCGTCGTAGCGCAGCTGAGATTGCCGGTTACAGGAAAGCTGGTCCGAAAGAAATATAAAATACCGTCCCGCTTTCTCGCCCTCTCCCCTTTGTCTCCCCGTTTCCCTACCTCCGCTTGCAGTCTACTAACGTTACATTTCGCCCGTAGACACGAACCGTCGGTTCAATATACCATCGGATTTTGGCGCCGCCGGTCCGCATGTTAGAGCGATCTTTCATAAATCTCGCGCGGCCCGAGAGCTTATCGATAAGACGGCGCGCGAAAGATTTTCCTGTAATTGCTGCACCGAGAGAAATATAATATACGTGTACCTACTTTCGGAATAACTTTATAATATTTTCCACGAATGCGTACAGTTAACCCGAACATTTTTATCACCATAATGGTCGAGTCAATCATAATTAATTTTTAGAAATTAGTTATTTTATAAAATTATAGTCGAGATTACATTTTTCTCTCGACGCCCCATTTTTTTTTTTTCGCGTCGTATTTTATATAATGCATTAATATACGACGATGACTTTCTAGTATTAAAAAATGTAGCGTTCATAAATACAGCCTCGCTTCGAATAAATAAATCCGGCGGATGAAGGTTTATTCGGTCGGCGGTGCAGCGACGGTCCTATTCCAGAATTTATACAAATTGGATGAAGAGCAATCACGTAGAGACGTAAATATGGCGCGCGCCCTGCTCGCCGGTCCGGACCGGGGATGGAATCGGTAAGGCTTAATTCCATTCACGCGTTACGATGCGGTGTACCAGAGCACCGCAAGCCATCCCGATTGGCTTGTGAGCGCATTACCGCACGCGGCATACCGCATCATCGGTTCGCGCGGATAAAACCGGACATTCGCGCTGCAAGCTGAAACGTAGTCGCGCGGAACGATCGCGGGGGCCGTCGCGCAACCGATTGCTCTTGAATAGATAAAACACAATTGGTTGCGACAACAATTAGACGCGAGGTGGAAGCAAATCAGCCAACGAAACTCTTGGGATTTTTTTTTTTAAACATTTTTTAAATACGTGTTCAGCACATTTTTCTTCTTTTTATTTCTCTCTCTTTCTCTCTCTTTTGTAATAAATAGTAATTCTTGCAACAAAAGGATTTTTAAATCGTTCACGAGCGATATAAATTCGTGCATTCTTGCACCGAGTGCTTTATTATTATTTCTTTTTTTTTTTTTTTTTTTTTTTTGCCTGTCGGCGAAAAAGGCTCGAGGAAAAATCCGAATAATTCCAATTTCTCGCGAGTTGTAAATTTCAAAGCCGTCGCCGTCCCCGCATACAGCGCGACGATTGATAAGAACAATCATTCGAAATCCGATACATGAATAGCATTCCGGCAGTAGAGACGGTACGCGAAATGGATTACTACCGTCCCCTATTTCGACGACAGGAGAAGATCACCGAGTTACAAGGGCGAAGCCGATTAAGAGATTTTTTTAGAACCCATTTGACGAGTCACGCAAGAGGGGACACCGCACTCGAGCGCGTTTCGGGATCTTGAAGGATATATTCGTATTTGCAGAGGGATTTTCTTCCGTCTATGGTTTTATTTTTTTTTTCCCCGTTTTTTTTTTTTTTTCCTTTTTTTTTCTTTGCCCCGAGTCCTTTGTACCCCCCTTGCGATCGTACCTGCGCCAAGCCGCACTTGACAAAGAATACCCTTAACGCTCTTATTTTATTAACTCTACACCCTCACTCGAATTTTCTCCTCTGTAAATATTAACGTAAATTGACGATCCTTTTATACAGAGATATTCCCTTGAATATTTTAAACTTGCAACAAACGCAACTCGTTGTCGTGTTGTTTAATTATATTATCCACACTTAAATAGCGGAAATCACAACTAAAGATTTTATTATTAAATTCGAAGATGAAAAATAAATTAACCCTTCAGTGAGCGCGTTAAAAATTAAAACGTAAGAAGAACCGCGAAGAGTAAATTAGTTTCTTCTTTTATTTTATATTATTTATTGCTGCACGTATTTTAGAATATATGTATAAATGAGCCAGACCTGTAATTTTAACATTTTTTAAAATAAAAATCGGTTTTATATCAAAATGCGCTCAGAATTCTGGGGTATAAAAAGCACTCCACGGGCTCACTGAGGGGTTAAAGAGGAGAATGAACGAAAAGGAACATAAAAACGCAAAAAAGTTCCTTCTGTATTGGAATTTGCTTTCGCCGGAAAGCCTTCGCATTCCCGCGACATAATCGAAAGTACGCCTCGAAACAGAAAAGAGTAACTCGGTCGTTCGCGATCTCTTTTCGGTTCGACGGTGGGGTGTTCGGAAAAATATTCCAAAACCTTTCATTGAAATTCTTGCTGAGGGGTCGGTCCGCGCCCAACGCAGCAATCGGGATGACATACCAGCCGCGACATAGCGTTTCATGCGGAATCAAATGACGCGGGCGTTCTTCGGACTGGTTCCGGTGATGCTACCGCCCTTCACCAGAAACTGTCGCCGCCGGAAAAAAAAAAAATCTCTTTACAATTTTAAAACCGTAGGCGACTCTGTGCGTCAGAAAATTTAATCGCCAACGCGGCGCAACACCCACCGAGAGGAAAGTAAAATCACTTCTGGGACCAATCATTCTTTATAATACTTCCGATAAATGTGATTCAGTCAATCATACATACATATAATGTAATCGGTCATATTTATCGCTAGGACTGTCACAAACTTATGATTTCGTTCAAATGCGACTCTACTTTTCTCATAGCACGAGAATAGGCCGGCCAATCGATTCCGGCAGGCGAAATGGAAAGCACGACTATCGTTGCGTATCCGACGAAATGCGCTCGTCCGACAAAAGTCCGATTTCATCACTTCGATTTACTTCACTCGCATGGACATTTGGCGTTAAGCGGGACACGCTATATGACAACAGACGCAAATGGACTCGACGCGATGCGTAAAGAATATTCACGAGAAGTGCGTGCAAACATGAAAATGTGAAATTCAATATCGAAGCGGGTATAAAAAAATATAAATTCGGCGTTCTACGCGCGACGCAAATTTTTATTTTACTTCGAGGCGAACTTTCGACGAGTGCATATTCCCGCGCGGATTAATAGTTATGAATCAAGTGACCTCCTTCCCGTAGGTGTACTTCGAAATAATGCTTAACCAGCGAAACGGTTGACTAATGCGCAAGTATAATATATCAGATATTTCATTCACTTGAATAACAAGCACATTATCGCAATGCGCAATTAAATTCTACTGTGCAAACTAATTGGTTGGACCCGCAAATGAAATGCGTTTCTGCGCAAATGTAACGAGCGCTGGCGAAACTTGCGTCCCTTTTTGCATAATAGCTCTTAATTTCGCAATTAATTCGTAGGCATGGCGATTGATAATTTAGTATCGCATACAATTGTATATCACATTGTATTACGTGGAAATAATTTTGTAAATTAAATCATATTGCAGCCACATTGCCATATTGATATGCATAATATAATCATCATCATTATAATAACGCTGGCATATGCACCATGCGAAGTTCTTTCACAATCTCATTAATATGCGGGGAAAAAAAAAAAAAAAAAACAATGCGCAGCAAAGAATTTTTTTAATAAGCTCGATGTATTCGACAAACTTCTATTTATAAACTGAAATGTTCTGATAATCAGTCGATTAAAATTAGTCTTTACTTTTTTTATCAGGTTTTATTGGATTATCGTGACACGGTCTCAAATTAATTTAAAAACCAAACAACTTAATTCATTTACGCGACAATGATCCGCAACAGTTTCTCGTTTCTCCGGCCCTCAAAAACACGTTTGCTTTACCAAACTGCGCGTTTAATCGTCTACGCTCTGCTCCATAATGGTGAGCTTTTTTAAGGCACGCGCGAGTGGAGAGAGAATTGTATTCGCGGTATGCGCGCATCTCGAGGAAGAATGTGCGTGGGTACGCACACGCGTACGCGGGCCCTCGTGTCTTTACCCGCTCCCGCGTGCGCCCGCGATTCTCTTCCACTCCTCGTTAGCGCCGAGAACAAAAGGCTGATTACCTCGGCCGTGTATCCCTGTGCAACAACGCGTGTACACTTGACGAGCGCATCCCTCTCGCCGGCGTTTCATCCCCCGGCCGCGATCCGCCGAATCTGAGGCAGTGTGTCAAATTTCCGGTCGACCGGAAGCGCCCGGAGCTTCGTCCCGCGCACCGATGGCAATCACTCCGAACCGTCCCGCGGCGTATGTAATTAACGGCGGAATATTATAAAATCGAAAATCAGCCCGGACGGCCGATCGATCGACGAGAAAATTTAAACGACTCGTCTCTCTCTCTTTCTTTCTCTCGCAATTAACCGGATATTATTGAAAAACTCTTGAAGCGATAAATAAATGTGGATTTGTGTAATAATTTAACGAGAAATGAGGGAAAAGCGGAAAAAGCCGAGGTGATCGAGATGAAAATATAAAACATCGCGTCTTCTTCGGGAGTGCAACGAAATTTCGTGCCGTGTATTCCGCATCCGGTGACTTAATTTGCTCCGGTATTATGTAATACGTTGCGGCGGTTCGCAGATGCATCTGCGACGCGATACGCCGGACCTAGATTACGGAGAAGGTGAATACACGGCTGATACACGGCCAGATGCTGGGAAGGTCCAATGACCTGAATGATTCAGTATGCTCGAGGCGAAGGTGAATGCATTTGCACAACGCAGCGCATCCTCGGTGCAGCTGCTGGTTTGTAATCTCGTGAAAGTCGTTATTAATTTCTTATCTTTATTGATCTCTTAATACGCGATCAGGTAATTTATTTAATGACACGATCGAGCTCGTTTACGCCGACCGTTTACGCGGACTGTATTAATAGGCGGATGCTGATTTCGATTTCGGCTTAACACGGAGACGAACGATGACAAGACGACGGGGCTGCTTGATGAATAACTGTTACGTATACACGGCGAAGTTTGGATTCGCGTATCGCCTTGTTTAAACAGGTGCGTGCCTGGCACGTCGCGTCTCCGCACACCTGCTATTTGCGAAGTCATTAGATTGGGGAACACACGACGGAGCACCGCGATACGTCGCAGTACGCAACACTCCTGAGTACGCGCAACAATAATCGTTATCTTTACTGTGGTTATAGCTATCAGCCGAGTCGCACACCGAAAGGGAGATATAGTTACTTCTGATCTCAATTAGAATTTTATATAATATTTCTAACGAACATATATGATCAACTTCGGCCATTATAGCACCGGAAACGGTCCAGTCGGTTATACTTCCGCGCGTACGGAAATATGAGTTTCGCAGTCGAGGTCAAATTTTTTTTCTTTTTTCCTCTCAGCGAGCGCGGGGTGTAAATAATTACGAAATTACACGTCGGCACAAAGTTTATAATAAAACGTGCTCGCGCAGCGTAATATCGCACGCTTCATTGGTCCATTTCAATTTGGACCGAATGGAATTCCTGCGCGAATTATGCCGAACAAACGCAGCGTTAATAAATGGAAAGCGGTATTCATCGCCGGATGAACAAGAATAAGCAATCAAAGCGTGCCATTATACACGGCGTATATCTTCTTCTGCCTCTTTTTTACAGCCAACGCAGTGAATTCGATCGTAAGCGTATGAAATTGTCCGTTCAAATTGAGCCAGCTCAACCCCGTCAGTCTGAAATTCACGCTGCGGTATTCGATATGTGTTCACGCAGCACTTTTTTTTTTTACGACGTAATATCGGCGCGATACTATGCAGATCTAATAATGTTGAGAATTAAAATTATTATGCAATTTTGATATATTATCCACCGTGGTTTAGGTGACGATTTATAATATTGTAAAATTATCGATGAACGCGATAATTCATATTATTTCGATTACGCACGAGAAGAAAGATTTTTTTGCATTCAATAAAATTTTATTAAAAATAGAAACATATAGTCCTTGAAATAATCGAATTTTTTTATTTGAAGAAACAAATATAAGTATTCGATTTTTTAAGTAATATGTCTTATTGACATAAATAAATGAGTTCTTTTAATATTCTTTTTTTAATTAAATAATTTTATAACTTTATTTTGATGTAAAATATATATGTATATGTGTATAATGTAATTAAAAAAAAAAAAAAAAAAAAAAAAAACTAGTTTTACACGTCCCTCAGTCTCTATTTTTATTTCGCAATTTGTTATTGTGCTCTTCGCTGTTGGCCGCCGATAGAACGCAGCGCGTCACAACGCAGACCGACACCGATATCGCAATAGACCGGGGCTCGAAAGAGTGTTAATTCCCGGCTCAAAGCCCGCGCAGGACAGGGGATAGCGATACGGTGGTGTGCGCGAAAAACAACAAGCTGCTACGGCGCGTAACCCGAATGCGAAATACACGGGGGTGATACAGGGGGATGAAAGGAGGGAGGACGGCGAATTACCTGCGGTCGGAGCCGGCAGATTGTATGTTCAATAAGCGGTCGCCAATTCTCAGCGGTATATATCCAGCTGTCGATTGAACGTCGACATCACTCTCTGCCAATCACCATTTGTAACGGACGACGGAAAACGCCAGCGAACGGTCAATCTGCTCGGCACAGACTTCCCGCTTGTTCTATGCGGGCATGATTATAGCCCGATTGAATTTGGATACCGCGAATAATTAACCGCGGAAAAGAAAAGAAGAGGAAAAAAAAAAAAAAGTACAGCTACTCTTGAGCCCAACTATAATTTAATAATATTTTTAATAATAAACACGATAAACTTAATTATATGTGTAATTGACGCGATTACTTTCATTGTTAGAGATATCGTAAAATAATACTAGGATCTAGAAATTTTTTTTTTTTCCCTCCCGTGTATTTCCCTCCCGAAAAATTCAAATGCTTTTTACAATTTTTTTTTTTTTTTCGTTAAAATCACGACTGTTTAATTTACTGTAATTTACTTGCAATTCCAAAAAGTTTGGTTTCATGCAAAATACGAGTAGGAATGTGTCGGAATTATACAACACACACACGCACACATTTCTACATCCTGCATAGTTATTTCGAAAATTGGAAAAATTAAATAAATTTAGGTAGCATTAAATAAAATTAAATTTTTGTCGTGACAGAATTGCGCGCAATTTTGAAGACCAAAATTACATCACGGATAAATGTGGTTCATCAGAATACGAACAATAAGGGAAGGGGAAACATTTTTAATTTACAAATACAATACATATAAGCGATATTTTGCCCGTTGTAAAATCTGATTTTCAGCGGCTGCTGTTTGAATTATTTATGCACATGACAAATTTGCTCTATTAAGTCGACAGAGCAAAGACGAAATTTTCATTTCGCATGAAACGCGAATTACAACCGATACGCATGCAAATACACTTGCAAATAGCGTCATTGATATACGTATTAATACACCCGGACGGGAATTTATTCGAGTAACACAGCGGAGTATGTAAGGGCGAAATTGAATTCGACGTCATATGCGAATTATGACCGGCGTATAAATACATGCGGACGCGTCATTAGTGCGCGTAAATGCGCATGGATAAGAATTCATTTGGTTAATTCGACGAAGTAGAAGCGAAATTTGATTTCCCGTCGATGTGGAATTTATTAACGCGCGCCGTACGCTTCGATAAACACGCCGCGTGTGCACATGCAATTGTTGATACGTGTTGTTTTATTTATTCAGTTATGATCGCGCGCATCGATCCCATTTATCCGATCAAATATAACGTTTTCGAAAAAGAAAAATACGCTTGGAAAATATACGAGAATACGGCCCTCTACTGAATATCATGAAGAGAAGGATCGTCGCTGAGAGAAATGTTTCTGTTGCCAGAAGAAAAGTTAGTTTGTTATCGAATAATTTGGTCAGGTTTGAATTTTGTACCTCAACGTTGCATTAAATTGCAAACACGACCGTACTTCGATTTCCCTGGGTAAAATAATAAATTCGTGCAGCTTGCCTGTGTAATACGTAACCAAAATACGTAATATAATAATTGCATTAACCGTACTTAACTTCGCAATAACAATGTACATTTTTTTTTTTTTATTTCAAATATTTAAAATTTTATTAAAATTAATAAAATTTGGAAAGGATTAATATATGAATTATCCATTAATTTTTCATCTATTGCAGCCAATATCGAATGGAGATCTTTACAATGTACATACATGCATATATTATTTCATATTTCTTTTATACTGAAATTTCATTTATATTACGAGTAATAATTAATAAGATGCTTAATAAGAATCTACGTGTAATAAAATTAATTCCATCTCTTTTATTGATAATTATACGGGATGCGCCGCGTACAATATTTGGTCGTTATAATTTTCTACGGCAAACTTTAAATTTGCACAGTTCAAATTCACATATTTACACACGACGTTTTACCGCGAGGGCTGAAAATACTGCGGCCGTAAAGTGAGCCGAAACAATACCGGCGAGCGTCGTAATCCCGTCCTTAATTCGTCAGATCATGTCCCGCGTTCCCTGATGTATCGTTGCTCATCCCTATCGACACGGCTGGAAATAATCTACATTTACATTTACATCGCGCCGCGGCCTGCCTGAATTTCCCGTTGTAAACTTCGCTGTCGAAAACTTTAGGAATCGTAAGAGTGCGGCGAGCACCGCGTGCTGCATGCAAATCCGTCTTTTTACATTTCAGCGCGCATTATTATTTCTTTTTTAGCTTCTTACGTTTTTTTTTTCTCCTTTTAGTTTCTCACTTTTTTTTAGTTTCCTGCTCTTTTTAACTTCTTGCTTTTTTCTTAGCTTTCTGCATTTTTTTAGCTTCTCGTTTTATTTTTGTCTCTTGCTTTTTTTTATTAATTGTATTTTTATTATTATTAATTTTTTTTAATAACTCGGGAACGGCTTCTTAGGCTCAAGCTTTACTTTTCGCGTTCGCAGCATCCTGACCGACACTTCGTGATGCGATCTGTAACAGTTTCCGAGGACGGCGAATAAATTCCCGACGCCGGGAATAATTCCCATTGTGCCCGACTGGTCTATTCATTTACGTGGCGTGTACGCGCATAAAACGATCGTATAAAACAATGTTATGTGTGCAATAGTCAGGAACGTCAATACGGTATGGATAAACCATAGGGAGTTTCCATTAAATATACACGTACGGAATGTACAACCGAACGTACCGCAAATACATATTCTAACTGAAAGTAGCTGCAGCAGCAGCGCGCAGTTTACTCCTCGAAAATTGAACGAATATATGCGAGCGACGTATGTTTATCGTACGCCACGACGACATTCTATTTGTATTTTTCGTATCAGTTAATATTTTCGTTTTATTTAACAATCTCGATATCGACAAGGAAATAAACGAGGAAGTAAAAAAAAAGAAGAAGAACGAGATTGCACAGTAAGAAACTTCGAGTTAAATTTCATACATTTTACATGTTTGATTTATAGAATAAAATATTTGTGTCAATTTAAACATAAAGTTAATATGATGGAAAGTAATACGAGGTAGAAGAAATTGACGCAAAAATTTAATATTTAATAAATAATAAAATAGAAAAGAGTGGAGAAAAAAAAAAGAAACACTCTGAAAAAGGTAAACAAGATAATCAGAGACGCGTAAACGTAAACGAGCGGTATGATGTGAGAACAAAGCAAAAGAGACGCGGGAAGGAGGGACTCGCGAGAAAGAATTCCGCGCGGGGATGAAAGAAGTCACCAAGAGATACCGCCGGAAGGCCGCGGGAGATAGACTTCGAAGCCAAGGGGTGAGTCCGGCGTTTGAGGGGAGGAAGATGGAAAAAAAAAAAAAAGACGAAGTTAATGGCAAAAGCGGACAGGAAAGACAAAGACCAAGGGAGAAGATCGGGACCTGGAGGTTCGAGGGTTTCCGGCGAGGGGAGGAAAACTCCTTTTCGCCCTACCTCCGCCTTTCATTTCTTAATGTATCTTTACGGGGGAATTCCGCGAAAAGTACAAGGGGGTCGTTTCCCTGTTCGGGAAACTCGATTTTACTCCCCCGATCGGGTAGAACAAAAGAGCGGGCGATCTTGTGCCGAACTCGTCGCGTTTGGGTGGTCTCTCCCTCGGAACTCTGATAAATCCTCTGAGGAAGTGATTACGGTAATGCGTCCAGTTGATATTTTTTTTTTTTTTTTTTTTTTCATGGATAAAGAGAAGGGTATTACGAAGGCGGATCCAGGCCCATAATTTGATTTATGTAAATATGATAAGATTAATTTACGAATTTGTATCTTAAAGTGTTCTTACGCTGTAAAGTATTTTGTAAATTAAGATATTCATTATTAATTGCGCGGATAAAAGAAGTTATGTAATTTATATATAAAATTAATTAATTTTTCTTTTTTAAAAGGTAATATTTAAATATAAAAAACTATAGAACTATATAGGTTAAATCTCCCGGACAATCGTTTTCACGTTCATTAAAAAATATTTCACCGCCGACGTTTTCGTTCATCGAAACGATTCACCGTCTACTTTCCCCGCGTTCACATTTGTAATCTGACGTCTCTACAGTCGCGAGTTCCCTCTATTATTTCCTGTTGGCCGCAGTCTGTCTTTCGCGGAGACTGACCCGGAAGGGATTTCTTCCTGCTCGATAAGCTCAATTTTTTCCCGCCGAGCGGCGAAAGGACAAACGATCGTAAAACCCTCCTCGTCGGCGCTCGCTCGCCGGCTCATCTCTTCCGTTAGCCTTCCTCTCTTCATCTATCGGTCGATATTGCCGTCGAGTTTTCCTCTCGTCTACCTCCACATCGATAGATTCCCGCAGGAGAATTGGGTCGTTTCGGGCGAAGCAAAGGCGGCTCGTTATCCCGAAGTCTTCCGGAGACCGCAGAAACCACCCTCGCTTGACGGGAATCCCGAACGAGAACTTCCGGTCGGTAATATTTAACAATCTCTCCACCGATCATTGGGGGTTTTATAGACTCCAACTTTTCGCGTCGCGATAATTCCCTGCCTTCTACGATTTCGTCGGACATCCGACTTATCACGGTATCACGTGTCGGGAAAACTCCGACGTTATTGCAACCGATCTCCGTTTCACGATGAATCCACCAAGTTCGATCCTTTTCGAAACTACGCGAACGTTATATTTGCGTGATTGCACCTTTCCGCGATTTAATTTCGCATTTCCTTCAAAATGCGACGCGAAATAAATAGAGAAATCTTGAAAGAAAGGAAAGAAATACAAAAAAAAAAAAGAATTAATACCCTGAGTCTCTATCGAGTGATTTCGAATATTCTTTTCACGATGCGACTTCTAATTGCATTGTGCGAGACGGAACCCGAGCCGCGATATATTTTTCAGTTAATGAAAGTTTCCGACGACGCTCTCGCGAGCTTCGCGCGGCTTGGCACGTCGAATATTTTTTGCTAACAAGTAACGCGAGATCGCACACGAATCGGGAGGGACACGAGCGTTATTATATAACGGCGCGTTATAGCGGAACGAAAATCCTTATCTTTGCGATAGCCCTGCTTTTCAGTGTTGACCGTGAATAGCGGGCACACATGCGAGAGAATATAAAGGGGACGACGCCATATTTACACGAGTTTCGCGTCGCGCACAGTGGTCGGCGAATAAAGGCTGCCTAAAGGATAAAAAAAAAAAAAAGACCCACCTTCATTTCATTAATGCTTGTCGCGTCAGTCTCTTGGACCGAGCCAAATACGATATGAAGAGGAACACAAGCGTGGAGAGCGAAAGCGCGGACGCGCGCGCACACTGAAAAGGCAGCTGTAAAAGGTTTTTATAATCATGAGGGGAAGAAAAAAAAAAAGAAAAAAATCTGCATTGTCTCTTTTTACAAGTTTTTGAAGGGTATTAATATATTGCGCTCCACTCGAGCCGCTAGGATAATTATTAATATTTGAATGAATATTAATTCAAAATTTAGAAAGCAGATATGAGTTTTTAAGTTCCTGCAGTATGTATGCCGTAATCGTTTAATAATAAATTAACTATGAGAGGGAATTAGAAAATTGTTATACGAGCCGCTGTTTCGTTCAAATTGATCGCGTTGTAATAAAAATGAGAAAGCCACGTTTAAATAATCGGAAGATACGAAATATGATTTTAATATTTCAGAACTTCGTGCCCTCGTATGTTTTCGGGACCGAGTCCGGTGACACGGTCTTCACAATGCGCGACCCCGTAAAACGATGATAGAGATTATTATCCCATCGTCAAAGTATCCCCCGGAAAAGGAGTGAATGCATAACCTTTCCTGAATGTTGCATCACAGTTATGGCGAGTATGCAGCATGCAGCAAACAGACGAGTATCTCGAGCGGGAAATCATTTGGCAAATAGCCTCTAAGGGCGCTTTCAGCGGTAACAGAGGTGCTTTTGAGGCGAGTAATGTACAGACCGGTATGTGCAAATGGTCAAGCATTATCCATTCCCTCTTTGTTTGCGGCGAGAGTTATGCGAGCGACGGAGATTATCCGCGTGTCGGTAACGAGACAGAAAACTTCTTCCCGGCTGTCTTATTAAAATTTCTTAATTTTACACTCGAACCCGTTGAGCTTTATAGAAATTGTTGCGCCGACGACGTTTCGCGAAACGCTGATCTACGATCGATCTTACGCGCCAAGATAGGATGATTTCCGTCGGACAACGCGAGTCGCGCGCTTGATTGCGAGCGACGTCCAGGTAACTCGGATCTCGCGCCGGTCGAGAACGAGTCGTCGGCGCCACGTACTTCATCTCATTACTCAATTCGTAATTGTCGACGCGAGCGGACGATATTCATTGCGAGGATCAAAGGACGCCCGATAGCACCGAGCGGCGAAGCGAGACGTCGACAAACAGAATACGTAACTGTTGATTTTCGCGAGAGAAGAGCGAATGATGAATATTAGTCCCTCTCCCTCGTATCCCCGTCGCCTCGCCCCCTGCCCGCCGTCTCTTAGCTTATGAAATAAGTGGAGTCGAATGCGAACTGCAACGCTACGTACGAATAAGCATATCAAAGGATAATTGGCCAGACAGCCGGGTTTATGCGGCCGCGAATTTCGTAAACGAGCGAGAGAGACGCGGAGACGAAGGTAAATGCGAGAGTACGGCGGGGGTCCATAATTTTTTTTTTTTTTTCCCTCTGAACACCGTTTTCCCCCTTTTTCCGCGTGTCATCCGGAAAAACAGAAATTGTCCGTCAAAGGAAACATAATTTGATATCATAGCATTCTAATGAACGCTTATGCGTACGCGGAAAGTCATTACAGACTGCTTACAGCTCTGTAAAATTGTTCATCGCTCATTTCTTATTTAATACGTGCCTAAATATCAGCCGATTAGAAATTTATAAAGTACCTATTTTATTTATCGTTTATTAAAAATTAAAAAAATAAAAAAACATCTTTAGGATTAATATTTTACGTAATTTCCTGTTTCTTACATCTTGTGTTTTTATCTCAAAAGTGCAAAATTTAATTAATTAATAAAATAATAAATTAAATAAACAATAATTAACGTTACAAAAAAAAAAATTTGACAATCATTAATACACAAGAGAGATTTAATATTAATTTCAAAACCAACTCTTGGTCTTCCGAATTCAATGCTGAGCGCGACGCGTGACCTCGGATAAGTGTTCTCGCGGTTATATGAACCGGAGTTCCGACACGGGACACGACGCGTTTTATTTGAGCGACTAATATGAGGGAAGGGTAATATATCCCCTTAATTGGTCGTCGAGCGAGGTCGATGAAGAAGTCGAAGGATTTCTTTCTCCCAGGACGGGAAAAAGAGACGGCGAACGAGCGGCCGTTTTCCCTCCAGAGCCAAAGTGGCCGTCGTTCTCGCAATCGTTAAGCACCGGCCGGTCTTAAAGTCGCCCGATGGGGATAAGACGATATCACAGAGCAGATATGTAGGTACGTGGCCGTACGACGCTTGTTTATTTCTCGCAGCAGCTGTTTGCGTAACTCGCACCCGGATACAGGACAAACCGCTCGCATTCTCCGCAAACGACAAACCGCAGCGCGTTAGCTCGCTTTGAAAACAACGAGAGATCCATTTTCTGTTTCTTCAGACTTACCGAATTGTTTGGTATTATGTTATAAATGTATGAAAAACAAACTGTAATGTTCGAGCTATCGCGCAAAAATTTAGTATCTTTGAACGTGGATACGTTTGTTACAGATTTATTGAACTATGTGTGTAATTAAAGTTAAATTAATAAATTGTATTTTACCATGTGATCAAACGTCGCTTTAGAATTATAATAATAATAATGTGTAATAGTTAAATTAAATATTTTCATTTAATTTAAAATTATCAAAATAATAAAAAATTAAAAAAAAAAGAGATTTAGTAGAAAAAGAAATTATAAATATAATTAAAATCATGGTTTCTAAAATGACAATAACGCAGAATTACGCACATAGAGAGAACAATTTTGGACCCTACCGCAAGAGGAAGAGAAGACTGTTATCGCCGTACTAAAGGAACGGGTTACTCACCTCTCGTCGACGTTAATTTCGTCGCTGCCCCGCCGATGTGAAGCCAACGGCAAAAATGGACACCAAAGGCATGACGACATTCACGGAAAACGAGAGGCGAGGTACGCTCTACGGCGCCCCTTTCTCTCTCTTGCGCGTTGCGTCTCGTCATCAACAACTCTTACAAAGATTAGGTCAAACTATAAATAAATGCGAAGCGCTCATCTGAGCCGAGCCGGACTGAAGTAACCGGACGCGAAGCATCGGTTTTCCAACTGCCTTACATAATCGCACGAGAACGTCTTCATGAATGAAGCGGAACAAACGGCAACGTTATTTTCGCTTCTTAAAGCGCGAACGTTTCTTAATAACGGTGCTCCAACAGAAAAGGAAATTATTCGAGTAATGCGAAACGTTTTCAGCAAAAAATCGTAGACTCGTCGAACGGTGCATAAATAACGTAAATGCATAAAATATTGCTCATTAGTATTAATTTCGTATCTATACACTTTTTTTTCTTTTTAATTTCATAAATGAAAATTAGGGTAAAAGAAGAATGTCATGCTTCTATAAAAAAAAGTACTTTCATCAAATCACGTTAAAAGCAGAACGTTCTCATCTGATCACTCAAGTTAAACAACGTTGGGCGCGGTCAGTTACTTAAACGAGTGACTGTTTGGAAATACCTAATGCTATTATTAGCAACTTTCCTTTTTTTTTTATTTTTTTATCTCGAAATTTAATTGAGGGATCTAAAATTTATTTTATATGTATTATTATACACTACCTATTTATATTATAATACATTAAATTAATTCACGTTTCAGTTACTACACACAATTATAGTAGACTTATTTGCTGTACTCACATTGAAAGCCACGTACTATAATATTCATATCATTTTAACGTAAATGTACTGTAGAAAAGTGAATAATGAATTATGCAATTATAAGTACGAACTAGTTGTCAAAAAATAATAACGCGCGCAAGACGCTTTGCATTGTCTAGCACCGGTATAAATTTTTTAATACAACGAGAAGTGCCGCGTTCGAGATATTTTTCGTACATAAATATCTCGAATTGATTCAGGTGTTACATTTTAAATTTACGTAGTTATTAGTTACCGATGTATCTTCTCAAAATATTTCAACACCACCGTGTGGGTCTCCTTTGAAAATTACGCGATAAAGGATTTATCGAGGTTTATTTCCGTACACGTAAATGTTAAGAATACGACGTGTGACGTGTTGTTGAAAGCTGCCCGATTTAATAACTCGATTAAACCTTCGATATTTCAATAATAGCTCACGGAGATTACATTGGTAGTATTAATCGAGCTACAGCTCGTCAATTTTCATAATATCTTGTTAGATGTAATTGGAGGGTTATTTAAAGCAGATAAGAGAGAGAGAAAGAGAGAAAAAGTCCAATTTTTGGCAGCCGGAAAACTTTTTAGGATTCGTATCATCCGCAATGCTACGGATTTTGTAAATAATCCGGTCCGCGTAACAAAAATGTCAAGGTGGACATCCGACATGCAGATTCGGAATACTCATAAAAACAATAAATAAACAACGAAGCTGGCTATATTTTATCCCGGACTACCTGGTGCGCCGTATTCGCAAACGAAAATGAGAAAAACCTAGCACGCGGTCCGTTTCAACTTGTTGAAATGTATTTGCGCCCATTATACCACGTGCACAATGATTCGCAACTCTGTTTAATTCAGTAAAATTAACTTCATCGTGCATACATCCAAAACGAACCACCTGCAGCGTAGACGAAATTATTGCTACCCGTGGAACGATACCGCTTTTCAGCCGCTGTTATTTAGTTCAAAAATTGCTTTGTACGTTTTTTTTTTTTTTTTTTTTAGCATATCCGTGAACGCAATCTGCTTAAACAATGGCAGGATAATAAAATATACAAATTTGTATATTTCTTTTAAAAACATTACGCAATGTTTAAATTTTTTTAATAAAACAGAATTGTAATCCATCGTTTTTCTTCGCGTTTTTGTTCCGTCGAAACAACGCGATTGGACAATTAAGTAATTCCCAATTTTTTTTTCTATACATATGTATGCATAAAATAAACTTATTATACACATCGAATGGAACTTGTTGTGTCGGCAGAATAAAAATGAGTAAAGTAACAGTTGGCGGAATTCTTTTAGCTCCACTTTTGCCCCGCAGTATTTAAAAAATACGATTTAAATGTCATAAATTATTTAAGCCTTGCAGTTAAATTTTTCGTCGCTCCCTCGATATGAATAAATAGTGAATGGAACTAAATTGGCAAGTAGTTGCCCGGTAAACGGTGTCGCGATAAGGATTGCTATGAGGAATTCGCTCGGAGCTTAAATTGTCGTCAAAGTCGTTCTCCCCTGCGAACGCAGATACGTGAGTTACTTAACGAATTAGCCATTCGACGAGGAACGCTCCTCTCTCTCTCTGCGGATTTAATATCATCCGTCTTCGTGCGCGTCGAGGACATTGCCCGAGTGACGAGTTGCTTAATGATTTATTAGCTAAACCGTCTGCAGGCGACCCTACACTCGAGAAGGAACTCTGTCACCGTACTTTCGAGCCAGCACACATAAGGCGCACACAGGCTTTATGCATAATGAATTTTAATTAATTAATAACACGTGCACCCTCGTAGATATTGTGTATATGTATAATTAATGTCGCTGCTACACGGAGAACGTGCCACGAGTTCGATAAATCTTATATGCAATTAAATTGTTTCGTTCGCCGAGGAAAAACTTTTTCCTGATATCGTGTTAACCCTCGAATGGTAGAACTTTTCAATTACTTTACGATTTTTAAACGTTCGAATTACAAGCGACGATATTCACTTTCGCAGAAAAAAGCAAATACGAATTTGTAATCTTTCTTATTTGCTCCTGCTGCAGCGCGAAAATATATTTTCGTAATAAAGACAAATGTGTAGAATTTGTTAGAATGACGAGCGACGAGAAATGATTTGCAACAGCAATTTACTTGAATTATTTTCTTTACAAAATTATCAAAGTGATAAGCTGACTTTCGTTTCGATGATCAAAAAAATTTTTCTCAGCATTTAGTCACTTCGCTTTTAAGGTCAGGTGTTTCAATAATTGCCTATTATATCGTTACCACGTTTTAATATTAATTAAGAAAATTGCATTCCGGATTTTTCTCGGATTGGCATAGCTCTGCCCTTTCAATTTTCGCAGTTCACGCAACTTCGTGAACTGAATGTTCAAATGTTCGCAACAGTTCTCACGGCAGTAGCCCGCAAACGTTACTTTGACTAACAACTTTGACTAGGTATGTCATGACTGCAGAAGTAATTTTCCACGACTATGAACTGTATAATGAGAATTTGAGCTCGCGATCTCGTCAAAAATAACTCGCTGGTGGTCAGGGGGAGTTTTATTATGTTTTATTATAGACGCTATCTGAGAATGAAATGCACTGGGAGAAAAATTTTAACTCAATTATAATAAAAATTTATGATACTTTTAAAAATAAATACAGATAACTCGACCATTATGGTACTAAAAATGATTGAGTTTAACTATATTTATTCGTTGGAAATATCAAATAAAATTTCAGGCCAAAAGTGACTATATTCTTCTTCTCTCAAACGTGCCTTATTCAGAAACTATGTCAACTGCATTATCTGCTGGAACAGATTGTTTATAATTATCCGCGAGGAAAATATAGTTACACTTGGATCCGATCATAATTTTATAATATTCCCCGCGATTAATGTGATAAATAATCGACCCGATCGCATTTATTGTTAGAAATATAAAGTTATAAATCGGGTTTAATTCTAACTATACCTTTTGCGTCTCGGTGTGTATATTATAACCGACAATGCAGAATTGAATTCTTTTGGCGAAACCGGGGCAGCTGTTTGTTGCTCCTATATCTTACATTATCGTTAATAGCGCATAATACGTTTGCGCCGCGGCGCTTATGCCGGGACTTCCAAGCTACGTAGAAACGAAGCGCGAGGGTGAAAAACAGAATGCAAGAAGGGCTATTACGTTTCTTATCGCGGGAGTACACTTGACCTCGCGAAGCTCGTGCCTGTGATCTCGCGACTTTGCAAGAAAGCTTGACAAATTGCAGTCGCGCCTTAAAACCGTCGCCGGTTGCCGCAGATTTTGCCCGCGCCGCCCAAAGCCACCTTTCGCGTGGTATCGCCCCGAGCATCGTCTTCTTGCTTCCCCCAAGTCTCTTAACGCGCACTTAGCCAGAATGCATACTGAATGACTAACAGCAATCGGTGCCGCGACCTGGGCGAGAAAGAAGGACCGACGCTAAAGAGCCATTGTTATTCACACCGACTAACGCACGACTTGGTTTCCCTCGATTTGCTTCTTTACGCGAAATAACAAAAAGATATATCTATAGATTATTTTAGCGACGTCTAAGGATTTTAGACTATTCAGTTTTAAAGGTAAGATAAAGCGCAAATTAAATCTTCCAAAATTATAGTTTGTACATAAAAAACTTCTTTGAATTAATTTCTCTAGATTTGCTTGGATTTATTTTCTCTATCGAAACAATATAAATATCAAACAAAACGTTATTTTTAGTAACTGATAAAAGTTGTTTCGTTGAATTAAATTATATTATTCGAACAATAAAACATTTACATTAGAAGTGTATAAATAAAATATCTGTCGGGCAAAACGTAACTAAATTAAAATATTAAAAAAAAAAAAAAAAAAATTCCCAGCGTGCTGCGTAATTATTGCGTATAAAAAAATACATATGTATATATTTAATAACAAACTTCTGTTGA
The DNA here is from genome assembly GCF_019399895.1 of Cardiocondyla obscurior. Lineage (NCBI taxonomy): Eukaryota > Metazoa > Arthropoda > Insecta > Hymenoptera > Formicidae > Cardiocondyla > Cardiocondyla obscurior. The sequence goes on along the minus strand of NC_091874.1, from coordinate 1,783,816 downwards.
CTAAAACCGGTGTATATGCAATTAAAAAATATTAACAAACAATATTATTTTAAATTAAATTAAATTAAATTGAAGCACGATAAAGCCCACAAGAACTTTAATTACGTGGATATCAAAGAGAGGAAACGGATGTTTTCAATGTTTTCCATCGAGCAAATTAATTTCTCATGAGCGCAAAATGTGCGTGCATCTACCCTAAGACCCCAGGATCATCGGTTATAAACAGGAATCCTTTATCTATATGAACTCTCCGCATGGGAGGTAAGGTAACAAAGCGTTCTAATCCTTCCACGCCGCTTGCTCAATATTTGACTTTTAGCTCGAAAAGCCGCACTAACGAAGTCCTCGCGACTTCTAAACTGAGTCACGGTCTGAAGGATCTTCGTGGATGAGAAAATGCTTTCGTCCCTCGGCGAAACAAACGAACCGTGCGCAAACGCTCGCTAATTCAACGACATTCGTCGCACTGGCGTTAAAGAAAATTTAGGAAGTTGTTGTTCTCGAAAAATACTTATTAATCTTAAATAATTTTTAAAGCGCAAGAAAGTCTTCACGAAGTAGAAACAGAAAGTTTCGCCAAGTGTCATCCTTAACGGAAGCTATTGAGAAACACATTTCGTTTAGCAGTTGCAAAACTGGCAAAAATAAGTAAGGTTTTTAAACGAAACTTTGAAAAGTATAAAATGTAATTTTGATAAAAATATTTAGTCACGCAAGTGTTTCTCAATATTAATATTTTCCGCTTACCGTTGGGTTGCTTTTAAAGTTCCTCTCGAACAGTTACCCTCCCGAGCAGCGGCAGTATTTTTTTTATTTCATTCGAATAGACCGTCGCGTCCATAGTTTCCCACGGATTATTCAATCACGGCGCGCGTAAAAGATCGATTCAGAGCCGCGGCTTATTATTCCACAAAACCCCCGTATGCGTATTTTTCGCAGCGATCGTTACGCGTGTAAGAAATACCGTATATTGTTCCGCGCTCGCGGCGGTAAAAGTTGGTAACTCGTGTTTCGGGGGTTTCGTTTTTGAACCGCGATTTGGGAGAGAGACAGAGAGGGAGAAAAAGCTTCGCGGCACGGACTGGATCCGTAAAAACAGCGCGGCGATCCTGCGGGCACGTTCGAATCCCGCGTTTGGATTCCGCAGGACGCGCGCGCGCGCGCGCGAGCGCGCCCGTGTACGTAACTCAGTTAGCTACATTGGAAATTACAGCCGGTACACGATATTACATGCGCGGTTCGTGTGCCGCGGGTCCATTTATATTCACACCCGCGCCGCCCCGCGAATAACTTCCGTATTCCCACGTGGCCCTGCCACGTGTATTCGTCATGCGCGTACTCGCGCGCGGGATGCATCGCACGAACAATGGTGCAGTTCCGCGTTGGGTGACTATTGGACGATCGATCGGGAGAAACTCGCCGTTTCGTCTAGCATCCGAACGAGAACATTCATCCTCTATCGTACGCGCAGTAAAAAAAAAAAAAAAAAAAAAAAAACATTTTGTGCTCGCGTGGAAAATTTTTTACATTTGTACAGAAAGTTTTGGAATGAATTTCTAGCACGGTTCTGCCGTCGATTTGATATATTGTTACGCCACTTGGACTTGCCTACGTTGAATTGGTGTTAACTGCTTTCGGGAATTAAAATAACTGTGCATGTGCACGGGGGGAGATATTTGTACCGAGAATCGTCATGACGTTACAGTATTAGACCGTAAGAGAGAAAGAAGAGCGAGATTGAAATGATTATTCGAGTATTCGTCTATCCATGCTAGCCATTGTTCTACTCATTTAAATCTATAATTCTAATTTGTAGAATATAAAAACAAAATTTGATGCACAGATTATGCTTATTATGATACCGATTACGACTTTCGCGTGACCAGAATGCGCGACTCTCGCGGTCCGCGCACGAGCGCGCACGTTTGTGTCACGTCACATATACGTTTAGATGGGTTAGAACTTAGAACAGCCCGCGCCTTCCGCCACAGCGAAGAATGGAGTTAAATGTGCCGTGCATAAGTAGGTAACGTTTCCGAGGCAGAGGGTTGCACAGCCCCTCTTCGCCTCTCTCTTTCGAATTCCCGCTTTCTTCCGTCTCACTCTCTCCTATGCGCTATCGCGGCCTTTCATCTTTTTCCCGTGCTCGCTTCGCGCTTCCGTTCGCTCTCACCCTTCAGGTCCCGGCATCGAGATACTTTAACCACCCGTTACTCTCGCCACTCGAGTTGCCGCGCGCATCAACGTGGCGGAGGCGAAACGCTTTAAGCTCATTCCCGCCGTTTGAACTTTGAGCGGCGGAACGAACCTCGCGATGCGAGTTGCTAGATTTCGATGGTCGTTTTCGTGCCCGCCACGAGTTCTTAATCAGCTTCGAAGCGATCGAGGGACACTCGTTACGCCACGCTCAATGGAGTTTCCCGTCCCGCGTACGTACTCGTGAAAAACGCCAACTTTCTCAAGCTAGTTGCGTCGAGTTTTTTTTTAAATATACGTGAAGGCTCCGAAAGATGATAATAATTATAACGAATCCGAGCGGTACGCAAAGATGTCAGAGATGGGTAAATATAGCGCACGAGAGTTTCAAGCGAGAAAGCCCACCCAAGCGTTTCAATCTTTTCTTTTCCAATTACAATTTCAAATACAATATGTATACGGCATGAAACGCGCCGTATTCAAAGAACGACGCTATTTTCGCGGTTATCTCGCGCGTTGTGCCCGCATAATTGAATGAAATATCACATGCCGCCGGGGGCCACGCGGCGCCTTTAAAATTTTAAATAATACGAGAAGCATTTACCGTACTCTCGCCGCGCGGGAGTTCACGGATTCAAAACGGAATTCAGGTTTCTCTCAGACGCTCTCAATTCGACGTGCTCGCGATGGCCTTTCAACTTCCACACTTTTGTTTGAGATTTTCCTCGCATATCAGTCGTTCGTCGCCTTTTATCTTTCTCTATCTTTCTTTCGTCGTTCAAGAATTCACACCGCGCAAAGATATTATTATTATTTATTTTATTACGAGTATACCACGTTGTATTATTTAATAATTTTATTAGATTAATATTTTTTTGCTTTTATTTTTTTTTATTTACGTAACGCAGAGCTTCTAATTTTTTCTTTAACGCATTCCCTATAATGTAAACATTGTAAATAAAATATTGGACTTACCGGCCGATGCGCAGCAGCGGAGTTAATCTGCTATGGTGATCTGTAACATAAAAACAAAATATAAATTATAGAAACGTTGAAAATTTATATTGTTTAAAATAATAATTTTCACGTTACGTAAACGTTGTATTTAACGTAAAAGAAGCGGGATTAAATTACAATAAAATACTCGGTTGTGAGAGACGCAACAAAAATGTGTAATGTACTTCGTTCTTTCGCTACGCAATTTCATGACGATTTATTGTATTACATTCTTGTAAATGATAATTGATTGCAGCTATGCTGCAATCCATCGGATTGTGCTATTAGTCAGCGAGACAGGTTTTTCACTGACTAACTGCATGATTATGATGGTAAATTATTGCTATTCGCGCTTTAACACAATATTGTCCTCGTTTCGCGTGCATCTTGCGTTAAAAACACGCACGTGTTCGCCGGATTACCGTGAGAAGTGCGCGAAATGCACGGCCGTCGCATGGGATGGATTAAGCAGCTCGTGCGGCGGCCGCTCGCGGAAACGCATCTTTTTCTTTCACCCTCTTTTCGCTGCATTTTTAAACTTTCGCACGCGCGAAACACAAAGCGCGGATTATTTTCACTCGGACAAAGGCACGAACCGTCTCGCTTTAATCTCCTCTCGTTGCTTCGCAAAGTTGTATTTTATACAATGTGTAATATTACAATGCATACACGCGTGCGCGCACGTACGGTACATGCGGTGATTCGGATGCGTGTACATAAAATTATATGTATGTGCATATTGCATTGCGCGTTGAGAAAAATGCGAAACTTTGCAAAAACGTATTCTACTTGTCGCTGCTTCTGTTATAAATTTTCTCCGTAATTTTCCCTACATTTTACGTAAAATTCATATTGAAGAAAGCATTTTCTTTTTGTTGGGAGAACGAATTGACGTCACTACGTTAATAATCGCCGCAAGCTGTCGGGTTTTTTTTTTTTTTTTTTTTTTTTTTCTTTTTTTGTTCTTGATACCGTATTGGCTTAACCTTCAGATAGAACTCTATCTCGACTATTCTATTTTTATTTGCTAATTTAATTAGCCGATACCTAATTAATGTCATAAATCGATCTTGTTCATAATTTCGCGTCTCGCAGTCGGGACGAAACTGGCGGAGTTTACGCCACTTTTGCGGAAGAGTACACATCGCGAGCTCTCTGTCGATTCGCGTTTACGCGGCAAAATCATTTGCGATCGCGACGGCAACGAAAGGTCCCCCCCTCCCCCTCTCAAGATTAAATTATCGGCCACGCGAGCGAGCCACGCTTCGCCGAGTGTTCGTTACAAAATATTTATTCGGCGTAATTCACTTCGGCCGACGGGCGAACGTGCCGCGCACGGCTAACCGCGCGGCTGCAACGCGGCACGAAATAGCGGCAAAATAGGCGCACGTGCGCGAATTTCGGGAACGGTATCGATAACCGATTCCAATTACTTAGACCGCGCCGTGCTCGACGTTAACTTGGATTGCTGACGCGCGATAGCGACCGCTCCAGCAAGACCCCGCAGCTACGGTTAGCCCGGACTTAATCGATGACGTAAGGGCCCTCGGAACCCTCGGACTTAAATACACTCGCCTCCAGTATCTGCATTACGAGCAACTGAACTATTTCTAATTTACGTTGTAATTTAGAGATAAACGTTCGGTGCCGTTAATTAGCGAGAAATACGCAGAAAGTAATGTGTTACTTACAGTTTACATTGAGGGAAAGATGTAGTTACTTTCGGCCTCATCTTTTGAGTTGCCATATTAAAGTATTTTCCAAATATAAGTTCCAAAAATATATATTTTAAAAATATAAATTTTTTTATTTAAAGCAAATTTTCGTATTTTTGATTATTTGGAATAATTCAATTATTTTGTAATTTAATAAATTATCTGGAATAACAAAATACAGAAATCCATTAAAAAAAAATTTATATTTTTTACATTGAAATATATTTAAAAAATAACTTGATCTGGGAAGTTAAATAACTTCATAATGTAGTTATAAATTAATTTCAATTATTTAATTAGTTCAATTATTGTGGTAATGAAAATGATTAATTATGCTTATGATTAAATATCATGAAATCATAGTAGAGGCTAAATTTTTCCTTCGGGAAATAGATAAAACATATCGCTTAATCTTTTTTTTACAGTGGAGGCTAAATATCGCGCACAAATTTTTCGCGTTTCGAATTCGAGTCGGACTTGTTTCTCGGTCAAAACGTGAAACGCTGTTCTCTCATTTTTCGTCAAACATTCCAGTAGTTAAACTTAAAGTGACATTTGTTTGACGCCGCGCGGGAAGCAGTTTAAGAAAAACTATCAAGAGCTGTAGTCGACTACTTGACGTTATTTGCGCGCAACACGATGACACTGTGCACAACTGTTATTTTTCATCGCGAAGTGTGCAGGTAGCCACGAAACTGGGAGCGTTTCAGTTTCGAAATTCTGATCGAATAACCGCATACGGAACGCAGGGAATCCGCGACGCTAATGCACGCCGCGTTATACGCTGAATTGCGATACAGGATCCAGCACTTCTCGCAAATATATTGGTTCCCCGCTTGTTTGTGCTATTTTACATCCAATCGTACGACCCGAATGATCCGAACGTATTTTATACCGTTCAACACTAAATCTGTTTTGATCAACGAGCAAAAAAGAAACGGAGCGAGGGAAATAAAAAAAAAATAGAGAGAGAGACAGAAAGAGAGAAAGAGCGAGGAAGAGGGAGAGTAGACTGCTATCAATGAATAAAGCGCGGTCGTCATAATTTATTCAGCTTGTTCAGCGCGCGAAACAATTATCGAGCGCAATTTAACTGCTCGAATACGAATACAAGTACCAGCGAGATTGGCGAATCGATAATAGCAAAATAACGGCGATTAGCAGATAATTGTATAATAAAATAACTTGGAAGTAAATATGCCGATATTTTTTTTTTTGAAATAAAATTGTTCCATAAATCATTTAAAGAGAATCAAGAAAAAAAACAGGTAGTTTTTTTTCAATTAAAATGTGTTCCGCAAGCTTTGTTCTCGGAGAATTATTAGTTGAAAATATTATAGAAAATTTAAATATAAAAGAAAAATTATTAATTTCCGTACTAAAAATTTTTTCTTTTTGTAGAAAGTATGTTCTTCTGTTTCAAAAAGAAGATGTAAATATTTAATTATTGCCAAAATCTCGCGATGTAGATTAATACTCTTTGCGACCTTCTAAGCAATCAATGCGATGTTACAGGCAACCTAACTTATCGTAGACGAGATATCCAATTTAAAGAAATATAAATGTCTCGCAAATTCTCTTTAATTTTTCGGCATTTAATCGGCAATTTAATCGGCATTTAACCTTAGCTGAGTTCCAATGGAGTCGAAATGTATCTACGGAATGGGTTTGCCGAACACCAGGACCAGCCGGGCGGCTGTTGCGCGCCATTTAGGCGGATTCGTAACGCATACTGTGCACAATACTGTTCGCGTGCGGATAGGGACCGACCGGTTCGTTAGGGGTTCGTTTGTTTGCCGCAGCTCGCAACACACTCCGCGGAAACGCGGCGGGAGAGTGTCGGCTTTTACAGCTACCGAGGCGCCCCGGAAAATCGCCCGCGACACTCGGGGGAGGGAGGGGGAGAAGAGGGAGATGAGGGGTGGACGGGGGAAGTTCATAATTTATACGGCTTTACAGAAAATTAGTCATTGTTCCCGACAATTTCGGCGCCGCGTGGCAACCACGTCGGCTGTTTGCGGCGCAAAACAAACAAATTACTTTGCCGAACGATCGTGTAGCAGGATCGCACTGGGAGACGAGGTAACCTTTGACCATAATTTTGTGATATTTTTAACGATAATTATAGGTGACTCCAGTACTATGGGAACGGTCGAGTCAACATGGGTGGGGTCTCTACTTTTTCTAATTGATCGATTGATTTGTTGCACAAAGTGCAGATGCAACGAAGCGTTTTCTTTTTTTTTTCTTTTTTTTTCTTTTTTTTAATCGATAAAATACATTAATGCGTTGTTATTTACTGCGCCGTCACTTGTACACATCCGGCAGGAATAATAAAGTTACTTTTGAGCTCAACCATGAACGATTTTATAATATCTTTAACAATAAATATGATAAGCGCAATCATATTTGTATTTAATTAACTCGATCATATTTATCACTACCTCGTTATCTACCGCATCGTTTGTATCTCTCGAGCGAGATTATACGCGTGGCTTCTCGTCACCGATCGTTTTGTTAAATGTACGTACGCCAGCTACCGCTTCCGATAAATTCCGATAAACTGACCGTCATCGTTCGCAATTAGCGTATATGCTTCTAGTCGATCAAAATTGAAAACATACGCCAATCCGATTCACGATTTTTGGAATAACTGCAGAGCACCCTTGCTTTTCTATTGAGCGGGGCCAATACACGCCGTTCGCTTATGAGTCCCGATAATCGTTCGTTTCCCGAGGAATTTAGGTGAGCGGACGCTTCATTTCCTTCCTACACGGAGCCTCGTTGCTCGGCGAACCCCTCCTTTCGTTACTCACCACTGGGCCAGCGGTTCCTCTCAATTTTGAGCATTCGAAATGCCCTATTTCCGGAGGCACGCTGCCGTCCATCCATTTGCCGGCTCGTCGATAAGGGGGAAAACCGTTCGATATCGAGAGAGTGTATCGCACTTACGGTATAGTGGCGCGCGACGGTAAATTGACTGCGACAAACGCCGGTTTCACATTTCGGTAAGTGAAAATCTCCTCCCGAACACTCTCCCAGCACGAAGAAGAGTAGTAGCCTAACATTTTAACTCACTGTCCGCCACGTTTCTTCTGCCCGACGTGTTGCCGTGAAACTTTGCAATTCTATGCTTTCCGGGTCGCCAATTACAAATTTGAGGTCAGATTTTAAAAGTTTAAAATGGCGGACTTATTGCGGCTAACAGTGCGGGGACAAAATGTCAAATTCATACTCATTAAACTGCAAGTAATTTATTGTAAAAATAAAGGAGAGAGGAGTACCTCAAGATGCACTAAATAATTCCAGACAATGAATTAAATGAGGATACGGCAAATAAATGTAACAATCTCGCAAATCCGAACGATTCGCAGAACGTGGATCACGGTGGGATTAACTTGATTTCAACAAATCGCATTTCAATTAATGTTACGAGAAACCACGGGTCGATTAAACTTTTTTTTTTTTTCTTTCTATTTATTTTTCAGGAAAATTTCGAATTCAGAACGGAGATAAATATGTTGCGCATTGAAGTGTTAAATTGCGACATTCTCCATAATTAACCTATCACGATCGCAATTTGATATTATGGCGCGATATATTCACGCAATTGCAAATACATTGCGTGTCAAGATATTAAATTGCAAAATTCGGCATAATTAAATAATTCCATTGCAATCATAAACCAGATGCCCAATTAATTAATGTTAATTCAACGTGTTCAGTACGGTAATCCGTGCGAGAGGAATTAACGGTCAAATCTATGTGTTTCATAAATTTGACTTTATAATAGAAGCACAGCATTTCAATTGGCTCAGAATAAAATGTAAAAGTGTTAAGTGTCCGCCATCCCGAGTGGAAATTTATCTAGCTAATCTGATTTTGCAGCTAGTGGTTAGATCGCGCAGATTAAATATATTTATTAACAAGTGACTAGCTTGGTACTAGCCATAAATTATAACAAAGTATTTGTTATTTGGCGACTGTCTTCAAAAAATAAAGTTTCGGATTTAAAACAATTTCAAATCATATCTGACACTGAGAAAAAAATCGGAAGAGATTTAATTACTTTCAATTTCCCGGTTAAAATAATAATATTAATAATAATATTATATTTTAATTTGATAAATAAATATTTAGTAATATTTCTTTTTCCAACAATATCTTCTTCTAAATATTAATTTACCTAATACTAATTTAATTAATAATATGTATAACGTTTTGACTTCAACAGACAGATGTGTTTCAAAGTATAACGACAGTTTCTTGGTCGCACAGTTCGCTAAGATAAAACATTAGTATATGTTAAAATGATAATAATAGTTGTTACAATATTATTTTAAATGAATGAAGATTGAGTTCTCACCGTTAAAGATTCTCTTTAATTAATATTTAATCTATGAAATTTAAAATAGTCCTGATTATTTAACGTGATTTCAAATTATATTTAGAAGAATTTCCATGTTCTGAAAACGATCCCCAAATACCTGACAGTGGCTGCTTCCCGTTTCAAAAAACACGGTCGACCGCTTTCGACACAAATTGACACGCGTTGCTTTCTATTTAAAATTTAATTCGGATAGTGTAATGTTTAAAAAAAAATGTTAAGTGTGCTAACCCGCGTCGATTTTGTGTATTCTAAAAGAAGATTAGCCTAGCGTGGGATCAGCAAACGGCTTTTGAGAAGATCTTCTCTCCTCCTTTCCCGGGATACGTGCTCGCGTCTTTCCAGTGCTAACTCTAAGTCACGCGGTGCGCAAAACTGGCCGGAGCACGGAACAACAGTATCGTCACGACGGAATTGGGTTATCCACTTTACTGGAACACGTACCTCCGTTTCATACATTCGCCGCAGAAGAGCTCTTCCCCTCTCTCTCTCCTCACTCTCTCTCTCTCTCTCTCTTTCTCCCGCAGAAAAGGAGTGTCAGGGACTCGCGTTGCGAGATAAGCGAGAGGGAGGGTCCGGAGGATGCTGAGCGCAGTTGCACGCGCGATTCACGGACTACTCGCGGTTGCGCCGAGTTAAGACCGGCTTGTTACGAAAGTTGTATCAAGTTGGATCGTGCCACCCCACGATGAGACTTCGCTCGGGAGGCTCTCGCGAACACGTCGTCTCCACCCCGTTCTTACTCCCCCTCCTCCCTCCCCCCTTCTGCCCCTTTCGCTCGACCAAGCCGAAATTTGCCGTAACGTCACCCCTATTCGCTCGGTCTCTTCCCCTCAGCCGACCTTATGTGTACACATCTGTGCGAAACACACGTACGTACGTGTGCATGCGGGTATGAATGTATGGAGGGCATATAGTAGATTTACCCGTATTATTACCCCGTGGTAGTTTGGCAGAAACGGAGAGCCCCGTGGTGCCTCATTAAGTTCGCGAGAGACAAGCCGAACCACTCCACATGAAGTAGCTCCGGCGCCATACGCGACAAGTCTTATAAACTGAGAACTGGCTTAGAATAGTTCCTAATTGAGTAAAGAACGCGATGAGGGGGAGGAAAAGAGAGAGAGAGAAAGATATGAATACGATGTTTTACAGAAGAATTCAACTGTTTCGTCCGAAAGTCGCGCAATAAATATAATATTAAATTTTTATTGGCACACTGGGTTATTATTACCCATCGCAATTTTTTTTTTTTAAGCTAATAACGAAATAATTGTAATTAATCTCTGCACTGGTTTTTTAATTTATATAAAAATTCTTTTAATTGATACATTAAAGCTCGAGATATAGGTAAGCGAAGAAAAAGGGGATAATGTTCCATTTAAAAAAACATAACGATGATATGTTCGACTGGCGTACTGTATTACAAATTTAACCCAAAAGTTTTTGAAGCGGAAAAATTTCGACAGAAATCGAAAATGTTTTTCGCTGTGTAATAAAATCTTCGCATAAGCTCTATAAAAGGAAATAAGAACAGAATAGGCACGTTGACTCGAACTGCTCTTAGTTATTAAATTTCGAGGATTCAGCACGCCCCGCGTTGTATTCCGAACTTGACTTTATATGAAAACACGGTCATGATTTATTTACTGTAGGACTAGGCATAAATTTCTTTCACCGGGTACTGTATCAGGCCGTTGTGAAAGCTTCTTCGACTTTATCGTCGCGAAATTGTACGAAAACTAGGCCATCTGTTTATAGCGTAATACGACTTTATTGGATATTAAAAGAGAAGCGCACTGACACTTTCGTAATTTTTTTTTTTTTTTTTTTTCTCCCTTTTTTGGAGGGGCGGCAAGATAATGTTAATATCTCAAGCATAAACCATCCAAATTTTTGATCATATGCAAACAACAACTGTATTACACGAATAACATTATTAATATTTAATTTATGTAATGAACATTGCGTTAATAATATGATGTATGAAATAACATGGTTCGGGATAATATGCAGCGTATTATAATACAGTAAATGAGTGAATTATTCACACTGAGAGAAAAATATATGCTATTAGTTTTGGTCTCAACTACAATTTTATGATATTTCTAATCACATATATAATAAAATTACCGAATTAAGAAATCACGAGAAAAAAAAAAAAAGAAAAGAAAAAGGAGATAACTCATAAAAGAGTTTCAGTGTACAAAATCAATTTAGGTGGCGGTACAAAGGCTCGAGCGTCTCACATTTAATAAAGAGAGAAGCGACATGAAGACTAAAAACACAACACTGTACTGGTAGCTTATTTTGTTACGACATGCTGGAAGAGCTGTGTCAATTTAATACCACGCAGTATAAACATCCTGGTTATCAAGTATGCACCGCATTATACGGCAGAAATGCAGAAACATCGGTAGCGGTAACAGTTTTCCTTTATCGATAATAATTTTCTTAAACTCCGCGGCTACATAAAGAAATATTTAGCTGCGAAATGAAAGAGCGAGAGCTAAATTCTGTAAAAAAGAAGATAACCAAATTGTAGAAATAGAAGAGCCATTTCTTTGAAACGCGGTGTAAAGCCTCGACGAGAAATATAATACAGAATTATGGTAGCGTAGTAGCTAATAAAATAGCACCGTGATAATTCGCGGTGTAAAGTTTAATTAAACACCTGCATTAACGTTGACTCGCATAGTACAGATGAAGAAACGTATCGTTAACATAAAGAGATAGTGGCCTATAATTTTGAACAACCGTAATAGCGATAAAGTATTTTTCTTTTTCGGTAGTACTAATTCTAAGTAAAGCCTGGAAGTATCAAAAAACGAGAGGATTCTTCGAACGAAAAATTATTGTAAAATACCTAAAATAAAATCCACCAAATAAACAGCAATTTACACAAATTTAAAACTTTTATTTCTGTATATTTATTTGTTAGAAATATCGTGAAATTATAGTTGAGGCCAGATGTAAGAATATTTTCTTTCTTTTTTAGCACACAGTAAAAAAAGAAGTATATCATAATAGCCAAATTCCACGGCATATGAAAATAAAAGCTCGCATGGTTTATTCAATACAACTATTTATAACGCCTATTGCTTTAAATAAATACGACAATAAAAATTAAAGTTCTTTATTTTACAATATTCCTCCTTGGATCCGCATAAAAATGAACATTTAAGTAATAATAATAATAATAAAAAAAGAAGAAGAAAAAACAAAGTGTAAAATTGCGCTCTCAAAGAGACGATAATCGCGCGGGTAAGATAAAATCTCGAAAATATTAGCCCAAGTAAGTGCGGAACGAAAGCTGAGATCAACGGCGAAGGGAACTATAGTATCGCACATTTTCAAGATCCGCCTTCAAGATCTTTCACTCTTATAATTTTCTCACGCTCGATGAACCGCTCCTACAGTCTCGCGGATCGAATTTCGAGCCCATCGAGCCTTCTCTCTCTTTCTCACGCTCTGTTACTATTTCGACGCGAAACCTCTTCGTGACCCAAGTCGAGCGCGATCTCCGCCTCTCCGGGCTTCCTCCCGGGGAAAGTTGAAAAGTTGTTTCAAACGCCAATTCTGGAGAAGATGAAGACGAACAAAGAGCCGACCGGCGGAAAAGGCAGGACCGTTTTCCCGCCCGAGTTTTCATCCAATCTCAAGTATAATCCGTACCTCGCAACCCTTTCTTTCTTTCTTCCTCTCTCGAAGGAGCAGGAAACGTTTACAGTCAAGCGACGCGAAACCCCGTGGTCCCCCTGCGCCGACTATCAATCCAACTTCCGGCCGCCGCGAGTTTATCAATTTCGGTGTCGGCGCTCGTACAGGTCCGCTTTCTCAGCCGCCTAAACGAAATCGCACGGCCTCGCCAACGCGATCGCTCGCAATTTGTCAAATCACGCTTGTTTGCCCGAGGGCACTTTCGCCGAACTTACCGGATAAGTTCGACGACGTACGGGTGCCCCACGCCGCGTTCTTCGTCCGCGGCACTAATTAAAGGTCGCGCATTGTCACGAGCGAGCTTTGTTCGCATTTCAATTAAGGCCCGGTCGATTTCGTTGAATGAAGCGCCACGAGCCAATCCGAAAGCCATCCCCCGACCGACATTGTTCTTATCCCTCTTGTTCATCAGGAATTCGACCGCTTTAAGACGCGAGTTCTGGCAAAGCACGAGCTCGAGAAGATTGAATACTGTGTGGGGAAGCATAGAGATGCTCGTTTGATTTCGGAAGAATGTCCTCGGGAAAACGATTACCGCGTTTCGTTCGATTATTCGCGCATCGCCCGACACTTTATTCTCGGGAAAATCATCGGTGGCTGCTTCTTTTAAATATTAAAATAATATTATATTTTATTACATTTAACATTATAAAATTGTACGCGTTGTCAATTTAATATAAACTTCGATCACCAAGTATTAAATTTCGGCATCGACTTCTTACATGTTATTTCTCTTATTTTTTAATATTTGTTTTGTTACATTAGCACAAACAATTTTAAGTGGATTAATTTAAACACGTAAGATTTATTAAATTTAACACAAAATTCTTTGCTAATGTACGTTTCGTGGATTTAATGCAAAAAAAATGCAACGATATCTCTGTCGCATTGCGCTCTAACGATATAATTATAGCTGAGAAAAGCAGCTGATCGTCTTGCAAATTCTTCGACAAGGTAAATTATGACGATCGTTAAGTGGATTGATTTCGCCGTCGAGAAGTTTAAATTCAGCGACGTTGAATTTCGCGAATTGAGCTGCGGGCCCGTTCGCGCTCGTCGTGTCGTCAATCTTCGTTTCAGAGGTTTCTCCGGTGCTTCCCCTCCCCGCCTTTACCACTCGAATATATCGCGGGGGTTGTCGAATATAAAAAAAAAAAAAGTGGAAAATCTCTGGCGCGGGCGAATAGCAAAAATTCTTGTGGTTTCGATAGGTCGATCGAATCGAATTTCTTATTTATTCGGGAGAGAACTTTCGTGCGAAATATCACGGTATTTGTATTGACGACGAAATTTGCTATAAAACTCCCGTAAAGTGTGCTTCAATGATCGAATTCTTATCGAGCGCCATGGAACAACGAAAAATTCGCATGTAAAGAAAAGAAATCGTCGGTATTAAATTGTGATAAAACTCCGGGATGAGAAAGTTGTCTTAAACGAAACTAGTTATCGTTATTAATTACGGATTATTAAAAAGAACTAATAGTTTCTAGTTTTGTAACTTAGAGTGAGTTACAATTTGCTACCTTTCTCTGTTGTTTTTTGAAACAAAAGTTCAAAGTAAGAATTTTAAAAAACGATAGAAATAATAATTAAAATCGTTACTTAAAAAAAAAAAATGTAAATTTGTTCTCGTTACAATTACTTAAAATAAAAAAAAAAGAATCTTATCAGCCCGTCTCGTAAAAAAGTAACTTCAAATAGTAACGGCGTTCCCGCCTCGAATAAAACCCTTGATTGATAGCAGGAAACGATCGATTCGAATTGCGAATCGCGTCGTATTGATATATCGCGTATGTTTCTCGGGGCAAATTTGTACTGAGCGAAGAATATAACTAAATTTACATAAAAGTTTTTTTTTTTTTTTATTTAAGAATATTCGAAAAATCGCGTTATTTCAAATCTCGCGAGATAGAAAGAAAGAACGAAAGAGAAGACGGAGCTCGGGGGTTTACATTTATTTTTACTCCTCCCCGTAAAACGGCGCTTTTTATTTTCGCCGTCCGCGCAATAAATATAAAACAAACGTTCGCAAAGATTTTCCGGAATAATGATTATTAAAATATAGGGGCGCGTAAGGTACAAAGTGGTCGCTGAAAGGAGGCGACTGCCGCCGGGAACGAGCGGAATTAATAAAACGCCACTGTTTGCGAATGTAATTTGCGGGATGGAATCAACGTCTATTTAAGCTCTGATGAAATTACCGACCGGTTAGAGATAGATTGAGCTTCAAAGGTACGGGGGATAATATTCATTCATAAATTCTGTCTCCCCGAGGCAAGGCGGACGGGAAAGACGCTGGAAGACAGGATCAGATTGGCGGGGCTGTGTGAAAAACGGGTCAATACTAATTAATCTAATTAACGAGGGCAATTTAAGCCGCGAGTCGACTTTAACGACTTTTTCAGCTTACTTTCGCGAGGCGGCGCAATACTCGGGGTCTGTTAAATTAATTCAGGAGCGCGTTGTACAAAGATTTATTCAGATTTCGCTGAAATCGGAGAATATATTGCCGTCGCAATACGTTGAATCAAAGGAGGCTCGAATCTTTCGCTTACATCTTAATAAGATATAACTCGAATCTTTGTTATAAAACTAAGAACACCGATGAGAATACAATGGCCGTGTACGGTAGTAAAAAATTATACCGTAACGGTAATGTACTTGTAATATAAACCAGAGATGAAAATATCCGGATAATTTATTCACCGATTATTTATTTGTTAAAAAATTATAGACAAATTCGAAGGTAATTATTTTTTTTTTCTCTCGGTAATCAAATTCATAATTTTAATTGTACGAGTACAATGCTTGATACGCGTTTTATAAAAATATGCGAAACTCGTGCGGAAGTTTACATATTCTTTTTGGGATATTTGCATGCCGCGAATTTCTTCGACCATCAAACTCCGAGCGGGTTTTCACGGCGAAGCGACGTATGATCGACAGTTTTCGCCGAAATTATGAAAGCGCGTTTCGCGTTCTGCGTAAAGTCCGCACGCAGTCGGCGTCCCTCGCGGTTTTCACTAATTTCGTAACTAATTACGTCTCCTTCGAACTCGGCAGGAGGGGTCGGTGCGCAGCGCATTGCCAGCAACGGCAACTATTTCGATCCCTTTGAAACCCACGTTCCGGTTTTGTTCGCACGAATGGAATGGGAAACCGCATCGCGTAACATTTTGGCGAATAACCGGATGCAATAAAAACACGCGCGGCGGACTACTACTCGTGTACCGCGTGTTTCGGAAAGTTTCGCGACGATTATCTTTTGACAAATCCGAAATTAATTTTCTCCCTCTACGCGGCCGCCAAAATCGAGGAAAATGGAGAAACTTTGTAAATGGGAAATTAATCGGAAGTTCAACTAATTGAATTTTAATCAGCGAGGAAGAACGATTCGTAAATAGGAATTAATTTATTAGAATATCCGGCACCTCGCCGGAGATTTTCCCAGGCGTTCGGTTTCGTTTCGTTTCGTTACGGATGCGGGAACGGCGGCGTCGTAAAAAGCACGTAAGTTTTCCCGCGAATCGCGACACACGTGGTGTCCCCCGGTTGCGCCGGGTGCGCCGTCGATTCCCGATTAAAATGCCGCGAGCGTTCGGTAAAAAGAGCGCGGGAGGAAAAGAAACGCCGCGGATAGGGGGATGCAAAAGTTGCTGCACGTGTAACGCCGGTGCGCGCGATTCCATCTGAAGCGACGTTGGTTTTTCAGCGGCGCGGGAGGGCCGACCCGTCGTTTATTCCGCCGTCGATCGATTGTTAAATCGTGCGTGACGATGAATGCCGGTCCAAGGGATAAAACCGACGAGACATAGGGCGAGGCACGTCAGAGAAGATTGTTCAAGGAATTTTTTAGGATTGTGCTGTAAACACGCGAACGAGCGCGCGCGAGCGCGCACAGTTTGTTTACGTGTGCGAGTGGGTCACTACATTGAGAAAAAAAAAGTTTAGCCTCAACTATTATTTTACGATATTTTAAATTATAAATATAGTTGACATTTTTAAAAGAATTTTTTTTTTTTTTTTAAGTAAAAACAAGATTTTTATTTTCCATAAAATAATAACTATACTTTTCGCTCAGTACAAGTATTACTAATCTTTAAACTGCACCTTATGCAATATTTTTTTAAAATTTGATATATCAAATTATCTAAACAATTCAAGAATCTGACCTCAAGTAATCGGATAATAGTGTACATATATCTCAACATAAATATCTCGGTTTATCTGGATCGTAAATTATCCGGATGTTTTTCGTTTCATGCAGTTTCGTGCGGTAACATTAATTGACTATAAATTCAGCGACCCCTCCCCCCCTCCCGTCTTTTCTTTCCCCCGGCGTTAATTCGACTATCTTAGGAAGCAGCTTCTGAAACTACTCGCGACAAAAGCAACGAATCCGCCGTTAACGAAGCGCCTTAAACTCGCGTGCGCTATTTAACGCTCGCGGAGCTACGAAAACAAGACGGCGAACCGGCTCCGCGGATACTCGACAGAAGTAATTGATCGTTAAACGCGTTTGCATTGCGGCGCGGTTGTTGTTCCGCTTCCAGTTGGATAGCGATTATGTGATAGAATAATCGTGTTTCGCAACATGAGAAACAAGCGGCCGCTCCGGGCGCTTTTTAAATAAATTAAGTAAATTAAGTTTATCTGTTAATCAATCTATTTATCTCTTCGCTAAATCATCGCAATAGCAAATTAATTTTCGTTCCGATAACCGAAGTATTTTCCTCAGAGCAAATCTGATAATTGTTTTTTTTTTCTTTTCTGTTGTTGCAGGTCGAACGCACGACTTGACTTACACTCTGTACAGATTGGGCGAGCGGTTATCGACGGGGGCTAGATTGTACGTGGAAACCGGAAGGGCCGACGGACTAGACGCGGACGGGGACTCCCCCAACAGTCTTCACTCATTCGCGGGACCCCCGATTCCTCAGGGCGAGGGCACGAGCGTCACCCGGGCCTTCTTGGACGGCAATCACACCTTAATCAGTATCATGGCGCGTATCAATCCCAGCCCCGATTGGTTCGTAGGCGTGGATTCATTCCAACTGTGCGTCGAGGGCAACTGGGTCGATACCGTGACCGTCGAGGTAATTACATCTGACAGCAATGCGCGCGAAACCCGACGTGTCTAATGTGTCAACGATCGAAAACCGTAGAAGGATAAAAGAAAAAAAAAACAAGATAGAACATTGCTAGTGCAAGCTTCAACTAAATTTTTTTTTTTTTTTTTTTGTCTAAGCGCTATCAATTGCTGGTTTTTGTTCACACCAAACTTTAGACAATTCTCACCTGCGACATCTCTTTATCTGTATTGTTTAATGAATATTAAATACATATACTTCTCGCGTCATGTTCTCGTATTACTCGTTCAATTATTCGGCTTTTGTTATATGAAATATGAATTTTCGAGGAGTCACTGCGAATAGTATTACGTTACGGATGCAAAATGCATGTAAATCGCGTTTAAGCCAACCGCCCGGAGAGTCAGACGTCTGGGCATCGCCAGTCGCGAAACGCGCATAATTTATGCGTTTATCTCCGCGAGTGACGCGACCTGTCCCGCGAAAATTCACGAAGCGCCTCGCAAAACGCGTTTATATCACCGGTGTTCCTTTTTCAACAGCTCGACCCGCTGGATGGGGGCACGGATAACGGCTTCACGTTCACGGCCGCTAACTGGCCGACTCAGCCCCAAGGAATCGCTTACAGAATCACATCCCGATACCCGGCACACCCCGCGGGAAGCTTCTATTATCCAAATATACCTCGCTTACCGCCGATAGCCACTCTTACATTCACCAAGGTACGTGTTGCAACTTAGCTTTAATAATATAATTTTAACAAATAAAAAAATCTAGCTTTAATACCATAATTTTAATCAAACATAACCGAGTCAATCGAATTTATTCGTTAGAAATCTTTATTAATTAATCGCGCGAAATTAGTGAAAAAAAACGAAAAAAAAAAGATAGAATTTTTATAAAAGAATTTGTTGCGCTCTTTGCGCGGTTATTTCCAAACAACAAAGATCACAGAAATTTTTTGCACGTAAAACAATGAAGAGATAAAGCAAGTGAATTTCGCGCATGTACTTAATTTACTCGAAAAAAGCTTTGCTTTTTCGAGAAATTGGGAACAAATTATGTCACCGTCTCTTAGCGACTCTATATTATCTCGTCTTTTTTTATGTATAACGCTTTGGTTTCGCGAGAGCACTCTCTTGTCGTCTGATAAAATAGCAGCAGCGGCAGCCCATTAAAAGAACATCGAACTTTAGTAATAGCCATTAATTTATTTCCCTGGTATTGATACGCCGCGCAATAAATGCCCCGGCAATATCAGTTTCAGAGTAAAACTGATTAATTGCATTCGCTGTTAAACAATCTAATAATTCTTCTTGCGCGAGTCGGGCTGATATAATATGGTCCTGATAATGCGAGGCCGGGCATCGCTTTATTGCGCCAATTTTCATATATCGAGCGCGAGATAGAATAACGAAATTATATATATTTCCGTCGATCTTCGCTAATGGGGTATAATAAAGCAGACAAAAACACATTTCAAACGTTCTCTCGTTTATAAAAATTGCATCGCCGTCGGTTTCTTTGATATTTCGCGGCGAGCAGAATTCCTGCCAAATATAAGGAACGTATTGTTTTAACCCTTTTCTCGAGAGCTGCAACGCTATTATCGTTATAAGTTAACGCCGCTTTTTTAACTATACCGGTAATAAAGCTACATTTTTTTTTTTTTTGTAGTAACGGTAATAAATTTTATATTTACTTTTATCGTCATTTTTTAAATGTATTTAACTTACTTTTTACTTAATTTTATTTTATACGTGTATGTTTAATTCTCACATTAAAAAGATTACGAGAAAAGGGACAGATCGTTACTTTTCTAAGTAACGGTAACTAGTTATTTTTGGTAATCAGTAGCGAATAACGGAAATTAGTTACTTTTTTGACTCGCTAACGAGCAACAGTAATTAGTTCCTTTTAAAGAAAAACTCTACCTGTTAAATACATTTTCGACGCGCAAGAAAAGTTACTCTACTCAGTGCAAATATTCTTTTCCTCTCTCTTACGTATCCAAGCAAACATCATCTCGGCGAAACTGTCTTCTGCTTCACTGCCAAACTAATATCTTTAACCCACTTTTTAACCACCCGAGAGTTAATTAAGTAGCACGGTAATGATTATTTGAAAAAGTTACTACGGGAAATTCGTAGAATTGATACTTCAATGAAACAAATCGAATAATTAGCGGGGCTTTGAAATCAAATTAAAGGGACATTTTGCTGGGAGAATGTCCCAAAATTTACACATCCTTCAAATGCAAATAACCTAATTGATTGAAAATTCCGTTAATAGGCTTTGAAAATTTTTTGGTCAAGCGTAGGATGTTCGCGGTAACGAAATTCGAGGGGCAACGACTCGTATAACTCGCTAATTATCTTCGACCGCGGTCCATCCAATCGCCCTCCTTGCCTCGCAGACCTCATCCGCTTCTCCACTTCCGCTCTTTGACTCGTGTCACCTCTGCTCCGACCTTCCCGTAGGGCAAAAGGGTGGCTCGCTTACTAAATTTCTCTCCCCCTTCTCTTTACCCGATCACATTTAGTACTTAATTACCAAATTTATATCGCTAACCAATACACCTCGTAAATCTGTTCTCCCTTTTTCATAATTTTTTTTATTATTTTTTTATCGCCATTTCTTATCGCGTACTTGAACTTTAAGTGTATCTATAATAATGTTATCTGTACTTTCAATCGCTAGTACTTCCGATGGATTTATCAATTCGATTTTGTATAAAGAAATACAATTCGATATATTAAGGATTATTCTTTAATTTTATAGTACGATTTTATGATTAATCAATTTATATGTTTGACAATTAATAATAGTTAATTTTTATCTAAGCAGTCCGTATCGTTATTTATCACGCGGCGCTTTTTTGCCACTTGAAATATGTTTGTCCACTTACTGGGATATATGTATTACTTTATTTCTCCCGCAAAGCATTTTCACGAACGGCTATCAAGGGTTGCAACCCCTCGAGAAGGAGAGTCGTTCGCAGCTGCGCCCGCGACCCCGCTGTTTCCATTAAACTTCACGCTTCCGGAACTCCATTAAACTGAAAATCAGACCGCCTAATGTAATGCCCATTTCGTACAACAACGCGCCCATTATCGCCCCAAAGTGTCCGGCTTTGCAAAATCGAGGACATTTGTTTACGCCGCCCGGCTCCTTGAAAGCTTCAAGTAATGCGACCGAACGTGGCGATGAAAATAAGCGAACCGATTGCACGAAGCTGCCTATTATTATGAGACACGATCGCAACAAGATTGTAACGAATTTAGTAAACGCTATTTTTGTTATTTACTCTATATGCATATTCGTTTAAAAATAGTAAAGTTATGTTAATAAGCTGAAAAATAAAAACATAATAGGCTAACGTATGCAAAAAGGCAAAAATATTTAATTCTTAAATAGAAAGAAGGAAGTTACTAAAGTCTAAAAAAGTAGAACTTAATTAAAAAAAATAACAATATAGCAGATTTAATCTGGAAATTCCTTGGGATAGCATATCCGTGTGCTAACCCAGCCAATTATACCGAACGAAATAAAAACGATTTAAAATTAATTACACAAAAACTCAGCAGTAAATACTATTTTTAAGTGGCAGAGTGTACGCGAGCTTCTCTCGGGCATGTGCAATTAAAGATTCGATGTATTCCGACTTAAACAATATCGTTAACTATTGCCAACTCTTAATATAATATAAATTACCATAATTTAATTTCGAAATTACTTTAATATTTTATTTATCAGTAAATTATTGGCGTTTGACAATTTTTGTTAGGTATTTACTTTAGCGCGTGATATATGAGATGGAAATTAGCCGACATTAAGTAGCTAATATTTATTCCGGTCGATCGGCAATTGTTGATCTCGCGCGAGCGTAATTTTACGCGAACGGCTAATACGCGCGCAATGCGTTAATTATCCTCGAGTATGGTTCTCCACGTGGGGATAATTAGTGTCTCTTGAGGCCAGTGCACGCGGACGTGCCGGAGTATGAGTCACCGACCGCGGATATGGATAAATTGAGGTCCACGGCGGTGAACCAAATCATCGTGAGGCGAATTAGCCAAATCGACCCGAAAATGGCGCGACGCCCTAAATTAATTTAAATGTCAGAAATTGAATTAGAGGGAGGGGTGGGAGGGGAGGAAATACACCCCTTCACATGTGTCGAAAGCATGACGTCGATTACCGTCAAGCCCATATTTCTCGCAAAGATTGATGACACGGAAAAATATAAACCGCGCGATAACGGTGTGCGATGTTATTACTGCAACGTCACATATAACGATATAATGTTATTATAATTGATGGAATACGTATTAAAACGCTTTTCATGGCTTTAACTATTAAAAAAAAAGAATTTGATTAATTTACGAACATATCAGTTTTATATTTGAGGTATAAGAAATTGCGCTAATTAAATAATCTTTTTTTATATTATTAATTTTTGCGCACGCAACTTTTATGTAAACGAATGGGTAACAATCGTTGTCAGAGACGAAATACGTATTCGTTCCTAAGAGTGAATTAGTATAATTTTTTAAACGTATAAATTTTTTAAGTCAATACGTAAAAATCAATGAGAAAAATACTAATATCTCACTATAATATAATAAAATACAACAAATATAAAATAAGTGACTTTGTATTATTTATTTAAGAATTTCTATAAGAAAATATTACTTGTGTTCAAAGCTGCACGATTTATCAAAATAAGGAACAACTATTATAATTTGCAACAGCAGCTCCCATTAACATTCTTGTCAAATTAAGTAGCACGTGGTAACCGAAGCCTTCCTCGCAATAATACCGCAACTGTTGGCGAACGCTTTCTCCGCGTAACGCGTGATTATTCACGCCTAAGGGTATCGTTCGAGTCGCGGGTTACATCGAAATCTTCCCTAAGGAGCAACCCGCGATCGCGCTCCGGGGGCTGGTAACGCATGAATTACTACAGTCGAGTGGTACAGATAAAGGGCTATACTCGCGCCGGCGTGCGGAATCGGCGTGGAGCGGATTAGGCAGATTAAACAGATTAAACCCAAGCGGTAGGGGAGACCATTTGCCTGCCTCCCGCACGGAAAGGGGAATCGTTCGAACCCCGACGCCGTATCAACGTCAACGCCCCAAACTTCGCGATAAGGAGCCACTTCGTCTTTGGCGAAGTGGCGCCGAGCACCATACTGTGTCTATGCGCGCGTATTCTGCACGCGGGATCCCTCGTAATTATGTACTATATCATTGCGATCGACAGCGCTTCTTAACGTTGGACGATTCATGAATTTACGACACGCTCTTATCAGAGCTTCGCTGCATTATTATTCTACGTTTGCGGCGGCAATATTTATGTCGTATCCGGATAACGCATCTCTTGCCTGGACGATCTTGAAATACAAGTCGCGAAATACAATGACTTCTCAAAAGCTACGCGGTAAACGTTTTGTGTTATTGAAAGATGTTATCGCTGGTAAATTAGTTAATTATTCACTTTTGAAGAAGAATCGTGAAAGAAAAAAACAGCTTTAAAACTGATATATGTATAGCTCTGAGATACAAAGAAGAAAAAGTAAGGTGGCCAAGATAGGTGTGCTGTTCGAGGGTTAAATAATTTCTTTATTAATAAATAATCCTTCCCACCCGATATTCCGAGGATACTGAAAATTCGATTTCGGTTTTGGGATAAAATCGCGGAATATATTGGTGTGTGTGAAAAATGCCGAGCACGCAATCGGTGGAGCAAACATCAAGAGCGAACCTCTGAAAGCGTCGACTACGTGTCTGGCTCTTCCAAACGTGTGAAAGGAGCGGTGATTACTTTTCTACTCGTGTTATCGCGAATGTATACAAATATATAATAATCCGTATGTATCACGTGCGACTTATTGCCGATGCATAACATCATACATAGAAGATTGTACGGAGAAAAAGAGGAAGAATATAATATCAGATCCCTAGTTAAAATATGATATAATAAAAAAAAAAATGTTATAGCACGAATGTCTGATAAGGCTATTATTTTTTTTATTACAACTAATTTTAAAATGTATTTTTTTTTAATTACAATTTATTATAAAACTTTAAAATACATTTAGTCAATTGTTATTAATTTAAAGAAAATTCCTAAAATGCTAAAAAAATCACTGTACTTTGAGTATCTTTATTATTTTTCGAGATACACGCGCCTTTCAAAGCAAACGAATTTTCAAGAGGCCACAAATAACACACTTTTACGGAAAATAGGCTCGAACATGTTTGTACACTCAAATGTGAGGGAGGAAAAAGAAATATTAAAAAAAAAAAAGAGCAAAGAAAAAGAAAGTCCGGACCAACCGGTGAAGTTACCTCGCCTTTTGCTTCGCCTGTTTCGAAACCCCGACTAGTGACGCATTGTAAGTCTTCCGGGGTGTGTGGAGATTTACTTTCACATTTTTAACCCGGCGAATAGAGTTCGACGGGAATCACGTCGCGTACTTAGGATAAACTTTCCTCTTGCCGGACGAGAGAGGCTTTGCCGCGGTTCAAGTGAAGTATCGCGTATCCGAGGCCCGCGAATTCCGCGGAATACCTTCGACCTGGTTTCTCCGAGCGGCACGAGAATAAGACAGGGAGATAGCGGCCGTGCGATTTATACGAAATCAATAAACGATAATGGCAACGACGCGGGTTCGGACTGCTAAAACGGGGCAGAGTAAATAAACTCGAATCTGACTTCTGGTTGAAGAAAAATCGATAGCTGCTTTATTCGGTTACTCCGCGAAACTGACCGAGTTCGAAGGAAAAATGGGCGATTTAAAATTGATACGAAGAAAAGATGTTTCTTTATTCTTTTTTTTTTTTTCTTTTTTTTAGCAGAACGTTAATTATCAGACTACAATTAATTTCTCTTTACTTAAGTAGACGTTTCTTGCTGGGAAATAATTTACTCCGCGCGTCATAAAGCATAGTCGAACCATCGTCTTCTAATTCGCAGAGATGTTTATTTAACGTTTCACGGTGTTGTAAAAGGAGAAGGTATGAGGAGAAGTGCAAATCTTCAATACGGAAAATGGGAGCGTGAAATGTAAAGATACAATTTCCTTTTAATTTTTCATAAAGGAATATTTTCGTAATTAAAATGAACGAAAAGAGATTTCTTTTATTATTCTTTCAGCTCTAGCTTTACTAATACGTTATATGCGTCTACGGAAACAATAACAGTAAAAATATCGAAAATAATAAAATAATCAGATAATAATAACAGTAAAATACCTAAATATATAATGTCTACTTTTTTTTTAATCTCCTAAATCCTCGAAATTTACAGTAAAATAGAATATTTCTCTACGCAAAATTATCTTCCACGAACTTATGAAGATTAGCGCGTTATCGCCTGCGCGCACGGCCGCAGAATCCGGCAACGAGTCGTATTCATTAAACGGGAAACCAATCGGAAAATCGTTACCGCGACGTGACGATATCGCGCGCCCAGCTCGGCGCATTTCGAAATTGTTGTAACTTTTTGACATATCAACATCCATATCAACAATGTTTCCCACAAACACATAACTCTTTCCGAGGCACCCCCGTATTCGCGCGCCCGGTATGTACATACATATGAGCCGCGTGAAATATGCCCCGACACGATACGCGCGCATATCGACAGAGGCTGCTCGTTCTCCGCTCTAACGAAGCAAAAATTTATGGACTCCGTGGAATTTGGCTCTCCGTTTCATCGGCTCGCGGAACACGCTCGCCGTCGCCGCGATCGTTACGCCGGGCTTTTCACTTCAAAGCCGGCGGCTGAATCAAAATTGCAGCTCGCGACAGCGCATTCTTTATCAAATGAGTTGACAGCGCTTTAAGTGCAAGACGCGAGAACGTACTGCATTGATAAATATTCGTTTTAGCGATTTATAAAAAAAAAAAAAAAAATAATAATAATAATAATAAAAAAATTGTCATTTCGCAGGATATTAATATGTAGATAGGAAAAAAATCGTTCTACTGATATTTAATACACGTGCTGATTTAAATCATAATAATCATTCGTACTTTACTGTTTAACTCGCGTACTTATTTTAAGCATATTCTTTAAGCGGCCGCGGAACAGCTCATTCTTTCAGCTGGCGATTATATGTATACACACTTGCAAGCTAATATTGGCTTACCAGAATATCTACGGATTAAGATTAAGCAGTTTTCAAAGTAAATTTTTATTTCCCCTTTGTTTGACTTCATTAATGACTATTCCGCGAGTCACGCGACAGAGTAACTTCGCGAAAGTCCGGGAGAAACTCGAGAAAGATTTAAATCGCGACTTAACCCATATTTTCACCGTAAACCAGAAAGCTCATTAGCTATCGGTACTAATTGATACCGACCGCCTAACAACGGCGGGGTGAGGAACAACGGCCGAATGTCCTCTGGTTTCCTTGATAAAAAAAAAAAAAATAAAAATAAAATATTACGTAAACCTGAGAGAATCTGGTCGATACAATGTCGAATTGATATTATTTTAACCCTCTGTTTTTCGGGTCTAACAAGATTCTCGACGTGGGGTCGAGATATCGCGGTGTAGATGCCGAAGTTTAAAATCCAAAGCGACCGCTTCGATATCAATAACCTCGGGAATCGAGTTTTCGGGCCGCATTATCGAGCTTAGCGCGGGATTATCCCTGCGGGATCGCGTGCAAAGTGTTATTGGAAATTACGAATTTGATTCAATAGCATTGGCGACCCGCTTACAAAATTCGCCATTGTGATTTCGACAAAACGATTGCGAAGCGGATTAACGATAATAACGCGATGCGATATCGCGCCACTCCTCCGAAAGCGGAGGGGAGCAAAAAGGGTGGTAGGGAGGGCGGGCAGAGAAGAGGATAAATTCGTAGATCCGACTGATACGCGTGATTTGATGCTGGTATTAAAATCGACGGCGGATAATCGCGTCTATTAAACAAAATGTATTCAGCGCGATAATATTCGCGCGTGCGCGGACACGCACGTGAACAAACCTCTTGAGCAATATACGTATCTATTATTATCAATTAATAGAGCACGCAATTTTTGGACAACAAACAATTCGGCAGTGAATTAAATGAATCGCCGACGACGAGGCACCGCTAAATTTTGCTACATATTTTATTAAGTATCCGCCACATACTTTCGTTTTATGCCGTTACCAATTGTGTAATGTACAACGAAATATAATGAGTTAATTTTATTAATCGTATTGTGTCGCTAAAGCAACGAATTCCGCTAATTATATTTACCAATTATTATTATAGGTATTAATTTTATTAATTATGGTTGTTTTAATTTCGTTCTTTCCATCTTCTCGCAATTTGAGGTTACAGTCGATAAAGTGCATTAATGATATGACAACTGTCTGCATTCATATCTGTTTTTAGATGCCTCTCACGCGGCGATGAATTTTTCGTTAAGCACACACAATCACACGTCAGCTTGCATATCACGACTCGCAAATTATTGTGGTGACGATAAGCACCGCCAATAATTTATTGACGGACGTTATCGATGAGTCGACACCTTGCAAATATGATGATCCGCCGCGACGACTATTTCGACGAGCGATAATCAGAAAATCAGATAGATACAAACGTTCAAAAATAATTTCGACCATTACCGCCTACTGTTCCGGATTGTCATATCACTCTGGCGAACTTCTCATTTTTCTAACAAAATATACAAGTATAAACGAAAATTTTTGAAACGTCTGCTTACACGTACTCGTCTTAAGTTCAAGTAAATACTCGCGCGCGCGATTAGAATCCATCGAATAAATAATTCTCATGGATGTAATAAAATTTCTTTTATCTGAAGATAATTCTTGAATATCAAACATTAGTTTAAAGTATTTTTCTTCTGTCCTCGTTTATTATCTCTTTAATATTTGTCACTAATTGGCGCTACGTTCTATAGAAATTGGCATTACGTTCTATAGAAATATATTATTGTAAATAAAAAAAATTTATTTTAACTGAATAAAAAATTTAAATACTAAAAAAAAACAAACTTTTTTTTTTTAATATTGTGCAACATGAGATAAAAGTGCTGGCAATCAGACCGTTTGTCGTGCAAACTTTGGAGATAGAGCGCCATGCAAAACGCATATTTATTAAATTGTATTAATTGTCGACTCATAATTAAAAGCTGCATAATAAATTGGAACATCTGCCGTTCGTAAGATTGTCACGCGCGCGTTCGTTCGAAATACGCGATATAAACTGTTTAACGAGAGCAATTCGCCGGTGATAAAATAACGCTTTGTCGAGCGTTATTAGAAAAATAATATTAAACAATTTCTATGAGACTCGTTATCGTCGCAATTTGACCGCTGGGCGTGCAACAAAAGCAGGGATTATCAGATAAACTCGTGCCTTAGTAATTCCACGACGGCGCGAGACTTTATTAAATTACGTTAATTACGCTGGCGCGTAATGGAAAGTTACATTATGAACAGGGAAATGACGTGTGCAAAATTCTCGAATACACGAGTGGCGCGGAAATTTAACGATTATCAGAGGTGATTTGCCGAAAGTGGGCAAGTATACGGCAATTAAAGCCTCAACGCTGCAATTATCACTTCCTCAGTTGTTGCGTGTAAAAAAAAAAAAACTGGATTCTGAAGAAATTGCAAAAGCCACGCAAAGTGACCAGGTTTATGTTAAATCGCGAGTATCAACGGCTGATGTTACAACGAAAACGAAAACTACGCGACCCTTAATAGATACTATAAAATTACTTTCTTTATCTAAACCGCAACTTGTAAGACGAGAAAAACGAAGAGACCAGTACCAAAAATTATTCACAAATGCACTTAAAAAAAAAAAAAAAACAACAACAACAAAAAAAAGGAAAGAAAGTGTTGGAATAATTAATTAGAATAATAAAAAAAACGAATCTAAAAAATTACACACAGCATGCGTGTAACACGTCGACGAAACGGATTTTAACGTCGTTATTCAATTATGATCCCGGCGAATTTGTACATGGCGGTTTTAGCGTGCGCACGTGTCAATCTAGAAACCCCCGGTTCCACCCCCGGATCGGTTTTCCAGTTTCCAATTTCGTGAAATTCGCCGACCGCCTCCGCCGTCGGCTGTGTTTCGATCGGTTGTGCCGCCGCCCGCGTTACAATTTGTCACGGTTCCCTAGCCATCGACGTACTAACCAACGCGACGGTCACGAGAAAAGCAGCCTCCCGTCCGGCGCAAACATCGAACACTACGTGTTTCTCGTAGTTCTGTATCCTCTCCCCATCCTCCCTCTCGCTCTCTCTCTCTCTCCCTCTTCCCCCTTTTCCGTCGGCAAGTAAACGATGTAAAATTAGCGACAATTATTAAATTACAGTGGCGGCCACCGGCTGCTAATTACCGCGGACCCCCACTGGTATTAACAGATTTTATGTTGGGCAAATCCGATTAATGGGAACTGCCGAGCAATCGATGCGCCGGTAGCGCAGGGAAGCTCGTTTCCCGGCTAACGATCGCAATTAATCGTAATTGGCGATAACGATGAATATTTACAAAAATAATGACCGCGTTGTGTAGCAACAATTTTTTTATAGCATTATTAGGGGAGATCATCCAGGACGAGCTAATTCAAAATACATATTGTAACGACGCAACAATATAGTGATAACAAATTTCGATCGTTTTTTTGGACATTGAATTTCACACTTTATTTTTTCATGCCAAATAGCAGTGAGATGAAACATTAACCCCAGTAAAATTTTTAAATGAGCATAGGTTTCAGAGATAAAAGGGGATGAAAGTCATGGATTATGACAAATCATCACTTTCACCCCTTCAATCTCCGGAATCGTGCTTATACTCATCTTGAAATTTTCTTGGAATTAATATTTTATCTAATAATACTATTTGGCATAAAAAATTGAAATCCTCTCAAAAGTTTTAAAAACAAGAAATTTTATAGTCGATTAAAAAAAATTTCTTTCGGCGTACTAATTATTATACGATAAAAATTATACGTTCTTTAAATAATGTAAATTAAATGAACTAAAATGTATAGGTGAGTTTCCAGTGAAGCAGACCCTTAATACCTTCCAACGAAGCAAACCCTTGCAATCTTTCTAAAGTTGCATTTATATTTGCTGCGAGTGTGCTAATTAACTGCTTTTATATTTAAAGTGAATTTTTTTTTAAATCTGCTTATAGAATTTAACAGTTTGTACGACTTTAGTCTACGCTTATCTGACTTTTCTGCAAGAAGTTTGTTCGCTAGTTGATTAGAATGCAAATCCCGTCGATCGCATAGTTAAAAGCATACTTTCCAATATTTTTTTGTTTTTATATCAAATATTTGTACCGTATAATTTTCTTAATTACAAATCATAGTGCGTTTATTAAAATTTTTGAAATTTTCGACTGAAATCTTTTAACAATTTCGATAAAAAATTAAGGTAAAAAATTATTTATCTATACATATTATTACTTGAATATTAAAAAAATGCATTTAATAAATTCGACTTGGTTCGTAGCTTCATTAATTTAATGTACTATATTAAAAAAAAAAATAAATAAAAAATAAAAAAATCTGCGAGTCATAAATAAAAATCACATTCCAAGTAATTTGCGACGAAAAGTGCAAATAGGTACGATTTTACGTGACGTTTTATTAATGCATTTCAAGAATAGTTCGTCAGCGCAGCCTCTTCAGAGCCGCGCGCTCAGCTCTTATTACCATTTCTCTTTGCCGCACTATCCGCAGTGTACGAGTGATACACATTTTCCCTCTCCCGCTTTACCTCTGGTTCTAGCACTCTAACCAAAACCGCGATGTGATATAGGGGTGGCTTTGCGGCGTTGCGCTTGTTCTGCGGAATAACGTGGAACACGTACCCGACTTACGTTCCACACGCGCGTTCCGATGCCACGCACATTAATAAGGAAAATATTTCAATAATCAGAAACAAAAGTCGATTTGTTACTCGATGATTTATTAAGAAAATAAATCGCTAAGTTCCTTTATAGAAATTCTCAAAGTGATATTGTAAATAAAATGCTGAATGAAAATTACGTCAGCGCAGGAATTAAAATCTTATTTTTCTCAAGCCCGGGGCGTTACCGGACTCGGCATTCAAATAATTGCCAATCAATCATTCGTGTATTTATACACGTCGAGTTATACAATTCTATAAGAGTGGCTTTCGCAAAAGCTTTAATTATTTCAAACTCATTAATAACCATTAATAATTAATAAAAACGCGTATGATAGGTGATAATGCTCGTTTCGACCTGAAAGAGTGTTTTGGCGATCAAAAATTCCTTCTAGCGCCCGGTTTTTATAAACAATAATTAAATGATCACCTAAAAGCGAAAAAAAAAAAAAAAAAAAAATCAATGTTTGTTCTTCAACGCGCGACAGAGAGCTCCTCGTAACGAACGGGCGCGCGTTACGAATGATAATATCCGCGCGTGGAATTTATCGACGCGTATTATAAATATTATACGCGTAATGAATATGTAAAATGATTATGCATATCATTATCGCGCATTACGAACGTATTGCGATAATTCTGATCGATTTAATCGTTTAATTATTTCGCGAATGTCAGTAATTACGGACGCTGTTGTACTTACGTAATGTCGTTTCCGCCGTAATTATGCATTTACCATTGTGCCGCCGATATGCCCGGGCGTTGTTAATAACTTAGCATTCATTGTGACAAACGATAATCGGAGCCTAAGAAGCAAAGCCATCGACCCTTTTCGCCGCAGCGCGGCGCATGCACGCGTGAAAACGCGTTCTCGGTTTACTAACGTATTACTTTGCCCGGCAACACCCTTAACACACTTCATGAATACATTATAAAAATACAAAGGGAGACGCGATGCACGTGGATGTGGAAATACCGTTACGTCGTACCTTACAAAGTGAAGTATCGTAATTTTTTTTATTTTTTTTCCCCTTTTTTTGTACGCGCAACTTTTACTTGCACTCCTGCGGAATTTAGCAGCCTTCCGTTGGCAATTAACGAGGAGACGTATAATTTATAATCGTGTTTGCGTTTAATTCAATTCTTATCATTAGCGATTAAACCCTCCGAGGTTCTCCAAGTCGCTAAGAGAACACAAAAGTTAATTATTATTGTAGATACTTAATTATGTAAATTTTTTTATTAATAAAAGGGTACAGAGGGTAGTTTATCTAATGCAATAATGAATCAAATTCAATTTTAAACGTTGCGTTAGTGAACAGAGTGATAAAAGCAGTAACCGCACTTTTTCCTCAGTGCGGGGAAAGTAGGAAAAGCGTTCATTTTTGCTATGTCTATGGGCGATTTGTATCAACGAGGATCAACTAATTCTTATGATTTATTGTAAGAACTTATTGTTGGAAAGAGATGGAAAAGCAAGTCGAGCCGAAATTAAAATTGACATGCATTGAGTGGAAATGATCTAGAGACGTATGCGGACGTCGAAGTACAGTACTTCAAGCCCTTCATTTGCGTGCGCGCGTCTCGTGGGTTCTCGCGAGACCCGGATATCGCTCGTTTGCGAACTACGACGTACGACCAACGATTGGCGACGTGGCCGACGGCGTCGAATAATTCCAAGAGAAATACTAAATGCGCTGCAGCGCGTCACCGGCGTACCTCAGCAACCGCAGATTTACGAGCGTCACGCTGCTCGCCGCAACGTAAAATTAGAGCGCTTTCGGAAACGCGTTCGACCTCGGGAGGAAAAGGGGAAACGTGAGTATCGGGAGGAATCCTTGCTCATCAAACGAGAGCGACGATTCAACCAGCATCAGCCTGAATCAGCTCAATTTACAATGGACGAATCGAAAGTGGAAGGGAATCACTGACAAGAACACTTTATTGACGCCTTGTTAATTTAATAAGACATAGGTATTCGCGACAAATTCGATTGCAATAATAAAAAAAATAAAAAAAAAAATTAAAAAACAAAATTGAATTACTCATTATTAATTCGATATTGTGAAGACTTTTTGCCTGTTTCTGTTCTATTATATTTTATTATAAGTCGTAAAGTGTCCTTATCTTACAATGCCGACGCTACGTCGAAAACGAGACAAGTTCCACAGCGGAGGGGGCTCTACCGCGCAGTATTATAATACCCTTTCACGGATTCCAATTACAATGCCTCCCTAGATAAAGGTAAGACCGCGATGAACAACCGAATGAAAGATCAACAGCGGACGCGCCGCCCGTTCAACGTTACAAGCCAACTTGTTGACGCCTTGCGTCTTGCGCGGCATCTCGCGTTTCAATTACTGCTACTCGTTAGTCGTGACCGTGTAAAAGACTCGACTGACAAGCGAGCGTAACATTGTTTCTCTCCCGGCATCGGTAATTAATAATTTACATAATACATATTTACGGCGCCGCTGCGCCCGGGAAAGTCCGACAGCGTTTTCCCCCCTGCAGCTTCGGCCCGCCTCGCGAGCGACGATGGCGGGATGCAGCAACGGCGCGGAAAGTTTGCGGAATTAATTTACACCGGGGCCGCTCACGAACAACGGTTACCGCGGGTGTTTCGCCCCGCGCTCGGTCGCGCCACGTCGGTCGCATCGTTTGTACGCCGTGCGACGGCCGTCCCGTTCCTCTCTCGCTATGAATGAATGACGAGGTGATCCCTCGACACGACGCACTTGCGGCGGAACGAGGGCGAGCATCTGCGCGCCGCCGCTTACGTCCGCAGAGTTACAATGCCGTTCCGTAAGTAGGAGCACTTCGCGAACCGACAACCGCCATTACTCCGCCGGCAAGCATTTCGTCCCTCCCGCGATCGAGCGTATAAGAACCGAGAGCAACACCCGTATCTGTATCTTCGCGGATATTTTTATTTCAGTCGCGACGGGTTTACGTTTATAAAAATGTAAATATAGTCGGGAACGTGAAATGATTACCAGCCAAAACGGATGGTTAGCTCTCGAATTAAAGGCGATTGTGAAAACGATGATTGAATTTAAAAATAACTATATTCTTTCTCCCAGTGTGATCTAGATAGTTCATGTTATTGATTTTATCGTGCACGACTGTCGCTAGCAGTCAGATATCATTGATGGCGCCTGTGACTTAAATGACCTGGTTTTGTTTTTTTTTTCTTTTTTTTACTCGCGGTGCCACGCTTATAACTAATCATCTAGTATGATTATTCACTGTTTTTTAGTAATAATACCCTGATTGGCTTTGACAGGGGCAGGGATATTATCGGAGAGGACCAATTAATCCCGCGACTAAGAGGGGACTAATGAGTACGCATTACCGAGTGGATCGTCCGACAAATGTCGAGCGATTTACCGCAAGTTACACGAACGTGCACGCGAGTAATTTAAACTTACAAGCCGAGTCCTCGCGCGACCGCCAATTGGACGCGAAGCGACAAACGACCGAGAGCTCTTGTTTGTCCTCGCACAAAGATCCGTCCGAAACTACCACGGCATTTTCACGCGCGATGTACCGCCGCCGTGACAAACGTTAACCAGCTTGCGCAACAAGGAACTTACGCAGAAGGTCCTACACTTTATTTTCCAGACAGCGTCTAGATAACATCTAGAGAATTAAAGGGAAGCGGGACGTATCAAGGTGTAATTCCTTGAATTTATAAAAAGTACTTTCCGAGGTACTTTCGTTTCAAGAAAAACTTGGGAACAATTGTTTTCGCGATAACAATTAAAAATAATATAATACAACGTCTTGTTTGCCCGCAAGCCTTTTATACGTTTCAAAATTCTAACGCGTTCATTGAAGGGTTTAAAAAAATAAAAAAATATAAAAAAAAAACTCGTGACATCGAGCTACTAAATTACGACACCGTGACGTGCCATATTAATGAAAATCGTTGCGTGTGTTTGCGCAGGAAAGTCGGCGAACAACGACCGTGCCTAACGGAGTTCTGTATTGCAGTTAACTTTATCAGAATGGGATTTTTTTTTTTTTTTCGGACAAACGACCGACCCGGTTTTATTGGCTTCACGCAAACACAAGCGTGCGCTGCGATACACCGCGTCAATTAAATCGGACGAGCCGTGCAACCAAACCGTGCTTCCAATAAGCGATCGAGCGAAACTTCTCCGTGTTTTAATACAAACGAAAATATCACGAAAAGGTTTATTCCCTAAAATTGGTAAGATTTCACGATTTACATAAATCCATAAAGAAATCTCGTCGACAGGCTGTACTACTCTAGAGATTCCGCCTAAAAAAATCTGACGACACTTTAAATGACTGTCTGAATTATTCCATCGTTATCACGGCAATTTTCAAGGAATTAAACAGCTTTGGATTATGATTACACGGTTCATGGTTTAACACATTTCACGTGTTATAATTTATCAACTCGAGTTCTCCTGTTAATTTATTTGCTTACTGTAAAATGAGTTTTCAAGAACATTTATATTTGCGCATAAATTTACTGCGTAGGAAAAGTTGAATCCTTCATTCAATACACGTAATAAAAGTAATAAAAAAGCGTCTCGCTTACAAAAGAAAAAAATAAAAATACAAATATTGAAAGATCTCGTTAAAAAAAAAAAAAAAAAAAAACCTAGAGATATTTCATCAAGAGATGTGTCTATAAAAAGACTTACATTTTTGAAATTATAATTAGTCGTATTACAGTGCCACGTGCGCGCGTGCCAGTGCGAGTGCTGAACGTCTACTGTCTCCTAGATGTTTAACGTTTTGCAAAATGAATTAATGAATATTACTTCGGAGATTAACGTTAGTCCGCATTTTCAGGTCGCGTAATTCAACGTAATTACATATTCCCAGTATGACTGTACGATGACGTGATGTCTAAACACGATGCACGGAACTTTGCGCAGTTACCTGACGAGACGAGCCGGAGAGACGAAGTCATAGCTCACTCGGGGAGTTACAGCGCTGTTTGCGAAGTAATAACGCCGCTAACTCAAATGCTATTCTATGGCTACAAACGTTGCTTGACGTACGCTCAAATTATCGGTACGCGCTTTCGAGATAGTATTTATAACGCATCGAAGTATGTGCATAAACACGATAAATAGCCACCGGCTGCAGAGCCTCGTTACTTAATTCTTAAATAAAACATTTGTGGATTTGTGGTAAATTTAATACGATTTTCAGACGTAATGAATATTTTAAAATTAAACGTTTAATAATAAATAAAATCTTTCAAACATTCGTAAAATAATTCTGCGTAAAAGTAGCTGAAAACAATTAAAACTCCGCGCGGAAATAAAAATTAAGACGAGACAGGAAAACAAAGAGGAATCGATGACAATAACAGCGGGGATGACCGTCGCGGATTAAAAACTGACTCGCGCGCATTTATACGATTTGTTCCGAGTTTATCGAGCAAATAACGAGCGTCCTTTGTACGCGCCGCTGCGTATTCGGTTCCATTCCCCTCCCGATACATCGATCCTGTAAATGTGTCCCGCGCGCACGTGTGCGCGAGGGTGCAGATTAGATTTCGTGCGACATGGGTCGCTAATGAACGGCGAGTGTCGTTTGCACGCGAGGGGAAATCCCGGAGAAAATTTTCAAATTTGTGTTTACGCCCGCGGTACCTGGGGCTACCGACCCTCGTCTCGCGTCGTCTGCTCCCGACCTCGTGACTCCCTCATCCGCGACATGCAACTCCGCGGCAAATGAACGGCACAAATATATATCCTATGTAAATGGCGACGAGATTTATCCCAGGCCACTGCCCCCTCGGTCCAATCTCTCCTCGCTTCCTTCTATTTGTTTTCCCTCGTCCTATCATTCCTGCGCTCTCTCGCAGCTTTATATCTGCATGTGTATATTAATCCTATTAATTATATTATGTGCGTAATTGTGTTTGTCCCCTCGGCCCCTTTTTACGTGACGTCCGCGAGTAATGAATATTTTATGCATATACGGTGTATGTATAAGAACGGCGCAGGCTCGCATTTGGTAAAAGCTATACTTAGATTTTTATGTTGAAAATAAAAATCGTTTATATGTATATCAAATAAATAATTATGTCCAAACATATTCAAACAATTAGATGCTGCAAGAAATATTAACAGTAGTTTATTTTATTTTTTTTTTTTTTTTGTAGCACATAATTATTTGGCATATTTATAATAATTATTTATTCGACAATATATCCTGCAACAATATTTTGTTTCGAGTTTCTATGACTTTTGTTTCTCGCGGCATCGTCTTCGTCAGCACATTTGTTTTTCTCTTTTAACCACCGCCTTTCGGTTTTCCACCTCCGTTTTGCCACCCCCCCCCCTCCCCTTTTTCCTCGCAGCTTCAAAATCACCTGCAAGTTAGTTTCCCAGAGTGCACTCTGTACTCGGCGATTCGAAATGCACGGACATCGAGTTTCGCGGGAATCGCACGGGAGTGAGAGATGTAACTTTGGCTGTCGTTACGATTTCAATTCTACGCTTCGTACCACCGCGAATCGCCGACTGCGGACGGGTCCATGACGGAAGCTACATACGGATACAAACGGGAATGAGTGCCGCGGGCGAGAGGAACGGGTGTAATGCGAATCGCATCGAGCGTTATTAGAAATACAATGGAAGCCGGAATTTTCGCGTTGCGCGTCGCAAAATTGCGACACGTTTCAAATGTTGTGTACACATATGTATAAGCGATTTTCACAAACTTGAACGCAACGCATGATTATAACGCGAGATACAAAAAAGTAGGAAAAAGTATTAATTTCGTAAAAAATTTGTTATTACATTCGGGGATAAGTTCGCGACGTAGGAATATTTTTTTATGTTAAAATAAAAAATTGAGAACGCGTCATAGAAAAAAAAAAATTTTTTATGTAGTATTTTCAATTTTAAAATACAACCCGGGACAATTTTTAAACGTTAGAATTTTTAGAAAAAAAAAAAAAAAAATTAGAATAGAATCCGAGTCATAAGCAACAAGGAACAGAGTGGGCCTGGATATCGTGCCGTTTGAAGGTTAATAATCATAATTTAATATTTGATAAAGCGTAAAAAAAATATGCATGGCATAGCATCTTTGTATAGTCCTCCCGGATAGTTAATGGATAAGCGTAGCGGTAGGTACAAGCTCTTTATCTCGCACATTTGATTTATGCACGCGAGAAACGACGGCACGGGCGTTGCATGATGCGGGCGAACGTTTCTTTGCAGTTACAGCGACCATTTGTTAGGACCTCACAGCAGTATCGCGTATAATTTTGTACATAGTCGGTACGCCAGGTTTTTGTTCCAAAACGTTTTAAGGCGATAAAAAACACTTCACGCGTCTCTTCATGCTGATCACGTTAAAGAGTGGCGAGCGAATATATTTAATTATAAATACTCATATATTAAAATATAAAAAAATATCGTTGAAAAAAAAAATAAATAAAAAGAGAAGAAAAAAAGATGTATTTCAATACAACGGATCTTCGTGTCTCGTCGTTCCGTTCGTCTATTTTCTTCCCCAAACTTCCCCGCAACGAGTCACTCGGAAGTAACTATCAAACTGCGCTTGTGACTCAACTGGCAAAGAAACGCCTGGCAATCGGGAAACCTTGTCCGGACAGAAAAGCGATGAACGGAATGGGAAATCGCCAGTCGCGATATCGCGTCTTCCGATAAAAAAGTAAAAAAAAAGGGGGGCCGTGGAGAAATCGGAACGAGACGGAAAGGCGACACCGGCACGTTTGAAGCCACGCACTGTAATACGCAGAACGACCGGTGGCTTGATGCGACCGTTACATCGAGCTCGATATTACCTCGGCGGTGCGGTGTATGCCCAGGGTAATTTCCACGGCTACGGGGGTGGATTTGTTTTGGCTGGGGTAATATCGCCCTCCGGCCGCCGCGGCACTTTGCTTTCCTATCTCTGCGAGGGCTTTTCACTTGCATCGCACGGCCATCGCGCGGTTTTTGTCCCCACGGCTATCATCCCTCGTTCGGTTTCAGGTCGCGGAAAGGCGGCCGAGACAACGCGCGTTCGTGAAAAATGTATCCGCGGCGATCGAACCCCCCTCGACGCTAAAAAACCGCTAACCTCTCGACGAAAAAGTTATTACGCAGACAAAACACGCCACCGGGCGTATGGACCTTGTTTGGGCGGCTCTTCCCTTTGCAAAAAGTGACGTGGGGTGCTTTTTTTTTTTTTTCGAAAACGCGCCGTACCTAAACAAGCGGGGTAATAAGTCGAAAGAATAAAGGGATCGAGCATGAAGCAGCGACAGTTTGGTAAAAAAGTATTATATGCGTTGGGAAATGGGAAAGGCTTTATACATATACGCGACTGTGTTGGTACTTGCGCATGTAAATTTAACTAGATCGATTTCAGTGAAGTGATAAAGGAGCATTTTTTATTTAATGGATTTTATACATTAGCATCTCAACTTAGCTATGACCAATTTTATTTCGTGAAATATACTGTTTCTAGCTAATTGCAAAAATCAAATCGCGTTAATTGTTCGAATAATTTTCGCGCTGTTAATGCAAATTTCTTTTTTTTTTTTTTTACGTAGGAAAAAGAGAAAGAACAAATTATTGGTTTTTCATATGCGACCGCGCTACAAAAACGGGCTTGTCATTTGCGCGGAATTAAACTGCCTTTTTAATTCGACTTCGACGATATTCCCGCACATTTCACTGCTCACCGGGATTCAGGTTATTTCTCTAAACGACGGCAAATCCCCCTTTGATTCGAATTACACTGCCGCCGATTTCCTCGGATTATCAACATTTCGACGATCGCATCGCGCGTCAT
Source organism: Cardiocondyla obscurior (assembly GCF_019399895.1). Lineage (NCBI taxonomy): Eukaryota > Metazoa > Arthropoda > Insecta > Hymenoptera > Formicidae > Cardiocondyla > Cardiocondyla obscurior. The sequence goes on along the minus strand of NC_091874.1, from coordinate 1,743,994 downwards.
GACGCAGATGCCATTCATTGCTGTATTGCTGACATCGTTACGGTCGTATACTCGAAAAGGCAACGGAGAAAGGAAAGTGTACAAAAGAAGAGAAAATGGAATAACTGTGTTTTTTATTCTTTTTTTTTTTATTTGCAGACAAAAAAAAATTTCTACGAGTTTATCGACACAACTTTCAGCGTAATTTCAAATTTCTGCACGCGATAGACGACGAATCTAATATTTTCCCAATATATTCTAAACAATGCTGACCCGTTGGAAAAGACCGCAAGATATAAATTCCATTTTCCACATTTTCGTAAAGCAAAGAATTTTTTTTTTTTGAAAAGTATTTTACGCACATAAAGCGCGCAGACACTTTTCGCACGTGAAAGGGAAAAAAATGCAAATTTACGTCACGCCGCAAAATAATTAACCCTTTGTTCCCGGTGAGTTGTTGGACACGGATTTTTATATTTTTCGTCTTTATGACAACCTACAATGGGCAAGTCTTAACCACGTAGAAAATTAGTCTTGTCTTAACGCCGTGAAAAAGAGAAGATTTCCAGTGCAGTGAAATGGCTTTATTTTATAATAATATGTAGTGTGCTACATGCAGTTTATACGCAGCGTTTTCATTTAATGATTAATAAACGTAAATGTGTCAACGTTTATTTATTTATATTAATAATAAATTTTTTTTTATTTATCCCGCGATAGGTTGAGCGAAAACTGTGGGACACTATGTATAGTATGTACATTAAAATTATATTGCACCCTACGCATATAACTTTTTATTTTTTTTTTTTTTTAAGAAAATAAAAAAACATTTTTTTCGAAATTAATCCTCAAATGTAATACGATTCTAAGTGTCCTAATATTTCTTCTTGCTTGTATTTCAGAATATAATGTATCAATTTTATAGAGATTACGTAGATTAAAGAAATAAATAGATTAGCGTTAAGTAATTAATACTTTCTTACGGATTTCGAAGTGATAAACGGCGCGTTTTCTTCGTTTTGTCTATTACGTATGAGTAATAAAGTTACGCATTTTGCATTTAATAATTGATCCCGATCTGAACGTTCGATATTCTCGAAGGGGGCGAACGTTATCGCCGATTAATTGGGAGACCATGTCAGGGGTTTCGAGAGGTTATTAATTGGACTATTATTAATTCAGCATGTTCCTCGCGAGTTCTCTCCTGAACTCTCGATGCGAGAGGACGTGAGATCGTAGTTACCGAAAGCAGTTCGAGTATTCGATTAAAATTTATTATCAAAGTGACGCACTCTATCCTGCTAAAAATTGCATTTATTCTATTTCTTTATTTTGCAATAACACTTATCTTTTGTGCAATTAATTTTCTTTTTGCTTTATTTATATAAAAGTTTCATAATTAATTCTTTTCGTATTATATTTAATAAACATTGGAAAAAATGTTTTATTTCATAAACCATGAACCAAAATTACACTCAAACGACAAGAGACTTTAGTTAAAAATACTGTACGATTTGTAATATTCAGTAAATATTACAAAGATATTAAAAAATCAAATTAAAGTATTTCAACGTTACGTTAAATACTATGGATATAAACCGCTGCACGAAAACATAACGAAACAATGGAAATTGATTTTACGATTAAATTTCTTCGTATTAAGTTTATATGAAATAAATGTATCGTTGCGTATCACACATGTTGTATTTATATTCCAGAAATAATTTTCTCCTCGCGCAAGGATTTTAATATTTTCAACGAATTAATTAGAATGTTGTGCAAATCGAAAATCCGTGTTACAAAAAATATTTTCGCGCTACTTGCTGTTATTTGTTGTTGTTTTATCAGAACAACATAGCAAACTGAGTTGAGAAATAACATTTACGTAACATGCTACCTAGTTTGCGTCTACCTTATTGATTTAGCTCTCCATCCGCATCCCGAATAGAATCAACGCTACCGTCGTGGGGATTTTACGAAATAATTACCGAAACATGATTAGAAGCTATCGCTCGACGCGCGACATTTAATTAGACAATAATTAATGCTTGCTCCAATTTCAAAGTCCTCGCAGCGTAAACAAGCAGATGAAACCGTTGAAATATTATTTAATAATAACTTCCACAACTTTGGTAGCCAAACGAACACAATGGAAAAGTGTCATTTTATTCATTAATTAATTATCTTTTTTTTTAATGAAAATTATATCAAAACGACTATTGTCGGTAAAAATTAAAAAAAAAAAGCTAATTTAATTAGTTTTGTATACAAATACAATTATAATTCAAAAATTATCAATAATTCACTGAGAGTTTAATTATAATAGTAATAATTGTGAAGTCTTTAATATCCATTTCAGCAAATTAAAGATGTATTCGTTTTTTTATTGAAAATTATGGTTCTTACAACTTTTACTAACCGAAAGGAAATCGATATATCATTAATTCATCCCGGAAGCGAGCACGTCGATAAGCTTCATTAAGAATAAATGACCGATATTAGCGGCAACGTGAATAAAAGTATCTTAAAAAGCTCGTTAAGAACGAAATGCGTAGCTTCCTTTTATCACAGCGGTTTCTTTATATTAGAAATATAGTCCGCAGAAAATATAAAGAACGCACACTTGTTGCGTAATTTAAATAAATTAAAAAAAAAAAACTTTGCTTCCTCACTAAAAAAAAGAAAATAAAAAAAAAACACTAAAATTTTATTTTTTGCGTAGAAAAAATAATTCCTACAAATATTTTTTTCTAAAATTGTCTCGATTTATTATTCTATTTGAACAACAAAATAAAGAACAAACTTTTTTTATTAATTAAAAAAAGTATCGTATAGTTGCATTAAATATTATTATTCAAATAAACCAAAAAAAAAATTAAATCAATAAAAAGAAAAAGCTGCTTAGAAATTTTTTTTCTTAATAAAATAATCCTTCGTTTAATTATGTAAAATATTACTCAATGTGATAAAACGTCTCTTTAATTAAATAACGGCATAAACCTAATCGAAAGCTTTATGTTACTTCAGTGAAATACAAAATAGCCGGTTTCGCCCGCTCGGCGTTTTTCCGTGCACGAAGTAAGTGCAGAAGTTCGTCGTTCCGAAAAATCCAGCGAAAAATAAAAACGAATCGGACTAAAGGGCAAACGGAGAAAAACGACGGAGTGTTATCCGGCAAAGCACCATAAAGTCTCATTGGCTTTAATTCGGTCGTACCCCGCTGGCCGCTGGGAGTGATTAATCGTAACGTTACTGTAACACGAAAGCACCTTACCACCAATCATTCCCTACCTACAATGCTTTAGAAAGAAAGTCAACACAGTGTCGCCTAATGCGTTCTGCCCTAATTGGTTATAATTTCTTTCCGGGAAAAACAAACCGACTGTATAATACTAATACTTAATTTTTAACGTAAAAGGAAAAATAATAGAAAGAACGATTTCTTTGAATAAAATTTTTTTTTTCCATTTGTTTAAATTTAATTATTCTATTCAAATAATATAATAGTATATAAAATATTATTTATGTTGACTAAAAAGAAAATTGTATTAAATAATATTATTTTAAAAATCAAATAATCATATTTGGTTTTTTTTAATTAAACGGATTTAATTGACTGTTTTGAAGAACCTATTATTTATTTATTTATTTTTTTTTTTTTTATTAAACGCAAAGAAATCTTTCTTCCTACGTAGTTGATAAAGAACGTGCTGTGCTATATTATGTATATAAAGAAGTTTCTGCCGGTCGAAAAAGATTCTCAATCTAATTCCGAGTAACTGCTGCAAATATCTATATTCCCCATTTATTAAAATTCATCGTAAAGGGAAGGAAAGGGCTTTCGGTTTAAAGCGATAAAATATTCAGTTACTTTTAAAAGGAAAGAAAGAAGGTCGGTCAATGTTTAATCCTTAAACAAAACAGAATGTACATTCTTATACCTTCCGTTGTATCTCTTATTAAATTTTAAAAGTTCTTAAGGTCTGTCTTTAATTTTTCATTACGTCCAGTTTAAATTGCTGAGTCTGTAGATTGAAATACGTTCGAGCGTTTTCTACGTATAAAATAAAAATTATCTTACTTATTTGTGTACGGTACTCCCTATCCGCGGACGAATATTCGCGTTATTGCGGAGCGATTAAATGCACATCTTAAAGCTCGAGCTTCCGCAACGAAACTGGAGTGGCCGTTAAGTTTTTGAGGGCATTAGGTGGAGGAACGAGTTAACAGAGTGAGGACTGAACGCTTTGAGAAAAGGAGAGAACCGCGAATGAAGAATGACAAACAATAGGCTCGATCATCGATTAGGTTTTGCTCGTCGCGCTATGATCCAGGAAACCGAGTCCACGTGGACTAAATTATCGGAAAAGATTATCGGTGCGACAGCTAGATCTCGAGTGTTCGACGAAAAAAGAATTAATCTAAACAAGCGACGCGTGCCGAGCGCGAGCAAGTCGTAAAAAAAAAAAACTTTGAAGTCGTCGCCAAACTGGGCGTTAGAGCTTGTTGTGACTATCGAATGAACGTTAATACTTTAAATGGCCAGCTCGAAAGACCATAAATTTTATTTAGGACCCCTCGAAAGCGACAGATTTCCGAGAACTGATTAGATAATCTTTCCTAGTAGAGTCATAAATTTCTCACTCCCGTCTTTCTTTCGTCGCAAGTCATCTCGGTACTTGGCGGTATTTATAATAGCGAAAACTAAATACTGATCACTGTATTTCGTCCGGTACTATGCAACACTTCCTTTTATTTAATTCGGATAAAATCTTTCACGCGATTACTTTTGAGAGAACTCTCAGAACGACCGACGAACTAGCTGCGATTCGTTAATCATTTATTGCGGCGATATGTGAATTTTTCCTTCGGATAATTATCAAAGCAAAACTCTCGTTCTGCCCTGATAATATCTTCGGGGTGATGAGCCGTAAAAATATTAAGTTAAATTACATACATCTCATTTAATTTAAATTGATATTAAAATAATGATTAATCGTTACATATATTTTATACAAATTTCATGGCGAGTTCTTTTTAGTTTTAAAAGTCTTAATTTTTTTTATTTTATTTTATATTTTATTTTCCGCCCTACACGCGTTTTCTATTATTTTATTTTATTAAATTGTTTTGCTCTACATATTGTATCTTACTTTTCCTCGTTTACAATGTAAGTTTTCCCTCCCAAGTTATTTTCTCCCGCCCTGAACTCTCACAAGATAGAAATTAAAGAAAAAAACCTGTTTCTGTAAAGACTCACCGGTCGATGTGATGCAGCGGAGATCTGCATGCGTGATGACTCTGCAACAAATAAAAAATTAAATTATACAAATGTCTGATAATAATTTACAGCAATTAAAAGAAAAAAAAATTAAAAAAGAACTATCTATTATCACATTAATAAAATAGTAATTCAGATAGTAATTTAATGTAATAAAAAAAGCGACACTCACCCCGGGGTTGCTCCGCTGGTGCCTGAAGCCTCCCAGGCCTGCTCCTCCTCTCAGGATGCTTAGGACGTAGGCTGGAGTCCATCCTTCCACACGCGCACTAGACACTGGCGACGACCTTCATCACACTAGCGACGACGAAATGTTACTGGTCCGCACGAACTTAACGTAACGAAAGGAGTGACGCCCTGGAGTTGCTCCGCTGGTGCACGGTGTCTCCCAGGCTTGTTTCTCCTCTCAGAATGCTTAGGACGTGGGCTGGAGTCCATCTCTCCACGCCGCGTACCAGACACGCGAAGACCTTCATCACACTAGCGACGACGAAATGTTACTGGTCCACACGAACTTCACGTAACGAAAGGAGTGACTCTCTAGAGTTGTTCCGCTGGTGCACGATGTCTCTTAGGCTTGTCCCTCCTCTCAGGGTGCTTAGGACGTAGGCTCAAGTCCATCTTTCCACGCCGCGCACTAGACACGCGACGACCTTTATCACACTAGCGACGACGAAATGTTACTAGTCCGCACGAACTTAACGTAACGAAAGAAGTGACTCCCTGGAGTAGCTCTGCTGGTGCACGATGTCTCTTAGGCTTGTCTCTCCTCTCAGGGTGCTTAGAACGTAGGCTCAAGTCCATCTTTCTACGCCGCGCACCAGACCCGCGACGACCTTCATCACACTAGCGACGACGAAATGTTACTAGTCCGCACGAACTTAACGTAACGAAAGAAGTGACGCCCTGGAGTTACTCCGCTGGTGCACGATGTCTCTTAGGCTTGTCTCTCCTCTCAGGGTGCTTAGAACGTAGGCTCGAGTCCATCTTTCTACGCCGCGCACCAGACACGCGACGACCTTCTTCACACTAGCGACAACGAAATGTTACTGGTACGCACGAATTTAACGTAACGAAAGAAGTAACACCCTGGAGTTGCTCCGCTGGTGTAAGACGCCTCCAAGGCTCGTTCCTTCTCTCAAGGTGCTTAGGACGTCCATCTTTTCACGCCGCGCACTGGACACTAGCGACCTCATCAACTAGCGGCGACGAGATATACTAGTGCGCATGAGTCGGCCGGTCGAGGTAAGGTGGTAGGAGGGGAGAACGTCGCGCGAGCCTAAGCCGCCCAAGCGACCGAAGCCAAGGCCAATGTTTGTGTACATTCTTTAGCGATCACTCTACTGCGCTCAACCAAGTTCACTGAAGCGTAAAAAAATATACATGAGAAATAATATTTTACGTAGCTGGTAAAATACTATGCCGAGCGTTCACTTCGACAAATTTATAACTGAGGATTATGCCGCGGTACTTTATTTAACGAAATAAATCCATTTATCGTTTATGAAAACCAATGAAAGTACAATATACGTATACGATTCGTAAGAGAAATATAATGTTCACGCGCGTAGCCGAAAAGTAATTAATACAAAAGAAAAGATACTCTACATTTGTCACTGCGGTTGCTCTGCCGATTGAGATACTCCTCTTGGCTCTCCTCCTCTTGGCTCTCCTCCTCTTCCTCCTCCTCCTCCTCTACCTCTTCCTCCACGAAATACCAAGCCGGATCCTCTTTCGGCGACGAGTCTCTAACTTCTCCGAACCACAATCTGAAATGGAACAACGGTTTTTCTTGATTGATGATAAATCAAGCCTGACTCAATTACTCGCGAGTTACATGATCGCCCGGAGACGCGAACATAACTGATTGTGGGTACGTGTAACTAAAGGTAGCGTGCCGCGCATGCACCTCTACGCATCTGCAGGTGCTGCAACATTTAAAAGTCTTCGCAGTTGTTACCGCTACGAAAATTCAAATGTTGTTAAAGAAATAACACACCGAATATTATATGAAATATTAATCAAACTGTAATGCACTCGCAAAAAGTGTATATTACTCCTTAACGTTATTTCCGTATTGTGTGCGTGCATATCAGATCAAATGAAAGACTCGTAAATTACATACATCACTTTTTCTTTTCTACTTTATTTGATTGGCGTCAGACCGCTGATTGAAAGCGTTTCCACTGTATTGCTGTTCCAGTTACGGGAGTACACCCTGACCGAGTCGTATCACGAGGACGAAGTCGAGGTGGAATTCGTCAGCAATGACAATCTGCAGGCAAACAGCGAAGCTCCCCGGGGAATCGATCCGAACAGAGACCTAAACGAAGCCATAGCCGAGGAACGAAGGGAAATGGACACTCAGAGATACAGGTACTCCCTCCGCCAAGCTTTTTCATCTTTTCCTCCACGTTTAAGCGAACTTTTTACTTCGCTTTTTCTTCGATCGGCAATGGAAAGTCGCACTTTTTATCGCGTATTTGGCAAATAAACTTCGATGTAATCAAAGAGTCATTCTCCTTCCCATTTCTATGCTCTTGCATTTTTTATGCCGCTATCGGATTTGATCAAACTGAGAACAGATCAGTCGAGTTAATTTAGACATTTTTCTTTTTATTCATTAATTTTTTTATTTGTTTATTCTCTTTTCTTTTTTTAATTTATTCTTCTAATTTGATTATTTTAAATAAAAGGTACAGTGCACTTTTAGCATTTATTATATGAATAAATAATCTATGCGGTATATTTAATCTGCATAGTAAAATGCATTTTCGGTTTGTGTAAAAATGTTTCTGTGCAGACAGTTTCGTGTGAAATTTTTAAGTACCAGTAAACAAGCTAATAATGTTGTTAAACATGCAATAAAATTCTGTTATTTCCGCCGCTATGAATTTTATAATTCGCTTTCAGGGTGTGTGAATTGCACCGAGACTTTTTCTCTCTTTGCAATGATCAATACCGCCATCTACTAAAGTATTAACCTTTCCTCCCGGGACGCTTTTGCTTTCCTCTCACTTTATGAAAAGCCCCAGGACTAGATTCGTCCAGCCTTTCACCAGTCTCTTTTATGACACGAACTCGGATCGCTCTTCTGCCTTCCAGCAGTCCCCCTTCATGCCCTTACGAGATTTCTCGTCCGTCCCTCTAGCATGCACCTTCTCGCTCCATTTCTCCCTTTAACTTTTACGATGAAGAAGCCAAGTGGAGAGTCGTATGACGATCGTGGGCCTTCCTCTCACAATGTCGCTCTTACGTGCCACTCGGAAAAATCGCCGGACCAACCTCGTGACATTTGACAATTCCGTATGACGTGTTTACGCGATAAAGCGAAAACCGTCTGGAAAAACACACCTTTGGTAGAAAAATTTCTCTGTCGGAAGTACGCGCAGTTACCAATATCTCCTCTGCGCCACGACGGCGTTTCTTAAATTTCTTTCTTCAAATTAACTCCAATAAAATAATCGGCTTCTTATTCCCGTCCGCGTGACAAGGTGCAAACTGTGAACTACCGGTAATACCATTCGCCGCAATTGCACAGAAATAAATGTTTAAAGAGAATTTATGGAGGGCATTTTAAGACCGGTTTTTCCGCGACGTCGAAATAAAATGTTTGTACCGTCAAATTCGAAATAAAACCTCTCATTCGAGAGATTACAAAATAAAAAGTGATTATTAAGCGCTATTGAGCGCTTTAATTTAATATGACATTAATGTTGTTTCGAATATTTTATTTTTTGTCTACGTTAATATAATTCTGTAAAATATAATTTTTAGCTCTCCCTATTTTTTTTTTTCTTGCCTCGACCTCCCCAGCTGCACAAAAGTGCAATAAATCTTTTGAACAAGCCGAAGAGACTTGACGTTGCTCTCCAGAACAGTTGGACACTCTTGACATCCAACGGTTGATTACGATATTACTTTTCGCGGACGTCCTAATTCGCGACAATTTCTGCGATACGTACAGCGCATCCGGCGGTTCGCTGTAATATCCGGCCAGGACTCGCGGTAATGTCAGATCGACGGAAAACATCGACACTATACGTCGCCGAGAAACGTACGAGCCTGAAAATAACGTTATAACGCCGCTCCCCCGTTAAATCGTCTCTCCAACATTTTGCACTTGTTTTACTTCGCCGTGGCGGACATGCTGGGCGAGATTTTCATGACCTCCAATTTCGATCAAGCTGCCTGGCGAAATTGGGAAAATAAAGGGGACGTTTTCTCGAACGCCGATCGAAATATTACAGATGACGAAAGAATAAGAAAAAGTGTGCACGGAGGAAACGTAATCGACTCCGAAAAGATTCTGTTTAAAAACAAAGAAAACAAAAAAGATTTATTTAATGACGAGGGAATCGCTTCATTACTTGTATAACTTTATCCGTCTTCAAGTATGTACTCGTATTGTTGTAGAGAAATTTTTCTTTCTGTGCAAAGCGATTACAGTTCATTAGAGATTTTTAATTAAAAAGCACGAGGTCTAAATGCAAAAAAAAATTACAGCAAAGAGATGCCTTCGCCAATCGAATGCATCTTGCGTTTTTCGCATCTCCTATCTCTGGATAACGATAGCGCATGCGATAACTGCGAATATATCAACCGATCGGAGCCGTATAAAAGACCGCAAACGCCTCGAATCGGAGAGCGGGGGACGTGTGGGATCGATACATACGATCGGCGGGGTGATCGCGCGAAGACGAATCGGCTGCGTTCGCTTGATAGGCCTCTCGCATCCTTATCTGTTCAATATCCGGCTGACACGCTCTGGCCCCCGTCGAGATCGATAAAGCTTACGTCCGATGACACTCAAGATCGATCTCCACAACCCTGCCGTTTCCCCTCCGCCGACCGGAGCCAATCTCTTCGGAACGTAACCACAGATTCGATTCCATTCAACGCTATCTGGCCACTCGGCAAGGGGCGCGATCACCGTTTCTGGTAATTGCTATTGTGCCTTCGAGGCGGTCCGCCGATACCGCGGTTGCTCCACTTTGAAACGAAGCCCCTGCCGATCTTTCTATTTTCCTTCTCCTCGTCTTTGCAGATTAAATCTTACGACCGGATCATCTCGGTCATTTCCTAGTCCGAGGCTCGTGGACGGAGCTCGTGTCGTTGGAATAATATATCGTATTACTGCGCCGCCGTTGAGCTGATTCCTTCGTAAGATGCGAGGCAAATTGGCAAATTAAACGGTTGGTAGATTCCGCTTATCGGACATGGCTATCTCTGTCTATTTAGAAAGGAAGATACCTGATGAACGAATTTATAAAAGAAAGTTGCCGGAACTACTTTCTCGTTACAGTTAGACATTAATTTCACGGGCAGCGAAGATCTTTTTATATAATAAATAAAATTGTGCGTTCTCTTCGCATTATGTCTTTGCAAAATTGTATTTAAAGTTGCAGAAAATTAATTATTATTGGTTGAAAAAATTATATTCATGCAACGTGTAATTAAATTATTTAATAGTTTGTTGTTCGATAATTATATAAATTCTGTATCATGCGTGAGCGATAAAGTAATAAGAAAAGAACGGTGACATTTTTTTTTTGCGACGGTCACGCACAAATTGCGAATATTCCCGAAAGGTAACGTCGATGTAACAGTAACTGCGAATTAGTGATAAAAGGTAAATCACGTTCGAGCAGTATTTCAATTTGGCCGAAAATTTTTACGTCCGCGAGGCCACGCAGCGCGCGCTTTTTGTCATGGTGTATTCAGGTTATTTCATTATATTCTTTTCACGAAAATAATTTCCTAACTGTTCCGATAAAAATTTCTATTAACGAAGCAATACACTTTTTCCTCCCTCCCTTCTGCCATCGTCAATATTTTACAATATTTTGAGAAATAAATTGCGAATAGATACGATATCAATGGACACAACCACAAAAATAAACAAATTAATGGTTCAGCAAATTTGCTGATGGCGTCGGAAAATAGAATAAAATACTAAATCGAAATAAAAACAGCGCCGCCCTTTTACGCCACGCGTTTAATTTCGCGCATATGATGATCATTAAAATACACAAATAATACATAAAATAGAAAGGAACGAACGCGCCGCATCGTGTAGGTACGCGTGTTATTTCTGCAAAGAAATAATTTTTTTTCCCCATTATTGTATCGTTATATGTTCCTACGCTACGAATACTAGAATATGTGCTAAAGCGCACAGACATTGTAGTAAATTAATTCAATTGAACGTAGGATTCGAATTTAAGCTACAGGCATAAAGCAAAAAAAGTTACAATGCAAAAGATTATTTCATTGAATTTAAATCTCCGATTAAAATGACGACTTTTTGTCAAAAATTTATTAAATTATGTAACAAATTTTTCAAAAGCAATGTTAAACTTGTCAACGCTTAACGTATCTTTATTTATTAATAGACCAAGTAAACATTTCATTATGTAAATAATTACGTTTAAACGGCATCATTAATCGAGTTTAATAACTACGTTGGGTATTAAGTTAGCTAATCACAACCGTTTCTCAAAAAAAAAAAAAAAAAAAAAAAATGGAATAACTGTAATTGGTTAGTCTAATTACTACGGTAGCAAATCCGATTAACGATAATAACACGGCCGTAGTCAATGAAAACAATGGTTGCGTGCTACAGATGCGCTACATTTGCGACTGTTGAAAAAATCATAAATCCGATTACTGCGAGCTCTTAATCTTGAATGAGTCTATAAAAGCGCGTGTCAATCAAAATCACAAATTTGTTGATGACGACAAAATATATATCAAATTAAAATTAAAAAAATGACTCGTTTTTCTTTATTCGAGGTAAAAAAATTAATTAACATTTGCAACTGAAAGATCACTAAGTGTCGCGTACGTATCGCGAGAACAAAGGGAAGTGGCGTTAATGTTTAAAGTAACCAGGCACAGGGTGAGGACAAAGTTTGCCAGGCGCGTTTTAAGAACGACGCACGTCACGTTAACTGCCAGAGTGCCGCAAAACTTTTTCGGATGCCCGTGAATTCAATAACGCCGGCCAATAAACGCATTCGCTTTTACGCCTCGCGCGCGATCATAAAGTTAATTACCGGAGAACGATAGCCGCGCGCACGTCGCAAAGGGCATGCATTTACGGCCGCGTGAATCCCCATCGCTCCCGACAACGTGGCGGTGCCATTTGCGAACTGGCACACGGCACGTTCCAATGAATTTACTGCGATAAACGGTGAGCGAGTGTAACGAGAAGCAACTACAACGGACGACGTGCCTAGGTGGTATCATACCCGTTGCATCCCTTCCCGGAGGGTGAGACAGGAAAGAGTCGCGAACACGCGCCAATCGTAATGCGCCCGGTAATTTATTTTCCGCCACCGGCAATTTATTTTCACGCATTTTTCAGCGCCCGCACGCGAGGTCAAAGAAACTGAACTGGAATTCCAAGACGCTCGTTTCGTTGGCGAGATAGCCCCCCGCTCTCTATTTCCCGCTCGCGTATTTAATTTATCAACGTCAATGATGCGCTGAAATATTTAAAATGATCCAGATAGAAATAATCCGTGGCTCTGATTGGATAAGCTCATATTTTTCACCCCGATTGACTTGTGAAGAAATCAGAACCATGTTATGGCTCATGAATAGTTCAACCTGTTAGAGTGAAAACGATTTTTATTACTTGTTCTGGATTGCAACAACATTTGGAATTCTTACGGTAAAACTCTTTCAGCGAATAAAAAATTAAATGGCGATAATGTGCAGCATATATAGCATAAAACGATGTGTTTATAATTACTTCGACTTTTTTTCATTTTCACTACTGCTCTTTTTTAAAAAAAAAAAAAAAAAACCTTCCGTCTTTTTCCCTCCACTGCTTCAGTAAACGAAGATCGAGACTCTGCTCAAAATCAGCTTACTCTTTTCAAAGTGTATACATTTTCTTAATACGAGAGAAGCAGGGATGCTTTACTATATCTATATATGATTCTGGCAGCGAACAGCTCCGCTCTTTTCTCCTTCGGCGATACAATCTCGAGCCGAATACATGCAAGTATCTGCGTGAACGTGTGCGGGTATACGCGCAAGTGTACGTTCACAAATGTATGCGACACGATGTCCTGAAACATTTTTTCATATCTCTCGCGAGCCCCGTGATAATCCGTGCGAACGGAGTCGCGGAAACAGTCTGCATAATCCAAAATGTAAATGCTATTACCGTCGTAATGTTGGAAAATCTCCTCCATAGTTTCCACTCATATTGAGCAATATCGTGTATCTCCTGAATATATTCCGAAGAACCCGAGCTGCCTTTTTTTTTCTTTTTTTTTTCGCTGACCTCAATTGCACTTTTTGGAATATGCCGGAGAATTTTATGTGTAACAAGCGCGCGAAGAATCGGAAATAATTTCATTTCGCGATTTACGCGACGTATCCGAAATATCTGATTAAAAAATCTTTTTTTCTTCTTTTAATATTCTTCCTGCGTATATGGAAAAAAAAAAAAAAAAAAACCACCTTTGACTCACGGAACTTTTAATTCGAATATGTCGCGAGATACGTGATCGATCCAGAGAAATGAGTATATCCTAGTACGTATGAATAAGACTAAATCTTACTTAAGATAGAACCATCTCGTGCCGAAGTTAAGTTAGTTGTTTATGAACAACGAAATCAGCCGTACAGGCGAACTAACAGTAAGTTATTCGCAGAAAACTTGTTACAAAATTTATGACGTCCCAGTTTGCGCTTCGGAAAGTACGCCGATAAAGATAATAACTTGTCAAATAATGCTTACCTATTACGCGAACAAATGTATGACGAGATTGAGGTACAATGGAACTAAAATTTAGGGAGCAACAACAAACTACTGCATGTATTAACGTTCAAAGTCCCTGTGCCGTTAAATGCAAGCACATTAGCACGCAATTAATTCACCGACGTCCATTATATCGCGTTTTCCCGCATATTAAGTCCGTCGCTTGTAAATTTCAACGAGCACGACGTTAAAATAAATCACTACGTCGGCGATGTTGCGAGGGATCAAAATCCTGATAAGAGAGCAAACTGTTGCGGCATTTTCCGTTTCAACGTCATTGCCAATAGGCTTCTACAAAGAGGAAACAATCCTTTGAATATACTTTCCCCATTTGCTTTTTAAACAATATAATATTATGCGAAACGTTACCGTTATTAACTGAAAAAAGTATCGTGTATCGCATTATGGTATTATATAGCTAATGGTATTTGCTAAACATTTTAAACGATAAAAAAAAAAAAAAAAAAAAAAAAAACACTTTTATTTAAAACGAATTGATTTAATAAAATAATATATGATTTTATCATATAGAATAGCGTTGGTAAAATATATATTGTATCATATTTGAATCCAAAAGTAACTATACTCTTCCCTCAGTGTACGAAGAAATGCCTTAAGAGATTGAATGCACTTTTGTCCGAAAATATATTAACTTAACAAGCTTCTGGCGATTTTTTCGGGAAAGAAATTGATTAGACAAGTTTTATCTTAGTTCACCGTGAAAGGTGGTCTCTTGTTACGAAGTAAGGTAATAACGCTCGAAGACAATTTCCTGTGCACCTCCCCACGCCCGTGACTATAGTGATTGCCGGCAAGTATATGGTGTATATACTGTTTACCCTACTTCGCCGAACTTCCTGCCGACGCGCGACGTGACCGTAATCGACGAAGACGATGTCGTTACATCAGGAAACCCGGTGGGACATAATGAAGACCGAGCCGAGAATATCGCCGATTAGATCCGAATACACGTCGATTTCCTGTCCCGTAAAATTCCACGAGTCGCACCGCGCCCCCGCCCACGACAATCGATTGCACCGTTGACATTCGAACAATTTAGTTGGAACCCTTTGACACAGTTCGGAGACGTTGAATGTGTTCATTTTCCAGAAAGCGTGTCAAAACTTGAACTATAAAACTGAACTATAAAAGGGCCTATTTATTAATTATATTATGAGTAAATTCACTCCTCAAACTAGATAAATGAATTAAATTGTTAATTTCAATGTTTTCTCGGGAAGGAAAAAAGTCACGTTATTTAGAATGAATAAAGTCTAGGATGTAAAATAACACAAAGCCAAAGTAATATGAATTTTACATCATATTCAATTTAATTATGACTAAAAAATGACGTAAATTTGTTATAACTTTGATCGGTATGACGTTAAAATGATATTATTTTAACTTTCTGTTCTCCTTATACATATAGAGACGTATAAAAATGACACGCTTTCCATTCGCAATCAGGTTTCGCCGAGAGCGAACGTTCGTTTAGGTTCGCACGTTTATTTCGATTTTTCGGTTGACAGCGGTGAAGTAATGGTAGCTCAGTTCAATTAAAAAGTTATAGCGGCCCGTAAGCACGGTCGGTTCTCTCTTATTGTTAGCGTAGCCACCCGCTCGGAACTTCCACGAAGAATATTAAAGCCCAGAAAAAAGTAAACTTATGCTCGATCTGCATACATGCAAATTATCGTGCGGAAAATATGATTATGCTAAGTGCGCCATGTCGGTGTACTTTTAATATCGACGAAGCTATCGGTATTGCACACGATTTATAACATTGAGGTCATGTTTCAGGCATTAACAAGTAATAACCCGAAGCGAAACGCATATATTTTATACGCATTGAGAAAAGAAGTGAATTAAGTTACTTTTGGTTTCGACGATAATTTTATGATATTCCTGACCACAAATGTAGTTAATTCAAGAAAATTATTTTACCCCGTCTATACACTCGCCGCAAGTAGGTCAATGAAATTTTATAATTAAAGGATAACTGTGATAACTAAACGATTTTGGCTCTTGTAGCTCTCTGCCGCGAACCAATACGCCGTCGACCGGTCGCATATTATATGTATACATTGCCTAATACATATTGCAAAACGTAATTGCTTAACTCGGTCACAAATTACAAATGGAATTCGTAATTATCGTACTTAAACGGAATTTTCTGATCGATCGCGTTCAGAATTGCAAATTTTCGTTGCAAATTGCTATAGTAATTAAATCGCAAACATCGCAGATTGGTTATGACGATTTTATCTGCGTCGAAAGATGTAGCTTCCTGCGTCAAATATACGCTTGAGAGTGAACGCTTTCGATGAAATCTCGTTGCGCGCAAATACGTGAAGAGCAAAAGCGAGAAAGGGCAAAAGGAAACGAGAGGAAACAAGAGGGAAAGAGAAAGAGAGAGAGAGAGGAGGAACGCACGAAGTGAATAAGTTCTTCTCGCGCGAGACGCAAGTTTCGGAACTGCCGTCCGACAACCCCTTCATTCTGTCTCTCTTACGTGTACCACATGCCAACCGTAAATCAATTGTCGAAATTGTTTTCGCGCGTCCACACGCCTCCGCTCAGCTCGCTAAATTCGATTCATCGGAGTGCACGTACCGGCGAGAGCCGCTCCTATAGAAGCTTCATAACGAACGACCGATTTCGTCTCGGCAAGTTCGTGCTGCGAAAATCAAAAAGGCACATATCTACCGTCTAACCGTGACTTATTGAGTTCAAATATATTAACGGATAATAGGAATTTGTAGATGCCGGAACAGCTTGCCACGTTTAAATAATGTACATTCGCGAATCATTTATTAAAAAGCAGAAAATAACGTATCGAGTAATATGCACGTGCTTCTTTTTTTTCTTTTGCTTTTTTTTTTTTTCTAATTACTTATTACTTTCAATTAATGCTCTGCAAGTCAGACTTACATCTCGTTCTATAATCAAAGCGAACAATGTAAACGACATTGCAGGTGTAATATTATTTGATTATTGAATTACTTCGTCGACAAATCGATTGGGTTTGAGATAGATCATTCTTACCGCTCGCGAGCCCGAGAATTTTATCGTCCCCCCCCCAGAATAATTAATTAACGACTTCATCCCGCGACGCGAAGGCATTACTCCGGCTTTATATACGCGCAAGTAATGCATGCATGTTTAGCAAATGGGGTCTGACAAGTTCAGCGCGCCACTAATACTTGGCCAGTTCCATTTAGTAATTGCTATCTAACACGCTCGTCCAACTTATTACTGTCTAGGCGCTGTCTGCACTGTGGCGTTCCGCTGCACCACATCGACCGATTGCATGTATATTCATCAGGTATTGATTGCGAGTGTGCGGATGGGACAGTAATGGAAATTTCGCCGATTCGTGTTAAAGCATTTGACGCGCCCGGTCCGTCAAAACACGCGGCGTCGAAACAAGAACAGCTGTACGCGAGCGGCATTACCATAATCGGTGGCATTAACGTTGATAATCGCGGAGAGGATTGACGTGGAGTTCTCACGGCGCGGCGGTGTACTTTCAACCCTTCGGCGCGGGCGTGAAAACGTAAGAAAGCGCGCGGGATGTAAACTACAATACATGCCGAGTTTGATATTGAATTGAGGCTGCTATGTTTATCGTTCCGAGTATAACGGAGTCATAGTCGAGGCTGAATTTTTCATTCGGTGCGCTTATATTTTATATTATAGTATATGTTCCTTCGCAACTTCAGGCTTTGATTCTTTGATAACAGATACTGGAGCACGACCGGCAGCGACCAGTCGTACGTCGTGACGGACGTTCCGCGGGATAACAAGGCGGCGATCATCAACAGCATCGCCACGTCGTACGCTTTGCAGAGACCGAGGTACACCGCGGGCACGATACCGCGCGGGCCGAAGGCCGCCGTCGACGGTAAATCGAAATACAGCGAGACCGGCAAGTCCGACTGGCCGTATTACCAGACGTACAGGCAAACGGCGGAGACGCAGAAGGCGCAGATCTACGAGGACATCCAGAGGAAGATCGCCAACGTGTCGAGCGCGGGCTACCCGTTCGCGAGCAACGCGACCGGCGCGACGGATCAGCGCCAGCACAGATTCAGAATGAAGCACCACGGTTTGGCATCCAAGGGGAAACGAGTCAGAACGCGTGAGTACGACGAAGACGATCGGATAATCGCATTATTCCGTTGCCCGTAATTAAATTCCCGCGTCGTTGTCCACGATACATTTGCTCGTCGCGATCCCGCCAGTAAGTTACATAGGGAATAACTTTTGTTAATTATTGAATGCAGCGGAGTTATCGGACCATCGGATTTGAACGTGGCATTATCTGCTAATTAAATAAGTAGGTTCCTCGATAATTTGAAATATATACAACTGTACCGTGCAGGATTGAGGAGCAACGTTTGACGTGATAACGATTAAAATTTAATAAATTTACGTGTAACAATTATTACATGCTCGTCGACGCGTACTTTAAATTATTTGGCGGCATTATTTGACTACTTCATTAATTTAAAGATTAGAAAAATAATAGTAATCCCCTGCAAAGCCAGGCTTTGTTTGTTCGCGTGGCAAAATATTCGAGGCAATCTGACGTAACTAGCCATACCGTATACCGCGACGCTATTGGGAACTACGCTTTCGTTAATCACCGATGATGCAGCGACCGATGAGCGCGGATGTAACGAAGAGTGTTTTTCGAAACTCACTTCCGTTTTTGCTGGCTCTAATCGAGCCTCTAATTAACTCTTTAAGCGGCACGACGCGAGAGAAGGGCCGCAGCGGACCCTTGGCGCAGCTTTTTTTTTTTTTTTTTTTATTGATAGCAGCTAATGCAAAAGCCAAGCGCTCTCAATAGCCATATTTCCCGCGTAAGTGATCAAAGAGCGCTTCCGCACTCTGTCTCTCACCCTCGCATCCCTTTCCTGTCTCTCCCATTCACGTTGGCCTCCATCCCACACCTGCCGTCTCGCGTTTGTCCGCTATTCCGGCTTCCGTACTGGCGCAGATTTTCCTTCGTTTACGAGAGCCGAGCGTGCACATGACAATACGCTGCCCGAGCTGATAATAACACCATCAGACTGCGGAATGGCAGCCAACTCGATTAGTTCGAATCTTAATTTGCTAAACGTTCATTGAAACAACAGCCTCTTTTGGCGCAATCTGCGTTCTCGTTTACTATTACTATTATCTATTAATGTTGCGAATGTCTTTTTTTTATGATAGAACTAATAATTATTATTATAATTAAGAGCGCGAAGACTTAATTGCCAATAAAGGCTGTTGTTGATCAAGTTCCGATTTTTTAAAAATAATTTTGAAACGAAAGTTTAAAGCTTAATGTCCAGTATAATGAACATTTTTTTTCTCCCCTTTCAATTTGCAATGTATAGATCACAGCTTAACGAGCATAAGTATAGTTTTTACATTTTTCTTCTTTTTCCTGATGTATTATCTATCCTCTTTAAACTGTCTTTTTCTACTTTCTTTTTTTTAAATTCTATAAGAGAACCATTTATGCGAAATTTAACCGTAGAAAATATCCCCGACGTTCATTGCGGTCGTCTATTCCGAAGATCGTGATTATCTTGCCCGTGGATTTCCCAGCACGTCGCGAGATTAGACGTGGACCTGCTCGTCCGCCCAAGCGGAATAATTGCATTCGTGATTCCAGGAGCGCCGAGAGATTGCAAGGTCGGCGAATGGGGCCCGTGGAGCGCGTGTAGTCGCAGCTGCGGGGTGGGCGAGACCCAGAGGACGCGGAAAGTCACGATAAAGCCGCGCCGGGGTGGCGCACCGTGTCCGCCGTTGAAGGAGACCAAGTGGTGCGGCAGCGTGAACCCGTGCTCCGAGAGCAAGCCGATCGTTGACTATCATTGGTAGTCATCGCCCGTGTCGGTCTCCCTTCCACGTACACGTGCACCAAAGTGACTCTGCTCGCTGACGAAGGATCGTGCGAGCCGAGGACGAGCGAGGAGCGACTTGTGCGAAAAACGCTGGGACGCGAATATAATTAACCCTCGAATGTAACACAGTCATTCGGGTAATCCGGGATGATTTGCGTTAGAACTGGAAATATTCTTAGCTCTTTTTTCCTTAACGTTCGACATATCGATTAAAAGAAATTCTTTAAAACTGATACGTTAGGTCCTGGGATAAAAATAAAAATAATAATAATAAAATAAAAAATTGACCAGCTGAAATACGATTACTTTTGGTCTTATTCTATATTCGCGGTTAAAAATATCGTAAAAAAGTTATAATTGAGGCCAAAAGTAATATTTATCTCGTAACGTAGTGTGTCATTTGAGGGTTAAATATGAAGAAACGGATAGCTGAAAAATGTTATAGGCTGGAAAAGAATATCTTTTTTATCTCTCTCTATCTTTCCTCCCTTTCCTCTCTCCCTTTCCTCTCCTCTCCTTCTTTCTCTATCTCTCTTTCAATAATCATCGCAGCGACAAGGAACATTTATAGGATACATTGCACGAAAATTCATAAATGATATCTAATATCTTACAGCAAAAGAATCGGTAACTGTTGCAGTGATTGCGTTCACGCAAATGGCAATAATGATCGCGCGCGACGTAATTTCGCGTAATCCCGTTGCTATCGAATCCTGTTTAATTAACGAGCACCCATGACAAGGAAAAGCGCAGAATTACGTAATCGAACGGTATAATATATTTCGTTACGATTAGTATTACAGAGCGGCAAACGGAGAGGGGGTGCATTATTGCTATCGGCCGCTTTATTTTACTCGGCTGCATTTATTGTCGTTTGATACCACGACCATCATCAATATTACGCGCACACGTACGCACGTGGGGAAGGGGGGGCGTATCACTCGGACCACAAATATTGAAAACACAAAGATTGCTAAAGAGAAATTCGAACAGCTGCCGACTCGCGTCGTATCGCATTTCCGCGCGTATCACTAAAATGCGTTTGAGGCTCGATTTTCACTCCGAGCGTTTCAATCTTTTTTTGCTTCCGAAATAATTGAACGATCGGGCATTGTTTGTTAAATTTGTTGTAGCGAAGTTACGGTGTAACTGTAAAATAGTAAAAACAAAAGTAAAAAAAAATTTCTTTTTTTTTTTAAACAGGAAAAAGTTACGCGTGTTCCGAATATCTGTTTTAATATAGATGTAAATTACAGTCGTGGACAGATCGATAGCAACACGTTTTCCTTCTTTTTTTTTTTCTTTAATAAATTTTGAGACGCGTTTAGAGAAGAACATTTTTTACATTTAATAAAATATAGTAAAAACAAAATTTAATAAAATGTACGTTTAATATTAAAAATAAAAAAATTTTTTTTTTTTTAATTTAGAGCTTAACTAAATATTATTTTATATAATTAATTATTTTAATGTATATTCCTACTTAATGTCTTCTTCCAACGTCACTGTCGAAAAATATTCTTTTCCAAAGATCAGTAAAACAATTTTAAATCTCAAATAACACTGGGTCGCAGTAACCCAATAGAATTTTCAAACGCTAAAATGTTAAAAAAATTTTTCCATTGTTTTTTTTTAAATATTTCTACCATACTCGTTTTTCCTTAAAGTTAAACATATTAATTACAAAAAATATTTTAAAATTAATACATTTGGCCGCGAGATATAAGCGAAATGAAATAGACCGGTCAGAACAGTGTGCCGTTTGAGGGTATTCATTAAAAAAAAAAAAAAAAAAAAAAAAAATGAAAGTACTTTCTGCGTAAGAAAAACGAGGTCGCCGCTCACGTAGGACATATCGAACAAACGTCAGGGCGAGATGCGCGCTCGCATAAAATTCTAGAATGCGTTTTCTCGCCGAGCTTCTCCTCGTTCGGCGGTATCATCAATGAAAAATATAGCATAAAGAAAAACCCGCAGACTAGGCTGCAGGTTTTTTTTCCATCGTCATCGAGAACTGTGTCCTTCTCACTTTCTCATCTTTTTCTCTCTCTCTCTCTTCCTCTCTCCCTCTTTCTCTCTTCCTCCCCCTCTCTTTCTCTCTTTTCCTCATTTTCCCGTGACGTGGTAGGGAAATTTTTACAAAGATATCACATCAGGTACGTCTTAGGTGAGTGTATTATATCTTAGGCATAAATTTAACAATAACAATTAATAATAATAATAATAATAACTAACATCTAATCGTTAATTATTAGACCTGTATTAATCGCGCTCGCGACGTGGAGCTCGGCGTTGTTGCCCAACATGTTGCGAAGAACGCGAAATTTCACTTCTAAGAGCGTAATTAAACCTCGGCGGACAAGCGGAAAGCGGCAGCTAATCGGAACTAGCGTTTACAGAAACGATAAGAGAAGCACAGGGTTGATCGTATACTATTCAACTTGGTAAAAATTACAAAAGTGGACAAATTTACCAGAACACTTGTAATTTTATTGATCAAGATTTACAATGAATTCGCTCACTTTTGTAATTTTCATCAAGTTGTGGGATACACAATCAACTCCCAAGAAGTAGAAACTGGCGACTGTCGGCGCGAGTTTTGATTAGCTCTCGCTTTCTGCTTCTCCGCGAAGATGTAAATGCGCTGTAAGGACGAACGAGAAGCGACTCTGCTTTGGTAAATGATTCTAAAGGCACAACGCTGAATTCCATAGGTTGACGCACGGCTTGTCCTTCGTATCTAGCGTCGTTCACGATTGCTGTTCTCGTCGGGTATTTAGCGTTAAGCGCGACTTGGACAATCACGAGACTTAACGCGATTGACAAAATTTTAGATCATTTAATCACCGCAATTCGATATTAAAATGTCGAACGTAAAACCGGGAAAGGACCTCGATCTCAACGCACGAATACCTGCCGCATTTAACGCTGAATATACGATAAAAGCCCTCGTAGCTAAAATATTTATTATACATAGTTATGTGCGTTACAAGTTTTTATTTCAATTAAAATATTAATTTCAACGAAAAGTGAACTGTGTCCGTTACCGCGTGTTGCTGTAATTAAATATCGCGTAATTTTTTTTTTTTTTTATCAATTTTAAACGTAATAGCGATGATTTCCCCCGCTGCGTTTCGACAACAAAGCGATACGAGCACGCTGCGTGAAAAAAAAAAAAGTGCTACGAGCGGAAAATGTACAAACTCGTATATTACCGCGCATAATGTCTACGTTTGCTCATTCCGCTATGAACTGATACAAAAAACCAATAGTTGGGTTCAGCAGGAAAACCCGCTTTACAACTGTTGTCGAAATTGTGAATCTCATTCACGTACCTAAAAAGAACAGTGTCGAAATAGAATCAATTTGGCGTTATAGTGACTAAATTATGTTTAAAAAATGACGTAAATTTATCATAATTTGATCAATATAACGTCCAATTAATATTATTTCAACTGTTTGTCATCTTTAAATTTGCTCTCAATTTCGAACGAATTTAGAACCAATACGTCAATCATATTCACATTTCTTTTTTTTTTTTTGTAATAATGTAAAGCAGCTTTTTCTGCTGAACACACGAAATTTTCGCGACGATGACGGACAAACGCTCGATGGGGGTTCGATTACGTATGAAAATTCTCAATCGCGAAATACTACATTACAACGTAATAATTTTTCACAATTAATTTATAACTGACCGTTTAAAAAAAGCTTGTTACACTGTACTTTAAACGATTCCCCTCCTTCCCGTAAAAAGGTATAAAAAAATTCACCGCATCTTGGACAATACTCGTGTAAAATAAGGTAATGTATCGTTTTTATACACATGCAATTTCTGCTCGTGCTTTTTCAAATTTCCAAATTATTAAAGCTCGTCAACGCGGAACGTAATCTCTAAATAAAAATGATAAGTAGAGAGTCCCTCGTACGATGAAAATAATATCTACCGGACAAAACTGGGTACAAAAAAAAAAAAAAGAAAAGAAACCAGACGATCGTGTTGAGGTAAAAAAAAAATGTTTTCTCGAAAGAAAGAGTCGACTAGCTAAGAAGTCACCTTTGGAATCACCACGCCTACATTTATGTGGTACTGTTAATCGGGTTTAGCATGTATGGTGCACTGAGACAAAGATATAGGCACTTTTGGACTCAATCATAATTTTATGATATTTCCAACGATAAATGTGATACTTAATTTGTATAATTGACTTAATCATATTTATTGTTTCATATTTTTATATTATAAAATTATAGTTTGATAAAAAAAAAAAAAAAAAAGTAGCCTCCTTGTCACTTCGTAAACGGTACTCACGATGTTCTCCGTGTTATGTTAAAACCCGACCGGTGTATCGCGAAATTTGTCACGAAACAATATTACACGGCGAAAAGAGAGGACCGCTTTTTATTTTACGGTACGTGTACATACATGTATGTACGTACACAAGCGTGCACACCCACCCACATACACAATACGCAAATATAAATATTTATATATGTATAGGAAGGAGGACTGAGCCGTTGCCGTCTCGCAGTTAGATGCATTAAGGATAAACGTTTTGTAAATGAGTACGCTTTCGTGACACGAGAGCTTCTGTAACAACGGAAGGAGAAGAGGAATGAACACGCTTCGGATAACGATATGCAAATAAATTCCTGAATAAAAACGCTCGAGCTTGATGCGCTCCGGCGTCTTGATGCGCCAGAAGGTTCGCTTCCGTCAGAATCGTGCGACAATTCAAAATTTTTTTCCTTATCTCAGTTCAACAATCGATTCAACTAGAATCTCGATAAAAGCTTTGCTTTCTCTCTCTGCAATCCGAGTGTCGTATATTTTTAATCACACGTTAAATTAATAATTAATTACGATTGCAATTCTTTCTCGTGCAACGCAGTTCATTGTCTTGGTTCTCAATTTTTTTTTTCTCGTTCAACTTAATTTATTGATTTTTTTTTGGCAATATGTTCTTTGCGAGAATCATCTTATCTTAATTTTTTATTAAATATTTGTTGGATGCAACGAGTAAACGCGTTTTCATCTTCCTCTCTTTCCCGTGTTACCAGCGTAACGTGACGATGACAAATCAATGACAGATCAATGAAATAAGTGGAGAGGAATAAGTGGAGTGCCACGATGATGATTCTGTACAAGTCACTGTGCATTTTAGCCATAAGGATAGCCAATAGGATTAGCGACTAAGCCAAAGCATATGTAGCGATGTATAACACATAAGTTTATATTACATAATAAAATGTGTCGAGAAAATAAGCGGGCTCCTTTCTCGATCTTCGAATACATAATATTTTTCACTTGCGACGTATGGATGGTATTCGTATATAATAAAGTAGCAATTATTTCAGAATTTGTGTGATTTCTCTCTTTCTCTCTCTCTCTTTCTCTCTCTTTCTTTTGTTGTTATCCAGGCTTTTAATAGCCACAAATGTCATCGCACTTAAGTGTCTTTTTTGAAAATAAATCTTCATATAACAATTTTATTATTTGTTAAAAAATCGTAAAGTATAGAAAATACGGTTTAAATAGCATTTTAAAAATTAATTAATTTCTTTATCGCATACATATTTGAAAAAAAAATACGCGAAAATGCTATATTTTATAAATACTTTTATATGTTAATTTCATGTGTGTATATAGTATAATAATATAAGTAATTTCTTTCTTCTTATTATTATTACTCAAACAAACCATGCGCACGCTTCGTGTGAGCTGTTTTTCGAAAGAAAAAAAAAATTATGCGACTTACCTGCATGCACGATCCATCTGCATGAACTTCAGCGGAATTGTACAGTTCTGCCGATGACTGTAACATAAAAAGGAAAATATTACTGTAGACATGTATATTAATATATTAGTTAATAAGATTAATAAAAACGTAACGTAGCAAACTCATTAACAAAATTTTTCGAGTCAAATGTTTGAAAAGTCGGCTCTTTACTTTTTTTTCAAACCGAGATTTTTAAGGTTAAAGAATGTGCTACAATCTACGAGACATTATAATGCTGATAATAACAGCTATTATTGTTACATTACTCAGCTGAAGGAGCTTGACGAGATGAAAGCCGCTGCTATAAGTATGCAATTACATTGTCGTAAGTATGTAACTACGCCGGAAGTAAGCAATTTCGAGTCAAATTATGGAGCCGAACGAGTTCTATCTCTCGCGTCTCCACTATTTTCCACCCCCGGTTCCATCTCGCCGCCGCATCGCTGCCATGGTAAATGGCGATGATTCGAGAATTTACGCTTCAAGGAAATCGATCGTTATGGAAATAGCGGTTTTCCCCTTTCTTTCTCTCCCTCCGCCTACATAACAACCATTTAACTATGTTACTGCGAAATTTCGATTATGCAAAAAATATATAACGTACACAGCAATAATTTACATATTCAGCGACTTCTTTGCATATTTTTTTTTCCGCACCGCTTTAGATTTGTTTGCTCTATTGAAATATAATATAACATTGTATAAAATATTATTTTTATTGACTGACAATAGTATTGTTTCGTTGCATTAAATAATTTTATTTAAATAAAAAAAATATTTAAAAAGAACAATGATTTAGGTCCTTATTTAAATATAAAACAATTTCTTGTTTAATTTTGCAATATATTGTTCAGAAAAATGAAACACCTTTATGAATAAAAATACCAAAAAAATATATATATACGATTTAATTAACGAAAAGTTGTTTCTTTCATTCAATTAAAATTTTGTCAACAAAGCGAAGCCAATAAGAATAAGCTTCACGTGCTTTCAGACTATGTTAATTAACATATCGTTCTATCAAATGATAAATAAAATTGCACTTGTGCCCGCCGACGAGAAAGTCGCAGCGTCAATCCAAAATAAGATACAGTCTTCTTAGCGTACTCGAGGTAACAAACGCAGAGAACCGAAAACGACGGTATTGTTGAGCTTCGGTTTGAAATCCATTTTTCGCAAGTACCCAGCTCTCTCAGCTCGCCGCGACGACCGAGCGGCGTCCATCGAAAACGCACGCGATGCAAGGGTCCTATTCATCTCTCGCCATTCTTGGCGATCCTACTCGACGGGGTTGTTTCTCTCGCTCCCTCGTGCTCTTTCACGTTCCCGTTTCAACAAACTAGACGAGTGACGGTAAACCCCGAAGAGAGAAAAAGCACGGCAAGTAAGTGGGCGAGGGAGGCAAGCAAAGTCGCGTCCAATCCCGACCGCGTTTATTCGACTCCTCTTACTTCTTATTTTCTCGAATCCTCAGTTCTTGGCCATGTCACCGTATGCGCTTTATTATGCCGCGTATTTCGTTACTTCGTCTCTCTTTCTTTTTTTTTATCCTTTTATTCTTTTTTTTTTCTTTTTCTTTATATTTCGTTTTGTATCTTGTCCTCTTTTTATTGGTCGTTTCTCGTGTAAAGTGGACGCTCGGGATAATATTTGTTGAAAGGAAACACCGGAGCGAGAATGGCAAGGACGTGTCGCGCACAGGACTCTTTTAAGGCAATTGCTCTCATTGCCACTTTCACCTTTGACGTACGATTATAGAGCACAATGGTGTTCGTAATATACAATCAAAATGTTTCGCTCGAGTTACAGATTATCTACGAAAATATCGAGCACAGCTTCGAAAGGACTAAATAATAATTGATTACAATCTCTCGAAAATATTTCTTTCAGAAATAAAATAAGAGGATAAAAATTAATATATATGAGAACCGGAGCAATGCGGTAAAAAATCATTGGAATAATTAAATACGGAATTAATTTGAAGATAAAAATATCCAGCTGGAATAGCAATGCAGCTCCTTATCGACTAGACGGCCTTCAAGAAGCTACAAGCGGCACTAATAATCGTCCCTCTGGGACGATTCCACCCGTTCGTTGTTATCACGCAACATTACCCCAAGATAAAGCGTTCGACGCAGCGATAGCAATGGCGCTGCTGCAAAATTGCATAGAAAAGGTCGTAGAAGTAACAATCGAAAGTAACATAATAGTACAATTTCTTTCTAACGTCAAATCGTAGTGAGAAAAGTTTTACACTTTATTATTAATAATCTTTATCGACATTTTTATCCACCGAAGTGAAACGTTGCGTGCGAACATTAAAATATTTCTTTTTTTTTTAATTACCGCATAAATTAAATAACAGATTGGTCAGATGGGCTGTGTTTTGAAAAGTATTGAAATTTTACAATCAAATATGAAAAGCTTGATACGAAATAATTAGCTATTTAGATTTAAAAATTAATAACATGAATTTAAGATTATATACGGAAATATAAATATTTATTAAAATGGTAAGCTTGCTAATTTACAGCTTATCCATAAATCAGCTTTTAAAAAACAGCATTGCAATCTGCGCAGGCTGATAAAATCGATTTATCGTGGCTCGTTTATAGCTCTCGTTTAAGCATACACGTATTCAATTCGTTTATTTGCGTGTTTGTTAAAAATAGTGTGATCCGTATGCGAGTGTAATAGACAAATGCGAATCAAACAATCCTTGTTTTACTTTTTTTAATTAAACAATATCTCTTTTTTTTTCGATCAAACAATATTATTTAACGCAGCAAAACAATACTCTTTTTCAGTCTATAAAAATAATGTTTCGTATAATATTATGTTAGTTGAAGAAAACAAAGAATTCTAGCAAACGGAGGTAAACTTTTCAAAGGCGTCGTTCTCTCTGTAGAAGATCGACCGCAGTCACTCACATAATAGAGATATTACCGTGAGGGACACGTGCGCCTGGCTAGAAACGGGGATAGCCGAGGGTTCATAAAATTAATAACCCATAAATTTCTAGGAATATTGCCAGGAAAATTACTTCGACATATATTACCACGTCTCTGGTCGACTAACTCCGGCATCTTCTCCCCCGAAACTTCCCATTGTGCCGAGGGCGTGGAAAACGATCAGCGTTTGGCACGCCAGCGTCGTTTTCTTTATCGATTTGACGTAACGGAGGGATTAACAAATTATTTCATTTCGCCTGTTAATCTTCGTTAACGCGTGCCGCATTTATCTTGCGCGACAGACAATCCTACAGCACAAACGGCGCACTGTTCTGATTGCTCGATAATTCTTTTTATAAAAATATGTGTGGCCACAAAGTAAAAAAATGTAACGCCGTTTACTGGTCCGTTTCTCAAAAGAGTAACCTGTACTTTCCAATTCTGACTAAGCGAATTGTGTTAAAAAAAAAAAAACAATAACGCCGTATGCGTTGAACAAAGCTAGATATTATTATCGCGTGAAAAACAAAAAGACGTTGCTGTTGATACAACGACTTTTAGCAGGAAGGGAAACAGTTTTCGTTGAAGTCAGCGGATCTTTCGCCGAGTTACTTCGTCTACGAAATCTATTAGATGCTCGCGGACCGTCCCCGGAGATGCTGCCGCCGAACTACAGACTCTCTTCCCCGCGATCGAAAAGAGACGGAGTCTCCTACAACCGAGTTCAAAGATGTTGCGCTCAAGGCCGTTTAAACTTTACACGCGAGACGTTCCTCATGCACCATATCGAGGCACGGACTTTTCAAGAATCTTTTGCTCTCCCCCCGTCGTCTCCCTTTGACTCTCTCTTACTATCGTCGCTCGAAAACTTTCACGACGTTCCAGATAAAGCCGGGGCGAAAAGCAGGCGCGATGAAATCGAGCTCGGAGGAAGCGTCTCGTAAATTAGGTAAAATTCTGTTTACCTTTTTCGCCGCGCACAAAAACAACGACGATCAAAGGCGAAAGTCTTCTTGCGAGGAATATTTTTTTTTACTTTGTTTCTTTTTTTTTTTCTTTATCATTGCGACAATTAAATTCAGCCTGCGCTTTCGTTCAATTAATAAATCCACGCTGTTGATTAATGTGCCGTCCAAATCGTGCAGCTTTGCTAAATAATTAATGATAAATACTCTTAAATGTACCCGCGTGGAAATTAAACCTAAACTGTTATCTAGTGATTAGCTAGCCAATCCGTGGTTTATTACCGTGTATCATATAGTCCATGTACCATTACCATATACGTGGTTTATTACCACATAAATTTACGGGTTATCTCGTGACTGTCTAGCAAAACTGTCTGGCACTGACAAGCCAGAAATGTAACGCTAGACGATTGTTACCGCCTAATAACGAGCTAAAAAAGCTGGATATCTAAACGTTTTTCGCCGCGTTTAGTCTACTGTTATGTTGCGTGTTGATCTTACGCAACGTACGACTGCCGAATTCGCCGGGCAAACCGGTTCTCGCCGCGGTAGTGTGCGTACGTGGGTTTGTTGACATCTGGCCGGCACCTTGCGCTCGAAGATCGTAAGGTGGAGGACGCGCGGAACGGCGGACGGCGAGAACCGGCCTGCCCGACGAATTCGGCAGTCGAGCGAGCGTTGCGTAAGGTCAGAACACAACAGTAAACAAGTACGCGGACAAAAAACATTTAGATATCTATCTTTCCTAGCTCGCTAGCAGCCGGTATTAAATACCTCGCCGCTTGACTCGCGCTGGACAGTGTCTAGACGGATACGCCGATCCGACTGAATTTCTAACAAATATTTATATTTGAATCGACTATAAATATCATATAATTGTAGGAAGAGCTAAAGGTAACTTGATCGCCTTCTCAGCGTAAACAGTATGTATTTTCGATTCCGACCCAAAACACTCTTTTAAATAAAAGCTTGTTGCTTTTTGAAGCGACAGATAGCGACAAAACGTTTCTTGTGAATACTTCGAAAAAAAAAAAAAAAAATTCAAATGCTCTATACGTACATAGTGCAATGACATGAATAACAGGTGAAACGCGGATATAGAAAGAATGATATCCTCGCACGCTTCATCAATCAATGGGCAGATGCCAACTGCGACCCGGGCGGGCGATCTGTCGATAGTTCCACAACACATTCCGTTCGATGTGACAGATCGTTCGCAGCCCAACGTGTCGTAATTTTCCACTTTGCAAATAGTCGGCGACTCGTAAAGAATATTCTCCTTCAACTAATGACTTTATACTATAAACGTGCAATATTAATAAAAGATAATAAGAACGTATCTTTTATTTTTTAAGCTTGTTTCTTTTTTTTTTTTTACCGAAAGATACTGTTCGATAAATTCTTCAACGACTTTCTATTAATAATTTTTTAATGTTTTTAATTGCACGACGCGCATTTTATTCGCGTCGTCTAATCTCGCGCGACACAATTGCCGGAGAAATATAAATAAAAGCAAATAGTATGCATGTACGCCTGCGAGCGAGCTGCGGGATAAAATGTTCCATAAAGATGCAAATAGCCGAGTGGCGTCCGAAATGAGAAATATCGAGTATCGTTCGCGGAAAGGGAGAAGATCGGTAGCCGTGCGCTCTTCGGCTTCCGCCTATGGAGGATTCCTCCCCTTTGCCGCGTATCAGCCGTGTTTGCACGAGACATTCAAAATCCATTTCGGCATGAACGCCGCCCACCCGATCATTTTTTTTACAGCGCGACCCAATTCGCGAAGCTATTTCACGCCTACACTTCGCGAACGATTGCTCGAACGTCAAGATAACGTGAATTTGTTGCTAATTATTCTGTTTACCTTTCCCGCTTTTCCTCTTTTTCTGTTTTATTTGTTTCATTTTTTATTAGGTTTTTTCTTCTCGATTGTATTAAAGTAACATAATTTAATTACTTTAACATATTTATATATTATATATATTTATGAACAAACGCGAAATTTACACACGAAGGAAAGCCGCACTCCTCGAGGTTCGAATCAATGATCATAATCTGATTATTCATGGCGTTTCAGCGACGATTGCGCTTTATATACCTATTGAACTTTATCGTTGTTCGAGTTGTGCGATAATTATGCTCGATAAAGGGCGCAGTCTCGTGGACGCCTTTCCACTTCGAGAAAGCAACTTTCCCCCCGGGATACGTGTGAGCTACTTCGATAAAGCCAGATGCGAATAGCGAGATGAATATAATGTAAAGGCAGGCATAAACTCATTCGCGAGCTTCACGACGTGATAAGATTCAAGCTGCGGATACTGACTATCTCTGAAATGCCAGCAAAGTATCTGAGTTACTCGCTTAAAAAATTTAAGAAAAACTACTACGCTGCAAGTTGAAATTAATGTGAAAATGTCAATAAGCTCGTCAGAACTCTATAAATTGCACTAAAAAAAAATGGAAAAACTCCGGTCGTTGTCCCGATTAAAATGGCCCACCTGCGCAAAGCACCCAGCGACGAAGTTAAAAATAACTCTGTACGGTTTCTAATGACAGCATCCAAAGCCTCCCGACTGTTTATCGATGTTCGGGGAGGAAGAAGTGGAAATTAGTGAACTCAGAAGTACACCTTGCAAACGGAAAGCGGGAGAGGAATTCGTTATGCTCTCTTCGTGGAGGGTGTTACCCTCCTCTGAGAAGGAAACGAGGGAGACCGAGCAGAAGACCGAGAAAGAGACGGACAGAGAGAGGCAGATACAGAAACAGAAACAGAGACAGAAAAAGAGACAGTGAGAGAAAAAGAGAGAGAGAGAGATAGGGGAGGTAAGGGAGGGAGGAAAGGGAGAGAGATAAGGGAAATACTGGTTTGGCATCTACGCAATTTCCTTCATTAGCATCAAATTTCCGCAGGATACTCCCTTCCCACTTCATCTTGCCACTCTATCAACGCGTTTCTCTCCATCTCTCGCGGCTTCCTCTACCTCCCTTTCTCAATCGCGATCTACATCCCCGGCGAAGCTCACCCTCTCGTCCGCTCGCGGCGAGTCCTGTACGTCCCCCAGCCGGTATTCCCGACCGCCTCTTTCTGCCTCCGTCGACGCGTCCCGCCAAATCTCGGGACTCGAGATTGAAATACACGGTATCCGCGTTGTCGCCGCCCATTGCAATTTGGTTAGTAAACTGAAGCCCGTTAAATATATGCGTAGACTTGCGTAAGGAGACCGGGAGATAAACCAGAGATGAATTTCACGCTAACATCGATCTCCGTGCGACTGAAGATCCGTGCTTCAACTCCGCGAATAAGGCGTATCAATGTTCGGTATTGTTCTTCTTGACGTTAATTCAATTAACTCCATTCGTATAATTAACCTCGTGAAGTAAAAATGCTGCTTTTGCAACTGTTGTACAATTTTGTGCTATTCATTGCTTTGTGTTTTTAAATCTATTTCGGCTAAGATTAAGAGTATATGTCAATCGAATTCGCGACACGTGCGAATCAATTCGTCTTTCGCGGATTGCAATTAAAAAAAATGGTGCGTTTAATGCTTTTTAATGATTTTTCATTTGCAATGGCATTGTTGCGTATCGCGGACACAGCATCGGGTAAATGAATTATTTATAGGCCACGGCGTTCACAAGCGCGCAATTGGGTGTATAACAATTGAGCCGTACGCATTGGCGTACAACAATAGCGCGTAAATGTATGGGTGGGATAATGCGATTATGCCTCATAAAATGTGCGTTGTAAAATTATTAATTCCGCGAAAAAGTAATACGAGTCGTCAGATAACTGCAGCTATAACTGTACGATGAATTATAATTGTATATTATTAAGACAATCTCTTGAAAAAATGCTCTATTAAGTAATAAACTTAACTGCGTATCGTCGCACAATACACAAAAATCAATAATTAATTTGTTCGAGCAATATATAATGTTTAGAAATTAATTACACTGAGAAAAAAATTATCTAAAAAAAAAAAAATGTGTTTAGTTCAAGAGAAGCATTTGTTCAGCGGATCCTTACATACAATTCCAATTTTAACAGAAATTTCTTAAAGCTTCAAAGATTTAATAAAAAAATTAACAAATTTGTTAAAAAAAAAAAAAGACTGCATCAACTGGGCGTATTTGCGAAACGAAAGGAATGATCGTTCTGATAAACCGATGCACTTTCTTCTTCACTTCCATTTCGATATCAGCGTGGACATCCCGCTGGATTCCTCTCGGGATATCGAAGTGGACATGACAGAGTCGATATATAAAGGATCTCTGAAATAGATTTAAAGAGACGAATGCACCTCTCATGTAAAACCATTTGGTAAATCACATCATATCTCGCGTGCAGAGCGCAAAGTGCACTCACCCCGCCTGGCTGCATTGTCTGCGGCTCCCAGTCGATGCCGTCCGAGATCAAATATCGTTTACCTTAATTCTTGGCGACGACCAAAATGCAATTTTCGCGCAAACTCCGCCGAGAACCCGAATGCGGAGTTCCGCGCGAGGCGCCGATGTAAACTGCGACTAGCCGGGAATCCTCGATTTGTTTGCAAGCGATCAAATTTGATGGCATTTCGCGGGTACGGAGAATGGACGAAAATACCACTGCGGTCATCGCGAATCGGAAATCAATCAAGCACGAATTGTTCTGAGCTTCTTGAAATTGCAGTAATGGAATTAAATAATTAATCTTGTTAAATTATAAATGATGAGCCCAATTTCAATCAGAGAAATGTTATACGTATGTATAATAAATATTATATATTATTTAAGATTTTAATATTATTTTTTTAAAATAAATATAATATTTATAATATATAAATCTAATGCATATGCATAACTTTTGTTATAACTATAAATAAACTATGTAAAAAAAAAAAAAAAAACAACTTATTTCCACGTTTATGTTATGCAAAATGCAAAATGATAATCAACGTTATTGGGTATTCAATGGGCAGTAGATGCCTCGAACCTCGCGTTTCAGTGGGACCACCTTTTCCTTCCCTTCAACTACTTTTTAACCTTGCACGTGATAACCTAACCGGAATGATTGTCAGGAGGGGCAAACCAAATTACAGGTTTACCTGGAATGCGTACGGACGGATTTCACAACGTGATCCTCAGTCCCGAACGTGGTTGCCTGGATGACGAGACTTTTCCTGGCCGGCACACGGTAATACCACACGGTGCCTGGCATTGAGGATCGAATTGAAGGACAGGATCATAAATTGCGATCAACGGATGAGAGGAGGGGAAGACGATGACCGCTCATCCTTCACCACCGCTACTGCGCTTCTTGATGGTCTAAAGCACACAAGTTGATCGCATTTTATGATCCTAATAGGGCCATTTCTACCAACACCGACCAATTTTAATCACGGTGCCACTTACTTTCCATCTCGCATTCTGAATTCTTAGAACGTCATCCCCTCAAATTCTTAGAATTGCTTCTTCGAATTCTCAGAGTTCAGTTCTTCGAATACATGCAGCGAGATAAAGAGCAGGTTTTTCTGTGATCAAAGTTGATCGGTGCTCGTAGAAATGGCCCCTTAAAAGTGGCCCACTGACTTTTCGGATTTACTTGCCCAATATCAGATTATCGGATCCCAACGGGATCCGATGTTAAGATCCGCGGCCTGTCCTTATAACTAAACTGTAATAAACATAAGCTCTCTCGAGAAACACTGTACTCGCGCACTTCATGAATTTGGTGTCTTAATGCGTAAAATCAACATTTCAACGGACATTTAAAGTTTAATTCTCGAGACAGAAATTCTAGATCATAAATATAAATCATAATACCGGATTAATGTAATTTAACTTAGCAATTAATGACTATCAAATTAATATGTATTTAAGATCGTAGACATCAAGTGATCGATATACGAACTAAACATGTTTATAACATACATACGTCTACAAGCCTTGTATCAAAGAAAAAGTAAATAGTAGAAACTTTTGCAAAAAAAAAAAAAAAAGTTTTACCAATTTTTAACTGTTATTTTTTTTCTTATCTTTTAATTATCTCTGTTGTAAATTAACGTTAAATTTTGCCACTTTATTTTACAATCTATATATTTTAAACATATTACAGTACGAGACCGTCGTATAAAAATAATAAAGCCTCGAATTGAAGATGCGCTCAGTGGGAGTGAACGCAGGGCCTTGTCGGCCGACTAAACCGTGCGGGAAAAGAAGGAAAATGAAAAGACCACGGTGAGATAAAGGGGTGATGGTGGTGCGATATCGAATGTCGGATTGCTGCCGTCGGGCTCTGGAAAAAGGAGCTCTAAAAGGGGCATGGCAAAATTGCGGAAGAATTGCGATGCACATACCTATAAAAGACGGCCTGTCAATAGCATGGACCCGCCACCACCGCATCGTGCGCGATTTCAATCGGTGTCTTCTCTTTTCCACCCACCCGCCCCCTCCCTCTTTTCGATCCCCTTTCTCTTCTAAAGCGATACCGTGGCGCATACAAGGCGCCACGGCCATACGTATGCATGTCACAGAATGCTCGCACCTGCGCAAGCACAGGACCGGATTTCCGCGTGAAAGCTAGCGGGATAGGTAAGCGGGGAAATTGAGATAGCATAATTTCGCGGCAAGGTGAATCTCCGGAGTGCATCGGCGCTCAAACATAAAATAAAACACGTCAATCTTTATTCCCCGTCGAAAGGTGCGTGAGAAACGTAAACCTGTAATTTTTTCCGCGCTCGTTTATGTAGTACTTGAAAGTTTGAGTAAAGGAAAAAGACAAGGAAAAAGACTTATTAAACAATCGAAAAGATTCTTTTTCCTTCTCGACAAGTTTCTCTCCCGTTATGTAAACTTTGAACTTTGAAACTCGGCGATTGAAATGCGTACATTTTCTGTTTCTTTTTTTTTTTTTTTTTTTTTTTTTTCCGCACGATTTGAATACTTTTACCGGTTGTACAGTTTGAAAAATTTATATAACACGGTTTGTATGATACATACAAGTGATTGGATTGCCCGTCGCGTTTTTTCTTTTTCTTTTTTTTAGCGATAATTAACTCAGTTATTAGTTTCGATCTTCAGCAAGTTAGTAATCCGCTCTAGCACGGGAGAAAAACCACGGAAGAATAATACCCCATGGGACATGTATTCGCGAGTCCGATATAAAACTTATCCGAGAAATTTCCTATCGCGCGTCTTATTTCGTGGTCGAAGGGACTCTGCGCGAGAATCGAAAACTTGGCCGTGGCCAATGCAGTTGACAGGCACGCCGAAGAAGAAAAATCGGGACTCGGAGCCTTCGGAGATCGTAAAATACTACTCAGTGTGACAAAAACAGAACGCGAAAGCGAATTTATAACGTGAAAAGAATTCGCGTTATTGTTAATCGATATTACCGACGGCGATTTCGCGAAATTCGAATCGGTTAGGGCCGCCGTCCACACTTTTGCTTATTTTTGTTTAGCGGAATAATCCGTGGCTGACGAGCGGAAAAAGTTACGTGGAAAATTAACACGAAGAAATTCCTGAACTCTGCAACCGGTAATGACGGAAAGGGAAATATGCGGATGGTATTTCATTAATCGGCGATATCATATGATCGATTTAAGACAAATTGAATCGAAAGTAAAAGAGCAAATCTTCCCTACGAAAGGATCGACGGTCGTTTCATAAATCTCTGCTAATCGATAAAGAAATGATTATCTCTTGCAGATAGCAGCCGCCGATAACGCCGGAAATGTGGTTAGTTTTAGCCTGAATAAATTGTAACTTGAAGATGATCGATGCAATAAATACGAGGCCGGCGCGTAAAATCATTAGATTTTCATTCCGCTTCATATTTTTTTTTTGCTAGATAATGATATTTAACGATACTTTTCTTCACTAAATTTCTTTGCATTAATTTTTCTCTGCGAGATCTACGCGCAGTCATTTTATTTCGCCGACAAAAATGTAAAGAAAACAAATTGAAAAATTGCGTATCGCGTATTTTCTTCCGTAAGCAGAAAGTGTACCGTGCACACTCGCAACGCAATGTAGACAGCGCAAATCACAATCGAAACGTAATACGTAAACGCTTACCTGCCGCTTTTCCGTTGTTCTTTCCCAAATCTCGTTTCTGCATCCGTTGTCCGTTTCGTGAGATACCGCGTGAACAAGGCCGCAAGAGCCGCCGAGGCGCAGCGACGGCAGATGGCGACTGCATAAGGGCGTCAACGGAAAATTAAAAATCCATACACTGCGCGGCGCCGGTCTGGACGTACGTGTGAAGGCAGATGACGTCACGGTTGCCTTCCTTTACCCCTTCTCGACCGAAGAGCATCCCCGTCGAGAGAATGGTGACTCGGGTCCGTTCGAGGCGGGCAGCGCACGGGGATTTAGGGATCCGGGACGTGGTTGAGTCGCGTAGGGAACGCGAGGACGAGCGCGCGTAGACTGTCCGTCCGTCGAGTCCGTGGACGGCTATAGACATTCAGCAACGTGAAGTGTGCATCGTCACCCTGAGGCGCCTGAAAGTTGTCGCGAACGGGCGGTGGCGCAGCGCGCGACGACACTCGGGCTCGGGCTCGAGTTCGTCGCGTCGCGTCGGCGGAAACGAGGACGGTGACGGCCGACGACGGCCGGGCCGGGTCGAGGTGCAACAAGCGTTCGCCGCGCCGGGCAAACATGAGCGAGTCGTACTCGCCACGGCTGGCTGCGAGGCTCGGCCTGTGCGTCGCGAATCGCGCCGAGTTCGCCGGAACAGGTGAGTTGAACAGCACCGACGTCTGCAAAGCTGCTTCCGGCATCCTGGAGGTCGACCTGTCGAATAAGGCCGTGAAGTTAGTTTAAAGGTACAGAAGGTCACTCCTCGCCCGCCTGGCGAAACGCGGAATATTGCAACGACCGCTTTCGCATTATTCTGCGTTCGCTGGGCGTGTTCGCTTCGTTGCGATTCCGTCGCGTCGATTATAACGCAAATATGAGGAAATAAGTCTTAACCAGTTGCAGTGAGTGCATCATTTATCGACCAACATCTATGCGCAGAAAGCTAAGAGCTCTTTAATACCGTTGAACGTAATCGTCTCGGCAACCCTATTACGCCTTATTTCGTTTTCTAAGGATTTACAATTGATCTCGACGAGATCTTCTTGTGTCATATTGTTAATGATTTCGGGGGAAAAAATATGTGTCGCGCATATCATTGTTATTGTTGCGCGCGTGCGTATGTGAGCGAGCGAGCGTCGCAATAACTTTACACATCATATAAAATTTTGAGTAATATACAACAAAATTTAACGAGAATACGTTAGGTAGCAATAATTAATTACACGAAGGGTTAAACATTCATTCTCTCACTCACTGACCGACGTATTTCACAAGGTGAACGTAGTAAGAGGTTTCCTCGCATCACTCTTTTATCGGCTGTACTTTTTATTAATTGCTTTTATTGCTATCATTCAGATATAACTGCTGTACATGCTGGGAGAAACGTAATTATTACTGCATGACTCGCACAGAAAATCAAGACGGAGAGTAAAGAGTCGTTTAAGAGTTAGGATTTATAAGACCGGCACTAAAATTTACGTTCGCTGGAATTACTGCCTGCATGAAATTTTATTCGAGCTTTGCATAGCAACTGCGTGTTAGCCATGTCCTTTTATCAATTGTCTTCGAAAGCGATTCGTTCTGGTCCAAGAGATGGATTAAATCATATTTGAGCTACACGATACATTTCTATACGTGATTATGTTGTACGCGCAATATTTAATCGGGTAAAGAAATCTTTAGACACTTCAGAATAAAGTATACCCGGGATGCAAAATAAATAGAAATAGATCAGCTAGATTACATTTTTACATTGATATAATTAATGTTCTTTAATATATAAATCAACATTTTGATAAAGTATTGTAAAATAATTCTTTGCTGTTCAAAATCATATTATTATTGTATTGTATCTGCATTAGACACGTATTTTTATAATTTTATGTTCTAAATTACTGTCACATGACCTTCAAATTACTCGTGAAATATCTCGGGAGGTTGTTCACTATTCTGAATGAACTTCGCATACTTGTCACTCATTAATCAATCGTTTATTGTTGCCAAGATGTACGTCGGAAAGCAAAGGACATGGCACACCTGTAGAAATATGAAATGCCGGACTAGTGCGAGAAGCGAGCGGCCGACCAGTAGAGGCAGCGCAAGCGAGAAGCAGAGCAAAATAGTTGAAGAGAAGGTAGAGTGAGCAAGCACGTAGAGCCAGGGTGATAAGGGGAGCATTTCGCCACCGAAGTTACTTAGCGTGGCGCAATATTAGCAGAGATAATGAGTCACGCTCAACAGCATGTGCTTGCGAGCGCGATAGTCCTCGCGCTGTTAGTGGTATTCGGCATCCACGTCTTCCTGTTTCCTATGTACACGTCGACCCCGCCGGCGCGTCACATGAAGATCTCGGCGTACGAGCAGGCGCTTTGCCGCACGAACCTGAAGAACAACGTCCGCATACCGGTATCGGAACTGCGCAACAACCCCTGCCCTAAGTACGGCATAGTCTCGGCGGTACAAGGCGGCAGGCTGGGAAACCAGATCTGGGAGTACGCCTCGGTATGGGCAACCGCCCGGAGAACCGGCCTCGAGCCGTTTATGCCGCGCTGCATCCTGAAGACTCTGGAGGAGCACTTCGAGAACCTCAGCATCCCGCCGCTCAGCTACATCGGCAGGTGCACTCTGGACGTCAGCCAGGTGGTTAACTCCCTTGGCCAGTGGAACAGCACCGAACAGAACATTATTATACCCAGGTTGACACATGTTTTTCTTTTGTTGCGTGAATGCGTGAATGAAACAAGTTACTTAATATCTTAATTCTTAATTGAAAAGCGTTAGACTTAAAGGAGAATTTTTTTTCAGGCATGCGGCTTACTGGTCCTTGATACTGGTCTGGCTGGACGACGTGCGGCGCGAGTTTACGTTCAAACCGAGTTTGAGGGTCTACGCGGAGAAGGTGCTGAAGCGCGTGGCGGAGAAGTTCAACCTGTCTTCACCGACTTACGTTAGCGTACACGTGCGCAGGACCGATTACGTAGACTACCTTTGGCAGAAGTTAAAAGCGCGACCGGCGCCGGTGAGCTACTACCTATCGGCGATGAATTACTTCGCCAGCAAGTACAGCAACGTAATCTTTGTAGTGACGAGCGACAATATCGCCTGGTGCAAGTATAACTTGCGCAGCGGGCGTCACCGCATCAGCTTCGTGTCGGAAACCGACGGCAAAGGCCCGGGAAAAGACCTCGCCGTTTTGTCCGCGTGTAATCATAGCATAATAGACTACGGCACCTACGGTTCTTTCGGCGCGATTTTGGCCGCCGGCGAGACCGTGGTTTACAATGTAACAACATACTTTTCTACGTTGATCGCTGACGTTCTACCAAACTGGAAGATAATGGGTTAAATAGAAGGAAAAAATTAAATAGTCTACAGCCGACAAGCCGCATTTCTGTTGCACCGTATGGACAGTTTTCTTTTTCTTTAAAATAATCTTTTTAAAATTAACAAATTATTCTTGGAAACTTTTAATTAGCTTTTGATTGAATAACAGATAGATAGATAGATAGAGAGAGAGAGGGAGAGAAAGAAGAAAGAAAGAAAACAAGAGAGTTTTCCTTACGGTTGCTTTTCGACACCGACAGAGTACAAAATTTACAATTCCATGTTTAAATTAAAGAACAGCTTTCATCGGATTGCAGACCAAACGTGTACAAGCCACATGAATGATCATCGTGCATTGTATCCGCTATTTATGCAAGTATGGTAATTTTGAACTACTTGAAAGTGTATCTTGCCTTTCCCCTATCTAGGTAATATATATGCTCACGTATATTTTCCTTTTATTTATTGTACGAGTACGCGAGTCGCTAGTAGTGAAATGAAAGTGTGTTGCTACATCACGGTAAATTTTATATGTGCAAAAAACGTCATACTATGTAACGGTGTTAAGCAATGTATTGCGCTCTTATTTAACTTTAGTGTACGCACCAAGCTAGAAGTTGTTGCACTCTTAAAAACATAGCGAGGATCCAAGGAACATGAGAAAAAGGTTTACAATGGAACAATGGACCACTAATATCTAAAATTAAAGCAGATGCTTATTTTTTCTACGACTCTGATACACACTGAACACGGCGATAAAAATTGAAAGCAAAACGAAAGAAAAAAGAAAAAAAAAAAAAGTATAGATCGGATAATTTTTCTTTTCCACAAAAGACGTAATTAAACGAGCCTACTTCAAAGAAAGAGAGAAAAAAGAACGAAAAGGACGCGTACAGATAAATTCTAAATTTTACCAAAAACTGGTTAATTTTTTAATGTTTCGCACGATTTTTTTTTACGGGACTTGGATTTTTTCTATATTGTTTCGTATATAATTTGTGTAATTTTATATAACATAACCTAGTGTTGTAATATTTATGTTCACACGTATTCGATGCATTTCATATCGTAGTGAGCGTGGAAAATATATACTTTACAGACACAAAACTGACATATTGACAAAAACCATCTGTAAATCTTATAATGTACAATGATTTCAACTGTGATTCTATTTCTTATTGTGCCAAAATTCTTAATATACACATATGCATATATATATATAATGAATATATACATATATATGAATATAAAATTATATCTATACAAGGCGTTGTATAATATTTACAAATCTGTAAGCAAATGATAAATTATTTCTTCACTTAACCGTAAAGTATTATAAAATAGAAGTTTTAGTCTGTTACATATTACCGTGCGAAAAACGAACGGGGGAAATATTTTACATAAAGCAGTGTTTGAAGTTTAACCATGTGACCTGATGTATTTGACTTATAGTATTTTACAAGCTAGATTAGTTAATGTCTAATATCTATATGTTAATATCCATATATAAATGTATCTTCTATGTATTCGTGCCTGCGAGTTGTTGAATATCTGACTAGACGTTGGAGGTGTAAAGTTACGTTAATAACGAAATCATGAATATGTATGAGCTGTACACGATATCAGATTTTTCATTGCCAATATTAATTACGATATATTACGAGAAGAGATCTAATTAAAAGTATATAAATATGTTGAGTAATTACCGAGAGTTTACAACTTCCAGGCATTAATACGATCTACTCTATACATTCTCTGTGATAATTTTATGTAATTTTTAAAAACATAATGCATAAGCTAAAACATGTATTTGTTTTACAGAATAAAAATACTCTGTGTCAAAATTAATTCTATATACCGATCAAGTTCAAAATTGTAATATTGCAGGCTTTAAAAAATGTTAGTAAATGCACTAAATGGAGATGATCTCAAATACGTACAATATTAAACAGACACGATCAAGTTGTTTAATTAGAATTAAAATAAATTTATATAATTTGATTGGTGGTGTCTATTTTACACTGTGCGCGTTTGGGATTCACTCAATTAAGAGCCAAATTTGTTTCAATTTGTAGGTAACTTTACCTGCCTAATAATATGTTACGTGTTTTTCCGTTGTTTTTCCGGAATGCATCCAAAGATAAAAACAAATGCGTATTTATCTGATAGATAAAGTTACTAAGAAATGGAACACTTGGCTCTAACTGTACATGCTACAGAGTATCTTGTACATACAATACTTAGACACATGTCAAGTGTTGTACGACTTACTAAAAGGAGCAACTTGTCTCTTCCATTAAAATACATAAAAACGGCGATAAAATACAATTTTCATAAGTTAACGTGTAAATGTTTATAAAATGTATCACTGAGACGTAACGAGACCAGCTGGACCCAGTTTCGTGCCGGCTATTCTCATCCTCATAGGTTGAAATCCAAGTTCACTCTTGGGGATTCCGTATTCCTGCAGTTTACTTTCATAAGCCGCTAACAAATCATCGTGTGCTTTGCACACCTTAGCTAGTTCATACTGTAAGTCTTGTATCGCGGTATTTTTTCTATTAAGCATGTCCTACAAGAAAATAGTATATTACGTTACTACGATAGTGACTCATATTTGATTAAAACGATCACCATGAGACCTCGTTTCATGCATACCTCTAACTTTTTATTCACATTGACCACCGCCGCAGGATCTAATTGCGCAGCAGCCAACACTTCACTGATCTGTGCTTCACGCTGCTCCAATAAATCCGACAGCTTTTCTAATTTCTTTTCCAAGAGCACATTTTTCAAACCTGTCTTCTGTTGCAGTTCGAATATAGCCGAAACGAATCTAGCATGTAATTCGTCCCTCTCGGATTGACACTACATAAAATATAAGTATTATAAAAATATATGTATGTGGATTTTAAAAATATGCGTGTGTATACGTACTTTTTCAAAGCGCAGTTCGAGCACTTCGTTTTCCCACTTTAAGTTTTCGAGATCCTTCAACACTACGGACAATCTCCGCTTTGTATTCTGCAAATAATCGTTAATTAAATTACGCTTCAATGCTTCATAGCGTCAAAATTACGTTTCAGATACCGACCACCAAGCATTGCTTGTCTTTCTCGTAATTTGCAAGCTGACGATTAAGCTCGGCAACCATTTCCTGCGAAGTTTTTAAATCAGCTGAATATTTTTTATTCTCCGTTGTCAATTCTCGTACTTGTTTTTTTATTCGTTCCTCGCTGTTCCTCATCACTTCCATTTGTTCCTGTTAACAGACTCGCTTGCGTTAGTTTACTTTCCGATTCTTGCTTTTCACGATTCTATAATTTTGCGTTTCATAATAACGATAGAATTCACCTTCATGCTTTTAATTAACGACAAGTTATTCAAAGTGATGTCATTGTAGTAATTCTTCATCTCGGCAAATGCAGTCTCATGATTCTTTATCAAGCTCGCGATTTGGGCATTCTTTCTTTCCTCCACCTCGGTTATTTCCATGCGATGCTTCAATATTAGGGACTCGTATTGGCTAGTTAACTTCTGCTCGTACTTTTGCTCCATATCTACCGCTTCAGATTCAAACTTTTTTATTATATTAGCCATTTCTTCCGAATCGTGCTGCGTTTCATAGATATAGAAGTAAATATTTTTTTCTTAATGTAAAGCTACATAAAAATATGCACATGTAGACGACAAATAATTATAAAAGAGTCTTACCAGTTTCAGGGCACGGATTTCGTTCATGTACGCCAGTTCCTGTTCTTTCTGTATTTTTTTCAGCTCAGTTTTATCTTTGATAAGTTCGTTTTCCTGTGCAACATGATCATCTTGCGCCAGTTTGAGAGCAACCAAATGCTCGGCTTTCGTTTCAGATAAATTGGTTTGATGCTCGTACATCAAATGCTTTACTTTTTGCTTGTACA
This sequence comes from Cardiocondyla obscurior, assembly GCF_019399895.1. Lineage (NCBI taxonomy): Eukaryota > Metazoa > Arthropoda > Insecta > Hymenoptera > Formicidae > Cardiocondyla > Cardiocondyla obscurior. Next base: position 1,699,048 of record NC_091874.1, on the reverse strand, counting down.
GTTTAAGTTCGGCCTCGTGATTCTCTGCCATTTCCTCTTTCTCACGTTCTTTGTTTCTGAAAAAGTTTCAAATGTACTTACGTGTGTTACGGTTTGGCGATCAATGTCGAAATACCTGATTGTAGCGCGCGCTTCGTCCAGCTGGTGTCTCGTAATTTCCCAAAAAGTTCGCAACTTGTCTCTCTCCAGTTGAAAAAAATTCCTCTCCTCCCTTTCGCGTTCCATTTCATCTAGTATCTTGTGGGCATATACTTCTAACTGCTCCCTATTCATTTTTGTTGTGTCCACCCCATCAACGTTATCCGCCGCCTTCCCTTTCGCTTTCTTGGGACCCTTTCCATTTTTAAATAATTTAGATATTAATTATTTAGCATAAGATAATTTACATTAATTTTATAACGTGAAAAAGTAAGAATTATTTGTATGTAAATAAACGTATAAATGTAGTGAGAAAACGATGGTTAATGAAATGCCGAGATAATAATGATGAAAATTAATAATCTATAATGCTTCAGGACTTTTATTACAAGTTAATAATAAAAATTAATAATGAACTTACCATTTTTACAGATCCAGAAAGGTGTAAAAAGATTGTTGTAATATAACCTCAAAAAATGTTTTGTAAGAACGTTGCTAAGTAACCAGATCTAACATACTTAACCGTCATCTATCACATATGTAGATTATATGCGACTTCGGACGCGTCTTTTCAATGTGAAATTTATTCAAAATATACGACATTTTATTTAAACTAATGTATTCAGAAAATATTTGCATATTACATTATTTTTATTCGCAAAGCTTTATTTTTTTTTGCAAGGAAAACAATGTAGGAGATAAATGATATATACATAGTACATTTTCCATAAATAGTTAAAATGATATTTTATTAAAATTGTTTGGCATATTTTTTCACAATACATTGCAACAGAAGTAAGTTATTTGCTTGCACAACAGTATGCTTATGGTAGTATCAAATTACTCGTTAAATTACAAACAACATATCCAAACCTTTACTAATTATTATATTTCAAGTACCTAAAATAGAAGATAAATATATCACGGTTATTGTTTTTTTTTTTTTTTTAACAATGTATTTTACTTACGATATAATATCAGTATTTCTTTAATACGTTGATATTCACTCGCAGTATATCATACTTATCAAAAAACAAGAGTTTTAACATTTGACACATCTCAAATAACTCTGAGTGTGTGCTTTCGTACGGTTTCAACATAAATGTACATTTTTAATTATAAATTGCAATAGATCGCTAGAAATGACATTAAAAAAAAAAAAAAAAGAAAAATGTTTAATTTATGCAACCATTATACATATATGCACAGCATACAGAATTGAAATAATTATTTTATTTAAAAATCTGAATATTAAATATTCAATAAAAAATTTGTATTAAAGATTTCATCCAGCGACACTCAATATAATAATAAAAATACAAATATTTACAGTTATCGCGAAAGTATTTACCGCCCCGGTGATTTTTATCCGATTAAAAACTTATGAAAAGGTATGAAGGTGTAATAACGATTACCGTACTACTTATATACATAAAAACTTGTGCACATTTGTAGAAAAATTTTACAATATAAATTATGAGGTAGAACTAGTCTATGCGGCATCTAACGAACATTGGAAGGAGAGGTAATCCTTAATCCCATTGTATTTGGTCCATTGTATTATTCTACCTGCCGAGTCACACTGGATGTGTGCTCATGATTGAACGATTACTGAAATAATTACCCTCCAACCAGAAAAAAAGAAAAACCTATCTCGTAATTATATTTCCTACGTTAAATTAATTATAAATTATACAATGATTTTACAAGTACACCGTTAATCGTACTACTAAACATCCAGGATTCGGTCTCTTTGCAATAAATGAATTATTCGACAGACAGTACTTAGGTTCGCGTACAATTTTAAAAAATGTAACAAAAATAAATATGGTTACATTGGATAATTTTGCTCACTCGATCGAAATGTTCTATGAAGTTGATTATGTGGAATGCTGCATATCGTATAACTTTTCCAATATTTCCTATTATATTTAGCTTGATTCGCCATTAAATTGAAGTAAACATCCCACCGCGCCAAAGTAGCCCTGAAATCAAGACAACGTGTTCAGTAATATCTAAATGCAAATCGAGTTTAATTTGAAATATAAGCTTATGGTTCAATTTTTACTTCGTGTTCCAAAAACAGGGCCTTCATGGTTCCCTTAGACCAGTAATCCATAGCGTAGGCCAAGAGTTTCATCGATATAGGATTTACCCTGAGAAAATTTCCTGCGAATACAACCTGAAAGCGAGAGTTGTTACAAAAAACTAAATGGAAAAAGAAACATGAAAACACAAATTATTTTAACATGTAGTATTACCCTCTCAATTTTTTCATTGACAGCACACATACGCGCGATAGAGCCAATATTATTTGTAATAGTAACGAGAGTTGCACGCGCCAAATCTTCCTTCGTGACTGTATTTCTGCGATCCTTGGAATTCATTTGTCCAAAACTAAAAACAATAAAAAAATATGACATAATATGATATAAATATAAAAAAATAAAACGAAAACAGTTAGTAATAATTAAGATTAACAATGTGCGTTTTACAATTACGTGTACCTGCTTGCAACTAAATCACCAGGAAGACCAAAAGGACCATAATCGCCACCGTATATATCCTTCACTAATTTATCGACTCTTGTATTATCGCCGCCCGTTGCTAATTCTATCGCCTCTTCAAACGTATTGCATCCGGTAAGCAAACAACATAATCCTAAGAATGTGCCGCCACCTAAACTATAAAACAATTAAACCCTGTACTGCTTTGTTGTTAAACAAGTGTTTTGCAATTACAAGATGTTAATGCGCAATTTACCTTGTTCCAGATATCCTTTTATAATTTTCCGGTCCGTACACAGCCAATATGCTTACTCCAGAACCTATATTAACAAGCTGCAAAATACAATCGTACGTACAATAAGTACCTCTTAAAAGAAAAAAAAAAGTACAAAATTATTCAAAGAAATATTTTCACACTTACTAAGAAAGGATATGGTTCGGAAAAATCGTAGGGCTCTTTTTGGCATTTGCTGTCATCTGTGGGATTCGACCAATAATAGCATTCGTGTGGATTCGTGGTCTCTATGTAAAGCATTCCGCGTATTAAACTATCTAACTCGTCAAATTTGGCCAAGTTCATGTTCACTTCCTGTTGAAAACGTTTCGTTTTAACAAATATTCGTGTTACAATTAATAAAAATCAAGATAGACGATTTCCGAACCTGTTTAAAATTATCTTCAAACTTGAAAGCGCCGCCACCAGTAGCGCAAACAGTGGTAACGAGATTCGCCATACCCTTGGATTTTGCGAGAGCTAAAAAGTTTCCCATCTCACTCGTAGGAAACCTAATGAAATGTAACGTCCCTCGTCTGCCCCTAATGCAGATATTGTCTATCTAAAACAATCACAATAATCGGTTATCATAGAAAAGACTAGTCTTTTCTTTCGTAAAGCTTTACGACGCTCACTTGTAAATGCGTGTCGCGATGTCCGGTTTTCCCGTATGCCGAGTTCTTAGTCAAGTATCGGCGAATATTCTTCAACGTCTCAACTTCGGCGTCCGCTTCGTCCCTCGTTATGTCCTTCGGCTCAAAGTACACTAATTTGCACAGCGTACCGCCGATGTCCATCCCAAACCAAGGCATCGCTGTAACAAAAAAAAAAAAAAAAAAAAAAAAACGACGTATGCGATTTAGCATTTCATCTTGCAAGCTGCTCGAAGACCGGCAAACACAGAATATTGCAACGTTATTGCCGCGATGTTGAGGCAACGTTAAAATGTTGCCGTAACGCTGCTGTAATTCTATGTTTGCTGGGAATGTTAAAAATACACTTTTGTAAAAGAGGATGCGATAATAACTTGCAATTAGAAAAGCGAAGTTCTACAAATTTTATGTGGGGGCATTAAGATAAAATTTTTTGAGCGATATATTAATAAGACACGTCATGCAGAAAAACTGGCAAAAAAATGTGACCATACATATTTGCCTACGGTAAATTTGTCTACTCATTAAACATGTGGGTTTTTTTTTTAAGATAACAATTCAAATAAAGTACCTAAGTACTTTGTTATTTAATTTCATAAAATTAAATAAGAAATAAATTTTTTTTCTACAAAAACGATGTAACGCCGATACTTAGGCTAGTACAAGATCAATGTAGACATCCGTGCGATAAAATAATTATTTTAAAGAATTCCGCACAAGGTTAGATACAGTATAATCGTAGTATTTCTAAATGCATATAATCGTTTGAATATAATATTCATAATATGGATATAGGATAGACATGATATGTCCAGTTTGTAACCTTCTTCAACCACGACGTTCATAGTTTCACTAGTATTAGCGATATTATTTTCGACAACATTCCGGAAGAAGTTTGACTATTAACCGAATACTTGATAAAAATAATAACCGCTAAGTAAATTTATAATAATTAAAATAAATTTTCGACGTAATTATATTTGCAAATAATTAAAGTTGGAGATATCGTATCTATACGTAGAAAATATTATATCGCACGGATGTAACTCGTTCACTCATGTTAGCTTAAACTACATTGGTTGCGTTCAGCGGAAATGCTATTTGTATCTACTTTAAAAATAGTGATTTTGATTAGCATATGCTCTTTACTTTGATTAAATCTAAAAGTACACGCCAATAAGCCTCACAATTTTTAAGATCTATCTATAATAATGATAAATACACTTATAGATAAATACTCTGAGCTTCCCTCAAAGATTCGAATCGAATCAGAGTCGAGCAAGGTTGGATAATTAATTTACTGACGCATCGATATTTATGCACACATTTATGCATTTATGTCTGCATAGAATCTTGCAGAAGTTAAAAATGTATCGCTTCTGCTGAACGTAGCCAATGTTGCTGAATTGTTTGGTGTAACCGAGATCATTCCAATTTGAAGATTCTAATCGTGATACCAAACAACGTGGGGAAACAAGGTGGTATGGTAAAAAGTAAAAAAACTGGCAGTCTAAGCACACATACAATCCACTGACTCACAAGGAGATGAATGATTCCTCGTTTCTTTGGACATGGTACTGCCAGCGGAGTATCCGTTAGACTGCGCGGGCTGCGCTTTCGGAGTTAGGTTGTTCTTATGGCTTTGCGGACTCATTGCTCAGTATAAAATATTACTGGAGATCCCACTATTATGGTAAGTAATGCGTTCGCTGAAAAAAGATACATACATACATTTAAAAACGCAATGTTTGACGTAAAACTATAAAATAAGACATTATCGCATGTGCCTTGGTGACATCATGTTTAAAATATCATGCAAATGCAAATCCTATAAAGTTTTTTTTTTTTTAACTACCGGCATATATCCTTTTGCGCGCGCAAACGCGGAAGGTTTTTGAAAGAGCTTGTATACGTAATAACTATTTTCAAGTCAAGAGTCAAAGATCAATTCTTTGCATTTGCGTACACAATGTGTAAGATACGCATACGCGCGCGGATAGGCATATATTTACATAAATCACGTCACGTAAGCTCGCGTTGTTTACATATATTTTTATACAACTTTAATGTAATCTAATATTTTTACATGCACTTGCCGACGTAATTAACCCGCAGACGGCGCAATCTATCTTGATTATTTTTCTCTGCTTAGATATCGAGATCTAACGTATGAATTTTAAAACTTTTTTTTTTTGTCACGTCAAATATTAAAGAAAAAAAAATATGATAGACGCATTTAAAAAATAAAATAATAGTATAAAACAATAAAAATTAAAATTTGAAAAAGTTTAAACGTTTGAAAATCGTATTGGACTAAGCAAAAAAAAAAAAAAAACAAGAAAGTTTTAAAACGTTCTAAAATTAAAAAAAATGTACTGAGTTATCATAACTCAATAAATTATTTAGAAATTAAAGAAAAAAATCTTATATTAAAAATATCTTAAAAAAAAATAATAAAAATCTGACGTTCAAAATTATCTTAGGTTACCATCACCCAGTGTTCGATTTAAAAATTAAAGATAAGAAACATGGTCAAAGTATTTCAGGAAAAAAGAAATCCAAGAAATTCTAGTATTTAAAAAACGTACTGGGTTACTGTAACCTAGTGTGCTACTTAAGAATTGAACGCAAATACGAAATTTAATTTTTTCCACCGTTACATGTCGCTAAATAAAACAATGTAACTGCTACTCGAATCAAAGTCTTGAAAGAACTTTAATAAATAATACTGTCGTGCACTGTAAAGTTTCGCTGAGTCGCTGAAAGCTAAAGCACTGTAGCTGCCAGAGCAACAAGTATATAGCGTCGGACGTTTGCAGCAATTCACGTTTTGATTACACGCGCAAATATGAAAATACCCGGTTTACGAGTATTCATTGACTCTCTATTATCTTCACAACAACACGTAAATCGCATTACGTAAACGCGTAATCTCTATGATGAATTAACAATTAACTTCTGATCGATCCCGTCGCGACATTGTGTTCCCATTTCGTAGATTCGTATCATTATACATTCGCCGACCTGTTACTTTCTTACACCCAGCGGTGTCACATAAAAGTACTTCATATGCGCACGACAAATTTCTTTGATCATTCTTATTGACTGTAGCTGAATAATATATAAATTAGCTTGGAGACTCAAAAACTTTACCATTTTCCAGTTAATCACGTTTAAAAAATTGATACAACACGTGAAACGTTAACCAAAAGGTGATGTCGCATATCTAGTAGCACACATTTTTAAAGCCTTTTTTAAAATTTAAAGTTTAACAATGGATTAAAATTTTTTTTTTTTTAGATACTCGAGAACTTTAGCATTTTATAACACATCAACGCGCACAAAACATTAACATAAATCATTATTCTAAGGCTGTCACACGTATAACATTATAAATTTTAAAAGATCGTTGATTGACTTCAAATTAGAATATTTTCCTTTACACGCTAAAGATCTTTTGTGACAAAAACAGTCGCACGACACAGAAAATATTAGACCCATTTAAACCGAGCTCCGAGTGAACATAATCGGAGTACGCTAAGATCTCATGGAAAACACACTTTCTTATTAAGTCTTTTCTCGAATCTAACCTCCGATTAAATCATTCAGAGCTCCGTCGAAGTAGGTCTAACGCGCGATGGTCTTCGTTCCGTTCGCAAGTTATCTTTAAGGACTTGAGGGAGACCTTTGCGCCGTGCAAGCAAAGCTGCTGTCTTTTCACGCCAATCGCCGGGTTATCGCGGTCGTTCTCAACAAGCGTCACTGGAGACTCTCGTAAGCGGCGGAGACGAAGGGTGACGGTGGCGTGAGGTAGCGTGACGTTTCACGCTAGGTCGGCGTGACACTTACTCATCGGATCTCCGCGGGATCATCGGCGCAACTTCGCCGCGGCCCGTCGTTGACCTGGACACTCCGTCGTTTCCCAGCGCTTCGCTCACTCCAGATCGCCTGGCTGACTGCAACTATGAATACTACGGTCCGAACTATACGCTGCCGTAATACAGACGACGACTGGCGATCTTAGCGAGCGATCCCCGCAACCGACTACAACGGCACCGCGCTGGTTGTCGTATAAATAATGCCGTCGCGGTGCAATAACTGTACTGTCAACGGGATGGGTCGGGACGGGAGTTTCTCGCCGACGGAAACGCTGCTATGCGGAAGCGCGGCGTCCGCGCGTAGCTCGTGCGGGCGAATTCTTGCCGAGCGCGCATCACCTCAACTCCCACGATTTCAACTCCACCTTGGTTGGCACTGTGTAAAGGCTGCTGTCCATGAAATTATGTCGGCGGCGCGAACTATGGAGAAGGAACAATTTCTTTTAACATTTTTTAACAAATTCTTTTTTCTTTTTTATTTATTTGGATTTGTTTGTTCTGTTAAAATAATTATATGAATTTTTCTTGACTGAAAGAAGTACGTGACTTCGTTGGAATAGATAATATTGGATCGAACATGTAGTATTATTTGAGATAAATCTTTTTATATAATATATATTGTTCAGAGAAATAAAACATCTCTTTAAATAAGAGTCGTAGTGAAGTAGTTTCTTTTAATAAAGCATATATATTTAAATTCGAAGTAAACATTAAATTACGGCGTCGTGTAATTATTTTAATATATTTCATATTCTCATACAATTATTTAGTTAAAAAAATATGTAAAAAAAATTTATCTTCGTGGTAAAAACGTTCTAAACTTACCTCGATAAGATACTCCACGTTTTGTAGATTTTACTCCGTTAAGGAACGTGACGATCTTACTTTAATCATACTTTAGTTTAAGCGTTTTTACAATTACTTTCTGATAATCGTTTCGAATTTTCGGGTTATCGAGAAATTAAACGTCACTCGCCGCGACAAAATTGCAAGAGCGATACGAAGCTGATCAGCTGATCGCAATTTTTCTTTTCTAAAATAGACATACGTCCTTGTCGTTAACGTTCTCGTGCAGTTTCTTATCTCTTCTTCTTCGGCTTGTTTTTCCTTCTTATTTTTCTTGCTATAATTATGCATACAACCTGAAACTACATAAATTTTATAACTATTTAATTAAAATAAAATTACCATTTTAATTATCTTTTTCTCGGAAATTTTAATCTATATTAGACTTAAAAATTACTTATTGAATTTTGGCATTAATTATTGCCAGTCAATTCTGCCATTCTCCATTATGAAACTGCTTTCCATTTTGCAGAAAATTTCTTATTGCGAAAGATATTCGTGCTCATTAAGAATTTACTATCGTCAAGCTTCAAACTAATCGGTTTTCAAGCGTTGTAAACGTAAATTGCTCAATTATTGCGTTGTAACATCGTCGAAACGTATCGTGCTGCTCCATTTATATAAATACACCCGCACTTTCTTTCTCTTTGTTCCTCGTCCCTTTCTCCTCTCCTGCAATAGAATAAAACAAATTGTAATTGCGATGCTCTGAAAAGAATTCGAGACTAAAAAAAAATCAAACAATCGTAAATAAATTGGCAAAAAGACGCTTAGAATGCAAAGAAATAATGTGTGTCGATTATATCATTGCGTAAGAGAATTTTTTGCTATAGCAATAATTTAAAGTCGGTCACTAGAATCAAAAGATCTCTTCGTTAATCATGCATCAGTTGAAACAATAAAAATAATCAACCTAATTCACTCTCGTATTTTTTTTTTTTAATAATAGTTTCTATGTTTATTTGAAATTTAATTAAAGTGTCTAAATGCATATAAGCATAGTGTCATGAAAAACAAGTTATATAAAATTGCACTTTACTTAACGAACGTTCATTTAATACATAATTATAATAAATTAATAAATATTTTTCTTTATGTAAATTATAAATAAATTATACCTTTGCCCGTAAGAAAAAATTAAAATCGTTTTTTTTTCTTGTTAGCGATATGCAAAAATATTATAGTCGATGTTATTATGGTTCAATGGGTCAAATTAGACCTCAATCCATGTACCAGCTCAACCATCTTTTTCTTCTCTTTTAGGTATTTATTGTCTATTAAACTCATTCCTAACTTAACCGTAATGAAACGAAAGTTATGGAAAAGTGCAGATTATATACAGGGTTAACCCCATGTGCAGGAGAACCAAATGTAACTGAAATTTACTCACAGCAAATCAAAGTTTCTAAACCTGAGCTTAAGATGTTGAATAGCTTGGCACAGAAAGGAAGAGAAGAATAAGTTCGGGCAATGTAGCGATCAATGCCAAAGGGGACTAAGCCCCAACGGCTGCTTTTTCGTTCGATCTAAGCAAGATGTTCATGATCGTAATTGCCGGATCTTAACAGGCCCATTTTTGTCAACACGGATCAAATTCAAATCACGGCTTGCTTCTCATCTCGGTCTTTGACAGACCAAGATAATTGGCAACCTCCCTCTACTCTCCACCGTGATTTAAAGATCCTCCGTGTAAACAGAATTGGGCCCGTAAAGCTGGAAGACTGATCTCCATGTTTTCTTGACCAATATCAGACTACTAGATCCCCACGGGATCCGAAGTAGTGATCTGCGACTTGTCCTTATAAATAAAGTATTATGAACACAAGCACTGTCGAGAAAACATCATGCTCGTATTCTTAATAAATTCTGTAGATTCGCAGTATTGTAAAATTTTAAAATCAATCATTCCTGTCCGCATAAGATTATCCTCAAGATAGAAATTCTAGAACATAAAAATAAATCTCAGTAAAAGGATTTATACCATGCAACTTTAACAGTTTATCACCCGCGAATGAATATGTTGTTTAAGCTCGTAGACACCAAGTGGTTGATATCCAAATTAAAACGTGAAGGAATACGATCTTACCCAAAGTCAAAGAATATTTTGATCCGGATAATTCTGCTTCTGTATAGCATAACCGGTAAGACACAAGCAGCTCTCTCTGCCGATTCTGCTCTGACTGCACTAGCTCGATCATTTTTCGTGTAAATAAAAAGAAAAGAGAGCTGAAAAAGGAAAAGTGGATAAGTGATATATTTATTATACGAGTTATTAATTAAAAAATGTAATTACAGAAATAAAGTTTGGACTAGTGCGAATTGGTGCAGCGAGGAATAACCGCCATGCATCGTGCATCGATGTGGTTTGCGGTTACGTCATGAAATGTTATTGTGCTGAACATAACTGTTTCTTATTTTTCTTTTTGTGACGATGATGTTGATATTAAGCAAATAAAAAAATCTGCAGCACACGTGCGAAGCCGCGGTGAGATGATCGGCACACGTTGTCGCAGTTGTCCCTACACAGTTACCGTAATCGTTGGCTATAACCTCACCTAATCTCAAACGGTCTACGTCGACATATCATCACGTCCAGCGGCGGGAATCTCGAAGTATTCATGCTTCTGTCGAACCGGCCCGAAAATGTCGCAGAGTATTCTGAAGAGCAGCCTGGAGAACGCCTCGTTCAGCATTATATTTCAGGTATATTCGTGTAAAGAATTGGGAGGTTTCTAAGGATGATCCGAAGCTCCTTCACTGGGTCTCGCGTTGTTCTGCTTAGCTGTCTCATTCTTAATTTAATCCTGCGTAGTTTATATATCTTTTTCAAATCGAAAAAAATTTATATAACGTAGAATTAACAAATATTAATCTCGTACGCAGATTAATCATAAATTTTCGATTTTCAATGTTTTATAATTATTTTTTATTATTTATTTATAATGTTTAACTTATAATTTTACTGTGGCAACAAAATTAAATTTAACCAGCAAAATATAGATATACGAAACAAAATATGAAACTTTAAAGTCACGAAACTATAGACGGTTGAAAGCATTGTATTTGGCACCTGCTTTTGTACATGGACAGATGCCACAATACACAAAATTTATTAAAATTCTTCTTTCAGATATTCTGCCGTTGCGTTACGTTTGTCTTGAACGCGTTTGTCATCCGTCATGTGGGCCAGGCAGTTCTAGGCGTTATTAATGTGAGATTGCTCCTACTAGAATCTATGATATTGTTTCTGTCGCGAGAGCCATTCATGAAAGCATGTCTCACTAATACAGCAGAACACAATTGGGCCCAAGTTGTAAATTTACTATGGCTGACGTTAGTTCATCATGCATATATTTATATATATTAATCAAGGCTTTTTTTTTTAAAAAGACAAAACATAAATTAATATTTTTGGACACACTTTGCTATAATTATATAAATACTTTTACTTATCAAAGTATATCATAAAAATAGACTTTTATTAATATATTCTAGGGTACCCATATGCATTGTGATGTCTTTCGTGTTTGGATACATCTGGTTATTTCTCCTGTTCAGTACAGAAGCATTACCCCCTTACTACACATTTGCAGTTTGGTCGGTTGGACTATCGTGTATCATTGAACTGTCTTCCTTAGTTGTTCAGTTAGCTGCGAGTGCATTTCTCTTCGTTAGGCTTAAAGTAAGATATACATATATAAGTCAGAGATATAAATAAAGACATACATTTCTTAAAAAAAAAAAAAAAAATTATTTTTTCTTTCAGATAATTTTGGATACAATTATGATCGTTATTCGTACCATGACGTTTGTCCCATTAATATTGTATCATCCAGAAAACGCGTTACTTGCGTTTGGTATCGCTCAGCTTGTGGCAGCGGTATTTTACACGACGAGCCACTACGCGTATTTTCATCGTCACATCAAGAAGCTGAATAAATGCTCGCAGAAGCGGAGAATGTCTCTGAAAGATAATAGCGATGAATATGTGATAAGGGAGTTTCCCTTTCATGCTATAAAAGACTTTTTACCTGGGCAGTTGGAAAATCATGTACGTATTAATGATACTGTATTAGTATATTGCGTCATCTTATGAGAACAGTATAACAGTTACTTCGTAGGATTCGTATCTTGATAGAAAGTTGTCTCTTCTTACGTGGAGCTTCTTTAGGCAGGGAATACTGAAACAAATTCTGACAGAAGGAGAAAGATTGATTATGACTATAATGCCAGTGCTGACGTTCACAGAACAGGTTTGCGATCGATTTATATGTATATTAAAGTTAATATAAATATTTTATTCATTATAATATTATTATTAGACTTATATTTTATGTATTTTTTAAAGGGTATTTACGAGATAGTTAATAATATGGGTTCGTTAGCTGCCAGATTTATTTTTCGTCCCATTGAAGACAGTGGATATTTTTATTTCACGCAAATGATAAAAAGGGATAAAAAGATATCTGATCAGAATCCAGTGAGTGTCAGTTACATTCTTCCTTTTACTGTAAGATTTTGCGTACACATATTTATAATCTACGAAATTTTTCAGGTGATGGTGCAAGAGAGCGTGAACGTGTTGACTCATTTATGCTCTGTCGTCACATGCATCGGTCTAGTTGTCCTAGTATTCGGTCAATCTTACTCGAGCACGCTGCTCTGGTTGTACGGCGGCTCAAAGTTGATTTTACCTTTACCTGTTCTCTTACTAAGGACACATTGCCTCGCTGTCCTGCTATTAGGAATCAATGGCGTAACTGAGTGCTATACAAATGCAACGGCCGACAGCGCGACCATAAACAAGAGCAACTGGATTATGGTTTACCAGTCGATCGCTTTCCTGGGCGCGTCGTACTTGTTTGTCACCTGGTTTGGTCCGGTCGGATTTATTCTCGGCAATTGCGTGAATATGAGCCTGAGAATCATACACTCGTCGATGTTCATTAATAAGATGTACCAAGACACAGTCTATCGTCCGTTACGCGGACTGGTACCGAAGCCCATGTTTTCCACGTGCTTAGTTGTTGCGGCGTTCGTCACTAATTTATCACACGTAAAGTATCGTTACGGATTATTTTTAATACATATGTTTGTATATGTGCGTTTCCTTTGCATAAAGATTAATTTTTATCATTCCAGACTTACTTCTTTCCGGCTGAGAAAGTATTACACCTACTGATTGGTGTAGTAATGTTTACGATTGTACTTATATCTTGGATATACGAAAATTACGAATTAATCAAGCTCGCTACGAACAAATGGCACGAACGAAGAAACAAGCAGAGAAAAAGCGACTGATTCCTGCCTGTGCATTATTTTATTTATTATTTGTTTAAATTAAAGTAATTACAGATTAACGCAAAATCTTGTAAAATGTTGAGATTATATATAAATTGTTATTTTTTTCTACAGCTAACTAAAATTGCCTGTAAATTCGTGCGTAATGAAAAGTTATTCTTATATATGTATATATATATATATATATTTTTTTTTTGTTATTAACTTGCATACATTTTAATAATAAAAACCTAAGTGATAATATATTTTTGTAGAAAAGACATCTTGTTTTACATATAAATAAGTTTTAACATTGCATGTAACAGTAATTCTCACGTTGATATATCTTTATATATAGCGCCAACTACGGGTTCTTTGCGAAGTATAATACATTGCCTAAAATGGAATTAAGCAAATCATTGCTTTAGACTTAGAAGGGCTTAGAAATATTGCTAAACTGTTTAATTTTCTGTTTACCTGTTTTCATTCTGAAGTGACACAATTGGTGATCCAGATTTTGGTTCCAGTTTTCCAACTAGATCTGCTATGGCTGATATCAATCCGGCGCTGTCACTCGACGCATCGCCTTTAACTGCAAAAATTTATTTGTGATTCTGAATTATTTGAGTTTTAATCGAAATGGAAAGCAGTAAGTGTTTTATTTGCGTCTTTATTAATTACCTTCTAGACAGAGACCAGCGTGATCGACCAGGATGCAACCAATGATGCCTTCTTGTTTATCGTACCTGTACGGACAGTACAACACGGTGATTACATTTTTTATATTTTATATATAAAATCGGTGGCAAATTTAATGTATATAAAAAACAGAAATAAGCTCGCCAATGCATATACAACCAAATGAAGTAACTATCACAACGCAAACTTAATTATCACAGAAACTAGATAATATTAAAGCGTTAAGCAATCGACGTTGAAAAAAAAACAGGTTCTCTAACCTAAACGCGGTATGACTTACGTGTCAGCCAACGTTTTAGTTAAATTCCTTTCCATTCTCGAATCCCGCGCGTATCGTGATTGCAGTATCTAGGTTGCGGTGCTCTTGCAAGTACGATTACTCTCACATAAAAAAGTACCTCAGCGTTATCAGCTGTCACGCGAATGTTGCTTGACGTTTGTTTGCTGCTTGACCAGATCTCTCGCTTCGTAATCTCGCGTAAGTCGACTGATACAATCGCGCCATTCTCTCTTCATCTCTCTCATTTCTCTCTCGCTCACTCGCACGAACGTACACGCGCGGTGGTATCACGTGACATCGCCTCACGCATATACCCGGCGTCGCCTGATGAACTTCATTACGCGGTAATTGAACCTTGCTCTTTTTCTCCACCGTAATTGCAATGCGCGAGCGGATTATACATCAAATTAATCGAAGGGGGAGGAAGGGGGAAAGAAGGAAGACGACGCGTTACGCAACCCAATAAATTTCCTTTTACCGTGACTCTTCGAATTCTTCGTTCCCCTGATATTTTCCGTCGAATTGAGCCTCTAATCAAGAACCAGAAGAGATCCCACGTACGCCGGTCCACGGATGCGAAACAGCGAGATCGTCCGACATTAGCGCAACGTGAGATAAGCGGTGATAAGTCGCCGTTTCCAAGACACCCGATATAGGCCGCTATATACGCGCCGCGCGACGGGCCGACGTGACTAGTTCAGTGACAATCATGGCTGGTAAGTAGTGAGATCTGTGGCTGTTTGTTGCTGTTTTTTTTCCGTTGAAAAATGAAACGTAAACAAGTGAAGACGATTAATTTGTTCTTGCAATCTCGTTTAATTAGATGCCGATTTATTTCTGAAACAAAGGTTAATTGGCGTTTCTCGTGACTGTTGAAATTCAAAGGAATGAAATACACGAGCATTTTGGTTGAAAAAATTAAAATTGCGACACAGGCAAAGCATTTAAAATTTAAATTCTTCTGTATACTTTATTCAGATATGTCAACATAAGCGCAAAACGTGTCGTAGATTATTACAGCTTTTTTAATATTTTCTGCAGCGTAATTTTCAACACGGATGTTTTAATTGATTGGTGACGAAAATTGCGACGTGCAAAAAAATGTTTAAAATTTATTTCACGGAATTACAGTCTTTTAAATTATTTGCCGACTCGGCATTTTTATACATTTCGCACTTTAAAATGCACAAAATAAAAAACAAACGTAAAGAAAATGTATTAAATGTTATTTAGCTTTCTGTTAGATTTTATAATTTTCTCTCTTTAATAAAATTGTAATAAAAATTTAAAATATACTTGCTTCACTTTGCATTATGTATAAATTTTTTTTTAATTTGTAATAACGATATATTCTTTTATTTCAGACATAAATCCCTACAAGAACCTACTAAAATCCATTAAAATTGGATTGAAAGAATGCCAGTATTATGATATCAGCAGTTTTGGTACAAGATATGGTAAACTTTTTACTTCTTTCTTTCTTCATGTCTATATATAAATATAAGA
Organism: Cardiocondyla obscurior; assembly: GCF_019399895.1. NCBI lineage: Eukaryota > Metazoa > Arthropoda > Insecta > Hymenoptera > Formicidae > Cardiocondyla > Cardiocondyla obscurior. Next base: position 1,682,987 of record NC_091874.1, on the reverse strand, counting down.
ATATATATTAGTGTATTAAATTTCTGCATTATAGACAAACTACCATTTTCTGTTCGAGTCCTTCTGGAAAGTGCTGTGCGCAATTGTGACAATTTCCAAGTAACACAGACTGATGTGGAGAAAATCCTGAATTGGGAAAGTAATCAAGCTCTTTCAGATGGAGTTGAAGTGGCCTTTAAGCCGGCAAGAGTCATATTGCAGGTAAAGAAGCTATTTTGATGTATTTTTTATATTTTATACAATTTATTTGTATGCAAAAATGCATATTTATTACTACTAAACTACAGGACTTTACTGGGGTACCAGCAGTTGTGGACTTTGCTGCAATGAGAGATGCTGTAAAAAAACTTGGTGGTGATCCTGATAAAATTAATCCAATTTGCCCATCAGACCTTGTAATTGATCATTCAATACAGGCTGATTTTACAAGGAGGTATGATTTACTGGGTTAACAAGTGTTTTGATTTTTGATATTAAGAAGGAGTTAAAGGTTATCATGAAAGCTGAAAGATTACTAATAAACTACTGCAATGTTACATATGTAAGAAGAAAAAGTGTTACATAATGTGGTTAATACCATTGTAAAACACAAATAGAAAAGTTATTTAATAAGTTCTGTGTTATGCATTATTACGTAATATTTTTTTTTACACACACAAACATGATTGGTATGTTTCAGCAATGATGCCTTAAAGAAGAATGAAGAACTCGAGTTTGAAAGAAACAGAGAACGCTTCCTGTTTCTTAAATGGGGTGCGAAGGCTTTTAAGAATATGTTAATTGTACCCCCTGGAAGCGGTATCGTGCATCAAGTGAATTTGGAGTACCTGGCGAGAGTGGTGTTTGATTCCAACGACCTTCTCTACCCTGACAGTGTAGTTGGCACTGATTCTCATACCACCATGGTGAATGGGTTAGGTGTTCTCGGATGGGGCGTTGGTGGTATCGAGGCGGAAGCTGTTATGCTTGGTCAAGCGATTTCGATGCTGATTCCTAAAGTTGTGGGATACAAATTAGATGGTGTACTGAATCAATATGCCACGTCTACCGATCTTGTTCTGACCATTACTAAGGTAAACGTTCTGTCGCTGAAATAATTTATTTGAGAGATATAATTTTTTTATATAATAAAATGCTATATGTTAATTTTTTATAAATAAAATTTTACTTGTTTTTTAATAGCTAAATAAAGTGTATGCGACGAGATATGTATTTTATATACAGGACGAAAAATATTAATTATAAGCTCATAAATCTTAATATTTTATTTACAGAACCTTCGACAAGTCGGAGTGGTTGGAAAGTTCGTTGAATTCTTCGGGCCAGGTGTAGCACAATTAAGTATCGCTGATCGCGCTACTATTTCGAACATGTGTCCAGAGTATGGCGCAACCGTGGGCTTCTTCGCAGTAGATCAACAAAGTTTGGCATATCTCAAACAAACAGGTAATTTTTTTTATTAATAAACTTACAATTTTACAAATTTCTTTTATATTTTTTAAATTTATTTTATACAATGTGTATAAATATATATTTTTTCTATAATTTAGGTCGATCTCAAGAACACATTGACAAGATTGAAAAGTACCTTAAAAACGTACGAATGCTGAGAAATTATGAGGACTCGAGCCAAGATCCAGTCTTCTCCGAGGTGGTCACCTTGGATTTGAGCACTGTGGTTTCGAGCGTCAGTGGACCTAAGAGACCTCACGACAGAGTTTCGGTATCCGACATGCAGATAGACTTCAGAAATTGTCTTGTGAACAAGGTAAGTGGTTTTCAAACAATATTACTGCATGAAAATATTTTTTAGTGAAATAGAATTGCACTCGTGAATAAACTTTTTTTACTTCGACATAATTTATATTTTCTTACTCAATACGAATCGTATTGATGATATAAATAGTGCTTGTAATATTAATGTAATGCTAAAATTTGTAAAATTAATCAGCGCTTTAGGAAAGATGATTTTTTAGTACATACAAGGGACGAATATTACCCAGTGACTATGAAATTTAAGTCAAACTGGATTATATTCATCTCACGCTGTACCTCTTATTCCGCCAGCTAAGCTTTAATATAATCTCGTAACAAATTACTCTAAAAATATTCTCTCGGAAACAAAAAAAAACCTCGATAAAAATGAAAAATGATTGATAGAGAATCACGTAACTAATTACTGAGATACGATTATCTTGCTCTAACATATTGCAATATAATTTGAATTTTACAATTAAAGTCATTTGCTTCCAATAAACCGTATTATATGAATTTAATATTATTAAACGCTGTATTTTATTTTATTATAATTATTATTTTTTAGAAGACATTAATTTTTAATATTAATTAATAATAGAGGTACTTGAATTTTTTGAGCGTGCCTGCTAATATGATAAGTAATTGTTAATGAGATTCTATGTTGCTATGTCTCGAACATCTTTCCCTTGCTGATCTAGCTTTATGATATTCTGATTCCACATATAGTTAGATCACCAAAGATAAATGGACGAAACGAAGGTTTTTAGGTGACACATGTTGCCATTAAAGACGAGTATATGATCTAGTCACGAGTTTTCATGTGTGATACCAGTCGTATACTCGACCCTAATAACAATATTTAAAAGAGACTGATGCATGCGTGGACTTTGGAAGTAGCAGAAGTCTGAGGATTCGATATTGCATGTAATCATCACCCGGTGAAGTTTTTTATTACAACCTTACCGGATATGATCGCATCCAACGATAATCCTTTGTGTAATGTCGATTCTTGTTATATATTCTTTTTTTTTTAATAATTAAATTTATAAGTACCTTATCTTTACTTTCGAATTACTCCGAAATTCTTAGTGAGGTGGGCATTTGTAAATAGCTTTTATTTTATCACTAAAAAATCAAATAATTTCTAAAAAACCAAAGAACTGAACAAGTTCGAAGATACATGTTCTATAATTTCCATTCACAACACTGCATGCTTGATTTAAAGAATTTTAGCAAGCGTACAAAAAACGTACAAACCGTCAATTCGTAAAAAGGAAAAAAAAAAAAACTGTTTATCAAGCGAATATATATTTAACTCGCGATCATATCGAAAAAGTCGCAATCTTAATCCGACAGACGAACTGCGGCGAATGATCGTTCATCGAGCGGAAACAATATGTGTTTAAGAACAGGCCGATCGATTTCTATTCGAAATGTTCAACATTAGCGTCACGTTACCTGGCCTATGAAGTATACTTGACGAAGAAACTCATCCACGTGAATCATAACGCATCTTCCGTATGAAATACAATTCTTTTTTGATCGAGTTTAATGTTGATGATCAACGAGATATGCCAAAGTTAATATACTAAATCGAAAAAGCATAAACTGAAAATGTTAGATTAAACGTATGCCAAATATAAATAAATAAATTTTTTAATTAATTTAAAATAGATTTTCTGTAAAAAAAAGAAAAAGTTTTTAAATTATATTAAATTCAAGAAACTGCACAAGCATAATTAAATTTAATATTTTCAAGAGTATCTTCAAGACGAACTGTTCTAACGATTTAATTATTTCTACAATCGAATTATTCTCCAACATATAATTTATTTACGATAATTCAAATGTTTAACAATAAGTAACTATTTTAATATATTTCAATAATGAGTTTTTAAAACATTTCCATTACTACGTGCACGTTATCTTCCCACAAGTTTACACAGTCTGTCTGTAGAATGATAATAGTATGTATCGAAACGTCGCTTGAGTTTTTTGATATTTATATTTATCAAAATTTATTTGGTAATCAGAAGACCGCCGATAAATATCTGTAAACTGTAACCTTCGATTCCTCCGAACGCAGAAGAATGCGAGCGCTGATACTTATCAATTTACGAAGAATGAAATAATTTGTATGTACGTACCGCTGATCAATCGGTCCGTCCGCTTCGTTGGAGAAGACAGTAGCCTTTGGTCGCACTTCGCATAAGTTCTGGAAGACTTATTCAGAGCTCGCGTTGAAATTGCTGATACAACAACTTACTACATTCGTTTTGCAAAGCTCACACATTTCGTTGCAAATGAGTTATCGTTTGCCGTGCACACTGGTATATGAAAAGAGCTCGGATTTCCTATCAAGCCACGATGCTCGGCATGGAAAAGGATATGTGTTTACGGAAAACGATGAGAAATTTTGTCCCGAAGGAATCTAGTTTAATTAATATTGTGGCAATGATTATGATTCATAGATTAATTAGTGGTCGATATTTTAAAAGAAATAATTGTAGCTTTTGCTTGAAGTTCTGTAAATTAAAATTAAATTAAATATTGTATACATCTTTATATTTTTTTTTTTTTTTTTTATTGAATTTTTATTTATAAAATATATAGTATATATATATTAACATATTTGCTTTATGTTAAATTCACACATAATTGTTAGAACGTTTATATAAATATAAAATGTTTTTTTTTTTTTGGGAGTATGTGTATATTACAATTTATAATTTTTATATTACAAATTTTTTTAATCTCTCCCTTGTATAAAAGTACTTGTCATTGCTGGATTGTGCATATGTAAGGTGAATAACGGGGTCATAGACCTCGTGATTGCTTTGAAGATCGTTGCCAATTCGTACTGCTTTTTCAGCAAATTGTTTATCAAGTAAAGAATTCCGTTTTACCATTCAATGCATTAAATCTGCTAAATTTATAGAATACAAATAAATGCGAATACCTTCAACCAGATAAAATAAATCGTGTATACGAAACAAAACGTGCAATTTGCATTAGGTTTTAATTGTAATTTAACTGTAATTAAGCACGATAAAAAAGAATTATATATATTACTGTAACTTTTTTTTTTCTTTATTGATTAATAAGTTTTCAGCGCGCAGTAAATAAGGATATTTCCACTAATATTTGAAATTGCATAACGGAAACGTAATTTTCATTTCAGGTAGGCTTCAAGGGCTACGGTTTAGCTCCTGCGAAGATAAATACTGTGGGGAAGTTTAACTACGAAGGAAAAGAGTACAAATTGAAGCACGGTTCGGTAGTCATCGCGGCTATTACCAGCTGTACGAATACTAGCAACCCTAGCGTTATGCTTGGAGCAGGTTTGTTATAATTATTTTGTATTTTAAAACTTTTTGAAATCTTATCAGTACTGATGAAAATACAAAGTTCTATAATTTCAAAATTTTATTACAAGAACATAGTTCTATAAAATTTCAGTATTATTAATGTTCTAACATTCTTTACATTTTAATTCACAGGTCTCCTTGCTAAAAAAGCCGTAGAAGCTGGCTTGAGCGTTGAGCCGTATATTAAAACGTCATTATCACCTGGATCGGGAGTTGTTACCTATTACTTGCAGGAAAGCGGTGTAATTCCATATCTGACGAAGTTAGGATTCGACATTGTGGGTTACGGATGTATGACCTGTATTGGAAACAGCGGTCCACTTCCTGAGGCTATAGTCGAGACTATTGAAAAAGTAAGGAAATTAATTAATTTTATAATCGGATTCTATTTGTTGTTCTCTCAAAACTTTCTTAATTTTTGCTTAAAGGAGATATATGAATATTTTAATAAATTATTGATAAAATCATAAATGTATAAAACAAAAATCACATTAAAAAATAATTAAATCGTAAAGTTTTTTAGTTTTTTTAACTTGTTCTTAAATATTTCGTGTTCTGCTTGTAGAATGAACTCGTTTGCTGCGGAGTTCTGTCAGGAAACAGAAACTTTGAAGGTAGAGTTCATCCGAATACTCGGGCAAATTATTTGGCGTCTCCACTTTTAGTGATAGCTTATGCCATTGCTGGCACTGTGGATTTCGATTTTGAGAAGCAGCCACTGGGTAAAAATTCTTTTCATTTTGCTCAACTCGTATTACAGAGATACATGAAACGCTAAAACATAATTTACATGATGTATCTGTTATCTTTCAGGTCACAAAACTGACGGCACTCCAATATTCTTGCAAGATATCTGGCCAACCAGAGCGGAAATTCAAGTTGTTGAGCAGAAATATGTCATTCCAGCCATGTTTAAAGAAGTCTACAATAAAATTGAGCATGGTAGCAGTAATTGGGCAAGCTTGGTAGCACCTGACGGCAAATTATATCCTTGGGACGTTAATTCTACATACATTAAAAATCCACCTTACTTCGATAACTTGCAAAAGGTCAATATAACTTACTAAAGGCGATTTATAATTATCATATAATAAATACTTCAAATATTCGGTTTTTATTCGAAAATCTTTTTAAAAACAAAAAATAAATCTTGATTTAATCCTAATGTTTTTTTTTACGGTATGTTAATATATATTTAAGACATTATTCATCTTTAATTAATAAAAATAACTATTTTTATAGGAGTTGCCTCCAATTAAGTCAATCACGAAAGGGCGAGTACTCGTAAATCTTGCAGATTCTGTTACGACTGATCATATCAGCCCAGCAGGTAGCATAGCGCGAAACTCGCCAGCCGCAAGATATCTAGCTAGTCGAGGGTGAGTTTGATCAGTATCGATAGAAATTATAGAGACCACGCATGTGAGCTGGTTAAATAAAAAAATTTTTATTTTTAGTTTGACGCCCAAAGATTTCAATTCCTACGGTTCACGTAGAGGAAACGACGCAGTGATGGCGCGCGGTACATTCGCTAACATTCGTCTTGTGAACAAATTTATTGGTAAAGCAGGACCACGAACAATCTACATTCCAACAAACGAAGAGGTATATAATAGACTACATAAAATAAAGATTTTAAAATATACATTAGTAATGAATATGTCTATAATGATTGATGCTATTTAGATGGATGTTTTTGACGCGGCCGAGAAATATGCCAAAGATGGAACGCCTCTGATTGCTCTGGTTGGTAAGGAATACGGATCCGGATCCTCCAGAGATTGGGCTGCCAAAGGACCCTACCTACTAGGTATTCGAGCTGTTATAGCAGAGTCATATGAAAGAATACACAGGTAAGTCGTTTTCAAAAGTGTATATTTTTGGTTTAAAGTAAATTTTATGGAATTAGTTAAAGAAAAAAGAAGTTAAAAATTAATTTATTTAAAGTAAACGATTTAGAATAAAGAGTATTCACTTAATTAAAAAAAATTTAGATTACATTTGCTTTAATTGTGCATTTAAATTAATATTTATTTATTTTATCTGGGTGTGTAGATCGAACCTTGTAGGTATGGGGATAATTCCACTACAATATCTTCCTGGAGAAAACGCAGAATCTTTAGGATTAACAGGTTACGAGCAGTACGACATTGCGATACCCACGAATTGCCAGCCCGGAGAAAAGATTACCGTCAACGCGGATAATAATAAATTCGAAGTAATTGCACGATTTGACACGGAGGTTGATTTAACTTACTTCAAGCATGGTGGTATTCTCAATTATATGATTCGCACGATGCTTTGATGAGAAAGAAATAAACATAAATAATTTTCTTGAAACGTTACTTAACGAGATGCTTAATATATGGTTTTTGGATATAAAAGGCGTATCTCCTTCAAATAAAATTGAATCTTAAATATGGAGAAATATAAAGGATATGTAAAGTAAGGATACATTTTGCAGGCGCTATTGTAATTTACAATATTCATGTATAGCACGCTATTAACATATTTATTTCATAACATTAAAAAATATTTTATTTCTTGTTGTTGAAATTTTTGCTTTGTAGTTATTTTTTTAGCAGAAATAATTCGAAATTAAACGAAGCACAGAGCTTTTTCGAATGAAACCTGTTATAAAACAAAGTTCTTTTTATATTTATAATTGTTACATCTCTTACCTGTGTGTATGGGGAAAATTATGTTGTCTTTGCTTTTATGTATGTATTGCAGTAATAAACTGTTGAAATATAATAGCAATATAATTAATTTTCTTTATTATACAAAATCATTCTTCTCATATATCAACATTTCAAAATATCTCAAATATTCATTGTTTAATTTCCAGAATTGGGCCAAATGATTTTTTCATGTCTTTCCTGCCATAATTAATTACTGAATAACATATAATGTTTCAATCTTCAATTATGCATTAATCTGCACGACGAACTGAACACTGACTTGTAATCGAGCCTCTGATACGAATTGACTGAAAAATTTAATTTAAACACGTGTCTATCTGTAGCACAATACATATTTGTGCTATCGAACTGTACAGAGTAGATCGGACTGCACTGAGATGATCCAGTCGAGTTCACGTAATACATCTAGACATATTGGAAAGAAAATTCGTTATGAACGTATATTGTATAAAGCGCATACATTACTTCAAAATTAATAAGAACCTGAACGAAATCACTCTTTCTTTGGTCCCACAGAACAGCTAGGCAATTATACTGTGTCCCTGTAATCATGCTGTACCGATGATCAGATGAAATGGAAAATAACGTTGCATCGGTTGGATCCGTCCATGCACATACACAGTTTCCGGTTCTGAAATCGCAAGCATTAATGCTATGTCAAACTGAAAGTAAGTAAAAAAAAATAATTACTTATTAAGATTACTAAGTAGTCAAATATATTACCTTACATCCCACTTTCTAATGCGTGTATCGTAGCCGCAAGTGATTAAAGTGTTGGGATCATCCCATAACATGTCTAGTATTCCAGCGCCATATCTCCACAAATAATTCATTGTATCTGCTACTGTGTACCTGAAATATCTCCATTAGCTCATTGTAAATTACGTAGGTTGTATTCAAGAGACAATTAATCACTAAACGCTCAGTGATTCTTTATTACAATTAAATCCTAAGAAAATTCAAAGGAAAGATCTAATCCTATTACAGAATCACTGAGTAGTCAGTGATCGGTTGTATCTGCTGAATACATTAATTCATACATATTAAAAATCTGTTTAGTCATAGTCCTTGTAGTAATCAATTAATTAATCACAATACGCATACCGTTCAATATCAATTACATGTAGTGGGGTCTCAGTAAATCCGGACGAGCCAACAGCAAACCTTACTCCAGTGGGATCAATTGAAAGCGATTGCACTCTATTCTTTAAGCGTTTGCATATTCTGTTATCATAATCATCATTCTGATAAATATGTTTTTCAGACTTATCCATATCCGGATGTCTCAATATCTAAACAGAAATAAATTTTATATCAGACATTTTAAATATATTTTACATCATCTCCTTATACATATACATTACAACTTACCTTTATTCCACCACATTGTAAACCCACAATAACAATTTCGGATGTTGCATCAACAGCATTAACAGAATTCATAAACGGTCGTTCTAACTTATTATTTAGGAACACTTTTGCAACATGATATTTGTTCTTGTCAAAGTTTACCTTAAGGTAATTTAGAGTACCATCTCTGTAAAGTTTTTACATTAAGAAAATAAAAAGTAATAAAGATATACATACGATTAAATATATATCTATATATTATATATACATGTGGCCACATATGATGAAGTCTTTCCAAAGAACAAATTTAATGATGTCACCACCTATTAATTTGTATTTTTTTTCACGTGTGAAATATATTGTTGATTTTTCTTTGCGCTTAAGACCATAAAAATTATGACCACCACACCACCAGAGTATGTCATTTGTCATTCTCAGCCAGGATATCACCTTTAACTTATGTGTAAATATTGTTTCCTTTTTGTATATACCATAACGCCAATTATTAGATACAAACCAGGAGGTACTTGGACGCAATATTGTATTACATCTGCAAGAAAGGAGCAATTTTCAATTTTTAAATTAATTATTTATATATCGTGTAATATTATATGTATATATATATATATATATATATATATATATATATATATATAAATTTTCTAAGAATGTAACATATTTATTAAAAGAAGGTACTTCCAAATTATAAATATAAAAATTTCCAGATATGCATGTCAATGTATCAATAGATAAGATTATTTCGTTACTTTATTACAGAAAAATATTGTACTGTCATTATTATTTAACCGAATTTGTTTTGTAGAAGCCCGAATTTATATTCGAAGACAGAAACGTCAGATATTCAAGTTCAAGTGCAGATTAAATATAACCTTTCACGAAATCTTTCCGATGTTTGATTTGTGACAAGAAATCGTTTGCTTTTCTTGAACCAAGCCACATCCGTACGCACGATTTCGTAAAATCGTTTGCATACTTCGCTGAGTCGTAATAAGTCGTACTCATCGCAGAAGTCAAAAATTAACAATAACACCTCGCTCGGCAGAATATCCAAATGCCAAGTATTTGTCATCTTTTTAGGAGTAAACATGTAAGCAGGGGTAAGGGAGTAGGTTCCATAACCTTATCGTCTGCTTATCGTTCTTGGCTACACGCGAATATCCATAAGGCCGCGTTTACAATGAGCGCTATCCACTATCACAGTTCCTCAGTGAGCGCGCCGGTCTTTTTTATTATTTTAAATTATATTAGCGTGTAACTACGCGCCGCACGCGTGTCTCTCGTCGGAGAATGCAAACGTTTGAAGTCTGACCGAAAAAACAGAAGCTCGGTAACAAACGGCTCTTGAAAATTTCCGTGGATTTGCAATAAATTTATTTCGTCTTTCCGTGAGACTGTCAGTGGATCAAGACTCTAAATCTTCCTATGCAATTCCGTGGCTCAATCTCGGACCCTTTGCATTTTGTGATAAGCTACACTTATCTACTTTATTACCTATTACGAGATTAGATTAATTTTAGTTTTATAGAATTAAAAATTCTATATATAGATACATATGTACAGGATATATACGCGACTGTTAATATGATAATTAAACGACTATTAAGTATCAAAAATTGCAATGTTTAATAGCGGTGAAATAGTCGATTACTACTTCTTTGTAATTGATCAATCGCTTAAATATTTTAAAAAATATTAAAATATTAAATTGTCGTTTCTTATTATCTTAAATAAAGATATATAAAACGCATACTATTCTGCTACAACACAATGTGCCTGTGCATCGTCTGGTTTCTTCCATTCGACATTCTTTCTTGTGTCTGCAATAAAAGAAATATTTTACTAAAAAACTTATCGCACCGGAATCGACAAAAAAATTATTTGATCTTCTTACCTGGTGTTTTATTCTTTAAGTACAAAATATGAAGAATGAGGTACATAAACGCAGAACATGCTGCGAGTGTTGAAAATATTCTTAAAGTCCTTACACCACCAACCTTTTTGTACAAAATACCTCCAATCAAACTACCAACCGCGAAACCTACGAAGATATTACAGCGATAATTATGCAATTAATATAGATATTTTAGCAATGACCATATTTAAGTAGTTCCGAAACAAATAGGGAGCATCCTAGATGTGCAGCGTAAAACAGACATCACCAAATTGCTCAAGATAAATTTATATTGGTAATAAATTGATGGTGTTCGTTTTACATTAATTGTGCGCACCTATAACTCACTCAAAAAATATATTTATATCACTTATATAAACTTTTCTTTTTATAAAATAAGTCTCAGTAATCGGAAAAAGAATTTACCTAAACCATCGTCCATTCCTGCTACAATTCCTTGTACTGTAGCTGATGTACCAGGTGGCGATACTGCACTTGCGTATGCCACTATTGTTGTATAACAAAGCGCATACGTTGGTCCCTGCATGAAAAACTCCACCAGAAGCACCCACCATGGCGTTGGAGCAAGAGATATCAATCCTAGCCGCAGCGCGTAGCACACAAAGCAAAATGTAAAAGTGTAACCGTATCCAAATTTTTTGAGTATTTTACCTGGAAAAAAAAAAGAATTAATATTGTATAATAGATTAAAAAATATCGACTTTTACCCAGCAAACGCAGAATATTGTAACAATATTACACCAATATTTTATGTTTGCTAGGTAGAATTCTTAATTAAAAAAACCATTGAAACGTTAGAAATAGAAATAAGAAAATAATTTACCAGACAAAGAAAAAAATATTATCTCGCCACCTAAAGTCTCCGCGGCTACAGTTAGACCCTCTATTAACTTGATTTTACTCATATGACCAGTCGTCATAGCAAGATCTTCCATATACCTAATGAAAATAAACTACATTGAATGTAATTCGATTTGATTAATTTCTAAAAATTTTTTGGAACAATAAATGTAAATATATTTTAATAAAAAAAAATATTTACCAGAACAAAAAGTAAATCATAAAGCTATCGAAGATACCCGCAAGAGTAGCAAAACATAGAAATATGAGAATAGGTTTCATCTTCAGAAGCGTCCATACATCTTTCATTATACTCGACGATCCTGACATAAGCGGCAGCTGTAATAAGAGCATACGATATAAAACAATATAGAATATACAACGTAGATAAAAATGTGAAGAACAAAAATTTATTTACTACTATTTATTTATTATTTATTTTTTTTAATTTTAAATATAATTACCTCCAATTTTCTGCAACAAATTAAATCGATAGAAGTAAATACAAGCACAAGCAGAAATGCCGGTGTGTAAGTTTTGTAGATTCCTTGCGACCACCAATCTAGTGCGATCCCACCTAAACTCGCCGCCACACCAAAACCAATTGTGCCCCACACTCGCTGCCTACCATACCCCATTTGTCCTCCCTCACCTGAAAAAATAATTTATAGATTTTTAATAATACAATAGAACAGACATCAATCAAATTGCTTTGTTAGATTGAGTCAAAGTAAATTAATTTAATCTGATTGATAAGGTTTATTTTATACTGTAAGCATTTGGGACGCTTACATTTGTATCATTAAAATTTGACTTTTAGGTAGATATTATTTTAACATTAAAAAAATACCATTAAAATATGTTCCTGCAAATCACTTACCTAATACATCAAAACAAATTGCGTCGCTTATGCAATTGGCAACATTAAAACCGATATTACCAAGCGACATTAAGATTACAAATCCCCAAAATGTAAAGGATGTATAAAGACAATTATTATCTTCGAAATCGTCGCAAGTAACATTACAGATGTAATTCTCTGTTGCATGTTTTTGACACAATAACGTCTCATTAATATTTAATAGGCACGTAACGTTTGGCGAAATCTCTGCTTCCTTTCTAGTTTCATTGAAAGATAATCTAGTAGAAAAATTCGCATCCTTGCATACCCAATGACATGTAGTATCCTTCGTGCCGTTACATGATGTCATCGACAATGCGTGCTTAAAAGAAAAACTTAAATTAAAAAAATGAATTTTTTATTAAAAATAATATATATAAATAGTTAAAAAAAAATTAGAAATTACTCAAATAAAAAAAAGCTAAATTATACATATGTAAAGTATGTTCCAGATTAACCAAAATAAATTTTTTAATTCTTATGAAAGATAATTAATCAACTATTATAGAACTTTTATTGTAAAAAAAAAAAAAAATGCGTAGCTATAGAAACATAAAAAAAAATTACATGATCCAAATCGCAAGACGGCAAAGACGCGCAGGAAATATTTTGAAATTGATGATCTGGTAGAAGTGAACCGGGTAGTACCGGCAAAAAATTCATAAAAATATAACAGCAACTTGTTACTCCGAGTAGCGCCATAAATATTAATTTTCTCCAAGTGCGATAATAGTCCACGATAAAGCCAAACATAGGTTTTGCGATCAAAAATAAAATAGGCAAAATCGCAGTGATGCTACCCATAATTAATGGCGAAACACCGAGCTGCTTGCCGTAAACCGGCAGAAACGGTAAAATAGGACCCATTGCTGAAATGATAACAGTTTTCAATATCAACGATTTCGATGATACTTCCTCTAGGAAAGTTCTTAAAAGCATTCTTTCAAATTGTTACAAGGTATTTAATATTTTATAATACTCACCCGCCATGAAAAAGAAATAATGCGCCTTTATAGGCAGTTGCGAGTAATTAATTTTCATGATGTACGTTTATGAGTGTCGACAAACTAATAAGTCCAATTAATTTTGCGTTTCTCTCCTTCGACGTTTTCTCATGCTAAATTTCTCAGCTGTACTGCAAAGTAATAATCAAAGATAATAAGAATAATAGCATACATACACGCACACGTGCGTACAATATATCTTAATTTTAAACATTATTAGCTGCGATCAGTAAAAGTGTTATTTTTTTAAGTGTTGTATAATTTGTGAATTCGATTGATGTGTGCTCTTAAATTCAGATATTTTAAAACAGTCTGCACAAATCATGATACTTCGATCTGCTGGACGCAGTCATTGTACGACATCGATGAAAATAATCGTCAACTAAATGTACACTAAATTGAATTTAAACTTTCCTCGATTCGCGATATATCGATAATCATGAAATGTTTCTCGATCGCAAAAAAAAAAAAAAAAAAACTTGAAATGACTACAAACGATTTCAAAATGGCGCTACACGATATGACAACCGTCGTTGGTACACTGCGGAATCAGTGGTACTTCAGGCAAGTCCAAAGAGTTCTTGAAAAAGAAACAGGTTTCCCACGAGTTCCCGTTCCCGGCCGTTACGTACTTGATAAAGCCGTCTTATCACTCTGTCCGAGCGAGAGGAATCCATTCACCGTGTTTCAGCATATTTCACACGCTTATTAACTTCGAGTCCGCACTCCGACGATCTTCCGGTCCTAAAGACAAGTTTTCTAATTACTTAATAAACCGCGTACAATACATATCAGCGCGACACGGCTTCGATGTCACGGCGACAAAGCACGCTCGGCCACATATGTGCCCGAATAGATGTGATTCGATTTCTGAAGTGTCACAATTGCACTTTTTGCACTCCTCGCGGACTCGTCTTGCACGCGCTGCACGCATGAAAATAAAGCCCCGGCACTCTCGGCAACAGAGCGTCTTGAGCCTTGAGTTTCAACGCCTGACGCCGAGACGAAAACAAAAGAAAGAAGCAAGAGTTGAAAGAAGCGAAAGCAAAGAAAACTATGTACGACATACATATCTCAAACGCGCTGACCGAGTATTAAGAATAGTATTGTCGTTGGCAAGTGCATTTTAGTCAGTCCGAAAGCTGCTAAAAGATTCTGATAGTGCCAGCAATTGTGAACGTACCTCCAGGATTTTTATTGGTAGATAATATTATAACGCAGCTTATGAATGCGATGAGGCTGCGGCGTAGTCGAAAACTTTGACGCTGGATCAGCCTTTCTCTTTCCAACGAAAGCCTCTGGACGCGACTTGTTTAACGGCGCTGACGCAACGCACTGAAATTACAATCACATTGGTATTACTCTCGGTAGATTGATGCGACAGTACCGCGCCGTCTCTTAAAACTAATCTAGAGTGTAAGTCATCAAACGTTATATACCGATCGTTGCGTGTAATAACGCTCCTTTTATTGCGTATACATTGTGAATCTATTATAATTATCTAATAAGTCGTTTAACAATGCGTTGCACTTCACAATATTCAAATGATTTATCACACAGACGATTGATAAGACTGCAAACGACTTATTTATAATAATGCTTAGTTGCGTGCTTATTTTATTAATGTAATAAAATCAGTCTCGATTTGAGAACTCTTAATTATCGAAAGATTTGGTAGCAATTAATTTATATGATAACATCCTGTATTTGCAGTCTAAGATAAGAATGTGATAACGATGTAAGGTTGCTTAGAAACTACGATCTCTTTCGCTAATTTAACTTGGTGCTATCTTTTTTTTTTGCATCATAAAATTACAAATTAGTAAAAATTAAATTTTGTTATTTATATTAATTAGCAGCTGGAAACGAAGTGATAGATAGCTGTTCTCGTATGAACCAGTTAAACTTTTTAAAATTATACATTCCAAGTATTATACATACGCATAAATTCGCGTTGATTAAGACTCTACCAGTAAAGTTATTAATTTTTTTTTTATTGTTTATAATGTTAAACTCACTTGTTCACAAACTGAGGAAATGTGTTATATTTTCCAGCCTTTCCAACGCTCATTTCTGGACCCTTTGAATGATAAGCACAAGGAAACGGCCTCGTGACGGTTCGCAAATATTGCACTCGTGCGAGGTAACGGGTAACAGAGAAGACTGTATTTGTTATCGCAATGCAGCCTCTCTTTCGTGTAAGGCGTCGGGTTTCGAAGATATCTCGTCCACGATGCTATTTTTTAAACACAACGTGTATTATTCATCGATATCTGCATGAATTATAAATACAAGATTATATGGAGACGCAGTCTGTTTGCTCGCTGAGGGTCGCTGATGTTTACCAAGTACGATCCTCCTCGTATCGTAATCGGCATTAATGGGTAAGTACATGAAAAGACAATGTTTTACATTTTTGCTATTATAGAAAAAAAAATACTTTGTACTGGATTGTACTTGTATCGTTACGTATTTCTTGATACTTATAAGTGCCATTTAATCTTGACTGCTTTCGCGACGCAAATCAAAATGAACTAGCTGATTCTGATTAGATAAAATCATATTTCTGGCTCTGATTAATTCGTCAAAAACCAGTTAGAGCGAAGACGAATTTTTTTTAATATCATATTTAAAGACTATAAAATATGTAACATTTGATATACATATAATCAATATATATTATTGATAATCATTTATATAGTACGTATTTTTTTAATATTGCAAGATTCATATATTATGTTTCGTCTGTAGCACAGTCCCTTCGTGCGTCAGCAGGTTTTCTCCATTCAACATTATTTCGTATATCTGCGAAAGGAGAAATTATATTTAACAATCTTAAAAAAATTGAAATAATTAAAATTATGGTAAATAGTATTTCTTGACTCGTTACCTATTACTGTCATCGTATGCTTTAAGTACGAAACATAAATTATGAAATACAATAAAGCAGAAAGTGCTGCAAGTCCTGCATAAATTCTGAAAGTCATTGAACTGCCAACTTTTTTAATTAAGTAGCCAGCTAAAAGACCACCAACCGCATATCCTAAAAACATTAATTGCTGTGTTACGTATAACGTATCGCTAAGTTTGTTGGGAAAGTAGATATATTTATAAAGTGAAATGGGTGTAACGCGGACTGTGATCCTTTGATGGAAACTTTGTTAAACTTACCAAGACCCTCCTTTATTCCAATCGTAATTGCTTGAACGGTGGCGGACGTGCCGGGTGGTGCTATTACGCTTGCATATGTTACTATTGTTGAGTGGAGTAGCGCAAATGTTGGTCCTTGGAAACAGATTTCTACTAGAACGACGTACCATGGTGATGATACTAAAGACAATGATCCCAATCTCAACGCGAAGGCTAAAAAGCAAAATGTTATTGTGTATCCATATCCAAATTTCTTCAATATTTTTCCTGAAGGAGAAAAAAAAATAGATTATTTTCACATTACATTATATACAGTCATATTTTATTTATCAGAACGTTAAAACAAATATATTTTTTGCAAATCTTACCGGACATAAAGAAAAAAATTACTTTGCTACCAAGGAAAGCTGCTGATATTGTTAGGCCCTGTATTAATTTAACTTTATTCATGTTACCAGTCGCCATAGCTAGATCCTCTATTAACCTAATAAAACAAACAATTGGATTGTTATTAATATATATGACACAAATTTTTACATTTTATTCTTTGTATAAAACTTACCAAAATACAAAGTTAATCGTGAGACACTCGAAAATGCCAGCAATAAATACAGTGCATTGAAATATAATAATTGGCATCAATTTCAAAACGGTATAAACATCTTTTAATATGTTTGGCGATTTTATCAATGGTAACTGTAATAAAAATGTAACGTCAAGGTAATAACATCAAAATTATATCATTGTACTTTTTTCTTTAATAATATAAAGTACCTTCAATCTTTTGAAACAGGTCAAATCGATACAAATAAATATAAATACTAAAATAAACGCTGGCGTGTAAGTTTTGTAGATCTTTCCTTCTGACCACAAGTCGATGGTGTAACCAGATATAAGTGTCAGAAAAGAAAAACCAATTGAGCCCCATAATCGCTGCCTACCGTATATTACTTGTCCATCTTCACCTAAACAATTAAGCTTTATTGCAAACAATATTTTACTTGTATTTAATAATATAATGTGAAAGCATTTATAAAGTAATTTCTTGCTAAAATTTAATTGATACAGATATTTCTTTTTTTTAATTTCAATTCTGAAATATACATTTACAAAAAAACGTATTTACCTAATATGTCGAAACAAATTGCATCGTTTACGCTGGTACAAATATTAAAACCAATGTGACCAAATAAAAACAGAATCACAAAACCCCAGAAAGTCACAGATTTATATAGGCAGGGATCGTCTTTAAAATTGTCACAGGTAACGTTACAATTGTCATTTATCGTGGCGTTCCCCTGATGAAATAATGTTCCGTTAGCATTTAACACGCATGTAGTATTCCGTGAGATAATTGCTTCCCTTTCGACTGCGCGAAATGATAACGGCACAGAGAAATTTGTATCTTTACACATCCAATGGCACGTCGTATCTTTCGTATCGCTACACGATGCCACTGTTGAGGCATGCTTGAAATCAATAAATTAACAAATCTTTCTTTAAACGTGTTTTATAGTAAAACTATTCAATACTTATAAACGTAATCATTGGAAATGGGACATTTAAAAGTATTTAAGATTTCAGCAGAAGAATTTACAATTGCGAGAAAATAAAGATCGACTTACCAGACTAGTATTGCAAAGCGATAGAGAGTTGTAGGAAATATTTTGATATTGGTGATCTGGTAATATCGGGCTTGGTAGAGCTGGTAAAAAGTATATCGAGGCGTAGGATATACCTGTCGAAGCGATTACTATCATAAAAATCGTTTTTTTCGAATTAAGAAAACGATCCACAGCGTAGCCAAATAATAATTTGCCAATAAAGCTTCCGACAGGTAGAATCGCGATGATACCACCCACAATTAATGGCGAGATACCAAGCTGTTTACCGTAAACCGGTACATATAAATTAATAGCGCCCATAGCTGGAATAAAATAGATATGAACTCCTTTTATGGTCATTTTATACAATTAATTTAATTATTTAAATGGACATATATGTGTAATTTACTTTGAATTTACTTTTGGGTTGACACTTACCTGCCATAAAGAAAAAATAATGCACCTTAACATTCAGATAAGTGTAATTAATCTTCATTATTTATATTAAAATAAAAACGTGTAAACAATAAGTATAAAGTTAAATATTAGCAGTAACTTAGCTCTATGTTTCCCAGTTAAGACGTACTAACGGGACATTTCGAAATGCAAGAAATATATAGTATTAATACTCTAACATTATTGTGTTGCGTAACAGTAAATGGCAAATAATTAGACGTTATTTATATATTTACCATTATTTGTTATTTACTGATACGCAATACTAAAGTGTTTAGAAAATTGCAAAGTTGATACTATATGTTACTCTCATTTTAAAATGTAGCGTTTGTACGTTTTAACTAGAAAACATAAATTAGTAATATTTAATATAATACTTATGAATTACAGGTCAAAGTTAATATTTTTATATAAATAATAAAGATTAATTATACTTAGCTGATTGTAAAGGTGCATTATTTTTTAATTATGGCAAGTAATTAAGTGTCAACTCGAAAGTAAATTCAAAGTGAATTACACAGATATATGCATTTAAATAATTTAATAAATTGTAGAAAATACTCATAAAAAAAGTTTATATATTTTTTTATTCTAGATATGGGTGTTATTTATCCATATGCACCAGTTTACGGTAAACAACTTAATATTTCGCCGTTGGTAAATATATAGAATAACGTTTCTACCTTAAATTTTCTTCTAACTTAATAAATATGTGTTTTTTCATGCCTTTAATCTTTCCTGAGAAGGAAAATCGTCGGGCAAGTCTACCTTTTTTAAATTTTAATTTTAAAGTTTTTTTGACGTCGGTAAGTAAGAAAATACCAAATTTATCTCTTTCAAGATACCGCACACACACTCCAACGTTAACAGAGTGACGATTTTCCTTCTCAGGAGAGATTAAAAAAAAAACACACACAAATTTACCAAGTTAGAAGCAAATCTAAAGCGGGGGCGTTATTTTATACATTTAATTATTATTAAAATCAGTGTCCAGCGATTACAAAGATAGACTTGCAACGATTATATTTTATTCTTAATCAGATTTTATTAAGCGATAATTCTATTATTTTTATAAAGCAAAAAAAAAGTCTTACATCGTTAAAGGAAAACTAAATAAAAAAAAAAAAAAATTGATTTAACTGAACGAATTCGAAACAAATAAAAGTTGATATGTCTCGAATGAACCTGGCAAGTCCGGGATCTGATTGAGTTTGAGCGCTCGCAGAACTTCGAATAGATCGGGGATCTATCTCGGGCGATAAATCCTCGTAGATTCCGGGACGGCCCGGGTCGAAAAGTTCGCGAATCAAGATTATCGAGTTGGCGCCGGACATGTTTCGCGCGAAGTGCAATCTCTAGGGATACTCCTCAAGGCCTGGCGACACGCGACGAAGATAAAGCACCGGAAGACCGATAAAAAAGCTATCGCTCGCATGCCAGGAAATCGTGTTCCCGCCCTCGGGCCACGACAAGTAGCAGCCCCAAATGGAAAGAATGAATCCCAGGCACCATTTGCGTCCCCGTCGCGCTTAATGGCGCAAACTCGAGTAACTTTCTTCTTTTGTCGGGAGAGCTTCTTTTCGTGGCCCGCGTACCGTGATTATCGCGCGTAAGCGGCACGCCGAGGGAACCGGAAGCGATTAATACCGCATTAATCTAAGTGGCTTTCAACGTGAAGACTGCGGTGATTCGCAGCGCATCGGCTTTCGGCAAATAAAAATTGTCTCGGAGGGGTAAAAGCCTAGCGAGTCGCATCTTCTTCGTTACTTGATCGCGCGCGAGTTTAAGTGCGCGCATATGCGTCTCACGTACTCGCGTGAAGATGAAGTGCTCTTCGATGATATTACTGCTGCCCGTTTTCTTCGGCCAGTGCATCGTTTTCTCTTGGCAGGTGCAGAGTAAGCAGAAATAATGGAAGCAACGTATTTTTATTGATAAAGGCAGGGGGAGCGGGCGATTGAAATTCAAATAGAATTGAAATCGACGACTGAGCGACCGTGCAATCAGCATAATATCACCCCGGCAAATCAATAACGAGCTATTTTCTTTGATACGGCTACGGATACCTGCTGAGAAATGTACTTTATCGCGGAGCATTATTGTTACGCCCGAGATTGAAGTCGCCTTTATCCATCGGGAGCTCAGGAGAACGTTAAGTCGCAGGAAAATAAATTTAATAAACGTCGCAATTAATTGTCCCGATATTTATTTTTACTTCGCGCTGTTAATTAACCCGCTGCGTTGAAGATCGCCGTAGTTTTACAAGTCCCATCTCTAATTACTTTCCGCGAATTTAAATGAGATCAGCCGCTTTATAAAACCCGATGCAGTTTTAACGGCGTATCGTAACAAATATTTCCTTTCAGTGCGATGTCCCACGTTGCAGCTGACTAACGGAAAAACTCGCCTGCGGGCTCGCGGTAGAGTCGTAAGGTTCAACTGCCACGACGGGTTCACTCTGGTGGGCAACAAATATTCCACGTGCGTACGTGGCCAGTGGGACACTCCTACTCCCGTGTGTGTGAGTAAGTAAAATTTTATGTCGGAATAATAGAGGAAATTACCGATCAGAAGTGGACGGGTTTTATAAACGCGATATATACGTTCAATGCATCGCTGCCTATTATTCGCGCTCTTTGTTTCATTTTTGATCGCGATAAAATATTCCGAGCGAAATGCTCTTTAAAATAAAATGCGCTTTGGTAAAATATAGCGTTGGGTGGTAATAAAAAAAAAAAAAAAAAAGTGGAAAAAGAAAGAAAAAAAAAAGCCCGACGAAATGGTCCTGCCTGTGATGGCCTCGCGCTGTCGATATCGTGTTTCAAATAAGTTTTTAATGCGGGGGCGGAAGGGGGATAAGAATTATCGATGTGATAACGAATATTGAATGTGATTTATCTTTTTGACATTTAGACGCGGAATGCACCGCACCGAGTCGACCAGATCACTCAATTATGGTGGAAAAATTGTACGGGGCGATATCAATGTTCTTTTGCGAGCCCGGTTACTCTCTGGTCGGCAACGCTGAAATTTACTGCGACGGACGTCGATGGAATGGAACTGTTCCTTATTGCCGAAGTACTTTAACGAAGAGCTAATTTGTTTGATTATTGTTATTGCTTGGTACGCTTAACGATTGCGCTCGTCTCTGCAGTCGAGCTACGGGATATTGCGAGATAAACGTTTACTTACAGCGTAGAGGAATAATTATTTCATTTTTGTTCCTGCGAAGCTTCGTCACGCTTGTCCAATCTATAGTATATAATTAATTTTTATATAACTGCATATTTTCTTACTTTTAAGTCTTTCTCTTATTTTATTTTAATTAACACCTTATTTTAATTCATTATTTTTATACTAATTTTGGTTTTCTTCGTGTGACGGCATATCGCAAATTTTATTCTCATTAATACAATGTCTTTTGTGATAATCTTCGGTAAGGTTTAAACGCATCCACGCCAACGAAATGCGATTTTGAGAGCCCGGATCTTTGCTGGTGGGAACAAGATCCGCAGCACGATTTCGATTGGAAACGCCACAACTTCGAAACACCAAGCCTGCACGTCGGCACCGGTCCAACGCACGATCATACGCTGGGAGCCGGAAATGACGGTACGTCTGACGCCAACATTCCACTGACAACGATAGATTAGTGAAAAGAGGAAAAAAAGTCGTTTTGTTCCGAAGCAATAATTGCGTACGTTTCAGGGCATTATCTATATATCGAGGCATCCGGACGATTGGTGAACGATACGGCGAGAATCGTATCTCCTCTGTACAATTCTTCATTGGCCGATTCAGGATGTTTCTCATTCTGGTGATTAATATAATTTATATAATATTAAAATATAAATTTGCAGTTATTTTTATCAATTTTTTGTAGTTTTAACACATTATCTTATTAAAAAAAAAAAGTATGTCAGCTTTGTCGTAAAAATTTTAACATTTAATTTATATTAAAAATTTGCAATACACGATTTTATATAAAATATTTAATCAATTCGGCAGGTATCACATGTACGGCGCCACGATCGGCTCTTTAAATTTGTATTTCAAACAAGAGGATTCCGCGCAGCGATTAATGTTCACTAAAAATGGGAATCAAGGCAATCAATGGTTTCACGGCATTTTCAATTTACCAGAAGCTAATGCTAGCTTTCAAGTACGTGTGGTTTTAAACTTTGTTATTTAAATCATTAAACACGGCTTTTAATCATCGGAGTACTATTATTTACGTGGTAGTGCACTGTTATTAAAATATTACGAGAAATCAAACATTTTCATCGGCAGTTTGATATATTTCGAGTGTTTCAATCCAATTTTATTTCGTTAATAATAATATTAATGATAATAACAACTGATAACTTTAGCCGGTTTAAAATTTAAACACAAAATTTCTTTCTATATTTTTCTGCAGATTATTATAGAAGGAGTGCGAGGTACCAGTTACGTGAGCGATATCGCTATAGACGACGTCGCTATTTTACAAGGGGACGAGTGCAAGGTTAAAAACGAGTCCACGAGCGTAATCGTCAGCGACGATGGTAAGATTTAAAATTAATTTCAAGTATATTTTAATTGAAAAGCTAACCGTAAAAGTTATTAGTTTAATTTTGTTCATTATTTTGCAGAAAAATATGTCACAGATCAAGTCGAAATAATTAACGCTCAGCAAACCTGTCGGGATAGATGCGTTTCGTCGGAGAGCTTTACCCCACCGCCGTTTGGGCCGGAGAGTTGCCTTTGCACGATCGATTGTGCGGAACGTTCTATTTGCTGCCCAGATTACGTTGAATATTGCATTCTAGGTAACTGTTTACTGTTTTAATCGGATGCTTCGGTCGGATGCCTATATTAGGAACCCCTAATCGGATTAAAAAACCGATGATAGCGCCGGATTTGATCTTATAGATCGCTAATCAGTTTCGCGAGACTCCCACGATTGAGAATCTTAATTATAATTACAGGATACAGCACATCACTCGACAGTATTACGACTACAATTACACCGGTTAAGAATTCCACTCTAACAGGATTTCCTATAAATCCGAAGGACGATATCGACCCATATGTATCCAGGTGGCCGACGTCGACGGTTCTGAGACCCATAATGACGACGACGGTCAGAGCTCAAACTAGAAAACCCTCGCAGAGAACGACGCCTGTGAAGTCGACGCAGCAGGTGGAAACGAAAGAAACGCCATTCGCATCGAAGACAACTTCGACGACGAAATACGTAGAGCTTCAGGACCGACCCGGTACATATATCTGTTTCATTACGTACAGAGAAAGATTATCCGATATTAAATCGGAGCGAGACGCCTCGGCCTAGTTTAAGTAAGCTACACCCTGAAAAGGATCTCGAAACAAATTGAAAAGTTAAAGTACGGACTTACCCAGCTTTGAGAAATTGCATTATGGACTTATAATGCATTTATACCTGCGTCTAAGTATCGATTGACCCTTCCCTTCTTGTTATGCATGACACTGCCGGCTGATAATTCGGGGGGAGAGAGACGCGAAATGTTTAACATAATTTCACGTTTCAAACTCAGGATAATTTAATTATTGAAAAAGAATTTAATTGATAATTCAATGCATACTACGTTATGCAAATATTTATGTCGAATTAATTTAGTGACCTATATCGATTTTAGTTGGGGAGATATGTTGATGCTGTTGTAATTGGCGATGGGAAAAAAATTTGCAGATATGCACGAAGCGGAGCGGAATCCGGAAAAGGTGAAGCAAGGGAGAGGCATTGAAATCCTGGAGATCGTCGCGGCGGTTGGTGCAACTTCGGTTCTACTCTTCGCGGCGTTTGCGATCGCGATTATCGTCATCAGGAGAAGGAAAAGTTATAAGAGAGGAGCAAGCGGATCCGCGCTCTCAGAGGACAGTGACGTCCGCTTCTTAACATCTGACGAAATTCTCGACTTTAATTTAGCCCGACCTACTGATAACGACGAATTATAGCCCTACGTTATCGAAGTCTCTCTTTTAAACAATTTAAAATTAAATTAAATTAAATTGATCCTTCAATTGAATAACTGATTGACATATTAATTAAGCGAATGAAGCCATGTGAGAAATTACGAGTGGAACATCATCGCAGCTGTGCTTTATTCTTACGGATCGTTATCATCCAATCTTTTTCTAGAAATAAATTATTTTATAAAATTCGAAATTATTTAAGTTCAACTAATGTTCTTTTCTTTTTTTTTCTTTTTTTTTACGCATTAAACGTTTCCGTTCATTTCCATTATTTCAGAGCAGCGACCTATTTTTCCGATGACGAGTGTTACATCTGAGAGATTAACCGCTGGCGAAATTGTGCAACGTTCTATTTGGGAAGTCAAACACGCACCTGGGATTGATGTCGGGTTCTCCGATTGATTTCACTCCACGAATACGTCATTGCCAAAATATGTATGCCGGAGCACGTAGATTCAATAGCACTTCTAGACAATCGGCGGCTAGACAAATGGACGTTTTCGGGCGTCTAGACGCTTACACAGTTATATTACGTATTTGATCGGTCGAAGTGCGAACAGCTGCGTGGATTCGCATCGAAGAGAGGATCTCAGCTTACGGAGCTGCGAGCAAGAATTTTTCTAATTAAGCGCACCCATCATAAAAGGTCCCGCGTGAACGTCGGGCCGATAAATTATTTATGAAGCCACTCTGTAGTCGCGACATGCAGACTTTTTGTGGTGAACTATACAGGTTTGCGGATGTCGTGAAACGACGCTTTCCTCTCAGGAGAGAGTACCGAGGAAGAATACAAAGCGAAAAGTGAATATCGAATTTAGTACGTGCGTGGTCGATTTGCAGCACGGCGCAGTTTCGGCCGCGTTTCACGTCCCGACCTGTGCGAACGCACTGCGTATGCGATTCAGATTATTACGTTTACTTTGCGTTTCGCACGGGACTGCGAGACATGATATTTTCCAACGTGAAACGGGATGCAAGTGTCGTAACCTCGCGCTCACGATCTAACACCTTTGTTCTTTCTTTCCAAACTCGCTCTTTGTAATTACAAAATCATTCAAATTCATGATGTAATACGAAATTAAACTCGATACAATTTAATGTAAATTAGACCCTACTTAGTTTACGCTGCGAACAAAATGTATTTACGTCGGGTTCATTTATACCGGATTGCATCAGCGATAAACAACATATTTATTTCTCGGAATACAGTTTGGGGAACGGCACAAGAAAGTGAGCTCCGGACTAGAGTTGTCTCCAACGCGGAAACGTTCCTTATTATAGAGCGCGGAGTGAACTTCCATTTCCATGCTAATCTCCTCGCACAAATGGCCTGTCAGTTTCCAACGGGACTTGTACCAGCGAGACGTGGCACGTCTCCGAGGCGTGCTGAACGTTGCCGCCGCCCTTGCCCGGGGACAGTGTCAAAAAAAAAAAAAAAAGAAAAAATATGTATATATCGGAATACGTCGCCGGCGTTTCGCGATTGGCCTTCGCGGCCCGGTGAAATTTCGCGCCCGCTACCGCACGTCCTCCTTGCGAAAGCTCGCTCTTACTCTCGAACACTTTCTACGGCCGATTACCGAATTGCGTCGCGTGTCATCTCCCTACCGGTTCCTGCCTGCCGGTGATTTTAGAATCTGTGCCCCAGGCTCGCGCCGGTGAGCGCGGATATATTTGTCTTCCCCCCCATAGATTAGCACCTGCGCGTTAATTTGGAAACACGAACGTTTAATATACAGACAAATAGCTTTACCGACTTTAATTTGGGGAAATCCGTGGAAACGCGAAGGACGAGGTGAGCAAGGGGATAAAGCTTAGACTGCAGAATAAGTATCACGACGCGCGGAGAAAACGCGCGATATCCAACCCGAGGAAGAAACTCACTTGCTGATCGATGTCTATCAAGGATTATCGCTGCGTGCGATTAGTTTGCCGATTAATTATCGCGAACTCGTTAGCGCGAGGCGCGGCGGATCTCGAAGAGAGCTTCATTATTCTCGCGCTGTTTGTTCGTTACCGCAAATTTAACGTTTCTCCCTCGCGCTACGTCCTCCGCCGTCGCTCTCCGCGGAGAATATTCGCGCTCGGTTTTATCGCAACGAAATATCCGCGATGCTGTAACACCTAGATACGCCGGCAACATGCCGATGATCGTTGCCCGATCGTTTGCTCGAACGCGGCTCCGGTGAATCGCAACGGGCGGACCGTGGTGTCATTGTCATTCGCCCGCCGTCGATCGCAGTTTCGCGTGTGTGGCCGCGTGCGTGCCAATGATTACGCGTGTATATCAGATCGCAACGTAACGAGTCGTGCAACTGCGCGCGACAGAAGCACGTGTACCACTGAAAGGCGGGCCACGTGGAGTACACGAAGGAGGAATGGAAAATTCGTTGCGTAGCTTCGCTTTCTCTCCTTTCCCTCGTCCCTCTTCCCCCCCTGACCCTATCGCTCTCTGTCTTTTCCTTTATCTGGCTCGTTCTCTTTTACTCTCTCTCTGTCTCTCTTTCTCTCTTTCCGCGTCCTATTCTTTTCCCCGCCGCTCTACTTGTTGCAGCAGACAATAGTGTGCATTATCTGCCTGTCACGTCGCGGGGTTGATAAATCGAAGCGACGTCCGCGTCATGTCCCTATTACCGCTCCGCTTTCTTTCACTTCCTCGAATTCGCCTCCGCGGATCTGCCAAGTTCTGTCTATATAAGTCCCATCCAGATATCTGGATCGCTAGTAATGGATCTTTCATGACACTTTTCTGCAGCGCGAGCGGAGAGGAAAACCGCGAACAGGTTTTTCTGGTGAAACTATTGTAAATTGCAGTCCACATTGGCGAACGCCAAGTGCAGCGTTTATTTTTTATTATTTACTTTTTTTTTTCTTTCCTTTTTTCTTTTTTTTTAGACAAACTGAGTTATGGGAAGGCAGCGTGCAACAGAGAAATTCTAATCGCGATGTAAAAGTTGTAATCGATGCAACTTTGACAAAGATACGTCTGTCTTTCTTTCTTTTTTTTTTTTTTTAATTTCTCGATTGCGTCTTAATTAATTTTTAATAAAGAAAATAAAATCGGTTCCTTATAAAATACAGTATAAAAAAATTAATTTAAAAAATGCGCTTTGGGGGTGACTAGAGAAAGAATTTGAAACGTAGAAATTTATTGCGACAGATTTCTCGTTTCATTTGCGGAATGTTAAAGAGATTCTTAAAGATATTCATGTAATTCTCACGAAACCTCTTTCAACGAGGTACAGCTTACTAGCTTGCTACCGTCATGCGTGCAATAATAATGCTTCCCAGGTGTCACAATAGGTTCGATCGTCCTGAGCCCGGTATTAACGGCGTTCGTCCCGGCGCCGTGGTAGGGGAGGCGCCTTCGAAATTGCGCTTGTACCAGCAGCAAACAGCAGCGAGGTAGGCAAGTCGGTATAAAATCGAACGATTCCCCGATCAAAGTCACAGTATTCGGGCCAGTCCTCGCGGTGTATCGTCACCGTGATCTTTACCGTGTATTATCGTACTGAGACGCAAGGTAAGCGCCTAAAACCGGTTTCTATCAGTTAAGCAGGAACCCCGGAGGGAAAGAAAGCGAAATTCTAAGCGCCTTTCGTACGGTATCGATCGCGAATCTGATTTCGATTATAAAAAAAAAAAAAAACGACACATAACGTACGAGCAGATGAAAGTTCACGTCTTAATGAAATGATCGGTAAACGAAACCTCAGCGCTACGTTAAAAAAAAAAAGAAAAAAAAATAAAGAATAAGAAAATAAAAGTGTTAATGGTTAATAATTGAATCAAGACCGTCGGTTAAATCGTTTAATTTGAAATGTGACTTTAGTTTTTTTTTTATTTAAAATTAAACTACTTGGTATGTGTGCGTTAAGTACATTTGTGCTGGGTATTTGCATGAAATGCTCTTATGTCACTTGGAAAAATTGATGGTAAACAACAACGGTACAAGGTATTTGTTTTTCACGGACAGAGATGCATCGCACTATTGCCATCATCGTCGCCACCGTCTGTTGTTTCCTCGTATTGAGAACAACGGCGGAAGAGGCTGTCCAACAGAATCAACAATCGCTGGACCTCGGAAACGTCGCTATCGAAGATCAGGTTGATGGTGGCGCGATACACACCAGAGAAAAGAGAACATTATTTTTGAAAAAGAAACTCCTTGGCGCTGGTCTTCTCGGTTTCGGTCTCGGGGTCGCGAAAGGGTAACAAATATTTCGTCTATACATTTAAATTGGTATTTTCATTGACGGTATTTCTTATAATTAAAACATTCCAGTTTTATAAAAGAAAAAAAAAAATAAAATAAAATAACGATATAGAGTTGTCACCTTGTTTCTATTATTTTTATTAATAGAAAATGTAGTCTCGTAATTTTTTAAATTAAAGTTTCCAATATATTAATCCACAAATATTTTATCGCTCTGCATTTCATGAATCTCGTGGTGCGAATTTTTTTTTTTATTTCATTTTCAGTTACAAGGCTGGTTACTTCAGCGCGCCAGAAGTGCATCACGTCTATCTATCGCCACCAACCAAGTACGTGGAATACGTCGAGAAACCCGTTTATATCGAGAGAATTGTACCAAAACCTATTTACAAATCTGCCGAGTATGGTCCGCCACCAGCCTGGTCGCAACCAGACTCATCTTACGGGTGAGAAAAACCGGTCACTAATCTCTATCTAAGGGATTAATATCGTTAAAATACGATATCTCTCCTTCGCTACAGTTAGATTTATATTCTGCAATAAAACTAATATATATATATTTTTTTTTAAGTCTATGCTGCGACAGCCTGAAAAAAATTTAATACAAAAATTATTGTTTGTTGCACCGAAAGGCTTGAAAAGAATTTTTTTTAAAGAGCTACAGCTACTGTTTGGAAAACTGATTATTCTTCGGGGGATTACTTCTTGTTAATCTTACTAAAGTTCTTTTTGAATTTTCTTTACAGCACCTGGTAAATCCGAAAGTGCAGTCGGCGTTAATAACAGAGTACCAGCCTGATCTCCTAGCTTTATCACGAAAGCTTAGGAATAATTGCGCATGCATCGCGCCGAGTCTCAGTCAGATCACCAACTTTAAGTATAAGGACAACAGTTAAGGTTATTTAGCGACATAGTAATCGAAGACATTGTTATTTTTGTTATTAATGTTACAGATTAATAAATGACGGCCTGTAAATATCACAAGCGCATTTATTGCCGTTGTATTACTTACTCCTTTTGCTTCCGTTTGAAAAGTACGTTTTCCTCAACGTTAAATTATTGAAAGGAGAGGAGCTGTACACGCAAGAAGTATAAAATAGATGGTTTTACGGCCGTATGATTATCTTTATTGCCGAAGATGTTACCCAGTAACATTGAAGTATTAATAACGAGTATATAATCGCACGATGCGTCTGAAATATACAAATACCCAACCGTCGCCACCGATTACTATGCTATGTATTTAGATATTCTTCCGATAACATCTTGTAACATGTAACATTCATACGTGTACAATTACATAAGTTCTCTTCTATTCACACAATCAGATATAAGTGTAGAAACGATGGTCAATGGCGTAGCGAATATTTTCGCTTGAGTATTCAACGGAGAAACAAACCTAAGCTAATCTTAATCCATTAAATAAACGTGCATTTTAATTAAGAAAAAAAAAGAAAAAAAAAATACCGCAATTCGTCCTTCAAGAACTAATTTTCGTAATTAACGATAGTTGCAGTTTATAGATTTCTCTGAAGTAATATTTATAGTAAAAGAATTTCATTATTGGTATCGATTAAATAAATTATTCAAGTAAACGTATCGTCTATTTAGAAATTGTGATTAATATAAAAAGTACAGAGGCAATTGAACATTTTAGTTAATGCCACTTAATTAGCTGACCAGCGAGTGGGCATTCAGCGCATATTCGTTACGCCATTAATGAGAAGTGATCATTGAATTTAACTGATGTCTGGCAAGCATCCCTGTTTTAAATCTCTCTTTACTTTATACCTTTACTTCGACTTGGCTTTAATCTTTATTATTCTTAATTATTCATTTTACTTTATAATAATAAATTCGAGAACAGTTCCATTACGTTGATTTAAAATTTCGTAAGATACAATAAACAGCGAGAGTACCTGCTCTTCGGTAATTAACGACTTCAATAAAATTAATTAGAATTTTGATTGACTCTTCGACTCCGCGCGATTTTATTATTAATATTACATTTACTTTTTCTCACCGCGCTATTCGACTCCTTTGTTACACATGACACACGTCGCGCGATATATTATTGAGCTCCTTAAGAGCGAAAGAAATTGGAAAAATGTCAGGTGTCGGAAAATAATTAAGCACCGAGCGGAAGGATGCGAGGGGGGGAATTAAAATCGAGTGACAAACAGTCATTCCACAAAGTGTCTCTAGAAATTATACAATCGGTTCGTGCGCAATTCAAGGATGCCTGTCGCATGGTGACGCGAT
Organism: Cardiocondyla obscurior; assembly: GCF_019399895.1. Taxonomy (NCBI): domain Eukaryota; kingdom Metazoa; phylum Arthropoda; class Insecta; order Hymenoptera; family Formicidae; genus Cardiocondyla; species Cardiocondyla obscurior. The sequence continues at coordinate 1,651,449 of NC_091874.1, read as the reverse complement.
TCGCTTCGAGAGCTACTTATACCTATTAATATCTCTAACATTAGCGAGCTACGCAATCAAACGAGTTACATCAAGGTACGTACATCCGTTGAGTATCGTTTTCGGGCTGTAGATTATTCACGAGCTCGATCCTTTTAATCGCGGAAGCACCGCGCGAAACCGAGCTCTCTATCTCGCGCGCGAGCTACGAGACAGCCGTTGAGAATGATCGGATAACTATTGTTACGGTGAACGTTAGAAAATGCGATTATATCCCTTAACGATTGTCGTCCGGATTAGCACCGACAGCGTCGGGGCGCTGATTTAGAAAAGGTCGGAACATTACACTCTACCGAATAAACGAAGAAGAGCGCGTCGAGAAGCTAATCGAACTCGACGGGCGCGTTTGATTTGAAACTCACGTATCGTGGGAACGAAAGGGAAGTTCTTTGCCGCTCGGACTCCTCGTTTTGATTTGGGACAACGGGCCCCTGAACTTCTAAACCAGGTTTTTATCCTCGCCTTTCACGTTTAATACTCGCGAAGTGTACGCAACGTGTTTTGTTGCACATTTATTATTGTACGTAGGACACAGTCAAAGATTTTAATTAACATCGTATACGTATTTCGTATCTTGTCGTTACGAGTACAGAATTATTGAGACTACCACGTAAAGCGCGGCTGATATAACACTCAGTTAAACCTCGGGACGGGCAAGCAGACGTAGCGTCCTGATAATCCCCGCGAATCGTTCCAAATCGTTAGGAAGATACTACCCGGGTGCGCTCGCAGCTGAACTTTGCCGAAAGGTGATATCAATTATTATCGCTAGAAGCAAAGCTAAATCTAAAATAGACGAAGCCGGGGAACGTGAACGCTGCCGGCTAGATGCGAAGGTTGAGCGTGATGAATTTCGCGAGGGTGACACGCGGGACACGAATTTATTTTACAGCTCGGTACCTCGGAGAAACTAGTTAGCGGAATAATCCGATCCCGGCGCGATTGTTAGAAACGATACCGAAGAGACGAGAGATTAGCGCAATGAAGAGATTGTCGTCCGCGATAAGAGAGCGCCATTCCTATCCTTCTCCCGTTATCACCCGTTCACGTCTGAAAATCGTATTCCCTGTCTCGTCAGAATCCCTAATTTTCTTAACCGTTGATTTTCCTTCAATTTATCACTGCAATTTATATTCTCGAAATGTTAAATTGACCGTGAAAACACTCGCGCCATGCACTGAAGAATATTTGAAAAATTATTCACCTCGGATTTATATTTTCATTATAATTTCTTTTTCCATCTCTCTCTCTCTCTCTTTTTTTCTCTCTTACGTATTGTCGAATATTAAAATTTTTTTTATCTATCGTTGGCACATTTAATACATATATAAACTTCCCTCGCGTTAAAAGAACAACAACGCTTTCTTTTATTTTAAAATTCCAAGTTATAAATTAAGGTATAGAAGTCGACGAGCAGTTAGATGTTTTATCGAGCTACTGTCGTCTCGATAATAAAATACGTCCCTTAGCCGCAAGACGTCATTCGGCAAACCGATCGAAGCCTCGTCCATTATGATCACTTGGCGATCTCCGGATGTTTACGTCGCACTCCGTCATCCGTGTGCTTGCCGTGACATTACCAGCGTTTACGATCATAAGGTAAAAACCGATGCCGTGCCTCGTAGTAACCGCACTTGGCGCGAGAAACGTGCAAGAAAGTTATTCCCATCGCCCAGCCTACCGTTTCTTAAGCCGCTCGTCATAAAGATTGATTTTCGCCCGCCGGCCGCAAAAGATTTTTTTTCTCAAAGCGATAAATTAAAAGAGCCAGTTGGGCAACGGCCCGTTCTCCTATAATTCTTGCGATTATACATATTAGCTTCGGAGAGTTTTTAACATGAATAATTCAGATGTTGCAGTTACCCGAGCTATCAATTATTTCACAGATTTAAAATGATTTACAGATTGTCGTCGAAACTATCTTCATTATTAATCATACAATTAATAATATGTTTAAACGACTCAATTTTTAGCAAGGAAAAATTGTATTCGATTTGTTTGAAAAATCTTGAAAAAAAAAGAGAAAAGAAAAAGAAAAGATTAGAAAACATATTTCACTTTTTACAAACGAAACACTAATAAAGATAGAATTTATTGTAAAAATATTTGCATTTCACGACGTTAATTAACGTTCCTCGTTAATTTGATCACTATTACAAAATTGTCATGCAACAGAAGACCGAGTGTTTCCCTCGACTTTCGTCATAAAATTATTAGGCCGGAAATAATAGCGATATCAGTCACACTTATATTTACGTACCTGCTGATTGATGAAATGCTTCTCTACTGCCATAATCGCGAGAGAGATGATAGTTAATTACTTCCTATACAACTTTCTTTTTCGACGAGCATCATTATTCATAGATTGCGTCACGTGTTTTGACCAAAATGAGTATAAATATCACATAAAGATTGTATACGCACGAGCAATATATTTCCTTTTTCAAGAATAACTCTTTTTTTTCTTCTTTATCGAGATATATTTAAGAAATAATTATAACTAATAGTTAATTAAAATTAGTTTAATATTTCTTTTTCCCTCGTATTCGTCGCTATCCGTCTTGCCTCTGTTTAACAGTCAAAGATCCATGTTTACAAAACCGGAATCATTTTTACCTTCCCTTTGCAAGATGCGTGGAAATGATCTCACGACGTTAAAATTTCATTCAAGAAAACCGACTTTAGAGAATTTCGCTTTATAGATAGATACAACATTTAACGAGAACGTACAATCGACGGCTACAGTAGACAATCGTGGAGGAAAACAGCGTTTGACTCTTGGAAGGTAGAAAACGATCGCGCGGTATTATGAAAAAATTTGGAAACGAGGGGGTACATTATTACGTTTCTTAAAGTTTCGATTTTCTAAGAAAGAAATCTAGTTATATATTGTACAAAGTGAGGTATAGTAATTTAACGAAATCTCTCGGCCGTTGAAAATACTCGGAACTCTGAATATTTTCGCACGCTCAACAGACACCTAATTGTAAAGTGTTCGTTAAATATTCCGTGCCGTCTGAGATGCTGCTAATTCAGCATCGAGAACCGTGGACGACCGTGTCGTTGAGTTATCGATGAAACGTTGAAATGCCTAAGATTGACAGGTACAAACAGGTACACGTTGGGGGGAAAGAGCGGATTGCGTAAGTCCTAGGAAGATATATATATATTTTTTCTTTTATCTTTACGCCAACGATTATTTGTAAATTTGTAACGCACGCCTAGATCGTTACCTCGTACCACGAGTTGCATTAATTACGATCCCCTGCCCGCGGAATCTCAGTCGAACGGAGATTTCACGTTCACCCTTCGCGCAGTAAGCTCGTGTCTATCGAATCTTTTACAGTTCCGCTCGCGAAACTGTCCCCGAGAGGGACTTTAACGTAACGATAAGGACTCGACGGAGAGGGACACGGAAGCGGCTTGACGATAATTTTGTAAAAGCTGCTTGGGAGTGGCCGGTGGTATTTCCTCGATTCTCTCCAAGTCGTTGGCCGCGCCCGCGCTGTTTTGCTTGTAGAGACGAGGAGTTGACCGCGGCTGGGACTGCTCTGGGATTATAGACACCGGCTCGTCCGGGCGATCCAGGCTGAATTGCCTCTTAAGCATTCGGCACCCGGGACCCTTCCCTGATCAAAGAAAGTGACGTGGTCCGTTAGGGTGGCGGGGTCAATCGAACGCGAGAAGTTCTATATACTCTTGGGATATTCGGAAAATATTTGAGTAACACGATATCTTCCTAATAAGCCGTAGTAATCTAAATCATCTCCCTTTTGTATAAATAATTTAATATATCTCAAGTTCCTCTAGGAAAAAAAAAAAAAAACAAAGAAAATAATCTGCTGCTTCGAGATAAAATAAAGAGGCAAATAACTGACATAAAGCGAAGGGAAGGACATAAAACGCTTTCGAGATATGTACCGTGATACTCGTTGGGCGACAGACATCTGTAGTGATTGTAAGGTGTGCTGAGATCGTTCTCGTCGATGCATCCGGCGAAACGGCGGTGCCTCGCGAGCGGTTGTCGATACGCTGCGCTGGCGATTGACGTGAGCGAGCTGGTGGACGCGCCGAGGATCGCCGAGGCTGGATCGGTACTTGATATCGAGGCCGACACGCCGAGGGAAGTCTGATTATCGCCGGATGTGCTCTTTGTCATCCCGCCATGGACCGTCTCGCTCGTCTTCGCCACCGTGTCCTGCTTACCCTGCAACACCTCGATGAAGTCGGACTTCAAGGAGTAGCTCGGCAGCAGCGTGCGATCGTCGTGGACGGACACGGCGACCTTCCTGGTACCGGTACCCTCTTCGAAGGACGCGGTCCGGCTGCCGCTGACTCCGCTGCTGACGGAATCCTGCCGGGTCTCGCTATCAGGCGTCACCTCGACGGGGGTTTCCGGTTCTTCGTGGCTCTCGTCCTGCGACGGTATCACCGGCAGCTGCGAGCACGCGGAGTCGCTCGATATTCCGCTTTGATGTCCGCTCAGCAGACTTTCGTCGAGCCTTCGGAACATTTGGGAAATTCAGAAGGGACCCGGGCTATGCGAAAGCCGCAAGACGGCGACCGTAAAGGACATTTTTCGCATCTTAAGAAGCGGAAAGGAAATAAAAGATGGATACACATGTTTGTGGGATCCTCCGATAAATTTAAAATGCAACTCTTACCGCAACTTCGCGTTCTGCGGGCGAAAGAAACTCAAATTTTACGGCATCCCACGACCGCTGGCGCATGAAAATTGCTGTGTATCGAATGTTTGCGTTATTTATGCATATCGCCATTTTCCGCCGGCATGCGAAAGAGTTTTTCGCGCAAATTGACATGCGAACGACGCGAATGGTATTTCGATGCCGATGGTGCACAGATGTTTCGTATGGGTGTTTATTCATGTACGTCGCGCTATTTTAACGTCGGTGTCACTCGCGGAGGGAACCGACGGAAATTGGAAAGTTATAAAAGTGATTACAGAGCTGCATCCGACGAACGATACGGTTACATTGGTGTAGGGAAGGATTTAACTTTCGACAGGATAGGGACGAAGTTGAGGGTAAGAACGTGAGAAGCGACTTTTAAGGTAATTGACGTTTTGACGTAAACGTCGTTTTGAGGCTGATGGTTCCTGGAGCATGTTTATTCATGCGCTGCGTTTTGCATTCTCATTTTGGTTTATACTGCTTGTAAAAGACTGATAAAAAATCCGTCATAAATTTTCATTTTTTTTTTTTTTTTTTTTTTTTTAATGAAAATTCCTTTTTAACATTTTAATAAAAAATTTAATGTACGGTTATGTACGAAAAATATCGAATAATGTTGAAATTATGCGATCGAACTTTTGGCAGATTTTCATCCGGCGTAAGAAAAGGATTTATCCAGCGTGGAATAATACAATTGATTTCAATGCTGAATTATTTATGTGAAAATCTACTTACCCGTGGTTCTCTCTGAACGCAGCAGCGGAATAGCAACAGATAAAAGCATTAAATATCTGGAAATCAAATAACTATAGTGGGTGAACCTACATTAAAAACGCGAGGGGCGTGGATGAGAATAAAATAACCGCCCCTTTGCAAATTTGGTCGCGCCAAGCATTCAAATTATTATCGTCAAATATTAAATTATCATCGACTAACAATAAAATTTAATTAATTCAGTTTATGACGTATCAAATAACATGCCGCTTATATAAATATGAATTGAGTTATTTAATGCTAAGTTATCGGCTAATTAAATTTCTGTCGAAATTCGTTTAAAAATTAATTGCAGGGTTCGAAGTTCGGGCTACTGTCGCGTTCGCCTGTAAATAAGGGCGACTTGAAAGCCAATTTTATCTTCGGTATATTTCATCACCGTCGCGTGTAACGTAAAACTGACTTTCTCGGGTTATAACCGAGGCGGGTGTTTTTCTTATATTCGAGTCCGCCGTCTGCGACTGAAGGGCTACGCGTCAGATCGGAAACACCCTGCATAATATAAGCGTTAATTTTAAAGATAGCTTTCCTCCCCGCTTATACGCACACCGTAGTAGGTCACTTTTTGCCCGCGGGTGTCATAATAGAATGGCTAATGCACGAGAGAGAAAACTTCGCCGCGTTATGTCACTTTCGCGAGTACGTTGAACAATTATAAGTAGCGAGATATGCGAGCGGCGCGGCCGCAGGGATGAGAACGGGCACACAAGCCGCCCGCGCGACTCATTGTTACATAATTAAAAACTCCCGAGAGCGGCTTCCTCTCGCTCTCTGACACTTAATCAAAGAAGCACGCGGTAACTTCTTTGATTAAACCCGACTCTTTTCTCCGCGAGGACTCGCAATGGTATTCGGGAACTTATTCCGATCGAACCACCCCTCGTCGTGTTACATTCCAGGCGGAATGCGATAAAAAGAGAGGAGCGACGTAGAGTCGTTTAATGTTAAAGAGAAAGAAAAGTCATCGCGATAAATTCAACTTAATGAGACCTGCCGGATGCGTGCGAAGCGTTAAATCATGGCACGTTTAAAGGGCGTGCTTGCCTTGCCGAGGGGTCGGCGGGCGTCGTAGGGTAGGTTACGTCGATGGGGTGGGAATTCAGAAAATGTTCTCAGTGGAACTCACCTAAGAGGCGGCGGTTTGGGTAGCTCCTTGTCGAAGCCTTGCTTGCCGAGCAGCCAGTAGGTCAGCATCTTGCCTTTGCCCTTGACGTCGGTAGGTCCGCGGTATTCAATGTGGTATCCACCGACCTGCATCAATCGATCCCTTGTCGCCTGGCTGAGATGAATGCGCCACGGCGCTCCGGTCGACTCCATCCTCGAAGCGGTGTTCACCGTGTCACCGAATAGGCAATAACGTGGCATTGTCAAGCCCACCACGCCGGCACAACACGGGCCTGATCGAGGAAAAAGTGAATTTCTACCCTTTAGTATTTTGCGCCACGCGAAAACACTTTCACTTAGCCGCCGATAAAAGAAACGATCGTTCAGATTTGCCATTTCAGCACAAATTTAATCAGAGTAAAGTATGAAGACACGGCGATAAATCTCCGAGTTCAATCGACTAATTATACGAAACTTTACTTGTCCCCTTCACTTAATTCTCGAAGTTAATTAAATGATCGTTTAATTAAAGTAACACGACATTGATTGTTATTATAATAAATTACGTTAACATTTTAACGGGAAAGAAGGGACGTTAAAAATTTATTTCCTCCCGTACAATCTTTTAATTAAATTACGTAAAAATAATTTAAATTGCTCACCCGTGTGAAGACCAATGCGCAGCCTGAGCGGCGTATCCGGAAGGTGTTTTAACTTGAACTTTCCACTCTGATGTAACAGATCGAGCGCCATAGTTGCTATTTGAGTTGCATGATCGGGTATTCTCACAGGGCAGCCGCCTACAACCATGTAGGCATCTCCGATAGTTTCCACCTGTGATATTTGAATATGTATTTGTAGCACCGGAGTTCCAAAACTTTTGACATGATATCACTATCAAAAAAATTAAATAACAAATAAAAAAAAAAATATATATATATATAAATAAAATAAAATAAAGTTTTGAATATTCAAACAAATAGCAAACATAGCTGATTTTTTTAATGAATAAACTTGTTGAAAAAAAAAATAACCACGCGGTTAAGTGAATACCTTGTAAACTGTGTATGCGTTGATCGTGTCGTCGAAGCAGGTGTAAAGATCGTTGAGCAGATCAACCACTTGAAATGGTGTCGAACGCGCGGATATTGTCGTGAAGCCAACAATATCCGAAAAATAAATCGTGACTTCGCGAAACTCTTCGGGATCGACGGGCATTCCGAGCTTGAGTTTCTCTGCGACCGAACTAAAAACATTCGAATTATAATTTTCCCAAGAATATCACGACATTTAGTCGGTTTTATTTATCAAAGAAAAATTAATATCGACAATAGCTTTATACAATAATATTTTCACGGAATAAAAGTTTTTTTTATATTTCTTTGTTGTTTACCTAGGTAACATTCTGTTTAATAATTGCTCGGTCTTCTTTTTCTCCATGTCGAGTTGCTCCGTACGCTCGCGAATAAGTTCCTCCAAATTATTCGAGTACTTCTCGAGCATTTGGAACATCGTGTCTACAAAGTTTACCTTTCTGAAAGTGAAAGGTGCTGGCTTTATTCCAATTATTACTTATTGTCAAGAGTTTTTGTTAAATTAATTAAATATAAATTAGTTTTAAGAATTAGCCAGAATTAAGATCAAAAGCAATTTGTAATTAATATTTATTAAAAAAAAAAATCTTTCGGAGTTAAAATTGTTCATTGCTATTGAGGTTGCGATTAAATTAGCAAGATATAAGCTTCGACAACGCGACTCTTGATTTCTGACCAATATTACGTTCAATATTTCCGTGGCGGAGGCACAATGGCTTGGAGATTATACGACCAGTGATTTTACCTCCCATGATTTAGCTTCTTGAAGAGATCGTGCACGTCGTCGAAGTTGGGCCTCATTTCAGCAGTTTCCGCCCAGCACTGCCGCATGATGTTTATGGCTTCCGGTGGTGCGGCACCTTTACTTACTGATGGTCTGATTAGAGGTGGTGGCTTCATTATTTTCTCGATTATATCTGCAGAACACGTAAAACGTTTGACGTTTTTGGTTCCGCAAACATGACAATTATAAAATTCTAGCGTCAGAAGTTATAATCACTGCCGCTCGGCCGCGCCATTATGAGACTTCGGAGATTACGCTCGTGGATAATCGACGCCAATAAATTAACGCGTAAATATAGATTTAATTCTCGGCAATTGTAAAATCCGAGCCGTAATTATGCGTCTATCGTTAATCATTTTATCGGAAAACGATACGCGCGAAGAATTGGCTCACTCTTATCTCAATTCTCACACATTCCTCATAATGATATTTTTTTAATATCAATGGACTCGACGACATGAGATGCGAAGTAATAATCGATCCAAGCACGATGTAAAATTAACGATTAATGTGTTACAATTAGAAACTGATATAAATACATTTTTCTCGATTTTCTTAATTATTTATAGATTAAAGAGAAAAGTCGTCGGGAAGAAGTCTTTGTGCTGTATACTTAAAAAAAAATTGTTAATAATGCTTGCTCGTACATTACCTTCCGGAGATAGGGCGAGCATACAAAATGGCTCTCCACGAACTACAACTTCCTGCATGATAATTCCGAAGCTGTACACGTCCCCTGCCTGAGTTCCCTTTTTCCGCAAATTTGGATGTCTAAGCAGTTCCGGCGCGGTCCACAACAGGTCTACCCAGCAACAAACCATTATTAGCGAAATTAATAGCCGCCCGCTTATGTTAATTATTCTGATTCTATTCTCGCACTCCCTCTCCGCTGTAATCCTATCTTCCGAAGTAATGTAAAACCCCGGGACTCGGCTTAAATATCTTCAATTAGTAAAGCATGCAGTTTAACTTTTAATTAGTAAAACTTTACAGCTCGAGAAACTTGTAGCCCCGGCAAAATTTCTAAACAGCGCGTAAACACTTAGATAATAGCGCCTGATGAGCAGAAAATATAATTTTCGTGTGATCCAAGAAGTAAAGTCGAAGATATATTTCTAACAATATGATATTCTCGAACAACTACAGGCATTATTATTTACTTTCTTACTTATTTGAGTTTTAATTTGAAAAAAATTCTGCGCTACGAGAGATTACATCGAGCGCACGTTGAAGAAAACATAATGAGGCGAAAAAGAATTCCAAACATAGAAAACTTACCTCGGGCTGTTTTTACCGGCGGTACTATGTTCTGGGCTTCATAAAATGCAGGCAACCCGTAATCGGTGACTTTCAAGACCCACCTCGCATCGATCACGCAGTTCCGCGAAGTCAGGTAGCCGTGGACGCGTATCGGAGTGCTGTGAAGGTATTTCATACCCTGAAGCAAACAAGCCACCCGAAATTATCATAGTTTCATAGTGTGCAGAATCCATTTCAAGTTAGAAACTTTAAATTGTCGAGGAATTACTTAATGCTCATCAAAGTTGAAATTAAAAATCTTCGATTATTCTGCGTAATTATATTAACGTTTTAAATTGCAATAAATATCACGCGTGTTCTATTCAAGTATTTTCGTTATTCTCATACAAATAAAAAATTAAATTTGTAACTGGATACGTTAATATAAACAATTTTTTTTTTTTTTTTTTTTTAATTTCTTCGAATCTTTTTGGCTTGTCGGGAACTTTTTGGCAGGTGCGCTTAATGCATCATGTTTCAGATATTACTCACCCGTACAAGATCGGTGAGCAAGGATAATCTGAAGGACCAGTCGAGTTTAATCTCGTCCTGGACGAGTACGTCCTCCAGGGAGCCCCTCGAGCAGTACTCCGACACTAGACAAGGTCTCGTAGGTTCATTAAGGCATCCAATCAGAGGATTGAGGTTCTCGTGTCGCAGCCCATGGACCTGCTCGAAAATAGAAACGTACAAGTGGAAAGAAACTCGATCGAAATGTAACTCAAAGGTATGAATAAAAGGATGTGCGCCTTTACCGTGACCAGCACGTCCATGGCCTTGTTCTTCAGTTCGAACGTACCTTGAAAAGGCAGCTCCTTCAATTGAACCAAGTCACCCTACCAGAAATCAAGACGGATCATTAACTAAAGCATTAGTGTAGCGTTACATCCGTAGGATATCGCGATCGGTCGACGTCTTCGTCGGGGAAGGGGGAAAAAAAAATAAAAAATTCGTCAACGTTCGATAGAAATAAACCGGAGATTAACTCGCGTCTTTGCTGCGCGTTGTATACTACCTTATCAGTCTTCATTACGCGCAAGAGGTTCTTATCAGCTCGATCATATTCCGGAACTTACGACATTAATCAGCGTCACCATGTAAGGAACATTGACGTTGTAGATGCCGGTGCGAAAACGAATATCGATGTGCGAAGTATATTCTTAGTGCCGTCGGATAATACCGCGTGTCGTGTCAAGCAGAAAATTCTCGGAAGTGATCAAGGGTGAAATTGTTTGCAAGGGTAAAGGTATACAGCGCGCGGGATACCGATAATGCCTTGAGAGCAAATATATGGGACCTCCCAAGTTTTCTTTATCCCCACGCTGACTCTCGTTCTTTTTTCTTTAAATAGAAAAAAAAAAATACGAGCACGGAGGATAAAATTGGACTTTAGAAAACGTTGACGAACTATTTCTATCTCATTACCCTTTCCCTTTTCTCCCTGTCTTATGTCACATCTCGCGAATTATCAGGTACTTGTATAAATTAGCTAAGTCTGGCTGAGTCAACACGGGAACTCAATTAACGAAGATTAAAATCCGGTGCGAGGACGTAAGGCCGGGATAAGAAAAGGCGGAAGCGAAGCGGTGTCTAAATCAGGCAGACACCCTGGGATAAACGAGAGACGTTAAATCGGCGTCACCAGGTGTACTCACGTTATATCTAGCGCGTGGATCCTTGAAGAAGGTGTGCCGTGGTACGTTACCGCCGCTGGCTTGAAGGTACGGCTTCAGCGAGTTCACACTACCGAGTTGGAGGAGATCCGGCTTCTCGACTTCCGGGCCGCCGAACTCCTGCAGCTGCTGCAGCCAGCAGCACAGCATCGCTTCGATGCCCTCGTCTACCTAAGAACACGCGCGCGCCGTGTGCGATAAAGATTGCGCTCCGCCGTGAGTATTATTCATATAAATGCAACACGAGGTAATAGAATCGAACGGTTTTGCAAAATCTTTATCGGAAACGCTCGACTTTATCCCCGACACGTGAAAAAGATTGCGGATTATAAATGCGGAAGAAAGAAATTGAAAGCATAATTTTTTTAAGTGCGCAATCTTTGAGTGGAGCGTCGTAAAAAAAAAAAATGTCTTAAGCTTCACAGTTTAAAGAGAAGATCACGGTAACTATTTGCGACGTTTAATGCAGCAGTATATAAGGGTACTTAAAGCTCGTTCGGCGTTCAATTAAGCCAAGTGAACTACTGTCGCGGTGACATTTACTACTTTTATCGGCCATTTCTAGCACGTAGACCGATAATTTAGAAGCTCACACGGGGATGATTCTCTCGCGTGAAATATATCCTGCCGAGAGTGTCTCCTCTCCCGCGGAGCGTTCCGTAGCGTCATATTAAAAAGTACCTGGCCGTTGAAAAGGAGAGTTCACGCTCGCGGTGCTAACGCGACTCCACAATCCGACGACAGTGAAAAATTGTTTTCGCTTATCCGGCATGTCGGATTACGGTTTTGTTTCGACGTATGATAAAAAGTGAACGCGGCATTTTACAACGCAAACTCTCCGACGAGTCTGACAGACGATATTAATTCTCCCCCGCGCCGTTTGCAGGATATTTCACGGGGAACTTATCAAAGATAATTGATAAGAGCGGTAACCCAAGTAACTTCATTAATAATTTTAGCGATTCTGTGCGGAAGAATTCTTTAATCCTTACGCCGGCGATGAAAGCGAAGGATTAAAAGCTCCTGTCATGCTTTGAATGGAGTTCCACTCACCGTTCTTGAATCTACTGGAGGCACTTGAGGAAAAACGAAGTCCGACGTCGTTAAAATGATTTTGTACGGGCCTTTAGACATCCTTTTCTTAAGCAGCCTCTTCCTGCAATAAATTATCAACGTATTCAACAAAAACTCTCCACTTACTAAGGATCGGAATGAAAGTTTGATATTAATTCTAAAGCTACGTGCGCAACAGAAATAAAGAAGTATTTCTGGCGATTAGGAGCAATGGGAGCGTTGACGCATGCTACTTTCTACGGTTTGGCTACAGGCTATAAATGATATGATGCATAAGATAAAGTGATCGCTCACCGGATTATAATCGCGACGGCGATGGCGACAAAGGTGAACAGCAGCGACCCAAGAATAATAGCTACGATATGTGTGGTACGGAAAGTGGACATGTCGGCCAAGCCATCTGTTAAATAATTAATTCACTGCATTACCTCATTACGAGTTTATCGAGCGATATTTTCGGAATCAAGGGAGCCGTTTATCGATCCCCCCCCCGTGCGGAAAGGTACAAAGGAAGAGCCCTTTCTTGGCACCTTTTGCCCGCAATTATCCCGTCCTATTTTTGACAATACCTTCGCTAATCGCATATAAGCGCGCAATTTAAGCGATCGCGTTGGCAGCGTATATTATTAATAAAAATGAATAAGTAAATTCTTTATTCCGAAAATGCTTTTTCTTAGACGTCGCGGACAAAAATTTCCGCGCGAAAAGACAGGCGCGTGTATTATCCTTGTACATCCTTTGTAAACTTACTCGAGCAATCGCCGTCGACGTCGCAGGACGGCAGATCGGGCTCCTCGACGTTCAGGAACGCCACCGCGCTTGGCATCAGCTGCTGGACCAGCAACTGCTGATGCCGCTCGACCAGGGCGAGGATCGGTTCCCACCCGGCGTCACGCCAATTCATTAAGACGTACGTGTACATCTTGTTGTTGTGGCTATCGAGGCTGCTGTTGTCGCGTGTCAGCACGGCCAGCGATTCGTTCAGTCGATCGAGCAACGCCAGCGTCGCGTAATCCTGCGTGCCGTTGAGGATCTTCCTCACGTCGTACCTGCGTAAAAGAAAAACCGCGCGTCGGGAATACATCTCGTGAGAAGGCGACGCGTCGTCGCGACGCCCGGCCAAGGGCCGTTCCCGCGAGTTAATCACGGCCCAGGCGAATTACACGGATCGACGCCTGCAATTAACTCGGCTCGGTGATCCGACGGACGAGATTTGTATTATAATGCGAGATCGTCACGTGTAGCACGAGGACGAAATTTCGTAATTACGTATAGCCTCGTTGTTGCCACGGTCAAAGAAGACCCTTCGATTAAAGCTCGACCTATCGACTAAGACCTCACGTATTTATGCTGAACCCCGAAAAAGGCCAATTCAGTATCAAAATTAGAATCGATCTCGTTACTTATATAAAATTTACATTTGAAAATATTCGCGATTAAACGATCTACATCTTCGTAAATTAATTTTACACTCTGTCTAAAGAGTTCCACTTTATAATTCATGAAGCCGCTGTATTATACCGTCGGTCTGGAATGTTACAGACCCGCGACTACGTTCATCGATAAAGCGTCTCCAGGTTAACGTCGTTAATAATTGATTACCTCTGATCAAGCGGCGCGACCACGAGCAGGTTCTCCGTCGTGGTACTGCTGAGATTCCTCGGCGGGACGAATCTTCGCGTGGCCGGCTGTACCCTCCGCGCTTTCTCGTCTCTCTCCGAAGTCGCGTGCGGCCCGGCGAGAGTTACGTTCGAGGTAGAAAAATTGGAAGACTGAGCGATCGCGGAGTGGGCCAAGGTCGATGGATCAGCGGGAACCGACGTGGGCGTAAGGTCGTCTCTTCGCGGCAGGAAGAGGTCGATATCCTCCGTGTGGATCATCAGAATGACGGGGTTCTGGATGTGCGTTTGCCATGCGACGTTCAGCTCGATCAGAACGCGGCTCGTCATTTCGTCGAGCAGCGGCAGACAGAGCACGGTGGCTGATAAAGAAAGATCAAGTTCGAGTAATCGTCTCCGCGTGATAATTCCCAAGAAAGTATGAACACTACCTTGATAAAAAAAAAAAAAAAAAAAAAAAATACAGGTTTGGACACCATTACTTAATCACGCAAATTAAAAAAATGTAATTTTATTTACGATTTTTTAAAATAATTACTATTAATTAGTAGATAAAAAAAAAAGAAGAAAGAGAGGCAAAAGAACGTTCGACCGATGAATACATAGAATGCGATTGCAATTTTGGGCTTCATATTACGACGTCGAAACGAATTTAATAATTCAGTGGGCAGGCTTTTGTCGCACGTAGGAATAAGCCGCTCCTCGATTTCGTGCCCTTTATATTCGCGTAAACGGCACAGTAATTACAATCCCCCGGTTCGCGACTGATCGCGCACTTCCTTCAGCGAAACACGAAGCCGTTCATTCATAAGGCTGAAATTAATTAAAACGGGCTTTAACTACGTCATATCTCGTACACGAATATTGAGATATTCGCTTAAAGCCCCTCCTGGAAAGTTCACGTCATGCCATTACTCGATTTATTTGCGTCCGCGAAATTACATTGCTTGTCGTCGTGGATCATCGATAACGACATCGCTCGCTTTCACAGAGACGCTGCAAACAATTATCACGCAACGTAGCGTGATGCAAAAAAAAAAGAAAAAAACGCGATGGAAAAATTCCGACAAAATTTGCTTAACAGTTCTCGAATGGGGTTCATAAGAGAGCTTTTTTTTCACGTATAAATATGTATATGTTGCGGTTGAAAGCCGGCGGTACTGGCTGCAGATGGGTTTTAATGGTGTTAAACCTGGCTCAACAGCCGGGCTGGTCCAGCTATGTCCTTTATATACGACGGGCACCACATTTAAAAAGACATTGTTTACTTTACGACCCTCTATAAACACACATTGCGCGGCGAGAGCAATCTTGGTGTCTGTTACTTTAACTCGCTGGGAGTTGCGTTTGTCGAGGTATCTTAATTCCCATGTCGGGCAAATAAAAGACTTGCAAAGAGATTCCGAAATGGATTTTCTATTCGGGTCGAATTCTCAAAGAGCATATAAACAGCAATAGCTCGCGCGTTTATACAGCAATGTTGTATTTAGATTTACTTTGCTTGGGCGATATTAATTTTGAAGCGAATTAATTTGCCCCGTAGTAACGCAAATATAAATCCGCTAGTTTATTCTAACGACGGATCCGCTGTCCTTTTACTCGTTCTACGAAAAAGAAAATGTTATTACTTCCCTTCAAGTCCGACGGTCGTTGTTTAACTGGGCGGGCTTTTGATATCTCTCGTTTCAGGGAAGAAAGTAAATCAGCTCTAAATCAGATCAAACTGAGTTAAAGTTGAAGGTCTACGAGACATCCTATGTAAATTCGCAGCGACAAAGGAATGTAATTAAGGGATTAAGTCGCGAGCACCGTTTGGAACAGTTCCGAGTTGATGGCATCACCATCAAACTGCGCCGCGCTGACTCGAAGGGCGTTAGAACTGCATAAACGTCTCGAAGGGATTTCGGAACGTAAGGGCGAGGGGGAAAACGCGTGTACGCCTCGCGTCTCGCGCCGTTTAATCCTCAACTACGATGGTTACGGTACTTGCTTCGGCAAAGAAGGGCGACAGACATCTCTGCCTGCCCTTCGAGTGCAGAGTAATGCCCACGAGCGTCGAGTACAATGGGATTAATCGTGCGTTACTTACCGCGACGGGAGACGCTGTGCGCGGACCTTAGAATCCTGCGGATTTGCTCGAGGGTGGCGCGATGGGGTAGAATCAGGTGGTACCGCAGGACGACGCCAATCTTTCGGAACACGTTGATTACAGCGCGATCCAAGCTGGACCACGGCTCGCGATCTGCAACATTAATCACACTAAAAGTTACGCTACTGCTTTGAAAGTTATTATTTAGAGAGGCGCAGTCTCTGTAATTTATTTTTTATTAATTATATTCTTAGGAATATTTGAGTAATTGTTTTCAATTTATTAACTAATAAATTAATTGAAGACGCGTTATAAAAATATTCTTTTTTTAACGATATATATTATTTGGAGTTTTTACAATTTATTTATTTGTTCGTCACGGTATTATTGTAGCTGCGAACTCCGTCGCTGCGCATCAAATCGATGAGTCGCGAATATCTTTTTGCTACGTTTACGTTATGGAAAACCACACGGAAACATAATGAAGATATGATATCAAATATAAAATAATACATTAAAAAAAACATATTAAATAATAATAGTGTAATTCAAACTGCCTGACAGTTAACATTTACTCTCGTAGAACGAAGCGTGACCAAGCGAGAGAACAAATTAGCATTACGAAAAAGCGGCAACAATTATAACTTTACATCTCTTTTTTTTTTTAAAACAGGATGTTTTATTAAATCACTATTTATTAACTTTTTTATTTTAGTAATACTCTATATTTTAAATATTTAATTCGAATTGGTAACGAAAAAGTTATTGATGATAAAAAAAACATTAAAATAAAATAGAAGTTAAATAATATTTTATATTTCTATCGCCAGCACGGTTCATTTTATAGAATTTATTTAGAGCAATACGTACGTGTGTACACGTGCGTAGGTGTAGTTTTCGAGGACTTACCTATACTGATAACAGCCGCGGACTTCCACTGCAAATGCAGAAATATTTCTGCCACGGCATTAGCCATCGACGGTAATGACGGAGTAAGCCTAATGATCGAAGACAGATTTCTTTCCTTCAAATCTCTCTGAAACAGAAGTATATTAACGATTTCAAATTTTAACGAAGCAACATATTCGAGACGTTTTATTTTCAGTTCATAATGCCATTATTCAAAATCAATACATCAATTCGGGGAACAAAAATTGTTTTACAGAGAGATATTTGTAAAAATTTTCAGGATATTTATTTTTTCGTGCGTATATCTTTTCAAAAGCGATAACATACACGCGGGTGGCATATTTGCGTTTCTCACAGTAAAATAAAATCTGTTCGAAATATTTCTTACGGCTCCTCTACAATATCATTTTAAAATTATTTTCCATATTTTAAATACTTTATTTTTTTTTAAATCAGAACTTGCTTTAAAAAAATCTTTAAAAATAAACGTAATAACAATGTAAAATTCAATTCTCTTTCTAAATGGGTCAAGGAATATTTGTAAGTACCGGATTCGTTGAAACGGTGACACAACTGTCATCTTAAGGAACGCGTGAAATATCGACGAGCAGATAAAGAGCTTTTTCCCGAGATGACAATTTTCCCGTGCGAGCGAGTCGTCTTTTACCGGCGACAAAGTTCACAGTGAATCAAAGGAAATTTGACGAACTTCTATTATTGCCACGTCGAAGCGCTCGGCGGAGTCCTTTCGCATCGGAAATGCTTATAATTGGACGTGCGCCAATTAGAAAACTAAATAACGGGAAATAACCATTTATCCAGCCCGGCGCAAATGATGCTCGCAACTTGGTATTAAAATTGGCTCTTCTAGCGGAATCAATTGCGCGGAGGCCAAGGCGAAATTTACAGCCTCTCCAATTTCAGTCCAGATATTACACAGCACGTAATTATTTACGAGCATCACAAATTTTCATTTTAACTTTTGCTCAGGGGGGAAAAATGCAACGGGTTAAATAACGTCGCGCCATATTTCACGGTTTCCTACAAACGCGCCACGCAATAAACATACCGTGGAATTTGCATTTAATATTTCCTTTCGCTCGCATGTCTGGCAACGCAATCTTCATTGTTTTATAGTTTTATTGCATCATTGGAGATTACAATATATATATTGTATACATGTATATATATTTATTTGTTATTCACCAATAATAATATCCGATTGAGTCACGATATTGACATTCCGAAAAGTTCACGTCGAAATCTGCATATAAAAAAAAACTTACATCGATTCGATTTAAATGTAAAGCGAAACGTACATCAATATGTATCGTAAATGTCGGGCAGACGAGAAAAATTAATTTCTAAAATGTTTTTATATGATTTTATTGACTCGCGAATAATTGACGGTAAAAATATCCATAGAGAATGCTCTTCAAGCGAATCAGTGGTGCAAGTCAACAGCGGTCGGACGTGCGCCAGGAGCGCGACGCTTAATTATTCCGACGCGATGCAAAATTTTATATTCTTCTCTCGGCAAATTTTCTTTTAAGAGAAAACTGCAGCGAAAAAGCTTTGCTTTATATCAAATACGTTCGCAAGACCAGACATTCCTCGAGGCACCGAAAATGTGGCTTAATTGCAGTTCAACGGCTCCGATAACTGTGCAAACTGCGAGGGCCGTCTGGTAGTAAGGGTGATAACACTCACCAGCGGGCAAGTCCAAGTTAGCAGCGGTTTATTCCCAAGGTGCGCGAGTTTGGCGGCGACCTCGCAGATCGAGCTGTCGAGCGCGGCTATCACCGCTTTCGTGTTACTCTCACCGAGAGCGTTGATCAGCGCGCCCAGGCCTCCAGTTTCCGTCTCGCACGTCACTGGAAATTAATTAATCGAGCCACTTAGTCCCGACAACGATTAGGGATTTCGGGTCGATGGTGGTCTTCCACTCCGGCAATTTGTTATCGCGGCACGGCCGAGCGAGAAGCATTACAAAGTACCGAACGTTTAACGAAGCGATTTTCGATCGGTCGGTCATTGACTCCGATAAGCTCGCTGTTCTCTCTCGAGGGATAATGACAAGTCGCTCGTTACAATTCAGCCACGGCGAATCTATGTTCGGCAGGCTCGTATTGAAGCGCGATTCCATTGCGACGCGCGTGTATTTCTCTTCGCGAGAGATACGCGACCGTTGGCGATTGTGCGATGTACAAGGGTGCAAACAATAACGGCGGAGACGCTATTAGCGGCACTTTCCGAATGCCCGGAATCGCTATCGATCCCCGAGAAAATCGGGCTTGCGACTACGTGGCCGATTCGTTCTCAAGCTCAACTACGTGCCACACGAGTCGCATTATATGCTGCTCGCGTCGGCGGCGATGCTTCACGTCGCTACGTCATTTCTGCGATACGCGTGCCAACGTTTGCGAGGGTGAATGCCGCACTTGGGGAGCCTCGGACTCTTTGGTGCCCGGCACTTACACTGAATACTTGAGACGAGGTTTCGATTTGAATACGTAATGGGAGTATCGAACACCGCGTGATTCACTCGCGTGTAAATTTAACCGGCAGCTTTATAACACGTAACGGAAGCGTGCGAATAATTATATTACGCTCTATATCTCGCGGATACACGCGTAATGCCATTACTCTTGGCCGAAGGACGACGGGGAGGGACCGCGAGCTGTTACGTTAAAATTTAACGTCACAGCTCTGGCGTGCAGTGCAAGCGGGTATAATTAATTACGCGGGTGAGAGAAATAACCCTCGAATTAATTAATGCGCTCGAGATTACGATGGCGCGCGGTATGTTTCAGGCTTATCGTCTTTCGTGCGCGAATCCGCCCGCGCAATTAATTGTCGCGTCATTAAATACCGCCGGGCGACTCGTGAATTTTCTACGTTTGTTTGTTCGGCCCGCGTTTACCAGAGCCGCTGTGTAATTACGTAAAATATTAAAACCCGTAGGTTTTCCACCCACGTCGCGCGGATAGTTTGCGGCGCCCATTGCGAAATAATAACGAGCTAAGCGTATCGTCGAACGAAGTTCGTGGCAAAGCGGTACTCACGGGATCTCGGCATCACGCCGATCGAAAGCTCGCCGGGCAGGTCGGTCGCGCGGTCCAAGTGATCCTGTATCTCGGTGACGTTCATATACCCGTCGCATCTGTCGCCCAGGAAGATTACTACGTCGGCGTCGGGCCGTGGCCGCTGGTCACGCGCAGCTTCCGAGGGATAGGTGGACGTGCACGAAATGCGACCGGCTACGACCGCGCTGGGCAAGCACCCGGACAGGATCGCGATCGGGAGCCACCACCAGAACCGGCGAAAGCAATTCCCGGCCATGGGCCCCCTGGACCCTGCCGACCACGATGATGTCACTGCCACCACGGCGGGGAACGGCGAGAGTGCACCCTGCTCCGTCGATTCGCCCTCGCCTGCGGAAAACACGTTGTTAGTTGACCTATTTAGACGTGCGTGAAACGCGGCCGAGTTCCCTTTGCGTCGGAAGCTCATGGTATTTCCACAAAGTCGTCTCGTAATAGCATTAATAATGTATTACAGTACACGTAACATCTTCATGTCGAAATTTATTTTTTAATTATTAATTCTCTCGGATATGCCGCGTGATTTATGGGTCGGAATATTTTCATTTTGAATTTCGTAACATTAAAATAGCTTATAATGTTTTATAACTGAGTTTCACCGGTAATATTGTAGCGAAACAGTAGGTACGTCACTTCTCTTCTTATTTCTCATTTTTCAAAGTCGCGCTTTCGCAAGAGCGTTTTACGAAGCGAACTGTCACGCGTGTCACATGCAAGCAGATGCGTGAGACAACCAGAAGCTAGGTATCGCGAGGCAATGAAATCGGGACGGTTCTTTGTTTGTCGCGGAATACGTGATTGTGCTTTCCTTTCTTTTAGCGTCGCAAGAACAGAGAGCTCTGCGGCGTAATTAGCTCTTTGAGATGCTGCAACTGAATCTAGCAGCGAGGTGAGATTTTTCTAACAAGTAGCGATTGACGCGAGTCTACTCTCATATTGCTCTGTGCAGGAAAATCAGTTCGGTGATGAATACTAACATGAAAAATTACGAACAAAGTTATATAAACTTCCGTAACTTCACGAGCAACAGGCAAGCGGTGTTCTGTATAATCAGTGAAATATTATCTTTACAACATAAATTTTGCAATATTTTTCTCTGCTGAAACTAATAAAAGAAAACGTAAATATCGTAGAGTATTCCGTATTTCGATTTTTCCTTTTTCTTAAATAAATTCGATTCGCTTAGACTTTTTCTTTTTTTTTTTTTTAAACAAATGGCGAAAAGAACGGTGGATAAGAGCATGTGTTGCACGGATACTTTGAAACTTCTGTGATTATAATTATATCGTTTATCATACTTTATAAAAGTTGAACGTCATTATCGTTTGATAAATGTTAAAATAATTATTTTAAACTCACGTACGCTGCACTTAACTCGTAATTCGTTGTGCGACAGTTAACGGCCGTGAGCGGAGGCTGGATTTACAGAGCGATTGAAAAAATTCCGCGAAGAAAAATAAAATAAAATAAAAATACCGTGAAAACTGTCGAAGTAGAAAAATAACCGAAATCGGAGCGTTTCCTCTATCGCTATTCGTGCCTCTCGGTCAATCTATCGGCTTTAAAGACCTCTTTGATCCGCGCGAAGTCGAACAACAGAGATGCGGCCCGGTTTCGAAAACATGCTGTTATAACGTTATCGTGCCGTAAAAAAAAAAGAAAAAGAAAAAAAAAAAAGCAACTACTGTGCACTAACTGTGTGCAATTTTTACAATGTTAGCGCACGATCAAAACTACACGGCGCACAGTGCACGGTTTTTACAGCGTTACTGGGAAAACAGAAATTGCATTCTAACTCTGTTTGCGCAGCTATCCTTTTGACGATGATAACTGGATAACGGTCGCTCTATAACACGCGCGCGATAAAGGCCACGTGTGAACTTATGACGTTTATCGGCTTAATCGCGTTCGGCGTGATTATCCAGCGCGGTTGATTGCTGGTTCAATTTCGCAAGGGATTATCTCGATAATGAATAGAACACACCCCGATGCGCATTCGTCCGCCGAGCGCTCTCGGGCAAAGACGATTCTCCCTGTGCCGCGCGGCGCGTAAGTAAATTTACGCGTTATTCGGAAGCTCGCCCCGTTTTCCGGCGCTCGGAAAATTGAATGCCGCACGTGACTCCTCTGCCCGCAGATTTCCACGAAGAGCGGATATGAATTGGAGAAAGCCGAATTGCTACGTCGATTTAAAGCCCCGGCCGCGGCGACCGGTTGTTGAGTAATATTCGCGGGGGAACGCTCGCGGCGCGGCGATTGAAAAGTTTAATTTCGCAATCTGAACGAGATTCTATAAAGAACGCCACAAAGATGCGCATTTTATTTTATTTGGATTAATATACGCGCTGAATAATATTGACGGGACTGAAACAAGAGCGTGAAATGTGTGATACCGAGCCATTCAATTAATTCGGGTCAATACGACATTGAATACATAATAATATATTGCGTGAATGAGTCACGATTGTAATTTAAGGGCATAAATTGTAATAGCCTTTTCAAAAATAAATAATAATATGCAATATACGTATGTGTATAACGAGTTTACTTTATTTGTAATGATAATTTCCTGCGCGAAACTCTTGCGGAAGAGTCCCTAGGCAATTTTACAACGCTTCTCACGTCCGTATCCATTATTGGTCATGATAATTACTATCGTTATTCCATATCGGGCAAGAAAAAAAAAAAAAAAGAAAGGCGTATTTTATCATTCACAGTGACGGGATATTAAATTGGTTCTCAGGCCGGATATCGATGGAAGATTCACGGCGGAAATAAATAGATGAATTTTACCGATAAAAAGAATATCCCTCGCGATTGTGTTCTTTCTTTAAATGAACGGCGGGGCGGTCTCAAATCGCGTTTTCCGTATATCCGAATCGAGAAAACTGTTATCTCGCGCCCTCGGATGATCCGACAAGCTGCAAATCCAGTTCCGAGTCTGTTTAAAAGTCTCCGCGAGGATCTCCTTCTAACTTTCGCATCGCTTGCGGTATCGTGTGCGCAGAAAATAATTCATTTCTACTCAATCCCCCTCGCAATCCCTGGAACGTGACACGCCGGAACACGATTCGAATACGCCGTAAAGCGCTTTGTCTTCCCAGGCTGCGAGTTGAGATAACCGGAGACGATCCCATACCAGTTTGTTACAGACAACACCCAGGTGCCGGGGGTCGTTTTACGCGGGACATTTACGATCGATTACGAGCTTGTTACGTCGGGGAAAATTGCCGTGATGTAATTACAAGACACGTAATGCCGAGTTATTACCGTTCGTGCGCTCGATATTGATTAAAGAAAACCATCGTATTGCGATCCTCGGTATTCGCATTCTCGCACTCCTCCCTCCCATTCTCCCTCGCTCATCAGAGAGATTTCCCCTCATTAGCGAAGTTTAAATGCCAATAACGGTAACGGTGCCAATTAACCAGAGAAATTCGCCGTAACATCTGTGGGGCACTTCGAGGAGATGATTTTCCTGTTTACGTAGCCCGCGCAAGTTTCAGACGCGCGCGCCGAGAGCCGTCATCGATAAATGCATTGAATCAGATGCACCGGTCCCTGACAGGGTATTCGTAACAATTTCCGACGAGCAGTTTGTCGGCGCCCGGGAGGCACGCGGGATAATCATAATTCAGAATCTTAAATTGGATAACGCGCGCGCGCGAGCGGTATAAAATGAAGACGGCAGAAAAATATGAGAGACGTCGGGGATGATTTTGAATGAGAATGGCACGACAATCTTTTGAATTCTATATCCGCCGAAACATCGCTATAGCTACTTCACGTTCGATAAGAATCGAAAAGAGAGATCCATTCCTTGGATCATTCGCCACAAAAACGATTTACTTTTATTCTGGTAATCTCCCTGTCAAGCTCGTCCTTTTTCTTTTCATGCATCGTTCCCGTTAACGCATTTAAAAGATACCAGAGTGTTACATTTCTGGTTCAGTGCTGAACAGTTTTGCTAGACAGCCACGAAATGAACCACGAAATTTGCTGGCTGATTATTAGGTAACGAGGGAGGGAATCAATTTCCACTCGGAAATATTTTCGACGTATAAATGTAATTGAATACGAATGACAGAATGTTATGAAGTAGCCGATTTTTCTGAATAAACCAATTATAAGGAGAGGCGTTAAAAATGTATTATCGTCTTAATTTAATCTTTCCCGATATAATATCTGTCGCGTGCAATGGTACTTTACGTAATTCGATATATTACTCATTATTTCATAATGACGCTAAATTGGAATTGCATTATATTATATGCGAAAGGGTAATCGATTCGATTATACATATAGACATACGTCCACTATTTCATTATGGAGCGGACTCTTAATGTTGCATAAGCTAGAAGTTCACATTCGTGATCTGGGATTGCATTATTTCTTTTTGTGTCTACTTCACACATCTTTGTACAGATCAATATGTCGCTTCCTATTCGCGCCTCTTATCAAATTTAGATTTCTTCTTTAATTGTGTTATCCTTTACGTAAAATTAGCGAAGTCAGATAATACCGATCGCGCGGGTGCAGTTCATTTAACAAAATATTAATTTGATAACGTTCATAAAAAATTAATGTCTATAATTTAATTTCACAGCTAAATGTAATTTTTTTTTCTTTTTTTTTTAAGTAAAGCGATAAAAAATTACTGTTCACGCAAAAGTGTGGCGTCTTTTTAATGGTGTGTGTTAATCAAAAAGTTATGTACACCAACATGCAAGTAATTAAATAATATTAAATAACCACGTACTGACAATGCAAACTCCTTTTTCAAAACGTACTCATTATTTCAGTTTACATTTTGCTAAATTTGTTTTGCAATTTTTCCCTCTGGCAGATTCCTCTTTTCACAAGGAGCCTCTTAATCTTTTCAATTTATTTTTAAAAACATCACTATTATTTACACGCGGTTCTTTTACAAGAAAATCTTCAATTTATCAAGCGTAAAGCACCCATAGTTTTAATCAATGCTGCACGACGCTGTAATAATCTTTCTAAAGTAACGTTTGCGCTACTCGATTACTTAATTTCTACCAGATAGCAAATCCCGAGGACTGACAGTGGACAGTAAGACATTAATTATATTAATTTCTTTAAGATAATTACAGAAATTACAACTGAGCGAGCTAGTCGACGAATATCGCGACGTATTCGCGTAGTTACAGATTCGTGACAGATCAAAATAAATATTCAAAATAATATTTGAAATAGTATTCGATGTATACATTTTTTTTACCACGTGCTAACCTGTGTTGAGATAGAAACATAAAAAAAAATTGCGGCACGCAAAAGGTGTACATTCCTCTCGCGCGCCGTTAGTCAATACATTCCTAAGCCACGTGTCGCGCCAGTCGAGTCTCGGAGAGCGAAGCTCTTACCGTACACAATCGAAAAGTTATTAAATTTAATTATTAAAGCTATCGGTTCACGTGAATTACATTTCCCGATTACTAATCCTTTCGTGTCGAGCATTTACGAGGGTTTTAATTCGAATACGTAATGTCCTTTTGTAATAAATTTCGTCGTAACAAAACCGTCGTAATGAATTTATTCTCCGAATAAAAATTAATTTAAATCGGAAAGTAATAATTATTATAACTTGCAAATTGATGAGAATTAGTTTGACGTTTACCCCCGCGGTACAAAATGAGCCAGCCGAGAGAAGTGATCAGCGTCGCGAAAAAGTGGCATTATTGAATTTTATTGGGTGTAACATGGTTTTTTAAAGATATTAAAGATAAAGATGTTAAAAATAACGCGCCCAAATAGATGATTAAATTATGCGAAGAATGAGATCAACAGGTGATGAATCTACTGTAGCATAGAGCACGGTAAATTAGTGGAGTTGAGGAATTTAATGTCGGCTGCAGCGCAGCTTTCTAGAAATTCGAAAATAAATTGTAGTCACCGCGGTTCGCTTACGTCAACGTAGAATCATACTCTTAACGAATATACTTTCTTACATACTTTTCCACAGAAAAAAAAAAAAAAAAAAGAAATAAAATACGAGAACGTTAAAGAAGAGACGTGTCGAAAAATTAATAATTGATATCCGTGCTTGCGTGCATTTCGTCGCCCCGTTTTAACTTCCTCACAACGTTCTATTTCCTTTTGAAAGTCTCAATTCCGTAAGGTGCTTTATGTTCTCTTGAAAAATCCGTGTTTTGATGCGGTGGCGAGTTTCATTTTAAAATAAAACATAAATCCATATACCTGTAAAATATTACACCCGACGGGATTTGCGACTCTTGCGGTTGACAATTTGCGAGCACCTACTTCTACATGACGGTGACGACATTCGCGCGTTGTGTATTTTTCTTTTTTTTTCTTAATAAAATACTCCTCTGTGCAGAGTGGCTAAAGCGGTTCCTCTCAAAATGGATGTCGCGCAAACTACTTTCGCGCCTGCACATTTTGTCGCATCGACGCCGCGAGGGAAAAAACGCCGTGTGACACGTCGGTTTTTAGCCCCGTCGTGTTTAACGCCACGTTAGCGCGCCTTGTGCGCAGAGATTGAACAGGAGATTCTGCAACACTGATCTAATTTATGGCAGCGGCAGCCGCGCCGCTATCACCGCTCGCAATTTTTATCCAACCCTGCGTGACATTCGATATTGTCAGTCCGCGATATTAAATACTTCCAACATTCTTCTATTTTACGTTCCCGCTGTCCAATAATCCGCAGCGTACATTTTAATTATCCACCTTTATAGAGACAGTTATGAAACTATACTGGTCAACCCTCATTCAGAGTACAAAACCGAATTCCATTCCGAGGTCTAATGAATAAAGGCATTTTTGTGACCGCGGTGATGATTTTTCAGTCAGTTAAACTCACGTTCCTCGTTTGAAAAATTTTATATACCCGCCGATACTCTCGTTTGTTTTATATTGTTTTCACTGATAAACCTGATTTTACTTTTGATACTTTCCTCATCAGAACCTCTTTTGTTTACATCCCCCTCACCGGGCGAGTCGACCGTAAAATTTACGTTTTACGACCGTGTTCACTTATACCGCTCGTAAACCAAATTTCATTTCCAATATCTCTATTTCCCCGGGAAGATCGTTGCTTTATACAACGTTCATATTACAATTGCCGGCATATTCGCTTCGAGTTTCAAACACGGGAAAACGAGAACAAAGAGTAGATTGAGTTAAAAGCCCGATCTTAGCTCACAGTCGCTGCCAATCAGAGACAATAACATACGCTCGTTTTAGCCAGGAATAGCGTGTACTAGGAGACGATATCGAGCGTACTATTTCCGACTACGTCTGTCCATGATTCAGATATCGGTCCGGCGGAATGGGATTCAACCTTGACTCTGATTGTTCGCACACTTCGACGCACAGTTATACTTACATATACATGCATGGGATCCGCGTCCCGTCCCGGAAACGTCTATCTGCGGGATATATCGATTGCGCCGGAACGATGGCGGCGCGGGAACGAGGATCGAGGTCGTTGTTTTTCGGGGTGTCCTCCTCGAGAGGGCGAGACTCCGTCGCCTGGTTGTTCAAAGAGCGAGTGCCGGGCGTTCGATCGCCGTCGCAGCTTACTCGCTCCAATTTCCAAGTCCGTCCGGTGCCGGCCGTCCGGCCGCCACCTCATTGCGACGTGTTCGGATCGCCGTTAACCAGCATCCGGCTGGTTGGTAGCCCGCGTCGTACGACCCTCGCATCCTGCGGGTTTCCGTGGCTCCCCGGATCGACAATGACCAAATTGGACAAAATGGTCCGACGCGCACCCTGCGGCAGCGCAAAATCACCGGCGGAGGCGATGTTTCCACCTGAACCGATTACGACGTATATCGCGCGATGATTGGCAGGTGAAAGGCCGCACGCGCTCGCACCGTCATGATCTGTAACAAGTAATGAATGCCGGTGATTACGGGCCGCCAATAATTTCGGATTAATTCTGTCGTCAGTCCCCGAGATGTTACGCGAAGAACAATGAACCGGCTCGAACACTGTCCGAACGTTAAAGGGACGTTTATTGAATCTGTCGCGCGCGAATTTATAGCAGTCGTTTACGGAGGATTAACGTCGGCGTGTATATTTGGAGCATCGTAGACTGCCGATAAAAACGATAATTTTAAGCCACTAATAATTTCGCGTTAACTCTCACGAAGGCTTCGAGATAACGCGCAAGCAATAATGAGTTTATTTAACGAAAGCGAGTACTTTCAGAATATTAAAAAAGTATGTACGTATATGTACATAGGACATATTTATTAAATCTCTTGCAAAACGGACGTTTTACAAGAACTGTGAACAAGAACCGATGATAATGGGACGAATTTTTAAGTACCAGGATTTGCAGTCGATAAAATCCAGCGCTTATAAGTTGCGAGCATCAAATTAATCCTATCGTGCTCGCCGAGATATCGCATGATGGATGGTATTATTCATCGGGAATAGTTTAGGATTTAATATCGACTCGGTCATTATTGATTCCACAGTTAAACGTTTATTGAATTCGCGGGGAAAATCGAAAACGCGTATTTGCAAAGGCCAAAGATTAAAGAGTGATGCGCGCTTGTAAATGCACATCGTGCATCAGGTAACGGCTAATGGAAGCCCGCGTTTACAGTCTGCTATTACTCGCAGTTTAATCCTATCGAATTCTATGCCCGTGGTGCCCGAAGCGTAAGTTAATTATCGCCCCGGCTCAAAGACGTTTCATTATACACACCGCGAGCGGGTCAAGTGCAGCCCGCGTGTTATCTAACACGCCCTGAGAATCGTAGGCATCGTTTTGTACGCACGTTGAAAATTGATAGCGCTCGGTCAGCGTCTCTCCGAATTAGAAACGATTCGCAACGTCCCTTACAGAAACCTCATTTAATACTGCCCGAATAAATACTGAATATTACTTACTTTGAATGTCAAAGACACTGACGAGCAGAGTATTTTAATATTCAAAATACGTAATTTATTGCCCACTTTTAATATCGAATTTCTATAAGGTATGATAATTACGTAATCGAGTTCTAAAGCGCGAGACAGCGCGCTAATCATTATCCGTAAGCCGCGTAAATATTATTAAAAAATATTTCATAACTTATTAATGAGTTTTTGATCGCGGCAGATTGTAAATTACGTTGTTGAAATTTATTAGCATGATAAAACGCCGTCGTGTGTTCACTTCCCGCGATGCGCGTTACAAAAATGTTGGAAAAAAATAAATTGTTGGACGAAAAAAAGGGATTTTCAGAGCTATTATATTATCGTGCGTATCATCCTACTCGACGAGGATGTCAGAATGACGTTTGATATATGTATATTCGTTTTCATCCGCCGAACTCATATGCATAAGTTATTCACATTTAATGCGAGATAGGCGCGAAGAGACGGGCTGCCGAGTTGGGAAAAAAAAAAAAACAATGGGCTAAACATTTGCAAATGAAAACGATTACGGCAATCGCGGTTCGCGATAACGAGATAAGTTTTTCGATTATAGCCGAACAATGCACTTATTAGAAATCTCGCAATAATAGCCAATCTCTTTCTTCTTCTTTTTTTTTTCTTTTTTGTCTTTTTTTTTTTTACTATCACGTAATATACGTACATATTGTAAACGTATTACGCGCAGCTGCCGTATCGCAAATAAACGTGCAATATGCTCCTTTCTTTCGCCATCGGAACCGCAGAATAGAATCGATTCTCCCAAAGCTCGGATATCTCGCGACGTTCTCATCTTTCGTCCGTATAAATTCGCTGCCGCGATCCAAATGACTCAACCGTTATTAAACTTTAGAAATAGACGCGAGGTATATAATAATGGCAGTGCATTCATGAGAATGGTGCAAGACAACGCCCCGGTATTTTGCGATTTATGCGTCACGAGGAAAATTGTTTAAAATATGACGGTACTTTATGGTTCCACTGAAACACGTCCCGATTAATTCAGGGTGGAATCCAAATCGCACAAAAGAGGGACACACACCTAAGTAATCCGTCTCTTAACATAAATTACACTGAATTACTGAGGCGCGTTGTCCACTTGATCTACCTCTTTATTCCGTAGTCAGTTAATTTTCCAAGGGATCAGGACATATTTAATCCTCTCGTCCGGTTTTCGCTTAATAAGAAATCGATTTAATATCTTTTTAAAATTTTTAATTTAAGCCACTCGCCGTGGAAAAATATTTAACGTATATTTCTTTTTTTTTTTTTTTTTCTTTCTTTTTCTCTCCCCCTCCGCTAATGCACTTCTCATCAAAATTGAAAGATCATTTTGAATCGCAAAAATGGGGTCACTTGAAGTAGAAGCATCGCCGAGAAAAAAACTTGGTGGAATTTAAAAGCTGAGGCTTCGAGGCTTTAAAACGCTCCTCTGAACGTCACTTTACGACCGTTTTTTCGCAAAGTTACGCGAATTTGTGCTGTATCATTTTTTTCCGCCGCGACTTCCCTGCGACCTTTTAATTTTAATGAAAGGTGTATTGCATACAATTTTTCCTGCCACAGATTTAAATTACGCCCTCTGTACAAGGGTTGCCAGTCACGTTAATTTATTAAAGAGCATCGTACTTTTTCATTTCAGAAATTCTACACGTGTTTCACGAGTAAAGATCATTAAATCGAGAGGCATCGTGGAATCGATGTATTTGGCCGCGGTCACGGGGCATAAATTGAATTTTACGACACGCAGCGAGTGAGCTCGATAAATGGAATTTGTAAATATAACCGGAATGCAAACACGAAGGCGTTTTCCTTTTGTACGGGCGAGTTTCGAGGATCGGCAAAATTACCGACGCTCCCGTGACACGTGCGTATCAATCGGGGTAATGAAAATTAGTCAATCACGTGTGTTTGCGGGGGATAATCCCCCAATTACGCGGTACACAAGGCGAAGCGCAAATTTATCTCGCCGAGGTTTCCTGCCCAATTTCCCTCGCCAGCGGTGGCTCGTCTGTCGTCGGCGGTCGTAACTTGTTAGTGGTCGGACTAAATGTGCGAAAAGATTGCGGGGCCGGCATAAAACCGGGCCGGCGCAAATAAAAGGGGTCTGCTTATCTCGCGCGACTGTATCCTCGCGTCGTGGATTTGTTCGCGTTGACATGAAAATATATCGCCCGCTTGTTCCCCGAGACCACCCGCCACATTCTACGCGCGACTGCGTTAATTGTCTAACGAGCGCATTCAAGAAATTCTGTTGTTTAACCGTAGCTGAACGCACTGAGAGTTGAGCGTCGAGCGACCGCGAACGCAAGGCTCGGGCATAAATGTTCGCATGAATGCTCCCTTGGCTAATTACGCTTCGTGCATTTCCTTACAATTAGATAATTAACAGCGATACATTGTTGCATTACCGAGATTACAGTGGCGATCGTGATTTTCTCTCGTCTTAATGTGGCCCTGCTTAATTAGCGCGGCGCACAATCTATTTTCCGCAAATGCGTAATCGCCGTCGCGTTACAATCATCTGGTAACCGACTTCGCCCTATTGACTAAACGCCGGAATAACATTTGCAATTTGTAAAATACACTCCGCGCGATTGTTGACGATGGGAGTCTTTCACGTGCTCGCGAGTTAAAATAGAAATCAATATGTGGCTCGAGGCACCTTGCAACATATGACGACGCCGCGAACGTCGGTAGAAATTTCCTTTCGCTCTCTGTGCCCAGTGTCCGAGAGAGCGGTGCCGTTCGTTCCTCTCCTAACGTCGTCAGGTTCCACCCTGCCGGCGAGAAAACTTTGTGCATCGTTGGGAAAAAGCGTATCGATCCCGCGACGGCAAAATGCCAAATTTAAGCAGGGTTTTGTTAAGAAAGCTGGAGCCAATGTCCCAGAAGACGGTAAATAAGTCCCGCGAACGTCGCAAAATCTCTTTCCCTATCCCACGTTCGTTACGGCGTAATCCTATCTTAATTACCGTCCCCATCGTCTTCGGGATCAACGGCGACTCGCGCATCGGCACGACCGATGTCATAGAGCGCGTCTTAAACAATCCCAACGTAACAATGTGGAAATGTCAAGTGACGCAGGTGAAGTTCCGCGTGGGCGATACCGGGCAAGTTTGCGCCAGACGTTGTTACGGAAGTCGCAAACGCCTTAGCACGTTCATTGGTGTTCGATACCTCCCGTAAGACGCTTTTCCTCTTCGCGAGCAGTTTTGCTGCAAGCGGCGAGGAATAATTAAGCGCCCGGTGTAAATACAGCGGGGGTGGACTGCGTTTGATTAAATATGCATGCCAAAAATTGGAAAGCCCGAGCTGATGCCGTAACGTTAATTCATCTCTGTCTATCCTCCATTTTATTCTTCCATCTTCTTCACCCTCCCCACCCTATTTCGGGAGACAAAGGCGAAATAACTCCACAGCATCCGTTTTAAATACAATAGCGAATAAACAGCGAATATAATAATTATTGAACGTACCTCCCGGCAGGCGGAATTCCGTAAAGCGTAAACAATGACGTAAAAGATTACTAACGGCTGAGGTTATCGTTCTCGTGATATTAAATTTCCAAAATACAATTCATACGTAATACGCGATACTAGGGACGAGCGGGATTCTGAAATTACCGACGGCAATGAAGCGGCGTCTGGACAATTATTGATTATGTTGCGTTTATTGTGATCAGTTATTCAACCTGTGCCGAGTCAATCATTTTATGTAACGCGACCGGCCGCGCACCGTGCTCGCGCTTCTGACGGCACAAAGCAGCCGCGGCACAAACGAATAAGTTCTGGAAAATCGAAATGCTGGGAAGCGGAGGCGAATAAAAAATGCCTATTGTCGCCCGAGCGAGAGGAGGGCGGTTGAAACTTGTTTGTTGGCCGTTGCAACAAATCGGGATGCGGACGAGGCGACACTTCTCACGCCCCCGCGATGAATTTTGCATTTGCCCACCCGTGTCGATCGCGAAATATAGAACCGGCCAACTCCACCGAATTTCTAATTATCTTACCGCTCGCAAATTCGCAATATTGCCGTACCGCGATGCGCGCAATTAGAATTCTCACGTTTACCAGCCCCGGCTCGCAGCTCGACATTGATTCGCGAGTGTCAATTATTTTAATGAATGGCCCATACGTTTCGATGGCATTCTAATTAGCGGCGCTTAATATCCCGATGACTGCTCGTTTGTCTGAGGATTTGTTGGATGAAAAATTATCGCTGTTAGCGTGAACAAATCTCTTTTCGCTCGACCCGACGTCGGTCGAATTGCAAGAATGGAGCGCGCGTCAACGGTAACGAGATAGGTATTATTTATTTCACCGCGGCACGCGGCAACCTGTTAGTATAACGTCGAGTCACCTCGTCATGCCAAAAGACAATGCGTCAAAACTGCCGGGAGAATCCACACGGCTGTCAGGCGGTTTGAAATACCGTTCCCGGGAGGTTGCGACGATGCAACGAGAACGAATGGACGTTGTACCTCTTATTGAGCAGACACGCGGCGTGCTCAAAGGTGGACAACGCCGGCGAGATAACGCGCGGGAAGAATGTACCGCGGAAAAACCACCCCGCGGACGTGTTCCTCGCGGTCTGGTTCGTAAATCATTTATTAAGCAGCCCAACGAGCTCTCGTTCGCCATGCAAGTTTGAAAGGATCGTTGAGGGTGGGCGGGGAGGGTCACCCTCGTCGTCGAGCTATATTTTATGCATGGCGGTTTAAGATCGCGCCCTGAAAACGCAGAGATTGCGAGGGACTCGGCGGAATGTTTCCAATAACAAAAGCTGCGAAACGCGAGAAGAGCCTTACATCGCGATCCCTCCTCGCTTTTGCGCGTTATTTGATATCCTTGAAATTATACAGTCGTTTATTGCGAAGTGTTGCCGGCGAAATTACAGCGCTCTCGGATTATCAACCGGCGCTTTACATGCGATCTTTTAAATTCAAAATTGAACGTGGAAGCGGAACTTTTCCATTTCTGCACGTCGGGATAAATTTTTTATTAGCTCAGACAAGACTGCTTCATGTTCCCCGCTTTGTAATTTCGCCCTGGAGGAAATCATGAAAGTGGTGCTAGCATTTGCTTTTAATTAAAAACTTCGACTTTTAACGATCCGAGCATTTAGCGAAATTCTTAAGAAACTCTTTGCGGCAGTGGACACTACGTACGTATGTACATTAACATCATTAGCTGAAATTAAATTATAAATTTCGCGTAATTTGATCGAACGTCTGATAACAGTCGAAATGAGCGTTAAAGTTGGACTGCAACAAAGTTGGACTGAAATTTCACTCGATCAATCATAATCGGACTACCTGCAACGTACGTAAATTATAATTTCAATTAATCGTAGTAATTAAGTATTTATAAGTATTTCCTTGCAAGTGCTTTATCAAGTATTTATGAACATGTATAAGTATTTATTTATAATTTCGGGTGATTCGATTTATTTCAATAGAGTTCGGCAGGGAGTCATTTTGAAACTAAAATCACAATAAAAATGTGACGGCTAAAATACATTTATATCTATTGAATTGATTGGAACGCTTTTTTGATTCGATAAAAGTAAATAGAACAAATTTCAATTCAGCCATTTTCTAACAGAGCTCAACGGGGGAAACAATTACTAATTAAAAACTTTTATTTTGCAATCAACTTTGATGACTCAAATCTAGAACTTCTGTTGAGGCAAAGTCAAATAAAATTAACTGATAACGAGTTTTCATTATTTACACTTTTCAAGCTTTATTCACCGAAATACTCCAGTTTTCGTTACTAAATATTGAAACAGCCACCTTTTCTACGTTCTTTGTTCCTCTCTCCTCCGCGGTCGGGCGAAAACGCATTTTACCAGTTACAACGTATAGACACAAGACCTCCGTTTCTAGTCATACGATAGTCTCGCCGTATCTCTCTTGCCTCCGACTAGCGGAATTGTTCCGTGAACGTGAAAACGACTTTGCTGGCGCTACCAAATATTTGCAGCCAAACCGGGCCGCTTAAGTTAAGACGTAACGACGGCGAGTTTGGTGTTTACGGCCCGTGGCCTGGGCTGCATTTTCATCTCGATTGCGCGCATGGCCTAGTTGAAGAAATAAAAAGCGATAAAAGGGAGACGCTGATGTCCATCGACAACGAGACGGGTTTTCCATTTCGGTGAATATTGTCTCTCCCGCACGCGGTACACGCCGCTATTTGTATTTACGCGAAATCGACTTTGTGCTATGCGGCCCAATATGATCGCGCGCTATCGAAAGCGATTAGTTTTCGATCGAATGTCGCGCGCGGCGTTTCGAGGGTGAAAATATTTCTAGCCGTCGAGACAACCCGAATCATCCGACGGATAAACTTGGATGAAGTTTTGGCTCAGACGGCATCTGACGGCGCTCTCGAAGTATCTCCAAAAAATCGTACCCAGTTCGTGGGAAAAAGATGAGGTGACAGCGGTGACTCTCTTATTTTTACAAAGCATATAATCTCCGCGCCGTTAATTATTGTTCACTACCAGCATCATAATCCGCGCGTAATAGTTTCTACAGCGGTACGGCGCGTACCGTCAATCGAGTGTCGCGGGCTGATGGAAATTTAATATCGGCAAAGTGACAGCTATATAAAAGTTTAATATTAATAAAATAACAGCTGTTATTTAATAGGATTTCGATATCGAAATAAAAAGCGCGGCTGTGCCCGAGCCGCCGACACGACCGATCGTGAAAAACAGATCCCGTCGCGGCTTCTCCACGTTACAGATACGGGAGAAAGTTGAGTGCCGACGAAAGTCCCTTTCTCTGAGGAGCACTTTGCATGCCATTCTGTCAACGCGTTTACCGACTCTGCTACGAGGGGCCATAAACCAGCCCCTAAATCCGTCGAAGAAGAATGTATAAAAGCGGGAGAGAAACGGCGCGTTCTCGCGTACTGCTTTATACCACTTCGCGATTGCGTCCGAAGGCTATGAAAATCGAGGAGGGTCGCGCGAAGCGTCGCACCCTTGTTAATCATGGTGACCTGCCAGGCTGTAAATATTTTCCAGCCGGCCGCGCGAGAGGGACGCGCCCCGCAGCTAAAAATACTTATTGCCGGGGTGCATTCGATATTTCTACGTCGCAGATAATTGCCGGCTCATTATATAAAACGCCGGCGCTGATATTTTCCGATAGACGCAACGAAAATACGATCCGTCACCGTCGACCATGCGCCGGCCGCTTTATCACCGTCCGTTGCCGGGGTATCTGAGACGACCGAGAGGCGCTCTTTATTTAAAGCGTTTTATTAATCGATACTCGCGGCCGCGGTAAACGCGGAAATTAACTCGCCGCGAAGCATCGGGGCGCCGGGCTGTTCAGATTCAGCGATTAACTTGCTCGGCCGTAAAAACAAGGCCGCCCGTTATCCCGCCGCCGAAATGACAATGGAGCGCGCCGGCACGGCGAGATGTTATTTTTCGATCAGCGGGGGTCTGAAATAAAATTTTTTCACCCGCTCCGCATGCTAAACACCGCCGTCATTTGCGCCGCTTATCTCCTGCGCCGATTCCGCGAATTTACAATGGAATAATCCAGCTCCGGCGGATTCTCGAGCTCGCGCGGCTTAATGATCCAAATCCCTCTTCATCGGGCATCGGAATTGTCTATTTCAATTTTTTTTTCCCGTTGTAATCGAGGATTACGAACAATTGCGAGAATCGCGCCACCGAGTACTCGAGTACATCCACCGGAGTTTGGATTAATTCGTATAAATCTAACGGCCGGGCAACGCGAGCGCTATAAAATATCTCGCACTCGACCTTTTTCACAGACCCCCGAATGCTTGGCGAGCGCGAAACCGCGCCTGTGTACGTACACACGTGCCCTCACGTATGCGCGAAACTTTGAAACAATTTTATTAAACTTCTTGTGCCAGCGAGCGCGCCGAGAGAGACGATTAAAATACGCTGAATTGTCGCCGCGGTGTTCGAGACATTTTAATAGTTAAACAAGAGCCTGAAAGCAAAGTTGTTAACTTGATCGCGCCGTCCGACATCGCAATTTATAATCCCGATATCTCTTCGGCGCTCCGAAAATCCCGATCGTCGCTGTAGTATTCGAGTTACAAATAATCCGGCGAGTACGCTCACCACTTTCATTTGATATTCCGCGCAGGGGTGATAATAGTGGATGAACGCAGCTTCCGGACGTACTCTAATAAAGGGCGCGATCGAGACTCCGACCTTGGAACGTTATATTCGATATTACAAAAGACGAGAAAAAGGGTCCTTTCGCTTGGCGTCCGTCTGTAGTCCGAGCAGTTTCTCTCAACGCCCCGTACCACCGAGAGATGTTTAACTCACATATCCCATTCGTTTCGACCTCTCGTTTGCCGTTTCGCCCGTCGGTTTCATTTTGCGTTACGCGTGCCGTTTGGAAATTGAAGGTAAATATCCCGCGGCCGTGCCACCCTCATTAACGTAATGACAAAAGTTTCGGTGAGATTTATACGCTCGGGAGGGACCTCGTTTTCGAGTTATCGGGCTCTTTCGCGCCTCCGCGCGGAATCTCAGCGGAGCAAGTCGAGCGGAATTTTGACTTTCTGTAGCCCGCGACTTTATCTCGCGAAACTTCTCTAAACTGCGGAAGGATTTATCACGCGGAAAAGAGGTTCTTCCGGATGCAGGTGTTTCCTCGCGCGTACTTTCACTGGTTTAGGAACAATGAGGTAAAAAGAAATACTTATTGTTACGTGACAATCTTGGCAAACGACGATCTGTAAATATGTTCACCGCCTTCTTGCGATAATGCTTAAAGTCTTTGAGAAATGCCCGCCGGAACGATAATTAATTTTGTCTATTTTTCTCCCCGTCTCTCTCGGTCCTGCATGCTGAGCACTTGTTTCAACGAAATGCAGATGTAATTCGGTGCGCGTTTTATAAAACGCGCAGCCCTTTCATTCGTCGTGAGCGAGAATTTTCCGATTTTTTTTTTTTATTTTTCTACTTTTTTCCACCACGGCGCGTTTTTAAGCGCGGTCCACTTACGAATGCACACGAGTCTCGCAGCGAAACACCGCTACTTTTCTGTCCGTGAATCCCAATTTAGCGCGTGTCCCGTTTGAAACAAGAACTGACGAGTGATTCTAGCGCAGCGCAAAATGAGCTGGCATTATCAAGTATCTGGAAAACCTGCGAATTTTCCCAGTATGCGCGGCATATACGTTGATACGCGAGAAACTCCTTTGAACGAAGTTCGCAATTCTACAGTAATTTACGAAGAAATTGAATCACGTTACATGTATCGAAGTGGAAGAAATAAGGAAAGAAAACAGTTAAATAAGAAGTAATTGGGACTGCGTGAATATTCTTTGTAAGTTAATAATCTACGTGTTTAAATAAAGAGAATTAAATTGTAAATTTTATTATCTCGAGATAGCAAATTTAATCACAAGCTGTATATAAAAAAAAAGAAACTCGTGTAAAGTCGTCCATCAAAAGTTCTTTGTTTTAAAATTAGTTCAGGCTCTTTTATGAATTAGCGTTTCAAGATTTATCAGAATAGTAGTAAGATATCTCGGACTGGCTTTCTACCTTTAGGAATATCTGAAATTCCTTACCTCAATAAATCTTTAATGTTCTAACATTTGAAACAATAAAACCCGAAGCAAAGAAGTTGTAAAAAAATTTTGAATTTTCAGTAGAATATTTTTTTTTTATTTAATAAAAATGATATTTTCGCAAGCATGGCTATTTAACGAAAGCTCCGGATAACGTTCCAAGAATTCTCCCACAAAAAGAGTTATTAGCGTATTTCGCAGAACAAAAATTTAGAATTGAACTTTCACATTTATTAACGTCATCGAGAAAGCAAACTTTACGAGATATTTCGCTCTTCAAGTTAGAATATAATCACAATTGGGACTTTTCAATATCGTACTTTCTGCATAATAATAAGAAATATCGATTTTAGAAAGAAAAACAATTTGTTTGCCTTGTTTTTTTTTTTCTTTTGGAAAATAAGAAAAGTTAATTTGTTGTTTTGCGAAGAATTTGGGAGTAGCGCCGTGTTTTTCGCCGCAATAAAATTTAAGGATTACATTTACATATTTCTCGAATTCACAGCATTGAAATTAGTTGTAACAAAAATATAAAAAAAACATTTTATTCATTCAAGCAATAATATTCAAATATTCAACGCGCCAGAATATTTTCATTCAAACTTACATTCAGCGGATGAGAAAAAGAAATTAACGAAAAAGCTCATTTACGTGCGTGTCTCCGAGAAATTGCTGAAAGCGACTCTAAATTGCGGTTGGTATCTCGTTTAATCATCGTGATTCCCGGCATGGGATACGCGCGAATACGTGCGTGTAATCGCCGTGCTTGGATTTTATTGCTGGGAATTTCCAAAATACGGTCAATCGTGCTTCTCTGAAACGTCTGCTCGCGAAGCGAGCCCCTCAGACGACGTTCTTTCGTTCCCATTGCCGAGATTGTTTCGGTATCCGAAATCACATCGCTTAGCGGCTTAATTAATAGGGCGAGCGATGCGAGAAGAGGGTCGATATGCGAAGTGCGTGGGGTATACCCGCTGACTATGAACCATCCCGCCATTTACGGAACACGGCGGGGCAAACCGCGCATACTCTACTGCGTGCGGCATATTACCCGCTACATTCCACCGTGCGCATTCGTTTCCTCGAAATTGTTAATTCCCCGCTGGTAATCTCGACTGAGTTTCTCATTCGGCAATTAAACGCACCCTCCGGCGTACCCGGACTGAGAAATAACGCAAGCTTTTCTTTTTCAAAACCGCGTTCGCCGAAAATCTCTTTTCTACCAATTTATCGAGGCGATCTTCATTAAGTTAATTCGAGTAACGGCAAGAATTTAATATCAACATTTCGAGATCGCGTGCCACGCTCGTCGCTTAAGAAATAGTTACTTCGGACAGTAGTTCGCGCGTATTTTCGACGTGCAGGCGTTTTTTCGAGGGTGAGAAGTTCGATTCAGAGTCACTTTGCTCTGAGACACGTAAATATTGTCCGTTACACGTTCAAAGCGATGGACGACGTGTATGAAAGGGAAGTTTTAACAGACAGAGGTACATATACGGTGGTACATATACAAGCCGAATGTACAGTTGAGTGTACTCACAAGGCGATCGTTAACGATGGCACTTAAGTCGCGTTTTCTTCTCCCGATGCTCGCCGATCCTCACAGGAGGACCCATTGAAGAGGAGTACCGTCCCGTTCGCGATCTCACCGCCGCTCGGCCCGGGAATTCAAAAGCTCATTCACAAAACGAAGCCCCTCGAGGGTGCACATGGTCCAAAGCATTGTTCGCGCACCGGTTCAACGATAATAAGCGTTCCGTTCATAAAGCGATTTCTTTTCGTCGCGAAAAGGAGAACGAGGAAAATCTTTCGATCGCAATCGCGAAATGGCACCCTTTAATTTCCCGTGCAAAATCAATTTCTGTCCAAGGGCTTTAGAGCGGATTTCTGTTTTCTTTTTCTTAATTCCGTGGGGCGCACATGTTACCGCGTGTCGCAGAGAACTTCGCGCGGCGCGCTCTGTGTTCTTTCATCTCTCAGCGAGCGCAAACCGGCGGTACTTCGGGCAAGGGGAACCAGTTCAGCGCGCGGACGTTCCCCAGAGTGATAATGGGATGGGGTTAACGGTAACGATAACGGCGCCGGGATCGGGTACGAACCGAACGCTTCGGCGCTCGGTATCGAACTGACTGAGCAAGCCAGCAGCTCTCTGGCCAGCTCACTCCTACTCTTACGGGACGTGCGACGCCGCGTTCGCTATCGCGGCGACGAAGAGAGAGCGGCGGTGGGTGAGAGCGCGAGTCCGTCCCGGGGAAGCCGAAAGCACCAGCGCGCGCGCCAGCAGCACCAGAGGGTAGGCCAGATCATCCCTACCTACCTACCCCCCTTGCACTCGGAAGATGGAGCGAGAAAGAGGACGCGAGAGGAAGAGAGAAAGAGATAGAGGCTCCTCGTCGCCGCAGACTTTTCCCCTGATCTCGTCGTCCTACATCTGAATTGTTCTTTGCCTCTCTTTTCCTTTAGAACGTTACTCTGCCCCTTGCGCTCCCTTAGCTCAGCGGGACACTCCGAGGATCAGAATCGAAACTGGTCTGGAATTTGATTCGGATACCCTCGGCCCCGGATGAGGAAATGTGACTGAAATGGAACGTGCATCGCGTGCGGTCTGCAACACCTCTTCGGGGTCACCGTCATCATAGCGGCGGCTCTCACGCACGATCTCGTTTCTGGTCCCTTAAACGCGTTTGAATTTACTCGGTCCGCGTGGTCCGCAAGAATTTTCAAGACTCTGA
This sequence comes from Cardiocondyla obscurior, assembly GCF_019399895.1. Classification (NCBI taxonomy): domain Eukaryota; kingdom Metazoa; phylum Arthropoda; class Insecta; order Hymenoptera; family Formicidae; genus Cardiocondyla; species Cardiocondyla obscurior. The sequence continues at coordinate 1,609,961 of NC_091874.1, read as the reverse complement.
GATACCGTGCCTTCGTACGTTTACTTGATACGGCAAACGAAGGCACGGATATAAAACACGTATGCTTCTCATCCAGAAAATTAGATATTTATTTTCACGACTTGTGCTCGTTATGTTCATCTTTTGATCCTTTTGTATATTCCAGTAGCACAAGCGTGCGTTACATGAACCGTCGTGTAACCGTATTGCAATTTATGCATCTCTAAATAATGAAAAGTCGTGTTTTGCTTATCTCGAATTTTTATCTCATTTTCTAGTTCTCCATAATGCTGAATTAAAAATATAAAAAGAGATGTTTTAAAACTCATTATTATCTTGTTATTGTGATACGTACAACTAAAAAGTACGTGACGCTAATACAGAGCTGTCCGCGCGTGACGCTTTATTCCATTCATTATTAATTATTAAATATTAATTAAATTCCATTCTCTGTCTTAATAAGTTTTAATGAAAAGGCATCGATGTCTTTCGTTCCGTGGAGAATCTAACGCGCACGTTAATTTCGTTGATATCACGCTGATGAGAATCGAGATCGGATCTTTTCCCCCATTTATGCCTTTATTCGCTGTAAAACTCGGAATTTTCTACAGATTGAAACGAGACGCAGTGGATTGAGGCGAAAGTTGCAAATCCAATGAGGTGGCCCTCGACCATATAAAATCAATACACGTTGGGAAGTCAAACTGTTAACGTAAGCATGAAAAGAGTACGAAGAGTCAGAATAGTTATTCTTTTCGCTAGTAACCCAGATTACCGCGAGCCGGACCGAAGTAAATTTAAGCTAAGGAGAGTGTGAAGTTTGCTAAAGTACACCGGAGTTATGGACGGCATTGGTTAGAAGTATGGGGATGCTTTGCTAAACTATGCTAACTCGAACTAGTTAACGTCCGCAAATTAAAAGGGATAACAAATTCTCGAATTCCTTTAATAATAATCCCGCTCTCTCTCGCTCTCTCTCTCTCTCTCTTTCTCTCGGTATTTATTTCTCTGGCAGTTATCACAGTTAATTTAAATATTTCTTTTCAAGTGACGAATTATTTGATTTAACGCAAATTAAACTTCGACAAGAATTAATTGTTCATCGAGATAAAGTAAAAAATTTTTATTTCGGCCTAAGTAGCGTGACGAAAAATATATTCAAAACAAACTACTTTTTATGGCGACGTAGGCAGTCGAGAAGTAAATTAAGCTTCCACATTCTTACTTTTCTCCCCCGTCTATCTCCGTGAGATATTCCTTCGTTTATCGAGGAATCCAACGAATCGGAATTGAATTTAACAATCTGATTGAGCGTCATCGACCGTGCGAAAATCAAAATGTGCGCGGGCTTCGGCGATGCGTGTAATATATCTGAAGTAGGATTTAAACCTGTGATAACATTTAAGTAAATCGCGCCGGAGCGCGATCCGCAGATTCGGGCAGGGTGCGAAACTCATCTTCTTTTACGGAGAACTTTTGCGATAACTCACCTTTGGATCTGGCCTGTATTTGCTAGAGTTAGTCACGATGTCGTTGCAAAAAAAAAAAAAAAAAAGAAAAAAATTCAGACTTAAAATCTCCCGTTCTGTATAACGTCGACATTTTTGATCGAACGAAGATATGTGCATACATTGTACCATCCTCGGCGAGGATCGCACCGAAAACTATTGTAGGAATTAAGATACTTTTCGGTCTCGCAATTCTTCGCGTATAAGAGAGATTTACATATAGACAGATATTTCTCGCCGCGTGGCGTCTTTTTATGAAAGCCCCGTCGCCTCGAGTCTCCCTTTCCTTCTTGTTTTGCTCTCGATTCGCCCAGTATTTATGTAATAATAAATCAGAAGCCCCGCGATTACTGATGTTACGCGCGCCGCGTGAATTGCCGCCGTAAACGTGATGATACATTTTAAAGCGCCAGCTGCGACAAACGTTATTTTCATTAAAATAATACAATTAAAATAATACAATTTAATTTGTTTCGACGCAGGAGAGAGATATCGCAATGGAAACCGTTGTTGTTAGGCGAGATTCCATCAGCGACGCGGCGAAATTAAATAAAACGTTAATTACCCTCATGGAAATGAGAAACTGTTAATTAAATTATCGCGGTACAACGTGTGTCGGTTGAAGCGGCAACGGTGAGAATATAAGTAACGTGATCGGCTAAAAAGGTACGACGCTTATCTGCGAAGCAGGTATTCAATAAGGCGATCCATCTTAGTTCCGCGCGACAAATTTTTCGGCTCCGCGGGCACGGTATGTGCAAAGGCGGGATTTAATATGTTTTCCTTTTCCTCATTTTATCCGCCGGCCCTTTGACAATTCACTGCCACTCGGTATTTCTCATCTACCCGACCGTTTCGCGAATTGAAATTGAATCTGATGATGAGATCGAGCTTCATCGACCGTACGAAATAAATTGTAGCCGAGAAAATGTGAAGGGGAAAGTGGGTGGAGAGAACCGCGTCCGCTAAATGCGAGACTCCTTGAATTAATTATCGAGGCGGATCAAAAATAATTTTCGTCACCGTGCAAAGTCGCCGTGAACGGTCACCGCGATATTATTTAGTTTACAATATAATTAAATTATGGTAAAATTATATTATGCCGAGAGGTCATAGAAATTAATTGCCTCCTCGGCGCCGTCCACTTCAAACAATCCGAAAAGTGTCGAAACTTCGAAAACTGTAAATAATTAAAGCTATTAAGCCGCCGCGATGTGGCCGTGCGTTACGCGGTATTCAGCGAAATGTTAAGAATTCATTCGCGCTGGTGAATATTGCACGACTGCCACTCGTAAAAAACCAATCCGCGACATTCCACCGTCAGCGTGCGAAATTGACAATTTCGGTTTTATTAACTTAGCGCCGGACAATCTCGCCGTTTATTTCCATTCCCCCGGGTAAACACGATTTGAAGTTTCAGGCCGTTTTCGAAGCATCGATGCCCCCAATGCTCGTTAGAGAATGTGTTTTCCGCTTGTTTCGACTGATCGGCGGTCACCAGTTACAGTCGCAAGTGCCAATGAGAGTATTCGTGATATAACTTCACAGGTTTCTAATTAAATTTTTAATAAAAAAAACAAAAAGAAAAAGAAAAAAAAACCCCATTAATTTTAATTCGGTTTATCGTGAAATATTTTTTAATCAATACATTTCCACGCCTCATAAATATATTTCGCACTCTTTTTCGAGATTCGATCCGTCTTTATTTAATTTCTTCGACACCTAGCTCTATTTAAACATCGGTGCGATGGGTATTTCTAAGCGAGAGCAGAATCAAAGTAATTTATATACTTCTAGGACACAATCTCAAATTTGCACATATATAACGAAAGACTAACTTAATTCCGACAGCGTATTATTTGAACGTTAACGGTGTCGATTTGTCCCAGCGTCGTCTGTATAAATTGGCTTTGCGGCTGATATTTCCACGGCCGGCACAATGCGAGCGCTACTCCTATTTACAATTATCGCGAGTGGAAGCGTAACACCTAGTAACCGATGCGTCATGCTCGCGGTCGTGAACATGCATATGCACGTACCGCATTGCATGCGTGTAATGCGAGACCGTGCGGGGGTGTTCGCGCAGGAATTTGCATACGTATCTCAGTTATAAATTAAGAGCGATGCGCGTCGGAAACTTTTGCGTACAATTTCCGTCTAATTGTCCAGAGCCCGAAGGTCTCTCTCGCGTTTAACGCCTCCGTGCGCAAGAAGCTATCCTCCGTCGCGTAACCCGACGTTTAGGTTTTCAGCAGCTAATTCCATCGCGCGTTTGATCGACGCCGGGCGTCGGGACTTTTCCTACGAGAGAAATTACCGCTGCGAAATATTCAGGCGACTCTGGACGCGAAGTTTGTCTTCCGAGTGTAAATTGCCGCGAGGCGAGCTCGATTCAATTATAAGGCGATCACCGGGCGAGACGTCTCGCTAATGTCTTCGCGCGATACGCGTTATTGCACATGTGAAATTTATACGCGCAACTTCCGGTACGTAAACGGCGCAAATTTGCACGCGCAAACATTTCGCGGATGTAGAAAATGAATATCGTGAAGCCGTGCGACAGCGGGCGTAACTAAGGTTCTTATGTCAAGAGATACTCGGGGCTGAAGAAGGAAAGAAAAATAAGAGAGAAACCGGGAGGTAGAGAAAGAAAGAAAGAAAGAAAAAAAAAAAAAGAAAGACAAAGAAAAAGAAACGAAAAGAATGAAACGCATGAAAGAAATATAAAGTTCATCATCAGTACTATTTACGAGTAAGAGGAGCTTTTAGTTCCTTCCAGCAAATGCAATTCGCAAATTATTGTTAGGCTTACAAAGAAAATGAGAGAGGAGAGATAAGTACGAGATAATTGAAATCGACGTTGTTTAAAGACTCGAAGGCAAAAGGGTGAATTAGAGAAAATTGCGGCGGGAAGAGAAAAAGAGAACGAGGGGCTTCCTTAAGCGCTCCTATGAGAGATTCTGTAAATGCTAACCCCCGCGCCGGTTGTATACATATTTATTTAATGTCGAGACGGTATTTTTCTCAGTGCGAGAATTGTTTTATCAACAAGCCGGGTATGAGCACTCGCTTAGCGGAGATACCAAGGGTTTCATCACAATAAAAGGGATGAAAAATTGCCTAACGTTCTCTGGGATCATTGTATTACCGATTTAATTTAAGAGGGTTTCGTAGGAGGGAGGACTCGGGGCTGGGAATAAAATTATTTTCCCCGGCTGGCGTGAAAAATGCTTTGTTGAGTTAGGTTGGAAGAGTCTTTCTGATAAAAGAAAATGACCTTGGTCTACGTAACGGCGCGTGGTGGTTAAGTTTGTACTCGAGAAGTCAATTAATAATTACATTACTGAATTACGTGTGCTTCGCGTAAAGGAATAATTTGCAATTGTGGATTTTATTTTAATTATACGTTACAAAGCGCGTGATTTAGCTCGTGCTTTTTTTTTCACGTTAATGAAAACTGTTTTATATTTAATAATTTTCGATTCAGTTTAGTTTGCAACGAGCTGTAGATGTATGTGTATTATGAAATACTTTAAGCACCGCTTATTCCTTTAAATATACATTTTCGCGAATAATATACTTTTCCAAAACGTATTAAAAAAAACGTTTCTCCAAAACGCATTATAAAAAAAAGTATGTGACTCACCGATCGGTGCACAGCAGCGAAGTTCTGCAGCTACGTCGATCCTGTAACAAAAATAAAAAAAATTTCGTTATAAAAATGTTACAAATAATTTCCGTTATTAAAACAAAAAAAGACCCGCTGGTGGCGTTGTCGGCCTTCATACTCAAAAAGGTGAACGTTAGTAGAACGTAATATTTTTTTACGCCGCTCGTGTCGCGATCTATGCCCACTAGGAGGCAGTAACGCACGCGTTGTACAAAAGCAAATATAACTTACGTATAAATAAGGATACAACTTACCTTAAAACAAATCGAAGCGGTTGTAAATGCTCTCCGCACACAAACCATGGTGAGGAAAAGGTGGATTGCGCCGAGCTACGTCTTCGTGTATCAAACATAAATGAGGTGTCCGATGTGAGCAGAGCAAGTACGTTGAACGTCTCGTGTAGAACCTGAGCAATCGGCTGTCGAAGGGAGAATGAAGGGAAGATGGCCGGTACCAGCCCAGCGGCCCTAGCGCGTACGGCGCAGCGCCGCGCTTGTCCCGCTAGCGCAATCTAGTTTCAATCGATCGCAGTTCGATCGCCTGCATCGATCATTTATATTCCCCACCACTCGACTAAGAACCAATCCCGTGCCCCGAATCCGCGGTAAAAAAACGCAAATTCATATATAACGGGCCGCTTTTCGCGGCGGGTCTTATTTTACCACCAGGCAGGAGGAAGTGAACATCGCTTACCGGAACACCTGTTCTTTTAAGAACAACTCGTGTAACAGAGAAGTCGCCGTTCGCAACGTACTTCAGAATTAGCTCGGACAGTCATTTCTCACCGAGACATCTGTTCTTTTAAGAACAACTCGTGTTTACATTACATAGGAAAAGCCGCCGCTGTGACATCAATCGTTAGGATGCATCTGTACCCGAAGCCACTTGTAAGGAGCCGCAAGTTTTCGGAGCCTGGATTATATTTCGAGATCAGCCCGGGTATCCAAATGCAGTTAACAGCTCGCTGAAAATATTGACGGCCGTTTTTTAAGGTTAGTCACTTGCGATATAAAAATATATAGACTTAATACAGAGAACTCACGTCATAATTAGAAATCAGTCTGTATAGTTAACGTTTCTCGGTGTAAGAGCGATAGTTTTTAAGGTTAACCGTTTACAATATTAAAATATATTGGCTTGATGCAGAGAGGAAGATAAAGAATTCGCGCTCACCGAATATAACGAGTAAAATTTCAGCCGCCAATATTAATCGATAAATTACAGTCCGTCTGTTTCATCGGAAATTCCTTTGGTCTCTCTTTTTCCCTTCTAATTGTGTTTCTTTGTTTTTGCTTTGCGTCTTTATTCCTTATAAACGGGCACATTATCAGTCGAGTGGCGCACGAAAGAACGTTACTTTTTAAAGTGGCATTGAGAATCTACTTGAAAGTTTTTACCTGCAAAACCGATAATTCTTTATTGAGACTTTTTACCAAAGATATACGTTGTACCCTTGATATAGCTTTTATATTTCAAGTCGTTTATTTCTAGATTACTTGATTTTTTATTCGCCGCAGGATCGTAAATGGGCTAGAAACGTTTTATCTGCGAGGGAAGATATTACTAGAAGCTAAGGGAGAGACGTGATAAAGTATTTTCATGCTCCGCAACAAAATTCTGATAAAATAGTTCCGGCGAGATGCCTGCGGAAACGAGAGACGGCCCGCACGCAAGTTCTTGCAAAATAACTTCCAGTTAGAGTTTCGCTTTCTGTTAACGTGAGCTTGTATACGCAAATAACGTGTTATCACACATCGCGATATGATTAATGAGAGGAAAATAGGAAAAAATATATACGCACGAGGCGAAGTGTAACGTGCGGTTTCACCGCGCGATCATTAAGGCAATTTCGCGTAATCTCTTGTTCCCGGGAAAAATGCAAATTACGTTATCTCGGTGATAGCGACGAAAAATAATTTTGTTTATTAGTCGTTACGTGCGGCGAGAATGCATCATTATTTTGATACAATTGATACGACGCTCTCGATAGATCGAAAAGAAGGGGAGGGAAGTATGCAGATTGTCCGATCGATTCGAAGTCGGCTAATTTCTTGCCTTTGTCTGTCATGGCCGCGCGTCTCGGCGCTGTCGGGGTTCACGTCTGCGAGGAGAACGAATACGAGAATTACCCGCGGCTCGCTGGAAGCGGCGAGGCGGAAGAGGCGGCAGGAAGCTCGGGGCTTCGCGTGTTGACCTACTCGGTTCGACACCGGGTGCACGTGGACTACGCCGCCACAGCCGGTGTCAGCAGGCTCCTCAGGCAGTCCAGGCGAAAGCAGTCGGCGAGAATCAGGAGATGCATGTGTCTGCCGTCCAATTACGCCCTCGTGGAGTTCCCCGTGGTGTGGTCCGAACTCAGGTCAGTAATCATGCCCCGTCGTAATTAACGCATCCTCTCCTCCCTTCCCCTCTGTCGCGGCGTGCGGGTTATTAACATTCTCTCCGTCTCTCGGGGACAATACGTGACTACTTACCAGATAACAGGATAAGAGAATCTTACGAAACCCTGATTTGCTTTTAGGAAATTAGCTAATTTTAGCGACTGTTACGCGGCTCCTTGGTGAAAAGCTTAAAAGTATTTTTTTTTTCTCTCTCTTATTTCTGTAGACATGTTTTTAAGAATAACATTTAATAATTGTTTGATGAATCAGATATATTTTTTTATGACGCGAGAACAATGGACTGAAGTTAGTTTTGCGCTGCGAATAATAATACTCTGCGCTTCATGAATCAATAATTAATAAGAGAATTAAATTTTTTGAATGTATTATATTTTTAATTCAATTTAATATTATAATTTTCATATCCATTTTCTCGTTAGGATATTTGAAACTTAATATAAATATTTAATTACGAAATACGAACTGCGTTTTCAAAATTGTGACAAATCTATCGGTTTTAGGGCTAACCAGCAGCTGTGCGACGGCGTTATAAGATGCCTGGAGGATCAAGTCTTCCCAGTCCATCGCGCTATTTTATCCGCAGTGAGCCCTTATTTCAAGGCCCTTTTCACGAACAGCCTGAAGGGCGACAAAACCGAGATCACGGAAGTAGTTATTTCCCATTCCGGCGAAATCTTTAGTCTTATTCTCGACTACGCTTACACTGGCACATGCAACGTAAATGCTGACAATGTCGAACAATTATTGCCGCTAGCTGATCAATTTGAGGTGCTCGGAATCGTCCAGCTTTGCTGTCAATTTCTATTGCGTGAGCTGCGACCGGAAAATTGTTTAGGTAAGGAAAAAAAAAAAGAGATTTACAACGTGCAAAAATACATCTAGTTGTAAGACACTGTGGCATTTACATGGCATATAATTTTAGCTCAGCTCAGCTCAACCAGAGATAACAGTTCGAAAGTTAAATTGCTCGTGTCGAACTTGGGTGTTGATTTTCGATTTTCCGAATGAACAATTCGCGACATTTATGTTAGGAATAACTTGGATTGTTGTTACGGGTTACAGGTATTTTCAAATTTGCACGACACTACTTCTGTCGCGAGCTCGAGAAACAGGGCCGAAAGTACATACGCCACAACTTTAAGCGAATACTGCAGGAGAGCGCGGAGTTCAAGGATCTTCTTTGCGACGAGCTGGAAGCAATATTACGCGACGACGAGCTCAATGTTAAAAACGAGGAGATCGTGTTTGACGCCGTCAAGACGTGGGTCGAAGCCGGAGTCGAGGAGAGACGGGTTTATTTGCCGAGGTTGCTAGAATGTATACGCTACGGTCTCATGAGTCATAAGTATTTCATTAATAACATCGTCAACTGGAAGCTCGCCGAGAAGGACGAAGTAAGTTCATACCTTCATCACTGCCGATCCCCACGTCTTGTTTTGCTTCACTTCGAATCGCATGTAATGGAGCTAGGCGCAGCGCCGACGATATGTTTTGCAATTATTTTCTAGCAAGACATTGTTATAATATTGAACAAAATTAGAAATTGATTTGCGTTCTATTTAACGAATGTTTTTGCTTTATACCAAAAAAAAAGGAAATTTTATACAAATATTAAAACGGGAATTGCGAAATATTACGTAATATTTTTATTAAAACACGAAACGAGAATAATAATTATTGTACTATTTTATTTAACTTTTATTTGAGATATATGTTTGCTTCGGTTTTGATTTCTATGTAGTATTTTAATTTTTCGTTAAACCCACTCAAATTTTCCAAGGCGTGTGAACAAATACTACTCCCTGTAAACGCATATCTAACGGAACAAGAGTTGAAACAAAATGGTGAAATCGATCTAAAAAATCCAATTGCGAGACCGCGAGTCCCGTACGAAATTCTCTTTGCGATTGGCGGATGGAGTGCTGGTTCACCCACCAGTTTTGTAGAGACTTACGACACAAGGTGCGCCAAGCTCTTACAAAGTTATATCGCATAACCGAAATTTCCATAGAAATCGAAAATTCAGAAAGGTTTCAAAAATAGCACTGCGCATACGGATTTTATTTTAGGTTTTAAATAAAAATAAATAAGCATTTTTTTCCTAGCAGCGGCGGTATTTTTCTAACCCATTTAAAATCAATCTTTTTTAAAGAAAAAAAAAATTTTATAATTAGTAAATTGATCTAGCGTAACTAATTAATATACATTAATTTTTTATTTACGTTTAATTACTTTATAAATCAGTAAAAAGAATAGTCGTTAAGATTAATTGTATTAAGATAAAAAATATTGAAGCAGTAGATTAGAACAATGGGTAAAGAAAACGGCATTTAATGTGATTGCGAAACTGTTACCAATCTTGTATAAGTGCTACTTTAGATTATCGTGTCTATTAAGTACACTTCGAAAATCTTGTAACTTACCTCAATATGATCTCTAGAGCTGACAGATGGTTTCTATCAGTGAACACGGATGTAACGCCTCGGGCTTATCACGGATTATGTGTCCTGAACAATCTCATCTATATGATCGGCGGATTTGATGGTAACGAGCACTTTAATACGGTGCGATGTTTCGACCCAACGACGAAAACGTGGCGAGAACGAGCCTGCATGTATCACGCACGATGTTACGTCAGCGTTTGTACGCAAGGTAAATTTTTCGCTAAAAAAAATTGATAAAGCACAATTAAATTAGATCTCGTCGCTGAAACAATGATGAGTTTCTTTTATCAGTGAGAAACTCAAAATAGCGTAGAGGTATTGTTTAAACGAATGAATAGCAAAACAAATGTATGCGCAAAAACCGCGTAAAAACCTTCCTTCCTTCCTTCCGCGTTATTATTTACGTTAAAATAAATTCCATTTCTTTATATATATATATATATATATATATATATATATATATATATAAGAACTAAATACCATTTTTCTCGCGATTTTTTCGCATCTTTCCATTGTCTACTTATTGTGCATTGTCCTGGTACTGTTCAAAGGCGGCAAGATTTATGCGCTCGGCGGATACAATGGTCGCACGAGAATGAGCTCTGGTGAGCGGTACGAGCCGCAAAGGAATCAATGGGAGATGATACCGTCCATGCACCGTCAGCGATCGGACGCGAGCGCGGCCGCCCTGCATGACAAAATCTACATCGTCGGTGGCTTCAATGGCCAGGAGGTTCTCGACTCGGCCGAGGTCTTCGACGTCGAGGCCAATCAGTGGACCAACATCAACTCGATGATCAGCCCGCGATCCGGCGTCTCCTTAGTCGCCTTTCGTGATAGCCTCTATGCCCTCGGTGGATTCAGCGGCGTCGCGAGATTGAGCTCCGGTTAGTTTCGATTGTCTCGACGCACAATACCGCGTTTTTTTTTTTTTTACAGTGCCTCTGATCTCAATTGCGCGGTTATAGCTTAGGATTTTAACGCCCGTAGATAGGAAGTTAACTTGTTGAAATACAATGTCGGTTATCTTCCGCTGTCATTCCTTATCAATACCTGCCCGACCACGGTCGAATATTTCTTACTATTTAAGGAACGCTTTTAAATTAATTAAAGAAAGGAATTCCTTTAATCAAGGAAAGTAATTAGATTTGTAGAGAATATTGCGACATTTTAAAATTATTAATTAAAAAGGAATCGATTTTTAATATTATTTTTATAAATAAATTCTAAATAAAAAAGACGCTTGATCATTATTATTATATTTATAGATTTAATAAATATGTTTAATATTTAGGAGTTAATAACTAATTAGTCAAAGGAAGTTTCACGGACGTTTCACACATTTCTACTAGGATGTAGTTTGATACTGAAATGTTCGCACAGACAATCGCGGTTTTGTTCAACTGCAGTTACGTTACAGTTGCACGATATCATTCTCGAATTGCGTATGACGTAGTCTTCAGTATTCGCGGCCGTATAACTGCGCGCTAAATATTTTCCACGCGAGCTTTTGACGTGATGGTCTACGCGCGAGAGTGAGTGGCATCATTCGTGTTAAAAAAAAAATCAACGTTTATTTTCCAGGGGAGCGTTATACCCCAAATCACTTGGACCAGTGGCACGAGGTCGCGGAGATGTTCAGCCCACGCAGCAATTTCGCTACGGTGATCCTGGACGATATGATTTTCGTTATCGGCGGCTACAATGGTACGACGAAAAACGAGCTACTTCGATCCTTTATCACTCTACTGATTTATTTTAGTCTGCGAGCGTAACTTCGTAAGAAAAGAAAAGAAAAAAAACATGCATATATCTTCCTAATATTCTTTTAGTCGTAATCGAAGGCACAGTTTGACAAAACCGAAAAATATTTTACAGTAATGAGAGAGGTTTTAGGGACGATTGACTTTAGCATAACTCAAAATCCGTGCACTATGACGTGTAAAGTGTCACAAAATGTATAGTGAAAGCCTGCATCAAAATAAGACGCCGTTTGAAGGCGGTTTTCACTTTCGCGTGAAATATAAGCGGCTTATAAACGAACAACGTTATCGTAATAGGATCCAGCACAATTCCGTACGTCGAGTGCTACGACGCGGATTACAATGAATGGTACGATGCATCCCCTATGAATCTCAGTCGCAGCGCGCTCAGTGCCTGCGTGATAGCGGGTTTAGCGAACGCGCGGGAGTACTCCTATCTAGGCAAAGCTCGCGATCTCGGTCAAGGTTAGTATAATATCCGCCTCAGCAGCCTTTGTCGCGGGGTCCCTCAAAAGAGATGATTAAACCTTCAACCGCCCGCTTTACACCTCTATACATATTTATGTACGGTTACGCATAAATAAGCGCGTATGCGCGGGGAGAGCTTGCGTCGCAATCGATCCTCTCGCCGTCAAGTATTTTCTGTATTTTCATCCTAAGGAGCTGCTTCGCAAAATTTGCACAATTTCTGTGAAAGCGTTACTGGCGACGAGCCAGTTTGTAGAAAATTATCCTGACTCATCGCGAAAGAATTCCGCGCACGTTAAAAAGGATCCGCAAATCAGATTCTCGCACTGTAACGATCTTCTCGGGATACGCAGATTACGCCGGGAATTAATTATTTCGAAATTTACTCGTCGCCGCACGTAACCGCGACTTTTTATTAGTAATTTTTTTTGTCACGCGCAACAAGAAAGTATTTCCGATGGATTAAATATGTTGTTGCGATCTTTCCAGGCCAAGCGACGTCGAAGAATCGGAAGAAATCTGATCATATCGGCGAGGGCTCTGCCGCGGCTAACGTTGTAATCTTGACAAGGGAAGATGAGGAAATGGACGTAAGCGAGTCGGTGCAAGTTGTTGGCCCGACCGACGGCATGGCTGACGGTATCGGAAATTTTTACGAGGAAGAGAACGAGGAGAAGGAAATGGAAGGCGAACTGTTGTACGCTGTGCACGAGCTCGATTAAACATCATTAAAAATTGAAGCGTGAGTAGACAGGAGGTTGCCGCTACCTCTAGTAAGTTTGTAAATGTTAAAAATAATATTCTGCTTGATCGAGTTGAGAAAGGTTTTTGCCAGTTAAATTAAAAGGTTTAAGTTAGTTATGCAGAATATTATTTTCTAGTAACGTGTACAAATTTTGAAAAGATACGGCATTTCCTTGTCCTTTTGCTTCAAAATTTCGTGAGAAAAGTCGCTGCAGAGAAAGCATGGACAAACGAATTCTTACCATTTGAACGGAAAAAGAAGCAGACGTTAATTAAACAATTAAACGATTAGTCGCGTAGTTTTAGAATTAACCCAAATGAGCTGCTTGAATTGTACTACGAGATCCGATTTGCCGTAGAAAAGGCTAGCAAACGGGGTTACCAAGAGGACAATGAAAATGGGAAGCTTGAAGTTGAATTGCGTTACGCATTAGCAAGTTTTTATAAGTCGTTTTTGCGATTCTCGCAGATTAGTCGTAACCCGGAAATTTTAATTGGCGCAAATTAACGTGCGGTCTCGCGCTGGTGACGACAGCTCTGCGATTTTAATAATTATTTTTTAGGCAATTTTTTTTTTCACCGTTTTTCTTTTTTTTTTTTTTATAAATCTACCTTCAATTTGTAGGCACACGTAACAATGAGAATTATACACGCGATCAAACATAACGAGATACGCCCGTGTACGTGGAGAGAAGCACCTTTTAAAGCTCTGTAAATTGGCACTGTTTTATTCGATGCCACGTTTTCCGCGTACGCGAATATTTACACATTCTTGGATGGCGAGAAATGCCACGGGAGCATGACATTTTACACTCGCGGAGCAACGTTGTTATTTTTTATGAATACATTTTCCGTCTTTTCTCGCTGCTGCACAACGCGAGCTTTTTTTTCGCCGAGATTCGCATGTAATGACACAACTTGTTATTTTAAGCCAATTAAATCGGTCTCTTTTAAGCCACGTGCTGTACCCTTATTGTAGATTTAGAAACTCGTAGATAAATATTCTACGAACTGAGTCTCACAGACTCCCGGCTAAGGATATCGATTGCACTTATCAGGTAAGACAAACGCATTATTGCACTGGTAAATAAGAATGATTTAAGCTCACTTCAGATTTTTTATTAATCTATTTCTCAATTTATATATACGTAGATTTATTCATTATCATTTATCATTTTTGTATACTCATATGGTATGTATAGTGTATACATTGTTACTTCTTCATTGGTGTTTCTCTTTTAAAGACGATGTGTCTTCCTATTTTGCATATATGCAATTTTTTTTTCTTTCGTTTTTTTATCTCTCACTCACTCTCTCACTCTCACTCTCTCGTTCTCTCTCTCTCTCTCTTTCTCTCCTTTTCTCTTTTTTTCTTTCTTACATTTTTTTTTTCACAAGTGATTCGATTGAGAATTACATGGTGACGCCTTTTTGTCGGAACCAGCTGTACGACACGTTTAATAATCGCGACACGAGAGCGGAATACAATAGCGAGTTCTCTTTTTTGAGTGTCGATGAACACTTCGATGCACACATGAGAACGGAAAAAGGATATCGTTGTCAAACTGGCAATTTTTACTTTTGGCACTGCCTTGGCACTTAACTATCAGAAATCACTTTGAAACCCGTCGTCACTAGAAAATTTATAACTCTTCGAGCGCTTTTATGTTATCAAAAAAGGACGTACGTATAAGTAACAGAAATTTGAGCAGAACGTAAAAACGTTACATATAATAAACTTTCAAAAATAAATAATCCAATCTTACAGGCAGTTTTTTCCTCTAATTATTTTTAATTTTATCTTTACGTATCTATATATTTTAATTTCTTTGGCCCCTGGAAGAACGCTCGACTAGTTCGTTAAAAGAAAAATTGCCCAACGTTAAAGATTTTATTCGTTAATTGTTCGTTAATTATCTTCAGGGGCCGTTACTACTTATTAAAGAAAGCTCGCTATGAACGTACAGCTGGATTGGCGCCACGGGATGGAGGAACGGAATGAATACACGAATTGTAAATTATGCAAGGACATACCCACCAAAAATGCAACAACGATTTTATGTCCCTGAAATAGTTTGCCGGCCCGGAGAAAAATCTTTCTAAAACATGTCGAGAAACGGAACGCGGAAATTATTTCGATCGATCGTCATTGAACCGATCGCGTTTCCATCGCTCCCCGATAAATCTCTAGAAAATTGTTGCCTTAGGTGGTAAGTTAAAAAAACTTAAGTTTACATGACGAGAGTACAAAGTTGTAATTACCGCGGCTAGAGCGTGTTACAGAGTCGATTATAATATAAAACGACGATATAATTGAGCAAATAATAGAATAACAATGAAAGTTCCTTTTGATCCGTGTTCCCCGCGAAAGAGCAAGTCGAAAAGCTCTTCGGAAACTCTCCCATTACCCTATTTCTCCGTCATTCGTAATCTCCTTTTCGCACACGATTTATAACGCGTTATTGATAACAGACGAAGAGAGAAGACGGTGTCTTTCTTGTAATCGATACATGACGCGCGTAAACGTCACCGATGAGATTTATTCGCAGCTGAGGGAACAACATATACGCGGCGATTAACCTGATAAACGTGTTGCTGCGGAGTGAAAATTTGATTAAAGAGACAGTCAGAACATGAATTTTTTTTTTTTTTACTCACATGCGCATTTGTCACGTTCATTGATGGCGCACGAACGTCATAAATATTCGACAGAAGTCGGCAAATGCAGACAAACGTAACTCCCAATTCTCCAAATTGTAATTAATATGCGACAGTTAATTTCAATTTGAAACAAATATATTTCACGCCATAAATTACGGGGAAATATCTCGATATGCATATTAAACGTGTAAACCAATTTCTCAGAGATTTTCTGTTGAAATTGTTTGAGAGAATTTCTAAAAATCATTACGCTGAAAATTTTCAGAATAAACGTATATAGTTTGAAGGAACGAAAATGCTGCACTTGTTTCTGGTAAAACTTTTCACCATATCGCGATTACCAGACTAGAACGGTTTACAACAACATATACAATTGCAGTATACATGTTAATGGTGATTATTAGGTAATCGTTTTACGACGATACACGTAAACGTTCCTTACGCATATAAATGGCTCACGCTGAGTGACACGAGCGATAAATTTGTATGCGGTACGATTACTCGCATATCGAGAGCCGATGTATAATCTATATTATCCGTTTTTGACACATATGTTACGATAGAATTGCTGTAAAAATTATTATTTTCTACGCGCGCGTTTCGCGCTCGGGACAGTGTATGTGTACTCAGAGATTTGCTACGCGAGAACTGTGGAGTGGAAGATTATAAAGGGCTATCCGTCATGTGCATGCGTTTATCTCCGCAAACACGTGTTCCGTAAATTGAAAACGCAAAATCCACGCGTGCGGCTACGAACGAAAATTTAAAAACAGCGAGAATGATGCGCGACGGTGTTGATCGAAAGCTCGCGGGGAAGTCTAATCTCTCACTTTGAATAAATAGTTGCCACCAGAATACAATAGCTCTTACGTCCTTCCACTCCGCAATTATTAATTCGCAATAAAATGGTTCCCTCGCACTTCGGCGCTCTCAGTTCACAATGATTGCAGTATATTGTGGCTATATATAATATATTATTTATATACACATTCGCGATTATCGTTTACAGAATATCGGTTTATTAACACTATTTTACATCGTTTCACAAATAGGGACATACAGTGGACATATCGTGTTCGTTAAAAATGTTTAAGTACATATTTGTATAATGCGTAATACAAACATCTAACACATACCCATTTGATTTCTCGGAACTCTTGTCCTCCCACAAAAAATATTTCTGTAAGCGTCGAAGTGCGAGGTGCCATTTCTGCGCCGCAATGCTACAATCGCACGTAGCAGCTTGGTACACAGAACATCAGAAACTTATTCCTCAATTATACTGACAAGATTTTTGGCGAGTTTAAAATCTATTTTTTTCGAAGATGTCCGTCATTTTTTATCACATTTTAATATTTAATATTAAACATTTTAGATAAATTAACGAGAAAAAAAAAGATAATAATTAATAAAACAATAAGAGTCTGTCTTCTTCAATTACAGATTCAAGTTCTCAAAACAATCCTTCATATTAAACAGTTAATAAATAAAAATCGGCGGTTTCCTAGCGCTCTGCAGATTTTAAAGCTCGAGCTCGCTTGGATTTACACGACGATCTGATCTCGACAGTGACTGCACTCGCGGACACGAAGTTTCGCGTACGTCACCGTTCGATTACGATTAATATAATTTTTTTTTTTTTATTTGCCTTTTTTTCGCTTTTCATTGATAGATTGTTCTGAGCAATTGAGATCTAGTATTGGAGGGATTTCATATACCTGAAACGTTAGTCACTCTCTCGTTCGTTTTGCAGCCCAGATATTCTTCTTTATCACATTTCAGGGCGCGAATTTTCGTTTCGTCACACTAAGATCGTATCGAAGAACCCGCTTGTTCGAGACTGATAAAACCCGTCGCTGACGTTGATAACACTGCTTGCACCTCACGTATCTTCATCTCCTAGTCGCTTTAGTCTAACGTCTTTGTCAACTTTTGCTTAATCATTTTCCTTTCGGTTATCTTTCTTTCTTTCGCTCAGCTACTCGGCTCTCATCCACCCGCTCTTCGTACTCGACGCATTCGGCATTCACACTTATCTGATAACAATTGACATACGTTTCATAACTTTCCTATACGACTAGACAATGTGTCGTTGCATTGCCTTATACTTTTATTATTTTATTTGTATTATTAATATTGTTAATTTTTCTCTCCTCGACACGTGACTGAATTCCTACTCGCTGGAATCTCCTCTTCCTCTTCCTTCAAATAAAAAAAAAAAAAAATAAATAAATAAATTTCTTCAAACTGTCGATGAATAATTTTCGTTTTTCTTTTCTTTCAATAATCGCGATCCGTTCTTCGTGATTAAGTCTGACGACCACATCGTGTTCCCTCGTGATTACTTCGTTAACGCTAGGCCGCCAAGCGCGCTGATCATGTTCTGCTTTATTTTTTTTTCATTTTTCGAAGTTCCAATGTTCGATCATTCGTAGCATTTCGCGTCACTCATAGCGACGGCGTGCGTGACACGCTGGACTCTTTCGAGCTGTATCTTCTCGAATTAGTTTTCCACGTTTCTTTCCTTTTCTCTTGTTCCTCGCTTCCTTGGTCGATATCACTACTACTATCACCACTACCGTCACTAGAAAGTAGGTCCGTTTCACGGCGAGCTACGGGTTCAACGCGAATGCCCACCGGGGCGAAGTCTCGGTAAAGCGTTACAGGAGTGAGTCCGGAGTTCGATCGTCGTGACGGATGCGCGCAACTTTTTCACGTCCGTGATTATGATAAAGGTGGCACGTAAGAATCTAACGAATGCTCGATATTAAAATCGACGGTCGACGGCGCCGCGTCGTTTGTATAAAAGATCGGATTGCCTCGCTTCGAGATCCCGTTCGTTTCTTTTGAAGGAAGACAGCGAAGAGAAGGGGCGAGGCAATATTGGACAGGACGCCTACAATTCACGCTAATATACGGGATGGCTGAAGCTGCCGCGATAGAACGCGACGCTTCCCAGATCCGCGTTTGAGTCCTTGTTTTATTTACTTTTAATAAGCTACGGTTAATTTTTTTTATGTGCGCTAGACTGTTCTTTTTTTTATCTGAAATATTTCAGTCCCGCGACCAGCAGGAATTTCTCGATGAAAAGCTCGGAATCGAGGACGGCGATATGCGCGGCTCGGCCTATCAGGGCGTTCGCCGTCGGCGGTAGAGCGTGATGCACGTCGTATCTGACGAGACTGACCCCGGGCGCTGACATTACGGGGTAAAGAATGTTGTGCACCATCTCGCGATACGCGGCACCTAAAAAAAAAATTAGACAAAAATTCGAAATTATTATTATTTTGTTGTTGCTGTTATTATTAATCAATAAAGCAATTTGATTGAATTTATTTATTTCGTTAATAAGTAAAGCACCGCGAAAAAAAAGAAACGGTAGACAGGTGATACCTTGATCCGTCGGATCTCGCACGGCAGCCTTGCAGAGTTCGATTCGGGCAGAGTGCAAGGGCACGTATCGATCTTGTGCACTGCCGCACAGCAGAACGTGTTTGAACTTCTGCAGATTGCTCTTCTGGCTCAAGCGGAACATGAAGGAACGTCTTACGTCCGACGCGTCCTTCATGGCCAGTTGCAATAAAGATCCGGACTTTTTCCACTTTTGCATGAACCACATACCTGTGAAAATTAGCGAAGGAATGTAATTTACGCTCGAGAGTTCTTGCAATATCAAGAAACGTGTGTCGATGTATTTGTTAGACTTACCAGCGTTTACCAAGCCGCTCGTGTTATAAAGAGTACCTAAGTGCGGTCCACTCAGGCTGAGGAAGGTGTGTAGACGAGGAAGTAACGGACGCAGCTGCGGTCGCGTTAGGGCGCTCCGGATGATTATGGTCCCAAGAGAATGCCCAATAAAGCTCACTTTCTTCGGGTTCAGACCCGACGTCTCAATGTGGTAGAGAATCTCGGACACCAATCGGTCGGTCATCGTCTCGAAGTCGGAAAAAGTATCTCCCTATATAAAAATATTAGTGTTAGAAGTTTAAATATTGAGTTCTCTTTAAATGTAACTCACCTGATTTCGCTCGGACATTAAGAAATCCAAATGCGCTCCCGGCAGACCCAATTCCAAGTACGTTTTGACGAGACGGAGGTCAGCGGCATTACCGTCGAGGCCGTGGACGCATATGATAAGGTGCGCACCTTCCGGCGAGAAGAGTCGATACTCGTCACTGATGTGGAAATACGGCAGGGTCGAGGCCAAGGTTGGGTAGTCACTAAGAGGCACATGGGATCTTAATGGTTGAACCGACGGCGAGGAATTCAGAAGGTCATCGTATCCGAGGGAATGAGCACGTTTATGCAAATACAACTGTGCTTCCTCGCGTTCTCTAGAGGGGGATAAGGTAGACAGAGAACTTAACTACGAACAGACGGAATTTTGCGGAAACAACGCAAAAGCGAAACGGCAAATTCGACACCTTTAAGAAGGTGAAAGCGAGATCTTAGAAAGCGTCGCGTTTGTATCACATTGAAAAATAACACCGTTAAAAAAAAAACTAAATCAGATTAAATTCCGGCACGCGCAAAGCGTAACTTGAAGTTACCAACTTTTTAAAGTATTTTATATTTTATTTTCCAAGCGTATTACTTGAATTCATTAGTTTGATTAATTAAAAAAAATAATTACAGTATTATATTAAATTAATTTAAGCTTCGTAAATTATTTGAAAATCCTGTTGGCTTCAAGCAGCTTTGAATCTTGCTTCGTGTTAATTTTAAGAAAGCGGTTCTAGTTGGGTGGGCTGATCGTGTTATTATGCGTAGAAATTCGACGTACCTATAAATCTTGCCAGAAAAGCTCATTTGCCTCTTAAATTCGTCCTTGCACTTTTTGAAATTAATAAAATCATCTTGCGTAGACTGTAGCAGTTCCTTGCCCTCTTGGTAGCAATCCAGACATATGTCTCTGGCACCGTAGACGTTCTCTCTGTCTCGATCTCGATTTCGCTGTGGACTACAGGGCGCCGTTTTATTCTGTTTCGGACTTCTGCTCTGCTTTACAGTCTCGTACACGTGATAGAGCGGGTTGTCAATTGGCTCCGGAGGATCGCGAAACTCTTCGGGAGGCGGCGGCTCGTCCTGGAACATCTTCGGCGGTGGCAGCCGCACCTCCTCGTACGAGTGCTCTTCCACGCTCTCCTTCGTAACGAGAGGACGATCTTTGCGCGGTACGATTTTCGACAGCTTCTGTCGCAGCTGCTCGCTCGAAAGTTTGGCTTGATTGCGACGCTGTTCCGAGCTGGAAGTGTCGCCGCTGCTGACCCAGCCTGAGCACTCGGAAGTTAGGTTGCTCGAACTCGAGCTTGGCGTGGGGCTACTGGGCCTGGTGGACGGCGGACTGAGAAGATGCGGTATGATCGGCAGGTTGTTAGTAAGACTGTCTTTGCTATCGCGGATCGGCATGCAGGGTAGAGAGACCGCGCTACGTGGCACGACCACTTTATTCTGTTCCACCGGTACGCTGGCGCATCGTAGTCTCTTCACAGTCGACGGCGGTATTCCGAAACTTGATACATCCGAAGGCGTTGTGCCATTGGTCGTTGGCGCCTCCATGGGCGACTTTATAGGTTCCATCTAAAAAAAATATAGACAAATTAGAATATTAATAAAAGTATATATATATAATTTATTTTAATATATATATTTTTTAATATTATTTTCTGCTATTTTACCTTCAGAATAATTTTATTGTTGTTTTCCACTTCAAGAACGCTCGTCGCAGGCGAAGAGGGGTGACGGTGCTTGGGCAAAGGAGCGACAGCGGGATCCCGATACGCTGGCGGTGGCGGTGCCGGTTTTCGGTTTTTATGACTGCACTTTCTATCACTTTTGTGATTACTCTCTTCTATCGGATGGTCGATATCGAGAACGGGCGCTGAGTGCGGCCTTCTGTTGTGCTTGTCTTTCCTTCTTCCACGCGACTCCTTCTTAGATTCCATTTTCAAAGCTATCACTTCGTAAATCGGTTCCGCGTCCGCGTTTTTCTTCTCGGCCTGGCCATGTCGTTGCTTTTCCTCGTTGTAATTTTGAGTTACGCCATTGCGTGGCGACTTGGCCGATCGATCTGCTCTTCTTCGGATCGGTCGATCGCGCCGAAAATCACAGCACTCGCGCTCCACGTCGTCGAGCAGTCGTTCCGTGCTCCTCGGCCTTTTCGGCTTGTCGAGCTCGTCGCGAGTTCTTCCGCTAGTGTTGCCGTTTGCGCGGCAGAAAAGCGAATCCGTGGTAGCATAATAATTAGATCTCTTGCTCGTAGAATCCATCGAATGCAAATGACTGCTTATCGCGCTACCGTTCATGTATTCCGGTATCTCCGGGCGACTTCTTTGCGTCATTGATGTCTTGCCTATCGTGTGATACCTGCGATTTTCGATGCCGTTCGCTTGGCTGTACTTGCCGCCTGTCTGGTGTCCGGATTTTCGTGAGTTTCCTCGGTAAGTGACTCTATCCAACGTCGCGGTGTGTAGCGGTTGATCTTCTAAAAAGTCACCGTTTACATTCGTCTTGGAGGATAAAAAGCTACTTTGGTCGTTTGTGGTCGTTGGTAGCGGTTGGCGAGTTCCTAGACGATGACTTCGTGGCTCTAGTCGTAGCCTCCTGGTATCGAGAGAGTGATAATCTACAAAATAGATAAAAAATTTTAACTGTCTTTTATATATTAATTTATATATATTTTATATACAATTAATTTTATTAATATAATTTAATTAATTTTTCTCAAATTATTCTTAAATCTTTGAACGCATTATCGCGCACCTTCCATTGTATTTGCCGACTTGCTCTCCGTTAAGCAATCGGGCAGTTGACTGAGGTCCAAAGCGCCCATATACGTTGGCACAGTGAGATTCTGCTCGCAAGATTTGGACGAAGGTCGATAACCGGGCAGGTGTCCACCGGGCGGCAGCTCAGGAAACATTACCGCTAGCAGTGAGCTAATGGGAGAGGATTGATAGTCGGACTGCTGCTGCTGCTGCCGATTAGGTACCAGCATCTGCGTCGACTTGGCGCGAGGTAGCGGTATCACCGGCGTGGAGCCGAGCGACGGGTTCGGCGCGGAACAGGCTTGCTGACCCGAGGGCGGGAAGAGGGTGCTAATGGACGGCACTGTCGACCTAGGTTTCCCCCTGGAAGGAACCGTCGCAGGCGGCGTGACATTTCGACCGCCGCCACGCAGCCCGCGTGAGAACAATTGAGTCGACACAGACCTGGGCAGAGTCTTCGGCGACGTCCTGGGCTGCGGAGGTGTTACCAGCTCGGGGCCCAGCTGATCCAGCGACTTGCTGTGCCTCGCCGGAAGTGTCGAGGGTGTCAGTATCAAGCGGGCCTGGATCGATCCGATGTCCTGAGCTGCGCCCTCACTCCTGGGCGACCAGATGGCCATGTTGCGCGACTCCAGGATCGCTGCAACGCCGCAGTTACAATCATCCATGCTGGGAACTGCAGAGCATATTCGCATAATATTTTATAATACTCTAGTACGTAATTAATTTAAATGTTACTGCGTATGCGCTTATACCGCTATTTCTGTGTCTCTGCTGCATGTCAGCGTACTGATCTTCGAAAATCAAAGGCAGCGAATGAAGATCGCCATCTACTTCCGGACAATGGACAGGTAACGGCGGCAATGATGCGAGATAACGCGATCTTCGAGCGGCCTCACTCACCGCTTGATAAGACTGATAATTCGCATCGTAACAGCCCGCCGCTGATGTTCTCGGGTTCTCTAATACGAAAAAACCCTCTGCAAACCGTTTTACCTGCATTTAAATAATTAGTTAATAATAAATCGCATAATATAATGCTATTAACATCAATATTTAAGAAACTAAGTTTTTCTTACTCTCAATTGATGATGAATTCGTGCTAAATGCTGATGGACCGCTTCTCGGCCAGAGAATGCTTCCAGAAAATGCTGCCAAAGAACGATATTTTGTGCGCACAGTTGGGCTATGTCAGCCTCCTCGGTGTCCATCAACTGCAAACAACGGGTTTAAATGGCATATGCTAGAACTTGAAAACATAATACAACGTAAAAACACAAACCTTTGTGATTTCTTTGTGCGTGTTCTGTGCAAGCTCGAGCGCTCTTTGTTGCCAGGAAGGGAGGAGCCGTGCCAAGTCGGACAAATCATTCAGTAAAGACTCCCTCGCAGCTAAGAGCAGCCTCGTTACTTCTTGCTGGACCAATCTCGCGTGCTGTATCCTCGTCGTCGACCCAACGCATCTCGTTGTGGTCTCCTGATTTTATTAAATTTTTATTAGAATTAATTAAATAGCACTTGATCAATTTCTATCATTATCTTGATGATTTGAAAATTTGCTTTAAATAAACTCACGATATTTCCGAAAGTTGTCGCACTGCTATCGCCGTTCGT
The DNA here is from genome assembly GCF_019399895.1 of Cardiocondyla obscurior. Taxonomy (NCBI): domain Eukaryota; kingdom Metazoa; phylum Arthropoda; class Insecta; order Hymenoptera; family Formicidae; genus Cardiocondyla; species Cardiocondyla obscurior. Next base: position 1,585,941 of record NC_091874.1, on the reverse strand, counting down.
CGCGGATTGTTTAAACTGCAGCCAAGGTTTTCCGCTTCGCGGTGCACTGTAATACAATTCGATATATTGCAATATACATATGTTTATGTAGGCAATTAATTTTCATGGTAAATATAATTACTGTAATTATTATATTCAATAAAAATGTATTTCTCTTTAATTCTATTAGTCGCGAAAATGGGTGCTGATATTCACGCGATTAAATGTCGCTAGATATAAAATTATAAATACTACATATACATCGCGATTACGTGTATCACGACGATTTCTAGCATTAAGATTTATTAAATTTGTGTAGGGGTCAACATAATCACTGCCTCGTAAATTCAGATTCAAGGCAAAGTTGATTCTTCAGGAATTCAGAAGTCGCGGAAGAAATAATAAATTGCCCAACTACTCGCGCCGAAAGTTTAACCAGTTCCGGGCTTCTGTCAAAAGTGTCAAGAACTTACCAACTCTGCACTACGTGCAGTATGCTCTTCCTGCGTTCGCCGGAGAAGAGACGGGAGCGGTGCGGCCATAAAACAGAAAAAGAGGACTCCGATAAGAGACAAGTCGATTATACGGTGGGATTCGGAAAGTTTGCGTGACGCGCGATCGCGCAATACTGACTTGATGTAGGGCTGATGAAGAGCCACGAGGCACGCGTGGATCGTAATGGACACCGCCGCGAGATGAAAGTAGTCGAAGAGCACCGGCAGGTGATAGTGAAGGCCCTTCGTGGGTGTGAAGTTCAACTGCAGCGCCCTGAAAATGAACGTCCTATCGATCACGAGTGGACCAGGCGAGTCGAAGCTGTCATCGATCAGTTCGGCCGAATTCTAAATATCCGACTTGTTTGCGAACAAATATCCAACGTATGTCTGACAAATCTGTCTGAAGCACGTTTGACAAATTACGATTTTTAAAGATTCTTATGACGATCGTTAATATCGTCAAGACCGAATTAATACCATCGTTCATCGTTCGAAATTGGAATATTTTTTTCAATGTCGCTACTAAACTCATCTTATCGAATCTCGGAGAAAAACTTAAGAACGCCGTTGTACTCTTGTAAATCAATGATACAGCTCTTAATAAATTTCTTTTATTTATTAATTTATATATTTTTTTTTTAACTTTTTAAATTTAAACACCTTGCTCGCAAATTTATTCATTCTTGCGTATATCGTGCTCGGAAAGGGTTGCAAACAAGAGATAAGAATTACACGGCCGACTCTGATTGCTCGGGTCGCTTGTAGTCTGCGACTCTTGCGTGTCGCCGGGAAAAGAATACGCCGTTTTGTGCTGAGCGGCGAGAAGCTTACCTCGAGGACACGCAAGCCATGTTGCCCGGCTGCGTTGGCTCGCTGAACCATAGCTCGACGCCTAGATTGAAGTGGGTACGCGACAGAGCCTCCTCAATCTTGTGGCTATGCACGAGCACGTGCGCCCGGAATAGTACGGAGGTGCCGAGTGTCACCTCCTCGTTTCTGTAAAGGATCTGAAAGCGCTTGCTGGTGCCCGGAGCCTCCAGGGAATCTGCAACACAACGGTGTGTGTTCTTCATCGCATTCGACATCGCCCTCTTCGGGGATAGATCGATCGATCGGGGTGAACGGATCCGGCCGAGCACGTATCGCGTGATGTGACTGAGAACTCCGCGCGGAACTACGAGAAAAGATCAAAAGACTCACGCGATGCTCGAATAAAAAAAAAAAAAGTCTATATGTACGTATGTAATATGTATAAGTGTCGAAATGTAAAAGAAGACCGATAGAGAAAGATGTTTTAAAATACACGACCCTTGGAAGAAGATTTTTATAATAAATTCTAAGACACTTAACGTAATGATTGTACACGCAAATATAACGAGAAATGAAAATGCTTTTGTCGCGGAAGTTAGTTCCGAACGTCGGAGCGCTTACGATTTCTCGGTTGATTGACCTCCACTTTGACTGGCAGCTTCGGCGATACTCTGAGAGCAGTTCGGATCTGGTAGTATCTGCAAAAAAGCACAGATTTCCTCTCGTGAACGACCGAAACCAATCTTGGCAGCCAGACGTGATTTTACGAAGACACGAAGCTGGCGTCATACGCCGAGAGAGATACGAGCGGTAATCTTACCCGCGCTGGAAGAGATCAACATTGTAGAACTTGCAGAGCTCGAGGGAGAACTCGAGGGTGGCCTGTAGATCGCTCATCTCGATCCTCGCGATAGAAAGAACCACCCCCGTTCCCGTGCTACCCTGGCACAGCCCCTAATCGCACGAAGACCGGATTCTCCCGACACGATGACTTGCAAGCACGAAGTTTTCAGGACCCTGCCGAACCTGTCGGTCCGCTCCAGCCATCCTGTGAAGAGGAATCTCAGCGCCAAAGGTCCTCTGAAATAACATTTAAATTCTCTATTTTACAACAGAGTCATTGCACTATTATAACAAATAAAAAATATTAAATGAGAAAAACTTGAAAAGAGAGGCATTACGTCGGAATAATTTTGAACACAAAGAAAACAAACGATTTTTATGATTAAAATCATGCATCTCTGGTAAATGCTTATTACATCAATGTAACGATTCAACTGGAGTTAATTTTAACCACTTGCGCTGGCAACTAATTAACGATTAATTGATGCGCGTGTTAAACTCTCGAGGGTAACTCGCCGCGAGACGTCACTTAAAACGAAAGAACCCGATAGAGTCTTACGGGACGAATTTTACCAGATGTAAATACTAATTTTGTTGATGAATAATTTTCTGCAGTATGGTATCTTTCAAAATAAAAGAAATTCAAAAGCAGCTCGACGTGCCGCGCACGTCTTTCCAGCGCAAGCAGTTAATAATTGAGCCAGTGTAATAATTCAGCCTCTTCAATACCAGCAAGAAGGTGGATTCGCAAAATATTTAATAGTGCCTTATTGTTAAGAGCGCTTAAGGACAAACTGGGAGGCGCGTTTCATATTTCAAGATGCATGTCGGAAAGGGCTATAACCGTCTTATTAAAATTTCATCGTTACCCACATGATATTTCGCTATTCCGCGGCGATAAAAACACGGATAGGGGCATGTCCAAGTTTGCGCGCGCTATAAATAAATCGGCGACGTCTAACTTAGCCGTGGGCCAAATTTAGCCGGGAATCAGCCCGCTCGGGCAATTAATTTTTGAGCAGACTATCACTGCTATAATCTATATCGAAGCCCGGCTTATAATGTCAGCGGAACAATGACCGGACGTGTGGACATGATCCGACAATGCGGCGGCACAGAGAGAGGGACAGGGTTTCAATAAACTCGTCTTTTTGCGCGTACAAATCGATATACCGAAGGCCGATGTAGTCGGCTCGCTCTGGTGTATACATAATGTTTATATCGCGGAAAAGTATTTTACAGCGACCCGCGTTTCATTGCCAAGGACATTCGGAAGCTCGCACGCGAATACAATTATCCACGCTCGGTTTCCTACTTCGTGCACAGAGGAGAAGAGAGAGATCAATTGTTGTAATCCGATTTTCGCAAGACGCGGCTTCACAAAGAAGCGATAATGTATCAGCGGAATTACGTTATCAGGCCCAACAAAGGGGAGCACCGCATCGAATGAATTAATTGAAGGAGCTTCAGGAATTAAGAAATTACATCCGCGAGATGCATATGTAGTTTTTTGCGTAATATAAAAATAATCTCGCAACGAGGAGTGCCGACGGCGATGGTATTTGCATAAGATCTCGATAAATAAATAAAGATATCTCTCAGCTGGGTAATCCCCGGTAAGCTAATCGACCCCGATAGAACCATATAATCCGAGTGTTCCATTATGAATGTCATATACCTTTATGACTCTATCGATACGGATTATACGTGAGCGATTGTTTCAACGCGACAATCTCCGGCACGGGAAGCCGCTCTGAACGGCTGAACTCACGGGGAAACTTTCTTAATTTACGCTCATCGATATTCTCAAGGACAATGTATTTTCTCCGGCGTGCACGTCGGTGCTCACGATGCCGGAAAGTGCTTCTTGGCGAACGCACTCCATTGCCAAGGCTACTCAAAGGCCGCGTGCGCTCGGCCGGCTCCCTTTCTGCTTTAAAATAAGAAGACGGATGACACCCTCTCGGCATGTCGTCGCACTGGCGGCTCTTTTTTTTTTCTTCTTTTTTTTTTCTCCGCAAATCCATTTTCCGCGAGCCATCTTTCTCGCGCGACGACAAGAAAGTGCCAGTGGCACAGAGGAAAATTTTTCGAGCGATCAAAAAGGTTTTGCATAAATTTGCAAAAAAAAAAAGAAAAAAAATGCACTGCGTTATAAAGCTGGCAGATGTAAATAAGAACGGCTTCTTGCGATCTTGACGTTTCGTCGTCATTCACGTCATTTCCACGGATGCTCGAGGCACGGCCTGGAAGCCGTCTTTTCCGACACATTTGTTCGCCCGGCGCGAAGATCAACGACTCCGATTTTCAGACTGGAGTGGAAAGCACGAGAGGCATTACTAGGATAGCACTTGTCTCTCTTCCGTCTAAGGAGAATTTGTGCAATTATCGTACAAATTGCACTAGACCTTGTTCTGGTATTTAAGTTCTTGAAAATAAATTCCGAAGTTTGGAAAATATTAATTAATTAATTATAAAATAATTATAATAAAAGGAATATATAATCCGTATTTAAAATTGCATGAATCTTTAAAAAAAAAAAAAATCCAGAATCTGATTTATCATCTGCTATATTGAGAAGTTCGCCTTTTCTTTTCCCATAAACCGCTCAAGTCCGCGGGTTATTTTCAAGCCTCGTCGTTGAAATAAAGTCCGCGCAATAATTTAAAGGGTCGGATTTTCTCTAAGTCCGCGACAAGCGGCAAAGTGAGAAGGAAGAAACGGACGCGGGATGGTGCTGAAAGGCAGCTGTGCCCTCTGCCATTTTTAACTTGGTCCACGTAATCCAGTTACGTGTGCATGTGTGTAACCGACGAAAAAGAGCCGAGCGACATTGCGTGCATTTTTTAGATACCTTTGAATTCCGCTTCTTGAGCGACGTCTATCTCTTTCACCGCAAAACGCGGTTTCAAACTGTATAAAATATTGAAATAAATCCTTAGACACCATATATTTTTTTTAGATTTATTTCATTGCAGTTATTTGAATTTCATTTAACTAAATGTTCCTCGGAGTGTCAAAAATGTGCCCGAAATCGAGTATATAGGCGAGTTAACTTTTAATGAAAAAATTCACCGTGTTATGCAAAAAGAGAATCGGATCTTTCGTAATAGCTCGCGACGGGACAAAGTCACGCTCTCGCGTACATCAAACGCATTTCAGTCGCACGAGGGTTAATCGTGTTCAAGCGCTCTCTCCCGCCTCGTGTGTGCGCGCTCACGCGATATTTCTAGCCCCGAGGCCGACGCACCGTGGCCCAGATTAATGCCTCTGGGCAATGCCGGCCTACATCGACCGACGGTGCGTATTTACGTACGACGACCGCGGCTTTTTCCTCTTCTGTGCGCGGAAACGCGAGATAAAAAGCCGGCCGAGCGCTCTCCGCGCGTCCGAGAGCTGGGGATCCGGGCTGAGATATCGCCGACGACGCTTCTCCGCGATTTTGGCTTATCGCGTTTTTTCACCACTTCCGCGACGGAACGCAAACGACGCGGCGATCCATTTATTGCGTTTTCTTGCACCGTATTTCGTTCCCTTTGGCTTTCATCATCGTCTGGTCCTTTGATCAGCCTTACGGCTGTACCTTTGGAGGGATTACCATGACTGGGGCAAACGTTCGGGTGGGTTTATCGCGCTCGCAAATATATCGAATTATGAAAAGCGGGTAATTCTTCGGGGAACTGCGGGAAAAGGAAATTTCAATTTCCTAAAAAAAAAAGAATAAAAAAAAAAGAAAAATGTATTATTAAAATAAATGGACTTTATCGTGGTCCTGTATAAGTAAAATCCCCTTTCGAAATAATCTTCGCGAAGAAGTCGAAAGTTGAAAGACTGCAAAATTCGATATTTCGCGACCGAAGGCTCAACTGCTGAAAACTTAATTCTTCCCGCGTTTATGAGTGCTCTCGGATTTACAAGGGGAGGATGGGGGAGGCACAACTTATAATTTAATGACGGTCGCGCCTGAATTCTTTGCGAAGTTACTTTTTAAACGGCGAAACCGCCGGTGAAAATAGATGTACGGCGTGGCCCCCGGCCTCTTCGCGCGCACATCCACGACGGAAAAACTTCCCGGTTGGGCGTTAAGCGCGGATTATTGTGTAACATTTTCCCGGAGTAATCTCCTTTCTATGAAATTGATTTTCTTCCCGATAGACTTTGTAGGTTAAATTAAATATGCGGAACTATAAATACACCGGCGGGAATTGCTTCTTATATACCAAAGGTTCGTTCGCGTAAGAAACGGAAAACTATAAAATGGTCTTTCCCGCGCGATGATAAAAGCTGGGAAAAAAAAAAAAAAAAAAAAAGAAATTCGCGAAAGACATCTCGCGGGTTTTAATTTAGCCGCATTAGTCAGAGAACTTTGTCCATTTCGCGGCGTGTTCTAAAACAGTAATTTAGGAAATTACTCTTTTGCAACACGCACGTAGCGGTCGATCTTTTTAGAGACGTCTACTCGCTCTCTTTCTTATTTTTATTTATTTTTAGAAGGTCATATCTCGAAATCCACTTCGTCAGCAACCTTTCAGTAGATGGATGTCAAAGCAGCTTTTTCCCTGCGACGTGTAATCATTGAGTCGCCATCGCGCGACCTCGCGGGCGTTGTGAATAGCGATGCATAATTGAACAGTTTATTTTGAAGCCGACGCGACGTTAATGAAATTTCGCGACGCGAAATGTGCTGTAATTGTATTTATTTGTGTAGGTTTCAAAGTACAATTTATATGCAATTTCGTGTGAGAAACATGATATTAATTGATACGTAATCTATTTCGTGGATTAAATAGGTTTCGCCGCGAATTGCAGTCTAGCCGGGGATTGTGCCTGACGATCGTCCGCGAAATAATCGCTCTTTGCGAATTAATGGAAAAAAGCTAAACGGTCTTGTCCCTGAACGAACAGAGACCTTGAAGTGCCATCAGGAGACTTATTAAGTTCGCCAGTTATCTCATCGATTATAAAATCGCATGCGCGCGGTTGTCGAATGAAAGAGACAGGAAGCGTCAATCGTCCGGCGTCGGCTCTCCGTGGCAATGGTAGAGGAAACACGCTCTAACAAGGAAAATTGAAATTTCGTATCGATTAGCGCGGTCGTTCTGCGACGAATTTCCATATCGCGCCGATTCACCCTCCGGGTCGTCCACCCTATCTCCGACCGCCGCCCTTCTGGCCAGACAGCCGTGTGTATTTTTCACCTAGCATTTTTTTTCCTTCGCCGCGCGAGAACGTAATTAGTAGCAACGAGAGAAGCGCAAACTTTCTGCCGATGTTATTTCGAGAAATAAAACCCGGGGAAAAGCGCATTTTTACGGGCATGCCGATCCCCGCGAGTGGTTCGATAAAATCTTAGGCTCGGTATCTCACGAGCGATTCACAAGCTTCCCCTGCAAAAAATGTATGATTTAGGACAGTGTTTTTTTCTTCGTTATTTATCCATTTTATTTATTCAACGGTTCCTGAAACGTTTCATCTGTCGTAATCTCGCTGTGCACTCTGCAGACGATTGATCGCGAACCGGCTTCTGGTTACGAGGCGCCCCGGGACTCGCTCGTAAAAACGTAACGGTGAGATTTGCCGTATGTTTCGTGATCGTGCAGAAAATGGGAAATTAATCATTTTGTCGCAAAGAAAAAAAAAGAGAGAGAGAGAGAGAGAGAGATTGAACGGAAAACAGTTTGCGTGCTTTTCTGCGCAACGCTTCCCAATCTCCCGCGTCTTTGACCCTTTTCCCCCGGTCGTTTCCCTCGGAGCATTTAACCCCCGACCTTTTTCGGCTCAGCCACTCGTATTTAGTTGGATCTCGTATGCTTTGTAATATTAAATCACATTTCCCGGTAGATTCGTGCCTCCCGGAAAAGCGCTTCTCGACCCGAGGTTCGATAGACGCTCTCGCAATAAGGCTCAAAGTGAAAAAGGCGAATAAGTAATTTCGAGCCTTTTATATATTGAGCAGGAAATGCAATTGCAGGGCCCACCCTCCCCCGACGTACCTACATCAATTTTTTATATCGCTCTTTTTGCTTTTTCAATTTCACGGAATTACTTTCAAATTAAATCAATCTGGCTAAATGTCTCTGCTGAATACGTGCCGTTATTTATATAAATTATCTTTCACCCACGTTCAATCAATTTGATTTCGATCATGTATTTAGCCAATAATAAATCATCGCGTTTACAATGTAAAGCTCATTCGTTCGTACTGCACTACGTTGTTGATTCAAATAATTATCAAGCTGACTGAATTTTTACTTTAATGAGCCGGTCGGCGCTGCAAATTATTTCCCAAGCGGAAGATATTATTTAGATTGCACCCTATTCAAAAGCACGGCGCTCGCCGTATTTTTATTCGAAAGCCGATATTTATATCCCCCGGTCAAAAGCAACTTCGACGAACAGTTCTGGTAAGACGTGAAAGCACGTCTATACAGGTGTGTCAATAAATTTTTTATTATATTCTCGTTCCGCCCTTAAAATAGCGGCACTATCGCGCTAGATTTGCTCGCCGTGCGCTCGCTTTTAAGATATTAAATCGTAATCTGTCGCTCTCCTTTCGACCGATATCCGTATGACCTTAAAAATACGGGCCAGAAACCAGATGGCGAAGAAATTTCGTATAAATGAAAATTCCTTCCGCGGCGGATATTCACGTTTCCCTTTTGACTCTCGCCCCTCGAAGTCGCTTTCGAGGGGGATGCCTGGATATTTGATGGAACCTCGAGCCCGGCGGCGTGTAAGTGTTGCAAATTTAAAGATTGACTCGGATTGCACCGGCGGACTCAACAGTGAGAGAGCAGGAATATATAGAGCGTCATTGACTTTTTTTTTTCTCTTTCTTTTTCAGAACGAACGTCGCGGAGAAAAGCTCAAGAAGCTTTATTTAAAGGGAGTAAATAATTTACGCTTTAAAAGTATATATAAAATAATGAAATCTCGAAAAACGCGACGTACGACGCGCAGAGCATTAATCCTCGAAAGACGGTTTTCTTTGAAGCCTCGCTCTGAATGGCCCCCTGTTTTCGCTTGCAGAAGTTGCATGCGTGTTTGGGCAGACGTCTAGACGGTTTCTATCCGATGAAGCGGCGGCGGCGACATCGTGTAATCAAAAGTATTTCTTATCCTCGAGGCATCGCACGTGGCTCCTCGCGATATCAGATCGAACCTCGAGGTAATCTTGAGGGTCCGGTTGCTCGCGACCGAACGGCATTTACCGCTTATTACTGCAATAAATATCCCGAGGAGCTCACGCTCTATCGAGGAAAAGAGCGAGCTGAGAACTTCGTAACGAGACTATCCACCGATCGCGACGATTTATTCGAGACTCCCGGGGTTCAATTCGCTCGTACTTTCCGCCGTAACTTCTTTGAACACAAGCAGCACTAGGTTACTTCGTTTCTTTTTGTTCTTTTTTCTTTTCTTTTCTTAATTTTTGAAATTTATTTTATATTCGAAGACTTGATTAAAAATGCCACGTCATTATGGGTTTGATAAAATATTGCATTGTTAAAAATTGATTGTTATAGAAATAAAGCGAGGCGCGTGATAAGATAAGAACTAGAACATATGTGAAATCAACGTTTGGGCTTTCCCGTAAAAAGCATTCTTGTTCAAATCTCGTTGCAAAAACGTCGTTGTTCAATGTAATGTAAATTCAAGATGCAAATTGCTGGCTGTTTCATCAGCGGAACATCGGCGTCTGCGTTTTCGTAGCACGGTATCGCAAAAACCTTCTCATTTGCATCTTAGATTTACATTAGTGCCCGTTGTAAACGTGGGTTTAACGTCTAACCATATCCGAGACATGGGGATGCGAAAAAAAAATTAAAAAAAAAAAAAATCTCGCGGTAACAACTGCGTCATCTCTGTCCGCTCCGTCGTCTGCAAAAATTGCGGACGGCGCTGATAATACGATAAATGTTAAAATCCATTAACTTGGGCGGCGTGGGAAGAGATTTCATCATCGCGTATTTCTCCGGCGAAACGTAGCCTCTCGGCCCCAAAAATCTGGAGCACTTTAATAAATGAAAGCTTAAATTAATTTGAGTCGAAGCTGAGATTTATAAGCTAAAAATATCACAATTATGTAAAACGTATAAATTCTTAATTAATTTTGTTTCAGAAATTTACAATTAAGGAAACGTTACTTTTCTTTAAGTTTCTTTTTCGAGCCGGGAGTTCAACAACCACGCCGGTGTGGCTGAACAATTTCACCCCCCAAGACGATAAAGTGGTCTTTATTGCCGGAGATACGAACACGCATACCCGCAATCCTTTCTTCTTACCACCCTGGAAAAGATTTTCGATAATAATCGAGGCGTGTTTTCTGCGCGCTCGGGGGTTTTTTCTTTTTCTTTTTTACATAATCTTTACAACCGACGTGACGATCAATTTTGTGTTATCGGTTTTAATAGTCAAGACCGTAATATTCGAATTAATTTACAAATAGCATTTTTTTTTTTTTTAATTGATCCTCTAGCGATTAAAATTCAGGTTCTCGGTTCTGGTACGTCTCGTAAAGACAATGCGTCTAATGCGAGGAAATTGCAAGTACAAATTGGCGTATCAAATAAATAGTCGAATCGATTATTCTTTTGTTCCTGCCACCTCGGTCACGTCTTGATCTCGTTTCGAAGCGAAATTGTTCGTTCCGAGCTGAGCAATTCGCTCGCGCTAATCACCACAGTGCAACGAGCCAAGAATCTACTACCGTGGCCCGGAACTCCTAACCGCATTGCCACTCATTATTTCTCGAGCTGCTTCACGAGCAGATCGTGGGCCACTTCAGGTTTGCTGACACATCGCGATCTATCGATATCTGACTTAAACTGTGGCTGAGGAAATTCCATTTGGTCCAATCTCGCGCATTACAATCATAATTACACTTATTCTTAAAACAAATATCAAATCTTAATCATTTAAAAAAAAAAAAAAAAAAATTTACGATAAAAGGTTTTACTTCTTCCGTGATAATACCAGTAAAAAATGAAAAAGGAAATAAATAAGTTGTTAAGCTTTAACGATCGCACTTAAGAGCTCAGGAGTTTTATGTATTATTCATCAACGAGAACCAAAAGCGTTTTACCAATTTTTGAAACTGTCACAAGTGAACGGAGTGCTTCGACAGTCAGTAATTGCGATATTGCAATATTTCTTATGTAATAATACGGTACGTCTCGTTACTTAATAGAGCAAACAATCGCTTACGAGGCTCTGACGTAACCACGAATAAAAATGCGGCATATATCGATATACCCTCCACCTGGCACTGTCTGTTTTACGTGGAGCTATACAAGCACGTCCTACATACACGTGCACGTCGGCATCCTTGCATTCTAATATTCCCTCGCGAGCGTACATATACAATATATATATAAACGTATACGTCTTATATGTATACACGTCGGTTCAACGACCGTCGCGATCAAAGATTGAAAATGACACAACCATCCGGCTGTTCCTTTTTTCCTTTGCGATAAGGTTTCAGGTCGAATAGAGCACTTCGACTGATTGCTATTAAGACCGGAAGTAGGTCAAGACAATAAGAGGCTCGCGGAAAAGTTATAATTCACAGAGGCCTCGGTAAGGAAAATGGCGAGGGTAGCAACCGGGAAATGTGCTTTTGGCAACAATAGGAGAGCGCATTGGCATCGGAATACCTGTCGGAGTACGAAACGAGAAAGACGATCGTTCTGGCGAATAAAAATATATTTAGCATTTTATTTTATTTTACGGCATGTATTATTATTATTATTATTATTTCTTTTTTTTTTTTTTATCAAAAGAACCCTAGAATGGCGAGAAGAGCGGGATGGGGGCGACTATTTCCAATGGGGAAACTCGATCGGAGTCTACGCGCGCGATCCCACAATTCGTGCGCTGCTCCATATCGGCTGACCTTTTCTGAAAACGGCCGTGCCTCAGAAATGTCAGAGTACTACTATCTCCGCGGCTATGAACTTTGGGCTATACATCTGTTACGCTATTGAAGTCATCGCACCGCGCGGAGGCACATTGGCAAGGGGCGGATGGAATTTTCCTCGAAACTGATCACATGCCCTTTATCTCATTCGCCTGTACCTAGTGAAATGTGACTGCCAGACAGACAGTAGATATAATCGATAACGGAATAATGCACGGCACCGGAATATTGCGGTCGGGGGCGTAAAAGGCGCGTTTGTTTAATAATAGCTAATCGAGCGACCAATTTTAGATCCCATTCATTTCCACGCGAATTGATTTACTGAATGGCGGGCTTATTAAATTTCCTCACGACCACGACACTACTGTAAGCAGCAAGATCGCCGGCGAATCGTGCGACTCTTGCAGATCTCAAACGATACGTCCGCGCTTATTTTACTCTTCGTTAGAGTGACTCGAGTTCTGAAACTCGAGAGCTTAAGTGAAGCTGCGTAAAAAGGTAAGGGACGAGATCTAAACATGATTGTGAAACGATTAAAGTCGAGAGCTTTACGTGGCGCTCGGGCTTTACGCGCGTCGTCGTAACTCCATCGGCGGTTCGGAAACTTAACGCTCGTAGACGCGAGAAGGATGCTATTTGCTTCCAGATATCCAGAATAGCGCCGATCATAATCCCCTCAAGTGTGATAGCGGCACGCACGGCAGAAAAGGATTGACGAGCGGCGCGAAGTATCGGGAGGGAAGCGCCGATCGATCAGCTTCTTACGAGCTTCACCGCGACGGCGGTTACCGGGACGGTTGGTGTCGGCAGCAGCCGTAACCTTGCTAAATTATTGAACGATCATGCTAGACGCCGTCCATGCCGCAGTCATGGGCAATTCCGCGGGATATACATTTCCGGATCGCGTAAAGCCGACGTACCGGAAATCGCGCCGATGGATTTTGTACGGTGGGACGAAGTCGAACGGCAGATTTCGAGCATACGCGGCCGTCGTAAAACGAAGATTTGCGGGGCGGCGGAATAAAGGAAGAATAAAAAAAGGGAAGTCGACCCCGTTCTCTCGGGCGCCTTCGAGATTCGGTAACTCGAGATCTGCGTTTCTACTCGGCAACGAACGCAATTGTTGAACGTTAATACGTTTATGGTCATTATTTCAGGATTGATGGTGGAGGTCATCAGTGCCGCGTTAAGCGAAATTGTCCTCGCCCGAGGAGGTAACGACACAAACCGGTCGATCGTAACATCGTGGAGAATTGAGACGCGCCAGAGAGAGGTTCATTGAATTGCTCGGTGAACGGTCGCGGAGCCTGCATTTAAATAAATTGACATTTTCCGATTCGCGTACGCCTAGATGAGGCAAGATAGCGGCTACTTCCGCATAATAGCGGGCGAGGGCGAACGTGGACGAGGGAAGGAGGAAGAGGAATCAATTTAAAAGCGGTGACTCACTGAGGCATGATGACGTAGTTAGTGAGCGGCTTCTGTCGTCTTTCCGAAAATGAGCGATAAAGAGAGGGCGACTGAGAAAATAAAAAGGGAAAAAAAAAAGGAGAGTAATTTGATAACGTATCTCTTTAGCGACGGCAGGAACTAATGCATACGCGATGATAAAGAGGTGACGAACGAGAGGGCTGCGGAGGGAAGGTATAGGAGAACAGCAAAGGGTGCACATACACGTCACGCGCGGTAACCTTTTTTTCTTCGTCGTTTGTACTCGCAAAAAAAGGGAGACGCTTCGCGCACCAGCGATTCCGGTTCGAAAGCAGGGCGAGGAAGATGCGAAGGAACGAGAGGAAGGAGGGGGGGGGTGCAGATGATAGAGAATCGAGGACGAGAAGAAATTGCGAGGGAGGAAACGGGAGGACCCACGGTGTCTCTCCGTCGTTGCGTCCTTCCTCTCGTCGCCCGCACCAGCGAACTCGGCAGAGCGACGTTCCCTCGCCCCAATTACCATTGCCCGGCGCGCAACGCCTGCCGTCCACGCTCGTAATTTGCATCCGACCTCTATTTCCTCGCGGTGACGCGCGATGTTGCGTGGACCCCCTCGATCATCGTCGAACGACGGCACTCAGGAAGCTACGAGCGATTTGCGACATGATGACATTCGGATTCAGAGGCGTGGACGGGCCGCGGGCAGCATCGCACGGATTCATCTCTCATCGGTCAATGTGCACGCGAGGTGGTTCAAAGCGAAAGGAAACGTATCGTATTTTGTTTTTTACTTACGAAACGTGAGGTCATCTAGGAAAAGAAGACGAGCGATGGATTGGCATCGGCTCCGGGACAACGAGCTAGGACCAGGCATCCTTCCGGTCACTTCTCTCTCTTCCGTCTTCCTACGTGCAGCACCACCGAGGAAGTCCCACGGGACCCGGGCGATCCTCCCGCCGTCGTCGTCGTTCAGGCAACACCCACTTTCTCCCGTGGCCTCGTAACCTCGGAGATTACCACTTTCCTCCCGTCCCGCCGCGAGGAAGCGAGAGGTGCGTTATCCCCCGTCGTCCTCGTCGTCGTCCTCCACCACAACCACTTCCACCGTGAACCACCGTGACCGCTGCAGTCGTTGTCGCTGTCACAGCCACAACAAGCAACTAACGGCAGTGGAGGCAGCAGACGCCTGTTATACCACTGCCAGACAGTTTCGCACCCTTCGCGTGTCACGTGAGCTTCCCGTACGTTTCTCACCCTCGCACCCTCTAGCTTCCGCCGTCCTTGTCTCACCCACGATCCCTCTTCCGCCCTAGTATCCCCTTCTCCCGCCCCCTTTCATCGGGGGCGCGAGCTATCGACTCACTCCCGTTGGCAATTAATCGCAGCTCTCCGCGCCGGGTGCCACCGCGCGCTGTGTCGACCGGGATCCTCCCTTACATCGTGGCGGTTGTCGGTGACTGCCGTTTCGCGCGCTGGTTAACCACGACGAGTGCCCGACGTGCGACGTAACAGCCGGAGAAGTCACGGGTGGAGCGACGTGCTCGTTTTCGCCACGGCCGTCGCAGTGGGCCGGTGCGGCTGTGGCTGCGCGCCGCGATGCCCTCGCTACTTCACCAGCGGACCAGCCGCCGGCCGAAACCAGCCTCCCTCCTGCTCCCTCCACTGGTTCTCCGCGACCCCCGCACCCGCCACCTCGTACCTTCTCGGCGCCCTCTACCCTTCACCTCCTTGCTGATCGTCCTACGGAGAACCGTACGCGTGACCGTGGCACGCGCGTGCCCCGGCATGCGCCCTCGACACGCGCCGCGCGACTCGCGCGGGGGTTACGAGCACCCTTAGCGTCATCTGGAGGTGGTTACCCGAGCACCCTCGAGGATGCCATGCGGCCCTCTGAAATATCGGCGAACAAGAATCGCGAGTGGGTTCAACGAAGTAGCGCGTCAATCGCGCCGACACTTCGACCCGGCGCGGTCGGTAAAAACGAACGTTTCTATGGTGTCATGGCGCATAAACGATGACAGACACCGTGTTCCTCGTCGACGAAACCCGGACAAACGCCAACATGTGGGGTACATTTCGCTGCAACAAGACTTACGTGATGCTGATCATGCTAAACATAATCATCTTCCAGAGTGTCGTATGTAAGTAAACGTCTATTTGTCGCGTTTTTCCTCTGGCATCTCGCTCAACCATACGCTCACGCGTGCGACGGCACGAGTGGCGTGAGTCGGCGCCAGCGTGACGCCGTGCTTCGGCGCAAAATTCGAAACTGCGGAAGCGCGTTCCGATTATTTTAAATTAATAGATCGCGTGAATTTAACGCGTTAAGTTCCTATATTCGTTTACAAAGAGGTTCGCGCGGGTACTTTGCTATTAGAAGCTAACCTAAAGAAACCCGGACTTTGTTTCAGAACTAACGTTACGTATTACTGTATTTTACAAAATGGCATAGAATTCAATTTTGAAAAATGTAATTTCAGTTTTATCTTGTGAGGTCTATTTAGAAAACAAAAAGAAACGTAATCCGTAATGGTGTCATAAAACCTTGGCTATTTATAACGCACGGCGCGTCTTCGCAGTTTCATCTGGCTTTCACTCGTGCGTCTACGATGCGTCACGAGTATTGAACGAAATCAAGACGCATCGTAATGCGCAAACAACGTCGTTGCAAAATAACAATTTTTATGATTCACGCAGATTACCAGGAGCACAAAAAATGGCAGGAGATACGGTCTAAGCTCGAGCCGGTGATAGCCGATATGGAAGATGTAGAAGGCCTAACGTACAGCTTGCTGAAGAGGCTAGAGGTACATGGCCTCTTCCTCGACAGTGTCCTTGGTCGGAACAATGGTACCCGGCCGATTATCTACGCGATCACTCCGACGTTCGCTAGACCCGTGCAAAAGGCCGAGCTCACACGATTAGCACAGACGTTTCTCCACGTGCCGAACTTCCACTGGATCGTCGTGGAGGACGCGCCGCAGAAGACCACCCTGGTCACGCATTTCCTGGAGACCAGCGGCTTGTTTTACACTCACTTGTTCGCGGCGACTCCGCCGAATTACAAGCTCGGCAAGAACGATCCGAACTGGAAGAAACCGCGAGGAGTTGAACAGAGAAATGCAGCGCTGAGGTGGCTCCGAGAGAATCTTAAACCGACCGACAAAGGCGTCGTTTATTTCGCCGACGACGACAATACTTACTCTCTTAGGCTTTTCTCCGAGGTAAGGCGACGGTTCAAATAAGATCTGCATTACATTTTGATCGCGTCGTTTGTTTTACTTGAACGTGATGATTATCGTTTACTCTTTTTTCAGATAGGGAAAGTACAAAAAGTCGGAGTTTGGCCGGTTGGCCTAGTAGGTGGCTTAATGGTAGAAAAGCCTATTTGCGACAACGTTACTAATAAAGTGATCGGTTTCAACGCCGCGTGGAAACCAGATCGACCATTCCCAGTTGACATGGCAGGCTTCGCCATTAATGTAGAATTAATATTGAAACATAAAGACGCATGGTTCTCATACGACGTGCAAGCTGGCTATCAAGAGAGCGAAATACTTAGGCAGTTAGTGACGAAAAATCAACTCGAGCCATTGGCGGATTACTGCACGAAGGTATCAAGATATCTATCTAAATTGTTTATACTTTTTATATATATATATATTCGTAAAAATCTTAATTTCCACGTGTTTTAGGTATACGTGTGGCACACGCGAACGGAACCGCCTCAATTAAATGTCGAGCATATGCTGATAAAAAAAGGTAAGCGTTCCAATGTCGGTATCGAGGTATAAGAGTAAAAGACATTTCTGTTTATTGATGTTTTACGATTCCACGCTACCGCGCTGTCTCGAATTTCTAGAATTTATAGAAAAATCAGTGATATAACAGATCTTATTACTAATATGAGATTCTTATTGACAACGACTGAAAAATAAAAAGCAGAGGTAAAGAGCATACACGTTTTTTATCGAGTTTCGCACATATAAACACAAGATAATACAGTGCCATCTGTATAGCTTAAACGTAGAAAGAAGAATTACGTATAAATATTACCGAATAAGTCTAGTGCATTATTATTCGAGTCTAAAACAATATGTTAATGTGATATTGCAATGTGCTTTGGATTGCCAATCCTTGCCAATCGCCACGATATTGTTCTGCTGGAACGAGTCAACGACCATTTGCCATTTTTACGCAACGCAGTACGAGAAATCTCGTTGTATTGCATCTGTGTCGTTTTATTACAAATAAAAAAAGAAAAAAAATGTATATCTTATATATAATAAATTTTTGAGGAAAACGAGAGAGAGAGGCACGGGTTTTTATTCCCGTCGATCCATCTATCCATCTCACCTTCTTCAATTTTTATTCGAGAGCATGATTTCTTGTCGCGTACAGAAAAAGCATTACATAAAAAATACGCCTTACATCTACGGAACTTTAATACTCGTAATAATCTCCAAATTGGAAGATGCGCAATAATACTCCTTGTGGAAAGCTACCTGTTAGGGATTCTCGTGGTTTTTGGCAACGGATACAAAATAGCTAAAGAGGTGTGTTAGAAACGATGACGTGTCTCGCTCGCCGATGCGAAGTGTCGCGCGACACCCGTCACGCGAGTGTCCCGCGACATTGTCTTTTTTTTTTATTTTCCATGTACATATATATCTTTTTTTCAGGTATAATATATATATTTATATTTTATATTTATATGTGTTCATTGACTTACGTGCTAATAAGTACTATGGTATATTTGGCAAACTCTCTGTCTCTTACGTAAAAAAGCTATCCGCACGGAAGGCGCGCTCGCGAAAGCAAGGAAGCGTGCCGATGCTCGATGTATCAACAGGTGCAATGATAAAATACTCGGGAACGTTGTCGCTGCTAGTTATAGATTTCCTACACCTTGTCCATTAACATTTCTTTATGGCTTGACACAGAAGTGCAATAATGTTCACTTTACGAAATTTATGACTAGTTGCAATTTAATTTCGGTAATAAATCAATTTCTTTTTTATTTTAGAGCAGTCATTCGACTTGCATTCAAAGCAAATTGACGTTTACTAGATTTGACATCGAAATCTATGTAAAACGTTGGAGCGAAAAAAATTACGGAACTTTCAGAGTTTATTATTGCACCTGATCATACAAACATCTTCTGTTAGATTCGTATCAGACTAGAAATTAAGATTGAGATTTAAGTGAAGTTTAACCGATCAGAAAAAAGGAACCCAATATCTGGTTGGTGAACTTTGCCTTGATTCGTAAAATTTTAATCCAATCTCAATTTTAATGTTTAGTCTGACACGGGCTTTACGTCTCTTATTCTTCCATGTTTGTCTAACGTCGGTTTCCCGCAACGATACGCGCATTCCGTGCTCGTGCACGTTTTTCTAAACCTACGAAAACTCTCCTAAGGTTATCCTCGATACGTTGTCTTACAATTAAGAAAAAACGTTTACAAGCATTTACAAAAACTTATCACATTTTAACTGCGCTTCTTTCTGCAAAAGCCATCTTAGACATTAGGGCAAGAGCGGTGCGTTTCTTTCTGTCACTCGCTACATATCCGGTTATTATTATATGGCAGCTTTTTCCGACGTCATGCTCGTTTACGATTCGCTGAAAAATCTGACTGGGCAAGCTCCCATGTATAATCCGCAAGACTTGTCATGGCAAAATATTACATATTTTTGATTACATTATACACACATAGTCAGAAAGAAACTTTTAGCGTCAAAACATCGAAATTTTCTCAAACATTTTAATTCGCACTAACCGATTTTTGTACGTATCCTAATACCGTTTTAGGTTGCACATATAAATAGTTTCTTTTTTTCTCAACTTTTTTTTGCCGCTATACGAATAACCGCGCATCATCACCATAATCATGGTGACTTTGTTGATAAAAAATCCACAGTCGCAAAATTGGCCCTATCTTAATTTTATTTGTCTTCTCAACTTTCAAAAAATAATTAAAAAAAAAATTTTACGGAGAAAAACTTTACAATAAAAAGGAAAAAGCGATATTTAAAAAAAAAGAGCTGCCTTTACTTACGGCGCAAGGTAACTAACATTGCAAACGTAAACGCATACGTCAAATTATCACGATAAAAAAAAAAAGGTAATTGAGAGCTTTTCTCACTCGAGGTATATAAAGTAAAGGTATAAATATATAAGTAGTCATGATTATATAAATGTACGAAGAACGAACGAGCTCGCTACAAGGATATGCGAGATTTAAGTAGTAATTCACTCATAACTATAGTGGTCACACGCATGATCGCAAGACTCAACAAAGAACACACGCGCATTAAGCGACACGCAATCGGCGATTAAACAATGAGTAAAATATCATCGGCCACCTAAACGACAATTTGTTCACAGCTTCACCGGTTCTGCATATTAAAAAATCAGTCTTTGGATTGGAAAAAAAAAAGAAAAAAAAATGAAACGAAGGGCTTGAACATTACGATCACGGAGTCGGGAATTTATGAGAATAAAAGCGCGTCAAATACATCGCGTATGTATATGAAAGCTACCTACCGTTCACATCTCTCGATCGAGTCGCTCCCAATCGAGAGACATGAAGAAGGATGAGGTATGAGCGCAAAGGTAGAGAGATAATAGATTTAAAGTATATGTACAGTTTTCAGAGGCCGCCGCAGAATCGCGGACCTCGTTGAGAAGAGGAGAAAAAGAATTTCTCTGTTGGCGTTTGAGGAATGTGAAAGTAACACCCACACTTTTTAAACATTCGGAAAACAAAAGCGCCCTTTTACGAAAAACGTCTCTCAGACGTCTCGTAATTATTATTTTTTTTTTTTTTAGAACACTGGGCAGATAATATTCATTATATTAAACTAAATTAAATCAAAATAAAAACTTTATCGCATTAAAATAATTATTAAAAATCGTTTGAGAGAAGAATGTTGAAGAGGCGTCAGTCGAATTATAAACGTTACATTTCATTTTTATCACGACTAAGAATACTTCCATTCTTTCACTGTTATTAAAATTTGGATATGTCTGGTTGAACCCTCTGATAGATTTTAAAAAGGCCTCACGACTATTTCTCTAATCAATATCAAGTCGATAAGCAAAAAAAAAAAAAAAAATTTCTTTTACAATGACGAATTGAAGTTATTTGAATGTCACACAATGAAGAATACGAGCGTTGCACTTTCACACGATTACACCCCTCAAATACAATCTTTTCGAACGAACACAAAATTTTTCTTCTCTCCCTCTTTTCTGTCTTTACGCGCAACAGAGTACGAGCTGCCGGCGCGGCAAAAAACCTTCTTGAAGGGCCGGCGCGGCAAAAGATGCGATACTACCCAGCGTACTAGACTGTGACAATCTAAAGGGTGCCTCGAAGCGTTCATCTAAATCGACCGGTCGACCTCTACCAATTGCACGACGAATTTTTGTACATTCTCCCTGCCAGCTTCTTTTCGCGTAAGCGATCTACCTACTCCCCCGTCCCCTTGCGTTACGCGTAACAATTACATCCGTATTTACCTCCTAAGAGCAACGACCGAGTAAGCTTCGCTTACTTCGTACTTGACGTTTTCGTAAGCTATCGATTATCCGTGCTCCTTCGCATGCTTCGGCGAGTACACTGACGGGATAATAAAAAGAGTTCAAGACTGCTTTTGTGCTCAAGGGACAAACCTTCCAAACGTGACATACTCGTCGACAAAAAGCCACTCCGGGTCCCCACCTTTTTGATGTTATTTTCAAACGGTATCTCTTCGCGATAGTCAAAGAGCTAGTGAGACATTCTGGACAAATCGCATTTCGCTTCACGTACGCTGTCTTAATACATACGTTTCGGCTAAAGGTACGGCAGATATGTCAGGTTTTTAAAGTTTGTTTCGTTCTTATGTGCGGTTAAGCTGACCTTACACGCGAAATCAAACGCGCGGCAGGAACTTGGAAGGCAAAGTAACGGGTAAAGGACGAGTTCACCAGTGGTAGGAAGCGCTTTTCAGGGGGTTACTACGAGGAAGTGTAGGCGGCAAGTGGTATCGCGGTACACGAGGTAAGAGGTTTCGAAAGGGAAAAAAGGCGGGCGCGCGACCATGAAACCGCGCACGTTTCAGGATAAAACGAAAAGCGGAGGCTCGGGGCAGAAACTCTCCGCTGAAGAGAGCAACCGCGCTGACGCTACGTCTGGCGATAATTCCGGCGGGACAAATTCCCTCGCAAGCGGGCTTTCGCAAACGTTACGAACGGTGAATAATTCGCTCCGCGCGTCCTTCTTTTCGTTTCTTATTTTTATCGTTTCCTCGGTAGTTTCTTTCATTTTCTTTCGAGAACACTTTTCAGCCGGAAACCGTGCCGAGTTTCCGGAACGATTTACAATCTAGTACGCCGGAAGAATATCTAGACGGCCGAGTCCTTGCCGACGAAGCCGGTCTTGGAGACGGACCTTTTGCCGTCGAAGGTGACGGAGGTCTCCCGGCGCAGCCCGGAGTCGATGATCGGTGTGATCTTCTTCTCCTCCTTCAGCGGCTCCTTTTCGTCTCTGCAAAATTGCAAAAATACATTAACTGATTGTGATCCACGACATCGAGTTTAGCTTTTAATACTGGGCAGAAATTTTAAAAAAATTAAAAAATTAAAAAAAAAGAGCATGTTCACATGTGCGGCGCGTAGTGCGACATCGAACATACACGGTAGGCATGCTGTCACTCGCAGGATACGGAAAAGAATTGTCACGGAGAGAGGCTTCGGAGAAACGTCTCTCTTCCTTTTTCTCTATACAGATCTATAACGCTATTTTTAATACCGATAGACTCCGCGGCTTATTATTCTCGGAGGCTGCTTCTGAGCGCGAAACAGCATTCGATTGTCTGAGCGTGCACATGCACAAAGCAGGAGACGGATATCTATTTTTTAATATTTTATATATTTTTCATAACTTTAAACTAAATTTTGTTCAATTTAAAATTGTCTTTAATTTATTCTTTTGCGATTTACATTTTGTACAATACGCCCGTGTATTTTTTTTCCCCTTCTTTTTTTTTTTACAGATAAAATAATTAAATGTAATCCGTGAGCATCGTTAAAAGCCATTAAGTGGAACGGTATATTTTTCTCATTTTCAGAAATAAGGAGTTTGCAAGAGAGATTTAAATTAACTAGTTCAACGTAATTAAAAAAAAGTTTGATAATTAAAATTAAAAAAAAAAAAAAAAAAAAAAAAGAAATTGATACCTTACGTTTCTACCTTTTCATTTACGCGCGGCTAATGAATAATTTCCTTATTCCTTTATCAATTTGTACCGTTTCTGCTCAAGGTATATCAAGTTTGTTAATAGCATTTTACTCGCGGTGCTGTTTGCGCTTCGCAAAGCGCAAAACTGGCCGGCCAGGAAGAAGACTCGCATACTTGTTGCAACATAGTGCGGTGACCGAACGGACTAGAGAAAATTAAGGGCAAAGTGAGCGTTATTTCAAAGTGTTTCGTGCATGCGGCATGGCCAAAGCTCAGGCGAGTAACCAGCGATCTTTATGCGTGTTATAATATTAAACGAAATAATATTAAAGCGTGTCCACTCGCCGGCGATATTCGACGAAATTGTTTACCAGGCGCAGTTTCATAATTGATAATTTATTTAACTAGAGAGCAAAGCCCGAACCATTAGCTATTCTCTCTTTTAGAATATTTCCGTCGCGTGTAACGTGAAAAGTTTCGACTCTACGTTTGCACTTACTGAAACTACCAACGAGTATATTACAAAATATTCCAACTAAATTATCACCAGCAATAAAAAAAAAAAAAAAAAGAAAATTTATAAATCGTTTCTTTGGCTTCTCCACTTGCGATCGTCGTACGCTTTCGCGTTTCGCGAGAAAAAATAAAAGTCGTAAAGGAACGTGATCCATTATACGCGATCCGATCGAACTTCCATTCCACGGACGTTAAAAAGAGAAGACGAAGGGCGCATAATGCGCCACTACCTATGCGTAGCCACGAGTGGACACGGATGCCGGCGTAGCATAAAAGTGTAAAGAAATAAAACGTGTTGCAATACTGGGAATGGTTGGCGGCACAATAAATGCGTCCAACGGATCGAACGTGTTCTCTTCCATGCTCGTCGAATTCTCTTTGATGCGTATCGGCGACTTCTCCCTTGCGAGACGGTTCATCCCCGAACGCCGCACGACGAGTCTGGCGATCACCACCGTAGTCGCTCGGGTAAGTCAGGCAAGAAAAGTACGCAAAGAAAAAAAAAAGAAAAAGAGAGAGAGAAAGAGTGAGGAAGAGGAGAGAAGAATCTCCGAGAGTTTCAAAAGGTAGAGTAGGATATATAAAAAAAAAAAGTCATGCAAAGTGGAAAGCCGTGTCGGAGAACCCCTTCATTGAGGAGCCATGCTTCTTACTGATTTCGCTTAAACATCGTTTTCTCTCTTACATGACAGTGTGTTTGACCAATCTAATGGTATTTTTTCCACTACCCGAGTCTTGGATGGCCGTGACCCCGGCGACATTGGCCATTTTTTGGTCGCAATACGGCAATGGAAACCGCCAACCGTAAAGACTATACCGACAAAAAGAAAAAAAAGAGAAAAATACGAGAGGGGTCAAGAAGTGTATGTCTGTGTATGCCGGCGGGCTACTCTCTAACATTTAATATCGTCACTCCGCCACCGTCATCCATTGTCGTCCTTTCCGCCGCGGGATTACGGATCGCAAGCTCTTCAGTAGAAAGAAATGCGCGACGTGGAATAAATCCCGGCGCGCTCGCGTGCTTCCCAATCAAGTTCTCGAGAAAGAAGCGATGCGAACTCGAGAGCAAATTAAGACGGAAGAGAAACGGAGAAAAAAAACCGTTCGAACGAAGATTCAATGACGGGTGCAAAGTTCGATAACATGATAAAGTTAGCGCTAGACTTGCCAAAGCACAATGTAGAATACATATGTAATAGTATAAACGAGAAATAGATTATAGAAATGTACCCAAGGAAAAAAAAAAAAAAAAAAAAGAAAAAAAAGAGTTTCGTAATGCATATATGTATATTCGGAGCACCGTTGAATTTCGAGTGATCCGCCGGTGTAGAAGTAAACCGGGAGAGACTCACCTGCCAAGTTTCGTGTCCTCCTCGTCGACTGGTTTCCGCCGTGATCGCTCACGCACGAAGTTGATAATTCCTACAACGTAAGAGTAAAACAATTATTACTGCCCCGAAACGTTACTAACAATTAAACAATTAAACTTGGTGCCTCAACACTGCCGGATTAACGAAAACAATACTACTATAGTTACCGCACTTAATTTCTGTCGTTAGAAAAATTTTCTCGACCTTACCACTGGACCTTTGCTGATTTTTAATTAACACACTTAATTGACTTCTAGCTGCGGCTAAGTTTCAAAGCCAGCCGTTTCCATAATCGAGCTTGAAAATACAAATTTCGAAACTGAGCGGCGTAATTAATAGCGACGAATAATAAAGCGGAGTCTCATTATCGCGTAACGTAATCGATAAGATAGCCGGGCGTGTGTCGAGTGTAATTAACAATAACGGTACCGCGAATCGGGCTCTTCGATAGTTCCCATTATGCCGTGCAATACATCGCGAGGGAGTTTATCAATGATCTGCCCAAGTCGGCTCGATGATTTAACGCCGTGCCTCACCTGTCTTGCGCATGCAGCAGCAGATGGCATCGATGATGACGAAGGTGATGAATGTGATCGCGAGGACAATGCCGATTATGGCTCCGCTCGAGATCAACGGACCCTGATGCTGCACCACGCTGGTATCTAAACCTTGAAAGACGTCAAAAGCATTTATAAACACATCCATCGTGCGGTGCGCAAGTATATAAATATATATATATGTATATATATCGCAAGTCCGTTAGTGCAAAAGCGATACTGAACGATGCCTGGTGATGGCTAACGATCTTTGCCTTTGAACGCGTATTCAACGATACGGTGGCAGGAGTTTGCTGAAAGATGCGACGAGACATCCGTCGAGAAAACGTACTGGTAGGCTTTCCCGATCTAGAAATTAAACCGTTGAATAAATTGGCAATTATTGTAAAAAAAAATAGTCGATTTTCTAGTTATTGTAACAACCGCGTGATCTATTGCTTGCGCTTGAAATACGCGGGTAATTAATATAAAATAATTATCGCTAATAAACTATTAAATATTCAACGGTATTATTAATAGTATTAGTAAAGATATCGTGAATATTTAACATATTATTGCAGCCCGTGCGGCGTTAGGTGCAGGATAAAAATTCTCTCACGTCGATGCGGTAATTAAGATAATTACATCTCGAGCGGCCGGCAACGCGGCGTCGCATCACCAAACACGTTCCACGTACAATGATATTTTAGTCTCCTGAAAAGAAACAAGATCTCGGCGGGGGCAGTGTGTAAGGGAGATGCGGCAAAAATCCGTCTTTATCAAAGGAGGAAACCAAAAACCAGAAGGCAACAACAACGGCAAGACATACAAGTAGTGATTGTCGGTTAAGGGAAACACAGAGTGTTAAGTGTGAGGGGTGTGCGTGTGCGTAAATGAGTGTGTGTGCGTGCGTATGTTATTCATCTCTTTTATCGTGTTTATCGTGTATGTGTGCGTGTGTGTGTTCTACACGCCGGTTAATGGATCGCGATAATTAGCGCACTGCCAGAGCGTAGAAGCGATAGAAGAGTCTCGGTTTCGCAACATGGCACAACAACGCGAGCCGTGCTAAAAAGCTCAATGAGGAGAGGAGATGAAGGTGGTGGTAGGGGGAAAAAAGCTCATTCACTAGCCTCCCACAATCCGATGTTAGTCTCTACGCGCCACTAGTCTAAAGGTGCTACCTCCACACACAAAAAGCCCCTCCACTGAGTAAGTGCGCCTCGCATTAACAATTAGTCCGGTCTTACATTCGCTCCCTCTCTGTCGTTCAGCCTCTCTCGCCTTCTCTCTCTCTCTCTCTCTCTTCTCCACTCGCTTCTTTCCCCATTCTCACGCTGGCAATCCTTAACAGAGCTTTCAACTACGTTAGTTAGTGGCCACATCTTGCACTTGCTTGTACTTTAAGGGGATATTTACCGTTTTTCAGCGGCGCGCGTCGCTTCCCGGGTGGTTTACTATTTTTTTTTTCTTTCTCTTTCTCTCTCTCTTTTCTTTTTATTTTTGTCACAGTTACAAAGTAAAGAGAGAAGAGGCGATGTGTATGGCGAGCGAAAAAATAAACAAGACCGCCGAAAAAGAAACCATCTCAAATTGCAAACGCGCGCGGGCCAGAAGGGCCTCTTTGGTCGATTTCCGATCGACTCGTACCGTCCATCTCGTCCTTTATTTTCCTCGCGCTTACCTTTCCGTTTATAAACTCGGTAAATGGACAGCTCCGGCACGGAATACAATTTGAAGGTGGCTTCTCCGTTGGCTCGGATTCGTCTATTCGTATTGTTCACTTTTTTTTTTTTTTTTTTTTTCTCCTTAGACACTCACATATATATATTTTTTTTCTTTTACGTCGTTCCGTTGTATTTACAATATTGAATGTTTCGCACAGGAAAGAACGAGTTACACGAGCTTATCCTCATCATAAATACGAACATAGTAGGCACTAGGCTAGTACATATCCTTAGACGTATGTAAATGGTTTTATCTATCTATCTATCTATGTATATCCTTTATATATATACGTTTGTACATATACCGTGTATTATCGTATCATACGTGTATCGCGTGTCGTTACGTGTCTCTGTGTTACGTGTGTCTGCGTGGCGTGTGAATAGTATGCCCTTCGGAAGCTTACGAGCGGAGTCCACGGTACCGTAATAAAAAGAAAAAAAAAAAAGTTAAAGGGGAAAAAAAAATAAACAAAAAGAACGGAGAACAAGAGGACCGCTGCGAGCGCGATCATCGAATGTCTCATAAAAGTAACCGGAGCGGCAACGGGAACCGAATGGGTCTCGCGTAGAAATTCGATTTCACATTCCGGTCTATTTTCGGTCGGTGTCGTAACCATGGCCCGAGCACCAAAGTTGGCGTGATCGCTCCTTAAACATAGACAATCCGCGTATATCATCGAAAGTAAACTCATAACGGCATGTAAATTTTGTTTTTTTTTTTCATAAAAAAATTTTTTTCTTTTATTCGAGAAAGAGAGAAAGGAAGAAACGGAACGCGGATTACGAAAAAATAGCACATCGTTGAGAAATAAAAAAAAAAAAAGTTAAAGCACGTGTTTTTATTAACGCTCCGGCTTTTGTAAGCGGTTTAAGCTTTTCTTTCTCCGTCACGAAAGTGATTCTGCTTGCAGAGATTGCGTCCAACGCGCTGGAAAAATCTCTAAAACCCGTACCTTATTATGATTAAACAAAATAGCCAAACAGAAAAAAAAGGGGGGGAAAGAGTCGCAAAAAACGCACTAATGCACTGGCGGAAGGCTTTTCCGAATACCAGCGGATGTTTATTATTACCCGAGTCGCATACCGAAACGCGACTTTGTACGTGAACCTTCAGGTACTCGTTTAGCATCTTTTTTTTATTTTTTTTTTTATCAATTTTAACGTTATAAATATATCATCAAACCCCTCGCCTATACAGAATAATAAAACTGCATAAAGAAAAAGAAGATTTCGACTTCACGTTAATATCTCAGTCTCTTCATAAACAAGCATCAAACATTTTTATTAAACAATACTTAAATATGCACTTTACGATATAGAACGGTAGCAGAAAATTCATTAAAACACCACAACGAAAGAAAGAATCATTTATAAACTCCGCGACTTCTACGTTGGAGGATTTAAGCCAGTGCATTTTCACCGTGACGGATTCGAGTATCCGGCGTTGCGAAATCGCGCGGGAACCGTGCATCCCCATCGGAAATAGATCGCGAAGAGTATCGCGTTTATGCTCCTGCGTTTTCCCAGCCTCTTGTCGTTCCAGTTCGCCGATTCATCCTCTCGGCGCGGTTCTCTTTAACGCGACGGCTATTTATAAAGCTACGCAAGGCGGAGGCGCTTGGCTTGGCATTCGGGTTCCACGAACCGATGCGCATTCGCGAGCGGACCTATTCGGTTCATCTGCGCATTTTCTCGTTTCCGACTCCCCCGCGCGAGTATCACGAAGCCGCGTCGAGTCCAGCGCAAACACAGGATGCCCGGCCCTCCTCCCTTCTCGAGCGATCCATTTGCACGCGCGCGGAGATTATCTCTGTAACGAGAAACACTCCAGCTGCTGCTGCTGGGAAACTTCTTGCTCGAACATAGACACATCCAGATTGTGTGTACATTCGGCTCGCGAGTATTATTTCGACGTCTCTTGGGAAACGCGATACCCCGTGCCGCAACATGGGAGGCATTGAAAGTAACAATCGCGATGTAAGTTAACAAAGACGCGTTTTGAGGAGCTCCGCCACTCGAATAAATGAAATTTGCAAGAGAGAGAATTTAGTGAGTTTCTGGAATTGAAATAAATAAAAGTTGTGAAATAAAATAAATAGAGGAGAACGCGGAGAACCTATTCGCGAGCTCTCGGTATTTGATACGTCGAGCGTATCGGATTTTGATGGCGAATTTTCTTTAATAACCTCGAGTCAATTTTCTGTGAAAATTTCAAAGACCTCGTATAACGTTACGAGCCCGTTGCGATAAAAGAGAAAAACAAAATTAAAACATTACGAAGACTCTCGCACGTTAAAAAATAACCAGCTACTTTATTCTTTTTTTTTTTATTTATTTCAAATTTACTCTCGGCGAAACTTTTTATTTATTTCGAATTAAGTGACTCAGATTTCATATTGGAAATTAATCCCTTGAACGTGCTCTACACACATCACGTATTTTCTGCTTCTGAAATGTAATAATAACGTGCTGTGCACGTCGACAGAAAAGTATTTTATTTCGTTCAATTTTCAATTGTTCTTTTTTTATTTTTATTTTTTTAATATTTGTTATGAGGATCGATTAATTAAATATTAGTTGATAAAAAGTTATATAAAATATAAAATTATCAATGATAAAAAAATCTGTCTTTAAAGTCCGATTCAATTAAAGTGAATGAAGGACCATATATACAACCGAACATAGCGTAAGAATAATCTGAACTTAAACTTGTCAATTATACCAAGCAATATTGCAAATTAGTAACATCGTAGTGACCCGAGGTGTTCCTTAATATTTGCACTCTGCAACAAACTTGAACGAGACTGAGGTATACAGGGCATACCATCGCAAAATTTATATAAACGAACACGTCGGCAAATCTTACGAATGGTAAAAAAAAAACAAAAAAAAAACAAAAAAAAAAAACGGCAACGTTTCCGAGTGTATTCCCACAAACCTGAATAATCAATACCATCCTACGTCTCGGGAGGAAAGAAGAAAAGAAGATATCGGATCCAAAGTGCGGAGGTGAGCTTTATCATACGGGTTAGGATTTCTTTTTCGTCCGCTCCTCTGTTTCCGGTGATAGAATGATATTGATTAATCCAACTCCGAGGTATCAAGAGCGCACATCGCCGGTGATAAGTTCAAGCCGACATCGAGACTTAGCCGCAAACATGATTAAATATCGTGATGGATGGACTCCGGCGGACAACGAGCTCCCTTTACTTCCGTTTGCAGCCGTAAAAGCCCGACCGGGTCCGGTCGACGGGAAAGAAAAAAAGAACGTCAACGTCTTTTGCGCGCAAGTATGCTGTTTTACCTCCCGTGACAATAAACTCCAGCGTAACTTCGGAAACGTTGCGAAGCGGAAGAAAGCGTGGCCGCGCGAGAGAGCTTGCGCGCGCGGATAAAGTCGCTTTCAGAGAGACGCTCTTCGAGAGCCGGTGAAGGACCGGGAGACGGGCGGAAGGCTTTAAACCGATGATAAAGACAATGCTCGACGAGCGGCGAACGCGACGGCAGAGGAAAACGATTCGGTGGAAAGGGAGAGGAGGGGAAAAACGATAGCTGTCGAAATGGTTTCTCATCCATCGCGAATCCTTCCTCCAACGAGTTTTCCTTCTTTCTGGCGGAAATCACCGGGCGAGATTCTCCCGGGCAGCCGATTGTAACTGGGGAAGCCGGCCGAGCGAGATCCCTTCGAAATTCGCACTTTGTCTCGATAAAGGGATTCGCGAAATTGCAGCGAACGGACCGCGGGTATCGATTCGGGTTCGCCTGTGCCTCGGCAAAGACAGGGTCTTCCGTTCATACCACTTTGCCGAACGGAATCGCGCGATTCTGTCAACGCCCAGTCCCGTTTTCGCCAGTGTTGGAAGAGTATCGCGTGAGGTCCATTGCCCGCATCGTGCTTACGCAAATTGATTCCCGGCGTTCTCGCCTTTGAACCACGTCGTTTTATTTTCACGTCGTACGAGCATCGTCTTCCGATTGTCGATTCGTTAGCGATAACGTGCGTACGTTCCTCGCGGGCACCGAAATTAGACGGTGAAATTCAGCGGCAAAATCGTGACGAGAATACGGACCATTGTGCAGCTTCTTCCCATCCTGGGAGGGACACAGTAATTCAAAAGCAGACGGCAATTTGCCGTTAAATGTGCGCGGAGGGTCGCGGGCCCCGGTAGTCACGGAACAAGCGGCTCTTTATGCGCGATTGTTCGACGTGTCGCGATTCGCGCGGACTAATTACGCGAGCTTGCGCGATCCGGTTTCTCTCCTCTTCTCTTTATGTAGCCGGGGCCGCGGCGTGTTTGCGGAGAGTCTCGGGGCCGAAGAGACACCGCCGCCGCCACGCGACCAACCCTTCGCAATCCGGATAGAGGATCAATCGATCCTCGATTCTTGCGCCGCATCCCGGCCCGGAATTGTCTCTGCCGGGAAATCAAGGCGGCTTTGTGTTTTGTGCCTCGAGGATCGATCTTCCCTTCCCTCGCGCGAACTGCGCCGCGCGCGTCCGGATAAATTGCGAGCGTATAAATGCTCCATTCGGCGACGACGACTCATTGTTTGCGCGGAACGTTTGCTTTCACCCGGACGGCTTCGAGCACCGGCGCATCATCGTTCTCGAGGACGCGATTGCGGACGGAATCAATTAGCGGGGAATGCGGGATTATTCCGATTGACTCGCTTTGTGGAACGATTGTACGATTATATGGAATTTATCTTGCGAGAGAAAACGTCGTCGAGTCGAAATAAATTCGACAGGAATTAAACAGCGACTTTTTATTTATAAGACGAGGATTATTATTTATTTTATTTTTAGACTTTTATTTATTTCAATTTAAAACAAACTCACTAAATTCTCTGTCTTGCAAATAAAAGAGTCTTCGTAATGTTTTAATTTTTTTTTTTTAATCGCAACGGACACGTCACGTTATACGAGGTCTTTGAAATTTTCACAGAAAATTGACTCGAGGTTTATTAAAGAAAATTCACCATCAAAATCCGATACGCTCGACGTATCAAATACCGAGAACTCGCGAACAAGTTCTCCGCGTTCTCCGCGTTCTCCTCTAAACGGGGACGTCGTGTATGGAATGGGAACATCGCCAATGAGGCTCGGAGTGACGCATCGCTAAGTTATAAAAAAAGAAAAAAAAAAAATTAATAATAATAAGGGTAGTAATGATAACAAAGCGCATGCCATGCGTTGTGGACTAATATCTAAAAACCCAGGCACTGCGAACAGACATAAAAGAGACGTAAAAAGATTTAGGTCGAAGACCTCGTCACATCGAGATCGATCGTCGGTGTTTTCGCGCGAGCATCGCGAATAGGCGATCAATGCGTACATGTATGTATGTGTACAGGCACTTGAGGTAAAAGACCGCCCGTTCTGGATACGACCAGGCCTTCGAGATCGAACCGCGCTCCTTTTGTAGTCTCTTATCCAGGAATCGAAACCGTATAATTTCGAGTTCAATTTTCGACATGAAAGAATAAAAAGGGAAAAATGCACTCTATGCCAATCGTCGCGCTGTTCCGCTGAATAACTTCGTCGCGAAATAAGAGGGCGAGGTAAATGAGAACGTTCAACGAATTTCCGACGTTAAAGCGAACAACTGTGGCTTTTAATTTCTGCAATTTCTAAAAAGCCCTTCATAATTTTGCAATTTTTTTGTTTTTTTTTAATTAACTTTTATTTACCGTTATTGAAAAGTTCACGTCGTTAAATCATATCGCGGTTTAATTTATCTCGCGGGATATTTATGTGTAATTTTTTTAATTCGAACGTTGGCCGCACTCGATAACAGGGAACAGTTCGTATATCTTCCAAGTCGAGATTCCAACTAATTAAAATTAAACCGATCTCGATTCCTTATCACATCGCCCGAGATTAGTGATTAATCACGACAAGTGGTTACTAGTGGTAATTACGGCAGTGGTGGTGGCGGCTACTGCCGGTAGCGGCGGTTACGGATACGTAAGAGCTACGGCGATAATAAATTTATGTAATCATTATTGTAAATGTAATAAAAATCGTATAAATCGGTAATGATCGCAACACACAGATCATGCGCACACTAAACACGTATCTCAAAACTAGTCAAGCGAAACTAATGGTTGTATAAATTCCCAAAAGAAACAAAATTAATTAATTAAAGATTACAAAAGGTAAGACGAACAAAATCGAAGGCAAGAGAGGAGAGAAAAATCAGACGCAATTATCGTACGAAATTATAAACCAACTGAAATGTTTAATTGGCAGTCGTGTGAGTCATCGTACCTTTTCGTACTTTCCCTCGCAAATTAATCGTAAAACCCGACCACATTTATTATTAATGATTGACAGATTATTTTATTACGCGATAAATGTTCGCTTTGAGATTTCCACTCCGAGTTAATAATTCTTGAGGCGTTTAAACCGCAACGATTTTTATATTATTTTATAATATATGTATCTACAGAAATATATTGCATGTAAAATACAGCAGTGAGAACAGTTCAACATTATAATTGATCAAATAAAAATAATAATTAAAAACAAAAAAAAAATATCATCACAATTTTGTTTTATATTCATTTATCAGATTCATTTATCAGATCTTTATTCGTGTTGAGCGAGGTCGGATTCTAAGATTAAAGTTACCGGCTCTTGTGTGCGTGACGCGACTTCGTGAGGAGTTTCGCTCGTGTGAAACTCCTTGCCTCGTAAAAGAAACCTTCCACGAACGCGAGTTCACGCATAAGTATAAATCCCGAAGAAGAAAACTGTCCCAACTCTCAAGGCCTCGATAAAAACGGATTTTTCTTTACGCAAAGGAGGACACCGCGTTTCGTTTCTACATGTCGTATAACTTTATTAATTTTACTTCTTATCATTCCGACACCACAGTGGTGGATCCGCGAGTACTTTCGTCGTTCTTTTTAATCGCCCGGTTATTCATCTCCCTCCTTTTAACTCTTCAATATATCGTAAAACATTCGTCAACTCGTTAAATTCAAATCGTAAAAGACGTGAAAAAGAAAAATGTTCGTCGAAAAAAATTCTCTCGATGTACAGCGATCGACAAACTCAGGAGACAGCTCCAGTTGTTGTTCCTAATTCTAAATATCTGGGGGATACTACAATTTATCGTGCGCGATTAGCACAACGGGTCGCCGCGATTCTAATCGCGGCCGGTTCGTTCTCTTAATATCGATTATAATATCCCTCTTTTTCGTTGCGCGTGAGTAATCGACAATTTAGGGCAGTAGCGCTGTTACGGCCGTTATCTTATAGTCTCACGTTATACTCATTATCTATTCGACGTGAATCGTTAAGGAGGATGAGCGTTTTCAGGTGCTTCGTGGGGCTCTCCGGGAGATCGTGCGATTCGGCGCTCCACGAAACATCTCAAGCGCACACGGGGAAGCACATGCTTTTTTTTTTCTTATTTTTTTTTTTTTACCTATATCGATATAACACACCATACAAAAGTTCGTAAATTGCAAAAGTTGACGAAGCGTAGTCGTGACTTATCTTAGCTCGGTTTAAAAGTGTATCCGACTCTAATTAAGAGACAAAAGTTATAAGACGCGAAATAATTGGTACAGTACGTTACTCGTTTTGGCTACGTGAGTTCCCTCGTGCGAGAGAACGTTATCTTTGCGCACTGCGGTACCCGTCTCTCACAGAAGTCACCGAAAGTGCATCCTTAACTTACGTATGAAAAAAAGAAAGAAAAAAAGAAGGAAAAAAAAAAAAAGGGAGAAACGAAAGGAAACGTACCAGTACGTTTATACTAACACGCAGTGAGCATTTGACAAATCATACGTATAAATACACTTCGCATCGCGACTCTTCGCGTTCTCCTCCTTACAGAAAACCCACTTAAACGCTACCTCTCTTTATCTTTCGGAATGTACCGGCGAACGTATCGGTTTTACTTAGCTCTCTTCGTTGTCGGTCGTTTTACCGCTAAATGGGTGTATAAATGAACGACACAGTCGTGTACAAGTGTCCCGCGATTAACTCTCGCCCGTCGTGTCTCGCACGAGAGGTCTTTCCGTACGGTGAGAACGCCTTCGAGATTTCGTCCGGTCGACTCGATCAGATTCGAACGAAACACGAGAGTCACAGAAAATCGCGATAAAAGGGGGGGGGGGGTGTGTGTATCAGTGGAGCGTGCGTGTCACTTTTCGTCCATCGTGGTGTCTCTTGTACTGTCGGCCCCCGCGAATTCGCCTCGCTTCCTATCGCGTGGGTTCACGACGGAGGGAGGATTAGAGCGCGAGGAGCAAATATCCCTGACGGCGACTCTAAATGGCTAGAGATAGGAGCATTACTGCTGCGGTAATGGCGACGCCGGTCTTGCGAGTATCACCAGCATTACTGTAGTCCACAGTGATGCCCATAGATTCTGAATGGATAAAAAGGCTTTGTGTAATGAAAAAGATTCTCCTCGCTCCAAGCGCAGGATGTCGTCGTCGCACAAAACATTTTTCTCTAACATTTTCTCTACGAGTCCGCGCCGACGGTCACCGAGGGTTTTTATCTTTAGCTAATCTTGGTTCGTTTTGCGCCGGGGTCAAGGGATCTGAGGACTTCATCGAATCCTGCAATCTTGATTAACGCCAGAAGAGCCGGGGGGAGAAGCTTGCTACTTTTTTTTTTTTTTTTTTTTTTAATATAAAATCAAACTTTTATTTTGCGTAAAAAATAGGAGGCAAGCTGCGAAACGTGCATGAAAAACTCGCGTATGGAAATTAGTATACGCGAGTATCGGGCCAATGGAGTCCTATAAAATGTACGTTACGTGTAGAAATGAGAATGTAGAGCATTATTATTTCTACAAGCAGAGCTGGAACTTGCTTGAGCGTTTCAGGCACATTTTATTTGCAACACCTACGATCTCTCTTCCCGCTCGTTTATGCGAGGAAATCCTGACGCACATAAACAAGTCGCGCGACGCTATTTTATGATGCAAAAACTTGTAAAGAAAGCATTCCTGAGATAGATGAAGCGTTACGTGACTTGTTTATACTCATTCGGAGCTTCCTCGTTAAAAAATGGACGTCGCGAGAGAGGGAAAATAAGTGTCGACAACGAAATCGACCCGAAATTAAATCCCAGCTCTGATCTACAATGTAAAAATTTATTTCTCTATTATTTATACTCTACTGATAGATATATATATATAATAATATATCAATATAATTTCTTAAAAAGTAACATTAAGATGCTTAGCGGGCAAAATAATTATTCAGACCTTTCTGGCGATTACAAGATCATTTCGCCGTCGACAAACCAATTGCAAAATTATAATCAATGAAAAAAAAAAAAAAAAAAAAAAGGAAAAAAAAAAGGTAGCTTAACTGAATGGAAGCCTTTCAGGCGAGAAAACGAAAGACCTCAAATAACCCTTTTCCCTCCTCGTTGAATGAACAAAAATAGGGGCGACAAACTGACAAACGATTTGAAGATCGCGAAGAAAAAAATATTCAGTGCAGTAGCTTCGTGCACATATATGTATATTTCAAAGGGAATTATATATCTCGAGTGGAAATCATTACGAGAAACGTAGACACGTCATGGCAATAATTATGTTGGATCGTAGGAACACCGAGAATTAATTGCGATAGGCCGCTAACTTACCTCTGGCTGTCCTGAATTTGGCGTATCCCGGCATGCTGAAGCCCATTATGTTGTGAGCCAGCAGCTCGACCGTGTAGTAAGTGTCAGCTTTCAAATCCTTAAGGTATTCCCTCGTTCTGCCTTGAGTTTTGACCTCCCTCGAACGGCAGGTGTCCTCCAACGTTTCCCACTCGCCAGCGACGGGCTTTACCTCGCAGAACTTGATCAGGTACATGTCTATGGGTTCACCATTGTCCGGCGGCGTTATCCAGCTAAGCTCGTACTGAACACTACTCTTGGATATCTCGTATTCGGAGCCCGGCGTCGTTAGAATTCTTGGCTCTTTCGGCACTGTTCTGCCAGGTGTTATCTCTCGGTGGTAGTTACCCCAGTTGCCGAGGCCAACATCGTTCCTCGACGCGAACCGGAACTCATAGGGCGTTTGCGGTTTCAAGCCCTCGATGACGTACAGGGAACCTGAAGAGTATTGTTTGCAGGTTGTTTAACTATTCTAAATTGAAAGCTTGAGAAACTACCCGAGTGGAAATTGATTTCCATCGTGATTCATCTCACGGCTGTCTAGCAAAACTGCCCAGCAATGAGCCAGAAATGTAACACTCATTATTTATTACTTAATAACGAGCTAGAAAAGCTAAATATCTAAACGTTTTTCGCCGCGTATTAGTCTACTGCGCGTCCTGAGCTATCTAACGCGTGCTCGACTGTCGAATTCGCTGGTCGCCGGGCCTGTAGATTTTTTTTTTTTTTTTTTTTTTTTAAATGATAAATTTCTACTCGAGTAATTGTAAAAAAAAAAAATATATATATGTATATATAGAAGTCAACTAATTACATTAATATCTTTCATATATTTTATATTATAAATAAAATTAAAGTCTCGATTAATTAATTAAAGATTAATTTTTTTTATAAAAATTAATATAGATATGTAAAACTCACCGACGGACCACGTTTTATTTCTTGAATTTTGCCAAACTTGGAACTCCTCTTTGTATTGCACGCTGACGGTCTTCACAGGTAAATCTGGATTCACAGGCGGTATCAAGTCGAATCTTATCGTCGTGGCAGTGATATCGGCCATCTTAACGTCCAGGAGCTCGCCGGGCTTGCTCGCTTCTCTCAGCTCGATTATGTGTTCCCGCGTTCCGTGAAGATTCATGGCGATGCATTTGTAATTAGTGTAATATCTCCGGTCAATCGGTTTTATTTGGAGAATGGACTTCGGCCCGATGCCTATCTGCTTTATCATGTTATCGTTGTCGATCTTCTGGTCGCCATATATGGTCCACCGTATCGTTGCGTTCGGTATGCCCTCGGCGATGCAGGTGAGGTTGACTTCTTTCTGCTCCCAGGACCACATCGTTACGTTCGGCATGTTGCGGAAGGAAGGCGGAAACTCTACGGTCAGATGGCCGTTTTTGTAAGCGGTGCCGCCGGTGTTCTTCGCTATACACTCGTACAAGCCGTCGTTGTCGGTGAGGGTGTCCATGATCGACAGAGTGCCGATGGTCTCGCTGGTCAAGTCATTTGGAACGTTCTTCACGAGGATTCGATCGTCTTGCGACTGAACGCCCAGCACGTAAGGTTTGTCGGCGGTGAACTTCCTGAACGTCACCTCGGGCGGTGGTCGTCCGAAGGCCTTGCACTGAATTTCCACCTTTTTCCCTTCGACGACCGTCTTGTTCACGAACTCCATAATTTTTGGCTTGACGATTACGTTCACCTGGATGTTGACGGTGGCCTGACCGGCGGCGTTGCTCGCGACGCACTGATATTCGCCCGTGTCGTCGCGGTTGACGTTTGTGATTGTGAGCTCACCTGTGACCGGATTGACACCGAATCGATCGGCGATAGACAGGTTCTGCTGAGTAAGAGATTTAACCCATGTAAACATTGGCGGTGGCTTGCCGCTGGCTTTGCATGCGATGTTTGCGTTTTCGCCTTCGATAATGTCAACGGGGCTCGAGTATTCCTCAATCGTGGGTCGTACGTGCACCTAATAAAAATTACATAAGAATATAATGTACACAATTATTAAAGAATTAAAAAAAATAAATTAATAATTCGTACGGATCGATTTAAATTTCAAATGCACGAATAATCACCAAAAATTATCAGCAACAAATTAAAAGAACATTACGTTAATGGATTTGAAATTGTAATTTTAATGTTATAATGAAAGCAGTAAATTAATTCATGATAAAGAGAATAATAAAAATGTGGTGCGCAAAGAATATTTATAAGGCTTTTAAAATAATTATTTTTTTTTAATCATAGTGTAATTAAGATAATACCTCAACGCGAATAGGACGCTCTTGCAATTCTCCTGTGGTCTGCACCGATGCACGGCACGTATATATACCGTCGTCAGACTCTTGAACCTTCTTGATCTTCAAGGCGAAAGTGGTTATAACGTAGTGATCGTTCGTCTTTATCAGTTCTCCGTTATAAAGCCAATCAACCGAAGGTGATGGTCTAGCGCGTACTTGACACTGAATATCAAAGTCTTCTCCGAGAATCGGGTACTGATTTGACGGCGCATTGTCCCATGTGATCGCAACTATTTACAGTAAATTAAAAGTTTTGTTTCGCTTGGAAAAACACCACGACAAACGTCTCAAAAGAAAAAGAAAAAAAAAAAAAATTTAGTTCATTAATATTAATCAACGAAATAATTGTTACATTGAAAAATTATGCGGCTTAAATAAATTCGTATTTTAATTAAAAAAAAAAAAAAACAATTTAGATATCAATTACATTACGTGAACATTTTTTTTATCACTTTATCCGTCATATCAATTAAATGCTGGTTCATATATCTCGTCGGGAATTATTTTGTTCCGTCTCTCGCAATAACTTCGCGTAAATGCTTTAAAAAAAAAAAAAAAAAAAATGCAATCGGAAACTTTTAATTTAATACTCACTAATAGTATCGATTGTCACAGACTTGGTCAACGGCAGATTGCGCGCATAGGACCCTTTGCACGTGTACTTGCCGGCCTGTTCCTCCTGAAGAGAATTAAAGAACAGGGAGAGGCTACCGTCCTGATGCAGCTCGGTGTACATGGCCGGCTTCGAGTGTCCCGCGTACGTACTGCGGAGAATAACGTCACAGTTTGCGAAACTATTTGCAAAAGCCGGTCAAAAGCACGCCAATTGATGGTGATGATCAATGACATCGCGTGGCGAAACCGTGTCCGCGCACGTTCCTCGTGAATGACGCGAGGATGACGTGTAACAACGACAACGAGATGCATTCATACGACCTCGTATTATTCAACGTTGCACCGGTGTGCCGTGTGATGTGAGTGCAGATATGATGGTATGATGTATTCAAGCAATTTCCATATAGTGTATCGAGCTACGAGATGCCGGATGTAATATCGCGTGACGTCGACGATGAAGGTTACGAATATGGGATCTTGCGGATTAAGAAGGTGGCTGGAGGTGATAGGACGCAGAAGTGCACAGCTGCTCCGCGATCGCGTTTCCGTTGTCGGGGAACGGAAAATTATCGTTCGCCGAGTTAACATTTAAAATAAAAAAAAAAAAAATATTGATAAAGTTACGAGCGTAAAATATCACACGGAAAAATATCGCGCGAAAGTTCAGAGATTAATTTTTAACTCGTTATCGCGGAGCAGTCGAGTGCTGTGACAATCACGATGCACGAACACAAGACAAGCTTTAATAAGAATTGACGTGAGAAATAAAAAAATAAAAAAAAAAAAAAAAAAAAAAAAGGAAAGGAGAATAGAGGAATATGACGTTGTGGCAGTCTGTCAATTATATAGATCGGAAAATCACGAAACGAATTCTAGCGTGTAATTTTTCATAATAAATAGCATATTTTTGTGATCTTCAATGCATTGATTATCGCAACGGGCTGTTTTAGCGCAATGACGATGTGGAGAATGTATAATTGAAAGGTGTAAATAGCTCGAAACGGGGACGATTTTGCCGGGGAATGTCACTCGCGGCGCTCTTGACGACGAATGTACTTAATTATGCAAATCGTACCCGGGGTTCGAGTAATCGTGCAAACACGCGACACGAC
The DNA here is from genome assembly GCF_019399895.1 of Cardiocondyla obscurior. Taxonomy (NCBI): domain Eukaryota; kingdom Metazoa; phylum Arthropoda; class Insecta; order Hymenoptera; family Formicidae; genus Cardiocondyla; species Cardiocondyla obscurior. The sequence goes on along the minus strand of NC_091874.1, from coordinate 1,545,405 downwards.
GAATCAGTCGCTAGGGTTAACGTTCGTTAGATTATTAGACTGTCGGATTAAATACTTGGCAGTACGTGCAACAAACTGCATCAATTATTAGAAATACCTCGGACAGACTTGCACGAATAAAGACAAATATTGCAGACAAAGGTGAAATGATGTTTGCGGGTAAGTACAGAATTGCGCCATTACAAAGCTGCTTAATTACTGCTGCTGCACACGCACACAATGCGCCGCTGCTCTAGAAAGATTGTGTTTCGTTTTTAATCCTGCGAGCTCTCCAGCGGTTTAATTATGAAGCTAGTTAATATCCAAAATTAAACGGCACGAGCAGACGAAATTAAGAAGAACATCCCTTAAATAATTAAATAAATTTTATTTCGACAGAACCACGTGTTGAAAATTGCAAGATTTAGCTTTAATGTGCTCGTCGTTGAAAATTTTAATGTGTAATCAATGTCTTTTTTTTTCTTTCGTGGTAACGAGAAATAATTAAATGTGAATTATTAACCGAATTATTCCGATACGTGGAAGAAAATATCGCTGTTCGGCAAAATTTTTTTACCCGGTGGCCAGTTAGTTTTACCTCGGCATGTGCAGACATTCGATAACTCAAATACACCGTTGCGAATCAGAAACGCTTCAACTTTTCCGGCCGGTTTAACGAGCGATAGCCGGTTCGCGAACTGCAATCGGCTCATGTTGCAGCAATTAAAAGCTTCGTGGCGCGGACGGCTGGAACCGCGGCTGCATCGTGGGAAAATGATTGTATCGAGCGAAGTGTGACGGGTGAGTGTATCCGCAAGTAATAAGGAAGGTGAAAACGAGAAAGAGAGAAGAGCAGCAAACGAACGAGCACTACTACGTTGCATGGTTAGATCTTTCATTCAATGAGTTTCATACTCGCCTTTCGAGCGGCAAAACGACGTATCTGTGTATGCGTTTAATTGACAAAAATTTGTTGAATTAGTGTCGCAACAAGCTTCCAGGGTTGTGTGTTTAAATGCACAATATGTATAGTTTCATATCGTTGAAGTAAACTTTTCTTAAAGTTATTTTGAAAAATATTTATATGTTAAGAAATATATTAAAAAAAAAAAAAAAAAAAAAAGAAAGATAAGAAAGGCCGTCGGCATAACAATTGACTTACTTGAGAGTCTCGATTACGCGATTCTGCGGGTCCAGCCATTGCATCTGACTGATGAGCGATGGATTGTCCACCTTCGGTTTGCACGTTAGAAGGATGCTGGAGCCAATTGGTTTCGTCTGGGTCTCGCCGCTTGGCAGAATATCCAAATACGGGTCCGCCGCGTTCGCGAAAGCTGCAAGAAGAAAATCACGAATGTCATTACGGCGACAAGAAAGACGAGGGCGCGTATTACACGGTTTTGCGCGTGCAACGGGTACGATCGCGGTTCCAATAATTATATAATTAACGACGCATTACGACGACCGTCATGACGATTTTTGCATTAATGCAAGAAAGCGCAGGAACGACGGACGTGTAAGTGACGCGATCTTCCAACTTCCCACGGTATTTATCTTATTATTTGCGAGTCTGTTTCGAACCACATGCTTCCCCCTGAAAAGTTTAAAATCCTTTTCGAGAAGTGTCCGAGCAGTTTGTAAACTTAACGACACTGTAAAAATGAATCTGGTCTCCTGTTCTTAAGCTCGTGCAATTTGCAACAACTCCTCGGGGCGGTGAACTCACGGGGGAAGGTTCTGCGGTCTTACCCGCGCGAGTGGAATGAGTCGACGACGTCGCCGGCAGCGGGGGTGGCGACGACGGCGCCGTCATCACGTAGACGCACAGCAAGGAGAGGCAGATCGGCGACGTCTCGGCGCTCATGGTTCACGTCGCGGAAACCGGAAAGCGCACCTTCGGGGATCGGGATGCGTGCCGTCTCGTAAACTACAACGGCGGTATGCGAGCGCCGTCGGAATGCAGACATGCGCGACGGGTCGGCGCGGCCTCTCGGCACATAACAGGAAGCGGGAATTGAGCTAATTAATTGCGGCGAGCGAAAGTGCGGAATTGCCCTAACTGGGAAACGCTTCGTGACCCCGTCCCTACCTCCGCCGCTCGTTCTCTTCCTCTTCTCTCGTCCCGCGTCACCCGGGAACGTGAACTGCATCAACGGCATAATGCAGAATAGATGCTCGCTCTCGCCGGCGCCGAAGAAGAGAGGAAGGGAGGCGCCGGGCTTGCAAGCTCATTAGCTCGTTAACTTCGCGCACGTAAACCCCGGGCTACCTGACGACTGGAAATGACGGCGCAACGAGGGAATCATTATCGAATTTATGGTAGGAGCGAGGGACTGCGACTGGGGGCTACTCGTTAAGTCCGCGGGTAATTCCTCGAATCGCGATTACGCGATTACGATCGGGGGCTGCGGAAAGCTTAAAACATGACCGGCGCCCACATCACGATCGACGGTTGATTTCCGTTTCGGATGAAGAGCGGAAAACGAGAGTGGGCGTTTGCATTCGCGTTCGTATCGGTGGCCAATCGCTTTCCGCACATACGTATATTATCCACCGATTGTTAAATTGACAGCGCGAGCGATTCACGGGAGAGAAATAGAACAGTTAAAACGGAAAAAACGGAAAAAAAAAAAAAACAAAAAAAAATGTATATGTGTAGTTAACGCAAGCACAATGTGATGAGTGAGCCGCGTAATCGAAATACGAGATCGGAGGGCCAGTTCGCCTAAATAATTCCTTTTTTTTTTCCCCGCTGCACGCAAGAGCGCATCGCTGTGTAACAGTTGATCTCGTAAACGCCGAAACCACGGAGTGGATGCCGCGAAAATAATTGAATACGGATTAAAAAAGCGAACCGGAGAACCGGGGCTACCGCCGCTGATGCAGGCAAGAGCAGCTCGCGCGTGACGCGAATCGCGTCTGACGTAATCGACAACGGCACGAAAATTGAAACCGCCGCAAATTGCCGGTGGAAAAAGCCGATCTCCATCGCGTGGCGAGAAAAAGCCCCGTGTGATCTACACCGCCGATAAACACCCAGGAAAATACGGCGGAAATTTTAAGCAAAATTCAAGAACACGTCTCGAAAAAAAAAGAAATGACGTAATTCAACCCTTCGACAGGCGGCCTGAAAAGTTTTATTCCCCACAGCTCGGTATCCCCGGGTGACTTCGAAAATACATTTTGCTTGAAAAATCGTTGTATAAACGCATCGCGTTGCGAAATACATTCCGTTACGACTGGTAAAATTTATTCCACTTTCCGATATTATCTTCTGAATAAATTATCATTTATTTTAATTACCCCTGTCATTATTTTCGAGGCTTCGTTGAAGGCATCCTCGGCGAGATCTGCGCGATATGATTATTTTATTGTAAATAATGCACCGTTCGGGAGAGAAAAAGAAAGAGAGGCCCGTTAATTTCTGTATAATAGCCCGCCCAAGAACGCGGAAAGGTTGCAAACCTTCCTAACGGAGCAACTTCCTTAATTGGCCTAAGACTCATCGGGATGAGTTCTTGCGTGCGGTCAATTAAAGGATCTCGCCCCCGCGCGCTTTGCTTTGCTCTCCGGCGAACTTCGGGCGACTTTAAGCTGCTTTTACGACATCTTTCTATAAGCCGGAACGACCTATCAGATCTAACTTGCGCAATGGAGCAATCATTCGGCGAGCATGTTAAATACCTCGCAAAAAAACTTTCGTAAAAAACATCCAATTCGCGCTCTTAATTAATTCCACGATCGGGTTAAAAGTTTTTTTTTTTTTTTTCTTTTTTTTTCGCAACAGGCGTAAATTTGCACCGGTTACAGCCAAATATCAAAGCGTAACACTCTGTATAAACTGAAAACATGAAATATTTCGTTGAATGTATTTTGACGAAAAATATACAAGTAAATATAAACTTTCGCGAACTAAATTTAGAAAATTTCAGTTAACGATCCGTTATCCGTTTTGTTATTCCAATTAAATTGTAGACGTTTCATTAAACGATTGTTTGATCCTACTAATAGAAACCAACGTTCACGTTCAAGCTTTAATGCGCGCGATAACGAAGGCGAAGTGCCTTGCACCTCGAAAACTCGCACGTAAGAGGTCGAGCTTACAAATTGCGATAAGTTTCAACGGGTACGTTCGAGGCCGGAGTCTGTATCTAGGCGAGAAGCATCGTGATAAGACACTGCTACGTTCGCTTAACACCTAACCGGCATTTGCATCGCAAAGTTTGCTTAAACTTCGAACTGGGTGAATAGTGAGAAATGTGTTAAATTCCCCTCAAGTCGTCACTAATTGTCTCCGACCGTGCATTGTATATACAATAGCCACAATCAAGTGGCAAGTTGTCTTGATTAATGACGGCGACTTTGGCTCCGAAAATGTGCGCTTTCGTTCTGCTATCGAGCCCTCGATCTCGGGCCAGGGACTCTATCTCGAAATACAATGGAGATTATAATTGTGGCCAGCTGTCATTTCAGCGGCCCATGCACAATGCCGGGATCCTCGAGGCAGGTCTAATTTTGCTCTCAGCTCAGTCATTCCCGATAAGAGATTTCGTAATCAGAGAGGGCGAAGCGTCACGTCCCCGAAAGCATTGTCTCTCGCCTCGTAAAAGCAGCTTATTTATTTGCCGTTCTCGCGCAGTCATGAAACGTCATTTCGCGATAAGACTCGCAAATTCATCATTTCCGGCCCGCTTAGGTAAGTAGGGGGAGGGTGAATTGAAGATTTTCCTGCAGTCACTCGAGCGGCGCAAAAATGTATTTCGCAAGTCGAGGGGGGAAGAGCAAGTGAGCAGACGGTCCCCCTCGAACAAAGGCAAGACATAAATCGCAATTATGTTTCCGGCGGACTGAACTCATTCGATTTTATCTACCCTGTCAAGTCTCAGCGATGATCGAATTTGCTAGTTTCATATTAGAATACTGTGACGGAATTAAATCCCGTATTACGATTATGCTTTTAAATAAATAATTTAATACCGTTTTTTTTTTCATGGCAAGAAAATAATTCCCGTTATAATGATTTAATATAAAAAAAAGAAAAGAAAAGAAAAGAAGACGCGTCTAAAGATTTCTCAAGTGTTTTTTCGATAGGTACTCGAAAACATGTTTGCCTGCCACTTCATGAAGAGAAGTCATTGCTCTCGTACAAAAAAATAAAAAGCGCTGATGTCACGATAGATCATTGTTGTTCCAAAAAGATACACTATCATTAATTGCTCGTCAATGCCGCATTCAAAACGCATTCGTCATTACGCACGAAAGGAAACCCGCCCGTTCATCGTCGCGATGCGCCATTATATCGTCGTACAAAACTCATTCGCCGTGAACCACCGAAGAGAGCAACAATACGGAGGGTTGTTCCTGGGGATTCTCAACCCAGGCCTACACCTCCGCCCTCGTTCTCCTTGCCCTCCTCTCTCCCCCGTTCATCTTTGGGGGCATGCGCTCGGGCAGATTCTATAATCGTTTCACAAATTCGCCCGAGTCACCGCGCACCGCTTCTTCTCACCACCCCGCGTTTACAACGGTGTACCGCATCAGCCATTATCCACCCTTGAGACTCGCAAATTCATCGTTTCCGGGACGCGTACCGCCGTGTTCATCCATGGGGCGGGGGCAAGGAATACACGAGGGACGCGGACCGGGACTTTTCCCAAAGAACCTTGTGAAGAAATGTTCGTAATTGACTGGGTTCATCGGGGCCGCCGGCTTTGGCCGACGCGCAAAATTGATATATTGACATATGGGTACATTGACGATGTATTGTAGTATTCTGCGAACACGTGTATATAAATTCTTTCGGATCAAAAATTATTATTTTTTTTTTTTTTTAATTTTATGAACAAAGTATAATATTCTTTTATTAAAATTGCATGTTTATAAAATTTTAATTAAACGCACTTTTAACCCAAAATTATTTAAAAAAGAATGGAATATTTTAGATATTTTCAAAACTATTTCGATTTTATATAAATTTTTATTAAAAAAAAAAAAAATGTAATAGTTTACGCACCATTTTTCTTCATTCGCTCATTCTCTCAGTTAATTTCGTTTTATTTTAAAATAAAAATGTTATCTACTTAAAAGTTATTATTTCGCGCCGCAGGCTATTGCGTCACACCTATTTTATCCTCGAAAGTCACAGATTTATCGTTTCCGGTACGTGCGTCTTTCTACAAGACGTAGGTCACGACGTGAGACTGAATTCGGGAGCCTTTTCTTAGGACTCTTCCGCGAAGAAATCCCGTGATTGCCCCGGGAGGTTAGCTCATCAGCCTCGGCTTTGGTTGAACCTGTGTGCGCGGGTGGCGCGGGAAGATAAAGGTCTAGCGAAAGGACCGACTGCAAGACGAAAGGAACCCAAGAGCGAGAGGACCCCTCTCCCAGGACATCTTATTTACGTTAGTTAGGGTTTGTTGGCGCAGTCACCCCAGGGGCTATTCAATGCTTCTCCGCCACCCATTTCAACCCCCGTCGTCGACGCATACATACACACCTAGGGGTCCTCCTCGGCATTCTGGATCTTGCCATTACACTCACGCCACAAAACCACCCTTCCTAGCCCCTTCCCTCCCCCCCTCGGAGCCCATCCATCCGAGGACCACGCCCGACTCGCGTATACCCTTGATTCAAAGGCGATCCGCGTGTACATACACCGTTTGTCTATGCGCGTGCGAGCCGCTGTACGGGAGATCGAAATAGCGTTCGCCGGTAAACTCCAACGACGTGTCACTCGAGCTGGAAGAATTCGATTCGGGAGGGAAGAAGATCCGCTGAGGGTGGTGCTAACTGAGTACCTGGAAAGAGTGCCCGGAAAAGGTCCTGATCAGACCTCGATATGGAGTCGAGATCGGACGGGTAAGCAGAGGGAATGATCCTGCCGCGGTAGGATCTTCCAAAAATATAGCCAACTGGGAAATCTCGGCTACGTAAATTCGATAACGCTGACCTCCCCGACGTTGACGTCATTCCGGTATCTCATTTTCTTAAATCATATCTACGTGAACTTGCATTTCATATTACATATATGATTTTATTAAAATATCTCGTTCAACGGAGAGTAACCTTTTAGAATTTTTATTCACTGCGGCATTTATTTTTAAATCGCAATTTCATTCTCCAAACCCTGACTTTATCACGGATTATTTAATATTTATTCGCAAAGAATTCGCTATCAACGCACTCTCTATCTCACATCTCTTTCTCCTCCATTATCTATTGTCTATTGTCTATAGTACAGATGTACCGATTTGCACCGCGGTAATTTTCACAATTACAACTAAATTACGAGGATTTATGAGTGCTGAACAATGTGAACTGCGGCGCGTAGCATAATGCGGAGTAAAGTGCAGTATTTGAATTTCGATGTGCGAGGGAAGTGTTGCGCGAAACTACGAATACATTCGCTCCCCGTAGGCTTTGTTAAAGGCACGAAGAGCGAGGCGATTTAATTAAGGTAACGTTACAGCGTGTCAATGATAAGGCTTCTACGCCGAATAAACTTTTCCGAGTAGACTGCTATTCGAAAAGCGAAAGCATAAAAAAAAAAAGAAAAAGAAAAAGTACAGATATACTATTTTCATTGTTTTTTGCAATTTCTTTTTGACGAATATTATAAAATTTTTTAATTTACGAACAATGGGTAATGTAAATGTAAGTTGCATATATATTCAAATAACTTTTTTAAACAATTTTAACCGCTCGACGAATACAGCAAGTCTTCGATGTCGCGCTGCACGCATATGTATGATTACTTAACATCAGTATTCATAAGATGTGCGTTACTCTAGAGAGCTATTGCAATTTCTCGTAAAAAGAAAGCGCCTATAAACCATAAAGAATATCGTAAAAATCGAGTAGACATTTACGCGCGTTCTCTCCATTGTGCGCGCGGCAAGATGAAGGCGAGACGGAAAATCCGCGCGAAAATGTTACTTTGTCGGGGCTGCACAATAAGCAGGGGAATATCGCGGCGGGGATTGGATCAACGACCATTGAACGCAGAACGGGGAAATATTAGTGGACCGGGTCAATTTCGAAAGTTCACGCGAGCGCGATTAGCTGCGGAAATTGCACGGCGCGGTAATCTTGTCGATAAACTCGCGCGATTAAATATCCCGATATCGCGTGGAAGGATAATGAAGTAGTCGGAGGGTGCGCGTCGGTCACCAAAGAGAAATTACGTAATAACGGAATGAGAAAGCGAAGCGTGTCTAAACATCCTTTTGTTCGTCGCGTGACTATTTGCGAGGAGCAAGTCAAAGTTAAATCACAAATATAAATCAACGATTAATAATTTAATAAAAAAAAAAAAGTCTGTCTAATATCCGTCCAGTTATTGCCAACACGAGTCATGTTAGCAAGACTTTTACTGACTAATAACGAGCTCGAAAAGTTAGATATCTAAACGTTTTTCGCCGCGTACTAACTTGCTGTGCGTACTGACTTATTTTAACGCGCGCTCGACTGCCGAGTCCGCTGGGCCGTATACCAGTACGCGGCGAAAAACTTTTAGACATCTAGATTTTCTAGCTCGTAATTAGCTAGTAATAAGTGTTATGTACCTCGTACGTTTTGAGCGTTTGTATTTCTGGCTAAGTGCTGGACAATTTTACTGGACAGCCACGAGATAAACCACGGATTGGCTGGCTAGTCATTAGATAACGGTTACTCAATTTCCACTCGAGTAGCGATGGTAATAGCTGAATCTTCGTTAACACAAAGACCATTAAGCGGTAATAGTAGCCCGTAAGAGGTACGCTTCTTTTGTCTCAAATCGACCTGTGGCTTTTTCTTCCACGTTGTGAAGTAGTTTCGGATAGTTTCACAAAAGAGCCCACGGGGAGAATAATCCAAACCGGTCGGCATCACGTTGCAGCACCGCTTCACTTCGTAAATCCCTTTAAATCTTAGAATCAGAGGAAGAACGGCCACCTCTTTCGGTCAGTTAAAAGTCGCGTGTGTTACGTATATACAGAATGTTCGGATTTAAAAGATTCATTCAAGTTTCTCAGAAACATCGCGTTAAATCTAAAAATTATTCACACAAAAGTTGGAATTTTTTTTTTTGTTTAAAATGTTTCTTTTTATTTAACGCTTTTAAAAAATGTGAGTAAATCCCTTAAAATAGAACACCATGTATACGTACAAGAGGTGTAACGGTGAAAGCTTATAAATCAAACGGGGGAAGGGACAGTGAGCCTCGAAGGCGGAAAGACGCGCCGTGATAAAAACTCCTAACGCAGCTTCTCCGAGCAGATACGCGCTTTAATTAAATGCTCAACGGTAGTCTCTTTCTCTCCTTCCTTCCGCGCTTTTACATTCCTTTTCACTTTTCTTTCCTACTTGTCTTGATTAACATCGTACTTACCGGTGACTATCCCGTGTTTCATCGCTAGTTACGAAAATTTAGAAAAGGATCTTTTATCTCATTTTTTTTTTTTTTTTTGGATTACAAAAACTTTTTTTTATCTCGCGAAAGATTAAGATCTTAAAAATATACAGGCTGTTAACTACGATCGTTTCCATAATATTTTAATACCGCATTGTTACTTTTACGCTGTTAAACGTTTTCAGTTGTTCCAGTAAATTTCCTGCTGTACGTTTGTGAACTTCCTGTGTAAAATTAATATACTGGAAAGGAAACGTTGCCGGAAGCTGTCAGCTTGCATTGAGTTTAATTTATATCAGGTGCTTGTCCATAACAAGTTGGCTAATCAATGCGTGAATTATGCAACGTAAACGCGAGTTAGTTCCACGGCGAAGGGCTCAACGGAACGGCGTAGAACTCCGACTTTCAGGGTGCAATGTTACAGAAATAATTAACTTCCGGATCAATGTCTGAGAGCTGTTTTCGTTACTTCCAACTTTCGTATTTTTCTCGGTTAACCAGAAAAATAAGCTGACTTCGCAAGAAGCTATGGCCGTTTTACTTTTATCTTTATTTTATTTTTTTTTTTTTTTTACATAAGAAGGTTTTCGAACGGCGACGGAAATAAATGGAATGGAATCGTCACGGAGATGGGGCAAAGGGAATATTTTTGCAGGAGCTTCAACGCGATTCCACCGAGACAAACAAGTCGTGCGAGGGGATGGGACAGGTCTGGAAACGAAACGGTCGGATTCACGCTCGAGGAACGGAACGCGACATCGGGTGTTTATGAATGTCGCGGCGGCGCAGAGGAATGGATTGAGAATCCCGATCTCTTACGGCGTGATGAAATATGTCGAAGTACAAGCGTGCCTTTGACACCTGGGAGTCGGGAAATTTATGGGGACGCCGAAGAAAGTTTCAGGCGGAATAACGTCGCTCGGCTCGAGAATTGTTGCTCTCCGCGCGCGGCCGTTGTAAAAATTATTACGACAGTTGGAAGCTTGTTACGTACCGCAATACTGAAAGATATATTCGCCGTAAAACGGTGGGAAATAAAATCTCATAATACATTAATTACGCGGTAAAACTGTTTTCTTATTAAAAGAAAATTAATTATAGGTATTTATGAAACGCTTACTCGATAAGCTCGTTTGGTGTCTTTCGCGAAAGTATTTAATATGACGTCGAATAGAACGGAATTCGTATGGTAATGTGCCTGGCGTATAGTCGCACGATGAATTAAATTAGCCCTTAATGTGATTTAGTTGAAGGTAGCGTACCGTGATATTAATAAGAAGGTTCAGTCGCCACGCGGATAACGAAATTTTCGTTATCAGATGAAATTCCGGAATGTCATTTGCAAGTAGTAAGGTGTAACGACATAATAGCTGCCTTCCTGCCTCATGAAAACTGTTCAATACTTAAACTCTATTTAAAATATTTCCCCGTGGCTTCGCGAGTGTCAATTTGCGTGTAAAAAGAATTTAATGTAACTTTTATTCTCTTTACAAGCGTTAAAATATCCAAAATTAAAAGCGCGGCGCATATAATATGAAAAAAATAACACTGTTAGATAAATGTCAGAGACAATTTTAATCAAACGGAAATGAAGACAAATGGAAAAAGTAGAAATGAACGACGCTGAGAGGGTAAGAGTATAAAAAAAAAATAAAATAATAAAAAATAAAAATAAAATATAAATTATGTCTGACAAAAATCTAATTGAAAGCTCGCTTTGTGTATAACGAGTTCGGCAGGTTGTTCTATTTTCGGGGGAGGCACCGTGCTGTTTATACAGTTTCCGGCTTCCGCAGTTTCGCACTCAATATTAGCATCGTGCTGCATAGGCACGCAACCTCCATAACTTTAAGTTTCCCGGTAACATATTCCATTATTTAGCCGGATACACGTATTGGCGAATGAGTTAAGTCAAATTAACGTGATTACTGCTATTCACACCACCCGTACGCTCGCGGGATAAATAATTCGCCCTCGCGAACCACGAATTTCCTTCCGTATCTCGTCTTACGCCGTGCATTCGCAGCAAATGCAAATGTCGTTTAAATTTGTCCGACATCGCTGTAAACTTCGTTCGACAGGATCTGTTCAATGAATTATAAAGGACTTGTCTTTCTTCAATAAAATAAATTTCTTTTTTTTTTTAACCTTTAAAGAAAATTTAAAGAACGAAGATAACATCACGGAAAGTTACGTTACGTTTTTCCTGCCGTTTTACCGAATGTGAACTAAATTAAAGTCACGAGAACACAGTAACATCTCGTTATGGTGGCAAACGAGATAAACGCAAGTCGACGACCTTCGCAACTGCAATCCGGAGCATTGAAGACACGATATAACGAGAGGTATCGAGTAATCTGTAGTGCAGACAAAACCACGTACGTGTGTGAAGTCGTGTCCCTAAAAGGCGGCGCTTCAAAAGCGGCCGGGCTCGTTAGAGGCAAACCTGCTCGTCTCGTTATTCGCGTTTGTACACGTGCTACGACGACACACGTACATCCGGCGTACACGCACGTGTTCGCGCACACGCGTGTCAGCGCACGTGAGAGAAAGAGAGAACGGCCGTTTCAGTTCGCCCTAAATAGAGCGAAACGCTTGTGACGTAACGGCTCATAAAAGTCACCGTTTAAGCCTTAAAGACGTTAAACCGAGAACTCGTCTTTGTCCAAAGACCGCAATATATTCTGATAAAGGAACCGCCGCGGAATACCAACGAGATACGCGAAAGGAATCGAGGGGATAGGAGAACAGGCGAGAACGACATCGAGTTCACGAGTTTTGATTCAAAAATAAAGAACAGCTTAACAAAAGTTATTGCAAAAGTGCAAAGTGTTCAATCGCACTTGCGAAGATCTGATTAATATCTCGCAAAAGATTTTCCACGTTTTTTTTCATAAAAATTATCAGTTTCTTTGTACGAACTCGCGCCCGAAGTTTTCAACATACTTTGATGCCAGTCCTTTTTTTTTTTTCACCGCGGTATTCCGATAATCCGAAAAATTCCGATAAATATCGATAAAATATTTTCCGAGATAATCGAATCATTCGGGAGGGTAAGAAAAAAAAAGAATTACCATTCATCACCCATTAATACCGCGACGTTGTAGCGTTTCGAATATCGTTACTTATGCAGTCTTTATCCCGTCGATGCATAATTGATGTCGTTCAGTGCGGACGGTTGAAGATCCACTAGAAGCCTCCTCTATAATGCAGATAAGCAAGCCATGGGAGTCCTGGAGGCGCGTATCGCACGATCGTCCTGTGCCCGCGGTAGTCTCGATTTTATCATCTAAATGGAGTACCGTCTAAACGTTGCGTCTCCTCGGTATATACAAACGTACTGTCGCGACAACAAGAAAAAAAAGAAAAATGTATGAGAGGTAGGTAAAGGTAAAGGAAGCGAAATTCTGCGATTTTCTCGGGACGTCGTATTGAAAGACCACCGCCACGCGATATTTCTCGTTTATTTGGCATTCAGCGGGTGCATAAAGTAGACTGCGCGCGGCCATGCAGTTTCTGCATAATGCCGGAGAGAGATAAGCATCCAGGACGTTGACTCTTCCGGTTCTGCCACGGCTGCCTTAGTTATAGCTCGTACATCCTGATGTATTCACCGCTGTTAAACGCGGTCGGGGAAATTGAGCGGATATACTGTGTTGTTTGTATAATAGATCAAGGAAGTGTCCTTTTTATCTGCTTAATAGCAGCTGCTTTAATCTCGAACGCAAAATAGCCCGGAGGGAAAAAAAAGGGGGGGGGAGGAGAAAAGAGATGCAGAGCCGCAACAGCGAAGTTAACGGCGAGGTTAACAGCGAAGGTTTGTCCCAATTTTTTGGAAAATATAGTTATCTAACAAGAAGTAATTACCTACTGTGTTAATTTAAACTCGGCAGATACAATTTGCGCAGGCATTACGAAAAGTATTTAAACGTCGAAATAGTTTAGTAGATATATAAAATTACGAATGAACAGTATTGTTAATTTTATAGTTAATTCACGCAAATTTCATTTACGACCAATTTCGCCTAATTACTTGCGTTCTTGTTAATATATTAATTTTAGTCACAGCGCGATCTATAAACACCGAGTGAACACAGCACGCGCATCGTATTGCATATTCGCATGCTATTAATTTTCCGATATTGCGAGTTTATGCAGTATTGATTTTGAAGACGCGATGAAATAATTATCGAACTTGGAAAAAAAAAAAATTACAAAAGTGTCTCTAATTTTTTAGATTTTCTTTTTTCTTCTCTTTTTTTACAGAATACACAGCGGTGGAATTTTAAAAAAATTTATGTTATCCGACGTGAAAATATGAATCGTGTGTCTGCGTATGTATCTGCATTAGAACGTGCATAATGTGCATAGATAAGTCTTGCAGTAGCTTCGGGTGCATCGCGATATGATCGAATGTCATTTAGAGATTGCGGATAAAAAAAAAAAAAATATATGCACAAAAACACGGAAGATATTTCCAGCGTCGTAACAGCGATTCTGGAAAAAGCGTTTTCATGTCGTGCAGTATACACGTGCATCTGGCGCCGGTTCCGAATTGTTTCGAAAATTGCAACGAGCAATGAAAAAAAATCAAACGAGCAATATTCGTAACTGTTTACAATCGCAGAAGTAACATAACAACGTTATTCTCCAAATCTAACACCTTTATCGCTCTATTACTTTTTACTCGTATCTCGGGATCTATTCTATCAATAATTCTGCTTTCAAAAATCCGCCCTGGGTTATCGTAACCCAGTGTTCCATTGGCGGGTCGAGCAACAGAAGGCTGGTCGACTTTTACTGCCTAGAAAATGTTCACGTTCGTTATCGCGAAGCTTTATGCGCGACGTGCACGCAACGTCCCAGAAACCGCTTCCCAGCGATCGCTCTCGTGCTAATTACGAAGGAAAAGTGGAAAAGCAATCGCGATATAAAAAGTTCTTAAATAATTATAAGCAATTAAAAAGTTAGATGGTTGGTTTTAGTGAATTAAGTTTCGGAGATACGTTTCAGAGCTAGATCCGTGGGAGCTTTCGCAGAATTTTAATTCGGTATGCAAGATGTTTGAAAGTTGGAAATTAAATGAAAAAAAAAGAAGAAAAAAAAACAGAGGGGGAATACAAAAAGAACGTCTAATAGATTTTTCACAAGTGAAAAGCGAGTCTACATTCGTTCTGTGCCTCACAAACGTCCTCTTAAATGACATCCGCAGTCTTTTACTGCATTACCTTGGCCGACATCCAACTTCCGCTCGGGCGAAAAACAATTTTCCGGAAATATGATCCTAGTTTTTTTTTTATTTTATTTTTTTTACAACGAGTCGTTTACGTGCAAATAAAATTTTCAAAGCACGTATAGTGCGATGAACGTTCGCGCATAATCGCCGGCAATCTGAGAAGAAAATGACGGTGGAAAATGAAAGTAGAAAAGGTGCGTGATAGATTTTTTCCACTGAATTTCCGTCAGTGCACTTCGCGACACCTGCTTACCGAAACGACGGAGAGACCGTGGGGAGGGAAGGGAAGGGAAAATCCGGTTGCTGAGGGCTGCAGAATGAAGAGGACGGAGCACGAGGGACCGAGAGAGATATCCGCCGCAGCAGGGGACGATATCCGGCAATTTCGGTAAAAGGGTTCGGCTATATACCGACGGTCCCGTAGAGTCGGCGGACGCGCACCTGGTGACGGCACCGTGCCTCAACTAAAAGCTATCTTCCCCTAATTCACGAGCAGCAGGCAGCAATAGCGGCAACGGCAGCAGCACCAGGCTTTCCCCGGGGTTGTACGCAACGATCGTGTCACGCGCGCGCACGCACACCGGCTTCCATCAATTTTCCGGACGTTGTCGGCCCCGTCCTTTTGCTCTCTATCGTTGTCTTTCCCATCTCCCCCCCTCCTCCCCTACCCGTTGCCTCGAACAATACGTGCCTGTGTGCGGATTGCGTTCGCGCGCAATCCTTTTTCGCGCGGCGCATTCGCGAAGAGGAAAGAGCGATTGGTGGGCGGGAGAGGATTAACCGTAATAGAACGACACGGGGCAGTGTCGAATGACTATCATCTGTTAAACAATCGCTCGAACCGTCGCCCGAGAAGTTTTCGATATTCATCACGAACGTGTGTTATTCGTAAATGTCGGAGGAATAAACTAGCGTCTGATAAATGTTCGTTTATTCGAACTGCCGTAGTTGGTTTCGATTCAAGCGCGTTAAAGTACTCCGAACGTCTGTATCCAGAATTCTACTGCCAGTCGATAAAATTCCGTAGACGCCAGCCGGGGCATGCAGCAAGTCGGGCAACTTCCGTTTAAACGTCAGTCTCGGAGGCCCGTGATGTGGGCCGGTCGGAGAATTTCGACGTTCGCGAAAACCGAGGAATTCTGACGCCGGGCGGAAGGGAAATTAGATTGAGGACAATGCGGGGAGCCGAGACTTTTCGGCCGCGGGCAAATTTCATTTCAGCCGGGCAGTCCTTTCCAGGAGGATGAAAAGCGAGCGCACACACGAAGGAGAGATCAGTTGGTACTAATTAAAATAAATGTGCCCGCAGCGATGCGCATTAATTTTTAAGTTATAGATCACACGCTGCAAGTGTCACTTTTATCAGTGAAAATTACTTTTTCAGTTTAATTATTTGCCTCTTGTTTGTGATCATTTATTTCGTTAAAATATTCAAACGCTCGAAAGTTGCTTGAATTTTATACTAAATATTTAATAACTCCCACAATGTCACATGGAAATTAATAATAGAAGGAAGTTTATTACAGTTCCGGAAATGGCCATTATTTTAAATAAATTTATTTCCAATTGTATTAGCGGTTGCATAAATTGACGGTACGCAACGATAAGTGTAAAAAAAACAAAAAAACAACGCGTTTATCGCGGTGTACAGAAATATATCGCGTAAAATGTACAAAGAGGGGTTATAATACCGCACCAACATTAAATGCGCTTTTCATTAAACGCGGTAGCCGAGCACAAAAGCACGTCTCGCTTTGCGCATCCGGCACAGTGCACGATGGAAATGACGGAAGCTGAAGATGAAGATACGCAATTAGTAGTGAAAAGGGAAAGTCACAAAGCACCATTTACGTGCTCGATATAATAAGCCTTTGTCGCGGATTAAATACACCACGGCCCCTTAAGCGCTTCCCGAGTCAAGTGTCCAATATCGCGATAATTAATTCACGCGTTTTGAAAAGTTCACCCTGCAACCTCATCACGCGATATTAGGGCATGAAAACGGATTTCCCGACGACAGGGACCGAATCTTGCCCGTACACTCGCGGTGTCCCAGAATTTACGGGCGACCAGGACTTATTTGTCTCGCGGGCGCACAAAGAGCGGAAACGAAAGAGAGAAACGGGGGAGGGACGGTGAAATGACGATCTACGAATAATGCGAGTCCGCGGCTCGTTGATTTATGCATCCGCCGGGGGTCAAGTATGACACGCGTCGCGCGTATCGAGATTGCAATTGCAGAAACGTCGATCCTTTCGCGAGGCCCCGCGCGCCCGCGGTATTCCCGGGCAAGCAAATATCGGCGCGATGCAGTATACCGCGACTGGCAATAAATTGGACGTCCGGTCGACGATGCAAAAAGTTGGACAAACGGCGGCGGTGGCCGCGCAGCCCCCGCGGGGGTTGCGTTCCGCACGAGAGGGCGGAAACGCCGCGGTGAATTAATTTCGCGTGTTCTCCGAGCCGGCGGCAACGAGACCGATCGTCGCCGACGCGACGTACATACGGGGTGTGTCCAGTCAAATGCCACGTACGATCGGGTAATTTCGAAATTTTGCGGATAACAATTTTTGTTTTTTAATAAAAAGAAGGAATAAGAAATCGCGAGCCTGTCGATGGATATCCGGCGGCGATAATTTTACAGCGTCGCGTAGACAGGAATGTCGAGCGTAACGACATCTCTTCGAACAGAATCAATTTCATTACCCAGGCGAAACTCACGGCCGCGGTCTGGGCAATGAATTCGGCGACGTGGTCCTTTCGACGTGATCGTAAGTTTCGCGGCAGTTAAAGCGCTCCAAGTTTACGTCCATAGTGACATATTGATAGAAGCGTATATCCGAAGTTTCCGCGCTAACTAATTACAAGCTCAAACTTGGAGGTAACGATAATGTTAAACCAAGTGCGCGGATGAGGAGAGGCGCGGGAAGTCTGATATGTCGCGCCCGTACATATTGATATCGGGTATGCGCAAAAGGAATCCCTTATCCGACGGATTCGCGAGGAGGAGGAGGAGAGAAAAAAAAAAGCGAGAGCGCCCACGGGGAATTAAAAGAGCTCGGCGCGCCGTATCCATCGAATTTCGCGGAAGCTGCGTTCTCGCATCGCTGCGCAATCCCGCTCCACGTATTCCTTCTGCCCTACGGGCTTTTCCCTGGCATGTCGCATCTTTCTTTTTTTTTTCCTCCGCGCGAGCGGGAGTAAGTCCACGGTGGTGGCGATCGTCGGTCGTGAATCGAAACTAAAGAGAGTAAAGCGACGTATGTAAACGCCAGGGTATATGTATAGTTTCCTCCCTGATATTTTTCCCGCGGTCGACGTCAATCAGATTTGCGAGCAACGCAAACATTCGGGATTTCTGCTGTCGGGAAACTAAGTTTGATCGTTGCTAGTCGAAAAAAAAATTCAAATTTGAAATAAATATCACGAGTAATAATGGAAATATATACGCGCGTCGAGAAATAAAAGCAAACGGCAATGTATTCAATTGTTGGAAATATTAAAATAAATTCGATAATGCAATAAAGTCAGTAAACTATTTTTGTTTTGTTCGCGAGCGATAGAGGCACCCCTCTTTTTTATCTCTGCACTTCCGAATTGATATCGATTCTATTGACCGTTTATTATATACGCGGTCTGTATTTTCATCGACCGCTCGAGTCCTCTTAAATTCGCGGACGACGACGAGCAGCGCATCGTTCTTCGTTTCCAATCTCGCTCTCCTCCCCGGTCCTTGACGTAAATTCTCCTTTAACGAGCCCGGCCACGGCCAATTAAAAGCGTTTCGACCGTAAGAGGAGAGGAAAGTAGAGAGAGGAGCCCGCTCGTTGTACGAAAGACAGCCGCGCTCTTCTTCAACGCTTCGCCCAAGTCGCCGAGGGTGAAATTAAATTTCCTCAAGAGAATCGTCCCAGCGAATAAAAGGGTGGCACATGGAAGAATGGCGGGGTGGGGAGGGGGAGGGAGCGGGGGTTTTGGACGGGCCGCAAGTTAAATAATTCAGTCGCGGCCTCCGTGCAAGACCTCCTCCAACAACTTTCTCCGTGCCGGCCTCCCCGAGATCTTAGCCGCAGCTGCCATTTCGCATTTCTCCCGTTCTTCACGTTCTCGTCTTCGTCTTTCCCCTAACTCTCGATGCCGCCACCTTTCGCCCTCTCACCCCTCTCATACCCCCCCTCAAGAGTGGAACCAAGGGTGGAAACACGAGAGAACGGGGACTCAGGCTCGCGCAGATAAGAAATTCTCGTTTCGCACGCGACGCAAAGGAGGGTGGAAATGCCGGGCCGATATTTTCACGCGCGCACGTGCTGCCAATGAAAAACGAACGAAAATATCAAATTCGATTTTCTCACCAAGGTTGAACCCCCATCTCTCTTTCTCTCTCTGTCTTTCCCCGCGCCTGAATAGAACCTCTCCCGTTCCCCTGTCTCGTTCCGACGAGCGGCATCATTAATGCGACTCGCAGGGAACACGGGGACGTGACTGAAATTTGCGTTCTTTGTTTCTGGAGTCAACTATCGCAAAAAATTACTCTCCCCGAGATACGCATTTCCGCCACCATCGGCGCAAGCTTGCCATTGTATTATTCACCGAGGGGAAGCTCATAATTATTCGAGTGCACTTTCTTATGCGAGAAAGTCGAGGGAAATTATCTGGAAAGACATTCTCTTTCGCAAGAGAAATTTTGTGATTTAACGTTACTGGTGACGCTTCCACAAATTTTTCCGCCCCCAAAAATAGTTATTACGCGCGAATCGGGCTAATTTGATCGTCGACTCGACCTACATTTCGCAGCCTGTGATTTATAACAAACTCCTCACTTTCCAATCAGCGTGAATAAAATTTGTATCATAATATCGCGCGATGTAATCAGCACGGTAACCAATATAATTACGAGGCAAAACCGTGCGATGGTATGTTAAGCGCCCGTAATTTCGTTAATGCGCGAATGAAATGCACAGGACTATTAAATATATTTGTTGTAATTGCCGATACGAGAGGCGGGCGCGCGGCTTCTGCCGTTCTCAGTGCCCCGCTTTGTTAGCGGCTCAAGTGCCATCTTGTTTAAATTAATGCGACTATATGTAAACCCTCATTACAAGAGGACGGGTTACAATGGAGGCCGTCGGCAGGGACAAGGATGGTCGCTGCATTGTACACGCTCGATAAGCGCCAACATTAGAGCGATGCGCGTGCAATTCCGCGGGAACGAGGCGAATGCTACGGTCACAATGCATCCTTTTGCACAAACAAGCACGCATTTCGCGCGCACATACCGTACAACCGCATCACACTGTGCGCGAACAAACACACAGGTAGGGAGCCGGGTGAAATGAAAATCGTTCTTGCCGAAATTCCTGCGATCGCCGCCTCTGCGGCATAGTAGCGCACAGCCGGGTATCGTGCGATCATTTTCGGTCGCGTGCACGCGCAGATTAACGCAAAATTATTAATCACCGGACCGGCAAAAAAAAAAAAAAAAAATTGACCAGGCGCAACGATAATGAGGAAAACGCTAGGTAGATGAGAAAAGTAAAAAAAAAAAAAAAACGCTTGTGCACGTCGAATATTAATTCTAGTAACTGCACGAATTTAAATTAATTCTCGTTGGAATTTAAACAGCGAAGGAAATTGTAAATTAAATAATTTTTCCCCGAACAAAAATAACGAAATATCTATATAAATAATTTTTTTTTTTTTTTTCCTATGACATTTGATACTGAATGTCGATGAAGCGGCTCTTCAAAGGATTCACTTCGGAGGGGTGAAATAAATCGATCACGGTACACGGCACGGGCATTACTTTTAATCGAGATTGAATATAATGAACAACACGCTGCTTTTTCATGCGCGTTATGCGTAACTGTAATTCTTCGTGTTTCTATATATTCCACCTCCCGCCCCTCTTGAACGAGACACGCGTTACGGGCGAATAATATTATAGAGAATATTCCTATAGCTTTTAATAAACGCTGGCAATATAATTCTACGCAATATAATGTGCGGGCGAAATTGAGATATCTATATACGGCGCGTGTAATTTGACAGTAACATAAATTATTAGTACGCATTTAATAACACAATAATAGCGCACGATATTATAACATTGTACAACGTTATGTTAAACTACCGAGTGGCGGAATTATAACATCGCGCTCTCGGATCGATCGAATAAATATTCGTGTTTTACGAGCACCCGACGGGATAATTGCGCGAAGCCAAGCCGAGCGGACGGCATTTCTCGAGGCCCATCGTGACGAGACGCAACGCCGTAGCAATCAAAGCGCAGCACGGTGGATGATGAAGAGGGGTTGCCATTAAAGGATGTATCTACTTAATGACAATGGCAATGCCATTTGCATCGTTCTCTTTAGCCTCGAGGAAGCGGATAAGTGCATCGTCGTTATCGTCGTCGCGCCGAGATGAACGCTTCTCGTGGGCGTGCTGCTTGGCGACGGTGGAGAGAAAGGAGAGGGAGCAGATCGTTGCACCGAACAATAATTGAGACAAACTTCTCTCCTTAAAGTTCAACTGGCGCAGCTAGTTACCGGGCCGTCTCCGTAGGACACGCATTATCGGGGATCATTCGGCGGCTTAATAATCGCGCCGGAGAGCGGGAAAAAGCGGGGCATTGTTACCAAGAAACCGACGTAATTGCATCGCGTGGGCGTAGATTTTACGGTCCGGGCAATCGTAACGGGCTAATTAAATTGAGATAATTCGACGAGGCCTCGTTACGACAACAATCGCCGGGAGGGAACCGCTGCACGTTGTTAATCACGCGATTAGTCGAGGTAAAAATTTCCTTTCTTCTCGAGTTGAGGGTTTACACGGCGTGTACATGTACGACGCTGAATCACCAAACCGCATCTTTTCATTTTGATAACACTCTACATTTACGGGCTCGATAACGCGACGATAACGATACGCGAGTCTTTTCGATTAAACAGAAATAATCGTGGCAGGTCGTGGACCTCGACGATAAACGAACACTTTTCGTCCCTTACCGTAAAAAAGAAAATTATTAAATATATTTGAGATTGTAAAATATTGAACTTTTTTTTTAAAAGCTTTTTTTAAATTTAAAAAGTTTGTAAGTTCTTTTTTTATAGTTTGTATGTTATTCATTTAGCGTCCGAATCATTTTGTGAGATACAAATTTGTTTTCTTGCGATACTTGCGTAAATATCTAGATAATAAAAAATAATAATAATTAAGTTTTGGTATTTATTTTATCTATATAGTGCAACCTAAGAAAATATTACGTATTTTTGTTGTTCCGCGTTCGTGTATTAAAAATATAGAAATTAAAAGTCGAAAAACATTGGTGTCTAAATCAATTAGTGAGTGACTGTACATCAATCTCACTAATGGACGTCCAACGTCAACCCGCAATGCGTTTCGTCGCATCTATCACATAACGCGTATGTCGACACTCGCTGGCGAGGCGTAGTGTGCTTTTATCACAGCTTCTAACCTCGAGAAGAAAGCCCGGATTACATCGCCGAAATATAATTTTGCACGCGAGAGCCATCAGTCCGTTAATCTTTTTTTCTTTTTTACACGTTGAGTACGCGGAACGAAGACCCACTTGACTTCCTCGCGACGTGATGCCATAACGCAAACCAGATTCCGCATCCATTAGCTACTCGCTTTCCTCGTGGCGGGCTTACATTTTAATCGAAGGGATATCCGATTGCGCCTAAGTTGCGCCGCGTTTAAGAGGGAGAGAAAGAGCGGGGAACAAGAACGACATTGTCGTCATTTGAGTGCACGCGTATTATGACTGATCGCGGATTAGCTTCTTTTCATTAAATATAACAGCTACTAGAGGGAGAGAAGAGTAGAAACGGGCGTGACGGGGCCCTGACGGCTCTCTGGCAGACCCAGTGCTTTATAATTGACGTTTCTCAGGGGGGTGGCACGGTTTCCGTCTCTGGTGTTGGACCGCGTGCAGATCCGCCTCTCTCTCTCTTCTCTCGCGAAGGGATGCGCACCCATGCGATGCGGGTAGAAAGGGGGAGGGGAAAATTGAGATTGACAGTTAATTTCGTTGTGCCGCACGTAGTCGGGGTGGTCCGAAATTTCGAAGCGTCGGGATTGACCTTCCGCTCCGTTGGCAATCCGACCGCCTCTCCAAGTATCGCGAGAACAGGCGATGTTCGAGGGATCTTCAGCCACGTGTGTTACGTCACGTGAACGCGCGGCACGCCGGATTATACGGCGAAGGGTCTACCCAGCTTCTGTGATTTTGTCAATATTTAACGACGGCGTCGCTTTTGTACTTGCCCGTGTTTAATGCGTGAGGACTGTTCGCCTTTTCTCACTGCGACGAGACGGTATTTGACGAAAGTGGAATGCTAATACACTCAGAGAGAGATATAATTGTGATAACCATAATTTGTCTATAGAAAAAGGTTAAAAAAGGGACCAACAACATTCCTATAGTAACTTTAACTATGCAAATTACGAATTATAAATTATATTATTACAACGCTTGCTTTGTAAGTTAAACGCGACCCAGCGTAAGACCTTAAAAAATTAAATTATCGACGTGTATTTTAAATTCAATTTTAATTTTAAAATTAAGTTAAATATAATTTAGATTTAAATATCGCTACTTTTCCACGTTATGTTTTTAAAAATTTTGGAAAGTTTGAATTGCGACTTGAGCTCCGTCCACCAGCCGCGCAACGAATTATTAATCTTCCGGTTTGCACGGCCGGCGTGGAAATTATTCGTCCGCTGCGGGACAGTTTAATCCCCCGATACAGTGACGACGACGGCGGGAACGAGTCCGGGAATTCGGCCGTAAGAACGGTTCTGTTGCGAGGCGTCCCTTGAAAGAGGAAGCTCGGGATTACCGGTAGAAATCGAGTTTGCCACGGCGCTCAATTTGCGACGTTTCCTATATGCCTTTTTACCCAATTTTCGCGCTAATAGGACCCGGTGCCGACATCGCACATCGCATAACGGCACCGCGATAAATGGCTGTATCCATTACATTAACCGTTCGATGTTTTGCTCGAGTTACAAATAACAAAGACAATTTAATAAAGACTGCATCGCGCATGATAGACTAGTATAAATAAACGGTAAAATATTTCGTTATCGAGAACGCCATTGTTTTTACATTCGGCGGATGCCCGTTTACGGTCCATTAATCGGAGGCGAGAGTTAAATTGGCCCCGGCAAATTTAATTTCAACACGCGCGTATCCACTTTCGCTTAAAAAAAAAAAAAAAAAAAAAAAAAATGCATTCGACGATCCGCGCCGACTGGAATGCATGTTGCATGCCACGCACGATGTCGCGCTTCGACGCGTATTTGCGTGTAAAACGTCAAAAACGACTGCACATCTATTTGATTTATCTGAACAATTGAATTTGATTCAACCCCTGGCGTAACGGATGTAACGAAGGATCGCGAAGGATAACGACAATCGTAATTATTGTCGAAACTTGACAAATTATAAATTACTGTTATCGTTATTATTAAACCGACGAAGCGTTCTCTGTAATATACATATTATTGCTCGAAGCCGACTATTTGGGTGTGATATGCGTTCGCCGACCTGTTCGCCTAAGCGGGGCTCAAGATCCTTTCGGACTAAATAAAAGGCGTTCGCGAAAATGTAACGAGCAGTTGTACGGGAGGGTGCGCCAATTGACCAATTCATCAAGATTTCAGCGCTTATCGCGCCGTAGCGACCCTTTTTTTTTCGATCCTTCCTCCTCCCTCTGACTCTTGCAACGGAAAAGCCGACTTTCCGATTTTTCATATTTTACGCGTTGACCCCTGCGACTCGGACCCCATCCCGTCTAATGCAGATCGGTCTATTCTCGACGGTCGATGACTCCGCGATAAATCAGCCGCGTCGAATTGCCGCGATGACATATGCCGCGCAAAATAAATTCCGTCTGCTTATCCGCGGGCATATTTTTTTTTTTTCTTCTTTTATTTTTCGCCGGAAAAGAGAGAAAACGGCGCCACGTGCCGACACGTGCCAATTCGCGATGCTTACGTCTGCTCTATCCGACACCCCGCCTGTTTATAAGAACACATCGGAAGAAGCCCCATTTTCGGCGTTTCTGAGAGGGTGCGAATGACAAACGAAAGGACCGTCGTTTACATATAGTGCTATATTCTTAAAAAAAAAATCCCATTTGCGGTATATCAGGTGAAAACATTTCATCGTTGTTAAGACTACCCTTATAAAAATCTTTAAATAATGCATAATGAAACAGAAATTATTAATTCGACAATACAATCGCAAAAAAAAAAGAAAAAAAAGTTACATCTATCTTTATGTTATTCTTCACATCACTCACGTCGGAAAAATTTAATTCCTACAATATTTAGTATATAAATTCTTTTAAAAAACTGTTTAAAGATAGCGGGTGAGAGTATAACCTCGTGGCCGGGCCTCGCGTGATTTCGACAATATGATTCACGCATTCCTTTGCCGACGGTCGAGTAAACAAAACGCAGGAAACGGGAGCTTCGTGGTCGAGAAATACTTATATTATTTGAGTAAAAAGTACATTACACGTGGAAAAGTAATAGCAATAATTTTACGAAATAATGCACATGTCATCGTCCAAATTGTTACTATAATTTTTAAATCCAACAATTTTTAAAAAAAGATTAAAAATGGAACAAATAATATTTTTATAGTATCTTTAACTATGCATAAAAAAAAAAAATTTTTTTGCATTTTAAGATAATTAAATATAAATTTAAAAAATATGCGATACTTCAAAGCTTTATCGTAAACTTACGCGCTTACGCGCGGCGCACTTGATGTTACATGCGAGCGTTCCGTTCCACATCCATAACGTGTTATCTTCGTATTAGGCGAGTAATCACGTTTAAAGCTAAATACGGTCCTTTGGTTCTCTGCCAACAATGTCGAACGCAATGGTCATATTATGCAAATAGGGATCAGTCGACATAACAGACTTACACGCCGTGTATAATTTTCCCGAAATTGTCCCTTTGTCGAACCGTCTCCATAAGTCGGCCGATTGTTAATTGATAATTACATTCCTCGATTCAACAGTATAAGTCGGCAAATAGATGTGCGTACAGCCGAAATAATTACGAATGCAAGCCCTTTGTAAATCTCGCGCGATTATTTACTGATTCGCGAGGCACGAAGTAACGACACGGTATGCACGAAATTCGCTCATTGTCGTATATTGTGCGCCGATATTAAAAAACGTTCGGATCGCTACAAATATTTGAGAACGGCGGTGCGAGGGAATAATTATTAATATCGACGGGCTGTGCGGCGATCATAAACGTCCGGCCAGATGATTTCGTCCCCTCGAACGCGCGTTTGCTGCCACGCCATCGGAGTCATCGGTTTATTTTTCTCTCGTCGCGCGTTCTCTCGCGACGATGTAGTAATAATAACAGCCGGTCAATCATCGTTACACGCATCCTCCCACGTGCTCTTTCCGCCGCTCTCGACGGCAAGAGATTTCGAGCGCTTAACCCACGCCGTGTGGTGCCCGCGTAAGACGCACGAAGTCTATAATACTGATGTTTATTTATCGAAACTTTTAAAAAAACAATTTTACTTAATCCGACCATTCTTTTACTCCGCTCAATTCTCTACTTAAAAATGAAACTACGACAAGACTTGTCCGTTCTCACGATTTAGATTAAAAAAAAAAAAAGTTTACAAGAGCAATTAAAATGCAAATCAAAAGAAAAATTAAAAGTTTGCCGCTTTATAACGTGTCAAGTAGCAGGAGGAAAAGTTACGTAATATTTCTAGTTAATGTTTGTTTATAAGTTTGAGTGTGATTGATTATCCCACCATAAAAACGTCTGCGCGGCAGAAAGAAAAATATGTGACGCTGGAAAAGGAATTTACTGAATTTTACTAACAATTTACGGGCCCTTTTTCACTCGGTCGTTTTGACCCAGCTGTTCTACATGGTTGCGTCACATAATAATGGATTATTTGCCTCGCTGCATGTATCCGCCGAGCGCAATGCGTTCCACAGAACGTTAATTTAAAATATTAAAAAGTATAAGAATATAAAAAATTTCCTTTCCCGGATAAAAGCCGCAATTATTTAGAAGGTACTCCGCATTTCAGTGGAGCATAATACGCGACTTTAACGTATAGAATACGTTTTGCTAATCCAATAAACGAAAAAGCGTCACAATGATATTAACCGGAGTGTAGCACAATTCTTTATACGCTCCACTATTTGAATGGTTTTAAATTTAAATAGCGCACTCGACTTTTGCCTAAATTAATTATCTCTTATCGAGAGTTTGGAGAAGCTTCTCTTTGCACGATTCGCTATTGATCAGGTCAACGCCGGGTTATTAAACCGAATCTGCGAATCTTCAAAGCGACGCGGCTCACGAGCTCTGTTTACGTATATTCTGCGTACACATTCGATCTGCGGAGACGCGTTGCGCGGCCTCGAATTAGTCTCGAGGATACCACGCCCTTACATAAACAGCGTAATTGCGGGGGCGTTCGCGCGAGCGTAGGGCGAAGCAAAAGGAGAGAAGGGAAGGTCGCTTTTATCGCCATTGTGACAATACGACTTCGCTCGCCCGGAGGGGAAAACCAGCGAAAAGAGGAAAATATTCCCGTTTCACCCGCGCGCCTCTCTTTATCTAAATATGAGAGAACGCGAGGACACGTTCACGCGTGCGCGTGTACAGCATATACGTGGCGATCTACGATTTTCTCAGGGGGTGCGAATATGAGAACACGTAGGCACCCCCCTGTATCGTACGTGCTCAAGTATTGCGCGCAGTTTCGCCCGGGCTGAGAATTTTAACGGCCGCAGAGGCGATGCGAAGTTTCCATACCCTTGCTAATTGAGAATGCCAGAAGAACGTTGAGACAAACATTGAGGGGAGAAGAAGATTGACGTAATTAAATATTAACTCGAGCTTAGATTAACATTCGAATTCATTAAAGAGAGGGATGAAAGTCAACTTCGTACTAACGTTAGTTACTCCTATATTTTTAACAGTGGTCGTCGGATAAAATCGTGCTAATGCCACAGAGAAAAGAGAGAAAAAATTCAGACGTTTCAGGTAAAAGAATCGCAGAACTAGTAGTCTCCCGCGGGGAGAAGAATCAAAACGAAAAATATTTTAAACCGCTTTCTACCGCCCACGTCTTTATTTCCGTATAATGCCTTTAATAATGTAAGATTATCTTGAAAAATCGGTCGTAAAATATGAAAATCGCGCGGTAAGTCGCGGTATGAAATTATTAAAAGAACCTCTGGCCTTGAAACTCGCGAAGCGTTAACATTAAAAGTTAGAATTAAAGTTAATGATAAAAGAGGAACGAGCGCGCTTTCACTTTCTGTTCGCCGCTCGGTAGTTAACTTAACTGAGCCATAAAACAACCACTACTTGTAAAGATAAAAAATAAGGAAAACGTTAAGCAATAGGTATTTTTAACGTAAAAGTATCATCCTTAAATTATTCGAAAATCACATTAATTAATCCAATTCCGATTACTATATTTTATGTCGACGCCTCCATGAAACTACATCTTACCAATTTGGAGTTCAACCGCGCGGAAATTTTCCGGACTGCGTGCCGTTAATCGAGTAACAGAGCGATTGAATGATTCTATGAGGTGACTAAACGAACCGCGCTCTTCTACAAGAAATCCCACCAGTCTGTCTACGCCATTTGGAAACTTCGTCAAGCGTTTTGCTCTATTTCGTTACGGGGAGAAAGATTTAATTTTTGCATAAAAAATTTATACAATATTATTAACGCATGTATTATTATATACACAAACAGCTGGCTTGAATTTCATGCGAGCGCACAGCATCGCGAAGTTTCCGGTTTCCGGAAGAGTTAAATTAACGAGAACTGTAAGAACACTTGCTTCCCTCATTTCCCCTCCGGCTACCATTCCGGAATCGATAGACGAAGGGCAACGTCGTAACTGGCCCGGTGTAGCTTTATTACCAAGAGTCACGATTAAGAAAGAATCGTGACGAATCGGGGGAACATCCCATGAATGTGATTTTATTAGGAAGTTCGATGCCCAAAGAATTAATTGCGAGAACTACTGAATTGCCGAGGAGGTACCGAGGGATTCAATTCTTATCAATGTCATAAGATATCAATTTCCAAACAAGGATAAAACTTTGTTAACATTGTTATCTTTAAAGCATTTCTATGCTGCAATCTTATCAAATATTCTCGTTATCTCGTCGCTGATTAATTAAAAGTTAAAAAAAAAACCCCCGTGCATATAGTTTAATTATTCGGTAAAATCTGAACTGATAAAAAATGTAGTAGGTAGACACATTACGGTAAATGTACTATATAAATCGATGCATCAGTTCGGGAAACTCAAACAAAACAGATTCGATTTACGTGGGATGTATATTTAAAAAAAAAAAAAAAAAAAAAGTTGCTTGCACATCACTGGAGTCGAGATTGAAGTCGCGAAACGGAATCAGTCGCCGTCGACAAATTTCCCCTTCGGCGCGGAGCGGCAGCTGAGCATTTCCACGGAATTGCTTGGACCGGCAGCGGCTCGCAATCGATTTCCGGCCAGAAGAGTCGAGGAGTATTATGTCGAGCTGGGTCCGGCTCGGAGCGGATACCGACGTCCCGCTGCATCCCGATGGAGCAATATTATATATCGAGAAAACAGTTCCGAAGCGTAGTTCCGTCCCTGCCGCGATATTCATTATATCAAAATTACTCGTCGCCGCGTCGATACGGTTTAGAAACTTTCCCCCGGTCCTTCTCGCCCTCGGTTCTGGTAGTCGCGCTAAAGGTGGCAAAGCCTCGAACAGGAAACAAAAATCCCTCCCCGCTCGCATTAAATCCGTACCTCCGATATAGCGGGGGAAAAAAAATGGCGGAGAAATTAACGCGACGGTCGGGGGTGCATGGGGAAAATCCGTTACAATCGGCGTCGCAACGCCGACGAACGTTGAGGAGAAGCTGTCTCTCGCATATCCGCGGTGATGTCATTGTTTACCGAAGAATCATTCTCCGTTCGTAGAAAGGCGAACGTATCAAATCGCTCGCGCACACACTCACGACGCATGCACATCGCACAAACGTGGGCATTGATCGCGCTTTTGTTTACTCCGGCGATCAAATGTCGCTCCAACGAATTGTTCCCAGGCTGTTTCGCGTGATATGAATTTTCTCGCTACCTTATAATTGCATTTCTCAATCTATACTATAATTGGAAAACTTTTGAACGTAAAAGATTATCAGAGAAATAAAAAAAAAGATACTTATTTATATATAAAAAAAAAAAAAAATTGTGAATTTTAAGACGTCAACCAAATATAAATTTAAAAAATACGTGTAATACTTCAAAGCTTTATCGTACACACAGAAAAAAATATAATTGGAAAAATCATAATTTGACTAAAAAAAAAAAAGATTAAAAAAAGAACCAATAATATTTTTAAAGTAACGTTAACTATGCAAAAAAATCAAATTCATTAAAGAGAAGGTTGAAATTCAACTTCGTACTAACGTTTGTTACTGCTTTATTTTTAACAGCGGTCGTCAGACAAAATCGTGCTAATACCACAGAGATAAGAGAGAAGAAATTCAGACGTTTCAGACAGAAGAATCGCAGAACTAGTACAGTCTCTCGCGGAGAGGAATCAATACGAAAAATATTTTACACTACTTTTTACCGCCCGCGTCTTTATTTCCGTATAAAGTCCTTAATAATGTAACATTATCCTGAAAAATCGGTTGTAAAATATGAAGATCGCGCGGTAAGTCGCGATATGAAATTATTAAGAGAACCTCTGGCCTTGAAACTCACGAAGCGTTAACATTAAAAGTTAGAATTAATGATAAAAGGGGAACGAGAGCGCTTTCACTTTCTGTTCAGCGCTCGGTAGTTAACTTAACTGAGCTACAAAACAACCACCTCTTGTAAAGATAAAAAATAAGGAAAACGTTAAGCAATAGGTATTTTTAACGTAAAAGTATCATCCTTAAATTATTCAAAAATCACATTAATTAATCAAATTCCGATTACTGTATTTTACGCCGACGTTCCCACGAAACTACATCTTACCAGTTTGGAGTTCAACCGCGCGGAAATTTTCCGGACTGCGTGCCGTTAATCGAGTAACTGAGCGATTGAATGATTCTATGAGGTAACTGGACGAACCGCGCTCTTGTACAGGAAATCTCCCCAGACTGTCTACGCTATTTGGAAACTTCATCAAGCGTTTTGCTCTATCTCGTTACGGAGAGAACTATCGGCGCGGATGCTGCACTATAATGATTAGATCGGTAACTGCGGTGATTCGATTACAAAATTAAATTTTAATTTGCTTTTGGGAATCGTGGAAGTTCGTTTAAGAAATGTAATATAACGCTTAGTTAAGAGATATTGGGTGGAAAATATGCAATGCATGTACAATTTGTCTCCCATCTTTTTATCGCCATTGTGACAGAACGACTTCACTCGCCCGGAGGGGAAAGGCAGCGAAAAGAGGAAAATTTTCCCGTTTCACCCGCGCGCCTCTCTTTATCTAAATATGAGAACGCGAAGATACGTCTACGCGTGCGCGTGTGCCGCATATACGTGGCGATCTATGATTTTCTCGAAGGGTGCGAATATGAGAACACGTAGGCTCCCCCTGTATAGTACGTGCTCAAGTATTGCGTACTCCTATTAATCATAATAAAAAAAATTTGTTGCATATAAATTAACAATTATTATATATTATAATATTATAAAATATAAATAATATTGACGTGACTATTATCTTATCGTTATATTATCCGTCTTGTTATATTTAGACGACACGATGTCAATTCTATATTATTGGAAATGACGTCATCTCTATTTTTTTGATGACAAAGGCAATCAACCGTACATAATGGTGTCTTCGTCATTCCCCGTGATCGCGCGATGTATCTGCCATGTTACATGAAGAAAAACAGAGGAAAACGTAGCCGGGGAGAGCTGCCCTTGCTGACGCAAGTTCGATCGAAGGGTTTCCCTCTCATTGACGCAGAGTCCCCTCCCACTCGTAAATCAAAATATCATTTTCGAGCTAATTCCCGCGCACATACTATACGCGGCTAATTTCCTCGGGATATTTAACGAACTCACGTCCATCTTCTTCACGTTCGCATCCCCCACAGCCGGGAATAATTTCGAAATATTAAGTACGCCACACGTGAAACTTGGTGTACGAACGCGCATCGATCTGGTGTATACACTTAATTATTCAAGAGCCGATCGTTCCAGATAAAATATCGATTATCCGGGGCGAGATATTAATTTGCCAAAATCATCAACCGGAAATAATTCAAGTCGAGCGGCGGAACGTAATAAACCGAAATTAATGTAATGGCGAAGACCACCGCCGAGAGATCACCACCACCCTTGAGAGAAAAGTGGAAAATAAATAAAAAAAAAGAAGAAAAAAAAAGAGAAAAGAAAAACGGAACGGGGAAAACGGACGTGCCTCAGCACGATGTGAACGAGGAAGGGAACCGCGTAACTTCGTTGCGGAGGGTTGCACTTAAGTCTCCTCGGAGGTGGCTCGCCGTCGGAGATGAAAGTGATATTTTCGTTCGCAGTAAGTAAAGAACGAGAAGAGAGAGCAGCGTGTTTCGCTGTGCGGGAAAGCCTCGATTGAACGACACGCGTCAGTGGGATCTCCAGGTTGCGTGCGGAATATCTAAAGCGGTGAAGCTCGAGCTCCGCCTTGACCGTGAGGCTAAATGGGGTTGCACAGCTTTTAAAGAGTTAGTTTCTTTTAGAGCGCATACTATATTTCCCGAGAGCGTCACTATTTTATTTAAATTTTTTTTTTATTTTATACGTGGAACGTAAAGACAGCGACAAAAATTCGCGGTGAAGAGAGACGTGCGTACCTTACGCGATTATTTTCCGATATTGGAGCGTGAATATTTTTGAATATAGGCAAACGATTTTATTTATTTATGAGTGGAGCCGTGCTGCCTGGAGCTTTATTTAATTTTCCACTGTTGCGTATTATTATACTTGGTGGCAGGCTCGGTTTGCTCGAAGGAAGGCCGCGAACCACGCGGGATACTATTTTCGTTCCATTTCCACGCGCGTAATTGCCGTGAGCGCACAAATGCGAATATACCCGCTACATACGACTTTGTCTGCACTCGTATACATATACGGAATTTACATGAACAAATGTTGCCGATCTTTGTTTCTCCCCGAGAGGGGAGTTATTTACGCGCTTCGGGATATTGTTGCGTTTTAGCAGATGTTTTGCAAAATTATAAAAAAACACGCTTGCGCTTAATCCACGCAATCGCAATTTCGAAAAGAAAATTCGTGTCTTTCAAAAGTGTAGCTGCACGCTGCATTAAGTAATAGTCTCCCTTTCGACAAATATTAATAAGTCAAATTAAATAAAAAAATAAAAAAAAATTTAATATTAAGATAATAAACGGACATTAATATTACATTACCAAGAAGACTTTCGATCCAGACTTGCGAGCTTACCGAAAGACAGACGCATAATTTTCGCGCGTGTCACGGGGGGGAGTGCTTTAAAGATACCCTAACACGGATTCGCAGCATCGGATCTTGCCTATGCATCAGGATTACTGAAGTCGGGGAATGCGAGGCAAGCTTCGCGCGCGGAAGTCATTGTTTTCGGGCAACGGTAATCGTGATTCATGGTTATTCCGAACAGTTCGTTCGTTGCGAGGAGAAACCGATATTATCCGCAGAAAAGTCGCCTCGTATCTCTCGTTGTTCCCCCCGTCCCCTCGGCCAATTTCTAATATCCTGTTCACGCTCTACTTCCGGCCGGCTGATCGCCAACGTGCTTCCTTTGTAAGAGCTGCGGTAAAGTGTCGGTCCGCGGTAATTAAGGAGACCTCCGGACAACGACCGGAGCCAAAGTCGATCGTCGGGGTTAACGAGGGGCTCGTCACGATGGCAAGCTTCAAGCCGGATTTTGCAAGCCAAGGTAAACTCGACCGGCTAATTCGGATCGACTAGTCGGTATAAACGACGATAGTTACCGGCGCGGCCGCATGGGCCGGAGAGAGATGGAAAGTCAGAGCGGGAGATAAGGGAGGAATGCCGGGCGGAAGCTTTCCTCTCCGTTTAAAATACCGTGGTTATCTGGTTTCTCTGATTCCACGTTATATTCAAATTAAGCAATCCAGAACTATATTTACAGAATGTCCTTAATCTACCGAAATATTTTATCTTCATATATTTTTAGATAAACGCCAAAGTTTGGTTCGCGAGTTGTACAGTTTTAAATCCATGTAAATAGACTAAATGTCGAGGGAATAAATTAATGTTGAATTTTAAAATACTTTAGCACTGATTTGATTAAAAATTGAATTACGTCACGGTTACGTGAATAATTAAAATTATTTTTATATCTCCGTCTATTTCTAGCTAAATCGGATAGAAATTCTTCGTCGATTATTAAATTTCTCAGAGCAAGAGTGTACTTTTTCACGTGGTTATTACAAAGGAGACAAGATCTCTGAATCATCCGCGATACAGTCGCAGCGTACAGTCCCTTTAATTTGAAACTCCAGGCCCTGACAGAGAGGATTAGATTGAACTTTGACCAACCACCGACCTTTAATTTCCTCCTAGACTTCTTAATTGCATCCTCGGCCGCGTAACGTGTATTTAGCTCAATGGAATTGAGCCATAAAAGCAGGCTCAGTCGGGGGATCTCTAATTCGAGGGGAAATCGCGTATGTCAGCCCCCGACATGAAAAGAGTTGCATCTGCGCTCGGTCCCAAGAAAAAAAAAAAATAATACGACGGTTCGACGAGCGCATTAGCGATTCATGAAAGTCAAACATCACTGACCAATCGATGTCTATGTTTAATCTATCCAATCTGTTTGCTTCAACCCTTTACGCAGTTCCTGAAGCGATCGTTACCGGCGTCGAAAAATACAAAAGGCATAGCTGGATAATCATGCCGAATCGGTCCGAGTTTCTTTATGGCTTTTGTTAATTTAATTTTGAACTTTACTATAAAAAAAAAATAAATAAATAAATAATAAAAACCAAAAAATGGGCTTTTTTTTAATTACTCGTAAACTGTTTGAGATTAAGAGTTGACATTTTAACTGAATTATTTTTATTTGGTACCAAATTGATATTTACAGTGCCGATTGAAAACTCGGTGGGGACCGATTCGACGTGCTTATCCGACTATGCCCTTTCTCAGGGCTTTTTATCGCGAGCGTTAACCTCGTCCCACGACTAGATGTTTGCGACAACGTTGCAACCGGGCGTGATCTTCCGCGAAAGATCTCCCTGGTGGACGTAAACAAGATTCTTTCGCGATCAATATAACGTTATCTATTAATACGTCCGGCTGTAATGAATTAAAACTTCTCAAGAGATATAAATTCAAATGACCATATTGTAAGATCTGCAAAAATAACTTCCGCTATTTTAAATATTACATTATTTTCGATCGACCAATGTTTTAATATGTTTTTATGTTTTCTGTTACAGGTAAGTGACGTCACACTGGAGTGGAAAAAAAAAAGTATGTACAAAACGTAATAAACAATATTGATCATCTGCCCAGACCGTACGCACTACGTGGTTGTAGTAACTCGCGACGAGAAGATATACGCACCCGTATACGGTATAATATGTATTATACGACACGCGATCCTTATTTAATCGCTTTACTCGCGGCGGTTCTCCCCGACAATATTCGCTTGCTCAGCCGTGCAAAGTGATCCGGGGCGATCCGTAGCGAAAAACGGTCGATTCATCGTGACAGTTAAAGTACCGACGAAACCCCGAAGAACGGGACGTGTCCGTAATACGGCGCGCGGTCCCAGGTGCAACATCTTACGCGAAGCCACGTAGCCTTGCTTTTAGCACCGCATTCACCGCTAAATGCGGCAGGTTGATTTCATTCTGGATTTTCTCATCGTAGATCCTATCTCTGAAAATCATTTTTACGGACTTAGAAACCGCGCTCAACTGTAATGCCACTTTTAAACCTTGACGTACGATCTCAAATAAATAAAAAAAAAAAAAAAAAAAAAAAAGAGAGATAAACTGCTGATTAGCGCGTTAAGTTGAGGGGAAGGAGGAGGAGGAACGAGGTTAATGTTAAATTGAAAGATAAAAAACATTTATTTCCGCAAATTCTCAACGGAAACAGGTTTAAATATGTCGAGCGAAATTCAATATCGGTCGATCCCTTGTTATCGAAATTGACAGAAGGAGGACGCGTACAAGGATCATATGCACGTCGGAGAAAGGGAAAGGGAGAGGGAGGGGAGGGAGGAAGTGGAAGAAGAGAACGTTTCGAATTTCTCGATAAACTCCCTCCCCCATCTCCCTTGTACGCATCTCTTCCCACGTGAAACAATGGTAGAGTGGCGTGGAAAGACGTCTCGAATTTCGCTGAATCAAAGGTGGTGGTGCGGCTTCGAGAGGGACGAGAGGGGAGGGAGAGAGAGGGATGGAGGATATCGGGGAAGCGTTTTGCGGCATGGGGCCAGGAGTAAAATCGATTTCGTCTACGGCCTCCGCGTGCAAACCCATATTATCCCCCGTGGTTTTCTATAGTGTCATTGTTGGCGATGAAGCCGAAAGTGGGCGATAGAGAGAGCGGCGAAGGGGTCGCGTTATAAGAAAAGGTCGAGGAGGGTAAGAGGGGGCGGAAAGGAAGCGCCGGTCTGAGTGGACTCGGCCGCACAAAGCGTCTATATTACGTTTCCACTCGTATTTTTCTAGTGTCTCCACCGGATCCCCGACGGCACGTCATCGTTGTTGCGGCTTGCGTTCCGCGGTGAAAAGGTTTTTCTCCCCCGCGGGAGAAGGAGGGGAGGGAAGCTCATGAATTTGAATACCCCGGAGTCGTATCAGCGAAGAGTTTAAAATACCTTGCACGGAAACACGATGTAAGATATCTTAAACTCTTTGGTAACGATCCCGCGACACGACACGGACGTAATTGACAAAGTGTTAATTTGTACGACGATAACTTCCCTTCCGATTGCTCTACATTCTTGTGGGGAAGGTCTTTCGGAGTGGTAACAGTACCCTGGCTGATTGTGTAATTGTTTAAAACCGCGTTTACAGAAGTCACATTTTAATTTGAACTTGTCCCGGGAATTAGATCTCGCGGTGATATGACATTGATATCGCGTGGCACCCCCGCACGGCGAATGAACTAGAGTTGAGCGTGTCTGGCGTCGTGAAATTCACGACGCGGCTTCGCAGTCGCGCGTAATGTGTTTCTCCGAAAGTCGTGTTTCGCTTCACGTCAGGATCGCGTTACAAATTAAGCGCGGAAACGTATGTATCACACCAGGTTCTCTCGCGCTGACGCGTTTTCAACGTACCGCGCTCGTTAGCATTCGTCGCGCATGCGAGTGCAATTGTATTACGAAATACGAAACTAACCAACATTTAACACAAACCGAAATAATTGACTTGAAAATTAGAATATTACGGAGGAGAATCTATTTTCCGTCGCGATGTTTAAGAGCGATAAAGTAAGTAATTTATTCTTTGTCGTGCTAACAAGAACATTGGATGAAGCGTCATTAAGCGCGACTGGTCCGAGCTCTTAATTTTGCACGAAGGACAACAAAGCGTTGCTTCCAGCTACAAATATTTTCGATGCTCTCGTATTTTAGAAAATATGCCGCTTAAAAATAATTAAACTTTAAATCTTTTAAAATGTTAATCTGCAGAGTAGATCAAAAAATTAAATTTAGTCTCGCGCCGTATAATATACGAGTTGGAAAAGAATCTAAAAATGGAATATTAAAAATTTCCAAATTTCCCTTTATAATTCACCACGTACGTGTAACGCTCGTCGAGTTAAAGGGAAGAAAGTAAATCGCGCACGGTTGAAGTTGACCCGGACTAATCCGCTTTCATTGTCGTGAAAAAATGTATTTTTCGCGAACCGGAATATTAGAAAATGTAGGTTACTAGACTTTCGCGCGAGATATTGGTGGTTGTTATCGCTCGAACAATATATTAACGTCGCGCCACACCTATTTTCCCGTCACACGAGTTAAAAAGCGGCCACATACGAGCCGAAATAATTGAAGTTCAGGTCAGTCGATTTATCTCAGGGTACTTATGAATAATAATAGCGGGAGTAATCGCACCGGAGTCTTGCACGTAAACTTTCACTTGCGTTAAATTTGCCTTCGGTATTTCTTCAGCATCATTTTACTAGTATTACGATTTGAATTATCTTGTAATTACCGTTGATTCTAGAAATCCGTTTTCTTTAATTATCTCAATCCATTAGCGTGACGTTATTATGGAGATTTATATATTTTTTCTATCCGGGATTCAGTGAATTCCAGTATTTGAAGAGACCGAGGTAATTTACATATCCTTCTAAATCCCTTTGTACAGTACGAACGTGCGAGATACCTTAAGGCGTGCATTGAGATTTATTTACTCAGTCTACGTGCTTTCTCTCGAGAGCAACGAGTGGCCGTTTCGTGAATCTCCCAATTGGCGGTGGAAGAAAGGGAGAAACGGTATCCAAGCACCGGGGAGGAGGATTGCGGTTACCTTGAAAATTCAATCTGAAAACTCGAGTGTGCGCGAGCCACCCGCTCGCGGGCGCGCGTCGAAGGATTAAAGGCGGCACGAATTGGATTAAAGTCCTGTCCCGAGCGCTGCAGACCCAGGATGGATACACAACAGTCGGTTTTAAATTAAAGCGCCCTTGGGCGTGTGCCGGCGGTGCGGGATCTTCGCGTATGCTCCTCTCTCATCCGCACCCCAAAGGTGCGGTTAATTTTTTTAATTGAAACCCAGCCGTGTATCGAGACGCTCGCCACGAGTTTTGATTTCGCGCCGACTGCTCTACACGATGTCAACGTGGACAAACTGTCGCATTATAATAATAAATGGTTCTCCGACGCTTTCCATTTGTCTTTGGCAAACGTCCGCTTTTGACGTCGCGTCAAAATTATATTTTTTGTTTGTTACTCTATTTCATACGACGTACTTTATCAAACATATTTTATAAACTTAACATATTTTATATTTAACATACTTTTTATATTTTTATGAGAAAAAAAAAACACGCAAGACAGATTGCGCCGAAGGAAAGGCAGCTCCCGTCGAAAAGAACGATGAATATCTCACGACGCCGCGAGACGACAAGTCGGCGTTACTGATAGGAAAAAGATGTGAAAGAAGCAAAACACTCTCGGGACCAAGGACAGTTATTTTTAACTCCGACTTATTACGACTTGGGAAAATCTAACATTGACAGTTTGTGACAAAAAAGAGCCGCACGTATAGTCCCAGAATTATTCAGCTTTAATGTAA
The DNA here is from genome assembly GCF_019399895.1 of Cardiocondyla obscurior. Lineage (NCBI taxonomy): Eukaryota > Metazoa > Arthropoda > Insecta > Hymenoptera > Formicidae > Cardiocondyla > Cardiocondyla obscurior. The sequence goes on along the minus strand of NC_091874.1, from coordinate 1,506,469 downwards.
ATTATTAATTTTAAATATCTTTATAAATATCCCATTTAGATTTATATAATATGTATGAACTAAGAAATAGAGATTAATGTTTCATAATCAAAAAAAAAAAAAAAAAAAACTCACAACTAATTCATAATTAATTGTGTACTTAATACGAATTTTCTGATATAACTAATACAATAACTAGATGCATTTGTATTTTCATTATAATAATCTGTTTGCTATTTAATTTATATTAGACACAAGGTGGGTCGTATAATTATATTACGGGCAAGGTTCTTTTCCGGGGCACGTAAAGGGGGAAACTAGGAAGATCCCTGGCTAGAACGCATAAACTGTAAGAGACCTTCGCGCGACACATCCCTTCGTCTTCACGATGTTAGGGTGTTTGTCCTCCCACGTTCTCCGCGTCGCGACGACGAGCAGCAGGAAGGAAGAACGGAAGGAAGGCACACAAAACGACCGGGCGGCCAACCAAAGGACAGCGGGATATCACGGACAGGACCGCCGTGTGCCTTCTTCCTGCGACACGAGGTATTGATCCTGTTTGCCACGCGGCTTTAGTATTCGGCGCGCAAACTTTCGTGAAAACGTGTCCCGCATGCCCGCGGCGCCCCATAATTGTAGATTCAAAGGATATAATTCGAAAGAGAGACAGAGAGGGACGAGAAGAGCCATGGAGAGAGACCAGGACATAATTAGGATAAAAATTGATAATAAATCAAAAAACAAATCAAATAAAACGAACCAAGTTTACGCCATTACGTCTCACAAGTTTAAAGTATTAAAAAAAAAAAAAAAAATTTAAAGCTTGAAATTAGAGAGAAAAAAAAAAAATTACAACGATAAGCTGAATGTGATGCTAAGAAGGTTGTAAAAGAAAAGACTCTCATTAAGAGAGAAAAGAAAAAAGAAAAACGATTATTAAAAAAAAAAAATTAAAAAGCACGTACAAAGAGAAGTTACCATCAAAAGTGTTCAGTATTTGGTACCGTTACCTTACTTGTAATCTATTTTAAGATAATTGAATCATGTACAAATAACCTGATGTTAATTCTTATGCTTTTATTTTATTTATATTAGGCATTATGAAGTGCGCGTCTGGCTTAAAAAATAATTTTACTCTGACATATTTACTTTTACGTACATTACTTTTCATTTCTTGTCTTGGTGCTGTTATCTGATATCTTAATCGATTTATTGAGGAAGGTACCTTCGTGCCTTTTTGACGTTTCTCTAACTTAGGGGAAAGAAATGCAGCGGTGCGTGGCAAACTTCGGAGAGAAATTCGATCTGCGAACGTAAGGACCCGTTACTTTTACGGTTTACCGCGCGTATTATCGGATCATCGGCCAATAAGGTCCCGGCGGCCCTCACGATCTCGACGTTAATTACAGCCCAATAATCCCGCTTTCCGGAGTACCGCACGGGCGGGAGATCATTCCGAATCTTTGTATCCTTGGAAACGAGCGCGAATTAAGAATTAGGGAAACCTATCGCGCGAAAGGGCGCAATCTTGTCTTGGATCCCGGTAATGATACTTAGAAGGGAAACACGGGCTTTTCTCTTGTAGAAGGCATCTATTTATCTTACCACTGAGCTTCTCGCATACAAATACCGAGATTACCGCGAACGAAATTATGATTCAGTGTTTGTCCCCGGCAAGATTAGATTTATCAGGCGTTCTAGAAAATATTTAACATTTATATATATATATATATTCTTTTCTCTTGTTACTTTATTATTTAAGATTAGCCGTATCTTAGTTAGCGTAGAAACGTGAACACGTGAATGAATACCATCCGACATGATTATTTAATTATCTCATGATTATTTAATTATCTCATGATTATCTCATCTAATGATAACGGGGATGATCTGCTCCGGACCAAAATCAGATGTCTGATGAAGAAAAAATTACGGGCAATTTTCACAACAGCATTTTATATTGAATGCTGTTTTCGAACGCGTGCATATGAGAGACCACGTATTTTCCTATCCAAACAAGACCGGGGAACATAATTAACGAAATTGAAGACCGATATTTTTGAATGTGTTAAATATTTGACGAGCAACTGGCGTTTCTCTTCGTTTCTAATTTACAATTATACATCGAATGTCGTACTGTATAATTAAAAATAACGAACAAACAAGTAAAATAAATATCGATGCTTTCCTCGAAGAAACAAAAGCATCCGGGAAGCCCGGATAAGGGTTAATCAAGGGGGGAGGGGGAGGAGGAGGGAAGGATGGGGGTTTGGGAAAGTGCAGAAGTCGTGTTCACACGGACGTTCCAATTGCACGAGGTAGACGAAACACGTGCAACCGGGTTTGCGCTAGTTTGTTTTTGTGTTGTCTTTAACGCAATGTGTATTTGAGCCGTAGATAGATAAGGCCGGGTCTGTGACAACGATATCTCGGGCTTTGTGCCAGATTCAGTTGCACCCATAGAGGCCGAGAGAGCCGAAAGACCGCGGACAAAGACCGTGCGCAAAAACACGTGGAAATGAAATTTATGCCGTCGAGATAAGAGCGACCGAAATTTTGATAGTCGGAAAAAGCATTTCGACTCCATTCAAAATACGCCTATTCCACAGGTTTTCTTTTTCCTCTCCGAAGTTAATCAGTTTAAAAAAAAAAACGAGAAACGATTCGTGGAAATAATCGTATAAAAATAATATCGATTGGCGGACGGTAACGGGTTTTATTCCAATTAAAATCAAACGGCGACGAGCGGGTGTTACGATTGGACGACTGGGTCGACGAGAGGTCGCCGAAGGATTTATGAACGTTATCGAACTTAGCTTTTTGACGGATGATGCAGGACGACGGATCGGTATTCTTTACTGGGGGACACTTCGCCCATTCCCTTCTCATCGCGATGTCCGGGAGTGTCGTTCGTTGTAACGGCGGCATTAAGGAAAGCCCGGGAACGGTAAGAATCACGTCGTAGGAGGATATCGCTTCTCTTAAGATCATAGAATAAGTTTGAACAGCTTGTCTGAGCGGCTTGCAAAAGTTTCCCTTGAGAATTCCCGATTGACTTTGCTCGCCGCTCGGCCAAGAAATTTCGGAGGGACGTGTGATCCTACGAGAGGGACGCTTTCCTCCATCTGACTCGCTAATTTTGGCAGGTGGTCTTTCGCGGACGTCCAAGCCGAGTCTGGCAAACATTGACTCTGTCCGGGAGTAAACACTCGCTGGGAGCGCACCTCCTTTATAAAGTCGTAAGGAGAGGAGAAGGCGCAGGCGGAGGCGAGAAGACGCAGTGCGGACCTTTATCGCGGGCGCAAAGCTTCTCACATAAAGTAAATTTTATCTTTCGGCATCCGGGGTCTGCTGTCTTAAACGAGGGCGCAATCTTCCTTTAAGATCCTGAAAATCGAGCCACCTATCCGCCCCGCCACCCTTCTCCCGGCGAGAGGAAGTTATTATAATTAGGCAAAGGTACGAAGGCACGTCGCATTTACGTTCCCCCGGAAGTAAATTTTTTTAACGATTGCAATTACGGGCGTGGGACTAGTCGGGAGGAACGGTCAGAGACGTCGCAGAAGACGGCAAAAAGCGAGACAGGAAAAGGGAGAGGAAGAGACGGCAAAAGTAGTAGCGTGCTTGTTCAATGGAGCAAGCAAGGGGGAGCAGGGGGGGGGGAAGAAAAGGGGAAGGCGAAAGAGCCATCTCGAGTCAAATGCTTGGGAAAAGAAAAAATTTAATTTTCCCTATTCGCCGCTGCTATTTCGTCGCCTGGATAGCTGGTAATAATTACATGATCGCCGCGCTTCCGCCTCAGCCTGGCGATACGAACAAAAGAAGGGAAAACACTTCAATAAATGACGTTGTCGCCAATCGTGAGAATTATTCACAGGGAAAATGTGTCTAAGAGCGCGCGCGTTTCCGCCCGTGCTTCTTTTCCTCGAAAAACGCAAGAGAGAAATTACGCCTAGAAAGCGGAGAAAATTAAGTATCGTGAAAAACGAAATTACACCATCGTCTGAAGGCGCAAAGAGTAGACGAAGTTAAATTAATAGAATTAGCTAGCGGTGTCAGATTAAAAAAAAAAAAAAAAAGTACATTAGGAGACGCTCCTCTATTGTTCTGTATTAAATAAAATTTTTAATTCTTACAGTGACGTTGAACACGCATAATGCGAGGAGAAAATTCAAAAGTAATTATTTAAAAAATATTTTCCAATTGTAATAAAAGCAATAATGATAAATAGTTATAAACTTTCAAATAAGTTTTTAACATAGATGGAATATTTATGTGCGTATTAATCAAATTTTGAGAAAACAATGAATATATTTAATGAAGTTTTTAATATATTTAAATAATTTTAATTTAAAAGAGAAAATGTCGGAAAAGCGGTAATATATTTCCATATTGTGATAGCCTATTACGAGAAATACAACGTGAATTTCAAAGGCAGGCACGAACAGGCAGATAAGTGGCTGAGACTTTAATTTGTCCAGTCAGCCACTCGGAAACAGTACGTACTATAGTCGTTGACGCACACTGACACGCGTGCACATACACACGAGCGTGCTACGGTTTAAGAGGATAAGGAATGGAAGGCAGTCGTAACCGGCGTAGGACGACTCTCGGCCAAGTCGGAGAAAGATACCGGAATCGCGAGATTTCCTGGCACTGCTCGAGTTACACGTGCTTTGTCTCGCTTTAAATCCAAGTAGTTAGTGTCATGTTATGGCAAACCGGCACCATTACCGCAGGCCGATTGCGCCATTTGTGCATCTTAAGTGTACGCACCGTGTCGCAGCTGCGTCTCTCACCTTTCCCTTCCCGCCCTAAATGGGTTAGTCGCACGTGGAGGTGTACACGATCTCCCCGTGAATTACGATGGAGAGTAATTAAAAATGAGAAGAGCTACGTGCCGACAATCGCATACCGTACGATTCTCTTCTGGTATTTAATTAATTTTTAATTTAAAAAAATGGTAGAACTAGGGCTTCCGATTACGTAAATAATAACCGTATTCCGAATTATTGGCGTATAACGTAATTGGGCAAATGTTCTTACGAAAGGTGTGTGTACTTTCGATCGCCAAGACTGACCTACGGGAAAACCGCGTGTCCAGTGCGCCTTGAAACCGCGCTATCTCTTGAATAATACCTGCAATCCATTATTGCGACCGTCATTAATCGCACGACAAAATTGCGCCTGGCTGCTCTTCGGGGATTTCGACGAGCCGACCCCTGACTCGGCTCGATTTGCACGGCAATGTGAGCGATACGCGCGAGCTTTCGGCTTCGATGCTCACAAGTACAATTACGCCCCTATAAATCACGCGGTCGATGGGAATGAGGGTGCTCGATAGTGTTTTTAATTGCAATACATTTCCGCCGAGGTAAATTTATCGCGCATCGATAGGGTAATAAGCTAATAATAAATATCGCCTTTCCATTCCCAGTGTCATTGCATTAACCAAAAATACTGACAAAATTAATAAAGTTACTAGTAATAAAATTATTAATTAGTAAAAGTTATAATAAATTAATAAAAAAAATTACGTAATACAGTAAATGAAACACTAGATACGTATACCTTGCTTGCTGTTGAATATCGTAATTAATATTGAAATATCGATAATTAAGAAAAATAACAAAAAGTTTTGCAAACACAATTTACGCTGCGCTGTTATTCAAAATGTTTTTGACGTTTATAATTAATAAAAATATTTGAAAGTGATCCAGAGATCGCGAGAAAAATAAAACGTAGTTTTGTAATACGCAATAAAAATGCGAATTGAATTGCACGTCAGCTAACGATTTCACGATCGCGTTATCAGTCTGTTAGAATTCCATTACGGCAATCACGATAAAAGTAATACGTATTAACATAAATACAATCTGCTTTTTATGTTTATTAATGTTCCACAATGTATTCCTGATCGCAGCGCGTATTCATTATTTGGGCGCGACGTAGATTATTTTCGCGGATTTAAAACATCCGATCCCGGCGAGCGGCACCCGTTAAATACGACCGCTCTTAATGAGGCGCATATACCGAAGTCCATTACGAATGCGGGAAGTTACGTTACGCGATATGAAAGGCAAAAGCTCGCATTTCTTCATCAAGAGTCCGTTTGGATACAGAAACGGCGGGCAGTGTTTCGGGCAGCATCAACTATGGTGCACGCCCCCGAAACTGTTTAAATAATTTCAAAAGAGCGACCGGGACTCGAAATAATTCAGTTCGCGCGGCCGTTGAATAACGGGTCGAATTCTCGTTTACATCGCGCATATTTTCGAACGAGCGGCTTTGTAATTACATCAATGGTAACGTATTCCATCCGGCGCGAGGAAGAGAGAAAGAATGCGTCGCAGGAGGGCGTAATTTACGCGATATGAAAAATGCTTTATTTAGCCAGACACTCCACGGACGCGTACGATTGTACCGAATCGTCATTAATAATTCATAACGCGCGCCGGCTCCGTAAATACTCGCGATGTCGCGCGTCTCGCTCGCGTACGCGTCTCGCAATTTAAAAAATGGAGAAACAGAAAAGCTAACTTCTCCCCTTTAGCGTCGCGACGCGAAGAATGTGCGTTTTCGAGTGTCTGCAACCGTTTTCGAGGCGGGAGAAAATTATGGACAAAAGGGAGTTATTTTCCTCGCGATGCATTTTCTCTTTAATATGAACGCGTCTCTTTGCGCGACGTGTGCGGAGACCCGACGTTTGAGTGTCTCTTTCTCCGAAAAATGTAACAAGATTTACTAATTCCCATTAGGAAAATTAAAAATGACAAAGTACGGTAAAAAAAAAAAAAAACAAAACACTAATAAAAGTTCTTTCGGTTATAATAAATTTTTACATTACTAGCATTTGATATCACTTTTCATATCTCTGTATACAAAGATAGGACATTCTACTCATCCGTGTAATAAAATCGTCCAACAACCCATTATTGATTTTACTTAGAATGGCAAACGGTCAGAACGCAGAAAAATAGATATTACGGTTCAGGCCTCGAAGCTGCCTGCGAGAAAAACAAATGCCCAAGTGTATCCACCTCTATTAGCGATAATTTCGTGGGAGCACATATGACGCGCGTGAAATACGAGTCCGCGCCAATTAAGTTGTTTGCTCTCGCGCTAGTTATAGCCGCGCGCAAATAATTCATTAACGAATGTCGGCGAGCCGGGTATCCGCCGTGCGGGTGGATGAACTGCTGTGCCTCGCTAGAGTTAGCAGGTGGTTTAAAGTCCGCGCGAGTCGACTTTAAGCTTCTTCCATCACGTGAGCCGCTCACGTAATGCCAGGTTGCGAGTTTTCGGGGCAGTTACCGCTGACGAAACTCGTCTCTCGGCGCACCTACGCGTTCGCGCGTGGAATACTTACGTCGGATTTCCGCGAGAGCCGATACCGGAGGCATCCACGGCCCGGGGAACGGGTAAATAATTGAATTTAGATTGAAGGGTTGTTTCACGACGGCGTCTCCTTCGGCGAAGTTGTCGTCTCGCTTCGTCGATTAATTTGCAGGGCTTCACTCGCGTGCTTTCAATCCTCCCGTCGCGCCGAGGGTTCTTACGGTGTCCCGTAAGTCTTCGGCGACGCGCGGAAAAACACTATTGGATAATTCCGCGCCGCGCTCTCCGCTCTCTTCGTCGCCGTCGATCGTTTATTGTCGACCGTTTAAAAGCGTTCTACAGGAAAGACGTTTAATTTATGTAAAGCTGCGATTGCAAGCCCTGCAACGGGAAAGCGGATAGCGATTTTCAATGTTTTCAAAGACCCTCGTCGTTTGTCTGTTATTTGCAAACCCGGGGCTTGGCGATTGTTTCATTAATCGTGAATTAAGTGCCGTCGGTATATATTAACGGGATTTCAGCGCGTGCCCGTTTTGCCCGATCGTTAAAACCGCGCGAGGGCCGCGATTATCAGATTTAAGAAATATACATACGTAATGCCTTACAGCTTGGCGTAACGACTAAATCGCTTCGTTTAAGTTTCAACGAATATGATGGCCCAATTGCGTTTCGCGTAATCTACCTAATGATTACTTTGCGGCACATTACCGGCCGACTTTCGTAAGAGAGGCAAGAAGTCCACGCGTTTAAACATCACAGATGACGAAACGTGATAACGTTGTTTGAGAAACCAGCGAGACAAAAAAGTTAGATATCAAAATTAAAATTCGTGTAAATATAAAGACAGCGTCATCTTAAGACCCCACTCCTCTCGCGCTCGGCCACAAATTTGCCTCCCGCACAAACGACGCTCGTTAGACTTTTACGAACTTTTTTGGATTTCACGTAAGTCCGCGATGAAACACGTGTTCTCTACTCACCAGCCCGCGAGAGCATAAATATACATGGATATGGTAAACAGGAGCATGTGCCGCCCTAATCTGTGTACCGGCGACATGCAACAACGTTTATATATCGCGACCCTTCGGAAACTTATTGGCTCGGCGAAGCCACCGTACCTTAAAATTGCCAAGGAGGTACAATTTACTAAAGGTTCAAATAGCTACCGCCTTAATACTTCGTCGCAATATGTAGATAAGCTACAGTTTACATGTCAGAGGCTCGTTTTATTTATGACGATCACGATTGCAGATTCCTGCGAAAAAAAATATTATTCGCAGCATTTAATTTCCAATCAAAAAAATAAAAATATTTTTTCCCCGTATCCTTCTAACACTTCGATTGATAATCGATTTTCGGTCAAAAGTAGGTAAAAGATAAGTCAACCGCGTGGAAGAATAATTCGTTCGCTATCAACAAGCGCAATGTAGCGATGATATTTCGTTCCTCGATAAAATTTTACAGGATACAGCAATTTTTTTTAATATTTTTTACGTAAAAGAAAATGCTATTTATCAGTATATTAATCTCAGCTTCGCAGCGCAAATCCGTTTTGCTAATAAAGAGTTTATGAAATAATGCCAGGGTGGAAGAAGGTTTTCAGGCACGTACTTTAATTTTGTTTATCATGATGAGGCTCGCGAAAATTACGCTACTGTGTTACCGTCTTAATTTCAAGTTGGATAGTCGGGCGCGCAGTAAGGGAAAGGGTGAAACGATCTATTTGATCTCGAGGGTAAACATTTGCCTTGGGCACGAGTGGACGCTCGATAAAGATAGGATGAGGAGGGGGGGAGGGGGCGGTTTCCTCGTTGAAATCCCGTGGACGACGAGGTCGGCTTATTGTAATTAATAACCGCGGAGCGCCGCGGCCGAGTAAAGCCGGCCGGGCGGGAGCCGTTTCGTTGAATGGACCGTAATTCAGCGTCGTTTCTTCTGAATAGGGCTTAATTCCGGACCGGCGCGTTACCCCGTGTCGCGTCTTCCGCAACGAGATCGGCGAGTGGAGCCCGCACATATCGGACGTTAAGGGTTGATTTTGATGGATTACCGCTGTCGTCCTCGTGGAATTTCAACGAATCCCGCGGGAACGTCGTCGCGGACGCGTCGCCGCCGATGACTTGACAGGGAAATGCACTCAAGCACGCCGCACGCGTGCCCTCTTTTACCCTTTTCACCCTTCTCTCCCCTCAATAGTGTCGGATAGAGCTAATTATCTTTTTGTAATGCGAAAGCTGCTTTCGCTTTTAACGAAGTTGTGTTATCGCGGTGATCACGGGAGGGCAATTTTCTCGTCCGCTTAACCGCATAAACACTTTTTCGAGTTTAAATCGAGTTAAACGTCCAGCGTGTAGCTATCACGTATTAGATGGAAGCTGTTCATCTTTCCGCCAAATCGCGCAAAGATCTGACAAAAACAGTAAAAATTATTCTGTCGAATACCATAAAAAAATTTTGACTATCTCTATCTCTATCTCTATTGACCCACAAACAGATGGAGTTAAAAAAACAAACGATTTATATGAACTGTAAAAAATAGAAAAAAAAAATACATGTCGGGATGCGAGAAAAAATTTATTCGATAGGTGGTCAATAAAAAGCAATCGTAACGTGAAGTGCTTCGAACAGTGCCAGATATATTTCAGGAAAAAAGCGTATTCCCACCCAAACATGTAACGCTGCACGTTGGTTTTTGCTTAAAAACACGGTAAATGCGTTTTATACCGTGTCTGCATCGCCACTAGTGCTCTTGTCCGATTGTGCTGATCGCGCGAAATACGAATCGATCGCTATCATTTCAAACACAATTTTCAGAAAGTCGATACGCAAAGTGATCGAAGATAATCGGAATGAATCGGTCAGTCGTCGGTGTGCGAAAGCGAGAGAGCGAGAGAGAGAGAAATTTAGGGAGGAAATAGGTATAGAGAAAGGGTGTGGGAATGATCCCCTTAATCATTCGCACATGCGAAGCAACCCGCTTTCACAAGCTCATAATGCAACACCGTGTATGCGCTGCAGCGTTTTCGATAATTGCGATATTCGTTCGAACGCTGTAGCGACGCACTAATTTATTAATCGCATCGATCGCGCGCATCGATGCAGCGCGTGCACACATAATCAACGCTGTTTAAGGATGCAATATTAAAGCCGGCCGCAGATACAATTAGTTAGAGGGAAAATATCCCTCCCCCTTCCCACCCAACCCCGTCACTCCGTCCCCGCAAAGACCGTTCCGCGAATAAACGGCCGCGGCTGCAAAAATAATTTCCTACTCGCGTACTGTAAATAAAAACGCTGCCGCGTTTAATTGCGAGCGCAAGATAAAACCGGGGTTCATTAATTTTTGTGGTTTAATACAAGAAATTGTTTGACCCGCCGTAGCGACATTGCGCCGACTTTACCGCAATTGTATCATTTTTCTTCGACGAATAACGAAAGGTCGGGTCGCGAGCAGACAGATGCTGAAAAAAACCTGCGGACATTTCGTTTCAAAATCGAACATGGCGCACGTGAAAACATACGCGTGTGACTCGGAAATAAATGTAGCCAGCAGCATTGACGCATTTGACTGAAATATTCGCAACAACGAAACGGCTGACGGGACTTCCTTCCTGGACGTCATACGGTTACTGGAATACACAGGGTGTCCGCGAAATATACGACGCAAATATATATTTTTTTTTTTTCAAATTATCTGGCGTTAAATTTTGAAACGTGAAAGCAATTCTACGAAAAGAATTCCAACACCGTTGGAGATTTACTCGGACGGGCGCGGTGAAATCAGATAATGTGCGATTCGTTGTAAATCTGCGATCTGGCGTACATCTTCGGGTGACAACGGGCGGGTTTAACGACCGGAATGCGCGGAATAAGAAGAGCTTCGCCTGAAATCCAAGCGCCGAACTTTGGTATCGTCGTTATCGCCGGTACACCGCCTTAACCCGCTAGTCCAATTCCCATGGATCGTTATCCCGAGATGCCGGGGCCCGAGCTCTCGTTCTAATCCAGTTCACGCGAAAACGAACCTAACGGAAGCGCGGCCGAGCAGCTATAGGGAGTCACGGCCGACCTATCGCTTTAATGACGGACCCTAACTCCCATTAGAGGGTCCGGATAGCAAGGTGGATAGCCAGGCACAAAAGACGGGAGTCTCTTGTCGTCACGTAGTCTCTTAGAATAAGAAAGCAAGAATGGGTAAAAGCGCTCGCGAGGAACCTAAAAGCGGATCTGTGCAAAAAATTACAACGTCGTCATTGTTAGCTAGCGGTAAATCTCGATTTCCGTAAAGTAACTGTAAAGCTATTCGCCATCGCGAGAAAAATAAGGCTTCCGCACCAATGGGCGATTCGAGACTTCCGTTCGCGTCAAACGGCATCGAATAATAAAGACTGTCCCGTCTTGCTTTATTTTTACCAGGCGTTACGTAAATTGAATTTGTTCAGCTCGTGACTTTCGTTCGTCGGTTACTGTTAATTAAATTGATATCGATATTAATTTATGTTGATGCCGGTGTCGCCTGACGCCAGTTGTAAATTTCGCGGAGAGTGGGAGGGGGAATCTCAATTAAAGTTTCATCCAGTCAAGGGTGAAGTTTCGGTTCTACATTGTCGTAAAATGGTGGCACACGAATGCCCTTTTCGGTAGAATAATTCAGCGAGCGCGGTGCCCGACCACCGGGTCGCTTTTACGATCGGTCGTTCATAAAGGGGACAAATTACAATGCCGCGAGGCGTCGCGTCCGGTCGCGACTTTTCCCGTTTGCGGAATTGTAAAAGTCGTTTCAAAAAAAAAAAAGGAAAAAACAAAAAAAGATTTAGCACGCGGATTTTGTATCACTGAATTAATAAGCAATCGTAAGCGTCAGTTATAATCTTGGTGCTGCTTAAAGGAAGAAGAACAGCAGGCTGTTCTGGGAGATTTTTTTATCTATCCCATCGTGTGACGCGTACGCGGGATTCGGTCGAAAATACGCGGAAAGAAAGGAACGAAAGAAATAGATGCACGCAAGATATTTCCTACGGAATGAGGGAGGGAGGCGGTATAGGCCCGAGGAAGAAAGGGAGGAGAGTGAAAAGAACCGGGGGCCCCCGTACCCTGGTCATTTTTATAAAAACCTGTTCCGATGCTCTGCCTGCAACCTGCCTCGTGCACCTGCGCGGACAAAGGAGACCTTCTTTTAACGTCTCAACGGACCACCGCGAGCCTCCCCTTTGAGTCATCGCCTAACTACCGTTACATCGGGTGTCTCACAAATTGCTAATCTCACACATGAGTTAAGACTATATTTTAAAATCACGTCGCCGAATAGCGGCGCGCGTTATTGTCCGGAAGTTACAATTGAATTATGAACTTTGACGAAACGCCCGCGACGAGTAAATCACTGCGGAATTAACGCGTGAACTCCCGCGGCATTAGTAGGAATTAACGGGCATCGATAAAATCGTAATCAATGCACAAATATTTGATTTGTATACCCGACTTTCCATCGACAACGGACAGAAATTGAACACGTCTCGCACAGCGGAATGCGTGAATGAGAATCTCGGGGATGCCTCTCGGCCTCCGTACATCGTCGGTATGAATGAGGCGTTCTGTTGCATCGCGCGTATTCAAAATGCGCGCAATAGAGGCACGAGAGATGTCAACGACTCAAAGGATTTGGTGACGTCACTAGGATTAACTAGCTAAATACGCGGCGCGAATTAAATTCGCGTGCTCTCGGCGCGCCGGCGATCAAACGGCGTGCGTTAACTTATTGAAATAACAGTTCGCACTATTCAAATTACCCGTTCGCCTCTCGACGTAAAAAAAATATTCCTCCCAGCCTCGAGTGCGCAGTCAATTACAGCCGTTCGCAAGAATAACAGACAATGATATATAATTGCGCGGAAATATTTCAAGAGCCGAAACGCGAGCGCGATATATCGCTTTCGTGCCTGATCATTAGACGAGTCTATTTCGAACTCGCCCGACATACATTCCGGAATGTAATTATGTTTATATTGCATAACGCGATGCAATGCTATTCCGAAGTTTAGTCATCGGAATAAATCGACGCTCGCGTTTCGTAATAAAACGACGAGCGCAAAAAAGAGAGAAGTGTCAACTATGAAATATCGTCACGTTTCATCTCTTTAAATTCGCGATTAAATCGCGTGGACTGCTATTGATATCGAACCCGATCTTTCAATAAGAAACAATTATGTACGAGTGAGCGCGCGGGAAGATTGCAGCAGGTACGACCCGAATAATATAAGCGATACACAAGGTGCATGTGAAAGGAGATGAACCGAAAGGAAGAGCGAAACGTATTTCCACGATCGCGAGAGTAAGAGAACCACGATCGTCACGGCTAAACACGACGAGAATATGTATTGTATGTGTCGATGTATTTCAATCATCTGATTAATAGTAATTGCAACGAAGCGATGAGTACATACGCGCCTGTGTACCGCTTGTGAATTTATGCGAAATGCATATGACTCGCAATTATTAACGGTAAATATTCGTTACATTCGATTATCAGCAAACAATTATTATATGTTGTTGGTCTATTATGCATTAATGTTCTGGATACATTAATTTATTAGAATAATCGATAAACCGAGATGCCCGCAAAATTTATTAACGCTTCCGCTCAAACAATTCTCCAAGTTGCGTACCGCAAGCGTCGATTCCGAAGCGATCTTCGATAACGGCGCGTTTGTCGCGACGTGTTACCAGTGATAAGATATCGAACGGATTTTCAGGCACGACGGCACGACGGCACTTCGGCGGACGAGAGTTCGACGAGTTTGCTCCCGCTCTACGCAAACAAGAGCACAGGTGGCACGCTATTTTTCTTACGACGGTGTTTGCCGATATCAACCGTACGATCGATACGTCCAGAGAAAAATATGATTGGGATAACCATAATTTGATTATAAAAAAAGGTTAAAAATGAAACCAACAATATTTTTATAGTAACTAACTATGCGAGAAAAAAAAAAAATCGTGCATTTTAAGATGTCAACCAAATATAAATTTAAAAAATACGTACGTAACTTCGAAGCTTTATCGTACATTCAGAGAAAAATATAATTGGGATAACTATAACTTTATTATAAAAAAAAAGGTTAAAAATGGGACCAACAATGTTTTTAAGATCCATAAACTTTTTTTTCTTTTATATAACAATAACAACTGACTTAACGGCCATAAAAGCTAAACTCGAGAAATAAGAGCGAGTAACAAATGCGTATTTTAGACTGCTGCGATTTCTCGGGACTATAAAAACGGAGATATGCAGTTGGAATCGTACTTTTTACAATCAACACGAAAACATGACGAAGAAAAAGACTTCTGGGTATTGTTAATTGAGCAAGTTGCTTCGTAATAAAACGAAGCTTCCTGCTGACGACTCACGATGCAAAATTTATTCGCGCAATCTCACAACGGACGATGGTAGGAAATCTAAATATTTGCAGCGTGATCATCACATGGAATAAATAAAATCACGATGATAAGCAATACTCGTTGCAATGGAATCGTTACAAAATGATACGTATTAAATGGAAACATCGCCCGGAAATTTAAACGTATAATTCCAACTCTTTTTGTTAACGAGAATGTATCGTGTATCTTTTTTCAATTAAACTCGCGGGCAAATATTGCAGAAAAAAAAAAAAACATATTAACATCTTTTCCAAAAACAAAAAAATTTTTTTTTTACTAGTCCAGGTTTTACGTAAATAAAGTTACAAATAACAATCAACTGCGATATGAATTTCTGAATAGCGATAATGGAAACGCTAGCGGCAAGTAGCGGGTACCATTAAAAAGATCTGCCGTGAGGCAAAACAAATTACTGCGTGCAAGAATCGTAATTAAAAACACGGGGTCCGGAAGCAATAAATGAAGCCAGACGTTTGTTGCGTGTCCAGCACTTTTTCCACAAAAAAAAAAAAAAATAAATAAAAAACCAAAAAAAAAAAAGGGTTTTCGTTCACCGGCGTTTTCGCCGAGCGTTCCCGCCCAAATTTTTCCTCTGAAAAGACCGCTAATTATTGACAACGGTAGAAACAAACTCGCGTTAAGGATCTTTCCTCCTCCGCTGTCATTGACGCGACGAGGGTCGACTCTTTCACCAGGATAGTGACTGTTAAAAAACCGCCGCGGCTCATTAACTGGCGTCGGTTTCCGTGGAATACATTTTTCCGGGCCGCGCGCGCGAACAGCGTAATAACCGTAATCAACGCGTATCTCTTTCTCTCCTGCGAATAACGACACGATAAACTGCGCCGCGGTCGCCGACGCGACGGGGCGGCACCGGACTGCGGCGCCCGCCTTTTCATCTCGTTTTTGCGACCGACGGGAAAATCTACGATGTGTTACGATAAGCCCACCGCGAAAGTCTTTTCCGGTACGCTCCCCTTCAAGTTCACCGTTTTCCGTTCAAACTTTCAAGAAGTTAAAAACGTCACAAAAAAAAATAGGGAACAATCGTCTCGGGATGATCTCGTTTCAGTGAATGAATTATTGTAACGTGAAGATTTTCCTGTGTTGTGTATATACATATATGGAAAAAAAAAGAGAGAGAGAGAGAGAGAGAGAGAGAGAGAGAGAGAAAGCGCAAAAAACTGTACAGTGTATCGTCCGTAGAATATTAAAAAAAAAAAAAAAAAAAAAATAGGAGAAAAGAAGTACGCAGGAAAAATGTGTCCTGTATCGCGTTCTAATTGAGGCCAGTCGGTCGGTGCTTGATAGAACCAAGCAAATGCAGGATGACCGAACTGTAAGATTAACGAATTATTGTCACGCGGTCGCCTAGTGCCCTTCAAAGAAAAAAGACCAAGCGAATTCGAAGAAGAAAAACGCCGTGCGAACGAAAAGAACAGCTCAGGCGGAACTGGCGCGAGATAGTTATCGCAGAGTCTTTTCGGACCTAACAGCGAATAGATCGATAAAGAAAAATAACGCGTGTCCCGACCAATTACGAATTAGAAATAAGAAAGCGGCGTGTTCGCATTAAAGACGGCGGTTTCACCGAGTCGCACCGAAACGCCGTCGTGTTGTCATTTTTTTCTTTTTTTTTCCCTCCTTTCTTCACCTTGTCCTTCGAATTTTACAAGCACCGACGCATCCCGCTCGCCGATATGATTTATAAAGCGTGCCTGCGCACACATGTTCGAGAAAAGAAAAAAAAAAAAAAAAGCGAAGTACCGTTTTCTGCGACGTTTCACTTTTCAGCTTTACTTCGAGCTTCACTCGCATCTTTTCAGACGTGTAGTTTTCCTTTTCTACGCGCCTGGAAATCGCGTATTGAATCGTCGTTGAACTATCGATTTGTTATCCCGATGATTTTCGCGACGATAACCGATGCTGCGAGGATCAGTTCTACGGGTTACGTATCTCGCTCAAGCTCGTTTATTAACGAATGTTTAAACGGTCACGGAAATTTTTGAGAATTTCGAGAGGAAATTTAAATGCAGGCAACATTGACCCTGGTTTAGACGAAGTTTGAACGATGACACTAATGGCTGGACGCGTTAAATTCTATATTTCACGCTTTTAGTGTTGCTTTTTTTTTTTCGACGTCGACATATCTAGTTGTGGCATGCTTCGGGTTTGAATTGTTCACGCGATCGCACAATGCACACAATAGACGGGTATCGTCACGTAAATGGAAAACGACATGGGCGATCACCTTTACGTTTTTTTAACAATGAAACTTGAAGACCCCGGGGTCAGTAAGAAAAAAACCCTCGGATGATGTCTCGGCGGATAAAGAGTTCAGCGAGTCTTTTGCAAGTTTCCATGGTAAATTACGACACGCTGTCCTCGGTCGCGAGTTCTTTTAGACGACGACGACGGATCATGTCTCGGAAAGATCTCACTCATTCCCCCTCTCACTTTTTCTCTCTCTAGCCCGTTCTCCCTTTTTCTGGGATTTTTTTGTGTCATCTCATAGCCGCGGTCCGTCCGGCGCGCATATAAATTATGGTGGTTAATGTTGTGAGCGCCTGGCTCAATTAATTTGAATGCGGGTAAATAATTCGGAATACAGTCTTTTCTTAGCACAGGAACAGCACCGCGGTGAGAAGGAACGGAAGACGCAAGGAAAGAAAGAAACGTCGCGCGATGGCCTCGCGAAGAGCCGGATCATAAGCGATCGAGACGAAAGAGAGAACGTTCGAGAAAGGAAGGGGTGGGAGGGCGAGGAAGGCGGTCTTCTTCCCGCGATTTCTGCGAGATTCACGGCAGGTAGACGAGGTCCGGTGAGGTCCGGCGAAACGACTTGCGAAAGCGATCGCGAGGATACGCTGGATCAGCCTTGACTTACAGGTGCCCTTTTTCCACGGGTTCCTTTTCCGGATGCCGGCCCGCACAAAGGCCACGAACGCGGTTTATTGTCAGCGGACCCTTTTCAGGGCACTTCGAACGCGCCGAGCGCCTAACAGGTACGCGAAACGGACGTTTGCTCAGGTGCGCGGCGTCTTCCTTGATCCCGTGAGCGAGTCGGGATTCCACGCAAAGATTTCTCGCGTTCTTAGACACAAAAGGTACGATAAAAGTCGCGCGAGACACCTCGAGTGGCAAAATCGCGAAAAGGGATTTTCGTTTTTTTTTTAAAAAGAAAAAAAAAAGAAAAAAAAATTAAAAAAACAGAAAAAGTGGACGAATGCGCGCGACGTATATTATCCCGAGTGTTTGAAGTCGCGGAATGCCATTGTTCCCTCGTCTTTTATTTCTTTTGTTTCCCTTTCTCTCTCTCAAAGCGACTAATTTTTTTGAATTATTATCATTAAAAATACTTTACAATATATATCTTTGAAGGAACCCACGAATGTCTTAATTGGCTGGCTTCCAAATGGCGCAACAAAAATTCTGCGAAAAGTACCAGCAGTGCTAACAGCAAAACGTCTACTGCTAAGAAACTGCGTCTGTGTCTCAACTTTGCTTGGAAGATTTAATTTACGTCAGCGCGATGTAAAAACAGATCCCTGCGCTCACTTCGGCATTTTGGAATAATTCGCGGATAACTTCTGAATGATTCATAACTACCGCGAATTTCACGACGCTAGTGATTCATCGCTGACAAATTCGCGTGCTTCCGTTCGCGGTAACCGGTTAGCGAATGCGTCGATTGCACGGTCGTTCCGACGAGCGTGGAAACTGCGGGATCTCGCGAAAGTGCGTAGACTCGCTGGATTGCAAGGTCGTTAGAGAAGGTGGACATCAACGGTCGGTGGCCGTTACGAATTCAAACGACATCGTTGGACGGGCGGTTCCGACGCGATGCAACAAAACGCGATGCGATGCGACACCCACGGACGCGTGCGCCATTTTAAACTCGAATTCAAATTCACGAGCTACGTTGAGCGCGCTTGAAACTTCGCAGAGAACATCGAATTCCAGAACAGAGCGCGGTGCGGCGGGTTAAACCACCTGCTGAGTGTACTCGCGTGCTCGCTCGTGTCCCTCTCTCTCTCTCTCTCTCGCTCTGCCTTTCTCTCGCTCGCGCTCGGCGCACAGCGAGGCGCGGCGTACGGTACCGCGTGAATAGTCCGTCCCGTGGGAAACCATGTGCGAGAATTCCATCGAGCCGACATTCCGGCGCGCTATTACACGATGAGAGAACACTTTCAGGACTTACCTGTCACTAGCAGCAGAGCGGCGACCGCCAGGCAGGTGGGACGTTCACGGCGAGCTGCCATCATGACGTTGATCGCTGCCTATCTTCACTCCTGTCCGAAGACGGTTGGCTCGTACCTCACCCACCGTTCCTTCCACCGCTCTCCTGTCCGTGCTTGCCTCCTCTCGTCGCTTTTATCGTCGCACTGACACCACACAGCGATTCGCGTTTACCGGTTTCCCGAATTATCGATCGACCGAGATCGAGCGATCAAGCGGCGCGATGCATCCGACCGATTCTTCGACCGACCACGATGGTACGTCGCGACACTGCGCTGGCCTCTCACGAACTGTGGCGGTGAGTGCTGCCTACGCGCTCGGCACGACCTTCGGCCGCTCTCGGCCGTCTCCGTCGGTCCTCGACCCTCCGCCCGCCGTTACGGAGCCAAGTATTCGCGATCGGCCAGCAGAGGGGACAACGACGACCGTTTCCCGCGCGCGACCGCCCTTTGGGATCTCCTTTGGATCGCGTACCTCGTTCCCCGCCGAATTTCTGCGACATCGAGGCTTCCCGGAACGTAAGTTGATCTCATGCTTCCTATGATCGAGGCGACTGGCTTTCCCTGCTTCGAATCGCGAATGACCACGACACCGACGAGCTCGCGTGCTCACGGCGGGTTCGATGCGGAAAATTTCGCGACTGCGAGCTGCAGCAAGAAGGCGATGGATGTTGGTTGTCTCGTATAGCCGTGCGTACACTCGACGCACAAACACAACCGCACAGCAATCGCGAACGACTGTGACGTTAACATGCTCGCGGCGGACTCGATGCCGAAAATTTCGCGAGTGCGAACTATAACAAGATGGCGAAGGCGTTGGTCATTTCGTAGACGTGTGTACACTCCGCGCACAAATACTAATCGAACAGCGATCGCGGACGACTACCACGTTAACGAGCTCGCGTACTCGCAGCTGACTGCGCCGAAAATCTCGCGACTGCGAACTGTAGTAGGATAGCAAGGTTGTCGGTCACCTCGTAGACGTGTGTACACTCCGCGTACAAACACAAATCGAACAGTGATCGCGAACGACTACCACGTTGACGAGCTCGCGTGCTCGCGGCTAGATTACGCCGAAAATTTCGCGACTGCGAACTGTAGTAGGATAGCAAGGTTGTCGGTCACCTCGTAGACGTGTGTATACTCCGCGCAATAACACTAATCGAACAGCGATCGCGGACGACTACCACGTTAACGAGCTCACGTACTCGCGGCTGACTGCGCCGAAAATCTCGCGACTGCGAACTGTAGTGGGATGGCAAGGTTGTCGGTCACTTCGTAGACGTGTGCACACTCGGCGCGTAAACAAGCGAATAGCTTTGGCGAATGTTCGATACAACCAAAACAAATGAAGCGAGCACTCGACTCGCGTTCGGTTTAGCTCTTTCTCGTGACGCGTGCGGGTTCCTCAAAGATTTCTTGCGCGATAAGAACGCGTATTCCGTCGTCCGCCCGTGTCCGTTCGTCAAATATACACCCGGCCGAAAAACACGGCGCATGCAATCCCGCATTTCGAGTGCCAGTCCATCGGGAGTCGACTCGCGCGCAAAGTACACCATTTATTACTCGGATTAGAGATTAAACTACGCGTTAGCCGAGCATTTTTCACACGTCCGGACCCAATATTGGACCGCCGCATCGACGTTTTCCTAGATCAGCCATCTATTTCACCGCCGGCGTCGTTGCTCGTAAACACGCGGGCGTAACACTCCCAAACGAATATAAATCTCCCGGCGGCGAGGGATTTTTGTTCATAGGATAGGATATATACAGCAATCTTGTTTTCGGAATTTGTTTCGCTCTATGCTCCCGTCCGCATATGCAAAAATCGACGATTTATGGCGGCGGCTTATCCAGTCGCCGCTCGCGCAATGTGTACGCACATTCAGACGCGAGGTATCAATGCAATATACCCCTGTGATAAAATAAAAAAAAAAAAGGAATAAAAAAAAAAAAACAAGCGCTATCTAATCTGTTTGACGAGCGGCGCGAAGTAAGATTGATAGACCCGAGGCCGAGTAACTACACGTTGGCTCATTAACTGCGAGAAATAAAGTGAATTAAAGCGAAGTTGTAAAGGGACGATGGTTTTAATCGGGATCGTAGCGGGTCCGAATAACGATTCAATCTAGATCGGGTCTTAATAACGTTGTTTCAAGAATTAATCCCCCCGGAACTCGACGCGTGCGAAGCACGCTTTCCTCCGCCGTAGTTATGTCACGTGCCTTAAACGTCGTCACTTAACGAATCCCTTCTCGCTGTCGTTAAATTTATGGCACGCACGGCGAGGCGTTTTCCTCGCGCCGCCGTCGTCGCCGTGTATGTACGTTTAAGATCTCGGAGATTGATAGCGTATCTGCATCGCGTTGCCGTAAATTCGCGCAAATATTGCTACAGCGCTAATGATAGGCCCGGAATTACGACTCGCGCGTAAGACAATTACTCGCCGGGGCCGACGACGTGGGAGCGACGCCGCCCGGTTTCCGATCCCCGCGCGGAGACGATCCCGCCCTCGGTGATAATAATTCGATCCGGCTGAAATATCTCCAGCGTAAAAGTCGCCCGTGAAAGCTCGGCTTGGAAAACCCGTGACGCGTCTATCGCTGTGCCGGAACCATTAGAATCCGTTGATTGACGAAGCGACTCTCTCGATTCGTTCCCGTAACATCCGTAACCGAAAAGCCAAATGCCGCCGCGGCGCAGCCTCGGAATGTGTCCGTGCTCTTTTATTTCGAGAAGTATACGGACTCCATCACCGGTTACGACCTCCGTTTCATCCTTCTCTCGAGAGGGCCGTCTTTTTTTTTTTTTTTTTTTCAAATAAACCCTCGGACCCTCGCACACTCGACGGATTGAACCCTTGGTTTTTCGTGACACGCGGTAACGTGGTTCTATCTCATAATGATTTTAAGGGACGGGAAAAGGCGAGAAGTGCAGCGGACGCCTCGCTTGTTTATCATTTGTCAGCGGTCTATTTGCACCGAAGCGGTCTCGTAGACGGAGAGTGACCTCGTATCTTTTTCCCACTTTCGTTCCGTAACGTGAAGTCAAGTGGTGACATTCGCATTGTCCTTTGTGACGTCTATCGCGCTGATCGATCGATCCGGCGATAAAAAGGACTCGCCTTGTTAGGGGACAATTGAAGCGGTTAAGTCAAAAACTGATCGTTTTTTATTAAATTCCTGGGGTGGACGGTGCGGATATCATAAAAGGGTCATTACGTTAGTAGCACGATCGTGCGCCGTAAGCTCTCACTTTCTGAATAATTATATGTAAGAGGAACATAATTAACGGATATATCGTTAATGCCGCGGCAGCATTTGCACGTGAATTAGCGGAGGTCGATTAATCTTCGATTATTGCCGCGCGAAAGGTCGTGCGGAATTAATTAAATGTTATCCCACGATTATCCGCCATTATTTTCAAGTTTGTATCCCCGGCATTGTTTACAATTCATTAGTGAGGAAAGTTGGCGCGCTTCTTGCGCAACTAATTCGTCCGCGGCAAAACGAGCCGCGTCTGCTAAGATGATAGATCGCAATTCTTGCGCGACGCCTGCTGAAACACGGCGTAAGGTTTTACCATCTTAAACCCGCCCTGGAAAATCCGTCACGCTATTCACTGATTTTCCGACGGCGTAGCGAGCACCGAAAGTGGATATCCCTTCGCCGGAGCGCGCACTCTTACCGTAATTTTGAATATTTTACGCCATCGGTATTTTAATAACTAAAATTGAGTAGCAACTTAATAACTTTGTTACCTAAGTTTCAGGACATTCGCAGTAGAATTACTTTTGCGTTGCAGTATTAAAAATTAATTAACGTAATATTAAAATGAAGGTTATCAATAAAGGGAGAAAATTATATGGAAAAGCATGCAACATTTTTTTCTTTTTTTCTTTTTTTTTTCATAAATTTATAGGATTCTACGGTGCTTTCTCTGAAATTCCAACAGACCGTCTGCGTTTCCGTCATTTTCTAATTGTCTCATTCAATCTTCCATTCCATTGCTGGGGAAAAAAAAACGAATAAGTGCTCTTGGTAGATAAACAATTCTTGCATATTGGAACTAAAAGAGAGACGGGGAATAAGAGAGTGCGCGCAGGCCGAAGGAGATGCCGGAGATCAAATGAATGAGAGCGACAGAGAAAAATATTAGAACGACTGAAAAGCCGGGTTTAAATAACGCCTCGAAACGCTTGTATCTTTCATCTACTAGCTTTGCGAGCGAGCCGGTTATTAAACACTTAAATCTTTCTCGGTGCATAAAAAAGAAAGCGATGCCGAAAGCTCGTAGGAACAATAAGCGGTAGGGGAGGGGGAGGGGAAGACGCGGGATGCGAGAAAATAAATTTATGAGGAACAAGCGATGCGCCGTTTCTGTTCCACTTCAAAAGCGACTGCTATTAAACTAAATATTTATTCCACGAGTCTTTACCGACAACAGCCTCTTCGCAATAAACGAATAGAAGTATTTCATTTCGTCGAGTAACCGATTCGAGTATCAATTGCCGTTGCCGAGTCGAAGGAACGACAAGAGCTTGCCGTTCTTCAATTTTAATATGCAAATCGATTCTTTACGTTGACGCAGCTTAAGAATGTAGAATACCAGATGCCTGGAAACTTAAGAAAGAAAAAATTAAAAAAAAGAAAAGTAAAATTTTCCGGCGCGAGAGTTCGAGAATTGGGAATGCATACGAACTAGATTTCCGAATTTAGCAAATATTCCAAGATGTTTGCGGAAATGAAACTGTCAATTTCTGAGGTGGAAGATTTCGATTCAAGATGATGGCGAAATCTGCGGAATGAAATGGTTACATTTAGAAATCTGATTCGCGCTGTCGCAGCCTGTCTGTTCTAATCTAAATCGGATGTTCGACTTAAATGACGGTTTTCTTTCTCCAGACATTTTTACGGATCCCGGGAAAAGTGTATTTTCTTTTCCGAGTGTCGTACATCAAATGTTACGTCTTTCTTCAAAATGTTAAATTAATCGCAACAGTATTACGGCTTTGATGTTCAAAAAAAAAAAAAAATAAGTATTTGTGCTCTCCGCGAAATTATATTTACATACAATTATAGTACACGACAAAGCTCTCCCGCGTGAGAAGGAAAACTTCTGGCGGTGAATGGGGAGGGAAAGAAAAAAAAAAAAAAAGTAGAAATACGAAAGAAGCAACGGTGAAATGAATGGTCGCGATGAATCATTCTTGGTATCAATCTTCGGGAAGGCAACTAGAAAGAAAGTAGATGAAATAGTACCTTTTATGAGGCAAAGGGCGACGGTGGGGGCGGGTCAAGAGACGCAGGTTGTGATTTTATCGCGTGGAAAATTTAGATTCTGCCGGCGGCGATTTGAAAGTGCGACGCGTCTCTCGCGTTTGACATTTTGGCTTTTTGCGTCACGTTGAAACTTTATATTTCTTCAAGAAGATCAGAAAGTGCCGTATTTCTTGACCACGTATGCACGGAGCTCCGTTTCTCGCGTACCTATTGTTTACTCGACCGCCGGGAAAAGAATGAGGGAATCATATTGTTAAAGTTGCGCGAGGTCGCCCGGCCGGCCGTGAGCTTTCTTTATATTCTCGTCCGCTACCTTTACGCAGTTTAACGCGTTATAAAAGAACTTGTACACTAAATGTTATGTCGAATATTAACTTTACGATTCTGTAACTGAATACCGCACGGTATTTGCCGTTTAGATTAATTATTTATACTTTTCAAATTTTTTTTTTTTTTTTTTCTTTTTAAATGCGCGCTCTGCCTGTTCGTGTAGTCCGATTCGCGAGCAGTTTACATTAACGGCGATAATTGTTCTCAAACAAATACGAGGGGTCCTTGTACTATCCATGGCAATTTCGCGTCGATCAATTTCATCCCGCTGAACCGCTTACACGATTAAGCTGCCAACAGGTGAGCGCTTTGCAACCAAGGCACGCTACTATGCCGAGTGCAATTCGGTCGATCATTGATAGGACGGAAGGATTATACTTTGAGGAGAGACTGCGTAACGTGGGAGGGGGAGGGGAAGGGAAGGTCGCGCCAACCGGGAAAATGAATGATGAATCCAATCCTATTCGTCCGCAGTTCCTCCTCTCGCTCTCGCTCCTTTCACTCGCGCATCCTCTTCTCTTCCATTCCTCCGTCCAGCGCGGGCACAAATGTTTGTGCTCGGCTATACGTGTATGTTTGCGTATATCCGTGTTGGTGTAGGTTCGCCGGCGCCTGAAAAGCAGGCAGCCAGACGGGCGCCGTTGCTCGAAAGGGTTTCGCCTCGTTCCACCGCGACGTCTGTCGTCGGCGTTCATCCGCGAGCCGGAGCGGGACGGATGAAACGAAACGAGGGTGGATAACACGGGACACCGCGCGCGCTAAGGAACGAGAGCGAGAAGGTCCGAGAGATGGTTGCGAGAGCCGCGGGAAGGAGGCCACCGTCGTCGATGCACGCCTCGAAGACCGTATCGTGGCAAGGCAACAGCCTGGAAGACGACACCCCGGGAGCGACCTCGTCCTGGATGGAAAGGCTGGTCGACTGCTCGAAAAGAAAGAACGAGGCCGTCCTCCACCGACTGTTTTTTGATATCGCGTGCCGTGGACCGCGCACAGGGATATGAAAAGCGCCCGGGGGCTAGGTAAAGTACGCGAAACTCGTTAACGCAACAGAGGTAAATACGGGAGAGGAGAACACGGCTGGAAATAAAGAGGCGGATGTGCATTTCAAAGGGGATTCGTTTGATGTTGGCGTGTTTGCCGCGAAATAAGCGTGATTACCGTTCAATCGTCCAGCAAAAATTAATACGCGATATCACTACCGGTATAATTTCAGATATTGGTCGGCAATTGCGGAGCGTACGATCGCTTTTGATTCTAACCGATAAGAAGCTGCGGGTATCTTGATTTTTATATTTATATGCTTACGATTATTATCATTATATCATCTAGACATTGAAAGTTCACGTTTTAAAAGATCTCGATGCTTCATCGACGAAATAAAACACTTTCCTTGATCGATTAAGCGAGCAACGTGCAGCAATCAATTTGTGATCAAATGTCCAATATTTCCACTTATATAGAAACCTGCATGTCGCTAACGACATCGTTTTCTGTCGGTTGCCGCCATAAGCGGGAAAATAAATTGCATCAGCGGTTATGATAGCGTTCTATTGGTTTGTCGAATCGTTTCGTCGATCAAACTTCGTAGAGCAATATTTCAAAGGTGAGGCAGCATTATGGTACACTCCAATAATATCTCGAGCGAATCGATCGATTTATCGCCAGTTTTATTGTTCGACATCTACGACCTTCTTAATCGTCATCTTAATTTCGTCGCTTATTTAAAGGAAAAAAAAAAAAAAGAAAAAAAAAGATAAAAAAGATAAAAAAAAACCAACGTTTACCCATGCGTGTACGCATACGCGAAGTTCCTGCTATTATTAGAATTCCGAGATAGTCGGCTCCATTAGATAAGTAGTGGCTGAGTGCGATCTTTATTACGAGCTCCCGCGAGGAAGTAAGAGGCGAAAAGAAATCGAGCCCGAGTTTCCGAGGAAAGGCCGAGGCGCGACAGGCTCTTCGCGGTAACGGAGTTACATTTATTTGGTCCCCCGAGCAGGAAGGTGATATTTTTCCAAGGGGGAAACTTTCAAACGCCGACGGTGACTGCTTCTTGCCGTAAAAGAGCGGCATTGTGTCCGCGCCTCTCGATGCCTCTCCCGCCCCGCGTTTCAGCCCGGGATATCGCTCTGTCTCTGCTCTCTCTTCTTCCTGACGAAAGTATAAACACTTCGCGACGGCCGGAAGGCAGAAGTTTCGCCCGAATACCTCGCCGCCGGGATGGTAGAGTTAGGTTGAGAGAGGGACAGATGGATTTATTTCTCGTCCGCAACCCGATAAGACGAAGAAGACGTACAGCGTCCGTAAAGCCCGAATGTCCCTCGTAACTTACTGATTGACGAACCGCGCTCCGATCTCGAGGATACGAGACCCGGTTACCGCGAGAACGCGAGAGCGGACTCGCAAATTCGCCCGGTTGGCTGCAAAATTCCTTCTAGGACACGAAAGTCGCTCACTTATTTAACGTGGCAGCCTCTCGCAGTCGCGGCACGACCGCGCGACGTTCCTCTCCGTTCGCGGAGTACTCGTGGATTAAAGCCATCGCCTTACATGAAGCCTCGCATAATGTTTAAACGAAAAATTACGGCTGCCAGGCCGACGAATTATGGTAATTCGCAGATGAAAAGAGAATATTCGGAGAAATTCAACGGAATAAGGCGAGCCGCCGGTTAATATAAAACGGCGTGAATAATTTAAACCGCGGAAGGCCGTGCTTTACCGCCGCAGCTTCCTAAAAATGGGCTCGCCGTTTGTTTCATTTTGAATAACCGCCTACCGTTTTCCAGAGGCGTAAACACCGTATATTGAATTTTATGCAGCATTTTGTGAAGGGAAAACGAAGCGAGCGAGATACATAACGGCTTCCCGTGATGGACAATTTTTTCTTCGTGAATATTGAAAGACGTAGACACGAGTATATTGAAATTTAACAAAATGAAAATACAATCTTACGCTTAAAAAATAATTTTTTTTTTGTAGCGTTACGTGTCTGAATCTACGACTGTATTTTTTCTTAAATCTATTTATCGTTGTTTTAATCCATTTTAATTTTCAATAATTAAATATTACATTTTTTTTATTTACGATAGAAATTATTAAAGTGACATTATTTTAATAATAAATTTTGAATTATTTTGTGATAAACAAAATCCCCGTGTTAGGCTTTTGATTTCTCAAATTTCATTAAATATAATTTAATAATCACATATGAAACAAAGGCTCGACTGTTACCGGATATTTTGCCAATGCTGATAACAAAAATTTGAATTGCCCCGTGCAGACGTTGCTCAATGCAGTTGTTTATCACAAATTTAATACGCTCGCGATACCAGCTCCAGACTACGATTTGAATCCAGTAAATATTATCGTTACGAAGTAATGTGCTCTCGTTCGAGTTATGCCGAGAGCTCGATGCTGATATATGGTTCTGAGAACCATGCTGAGTGCAACTGATAATTAACAGCTCGTTCGAAGGCTCATAACTGCCACACGACGGTGACGTTGACGGATCGTTCGTGAACGACGTAGTATACAGCGGTATATAAATTTAATATTAAAATTTATTAAAACACTTTTAATAAACTTTAATATGCGCGTTTAAAAAAATCGCGAGACTGCTTTTGGTTATCTGTTTTGTTTGATCATCTGTTGATTCCACTGAGCTCGCCGCTATCATTTCGTGCGCGATTCTACGTCCGGTGTCTCGTATCTTGCCTTCTCGTGTTTCGGTCCTCGTCTTCGAAGATGTTACAGCGGTAACGACCGGACATGTGCATTCGCGGATGCAGTCCGATGACGAGACTTGACAGATGGATTCGATCCGGTACGTTACACACTCGCGGCACAGGCGCCCTGCGTCGGATCCTAATCCGATTACACGGCCCATTGAAGTCAGAAGTGCGATCTTTTAAAAGGGGCTAACGTAATGCGCTTGTTAAACGCCGCGAAGGCCGCATGGAGCCTGGGATCGATATTTTCTGCGACGTGCTCCCCGGCCAAGCGGCGTAGAAGGATACGCGTTGCCAACACAATCCGCCGCCCTCGTCGTCGGCCAGATAATCTGGCGGGAAGCTCGTTACCCTCGTTGCCGCTCGTATTGCGGAATTACTGTAGTCCTCGAATTTGTACCGCGAGCGAACCCTCTCACCCTCGGACACTACTGAAACCGCTATCTTTACTGGTTGCGGCCGGATGAAACGCACGGAAGTATCCCGAGCAGCATCCTTGCCGCGGTTATCAATAGCCGTGCCGCATTAAAAAAAAAAAAAAGAAAAAAAAAAAGACTTACGGCGTAAATCCCTGACGAAGGCTTCCCGCACATCCCGTGTTTTCCGATATTATAAAAGGTGCGGCTTTCGATACACCGTGAGTGAAAGCCGCTCATACACTATTTCTGATCATCCCGGCATGGTTTTAAGCTGACAGAAATATTTTCTACACGAAAATGTCTTTTACGTGGCATATGCACACCGTATATTATTAATGCGCAGGCTGGAAAATTTACTTTTATTTTGTATTGTATGCGAAAAGTTTCTTGTAAAAACATCTCAGTCGTCGCTCGCGCTATTGTTTTAAAATCTTTTTGAAGTGTTCCGAAGCAAATAACTTCAATATTTTTATTAATGTTTTCTTTACAATTTTGTTTTTTTTTTCTTTTTTGGCAGAATTGTTCGATTCAACGGATACTCCGCAGTGAATGGTTCGTGGGAAACAGTGAAGTAGTGGACGTCACTTCGACATCATCGGGATTGTTTGCAGACGTAGTCCGACAAGGTAAGTTTTAGAAGCTATATTTTGCGTTAGCTATCTGTTAAATGCTCTGCTGCCATAATTGTATCTCCCCTTGTACAACGTTAGCTGCGAACATATTTTCTCGTTTGCAACTCGACGCCGCGGGCGTTGTAGAACACTGGCTTTTCCATTCTTTGGTAGTTAGGACGCGGAATACGGACGTTTTACATATTCAATTTGCTACTTTTAATATTTTTGTTACGATACTCTTTCTGTTAAACGACAGCGCTAATAAACAATTTATCTGGATAAAATCAATATGATATTAATTTTAAACTAAAATTAAAACTCAGTTTTTTATTATTCGCATACTTGATAAATTTTGAAATTTCTAAAATTTATATAAAGAAATATTTTAATTTAAAATGAAAGGTAAATACTGATTTATCCACATTTTTTGATCAATTATTTTAACAGATTATTTTTAACCGCTGAAGAGAAATAGTTTTTCTCTTTCAATTTTCAAGTCAATATCGCACGTCTATCATATTGACGAGAAGTGCATCGCGCTGCCAAAATAGTTGTACTTTTTATAGATTCCTTCGTTCGCCTTTTACTCAAATTAAAGTCCATTTAATCGAATCTAATAACAGCGCAATAGTATTCGCTTGCCGTGCTCAATTTTAATATACAAATGGAGCCAATATACTCTAAAAGAGATAATTGCATTAGGCCAACCCGATACGGATGCTCATAATTCAAGAACCCATTGCCCATCTATTTAGGACGTCCACGAGCGACGTGGCGACCCTTTATTTAAGTGTACGCCGCCCTTGGCACTCGCCGTGTTTCTCCATCCGCGACCGATCGAGACCCGTCGAATAAATGATCGACGAAACGGGAGAGGAAATTTATATCTCATTTACTCGATATATACCTTCCCTTAAGTACAAAGTGCGCCTTTCAGCTCCCTTTTACTTGCAAACGTTGCTAAGAGCACGTGTGTTGCACATCGATAAACGCATACACACCGATAACGCCGTTCGCGCAAAAGGAATTTCATGTCGAAGACGCACGACCTACATTTACAAGACAAAAGAAGCAATTAATGAAAGTTTTGCAAGTTCGTTCGGTTGAAAAATGGGCTCATAAATTTTTTTATTTACCTTTAATATACGCTGATTGGTAAAATATATTTTGAAGAACTGTTTTCTTTTTTGTTTTTTTGTTTTTCTTTTTGGTTGTTTGTTTTTTTTTATTCAAGCAATTGTTCTTAAAAGTAAATTTTGATAATGAAAAGTTAAAGACTGAGAGATTTCGTAATGAAAAAGTAGCAAAGTTTTTACATTACTGAGTAATATATATTACTGTCGCCGTAAGAGACATAACTCCAGCGAGCGAAACTTTATATTTGCTTTATAAACATTTTCCTTTTACTCTCGCGGAAATATTTGCAAATGCAATAGGGCAGGATAGGACGCGAAATATAATACGGAAAATCTCAATTCCCGGCGGGAATTTCTCAAGTGCACTTTGCCACACAATAACGCGTACAAAGTACAATGAAATCCTCTGCCGTTACAGCTACGCAGTTGAAGTGCAATTGTAGTTTGCACTTTGGGCATGATGAGGGTGGTAATAATAAAAAGCGCAATTCATGTAAAGTATTTACGTATTTTAACGAAGTTTCCGTTGTATCGCAGCGAAGAGTTCGTTTTGACTAATAATATATTGTATACGCGCAGAAGTACACAAAGTTCAGTGAGAGTGGTATTTACAAGCTGTAAGCTTTCACTTTATTAAACTGCATAACGAACATACAAAAACCACATAAAAAAAAAAAAATCGATTTTAATTAAAACCGAGCGTAGTCGACGCCAAAGAACTTGTTAAAAAAATCCGTCTTTTTTACTTCTCAAGTCCACGATTGTTTGACGAATGCAGGCTAAAAGAATTGAGTTAAACGCATTTGAAAAATTGCCGGCAACAAATTTTGTCTTGCGTTAGAACTCCCGTCTCTTGCCGTTACGAGTGGCGGTAACAGTTTTATCCCTTCGCGAAACCTGAAAACACCCTCGAACGATCTCTTTAACGGGAAACACCGGGGCTGACTGGCTCGGGTCCCGTTTCGGGCCGCGCGGGGGGTGGCGCAAAAACCGCCCGCCGTGTATTTTCCTCCGCGGCGATCTCTCGCAGGAGTCCGGGTATCCTGGCAACCGGCGACCCGGCTGGATTACCTCCAAGGACAATGATCTAGGTTAACGTCGCGAATTCGTGCCGACGCGACGCCACCGTTCTGTCTTACCGAAACACGTCTGACGAATTGGCTTTGAAGCTTACACAGTTGCCAGCGAATCGATTCGGCGGTTTCCGGCGGTGTTACTGTAAAGGGATATCCCAAAGGAGATAAAGCGCGGAAAAGTAAAGCGAGTAAAGATCCGTGAAGCGTTGGGAATTTTTCGGGTCGACGTGGATGCACCGATCGCGGGGGAAATGTTGCACGGCGATGCTTTACGCAAATGCGGCACATAGCCCCGCGGAATCTAGAATACACAGACTTGAATACTCTTTCGCGAGGAACGCTCGATAATCTTCAACTAGGCCGGAGGAAAATCGAATCCCGAGGTCGCAGCGTCGATCATTAATGCCTCATACATCTTCAACGTTAAACTGAACTGGGGAAACTTCGTCGCGAGTACGCTTGGAATTATAGATCGCGCGATAACGAGTTTTGAATCGTAATGCGGGGAATATCAAATAATCGCGCGGAGCCGCGAAGTGGCTGCGCTTAACTGCATGTTAAGGCACGGACGAAGGAGGGTACGAAACCACTGACCTTTCGCACGTAACGGCTATATTTTTAACCCCGCTCGCGGCACGCAGCCTCACGTATTTCGCATTAGAGCGAACTTTGCACTTTAATAAACCATTATGTCGTCATCGTTCGGAAATGTTTTCCGACGTATCGCGTAATTGATCCGGGCGATGATCGATCTCGCCCCCGGTCGATCTCGCATATTAACCCGGGGGTGCGACGGCCGCGCTGTAACACGGGATTCCATACCGTTATCTTTCGACCCAGATACATACGTAGCTAATGTCGGGCGAGCGCGTTCATGTCGACGGGGTCGCCGCAAATGTAGCGTGAGCGGAAACATCGATGCCATAAGGTCCGGCACGGTTAACAGTGCCCGTGCAGAGTGTGCGAGCTCTGGCTGACGAGGCCACCCGGTATATTTATTATATTTGTTCAAGGCCGATGCGCTTAATGCCATGCCTGCGTAATAATTCGTATAATACGCGGCAATATGCTACGGCATTGTCTGGACCGATCGAGAGCAGGATCAGAGGGAGCGGGACGGGGGAGATTCGAGGGGGGTGGCATAAAAGCGCCATGGGATCACGAGGCGGAATTATCGTACGTTCAACCTGCGGAAGGGTAAATTCGACAGATGCAACCAAGATATCGATTAGGCAGGACAGCCCGTCGCGCTTTTACGGCCACGCCGTTATCAGAGCGCGATGCGACATTTTCCGCGTTTTATTCTGCATAAAACTTTCGCGGATACCTCTAACTTTCGCGACATTGTCGCGCCCAATAAAACGAGCGTACGTATGCGCGGTTAGAAGAGATTTGAATGTTCAACATGTTTCGAAAGTTCACGGATGTCCGCCATTGAATCACGATCGACGGCGCGATCAAACAAAAAAAAAAAATTTTTTTTTACGTGGAAGTATCCCGTGGCTTCGCTTATATGGAAACGTTCGATAATTCTTTAATGCTTCGAAAGGGTCAAGTGGTCGTTAAATAATAAAATAACGATCATTGAGATGTGTTCTCTCCAATTTGCTCGTGTGCATTCGCATGCGTTACTGGTGTTCATTTGCTATGGAAAGCTGCATACGTTCTCGCGTATTGGAGTTACGTTGTTAAACGACTCTGGTTTTTTAATTCTGTTTTTTTAACGTATTATCATAAAACGCACAATGGAGCCAGCGTACGTTACTCTTCCAGGTTCACGTGTGCATAAAATTTCAAACAAATTTTTTTAATGTAAAAAAAATAAAAGAGAAATAATTTTTTGCGAATTTATGCGAGTTTTTTTTTTTTATATATATACAAAACATATTTACTGCGTTTTGTTCGTAATAGATATCCATCATATTTATGACATTGTCATTATTTTCATCAAATGCCACGAGCATCGAGGTACCACATAATATTGTAAAAAGCCACGATATTAAAGTACATTCTCTATATTAAATAAGAAGACAAAGTGCGAAATACGATAAAATGATAAAAATACATCAAGGAAGAAACAGAGTGCAACGACCGAACAATGGAAAATTTGATGAAGAGAAACAGAACGCGCGGTACTCCACGTAGTGAAAAATACAGTTATATCCCGCTCGTGCGATTCGTGATATCCTGTTTTGAAAGCCTCAAAGGTATATAAATACAAAATTATCCCGTGGAAAGAAACTCGTAAAAAATTTCTTGCTAATATTTAACATTTATTACATTAAAATATTCCAATGTTGATGTTAAAACTGTTGCGAGAAATGTCAGCGCTCGCGGTATTACCGTACCTTTATATTATGTCGAATTTTACGCGCGTGTAATATGCGTTTAAACTATTGGTGTGCGGAGAGTACGTGTCATGCCGCGTGTATCTTTTATTGCGGACGCGTCTGCGCGGGTGCAGCATGCAACGCGGAAATCGAATATTCATATTTATTTTATACACCGGAGCGCAGCAAGTCTGATTACAATCTCGTACAGCGTGTAGCGCCGACACCTCAATATTTGTTAAAAATCATTTATTAAAATCCACGTCGAGCGCACGGGTATATCAGTATTGATTACCACCAGTTCATTTTTTTTTTTTATTTTGCAAGAGGCATTAACGAACATCATTTACCATCATTTTACCATCATCTTAGGTCTCGCGATGTGTATCGCGAACCAGTTTACCGGCGGAATAACCGTAACAAACGACCGGGCATCAGTTTTCGCTTGGATCAATTCCAAAACATTGTAACACGCGAAAGTACATATGTCCTACAGGCGCGCCTGTATATCTCGCCCAATTTGTTGCGGGCGAAAAACACAAGCGCCAGCTCGTTCATATTTTACGTATACTTCCTTCCGCCGTTTTCCGATACATACGTACCGTGCCTGTCCCCGCGTATGTCATGGGCGGCAGCTGACGGATCGGCGCGCCGCGTGACGATTCCGGAATTCAGAACTTAACGGTGATAACGGGCGCGTTCAATCCCAGCGGAAACAAACGGAGATTGTAAAACGCGGAATTGTTCGTATCTCACAAATCCGACCGGCTTTCATTATTTTTGCCCATAAATTTTCATGCGGGCGGGGGAGACTGTAATTGATTTTATGGCGAAATGCGGGACTTATTCTCTGGAATCTCACGACAAAATTTTACGTGTAAATTTGATAAAAATTTTACGATATCATGGTACGCAGGATGGAAAAAACGAGCGGGTCGTGCTACACGTGAGTGGTGTACGGTAATGAGACGCTAAGATAATAGAGTGCCGGCAAGAAGGTTGGCGTATGCACACATTCTCAAGAGCCATTCGAGTCCCTCGTCGCCGCTTTCTCCGGTCGAAATCGCGATGCATGCTCGCGGCCGCCTCCGCCGGTTTTCCGGCATTCTAATTTACAGCCTGTCAAAGCTGCGTGCCGGGCCATCGCTCAGGCACTCATATCGTGGAAAGTATGCATAATTCATGGGGCCCGGCGTGTGCCGCGTACAATATTCCGCGAAGGTTGGTGGACGAGCACCAGCCGAGCCTCCGCTTGCGATCGACCACTTGAAAACTCGCCGCTACTCGAATTTGTATGCTCGATGTGGAACGCCATGAGCCCCCAGCGGATGGGGTGCATTCAGGCGCACCCGCCGGGTTCATTTGAAATATCTAAATGGATTAATTTCATCGATCGAACCGCCGCGTTCGACCGGGACGCGGGATGAGGCAACATTAACTTTGCGCCAACCGAGAAGATTTAACGTATTCTCGCCGCGCAAAAAAAAAATTTAAAGAAGAAATAATATCCCGGGACAATAAAATATTAACGAACCGTATAGCGAACCGCGACGTACATAGATAAATCTTTTCTTAAACACCGTCGTCTAAAATTGCACAAATTTTGTCTCCGAAACGCGTGTCGTCGAACCTTGCGATCCACGTTGAAATTTATAAGAATCCGAATTATTAAAACTGCAAGTTTAAGAAGGTACAGCCCTCGGCGAAGAATAGGTCGTGAAATGATAACAATAATAGCGGTGGGCGGGTAACGGTTTTAAAAATTGTTGTTATTCTTGCATTTCCTCGAATGCCGCGGACCGTCGTTATTCTCTCGGGAATCATAGCAATTCCTCTCGCATGTACAGCGACGCATGCATAAAAGGGCGCATTGTGCCGCTTCCTTCCGCATCTCTGTCGGGTTTTATCGCGCGATCGTCGTCCCGGACTTTCATTTTTGCGAGTCACGTATGAGAAGCGCGCTGCGATCTCGACGTCGACGAATAAAGAGGATGGCCGAGCGGCGGGACAACAACGATCGCGACGTCGTCGTCCCGACGACGGCCGTCTGGGTTATTACGGTAAAGGTCGACGAATTTCCCGGCAGTCGGGCGTCGCGTTGTCCGACCATGCGGAATCCGTGGGGAAATGCGTTGGGAGGAACTGCATGCACACACGCACGCATCGCCGGCTCGATACGGCCGGTCTTCCACGGCACAGCTCGCATCGCGCGTGTAACACGTGTCTATCAGCTCGGCGAGACCCGATGCTGTCACCCACATCTTCGTGGAAACAGCCTGTCGCTAATACGGTCTCTTCATCGTTGACACGCTATCGACAAGTTCGCTTCCCACGTGTGCTATCGACTTTAACGCACGACCGATCGCTTCGCCGGGCGAAACGCAACGTCTTCGGCGAAATCTGATGAATTATGCAAGTTACGCTGTTGCGGGCGATGATATCTTTTTTTTCCACGCTGCTAAAGAAGCCGTAGATTGTCAAGATAAAAATATTTTCTTTTTGAAAAGAATTTTAGCTATCACATATTTGCTCTTGCCATTTTAATTGCTGCTCTTTTTTTTTGTAATTACGTCGATTCTATTATTTATTTAAAAAAAAAAAATTATTTTTTTATTTATTTTTTTGTATTTTTGTGATACGTTCATTGTTGTAAAATAAGTATTTTTCCCGTGATCGGACGTTTGAATTTTGATTCATAGTGCGTGCGTGACGCGTGACGTGATTGTCCACACGTCACAATGTGTCGATAGTTTCAAAAGTGATGCTGGTCAATTTTAGTTAGCTGACGTATTGATTTTAGGACTAATTAGGACTAATCAATATTCCAATGCGTGATAATAGACACGTTTAATAATAACCATCCTGTAATTAGATACACCCCAGACGTCTCAATTTTGTATTATAAAGGCTACAAATCTGTGATTTTAATATAAAGTTTCACGGTGTCAATTTCAACGTTTGATTTTCGCTTCGACCACTCGAGAAGTAGGCCAGGCGAGTCATTATGTTTCCCGGCGATCTGCTGTATTACGATCCACTCTAAAAAATGATCCCGCGTGTTCTCGGTGCCTGCTTCATCAATTTTGTTCTGTGGAATTAACCCCGGCTCTTCTCTCGTATACTGAGACTTTACTTACTTCCCTGTTTACCACCTGTCTACCGCTGTTATCAAGCTTGCCTAGCCGTAGGCGTTGAATTCATTGGAGGCGATATAGAAACCCGAGGTCTTACAGTTCATGGAACAAGGTCTATGTTGGTTAACGGTTAGAAAAACCTGTATGCAGCACGACTGTGACCCGACGTAATTACAAAAAGTTAAAATTAAAATTATACGCGTTTATTAACTTTAGTTCTCTCGCGCTTATTAATCGCATTTAACGCTACGCGATTTTCTATTAAATATTTTATTCATTGCGGTGTTTAAAAAAAGAAAAAAAAATATATATACATTCGAATAAAAATGTAATTTGTTTTAAAAAAGTTCAGCGTATTAAGTGAGTTTAACTGAGTTCAGAATGAGTATCGTGATCTCTAGAGCGAGAATTGGGGCGACAGCCTTTCGTCGTCGGGCTTTACATAATTCTCGCGGATAAAAGAATTTCCGACGAATAAAATCCTATTGTATATTAAGTTTTATCAAGTCGATCCTACCAATATTCTCCTTTTGCTTTTATCGAAATCACTCGGAATAAACGTCTTTAGGAAAATGGTGATAATGTTTGCATAGACGCCTTTTCTTGCCCAGATTTGAGAGACTCCTGTTTTGAATAATGGAAGATATGGGATGAATAAAATTTTAGATCGTCGTCGGACTCAAGTTGAAGATCTCGTCGGCTTCAGCTTGATCCGTTTAAAAGACCTATCAGACGTGATGTATCTAAAAAAACAAAATTAAAAAGAAAAAACAAAAGAAAAAATAATTTAATTAAAGTCATTCAATATTGCCGTGGTTTTATGCGAATGCGAAATATTAAAATAACGATTCATACATTCGGCTAATTATAAATACATAGCTATATTTCAATCGCATTTTTTTAAACCGTTACATATTACTCTCGTCTACGTGATCATTAATTTCGGCTGTATCGACCGATGAGAGATATACGCTAATAACGACGAATTTTTAGCCCTCGTTAAAAGGGGCTTAATAATAATCCGCATTGATCGTACAGGAAGATTCGGTTCTCGACGGCCGCAAAGGTGGAATAAAATTCATCGACTACCGCGATCCTGAGAGTACATCAAAGCCGATAAAGCAAGGGAGGACAGTCGAGACGGGGTCGAGGGACACTCGTGGGTAGGAGCGGAGACTAAATGTAGCGTATAATTTAGACAGCAGCTGCGCGGCGCGACAAATATAATTCGACGCATCAATCTGCGGCTTCGGGGTCGAACTTCGTCTATGAGAGGCGCGCGCTGGTGTTACATTGAACCCCCCAGTGCATCAAGCTATCACATTGCTGCATTCCAAAGGCAGATGAGATGTGAGATGTAAGATGATACAGCACTTATAACGATACGGGTATCTTTGAGCTACAAATCGGTCTCGTGGCAAGAGTAAGACGGAAAATGTGAGGATGTCCGCAAGTGAAATTAATTAAAATTATTTAAACAAAAATTTTCGTTAAGCATGAACTCAAAGGGGGTCCATCGACTCGCATAATTTTGCATATCTCTCATTTAATGAGCGTATAATATACCGGAGATGCCTTGTGCGCCAGGAAAGCGAAGGCGAGCAAAAAAAGCGTCGTTAGAACAGAGAAGCGTGGAGACGGCGGTAAACGAATATTAATACTGATGTAATGTGACTTACGCAACGACAGTTTGCGCGAATATTGATAAAGAACTTGGAGGGACCGGCTCGTCTCCCCACGTCTTTGCGCCATTCGCGATTCATAAATGCAAGGGGTCGCGTTGAAGAGAAACGATTAATCATAACGACGTGCAATCTATTGTCAAACGTGTTTATCATTCGCAAAATATGTTGATTATTTGGTAATGCACTCGCATGATGAATTCGTGGCAAGTAATACTTGGCAGATAAATTAAAAGAATTTTTTTCGCCAACGTCACATTTACATTTGAATAATAATTATTGTCCTCCGCTAAAGTAAAACATTGAAAGCTCGGAATTTGAAAGAGTATTGAAGAACACAACTCCTTTTTGTTGAGACTTGCTCGGCCAGTTCATTGACCTATTAATTCTCTGCTGAAAGGAGGGTTCGTGTGTGTACCGAGTACGGCGACGCCTCCGATATCGGGAACGTGACCGGCTTCACCTTTTCGAACCTAAACATCTCACAGAAAACACTTACGTAGCGCTTCAACACCATCGGTTGTAAGAAAACGAATGACGCCATCGACCGTGTCGGACCTGACTGCTTAACGACACTTCGATAAACTTTCCGGTGAAACCGAAAATTCCGTGTCACCTAATACTCTCTTTGTTTCACTGCAGTTAGTTTCGACTTGCATGATACATAATAAAAGTAGGGTCGAAGTCGTAACGAGTGAGACGTATAGAAATAGATCCTCGTAAGCGTTATGCTTTTACATCTCTATATTTTTGTAAAATATTTCTATAATTAATACAAATTTTTAGAACAAACGTCAGAATAAAAATCTCCATTACTCAAGTGTTATAAAAATATAACAAAAAAAAAATTAATTAATAAAACTAGTCCGTCGAATAATATTTTTCCACTACTGCGTCGCGCGAGCCACTTTTACGACAAATTTTGGCTTATTGTTATAAGATAAAACTACACGCGGGAAGGGACTTGGCGTATCTTTAGGTATAGCGTACTTTTTTTTCACGGGGTTCCCACGGGAGAGAACTGACAAAAGTCTGTCGCGCCAATAGTAAGTACAAAATTAAGGGTCGTCCGGAGATGTTCGGTAAAGGGGATACTCCCACGGTCTCTTGGGGCGCATCTCCTTGGAAAGGTTCCCGGTTCACGTGCTGGATACGCTAACACTAACTGCTGAATGTGCCTTACGCATGCCTGGCCGCGGATCCGCTCATGTATATTCCATTCGCAGTTGCACGCACCCCATAAAGAGAAAACAACGATCTCCACCTAGTGTATGACTTTCC
The DNA here is from genome assembly GCF_019399895.1 of Cardiocondyla obscurior. Classification (NCBI taxonomy): domain Eukaryota; kingdom Metazoa; phylum Arthropoda; class Insecta; order Hymenoptera; family Formicidae; genus Cardiocondyla; species Cardiocondyla obscurior. The sequence continues at coordinate 1,466,468 of NC_091874.1, read as the reverse complement.
GTTCCGCAATAAGCAGCGTGCCCTTTATCATGCAGCTGGATATGCGAGCGGCCCTTATGTCCCGGCGTATGTGACGAAAATTTCAATATCCAGGCAAGGAAGTCGTCAGAAAAGTCGACGTAATGCGAAGTGGGTTGCTACGACACGGCGGAACAAAATCAAGTGGAATGTTCGGCATTTTTATCGTCTATCTTTATCGTAAATTTTCATTCTTTTCGTGAATATCTTAGCCAGACGGCAGACATTACGAGCGAGGCGAGCTTTTATTATTTTCATTTTCTGGATATCGCAAATAAACGCGTGCAATATAATTTATTCATTCTTTATAATATTCATCTGGCACAAAAGGCGGTACATGTTCACGATTTGTAATAACAAATATGAAAATGGCATATATACATTTTTTTTTTTTTTATTTATTTTCAAATTGCTGTGTTTATTGTGAAATTTTAATTAAATATTTTATCTGTAAAAAATTAGTGTGACGCCTAAATTAACTAATAATCGATTCTAATGCTGCCGATTATTAAATTATATATATATATATATTTTTTTTTTGTTACAGTTACCAACAAAACTCCACAACTCCGCTGAAGCTGTTGCAAATTGGTAAGTCTCATGAGTTTCTTTTTCGTAATTTGTAATTAGGGGTCACTTAAAAAATAGCGCGTGCATAGTTCCTTCTAGTAAAATATAAAAAATCTCTTTGTTTGCTATTTTAAATTAACAAAAGTTTACTGGGTATAAATTTAACGTTTTAGAAATATTGTTTTATAACTTTTTTTTATTGCGGGATTGAAGTTATCTCAGTTGGTGTGACTTTTTACTACTTTTTACGACACAGCGCGTTTGCATTTTCTTATAAGCGAGACCTTATAACGAGAAGCGCAATATATAACCAGCCGTTAAGTCGCGAGAACAGTTGCAATAAAGAGATCCATAAGCCAACGTTTAAAAGAAAAGAAAAAAAGAATACGTCAAAAGTGCGAAGAGGAATCCGAGATTTCCGTCGACTTAGACTTCGCGGACAGATAATTTATATACTTTATAAAAGTTTCCTATTTATACGGCGATATAATAATAAACAACATTAAAATATGAAATAAAGTAACATCATTGTTCGCATCGATCGCATTTCGACGCTAACAAATTGATCGATTTTTCTGATTCGAGAGTTTGCGCCGCGCGAACAGCCGTCGTATTTAATGAACACTCGAATACTCACGCAAAATCGCGTCGTCGTTCTTCATTCGCGAACTTTCCCAGTATCGCCGCCGATTTCGATGCTTCTGGCGTTAATAAAGTTCCGACCAATTAGCCACGCGCTCATTAAGGAGGACTGGCACCAGAGGGGCGCGCGAAGGGTCAGGTTTGCTTTGTGCGTGAATTGAGAAGGAGGCAGAAGGAGAACGACGAGAACTAGAAGTAGGTGAAGAGGGATAGCGAGAAGAAAAGAGGAAGGCGGGCCTCGCAATAAGTAGCTTAATTTTCTTAATTAACATCAGTCTATCGTCCAGACTATCGCACCGATCTCGAACGTCTTGCCGTCGTTCTTTTGTACTCAAAACTGTCGGATATTGCGCGAACGTAAATAAAATAAATTCCGCGCGGAGAAATTGCGAGCAATAGAACGTCGATTAATTCAGATTTCGACGCCGCGGAGATCCACCCGAGAGAGTTCGGCTCTAAACGTGAATTCTATCGATAACTTTGTTTAAGGGAATGGAGTTAGCGAATATTCATCTAGTTGCTTGCTTATCCGTGATACAGATAGAGAAATTTCGTTAATGCAGTTACAACTGACTGGGATTGGTTAGCAGCATTTGTCAAATTAAACGACTTCATGTTTATTCATGACGACGAAGATCCTGGGATGGATCGATCTAGAGCGCACTTTCTCGTGTCCTTTGTTCTCGAAACCTAGACTTGTACTATTCTCCGAGTCCTTCGATTTCGATCCAATTACTTATTGTGCAAACACAGGTAGCGAACTAATTAAAACGTTGATGATCAAGCGACTGTTTTAAGTTAGATTCGATTCTAGTGCCGTTACATTCGTCGTTGATTATTTAGTCGCAGAGTACCGAGCACTGTTCGCCCTTTTTCACGTACGATTATACGCCCGCGTGTTGTGCACGAGGTATGCATCTGAAATGAGGGGGCGCGAGAGAGACGCAGACGGCGCGGCGATTATTACAGGGTTAATGAGAGAGTGGTAATTGGTTGTGGCGAGCCGCCCATGCCGACCAGAGCTACCGTCGATCGTTCGCTACACTTGCTAGCCCTGGGCGCTGATCGTCACGTTCAATTTGAGAGTGAGCGAGGATGAGAGAGACCGCTCATTCGGAATGAGAAAGAAAGAGAGAGAGAGAGAAAGCTCGCGTATTTGTCTCTGCGTATACAGGGTAATTGTCGGAAAATACGATGACGTGGCGACAACCCTCTTGACTAAGTCCAGAACGCACGCTGGAGCCGACCGGAATCTAATATGAAAATTGCTGCCTAACGTTTCTGTGAGAATAACACTTCATCAAAATGTGTATTGCAATAATATTAATTATTAATTAAAATATTAATATATTAATTATGAATGGGATATTAATAACGAAGAACTGATGCATTTTTAAATATTTTGTCTGACACGAAACTCTTTCATTTTACATTTCCCAATGACTGCAACTGGTGAGAGTAATGATGTAATTAACGTATATTTTCAGATACGATAAATTTGAATAAAAATAATTTTAATATCGTTGTTAATCTGATCGTAAATACATTTTTTTTTCTTTTTTTACTTTTTTTTACTTACTTTACTTTTTTTTTTATTAAATATATTTTGCTAGAATCTATATAATTTTTGATGTTTGAAGCACACATTTCATATATGAAGAATTCTATACACGCAAGGGTTTCCTTCAGTCAAAAGGGGAATTAGCGCGGCATTGCTTTTATTCGCGAAATAATCTTGCCTTTTGAATTCGAGCAAATTTCGTCCGAGGTGTAATACGTCTCCGCGTAGCTCGAAGCTGTAATTTCGTAACGACGTTCACATTCAAGGTTAAGGACTTTAGCTTCTCTTCGAGAGAACATCACTCTAGTGCTTAATGAGGCATGGAGAATGTACGCGAGATAGTGAAAGAGAGAGAGAGAGAGAAAGAGAGAGAGCGATCGATGACACGTTGAACTTGTTCCGCCTCGCCAGCGTGTGTGCGTGATTTTATTATAGATCCGACGACACGCGTTTTAAGGCGATAACGGACTTTTTGTGTAATTCATGATTAATCGGATTAATGAGGGAACAGTAATTGGCTGCGGCGAGCTCGCGTCCCAGCCGCACTCGCCCTCTCGCTGGACCACATCCCCTTATAAAGCCGGGATACATGGCGCCGCTTATACGGCGGGCGTTGCCGGTAACATGACGAACAACGTCGGGTCATCAATTTATTGCGTGACGCCAATTTCGCGAGCCGCGCATGCAATCGCTCGACGTTTCGCGCCTCACATTATCGGATCGTGCATTACACGCGTCAGCGACGTTAAACATAACGTTAAGACCGCTTAACCGGGGTCGTTTTCGATAATGGACATGGGATTTGTCCGCCTTCGTTTCTCACGTACGCGCCGCGATCCATTAAGTGGATCGCATATTGAGTTTTCCTATAATTTCAGTCATCGTGAAAATTGATTGCACCTGACGAACGCGTCCCGCCACTCTATTTTAATTTGTCTGCAAACTGCATAACGTTTGAATGTGTTTTCCCTGTTATTTTCTTTTTTTAATATATAAGTACTGATAATTTTATAAATACTAGAATAAACTTTGCGCCCGCTGTTTTTCAAAAGCTCGACCTTCTAATTATTTAAGGGGCCTCGTACCGGTAATAATTCTAATCCTCGTTATCGCGACGAAGTTAACGCGCGAGAAATTAGACGGACACGTATTCAAGACACTCCAATTTATTTTAGAATTATTACATAGAAACTAGACGTTGCAGAGCGCGCGTTTGCTTGCTCCATTCCTCGTAATAGAAATATCTCGCTGACAAAATTTGCAGATATCTTGCAACGACGTCGGCGAGCGGTGACCAAATTTTCAAAACGGGGGAATCGTTCAAAACCGGGTAATGAGTTTCTGTTTTAGACTAGTAGCCTTCTAGATCGATTGACAAAATCCAAGTTTACATTCGAGAGCTCGTCGCGGAATATAGAACGATCTATTAACTTGCACGACCAAACATTTGACATATTCCGGTTAGGAAAAAGTAAACCAGATACCGCACTATCTCTGGCCCTCTTCCTGATAAATGCCTGTATAGATAGCATAGGAAAACCACGAGTTTGTATATCCACAACTGATATCGACGCTGATAGTGATACGTGTCAAGATCTGCCAGCTGCAAACTGAATAAAAGCGTGTCGCGCGCAGCTCGAGTGAAGTGCACCCGGCGGCGCATCATCCATCAGAACGCATCGCGTTGAAACGAGAATTGATACGTAGCATCGGTGCGATTTCACCCGGGCTCGCGACGTTAAGACGGTAATAGAATTTTCGTGTAATCCCTAGTAATTCCCTTGCGGTCGCGTAGGAATCTACGGCGCGGACTCCCTTGGCGAGCGCCCTTCTCTTGGGACATATGACCGGGGAAGTGCCCGCAGTTGCCTCCCCCTCTGTTCTTTCGCACGATGTTTCTTGGATCCACTTTTAAATTCCCTCGAGGGTTAATTGTTCGATGTTTTGACGCGCGAGTTATGCACAAAGAGATTTCACGCCTCAACCGCGGAGTCGTCGGCAACGAGCTTGTTTCGCTGTCCGCTGTTTCGTCAGATATCGCACGAACTCGTGAATTCGGACGGATAAACTCGGAGAGAGCGAATTTTTCGGAAATAAGATATTATCCGTTCTTATCAATCGAAATATTTTATTGTCCTAGCACGAGTTTTAAAATTATTTCGCTGTTTATTTTTTGTTTTTTTTTTTAATTCTAATTTTAATTTAAAGTTTTCATTACGTATATAATCGAAAAAAATTCTTGATCCTTCCGCTTGAGAGATTTTAGCTGGAAAATTTCAGTTATACGCAATTTGAGAAGTATCCGTGTGATGAGTATTTAATAAGTTCGTTGCAATTGTTTGGACTAATTAAGTGGGAAACCTATTGTTGAAACTATTGTTGGGCAATTCCGAAATAGCCTTTATGTGCAATAAGCGCGCGCGGCCGATTGCGGCAGCATATTTCGCGAATTATTCAGCGGATTATTATTTCGCAACGCGGCGTGTAAGCGGATTTATTAATACGTTTAATATGTCTACCAATTCATCAGTTTGTGATGGTAATATCATCACCGCGATACGCAGTATCATGCCGCGACGCGGGTGTTTACAGAAGCGGTCGGTATTTACGCAATGCAATTCTATGTTGTTTTAATTAATGCGTCTCGTTCGCTTTGATGCACCGCGTGGAAGACCACGCGTCTCTCTCTCTCTCTCTCCACTCTCGCGCGCTTTCGTTTAATAAAATGTATATATGTAAGCTATTTTCGGCTGATATACGGTGATAAATTGGATCAAAGCCGGGCTGAACGATGAGGTCCTCTGCATACATCTCTCGCGTCACGTCGGGGGAAAAATGCTAATCAGTATATTAATTCACACGATATAATGTACTACGGACATAAGGCAATAAATCGCCGCTGTTGATTATTGTTTGATATTCAAGCTTCCATTTTGAACAATTAAATGTTATGCAAACTCACGCGCGGATTGCATTCCTTAATCTCTTTGTTTTATGCGCCGTGATTATTAATTTAAACGTATATTTTAATGTGATTACGTGTCGCAGAAGGTGACCGAGGCTTTTTGCAAAGCAGCTTTCACGATTTACCCCTGCGCCTCTTCTCGCGTTACTCTATTTAGTTTTTTTTTTTCTTGTCAAATTCGGTGATTCCGGAGGGGGAGTCCCGCCGAAAGCTAATCAAAGAAATACGAGACGGTGGAAGCGTATGTCAGCCTCTCGCCTGACGCGAGATAATAAACCGAATTGATCTCGACCCCCGCGAGAGTCGCGATAGAGGATCCCGAGGAACGCCCGGGGCGGAAACTCGTGATTTCTGATTTCACGTGCTGCTTTTCCCATCGCTCCCGCGCGCGGCCTGGCAATCTGTACCTCACGGTGGGCTTCCCGTCACCTTTCCGAAAGAAAAAGCGCACGGCCGCTCGAATTGCACCTCTCGTCGTGCTCGGCCGAGGGTGAGCCTCGCGCACGGATAGGGATGCAAGTGCCGGGGCGAGCAACGACCTTGGCGTTGGCGGCTCGTGCCGCGCGCGCGTTCTTATAATGTTTTTCCAGAATAAATGGGCTTTCCGCTGGGTGCGGCGGTGGCGTCGGTTCCATGGGGTTCCCCGTAACCATGGCAACCCCGTAACGCCATTAAGCGGGCACGGGGTTTCTCTCGCGGAGGGTATCTCCCCGCCGGGAGACGAGAGAGAGAAAGAGAGAGAGAGAAGGCCGTAACCGCCTGGCGTCACCCTCGCCTCCTCGGTTCGACTATCCGAACTCTCCTCGTCCGTTCCTCAAGTTCTAGAAGACCGCGGCGTAGGAGGGTAGCCGGGGTAAAACCTCCATAAAAATAAATAACTCGCGAGTAGCGGTATAAAGGTGATACGCGCCTGCTGCTTTTCCCTCTTCCCAGTTTCAGCCACTCTCGTCGTCGACGCAAGATCCGTCGGCCTAAAACGCTCTACGCCCAACAAGTCGTGCAACATGCTATATTGTATCACACTGTCATTTGCTAAATGCGCGTGAAGCTACGAGCTAGGGACGATTAGGGTGATCGCATCGGGAGTTCAGTTTTATAGAAATCTGATGGCTGTCGTAAATTTATTAGTTATACTAGTCTGCGTAACGTATAAAATATTTTATCACTCTAGTACCGCAATTGTAATTAATAATTATAATGCGATATATATTTCTGGGTTTTGCAAAGAGCAATTAATTTTTCCTTTATCCGCTGTCACGCGTTTGAAATTTACGTAGGTTTTGCTGTTTAGGGAATACTCATATTTAGTTTAGACCAAAATCGACCCTGCCTGCCTGACTCGTAGCCGCGAGGAAGCCTCGCCTCTGCCCGCCCCCGCCGGGCTTTAGTAATGTGATAGCGGTTGTATACGCACAACGGATATATATAAAACGGGAGTAATATGAGGCGAGTGTACCCTGACTTCTGTTGTTACGTGGCTGGGTGCCCTTATTAAAACGACCCGGTGACGCGTCGTCCCGTGAACCGTACTACGCAAGATTCTCCTGAAAATTTACTATTTGTTCGCGAACTTTCATGGTGAATCCTGTTTTATCGCAATCGCCGAAACACGCCCCGGCGAAACTAATAAAAACAATAGTCTCGGTGGCGCAACGAAGGAATTTCCCGATAAAATTTTATCGAATTATTTCGACCGGTGCCAGCTTTATTGCAAGAAAAACTCGTGAATTTTTTCGTATAATACAACCGGCGGGCGATGACAACTACGAGACTTGATTATAAAGATTCCGCAGCAACCCGCGTGCGTAATTTATTTAATGACGAAAAATTCAGGATCCGTCTAATCGTTTAATCTCGAGTGCGCGCGATCCGATCGGTTCCACGACGAGAGCATTTATTTTCCAAGGGTGGGAAAAAAAAAAGAATGGCAAAGCGAAAGGAAATCGATAGAACAATTATAAAAGTTTTCGCTGCGTGAATCACTGCCGCGTGCTGAACGCCGCTCGTTTTTAATCTCGGTTACATTTTTTTAATCGCGCCTGAATAAAACAACAGATTTTTCAGGTTTTCGGCGAAAATTAACCGAGACCCACAAACATTTTACAACGAAGAACGCGACATGCTTTTAACATTTTATAACGTTTCGCGATGATAATGGAATGGTACCGGTCCGCTTTCGCGCTCATATTTGCATTAATAACGCGAAATTATTCGCCTCGGTGAGGCATTTTAAGGAATTAGCAATTTATTTTCTGCTCGCGCGTTTTCCGAAATTTACGCGCTATCATGATTCGCGCCGAGTTAATATTACATTACCGCGTATTCTCGTGCATTCACATATAATTAGTGAGTAACAGAAAACAACAGAGTTTAATCAACATAAAATGACTAATTTCATATCTTTCAAGTTACGACATTACGCTTCTTACAGCGCAGCCTTCCGGAAAGGCAAATTATTCGGACAGAGGTTATAGTTCTGAGCGTTGATAACGGAAATTATGCACTTAATTATTCATGCTAGACCCTTCATCATGTCTCTAATATGTAATATTTTCGTGCTTTCCAACCATCGGTTGATTTAAAATTTAAAAGAATCATATAAATTAACAAAACGTACATATACATTTTAAATAAATACGTATAATAATTTATTTTTGTATTTACATTTTATGTATTTAAATAATTAACGGGCTTCTCCCCGCTGTTAATCCAGTATTTACAATGTCAATATAAATATATAAAATTCGTAAAAATTTAAATAACGCGGATATCAGTTCCCAATTATACGCATCGCGGGCTCAAAAGGTCTGCCTTTTGAATTCATATAATGCTCGCAGTCGTGCTTTTACAGCGGTATGAAAAATGCATAAAATTTATCGCGCACCGCCCAACAGTTCGCCTCCTTATTGTTCGCACGGCGACATTTCGACGGACCTTCGCTAATTTCGTCCCGCCGCTCGTTCCCAAGTCGAGACAATGTATTCGATGATCGTTAAAGGGCAACAAAGGGGAGGCAGCAGGGACCCGCGCCGGAGATTCGATAGAACAATTACAAAAGTTCCGTTTACTTGGGCGCCCTATGGAACCGCTCGCCGAGTGCACGGCGCGATAGCAGCTAAGTAGGTCGATGGTGATAAATTTGATCTGTCCTCCGTACACGGAAGCGGAGCTACCGAAATTCCGCCGGTTATCTGGCCGCTGCCGGTTATCCGTCGGATAATCTCGGCCGCGCATAAATCGCCTCTGCCCATTCTCGCTTAATGGCTGCATCGCGCAACACCCTAGGAAACAAATTAAGTGCCACGCGCGCGTCCGTCTTCTCATTTCCTTCTCCCCCGGCTCGTTCTTCTTCTGCGTCACTCAATGACGCATCCGTGAGAGAAACGAACCGGAACGAGCTTTCGGCGACACGTGAGCCCCTTAGCTCCAAAGTCTTTGAAGTCCAGCTTCTTGATCAGTGCACTTAAAAAATGTCCAGTATATGCATTCATGTCCCGTAATTAATCTTTTAGCGTGCCAGATGTCTTAGATTCATTAAAAAAAAATGTTCTATGAATCGTGGATAAGTTTTACAGAATTTAGGTGAAAAAGAAAACGTGTTATAATTTTACAGTTAAATTACAATTGAAGATAAATGTCTGCCATCAATGTGATCTAAAGAAAATCGAGTCTAATCGCTATTCTTTCGTGAATATCACTTTATTTTATATGTGACATTGACTTCTTCGGAAGCTTCTCCTTAAAATTGCTATTTTATGGGAAGATCGGTAAGAATTGACTTACGCTTAATCGGGTCACGTAATTTGCGCTATTTCTGTCGAGGCACGACGTTGTCACGACAGGATTCTCAACGGCGAATCGATACTCCCCCGTTCGCTATTTAAAGTTTTCTCTTGGCAAGAATCTTCGACGGCGACGCGCTCTTTGGAAAAATCCGAGCACGTTAAGCACGTAAAACGACGAACCTCAACAGGGGAAGCCATATTTTGCAGTTAGTAAATTCTATGGTAATGACGTCGCTGTACTGAGCACGAAGACTTGAAATTTATTCATACTAAGTAGATAACAGGATTTTCACGGTGCTCTGTGCTAGTAAGAAGATAGTAACATCGATGGAACTTTGGTAGGCCCGTTATTGAATCGCTGCTCAATATTGTCCTCTTAATGAATGGAATTTTGACAAATCCGATTTCTCCTGTCGTCGTGAATTACGGCTTGCGATGATAATTACGGCTTCGATCTTATCGACTTTTATCACTGAATTTTAACACGTAAATATGTACAAATATGTATATTAACTCATCCTGCAATTTCGTAGAAATTTTGCGACAATGTCGTTTGCCGTCGTAAATGTAATTCGCTAATCGTTGCTTCCATAAAACAATTTCGAAAGACTAAGGCGCATCTTTCGAGCTCGCGAAGAAAACGCTATCTTTTAGCCAACTTCGCCGCTGCAGAAAATGTAGTTCGGGAAACAGCCGATATCTCCCCCCGTTACTTAACGAATTTTCTTCGAAGCGAAGACACTTATCCCGCGATACTTCCTACCTCGATATACGACTTCGATCGAGGCCATAAGTTTTCTTTAGTTGCAGGTGTACGCGAACGTTGCCCGCATCCGTGGTTGTAATTTGTGAAATAAATGTACGAGCTTGAGTTTCTCTCTTCTCCGAAACCGGAGCCTTGTGCTTTCAAGCTTTCCGGCTTTCACGCACGATTTAGGTTCAATTCGATTTAATGCTCCCTCAAAGTACAATCGGTGCTCGCGAATCGGAAATATCGGCATAACTGGCGGCGAACAAAACTGAAATAAGAAAATTTAACTATAAATAAACGTTTGGTATTCAGTTACAATTTTAATCGCTTATTCGCGGAAATAAAAAGAAAAAGAAAAAATCACTGAGGAAATAACGCGTTTCCGTGTTATCAAAACAATCGATACTTTTAATTGGTTCGTTCTCTAACATTTGGAATTCAACTCGGAACATTCAACGCCTTTCAGGGGGTTTTTTTTTTTCCTTTTTTAACATTAAGTAAAAGGGATAGAATTAAAAGAATTGAGATTCTTTCATCCCGCCGGTCGTGCACTTAAGCGTTAACTACGCCATTCGAATTCAGCGGTTCGCAAAACTTCGCAAAGCTAATCACACGAATGCGATTCTGCCGCTCTCTTGATATCGGAGCTTTTCACTTCTTTCGCGGTGAATCCGTGGCGGAAGACGAGCTGAAAACTTCCCTCCAATCGCGCGGCGAACCGCAGGCGGTCTTATCTTATCCGAGCGCACCGTGGTATCTTCCACAAAAGGCAAACATCACGAGGTAGCACCTGTGCAGTTTCGTAACCGCCTGATGCCGCGAGGCAAACACCTTTCTACGAAACAGCTTTACGACTTAATTGCATGGAGACGAACTTATGTCTCTAATAACGCGACTAATACTTGCGCGGCGCGATTTATTGTCAGTTGAGATTGTGCGTTGCTCGATAATTGTCTCCGCGCTCCGGTCCGAGATGCAATATCGGGAGAACTTCTCGCGAGAGCGGTTTATCGAATTTGCTTAATTAACAGACCAGCTGCGTATGTTTTTTTTCCCCACGTTAACGATAAAGCAGAAATGTTCCAAATAGAGAAAAGATAAAATGTCTTACAAATTTTAATCTGTGTTCCGACGTCGTTCGTTAGAAAATTATATTTAATTAAAAAAAATTTTTTTATAATTAAAGAAACTAGATTAATTACTTTGCACCTACGGTGTACGAAACACAATCTTTTATTAGTCAAATCTTACTGATCAAATCGAAAGGTCGCTTTCGAAATGACTTCTGATTGCGTCATCAGATTATCGGAACTAGCTTTGACAGCGTCGGGATATTTTGTAATTAAGAACGACATTCGCTTGAAGGAGACATCTCTTGATCGCGCGACCTTTTAAGCGGGCCGTTGTCGTCGTAAACATCTGCTCGAGGCGAACACCTGTTTGATCGACGAGAACAAGGCGTCGCGACGGCGAGGTAAACGAGAGCTTTCGATCAGGCCCTCCTTGCTCGATAAGGTGTACAAAGTTAGCCCAGGCTCAGCTGGCTTAGCGTTCCATTAGCGAACTCGAACCCAGCGATCCGCGCACGTTAAACCTCGGATTAGATGCTCAAACCTGCTGTCTCCTCCTTCCCCCGATCTCCCGTCTGTTTCGCGTACGTTCCGATACGTATATAGGCACGTAGATGTATCGATAACACGCGCTCCTATCTCAGATGTCTCGGTTACAAGGCTACGAGCGTCGTCGCTTTAAAGTGCATCAATTCGCTCGACACGAAGAAGATAGTCGGAGGAGCGTCTTCCTTCACGACGATCGTAAAACATTTCTTTATCACGACATTTTTCTTTATACTTGAATATAATCTGGCACAAGTTTACGTCAAGTCCCACTGTTTCAAGCTTTGAAATATCGATCGAATATCCGCGAGGCTGGATCGCGTCAGCTCTAAAATTTTATTGCGATATAAAATATCATTACAAGTCCTTATTACTTTGTAGAAATGGGGAACAGAGTCATAAAAATTAAATTTTCAACGAAAATATTAGACGGAACGTTACATCCTAATGAACGAATCGTTACGATGGAGATCGACAAGTTGGTCAAAGCTTTTTAACCGTCGAATAAATTTTCTACAGTCGTAATTTTCTATTGTGATCTAATCGACCGTTGTCATTTAAATTTAACGTCCGTTTAAATTAAAGCCGAATAACAACTTACCGGCATTACTCGTGAAAGCACGTAGCGACACAGAGAGAAGACAGCCACCTGTTTTTTCTTTTTTGTTCTTTTTCTTTTTTTTTTTTTTCTTTTTTTATCCGATTCAAGTACCACAAAAGGGAGAAGTTTTACTTATTCATTCTATCAAATTAGGGACAGAGTAATAGCCGGCTCGCCGAAGGATACAGAACTTTCCTTTGGTATCCGAAGCCTAACAAGGCCTCGCATACCGCGTGGTTGATTAAAACGGCATTAGTCTGACTGTCCTAGGGACCGATCGATTCTAGATATAGGCAGGCCAATCACCTAATTAAGCCTCTACCAGGCCACCCGTTCCTTCCGCACTTTCTCCACGGGGCGATCTAATTATTGTTTCACGAGCGCTTCCTCGCAGGAGACAATTCTTAGGGTTGTCGCTTTTGTGCCTTATCCCCTTCGCTAAAACAACTGCGAGATTACCGGGAGCTTCGGCTCAGCCCAGGAAAACACGAATTTACATAAGTTTAAGTATTTTAGATGCGCTTTGTTGAAAAACATTATTATAATTAGATCAATATTTAATTAAAAAAAAAAAAAGAAAAAAATAATTCTAACAAACTGGTAAATTTTATAACAAGCTTTAATAATTTAATATTAAGTATTATACGTCATTATCCGAGTGGAAATTAGATATTTAACTTTTTTAGTTCGTTATTAGTCTGTAATAATATATGTTTCATTATATGGACCGTGCTAGACAGTGATAGACAGATTTTTTTTTTTAATGACACAACCTCACTTTGTGAATCCTGTACACTAAAGGCTGGACGCTAGCAAGATAGTCACTTAATAATAAATACTTGCTTACAAATTCTTAGTTGAGGAATGTATCTAACCCGCGCGATTTAATTACTAGCTAAAAAAATCAGAATAGCAAGATGAATTTTCACTCGTGTATATTGTATTTAAAAAATTCCACGTAAAAAATTTCACTGAGCAGTAATGATACGCATATATTGCATGAAAAATTTCCGTGAATACATCTGGAAAAATGTGTGTACTACATCAAAGAAAAACACACGGTAAGCCCTAGGAGTGATTAATGAAGTGCCGCCGACAAGGTGTCGATCCTTTTTCGCAGGACGTAACGTCCCCAGGACAGATATTACCCTCGCAAAAACCAGAGACACGGTACTTTTCATCGCGACTTGCGTTTTATCCCTAATTGCGTAATTAATCAACAGTGACATCCGTGTCACTTTATCGATGCGTCAAAAGATATTTTAATTCAATGTTACTAAGTAACGTATCGTGTACATTTCGTTTTATTTTTAAATGGAATAACCCGCGACTCAAGCTGACGAAAAATCGTTTTGGAACTTCCGCTGAAACGCTTATAAAATTCCATTTCGCGACTCCCGTAAACGTCGCTATAATTTCGCGCACGAAATCTTCCCTTTCCCAATAAAGACCGTTAGGAAACAGATTTGTCGATGTTTGCAAATGCTGCATATCGGGTTAAAGCTCGTGCCGGCGGCAGCCATGCAGTAGGATGTGCTCGGAATAATGCAATCACCGTCAGTAGGAATTCCGAGTATCAGTGCCGCGACGTGCGTTCTGTTTGACGAAATTCAAGACATTCCAGGGCAACAATGCTATCCGTTGTTTCTGATACGTCCTGTTCTAGGGCGAAGCCGAGTAACAAACTGTGGCGACATGGTCGAACAGAAATTAATTAGACCTTTGAAAGCGGTACAAAGCGATAAAGGGAAAATGCTTAGGACAAGCACGAAAGTGAACGTAAAATATACAAAATTTTTCGCAGACACTAACTTACGCTCTGCTCTTCGTTTGACATTTTTTTTTTTTTTTTTTTTTTTTTTATATTGAACGCCATTACATGGAGACGTTATTTACGGGCCACCGCTTTCTAATAGCATCGTAAAAGTATAACGCTCTCAAACTTCGGTGTTACTTGGTTGAAAACTTTCGAATGATCAGTCAAAATTTCTAAGCTCACGATTTAGCAATTTTTCACAGAAGGGCAGGTTTATATTGCCACAGCTGGCGTACCGACGGTTAACTTTTCGTACGTTCTGCAATACACGATGTACATACACCGAGCAGAATTTTCTTACTTTATTTGAAACTTGATGCCTGCCTCTCGCGCTCCGTTTAACGGCTGATTTATCCTGTTCGTAACTTAATTTCGTGCCGCTAAAATCGATACGCCGCCATCAGCGCGCATCGGCCGACTCATTAAAATTTATAATGTTTAAAACCATGGCCGGGAACAATTTTGGAAGCTCCACGTACGAATTTTAGATAAGGCAGGAAACGAGCGATGTCATATCCCGGCGGCTAAACATCACGCGTGCCATAAAGTGGGTAAATGTCAGTGCCTATAAATGCGTATAAAATTAACGAGGAAATGAAGCGCGAGCGGTCGGGTTACTCTTCGTTACGACGGCGCCGCGCTGCACCAGCGGTTTTGTGAGTGATTTTATGACCACGTCCCGGCGTGTTTTACGGCTTGATCCCTGATCCCGAAACACGCCAAATTACAGCGCGATCTCAATTTCCGTCTCTCTCCTTCTTTCTTTCCTCGCCGGCCGCGACGAGAGCACTCTGGGAAAGAGACGAAAATTGAGAGGGTCTATCGATCTTGCGTTTTCTTTGGACGCGAACCAATAAAAGCCGCGAGAGGTTTGAAGCGCGACACACGCCCGACACTACAATTCGGATCCGGGCTTCCGTTGGGTACTAAGCCGCTTTATAAATCCAGTTGAGATGAAAAGTTATCCAATACGATTGTTGGTCACTCGTGAGGACGTAGGTTTTACGTTTGTAATCCTGCAAAATAGTCTTTCTGATATTTTTTTCTATTTTTATTTTTATTTTATTTATTTATTTTTTTTCTATTGCAAGCCAGGAAGAGTTTCGAAAATAAAATTTCATATATCGACAATATTGTTAAAAATCAATGGGTTCTGAATTATGGTCGTCAAAGTAACAATACTGCGATATCCACATTTCTCCATGCATTTCAAAATCAATCGCGATGTTTAATCTGCATTCTGTTCGCTCTTTTGATGGGAGGGTGGGGGGAAGAGAGGTTTCATTTTTTTTCGTAACGCTGCAAAATACGAGAATTATATTTTGATCCGCATATTTCGTGTGTGTCACGGTTGCGAGAATAATAATTCTGCAATAAAAACAAAAAACAAAAAAAAAAAAAACTAGCGAAGTCGCGCCGTAGGATCGATCGCGTCGTGTATTTTTCGGGCAGGAATTTGGGAAATGCAGTGGAGGCAAATCGATACGCATTCTGTGGACGAAGGGGTGGGTATCGCGCGACGAGTTGGCGGAGGTTCGAATTAGGGTAGCGCGACGTGGATTGATTCTGAATGAGGCGGGGCGACATGTCTCGCGTAATCTGACGACAGGTTACTTAGCGAGCGGCCACGTAGACGGATACGTAGGCGCAACAATTTAATTACCGGCGAATATACGCCATGCCAGACACGTTTCTCATAACGGTCCCCCGGCAACCGGTTGATTACCGCGCGCGCTAACTTTGCGTCTCAAAGACGTCGACACTCGGTACGGAAGACCCGCGTAGACGAAACGTCGTAAAGCTTGATTCTGCGCTAAGTGCGTTATGTTTTCCATGATTCGTGTAGTTACAGACAGTAAAGTAAATGCCGTCAAAACGGCCCCCTAAACTCGAGCTATAGTTCACGAGCTGTGTGCCTCGTCCGCGAAAATGTGTACTTATTATTTATTGACATGCAATTAGCGATATATAGGGTGTAAAGTGCTCCCGGTTTACCGCATCTCTCGTTATCCATAGATCGCTAAAAGCAATTTGAAATAGGTTCTTCTATATATAATTCTCAATTATATTATATACATTCTCAATGTATGAAATAAACATTCTCAAAATTGATCTAAGCCTAATTGTGGCTGATAATCATTTTTAACGTTTAGAAGAGGATAAACTTATAGAGCGTAAAATAAGATAAGATCAAGTAGCGTGATTAAAGGAAAGTTACTTGTGCGCGATTACGGCGGTAAAAACTCCTAAGAGAAGTAAGAGAAGTGCTTGCGAGAAGCACTGTGTAAATGTCAGAATTGCAAAAGCTAGAAACAAAGCTACCGCCGAGCATAACATTACCTCTCACACTTTTCTTGAGGATACATTAGTTCACGTCGAGATGTGTCTTATTACTTTTACATCTGGCTCGCTTCTGACTCGCTCGAACATCCAGCTTGCCTTGCATTCGGAACGGTTAGCGCATCAAACATTCCGGATACGATTTTCGCACATATTTCCACGTGGCATTTGCATTTTTTAAAGAGATGATTTGCTCGCGTCACGTATCTAACTCAACTGAGTTAAAAACGACACTGTCCTCCCTAAGGATCCGCAGTGACGGGATCGAGAAAGTTTTTCCAGAGCTCGCAAGTAAAACGATAAATTCGCGTGCAGAAAATAAAAAAAAAAAAAAAAAAAAAAAAAATTGCGACCATGAGGTCAGTCATACAAATTGCAAAAGTATAATATCAAAATTATTTCACACCTCCCCTAGCTGTTTATTAAATTAAAATTGAATTAAGTTTCCTGTTACGAGTTCGAAGACTGTAATTATTGTTGTCGAAAAAAGATTAATTAAGGACAATTAATCTCCCCTTCTTAGATTCTTAAACGAGTATCTTAACGAGGACGACGGTTTTAAATTAAATTAGTTCGCGAGAAGATTTATCCGACTATGAATACGGATGTGAGCTTAACTTTGAAGTACAATAGAACGTTTTGCGAATATTAAATGAGATATCTGTCGAGATATCTAAAACTGGAAAGACGGGACGTCATCTTACGCGAACGAGGAAAGATTCCGCGCGACTTTCTATTCCGGATCCTCGTGACGGCGATGGGGCACTCACGCCTAACCGAAGAAGACGAGAATGTGTCCCGATACGGGATAAAAGAAGCTTTCGGTGGGTACGACGCGGTATTGATCCCTTTCGCGATGGGACCGTCGTCTCGCGGAAAATTCCTGAAGGAAAACACTGGCAAGCGGCGATCGTAAGAAGCTGATCGTTAAGCTTCTTTCTACCTGTCAACGTTCGCGTGAGGCCGCGTCAGCAATAAGTTTTCACTTATAAAGAATATTCCTAATATAATATATAATATATTTTAAGTAGGTATTTGTGTTAATATAAAGTTTATTTCGTTTTAATACAAAGTTTGATTCGCCTCTAAGCTTTAAATCGTCGGCGAGAACGAAGGAACTTTCACACGAATGCATTTTTGATTTCTTAAAGCTTGCGAATACAATAATGCTATTGCGATGGTTATTGAACATAAATATGCATTCGTTGTCCTGCAAATCACAGCGAGCGACAGCATGCGAACGATTGCAGTAATCAATTTCACTTTCCATTGATTAATATCGTTTGTATCAAAATTCCGGGTGGCGGTTACACGCCGCGCACTCTTCAATGCGAATCTGCGTCAAAGGAGAAAAAAATCCGCCGCGCCCCGCGGGAGGAAAACTCAATGTTCGATAACCGGATACATGCGAGCGCCGGCTTAAAATCTAATTTTCAAACGCAGGCCGAACCCTTCTGGGCAAAATTCAATCGGCCCATCTCGCTCATAACGCGCTCGTCGGGCAACACTCGTTATATGTGCAGACGATGCTTTCTCGATACCAGTAGTACCCCATGACACATGGCGCGGTGCACTTCAATATACAAATTGGATAATAAGAACCGAGATTTTTATTTTCAAGTCTTACGTTGAATCAAAAAAAGAATCTTTGGCGTATAACAATTTTTTAACCAGCTATAAAAAAAAATTTACAATATAAATTGAGATGTCAAGCGAATCACTTTAATTTTTTTATAAGCCGTAGACACACGTCTGGCATGTAGTCTGCATGCACGCGAAAGACAGGTTCTGAAACAACTCGCAAGATGGAAAAAAAAAAAAAAAAAAAAAAAACGAGTTTCGTGTGTAATAAACTTAAGCTCGTTCTATCGAAAGAGAGACGGGAACGAACGAACCTCGGAAGAGGGATGCGAAGAGAGCGACCCTCTCGATATGTCAGCTCAAGGAAAATCCGGGAGTGTGCGACATCCCGCGTGATCTGCATCGTATATCACGGCATCGATAAAATCGCGTGCCTTTCACCGTCGCGAACGTGCAACGCTGATAATCTTGTTAGTGAAAAAAAAAATCTTTCTTCAAAAACTCAACGCGTCTCCGGAGATTATGCGAAAGAAAATATATAAAAAAAAAAGAAACGTGCGATTGATAGCTCGATGAAATTGCTGCCACCTTTTTTGTTTAATTTTCGAAGCTCTTGCAAAATCACGTAGATATTATCCAATCATATGCCCTGATGCTTTTTTTGACGGTTATTACTGGAGCTCTCCGCGTTCGTTTCTTTTTCCTTCACTGCCATTTTCTTTCGCGTCTTTCCTCCCTTCTTGCTCCATATTTCACGCCCGTTCGTTAAAAGAGCTGCGAGTCGAGCGAGCAATTCAGCGATCTTCATTTTAAGTGATCCTTACGCGAGTCAGAAAATCACTGCGCATAGCAGACGGAAAATATATTTCGCAGGAAAAGATCTGCTTATTTGTAAATTAGAATTACGAACGGTTTTTCACGTTTTCTACTTAGAATAAAAATTCAGTAAAAAAGAGAAAAAGAAAAAAATTTCAATGAACTCTCGCTCCTTGTACATTGGAAAATCAACGTACTGATTTTACACGCGACTTTTATCCGCGAAAATTCCGCCACCGGCAATCTCCGGGTCGTTACACGCACCTTCTTTCGCAGAGTACTTCCTCCGAACGTTACATCGAAAAGCCAGCGAGGTTAGTTACGTTATTTCGTCGTTGCCTCTATCGACGATGTTCGCCGCCAATTATAACTGCAAAAGAGCAAAAATTATTTCTACAACGCCATATATATTTTTTTTCTTTCTTTCGTTTCTTTCACATTTTCTTCGTCTATTTTTCTTCCTTTTGCAATTTTTTTTTTTTTTTCCCTGACATTTTCCTCCGTTCTTCTTTCATATCGTTTCACGTGAATTCGTTAAAGGAGTCACGAACTAAATGAGTCCTCCTATCATCTCGATGCGCGCGTGACGCGTTTCTTTAACATTCCGTTCTCAGTTGAAAGAAGCTGTGAAAATGAAATGGAACTGTGTCGGGAGCATATTTTTCTGGGACCCCAATTTCGGAGGTCTCGGGAGCCAGGAAATCGCTGTGCACGGCACATCGAAAGGCGCATTGGCGCGTCCTCCTGTGACCGGGAGGAGTTGCCGAAGGGGAGAAGAGCTGCTTACCAGCCGCGGCCTCCTACGGTGAAGAAAGAGGGAACTCTCGCCGATACATAGAGAGGAGATCAGAAGGAAACTTGGCTGGCCCGTAATCTGTATCACATCTTTCTCCTTTACACAACCGTCGTTTTCTCCCTCGCTCGCTTCGTCTTCCCAAAATCGATTTCGGTCGGTGCGGGGCCGCGCCCAGTGAGCTCGACACGGAGAGAGTTCGACTTGGAGCGAGAGGGTAGGAAAGGAGGCTGCGAGGGAGAGAATGACGGGACGAAAAAGGCGGCGGGAAAGACGGGAGAGAAATAGAGGGCAGGAGATGGAGAAAGAGAGAAAGTGCGAAAGTGAGAGAGAAAGAGAGTTAGCCTCATTTAACCGAGAAGGCTCTACGTCGTGCGTGCGATACTCCCGCTCTTCGTCTCCTTGTCCTTTTCATGCGGTTCCACCACCTTCCCCGATGCCGCAAACCGCTCCAAGTTTCACCTTCGAGCTCCTTAGGGATGCTATAGGCTGCGTCTAGAAACGCTTAAGATCCTGGCCCGGGCGAAAGTTTCTTGGACGATGAAAATCGTCTCGCGTTCTTCTACGTTTGTTTCCTGACGTCTGCCGGGGATTTACAAAATTCGTGTGCGCGGCGAAATGAAAACGAATGACGCGCAACATTCCGCGAAATTATGCGATTTATATTTCGGGGGCGCGTCTTTTATTTCGAAGTCAGCGCCTCTCTTTTTCTCCCGCGATGAAGCTTTCGAGGATCGAGAAGAGGAGCGGAGTTATGTAGCACGGAGATATTGCATCGAAAATATAAAATACGGAAAACGCGCGTTTCTCTGAAAGAGAACCATTTTCAAATTTAACAAATATGCTCGAGGAATCGGATGGCTCGCAAAAAAGTAATCTCTCTTCTTTCCTGCCGCGAGGCAACTGTATCGCACGATCCGCGAGATAGTGGAAGAATATACGAGCGCTCGCCTGGCGATGCGACTCGCGCGGCACGCATTCGTCGTGCACGTGCGAAAACCACGCGAGTCGTCGTCCCGGCAACTTTACCCCAAGTACGTGTCCGCATTCAGCATGTCCTCGCACACGTAACGGGGTACTTCTGTCGTCGGCATCGCGCGTATGCACGTCCCAGCGCACATGGCTACCCCGTATAGTCGCATTTTCTTGAGCCAATGGCTGTGAAATCGAGCGTTTTCCCCGGCTTCTTTCTCTTTCGTCGCGCGCGTCTCCTCTTCCGCGGAATTGCGGACGCGCTCGGAACTCCCGCGTCTCTTCCCCGAACCCGCTCTGCGGAATTCCGTTCGGTTCCGCGGGTATGCCGATCGACACGATGCGGAACTCGAGCTAGGAAAACGTCAATTCCGAGCGGCGGAAACTACCGCGCCGCTACAAACTGCATTTTGTCCTGCTTTCGCGACCTCCTTTCTCCGGAAGAAAAACTGGAATTTTTTTTTTTTTCTTTTAATTCTGATTAAAAGTAACATTTGAGGTTGAAAAATAGGGGACTGAATGTATCATTTGTCACGTCGGCCAAACGATCCCCGAGGAATCGTCATGCATCTCTCAATGTCGAATATTAATTTCCTTTTTTCCTATAAAGCCGACTTGGCTCGTCATTATTTTTCGAATTTTAATTTTCAACGTTTTTTTCTTCTTTTTACTATACTTTCTGCAAAATCGGCCGTAAATCGTCTCGTAATGCATGTAAAAATGCACTCACTAGCGTTACGTAATCTTGTTTTACGATATGTACTCTTTCACTTCTCGAGGGCTCTAATCGATAATCAGAGCTCGCCGAGAATTGTCGTTGCGCAAATAATTCCTGCGGGTACAAAATCTCGTTGACCCGGTTTGC
This sequence comes from Cardiocondyla obscurior, assembly GCF_019399895.1. NCBI lineage: Eukaryota > Metazoa > Arthropoda > Insecta > Hymenoptera > Formicidae > Cardiocondyla > Cardiocondyla obscurior. The sequence goes on along the minus strand of NC_091874.1, from coordinate 1,444,776 downwards.
TTAGCTACGGGTTCGAAGAAAAAAAAAAAAAGTAAGAAAAGAAAAAAAGAAAGGAGGGGAAGGGGTAAAAATGTCACCGAACTTAGAGTCGTTGCTCTTAATCTTTCTTCGAGTAACCCGATGATTTCTATACCCGGAAAATACCGCGGCTCTTTTTTTACGGGCAACATAACTTCGCGGCTGAAGTTTAATTAAGTAATGCATTTCCGGCATCGCGCTCGCGGGGTTGCTGGCCGCGCGACGCCGGCTTTCCTCCGGAATTTTTCCTTCGCGAGAAAGAGAGAAGACTAAGTACCACCCATCGGCCGTAACTTGTCGGCAAAGAAACCTCGCCGGACCCGGTTCCTTTCAATGACAACTCCGGGGAGAAGCTTGAAAAATGCGGAAATTTATCCGACAGAACGGCGCACTTGAAAATCCGTATCCGCGACTCCCGCGGCTTTCCGTTGGTTTATCTTTCAGGAAATTGAGCCTTCCTCTCCTCGCACAATTATGCCATTTTTTAGGACGAAAAACATTCAACGGCGTCCCGGGCGCATATAATTTAACTCGCATTTCAGTTGTGCATCTTGCGTTATATTCGCGTAACATATATACATGTATAACATGAAAGTTAAGACGAGGGAAATTGAAAATTTTTCAAACGTCCCGTAAAAGTCGCAGCATCCCAAGGCGCACTTAAATTTATTGAGTTAAAGACTCGGAGAGAATGTTTTAGATTTATCGTACGCTCTTTGTAACACTGGGTATCCAAGAGCAATTAATAATCGCAGTTGTTCCGCCCGTAGGTTTTTGCAGACGTTTATAAATAAATATGATGAAGGTGGAAGTTCTTGAAACGCGTAAAACGTTAAGAACGTTTAAATAGATTATAGGCTAGGAGTTTAAGTTGAAGAAGAAGATTAATAGCTTAAAAGTTCCAATCGGCCAAATAACGCGACGGCCGGGATACAATTAATTTTAACTGAATATTTCGACATAATTTTTACCGACATTTTATCGAAGTGGTCAGTTCCAATCAAATTCAACGTTGAGGGATGAAAACCGTCCAGAGCGAATAATTGCGCGTGAAATAATCAGGGGGAAGATCCACTTTGGCGCGGCCAAAGCGTCGCATACTTGAAAGAGACAATTTGATTTCTCGCATTGTTTTCGACGGAAAATCCGGTGCGCGCGAACCCGAGAAATAGGAGCGTCGGGAAAACTGAGAGTACGGTCCTCTCGCTATAGCTGGAGTTATATTTTCAGGCTTGCGGCAGATCTCTCGCCGATTTCGCAATATACAACCGGGGGAGTTTTCCCCGCCCGGGTGAGATATAGCACCCCGTGAAATTGCTCGCGAGCGGCTCGATGACGTATTGCGCTACGACGAGCACACCGGGTATAACGGTGAGTTCTGCAATACGAGCCAGCCGGTCGCGAAAGCACTACGGTATGCGAATTTGACAACACAGAGGAAAACTACTTGCTCTCCGATCCGCTGCTTGCACCGGCATTTAATCGCCGCTTTACGGGTCATGCTAAAGTGCAGCGTTTAGTATTTAAAAAAGAAAAAAAATATCTCCCCCCCCGAAAAAAAATGTATTCTTTCTTTTTTTATCGTTGGTACTGTAGAAAAATATTCCGCGAGAGTGACCGAATTTTTGTGCAACAGCGGAGCTTCGACGGATCTCTGTCGAGGAAAATTAATTCCCCAAGCGGCAACGAATCTTGTCGGCCTCTTTGGATTTCTTATTCTTTGGAAATCGCGGATTAATTAAAAGAAAAATAAAACCGGTTATTCAATATGCATTCGTGGATTAAAGAAAGCGCTTTGAAAGATGATACCGCCGGGCGCATAAAGAACTCCGGGGTCTCGGGGAATTATCGCAGCTGTTTTAAATGAAACTAATTTCATTAAGAGCACTAAGAGAACTCGCCGCGCGAGCGAAACCCGGCAGATTCCTTCCGCTACGTTCCGCGAATGTTTTATCCGTGTGCCTTATTGATTTCGGCAAGATGCCGCATTGTTACGCACACGCGGCTCGAGAGAGCCGCGCAATAACGGGACGACAATTACACGGACGCTCCGGAATGCAGTTTGAATAGCTTTTAATGCGCCCTCGCTAATTGGCCGCAGGTGTGCACCTGAGCAAGTCCCGCAGGAGGAACCACGTTGCGAAATGCGCAAAGTGGCGTAAGCTGGCCGGTGTAGTGTTTACGAAACGACGATCATTTTGTCGAAACGACAGAGTTGCCCCTGTTAGCACATGTAACTGTACGAGGGTGCTCTATTTCACTTAATTTTACCACCCCGATGCGCTTTTCGTCCGCAAAATAAATACCGCCGCTTGTAACGTACAGCATCAAGGCATACCAATTTCAATTCGCATCCTCGTATTCTCTCCTAAATACAAATTAGCAATTTTTATCGACATACGTTATTTGCTCGCGCTGCTCCGATATGTATGTACGTTGCTTCGCGAGCTCTCAATAAAGGGCACACGCTTCGCTTCTCGACAAACATATTACCCGTAGCGTGATTTACCTGTCGTTTTACGCGGGAGACTCGGATCTCGAAGTTACGAGGGACGAAGTTGCACGGGGGTGCAACTCGCGGCATTTGGAGACTCAGGCGGTCGAGGCAGCCGTTTTCCATCTCGCGTGTAATCCGGTCCTTTGTAGGTTGGCCCAGCCGCGCTCCGCTTCGCTTGATTATTAATTATTATTGGAAGGCAAATGTAGCGTGACCGTTGCGCGCGGCGGCGATCGATAATTCATGCACGACAGAGCTCCTCGCGCCCCCGAAGAGGATTAATTCGGGCGGAGGCAAGACTTCTCGGACGGACGAGCGGCGCTTCCGCCTCTTTATCATCGGTACTCGATTTTCCCTCGTCGCGTCGAACCTCCCCGGTATTTATAAACTTTTCGCCATTCGAAGCACTCGCCGCGGCTAGTCGGCGGAGAGGAGGCGAGAGCGACGCGGAACTTCTCTGAAGGATATTGACGTCGAGAGATTTCTCGGCGTTGGCAGGACGATGAAAACTTCGTAATTTCGGACGTGCTCCAGTTCGCCAGGCTGATGACTTCAGCCGAGCTATTGCGATCCCTCGCAGACGCGCGTCTCACGCTCGCGGGACTGTTACGCGTCGAGACGAAAAGTTTTGAGCGGCGCACTCGACCGGCTATTAATAGGAGAAATACGGCGGTTCTATCGCGGCGAACAATCTCGCAATTGCTCCCGATTGCACCGTCTGGCCATAGTCGGTCACGTTTTTACCGCTCCGATAAAAAATATTGCCTACGATGGAAAAAGAATACAATAAAACGAACAAGAGGAGAGGAACCTCGACAGAGTCACCGCGAATTTAATATGTTTTATGTAAACTTCGTTTACACTTTATTTACGAATAATATTGTAATACGAGTGCCATTCTCTGATTTACATACCGCGAGTTTTTTAAATAATTAATAACCGCGTTAAACAATTATTCACCCGCTTAGATACCTGCCGCAACTTTCGCGCGGCACTTTTCTTTCTCGAAGCGTGACTTCGGATTTAGCATTCGCAATTGTCCCGGAGATAGAAAATATAATTGAGAACCGTCGAAAGCTCTCGCGTAATATTTGCAGTGGAGTGAGAGACTGTTGAGGTTTATCGGATCGCAGACTGGACTTAATAAAAATCCTCTCTATTCGTCGCTGCATTAAAGACGAACAATAAAATATAAGAAATCGCTCGGAGGGCATCTCGCTTGAAGGTCTCCGATAAATTGCGAGCTCAATAGTTCCAGCGGCACATTTCCCCGAGTTTCCACGTGCGTCCGAGAGACGGAGGGGGATTGGGGGTGACAAAGGCAGAAGGAAACGAGGGTTCGTCCGGCGAGTTAAACTTATCGTTTTCATAACTCTTCGCGCTCAAAGGGGGTGGACCGATGAAAATATGCCGCTGTTACGGTGGGATTAGCGGGGATTAGCGGGGATTAGCCGAGAGATTTAGATTCATCCATGGGGTTGAGCGCTCGCTAAATGTCTAATCCGGAAATATGATTGTCTTTGCTCGCAGGACGCCAAGGCGGGATCGTCGTCGTGAGCGCGCGAGAGGCGGAATTCTCGACGAATAAATCCGCCGCCTGCACTAAATATTACTTTGCAACGTTAGCGCTGTATTACGTAAAACGGATTACGGTGAATCCCCGGTCTTTTGATCTGCAGTCCTTGGCAGGGAAATGAAAGAAATGTGTCATAATGGCACGGAGTTAACGCTGACAGGTTTAACGCGGCACGATTCCGCGATTATCTCGCCGCGCGTACGTCGAACTTGATTTACTTAACGTTTAAAGAGTCAACCTCGGTACGATCCTCTTTAATAATTTATTATTAACGCAAATGTGTACCGAGTCATGGAAAATATTGATCAACGTATCGGTGAATTTATTTTTTCGATAAAAAAGAAAAAAAAAATACAAAATGTTTTTAATTAATTCTGTTTTATAATGCATCGTATGACGAGACGGTAATATACCGAACAATGTTATTACGCATTGATACTGCCACATACGGCACGGTTTGGATGTAAAGGATGCGGTTCGTAATATCTGATATCCTAACGTGATATTCTCTCTGTCCCTGTGTGCGATCCAGGTATGCGGAAACAACGAACGATATAATTCTGCTACACCGCTTCACCATTAGTTTACGATCCCCAAGGGCGCACGAGGGGTCGCAATGTTTATAGGGCCCTGTAACAGGGAGGCAGCTAACGTAGCACCCCCTTCAGGCCTCCTCTTTCCCGTCGCCGAAAGTTATAATTGCTGTATGTTAACTCGTCGGCTGCGGGATGGTGACCGCGTTTTTCTGGCGTGTCCATTACGTTTTTAGCATTACGATATTCTTTATCTACGACGCGGGACTACAAAATCAAAGACCCTATTCTGGAGACGAGATAATCTCCCGTAAAAATAATTCAGTGTTGAAGTAACCAAAATTAACGCGGCCCCGAATAAAAATTCAAAGCGAGACACTTCATTATCGCGGCGAGCGCGATATATAGCCGCGGAATAAAAATTAATGTGTTTACTTCGGATGTGTAGACCCAAAGGAAAGGCGGTATTTTCTCCGCCGGAGAAAGCTTTAATCATTGAACTTCCCGAACTCGATCGGGGAACATTAATCTTCGCCGATTCCGCGCTTCGACGTTCGCCTTTAGAAAAATGCACCTCCCACAAATTGCAATACTTTTAATAGTAAGTGTATCGTAAGCTGCACTGTCGCGATAGTAATTTGTATATTCTCTCAAGAACCGTTGCTGCAAGCGTCGCGGTAAATGCGGCCGCAGGTTTGCCATAAATCATAAACGCCGAGGCCACCGCGAGGCTTAATAAGTCGACGTATCGACGTTGGGTTTCCCTCCCTCGGCTGGAATCAGTCCTCCGGTTTCCTACGGGCTCGGAGAGGGTTTTCCCAACTACTCCCCGAAGACTATAGATTATTGCAACTTCTGACGCGCTAGAGGACGGAATTAAAAACCTCTCCCGCTGACTACCCCGCCGGGCGTTACCCGCGTGCTGACGGATAAGGATTTAATTGGCTTTGCGCGAAAGGGAAGTTTTAATTAATATGTACGTCGCGGTACATTAATCCTTTATTGGCGTGTAAATGTTCTCGTCGCCGCTGTCGCTCGTAGCTTCGACGTGGTACTTTTGCAGACGACGCAGCCACGCAGTCCAGTATCGCTGCAACGTGTTGTTAGACACTTCGTGCACCGTTGCTGGCGCGCCGCACGTGTAGGCGATCACAAGTAATCCCCGCTTTATCTGGAGGATCGAAAAATACGGTCGTTTTAGAAAAGTGGCTCTTGTTTTCAGTTCTACTTTTTAAGAAGCAAAAAAGAGATATTAGAACTTTCTTTTACCGCGCGCAACGTTGGCGAATAAAAATTGCAGCAAAAATAAAGACGAATTAATTTCTACAATAAAATTTTTTTTATATCTGACTTTTTATTAAATAAAATTTTTATTGAGGATTATTTACCAGAAAGGGATATAGATTTGAAGCGTTGACAGCTCCAATATACGCGGCGAGTTGTACGGGGGCGTCATATGTTCCTCTCAAGTCATCTTTCTTTTTGTCTGACTTCTTCCAATCGATTACGTAGTTTTCGCCCCTGTGGGTTTTAGTACATATGTATATGTAACTGTTCTGAATATGTTGGGTGGATTTTAATTTTATCCCTCGAAAGAATAAATATGTTAAATGGCGCATACTCAAACGTATTTTTAAAAAAATGGTAAAAATGTATGAAAACTAAATTTATGGAAAAACGTTGTAAATAACAGAATAGCTTTTGCAAGATTATTCATTTGAACTATAAAATATAGAATAATTAATTAAATCAATTTATTGACCGATTTAAGAATTTGAAACGTAGAGCTATTTTATAACAACAAAATTAAGAATAAAATTGATTAAAAACCAGGCAGTGACCTCTACTTCTGCTTTGTTTCGTTGAAAAATAGTTTCCTGACAACGGCAAAGTGAAGCCTCTGCTTTACCTGTAAGAGGCTATACAGTCGACTACCCCTTTGTAACGTAATTTCGGGTGAGCCACGTATGTCTCGATCGCTTTCACGTCTTGCACATCCTCCAGAACACATTGAACGCTCTTAAAAACCGGCTCGATCCTAAGAGGAACTTCATATTCCTTACCAAGCAGACTCTGCGCTATGCACGAATGAAAAGATGACCCGTCCTCCAATAATGCTGTATCAAAAGCAAAAAAATTTATTTATTAGACTCATACAAATTTTCTCTTCTAACGCAACCGCTCATGAAATACCTTTCTGATGCATTTCAAATCCCTCCTTGCCGAGCTTCTCTATCATTCTTTTCCTCCACGCCTCGAGAGCCAACTTTGACTCTGGTGACATAGTTTGCGTAAGAATCTTAGTCACGCTGGGAAATTTTGTGGTCTCTAGATCATCTTTTCCAGATATAGATAATATTTCTGTTGAGGGATTCTGCATAGGAAGTTCCTGCTTGTTGTCCATAATTGAAAAAGACAGCAGATTCTTCACAATAATCTTAAAATTGGAAAATGCACTTCTTGTTGCATCTGTGGCTTCACCATAAAGATTTGAACTGGACGCAACGTTGTCATTACTATCTTTTGCTGGCAAATTAGATATAGATTTAGAATTATGTTCTATTTTTTGAGAGATATTTTTATCAGATTTTAGAACATTTTTTGGATTTCTATCATTAGGGCTTTCTATCTCGCTGGGATTTTTTTCAGAACTGCTTTCTTTGTCGTTTGACTGCTTGTCTTCTAATTTTATACCACAGCTGATTTTCTGTAGCTTATCGGGACAATTTTTCATAACCCATGACAATTCTGTGTTTACCGTATTTATCTTCTCGTGAGGTATTTTCCCTTTCCTTTCTAATTTTAATCTCCTTTTCTTTTGGGATTTTGTTTCAATTAAGGGGCCAAATACAGACTTATATTCCTTCATCAATTTTTTAATAGTATCGGCCTTTGAAGAGTACTTTCTCATAAACGGTCGGAAGATCAATTGCGTCTTAAACTATACATTAACAGAAAAAACATTTAATTAATTTCTTCATCTAAATATTTTGTATAACCGTACGCTTATTATTTAGTTACAATATAATTACGAAATGTAAACAAGACTTACCGGTGAAAGAGCCATTTGTTTTTAGCACAGATTTTATGTGTGCCAGAACTGAATTAATTATAAAAATAATATACTTTAGATAAGATATCACTAGAAAACAAGAAATTTAATTTTTACTTATTTAAGTACTACATTAAAGGAGATATGACTTTATTATTGTCTAAAAACAATCGGAGAGGTTATGTACACGTGATGAACTTAAATGACCAAGCTTTAAATATTTTACTGCCATCTGTATGTCAATGTAACACACATTACCTATTTTGTTTCATTATCGACGTTTAGCACAAATATATAATAATTTTAAAAAATTAATTATTATTTTTGTAAGTTTTTAATTATACAAAAATGTTACGACATGAGTTTATGTTAACGCTATAATATAACAATGAAAATCTAATTTAATAAAAAGTTAAATATTAAAACAGAAATAAAAATAAAAAAAGATTAAAAACTGTTTTATATACTTTTAATATAATTAATTGAATATTTTTGAAAATATTTTATTAATCTTTTAGTTTTATTAGATTGAGAAAGACATTTTAATTTTTTTAAACGCTGCACTTTTAGAAAATTTAATTATTACTACGTAATCGTTTAATGTATTAAATTAATAATTAATAATAATTTATCTTAGCAGCCAATAATTTAAAATAATAATTTGTTAAATAATGTCTTATTAAATGTCTAATAAATTTATAATCTGTAATTACGAGTATTAATAGACTCTAATGCAATATGCAGTGCACACATGCAATAATATGTGTACGCGTTGCAAATATGTTATTGATAAATGCCAGAAAATTGCGTCAGTCACGCTTACCGTGAACAAATCACCCGGCTAACTTTCCTGAATGAAAAATTCTGCACTTCGTACAGCCCGGCCATTGATTATCCGATAATTAAATCTAATTTTACACTACTGTTGTGCGCAGTAATAAGATGCATTGATATACTATCAGCCATCGCGTTAATATTATCGCCGACATATTTTCGCATTATCGGTATTCGCGCGATCGGTTACGGAGCGCGTTTCGTAATAAGAATTCGCAAACCTGGGTCTGAAACAACCGTTCGGCCGTACGTTTTATTTCATTGCCTCTCGAATCCCGGCACTATTAAAAGAAGTTCGAGTTTTACACCGCTCCTTATCGATGTCGGATTCTATAACGCTCGCGCTCGCGCTCTCTAAAGAAATCATCGTTAATAATCTTTCCCGTAAGCGCAATTATCGGACTGTAGTTGAAAAAATACTGCGAGTTCATTGAAATTTTTAAATAGAAGAGAACCGAATAGCGGTCTTATAAAAAATTAATCTTTAATTCATACTTGTATAAAAAAAAGAAATTGTTTTTTTTTATGGGAAAGATTCTTGCTCCTTATCTCATTAAATTTAAAACATTTAGCAATATCGGGTATCTACATCTGAGATATTGCTTAAAGATCCGACTGATTCGTGCCGATGCGATCGCCGCGATTTTCTCGGTCCAGCCGGCGTTGGTCAAACCAGGGCGCAGCCACCCTTCATTGTTGCTCGGTTTACGCAACAATCGTTCACATGCGACCTTTGATGCGGCGGCAACTCCTTTCCGCCTTCCTCTGGGCAGGGAATTAGCGATACCGACGTGCTTTATTGTACGACGCGCGTCGAGCCCGCCGAGCGGGTATCACGCGCTGACGTAAGATCTTACCGGACCTCGCGGCCCTTTCGAAGGCTCGAGGGTGTACCCCCTGCTCTCTTTCCCATGATTAACGAGGATTTTTCTGTTAATTTAATAACGGCCTGCTGTCGAATCGAGTTCATGGCAGGCCATTTGTAAAACAGCGATTATCCCGAGTGGCGTCGAAGTAACGGGAAGATAACGCTTGCAGCGGACAGTGATATATGGGGGCCGTTTATTTAGCAATTAATCCCTTTTATTTTTCGCCATTCGGTTGCAAAAACGAATTTTCTTCGTGCACCTCGAACGCGAATTAGAAGTGACAGACAATTAAAATATATCACCCGTATATCGCCTCCATCGGCCCCGATCGGAGCACCGATTCTGTAACATTTTTGCGTCGGGCTGCCACGCCGTTCCTTTGATCTCTTTCGGTCTGTCTCTCTAGCCCCGTCTCTCTCTCTCGTTTCTTCCTGTTTCGTCAATTACGTGATATACGATAGGCGGTTGCAGAAAGGAACTGCAACGGCAGGCGGGCCGAACGGAAAAAATGTGTCTCCACGTTTTTACGTAACGCTGCAACCGAAAACCGTCATCGCAGAGTCGTGCGACAGTGAAAGTTACGTCGCGTATGAAATTTAAGATGTTCGGAAAAAAGCGCGTTATTATGTCACGCCGGCGAATCAAAATGAATCAATCGCACGTGGCCTGCCGCGTCACTTAAATGAGAAAATTACGTTTATGTATATAATATACGTGTATGCCGCGGTGGACACGCCGGAGATAAGGTAGCAATAGATATGTCGGCGACGTCATGCAATCTCCTTCGTGTTCACGGGGATTAATCGTATCGGGTTTGACTCGAGTTCGAATTAACTAATTCTGCGTTACGTAATTTATTGTCCTTTCGAAAGACCACTTTGTCCATAACGTTGAGTGAAAAAGTTTGACCAAGGCAAGGAAAAAAGGGGTTCAACCTTGGCTTGGCTTTAGAACGAGATGACCGCTCTGAAAGTCCAGGGATTTGCGAGAGCTTAATTTAAAAAGTAGCCCGTCTAATGGCTCTTTTTAAAAATTATTAAGCTCACCGAGAATTAATCTAAATTTAAATTAAAAAAAAAAATAATAAAAATAAATTAATTAAACGACAGGATTAAATTCTCAACGCGCCTGAAATTATCTCGAGGCAGTGCGAAGATTTTCCAAATTATTTTGCCGAAAAGATATAACGACGTGAATTAAAATTGACACAAATCGCTCGACTGACGTTGTCTTTCTCGTTTGCAACACTCGAGTCTTCTGATTTAACGAGAGATCTGATAATTTTGTATTGTTCGCGAGTTGTGCGTCAATCTCAAGGTTTTCTGGAAAGTAACGGCATTGATCCTCCAGGATCGATCGATCAATTTTTAATTCCCACCGACGCAGGTCGCTCGCGCGGTCTCTAACAAAGAATTTTCGTGACGTGTGCACTAGAAAAATCGCTTTAGAAAGGCGTATTAGCCACGCAGTACCTCTACCTTCTTGCCGACGATATTGCGCCGCTAACAACTGCTCCTACATCTCTATTCGTGCGTATGTGTGTAAGTAACCGGAGGGTATCGTGTATGGACATGCGATACCGCGTACACACGTGCAATTCGTCCCGGTGAGGCGCAATGCTGTGAGAAAAGACTCCACCAGTATAAAAGGGGGTGTGTCTCGTGAGGTCCGCATCAGTTTCAGTAGTGATCTACGTATCGCCACACCATTATCACCACCATGAACGCTATAGTAAGTAATTTTACTTTTCCCGAGTAACCGAGCTCTCGTCGCGGTATTGCATTAATTCGGGTGGATTTTGTATTTTTTTTATTTTTTTTTTTTTATATTTTTTATCTTTTAAGTACGATATTCGATTATCGAACAGTAAGCCTGTTCTTATCCGTATTATATTGCACCCGGAGGAATTAGCCGCTCGGTGAAAAAACAAACCCCCCGATACAATGTGTGTATTTAACTCTACATCAGGCTAACGTTTGAATTCGTCACAGCTTGTGCTGGTCGTCCTCGGCTTGGCGATGCCCGCAATTTACGCGGAGGAGACGCAGGTAGAGAAGAAACAGGAGAAGAGGGGCCTGTTAGGTTTGGGTTACGGAGGATACGGAGGATACGGAGGATTAGGAAGCACCCTGGTCGCGGGATCGGCTTATGGAGGTATTTCCCGTTAATAATAGTCCCCGGGCCGGTAATTATCATCTCGGCTGGAGGTCACGGCATCCCGCTCTTCTTGGTTTCAGGGCACGGGCCGAGTTACATCAGCGCTCCGGCTTACTCGGGCCACGGCATCTCCGCGCCAGCTTACGGCTACAGCGTTCCCATCGCCGTGTCCCACGGATACAGCGCGCCTGTGTACTCGTCCTATCGTATCGGGTACTCCGGCCTGGGATACAATGCCGCGAATCTTGGGCACGCCGTCGCGGCACCCGCATTGGGATACGGCACGGGATACACCGGGTACAACGCTGGCCTAGGATACGCAGGACACGGCATCGGCGCCGGTTACGGATACTGAACGCGCGGTGGATAATTAAACGCTCCGGCGTCGCGGAACGTCGACCCCCTTCGTCAATTTTGCGTATATCTCGAAGATTTTGGCTCTCTCCTCTCTCGAACTTTGTATCTCGCGATTTTTAAATAAACTTTATATTTTTTGGTAACTTGCGGCGTCGCTCTTGCATCCCTCCACCCCTCATTGTAATGAATTCACCCTCTCCGTGAGCCTCTCAGAAACAAAAATGTAAAATTGTAAATTAATTGAGTCTCTTGATGTTAAAATTTGAAATATAATTCATTATATCTTGGCTATTAAAATATTCTGAATATAATTATGTATATTTATTAATTTTTGTAACAGTAATCGCATGTTAAAAATTTATATTTAAGCAATACATATTTTTATACAATGAAGTATGAATTAATTAACGAAAGCGAGAAATAAAAATTAACAATTAGTATATTATAAGCTAAGTAAATCGTTTTGTAATCGGTAAATGAAATTTCTACCTTACGCACGTTTTCACCCACATAGTAATTGCATCCTCGTTGCTAGAGAGGGTGCTAGTGAACGATCATATGTTTAAAAACAAATCGAGCAGTAGTCAGTGGAGTTAAGTTCCTGTGGGAAAAGTGTTTTAATTATATTAATCATGAATTACTTGGCTAGGAGTGTAATAAACTTTGCCAGAACTTGCATAGCGAACTCCATCCAAGGTACCATCGCTGCACGTTACAGCACAATGATTTTTTCGATTACTTAACCTTAAAATCGCTCTGAATAGTTTTACTAAATAGTTTTACACAATAACTTTTTTTTTTACATAAGAACTTTTTAAATTTTTTAATGTTATGAATAAGTGGAACGTTTAAAGTTTGACTAGAAATATAATTTTAACCATTTTATTTATTTATTTCAGGTGGCAGTCTGGTGAAGCGATGTAGGAACAACAGTAGCCAAGGTAATCTTGCCCGAATAAGGATTTATTTAACAAAGAATTAAAGTCTATTTATTCTCAACAGTAAACATACTAAGCGCCACCAGGATATGTGCGAGCACAGCATTGCAAGGTAATGAAATTTTTTATTAATATACATAGTAATTATTAAATTTTATAATAAATTTTATTCTGAGCAGAAGGTATTTCTTTTTAATATTAATTAAATATTTTATATTTAAATTAAATATTAATATACTTTTATTAATAATAGGGAAGCAGGAATTTAGACTAAACTCGCTCGAATCTGTCACTCTACATAAAGGATGTAGAAATAAAAATCAAGATTAGCAGTTTGATGACTTATTTATGTGAAATTGTATGAAACGGTGGAGGTATTGCATTTCACATGAGCGTGATGACTAGATTGGTCTTCTTCGGACCATCCATAATCGCCTATAGATACGGATCTTTGCGATTTTCTGCTTGGATCCGGATTCTGCAAAAGGAGCGGTCGAATATCGTAGGAAGTCGGCTAGATTTCCCATCGCGGCTGGCATTCTTCTGCTGCGAAAATACACGGCCAGCCCTCACCTCTTTGATCCCCACGGGCAGCGATCTCTCGAAAATACCAAAAGGGATTCTATCCGTCCACTTCGCAAGAAAGGGCTCGCGCTGCGTAAAGACGACGCCCTTGTGACCACTAGCGAAAATCGCTGGGAATTGAGGGGTGTGACGTGTCCATTTGCGGTTGACCAGTTGTCACTGTGGGATCCGATCGCTGCTCGCCTGTTTTTCCCCCTTTCCGCTTTTCTCGCAACCCTACGAATACTGGGCCCACGATCCATTCATGAGAGCATTCGTGAGAGTGTTCGCAAATGATGCCTTATCAGAATTGAGTTCCCGGGCAAACCATTTCTCATTTGCTCTCTTCTTTCGGTATATTTCTCTATCCGTATTGATTATTTTATTCAAATTTGCTTAATTTATTCACGCTAAATAATACGTCAAATGTTTTCAGATAATCTATGGATTCAAGTGCTTTTATTCAAATTTTATATACCAAGTACAATTTGATTTAATTTGATGTAACAAATATGAATTATTAGTCTTAAATATCATGACACAATTTTTACGGTTTAAAAATGGAGAGAGTTCTTAAGTCCGTATTTTTTCAGTCGTAAGATTGTAAGAAAAAGACCTTTTGCAGGGAGAAAGAAGGATTTGCGACATTGTAACGATGCAACAAAGTGCAACACCGACGTTCAAATTTTTCGCAATGTAATCTTGCGCATTCATCTAAGGGAAAAGGGTTTGCCTTTCGTACATAATAGCCTTTCCTAACGTAGGAGGAGTTAGGATGGATTAGTCACTATCCTACTGGACATCTGTCGTATTGACGGACGGTGGTCAGTCGAAATGATCAACAATGGCGCTTTCTTTCGGTAGGCCTTGCTTCATCGCAAAATGTCACGGCTTCGTGAAGCAATTCTGAAATTGTCACGTCACCTCCGGAGCCTTCATTCTCGAAAAAACTGATCACTTCGTAACGAGACTCTTGTCGGTTGTAGCGTCATATGATACTCGTTTTAGATAATCTCTTAAACATGCTCGAGTTTTACGAATTACGGTGAAGAAAAAAATTCTAATAATTTTTCCTACTTATTTATCTTTGCCGTAATTATGTTATTCAATGTTCAATCGATTTTTGTCCCAATTATTTTTCATCTAATTACACGAAATAATTGCACGATTATTTATTTATTTTACTGATTTACAGGGCTGGAACAGATTAGATTTGGAAGCACATTTATGCAAATACACAGGAGAGGTGGACCATTTCACAAGCGCAAACCTTCAAAGAATCCTTTTGACGGTCAGCCCTTCATGAAAGGAATAGTCTTGAAAACTGTTATTAAAAAGCCAAAGAAGCCGAACTCCGCAAATCGAAAGTGCGTCGTCGTGAGACTGTCAAACGGAAAAGAAATGACGGCATATGTTCCTGGTAAGACTCTTAATTCTTAATACTCGATAGATTCATTATTGTGCTTGAAGTATTAGAAGCACGACGCAGTGCGAAAATTTAACTTGATTAAATTATTTTAGGAATCGGACACAATCTGCAGGAACATAACATAGTGCTCTGCAGGAATGGACGATTGCGAGATACACCTGGTGTTAAGATAAAATGCGTGCGCGGAAAATACGACTTACCGCATGTAGCTAAGAATAATTAGATTATAATTAATGACTGTCGTCAACACTGCGCTTGTTTTTGACAAAACTGATGTCATTTCTGTTAGAAAAGAAACATCGATTGTTGTCTATATTTTTGTTAATTATGTATAACGCATTAATAACAAAAGTAATAATTATAATACTTTTTAACAATGATATTTTGAATTTGCAATTGAAAATACATCTTTGTACGATCGATCAACATGACAAGACCGCGCGAGCTTGACAGAAAGCAATTTTCGGGACGTCACGGTTTTAGAGATTAGCACTGAAAATTACGGCCCTTTGACACACTTTTCGGAGCTCCACCGCGCGTTTACCGTTACCTGGTTCGTTATTGTAACGGTGGATGGACAATGGCGCCGCTATCGGACCACAGTGGGGAAAAGGGTTGTGACACAGCATCCGTTTTCCAATATTATTACGAAGGGGTTGGCCGTCGCGCATCTGCAACCTTCGCCCACGCGGCCATCGACCAGCCACGCCATATGACATGCTGACCAATATCCTGATATTTAGAAGAGATCGGCTCTCAACCTGAAACCTCCTGATGCGAAGAAAGATTCTTTTCAAATGAGTATTATGTGAAAGCTGCGTTTTGATCGTCCAATCGAGTACACATCACGCTTAAAGATAAAATAATTTTCGTAGCGTAAATGCTTCCTCTAAAAAATAATTTTTCTAATTCAATATTGAAATTATTTAGAGAAAATTAATTTTCTTTATTGTATTTAAATAATTTTTAATTACTTTTGCTTAATGTATATGAATGAGAACCTGATGTAGAATGAGTTTGTCCCTAGGGATGTGGCTATCTCAAGGGTTAATAATAGCGCCACGAGCCAGACACACACCAAAATGTTTCATTACATTTCCGCAATATATGTCACGCGAGTTTGAGATATAATTCTACTTCAGATATATATAATTGTTTCAGGCAAAGCACGTACATACACAAAGAATTTCCGAGATGAATCCCCATATGTTGATCCAACAAAAATCAGTAACAAAATCGAAAGAAAATTTACAATGCGTAAATCTTTAAATAGCCAACATGCTTTCAAAAACTCCTCAAACAAATGGTGAGTAAATATTTTCCATAATGCTATGCATGGGATTGTGCCTCAACTCTTTGCCGCTCGGCTTAGTAACCGGACACCGGACAATCTTTGCTCTTCGAAAATTCGCTTTCGCAGTTCGACTACTATTTCCCACATCACAAGCATTTCGTTTTGTGCCGCATATGGTGCAGCTGTGCTCCATGATTTTAAATAATTTTTGTATGAAATTACTTTTTACCTTTAAATAAGTTTTTTTAATTAATTAATATTACTGAGTTTTATTTTGCGAACATGCTTGTAAAAATATTAATGAAAATTGCTTGCACTGTAAAATCAGTTATCAATTATCAAATTAATTTTGCTACTATTTAATGATAATAATTATGTCTTCAAAGTTCATGACAGCTCTCTAAATACGTAAACGACATTTTCAATATTTGCTAATATGTTGCGAAGTGCATATCAAATAGAAGGTAACTTTTCGGATATGGACGCATGTGACGCAGATCCATCATCATCAAGCGAACAAAAGATTTCGGTCAAAAAATAAAATTCACCTTCGGAGGCTTTGTCAGGGCAAATATAAAAAAGCATACGAACGAATTTTCGAAAAGTAAAGGTACAAGTTTTGGCATTAGGTAATCTTGACTAACTGTGGAATAAGTAAACTACTTCGACCAGAAAGATAAATTGAAAATAAATTACCTATTATTTTTTCAGCCAGTCACTCTTTGTGCCAATTTCAGAGCAAAGTATTTTTTCTTATTTTACGAAGAATACTTCAAAGAGACCCGACAAAGCGAAAAACGATTTAATTTAAATATGAAAGGAGAAATTCTCAAAGTAAAAAGGAACATATTATATATATGTACTCTTTCGCAATTTTGCTCTGCAACGATATTTAATGTGATTGTTACCTGAGATTTAAAAATAACGTCAAGTGAAATATATAGAAAAAAGTTAAACTATTATATAATTTTAAATGTGTCTATACTTAAGAAATTGCGATCAGCTCCTGTGCGAGTGATAACGTCGTAAACATTACGTGACTAGAACACGCAGTTATCTTATGGTATTCATACTTGATAACAATGTAACATGCGATGTTTGTGTAATGTAACAATATGTTATAATATTCGAGAAATGTCTGATGATCGTCTTGAAGGTATCAGTCTTGATCGTCGTGGATCGCACAGGTATTTATAAATGCAATTTATTTGGCGAACTATGGCATCGTCGGAGTTGAAGGGTCTAAGGAAGTATGATGTCCGTTTCAGATGTCCATCTTCGCTTTATGGTCCGGCCACTTGTAAGTGTCCCGAGGAAACTATCAAGCGGCGTCAGCGGTGCATCTGGCTATTCACGGCTCGCAAATCCAGACGCTCCGAGGAAAGCGACGGGGTGGATATGCGACGTCCATTCGATACCGTTACGTTGCTGTGCACGTACGCCTGTGAGCGTGCGACAGATGCAAATGGTGGGCGCATTCATCCATCCGGGGACCGGCGATCACAGGAAAAATCGCAAATAACGGGTTGCGACCGTTCCACGGGCACCATAGAAATGTGGGTTATGCAGCCAAAAGAGCAAAAATTTGTATACACAAGAAAGAAGGCGGTGCGGTGAATTGAGCGCAGGGGTGCTTTTATGAGAATGACAAGCTTCAACTGGGAACCCAGAATGGACGACTAAATTTGGCGTGATCGCAAGACACCGACATAATGAGCGCAGCATCGCTGTCGTCGTATCGGAAATAACTGTATCCTTTCCCATTGACGATTTTTATATTTCGTTTTATTATATGTCTATCGATTTGTTCAAGCGTTAATGAAAATTGTAGGTAAAAAATTCACTTCTATGTTAAGGAATGGTTTTTCACGTGAAATTGCAGTTACGCGTTCTATTCAAAGCTTTTCTTGACGTTACCATGCAGGACTCTTGGGAATATGAAATTTGAAAAAAAAAAGTTTAGTCATTTGAGTACAAATGCCGCCTTTAATTTTTACGTAAAATACACACCAAATTATCTTTGCTCATCAATCATGTTGGGAACAGCTGTTACAGAAAGAAATGTTTCTTTTTTCCGAAAGATCATTAGACTTGCAAATCTATATAAAAATTCAGATTTCGGTATTTCTAGTTTTCTATACAGTTTGTAACATTATTTTTCAGTCTATGTAACACATGTTACTTATAACAATACATTTACAAAATTTGTAATAAATAAAAACGCTGAAAAATCACGTGCTTTTAAAGGTCTGAATACAATCTCTCTTTTTTTTTTTTTTTTGTTATTTCGACATTTATACTTTAAACGTATGTTGAAAATTCGTTTAAAGATATTAATAATTTTCGATAAAATAGTTAACATTAACGATATATATTTTTTATAAACAAAGTACGTATATTCTTTGTAAGTTTTTGTAAAATAGACATATCAACGTAAAAAAAAATTATATATTAAAACAGTTGCGTGTAATGCTCTTATGGGCGGAGTCATTGTGTAATTTCAAACTTTTGGAAATCATCTGTGACCATTCTTTAAGTGAACACGTGCCATTTCAACGTTTCTAGCCAACAGGTTGTATAGTTTCCCCACTACTTTTCGTAAGAAGTACGCTTGGGACCTCAAGGGTGGACTATATAAAGCTCGTTCAACCCCATTTGGAACTAGATAGAACTAGAAATTTGTCCTGCGAGCATTTAAGTCGAGAACAAAATCTAATATCGTGTTAAAATAATAACAATCGCTATTGACGCATATTGTGAGAAAGAAACGAACGTTTATATTAATAGTGTGCTGTGCTTCCACCCTGGTCACCTTGAATTAAACTTGGATTATTAAGTAAACGTATGTACAATTTGACATAAAAAATCATCAGATAATAATTTACGCTTTTTTAAATTAAAAAAAAATTTTTTTAACTGCTGAATCTTATTGCAGTCAATTACTTCTATTAACGATGGAGAACCTGAGGAATTACAACCAAGGCAATGTGAAACATCTCGAATGCTCATTTGAGCAAAATGACGGCTTAGACTTAAGCGTATTGGCTCTGGACTTATCACGCAAGAGGAACATGCCAGTTATGAAGTTGCCCGAAATAGTGCAAGAAAGAATAAACATAACCGCGGACTCATTACACACTGCGTACACAAATACAAATAAGCGATGTCGAGAAGCAAATTTCTCTGTGGATGACGGGCAGATTCCTATCGCGGACAATAGTATGATGTTATCACCACATTGTGAATTAAGCCCGTTAAAAAAAATGAAGACGATCGAATCTGCGGATTGTTGTGAAAATAATATGGTAAATCACAACGTGACATTAGAAAGCTTGACCGAAACTACTCCACGAGTGGCAACGGTGATACCTCAGCAGCCGTCGCTAGCTGTACCTCCGGACGAAGCCAACAAACTTCCGACGATAATACCTGCGATAGCGGTTCTGCCCGCGGAAACAACGGGACCATATGCAACGCATAACGAGGCCGAAAATAAAATTTCATTGACTATTCCAACAGAGTGCTCGACATCCACAGACGTAAGTCCGACAATGTTGTCGCAAAATACAATAAAAAAAGTGCCGAGGCCTTTCAAGGCTTATCCGAAGAATTTGTTATCCGTCCCACTCTCTAATGATTATGACTCCTACGAAAACTACAAAAAGTTCCGCGACACAGTGCTTCACAAGATTAAAGAGACGAACGCAACTACAAATCCTAAGATGCGCCGAGTGTCAAAGAGTCCAGGATTGCCGACTAGTACCGTCGATGAGAAAGATGCCGCATATTGGGAAAGAAGAAGAAAAAATAACGAAGCGGCAAAACGCTCCAGGGAAGCTAGAAGAGCCAAGGAGGACGAACTCGCAATTCGAGCGGCTTACTATGAACATCAGTATATGTTACTAAAACAAAAGGTGAAGGCACTTGAAGACATTATTAATCACTACAATTGTTTAACCTTATATCAACATAAATTGGAATTGTAAATTATTACAAGTGATAACAATATTAATTAATTATTTATCAAAATACAGTTATTAATTGTTTAATTATATACTATATATGAGATAGTTTGTACATATATTTTTATTTAGTATGTATATACATATACATATGTATATACATATATATATATATATATATATATATATATATATATATATATATATGTGTATGTATGTATGTATACATGCATGTATATCATATACATGCACATACTATACTTACATATCTTATAAGTACTGTCCCATATATATAATGTTTTGCATATACGTACGTGTATTATTATTATATACAATTCTTTGCCGTATCGTATAAATAATTATAATTAATAAGAAAATGGTTTCTCAATTGATTATTTCGTAAAGAACAAAATTTTAAATTATTTTTCTTTGAAAAAAAAAAAAAAACTAATTTAATATATCTGTAAATTATTACATCTAAACTCCGATCATATAATGTTCCAATATAAAAAAATATCAACTGCGTTATAAAAACTTAAAACTGATGTATGGAATTACATGACGATTTAAATATGCTTTGTAGTTAATGCTATTGAGATATAATACGAATAACAAATTGATATCAATATACACTAAAATTGATATACAATATAAAATAATTATCTTATTTTTAGAATTTAATTTGTTCATAATATAAAGTTATATATTCAGAATGATTTATTTATGCGAGCAAAAATGCTGAAAGTACTTTATATGCAGATGTTGTATCATGTCTGTGTATATGTAGAAAGTCAAGATAACTTTTAACCAAAGGTTAGTGTATTAATAACAATTAAGAAATTTTTATAAACATTTTGTACACATAACATATAAAAGACGAAAGTTCCTTGCCTCTATATGTACATAACTACTATTTTATAATACAAAATTATATATTTGTATTACCTATGACTCAAACATTTCCATTTTGTAACAAGCCATCACCTTACAAATTCTTTATGTTAAATTAAAAAACATTTTTAAATTAGTTATACATAAAATCTTTTAAAATGTCAGTAAAATTAAAATTTAGTTATAGTCAATTAGGCAATGTACTTGCAAGTTCCATCATAGTGTCTGACTCAAGAACATTCTTTTCTCTGTTTTGATTATTTGTAAGTACTTTCGAAAAAGATTTTTGTACTTGTCTTGGAATAAAAACTAGCGATGTTGTTTTACTTGTGACAGTAGGTGATGAAATTGTTTCCAAGTTATCTATACCTTTGTAGCATACTGCATTGGTGGAACTATTTTTCGTGAACATTTTGCTCTTTTGGTTTTTATTCAAGAGTACCTTAGGAAGCTTAACGTTCTTTTTACTATTTACATCAACTTCCATTTTAGTTGACTCATGTTTTTTGCTTGAACCTTGTGTGTCATCAAATCTATATTTTTTGGGAAATTTATGTATTTTAATACAATGTTCCTTTCTTTCCACAGGATTGTTGAATTTTATCCCACATTCAGAGTCATAACATTGATACTAAAAAAATATAAAAATTAAGTATATCTATAATAACATGAGTGTCATTGCAAAAAAGCAGATTTTATCAATACCATGGCTTGTTTCTCTGATAAGACTTTGAAAAAGGCATCATGTGTCTCTTGAATATGAATCTCCAGCAATCGTGGGCTTGGCCTGGAAACTTTGCATTCTGTACATGTGTACCGATGTGAGCTATTGTAATGCATTTCATAATCAAGCAAAGTTTGAAAAGTGCTCCTACATCCCGGGACAGAGCATGCAAACTCCTTGATTCTGAAACAAAACATTGCTTTTAATTTTTCTCTCCTCTAAATTAAATTAATGCACATAATTATTTTCAACTTTTAAACTCTCAAAAGTTTTATCTTCGATTTGTGTAATAAAACCCTTTCAAAGAAAAGTGTGAGTGTGGAAGATTGTAGGTTATGTCGGTATTTTCTTTCTTTAGAAGAAAAAAATCCGTACTTACGCTTCGTGACAGAGCTCCTCGTCGTCGTCAATCGTGATGCCTTTTCTCTGGAAGACTTTGCATACTTCGTAAGACTCTTTTAAGAACGGGTCGTTAATAGGTCGAATTCCAACTCCCAATTGCTGGAGAACCTCTTCCATAGCTGACTAAGTACAATATAATTAAATGCGAGCGTTTTACTTATTCGGACGCGATCTAATTAAATTTATTAATTTTTACTGAGCTTGAAGGCATTTATTATTTCATACATACCGCTTTTGTGATACACGACGATCGCTGCGCAACGATACGTAGTTGCGTGCACTATGCATGCACTGCTTGGCGCCTTTTTACATGCTAAAGAGTTACTGCACCTGGGTTTCGCGGCTCTGATTGGCGGATGAGTCGCGAAGTTTCGATAATCGAAATTTAAACGAGAGTAGTTACGGAAGAAAAGACGATACGTAGTGGGTACGGTACCGCGGCCGCTGCGACTCGCGACGGAAATTATTCGGGAAATCGTTTGTTCTCGCGAGTGATATTCGGAGACGCACACCTACCGGCGACGAGGAGCTCGTGGCCGTGTAGGCGACGATGGCCCAGCTTCGGATGCTGCATAATGCCCCTTCGAAGTATGCACGTCTGTTGGTAGCTCAGGGATCGCACGGGCCATCTTGATTGTCTTTCAATCGCGATCGTTGAAGACGGGAAGCCGCCCGTTCGTATCCCGTCCCGATCGATCTTCGTGATCTTAACACGTCACGCGCGCGTTGTACGTGTTACGTTTACCTGAATGATTGTTTCTCGAAACAGTTCCGGCCTTCCGAATGTACGCTAGAAGGAGAGGTTTCGGAACCGGCTGCCGACCCACGGACGGACAAGGTAAGACAAAATGGACGATCTTCTTTTTTTTTAGTACAGTACGTAATTTTATTAACGTGGGTGGCTGTTCGTTTAGATAGTGTCCCTGAATGCCGTCCGGATGCTTGTCGGAGAAAAGAATCTTGGGGCTACAGTGCTTGATATGTGATATTTGTGAGGTAGGTGAAAATGGCTAGATTTTATTTGGTGCACGATATAATATAATTTTATCAGTGTGAATAATTGGTTTATTCAGAATATTTTTGGATGTCTACAGGATGGTAATCGGAGGCCGAAATTTTGGGACTGAAAGTTGACCTATGTCCTGGAAAGATAAAAGGAAGTGGCAAATTTTATTTGGTGTTATTTAAGAAATATTTCTGAATGCCTCTTGGGTACTTATTGGAAGGAGATATTTTGGAACGAGAATCTCTGCAAATAGACAAGGTAGGGTTCGACCAAAAATTACCAAATTGTTTAATGTATTTAATTGTATTAGCAGGAGTACAGTGACATTGGCGCAGTGATAAGTATGAAACCTTGCATACAATAGAAAAATATTAATGGAATAAGTGTAAAGTATTAAGAATATTTCAAATTATTTTACTTAAGTCGAGGAATATTAATGAATTTATTTCTAATATTTTTAATATTTTATTCATTAATCTATTTTATTTTCTTCTAAACCAAGGTAATATCAAATTACTTCTTTTATTCAATATATTCATTCCTAATATTTTCTTTATTGTATGTAAAGCCTAAATGAAACGACACTGGAAGTATATAAGTATAAAAAAAATAAAAATTATCCACTATGCAATTTTGCCAATGTCGATGTCTCTTGCACAAAAGAAAAAATATTTTACGAATAAACTTAAATGTCCTTATTAAGCACATTTAACAGTTAATTAATGTAAATATTGGTTCTTTACAGAAATTTAATAAGTGTTACATTCACTGATTTTCCTTTTTTACGAAACTTCATAGATCGTAAATTGTAATGATAAATACGTAATAGATAGTACGTAATATGCATGTTTGACACTTAATTTGATGTATTACTCGACTAATAATCGCGTCTTCAGGTTTTCTAATATTTCGGCCATCCTGTTTTCTAGGTCGTTTCTTCTTTGTATCTCTTTTCTTTTTTCCTGTAACATATAAGTGCAGAAAAAGAGTACTTGAATGTAAAAACGAATAGATAAAACGTAAAATATTTTTTCTTTTATAAAAAGTTTTTAGAAAAATGTTGAATTATTTATTAAGACATATTTAATTCTGCACATACGCACTATTTTAGTAATTTATACAATTCTATTGTTTTTTATTTTTTATTTTTTATTACATTTTATATTATTTTTATGCAAGAGCAGTACAACAAAAAGATAAAAATTAAAACCGTGACAACTCGGGAACTTGTGCTAGTAACAGATGCAATATAAAACATGTTGCAAATTTTCCATTTTGTGAGATAAGTCTTATTTGTTGCGCGAATGAACAAACGTTTCGCCGCACTGATAATTAACTTGAATTCTTTATACGTAACATTTGCAATTAGAGACTGCGTGTAAAGTCCACGTACTCGATCGGTCCATTAGGCTTTAATTGTCTGCGTTCCGACACTTTCAAGGTCGCTACTTTGTTTCGGTACTCTTTCACTTTGGCTTTGTCGGTATCATTTTCCGGTTCGTCGATGTCTTTCACGATACTTTCGTCGTCATGCTGATAAGCGACCGGTTCCGCTGAATCGAGCAGCGATTTCTCGACAGTTTTTTTTTCCTCTTCGGCTACTTTCATTGCGTCGCTTTCGATACCGAAGTTATAATCGTCTTTGCTGAATCCAAAGAAGTCGTGCGCGGTTTGAGGGTCGTTGAATGGCTTGTTTATCAGGATCTGCGGAGCTTTTGTGGAATTATTTTTGTCATTCTCACGATGATCTTTTTGTTGCACGCTCTTTTTCACTCTTCTTAACATCCGCGAGTGACGCGACGATCTCGGTAGTCCGTTCGGCACGTTACGATTTGAAGGCGCAATATTCTGCAATTGTGTGAAAACCGGTCGAGGAGGTTCCTCGATCGTAGTACTCGGGGATTGAGTTCGATATATTCTGTTCGACCAGTTTTCCGAGTTAAAAATAGGATTTCTCACGTCGACGTTGAGCGGCTCTTTGACTTGAGGCGCGCGATCTCCGAAGTCATATTTGTAATGGTCGAGAGTGTTCGTTGGGACAGCATTCTGAGACTGATAGTAGTAATTTCGTGGACTGCTCGTGGTCTCGTTTAGTTTGTATTCAGTGACATTAGGTTTTACGCGTATAGTCTGCCGATCGACCGTTTGTTGAGCAACGTAAACTTGGTTTTGCGGACGCGGGGCTTCGGTATTTAAGTGAGGAGCTTGATTTCGTGAATTCACGACTTCGTTTGAGAAATAATAAACATTATAAGGATATCGATACGGGTATCCCGGATTATCGACGACCACTACGTAGCCGGAAGGCTGTTCTGTGGATCCGTCACGCGCGTTTTGCGTCACGGTATCTTTCATGACGTGTTGGTAATAGTTCGGAGCGTAGTTTTGCGGGTAGTAGATTCGTGAATTCGGCGGGACGACTGTGTGTGTCACCGACTGTGTGTTGTCGAAGGCGTAGTCAAAGGGAGGCGGCCACGCGTGTAACTCTTTGTGCTCGCCCTCGTGCAGTTGCCGCGGCCTTTCCGGCGGTCCGATCTGCGGAGTCAAACTTTCCTTGAGGACCGTTCGCGCGGGACCCGCGTCATTCTCCCTAAGCCGATCGTGCGTTGATTTATCCGTCTCCTTGTAGTTTAGCCGTTGCGCGGACGCTTGCCGCGGTTTGTCGTTCGCGTTGACGTAACGTATCGGCACGATTAGAGGCACGTATCTCGCGAAATCTACTTCCTCCTGAGACCTCGCGTTTTCTAATTCATTCGTCGGTCGCCCCGGGTGACTGTCTTCCTTGTCGCGGACGCGTTCTGCTTTAGGTCTCTTTGATTTCGTCGGCGTACGATTTTGCGGTATCTCGCTCTCCCTGTCGCCTCTGTCCGCCTCACTGTCGTCGTTCAAGTCGTACTCTTCGTATTTGTTTTCCGGCGGGGCGTACTCTTCCCTGAGCTTTTGCAGCCTGATCAGATGCTCGTCGTAACCGTCCTCGGACGTCTCTCTTTCGTTTTCTTCTCTCGATGCGTCCTCGGCGTGGGCTCTCCGCGAATCGTCGGTTTGCACGTACGGGTGCTTGAACATGCTTACGTAGCCGGCGATCCTGTCGTCCTCCAGTTTCTTGTCGTCCAGCACCTCGCCGTAGCTATCGCGGATCACTTCCGGATTATTCTCGTGGAAATAGTCACCGATAGGCAACTGTTGATTGTACTCCACGTACTTTTCAAAGTTTTCAGGGTGCTTGTATCCGCTGAACTGCTTTAAATCGTTATAAGTCGAGTAATTCTCGTTCTGTTCTTTCTCTTCTTTTGACGATTGTTTCGATGACTCGTTCGAGAGATTTTCTCCACTGGCGTAATCCTCGTGCCTTTCCGCGGAGCCTTCGTCTTCCTCGTCGTCTCGCGCGGGTTTGCTCTCCGTTGATTCATTTTTGGAGACGTGTTCTCGATTTCGACCGGTGATCTCTTTCTCGCGGTTCTTGTACCTCTCGTTCGTTTCCTCCTCGCTGTAATCAGCAGCTTTGTCGTGATTTTTCTTCTCTTCTTTCGGCTCTAGCTTGACGCGATCTTCTTGCTTGCGCTGCAGGTCACCGCGTTCTTTATTCAATTGTTTATCTCGACTCGGCTCGTCGATTTTTACTCGGGGACTGTCCGCTGGCTTCATCACGTCCTTCTCGTCGTAAATATCTTTCTCCTCCACCGTGTATCGTTCCGTGTCCTCGTTGCTTCTGTACACCACCTCCTGCTCCTTCCGAACCGGCGTCTCCGCGTTTTCCTCCGAGCCGCTCGCGGTAGAAACCGGCACGGTTTGATACGTCAACCCGATGTCCTCGGCGGGCACCGAAAGGGGCGAGATTGGCAAAAGGTCGGGCGCGATCGGCAACGGGATCTTGACGAAGAACGGTGCCAGCAGTGGTGGTTTCGTTTGCGAGTTTATTTGCGGATCCAGCGCGATCTTCGCGGGAAGCGTCGCGGGTCGCGACGTTGTCATCGTCGCCGTCGTCGTCGCCGTCGTGTTGCTTCGAGGACCGTGAAAGATCTGCTCGTATTGCCGCAGGTGACCCAGGATGTTCGAGTTATTGCCGAAGTTCAGCACGCCGGTGAATCTGATTGTCTCCTGCTGCTTCGGTACCGTTGCGTTCGTCGGTCGCGAAGACGCGGTCTGTTGTACGGCGACTCCCGCTTTCGACATCGCGACGGGTCTTGTCACGTTCGGATTCGGCAGCGAGGCGAATTGGATCGGAGTTACCGTGTAGCCAAAAATCTGAGCTAGGCCCGAGAGCAGAAGACCGAGGGCTCGCTTGTCGCGAGAATTATCCGCGGGTTGTTGATCGGAGCCATTGGTTTCCTGTACGGGAATTCCTAGGAGGTCCTCGATGATGGATTCAGATGACGAAGGTTCCGCTTTGAGTTCGGCAACTTCTTGCGGTAGTACGTTGGACGCACTCGCTATGCACAGTAAACATAGGAAGAACATTCGCGCGTGCAATTCCATCGTGGAAAGCACTTAGTAGTTGGTAGTTAGATATGAGAGCAATCGCATGTCGCACACTGAACTCAGTTGCGTGTCGAGTATTTTTAACTTTTACCTTATTAAAAAAATTTATACAATGTTTATATTTTATGGAGTTTCATGTCACGAATAATGACTGTCATATTATTTTCACTGGTCAATGTTACTGAGGTAGCGCGGCCGAATCGCATTAAACTTTCGTGTCCCAGAACGCAGCGAGGACTGCCGGCCGATTGCGGCGGTGTAGCTGTCATTAAACAATGATTTGATGGGCGGGGATAAATTTTTGCATAATATCGGAAAGAAATGTCGAGTTTCTCTCGAATTGCACGGGCCCACTCGTTGATTTGCGACAACTGAAGCGATTCGATGCGACGCGCGCGCGGGAACGAGCGAGGGTCTGAGTAAGTTAAAAAAAACGTGTCAAAAAAAAATAAAAAAAATTAGGCGCGTTTATGCGATTCTGACCAGATGAATTAAGTCGTGGTTTAATTGCAACGCTAAAAAACGAGACACTTGTCGCAACACGATTTTCGAAAGAGCTCGACTCGTAATTTCTTGTTTGCGCGTTCACGATCACGCTCAGAGCACCCGGTATGTATATGTGTGCCGGTTCCGGCCAGCGCTGACCGTCGCCGTGACGATTAAAACCGAAGTCGGAATGATAGGTTATTGTGTAGGAATATCTCTGTGAGTTAGAGGGAACGATTTTTTATACCGAATTTTATACCGAATTTCTCACACTAGTCGTTCGCTAAATTTATGGTGAATTCTAGATTCACTGGTATGCGCGCAACTAGCATCCCGACTAACAACTTGGTCACTCTTATCTAAAGGATCGTTAAACAACGTAACGATTGCATGAAAGAGTATCACGATTTATCGCCTAACAGAATATACGACGCAAAAAATTATTTCTAATTTTTCTTAATTTGCCTGTGCGTCGTATATTCTCTTAGGCGATAAATCGTGATACTCGTTTTTTTTTATTACGATAAAGATTATCGAAACAAATATTCGAATTTATCGCAATAGTTAAACCTATATTACCAGTATCGCCGGCGTTTCGCATTACGACGTTTATAGAGTATTCCAAGCCTATCCGAAGTCACGTAATATCGAGCGCTTTAAAAACAATTATACAATCGCTAGTCCTTCCTTAAACGCACGGCGCGAGTTCTTCTTACATCCCTTCCTCACGGAATTATTGTTCTAAGAGGTTTTATCGTTGCCGCTATGGGAAAACACTGACTTTCTCCGATCAGAAACCAGGTTGTCTACTTCTTGTTCGCTTACGAAAGTTTTCGGTAGGAAATCTCCGAACAAATCCAATGCGTCGACGTGACTGGTCACGTCGACGCCGATGGACGCGACAAACGATGCCTCGCATTGATTTCTACCGTCGTCATTCTTTTGCAATATTATCGTAAATTTCTACCTTTCTATTGCCACAGCAGACTGATTGTATGTATGCAACGTGATCATTATTATAGAAATACTCGCGTAAGTGAACGCACATATTTTTCTTTTACGTATGCAACATTCGGCAGGTATTCAAATAAATTTTTTATTAAAAATTAAATTTTTATTGCTGATAAGTTTGCAAGTATTATAAATTGTTTCTATCGTTTACTTCGGGCAGTAATATTGCTTTGAATAACGTCGGTTTATTATTTTCGATTATAATATCGCAACTAATATGCGAATATTAAATTTCGACATCTGGTAACAGTGATTATTGGATCTCGATTTAAAATTAAATGTTAAAAAGTCGCGTCGACTTCTTTGATTAATCACATTATTCATATAATAAACTCAACGCCCATAATTTCGAGTGCTAGTCCAAACTCTGACGTTGACACGGTTATTGAATGTTAACGTAAGATACCAAGAAATCGATAGGCACTCCCTCAGCGACCGTCGCATAGCTCGATCTCGAAATTTACCACCCTTTATACAAACCACCGTATGACAACGGCAAGCTCGGATACAAACCGTACCCGCCGTACAATCCGTAGCCGTACAATCCGTAGCTACTCAATCCGCCCAATCGATACCTGAGAAATCGAACGTATAAATCAGCTGTCAGCGGCAAATTGCTGTCTCGAGATTTTTACATTCCCGCTGTTGACAAGATATTTTATCTGTGCTATTTACCACGGCAGCGCGGACGAGTAAGTGCGTATGTAAGGCTCGGAAAGCAAACTGTAGCTTCTTTTCCCCAGTTTTTTTGTCTCCAGCGATTTCCTCAGAATTCGGTTGAGCTTGAAAAACAATGGCCACTTGCGGCATTTCTACCTCCGCTTAAATCGTTTATACCCCAAAGAAATCGGAAGTACCTACAGCGTTTTTAAAGATTTGCGTAAAAGTAACTATACTTTAAAAACGCTGTACTTCCGAACATGCTGCGGCTTGCGTTGCGTCGTGCGTTTTGCGTGTATTTTAGAACCCGCTTAAGACTAAATAAAAGATTCAGGTAGAAGAAGCAAAGTAGGTAATTTGTCTTACCTTTAATCGCTTTTCTATGTAAGTCGCCAATATTTCTTCGCATATGGTGAGATTTTTGTCCGTGTCCTATGTAATAAATTAAACGAAATTTTTTTTTGTAAAACTGTCGAAAGAATCACTAGCAGCATAATAAAAAAAAGAAAAAAAAAAAAGAAAACTTAAACAAAACCAAAGCATATTGCGAAATTATTTGTTTGGCTATGGACCTTTAATATAGTCGTTAGTTCTTTGATCTTTTGTAACTTGACTTGCTCTTGGTGTATAACCCGTGGAACGTCGTCGTTGCACGTCCGGTGTGATCCGTTCATTTCAAGATGTGAGACAGACAGTCTGGCGTTGCTAATGGTTTTAGAAGTGCATGTCACTTGTCGCCGCAGTACGTGTTCTCATGCGCAGGGGTTGCTTAGGAACGAGACGGCAACAAATATCTCATCGGCTTTCCAATAAAAATTTTGTAACAATTC
The DNA here is from genome assembly GCF_019399895.1 of Cardiocondyla obscurior. NCBI lineage: Eukaryota > Metazoa > Arthropoda > Insecta > Hymenoptera > Formicidae > Cardiocondyla > Cardiocondyla obscurior. The sequence continues at coordinate 1,414,207 of NC_091874.1, read as the reverse complement.
AATACTTTATTCTGCTCCGGCGAGTGACAATTTCGATTGCGTTCTGGGTGATAGGAATTTTTTAATTAATTTCTTCGGTAATCAGACTAAATATCGGCGACTGATTTGAGAGTTTCTATCTACGCGGTGATCACCTACAGCGAATATTACGATCTTGGCTTTACTCGATGGATAAATCGTTCGTTTTCGCAGTTTATCGTTTTATCGCACATTTTTTTTGTGACGTATAATCTCCTCCATCACCTCATTATACGTTTCAGCGTGTTAACGCTTAAAAAGGTTTAGCGAAAAATTTAATGAATAATAAAGAAATATATTTCTTTGTTGTCCAATACCGCAATCATAGTTTCCTGCGTTATCCATCGCGTGTTACTAACACCCCTGTTCTTTGTTAGAGGGCAGTCGGGGCTCGCGTAAAATCGATTCCGCCACTTTTCCGCAGGGATGACTGTTCCGCACAGTCATTTGGACTTAGCGAATTCACATACCCAAGCTCTATCCATTACGAGTACGCAATAATCTGAGACTAGAAGAAAAATAAAAACAAAACTCCCGCATAGTAGAATAAATATTCAAATAGTATTTTGCTGCGTGTGTCTGCGGCAGGGGTTAAAAATTTTTATAGTCTCGTCGAAGAAAGGAGCGAGAGACAATCTTCTCGGTTTAATGCTGATTCTGACAGCGAAAAAGGCTGTAAGATTAATGACGCGGTTTCAACGACTTTTTCTTATTAACAATTACCCCGGAAAAGTTGCGTTTGTAAACGTGCAAATTCGAAGAATGCGTAAGTTTGACATAACGACCGGTTTAATGAGGAACGCCGGTGCAGAGAGAGATCGGTAAATATGAAAGAATATAGTGAAGGAAACTTCCTCTGTCGAGTTAATTTCAGCTTCGGCTACGAGAGCCTGTTTTCCCGCGAAGAGGGGGGAGGGAGAGGGCATGAAAGGGTCTCGCTACCTACACAGCACATTACCTCCATTCGTATCGGTAACGAGGTCGACTTCACTCCGCGGCACTCTTCCTCCGGGATAGAGGGATGAGGGGGTCATAGACACGCGCGCGGCATTACCGGGACACCCCGTATATAGGGAGGGCGTATTTGTTTTACTGCCTGGCTGCCGGCATTGGTTGAGAACGTGCTCCGCATTCTTGAAATCGTGCCACCCTTGTTACGGCATAGACTCTCCACCGTCGTTCCCTTCGCCCCTCCGCCCTCTACCATCAAACCTGGCTCTTTTTCTCGTCGCCGCAACCATCATAAGAAGGATCGTCGTCGATCCGCCGTCTTTTTTTTCCCCCCCACGTCACCCCCGCGATCGTAAAAAAAATTCTTAACTTCTGTAGTGGTTCTCTACAATATGCATAGAAGCGCGCCACACAAAACATCGTTCGCGAAATGTTTTTGGAATTGAGGAACATCCATCTGGTCGCGAAAGTTCGCCGGGAGCGTTGTAACAAGACGGTGACTTTTAAACCTGCGAGCGGTAGATCGTTATTACTTTTTAGAAATTAGTTGATTTGCCTACTTCGAAGAACCTGGAGTACATCTAAGTGATACATTTTCGCACTCGCCGGGGTATCGCGAGCGCGGGATACAGATGTAATTTCTTTTAATACACGCTGCTTGTTGGTACGTAAGATTTATAGATTCCGAGGTTGCCGTCTTTAATTTCGGCGCGTACATTTATAGTATCATACCCCAGTTGATCGGAACGAATTTTGTTCGTGGCGTTTCAAGTTCAGCGAAAATTCAAGATGTCACGCGAAAGAATATCGGGATTATTGGAGCGCGGCCGTATTTCGGGGATCGGTAGTAGACTCTATTAAAGGGTCGAACGAGACTTAATATGCGACGTCACGAAATCGGGGCGGAAGGGAGGAAGGCAGGTCCGACCTCTCTCGCTCTCGTCTCCGTACTCGTGCACAATAGATATCTAATTCGAGTGCCGGTCCTCGTTGCAAGGAAAGACGGAAAATCGGGAAATCGGCTTTTCGTCCAGATGAAACGCGAAAACCAAAATCCCTGATGTAATCCTTCCTTTCAGCTCGCGATTTTTTTTTTTTATTCGCTCGCTCTCGTTCGCTCGCTCCGCATACACATACGGGCTCATACTCCTCTCTTTCTCTCTCTGCCTCTCTTGCTCGTACACTCTTTCATTTTACGCATCATCCAACCCTTAGAACGCTCGCGTCGACTTCTGCACCCCGTCTGTCTCCGAAAGGTCGGCGCGCCCCAACCCGAAATTTTAAGGGTTAAAAAATTGCACTCGACTCGACAATACGTTACCAAAAAAAAAAAAAAGAAAGATGAAAAGAATGAAAACGAGTGAGAAGGAAATTGTGTTCCAATGACATCGGTAATACGTCTGTCTCGTTTCTGCATCTTTCCCCTTTCGTTTCAGTATCAATCACCTCTCGCCGGGAAATAAATAACAAAATAAATGACAATCGTTCCGAAAACTGTTTTGGGTTTTGTAGCGCGACCATCTCTTTATCTCGGTGCACATTTTTTTCTTTTTTTTTTTTTTTTTTTTTTTGCTCGCGTTCCCGTTCCTCGTTCTTTCTCGTAGCACGACCGGGGGGAGAAGCGTGACTCCGACGACCACCCGGCTAGAAATTTATTACATATTTACTGCGCTTCGGTTTTGCACAGCCGGAAGCGGTAGATTGTCTCGTCCCGTTTCGTTCCGACCGCGATAATTGAATGTTATCTTCACATAATTCATTAAAATATTTTTCTTCTCCGCAACGTTCAAGAAATTAATCGCTTTTAATTAAAAATAATCCCAAAACGATCTTGTATTACAAAAAAGTAACGAGTATTACTCTGCGTAGTCATGTTGATAAATCTTAAGAGATGAAGATACAACTTGTTTCCTAGAAACATCCGCATCGAAGATGCTCGTGTCGCTTAAACTTGAGAGCCCGGCTTAACTCCATCATGATTATTTCACGCCGATCGTCGTCGATAGATAGAATATACGTGCGGCTCGCCCGTAAATAACTCGAAAATGGCGACCTGGCGATGTTACCTTTACGGGGGTTATTCGGAGTTTACAGTTCGAGGGATGGAGTTGCCGTTACCCCGGATACATATATACGAGTACATACGTATATATACGCGCCACGGGGAAAGTCTTTCGCGTCGACGTCCCGCGGGATCTGTCTCCGGCCGATCCTGTTCAAAAATTGAAGGACGGCAAGACCGAAAACTGCATCCGACGGCTGACCAGGGCTGTCCCTGGGGTTCTTTCCTCGGGGGGTGGAAACGTCACGTCGAAATTCGAAATTTAAATTCAAATGCACGCACACACACGGCAATGTCCTCTCGTCCTTTTTGTCTGATCTCGCGCCCCCATGAAATTGCTACGTTGTTTTGATCTACGGCGAGGCTGGCGCGCGCGAACAAAATACGGCGATATGTGCGTATAATATGGATACGTAGATGACCGTGTGAGAAGGATAGTTAAGCACTTGCCTCCGCTCCTCGACGCAATACGAATTTCCATCAAATACCGAGAGAAAAAGAAAAAAAAATGAAAGAGAAAATTATTTAATGTCAGGTCGCTACTTATACTTCACTCGTTTTTTTTTTTTTTTTTTCAAAGTTTCTTTATGCGTACCAATTTCTACGTTTCATCATTTTTTATGCCACGAGATCTCGGCAAGTTGAGAGGTGTGTGATGCTGGCACCCCCAAATTAAATTTTTTTTTTTATTTAAGTTGCATTTGTTCGTCCATCGTTAATCCACGTATGTTCAATAAAAAATTTAATTTGCCCACCTTTATAAAAAAAATTATTAAAAAAAATTTTTTTTTTGTACCAGTACCCTCACGATACAATTTATTTATTTTCTGAGTGTCATACGTTTGTCCATCGTTTTCCACGTATGTCCAACTAAAAATTTTATTTGTCCAACTTTTAAAAAGAAGTTATATCTAAGTTAAAAAATTAAAACTATATATGTGAAGTAAACATCTACAATTGAATTATTTTAATAAAATTCATGAGGCATTCATTTGTCCATTCCGTCAAATCAAATAATTAATAAAAAAAAAATTTTAGTTGGACATAAGTACGTGAATAAACGATGAACAAACGTATGGCACTCAGAAAATAAAGAAATTGTATCGTGGGGGGTACTGGTACCAAAAAAAAACTATTTTTTAATAATTTTCTTTATAAAGGTGGACAAATAAAATTTTTCTTTTAACATACGTGGACAAACGATGGACAAACAAATGCAACTTAAATTTTTTGAAAATTTTAATTTGTGGGTGCCAGTATCACACATATCAACTTTTCAGAATAAAACATCCTCGTGATGGAAATTAATAATAAATAAAATTAATCATTATCGCGACGGTACAGTGTTACTAAATTTTTTATTTTAAATCGACAGAAGAGTACGTTTTCTTAAATTTTTAATTATTAGAAATTTGAATAAAAGAGTTTGCAAGTAGATAAATTTGTCTCCTATAAAATATTAGGCAGAGATCGATCACAATTGGAGGTACAGTAATTATTTCAGATTTGCGTTCTCTACGACCGAACGCATGGTCGCCCGTGAAGCGAACTGCCATCGGAGAAGAACACGAAACGGCCGATAAAGGCGTACAATAGCTGGTACGAGCACGGAAACGTAAATGTCCTCTTTCAGACGTGTCCTCTTTAGAGGACAGTGAGTGATGGACAGGTGAAAGAAGTGGCCAATGTGGGCTGGTTTCGACGTCTCATGTGACACACGCGTCATCGGGTTTTGTTTTCGCGTCCTTTTGATTGAGTACCGCACGTTCTTTGTTCCTAGACTCGGAGTACAATCCTCTTTATCGCATTCTTCGTCGACGGCAGTGTTCCCTCTTCGAAAAGTATAATACAAGGATTCCGCGACGACTGCCACTAATACGCGGACCGTAAAAGTTAACGGTACTGTTAATTCCGTCTCAAAATTATAAATTTAATTACTAATTATAATACTAATTACATAATTATTAACGCACAGTTTTATTCAATATAGTTTATACAGAGTGTCAAAAACAATGTGTCGCTTCCAAAGACTGTGGGTTGGAAATTGGAATTGAAGACTAAAGTCAAATACAATTAATAAAATTTTTAATAGTTTTCGTGAAAGAAATTAATTTATGTACGCGTAAGAGCGAAATGAAAGCTGCGTGCGAGTGAGCGCGACAGGCGAATGGCGTCGTCGTCAGCTCGCGCTTCCTTACGCGTACATAAATTAATTTTTTTCTTTAAAATTATTGAGAGTTTTTTAAAATTGTATTTGACTTTTCGTCTTCGGTTCTAATTTCCTACCCATTGTTTTTAGAAGCGACACATTGTTCGGGTCACCCTGTATATGAGAACAGGGTGTAGCAGTCTGGTACCGCGATTTAAATACTACGATTATGACGCAGTCTTGTAAAAGCGATTTTAATTAAATTTCTCGAATGTCATTTGCTCTATTTTAAAAATAAGTAATATATTTAACAGGTATTTATATTTATTTGCACCTCGTATTTTCGCGTCTCTCTCTCTAATCGATAGACTCGAGTCCGCGTATGGTCGAATCGATTACCGCCTAGCAGGTCTATTACGTTAATGTAAGCGAGAAATTTTCCCGTTCCACGTTCGCGGATCTAAACATTCCACCTGCTCTACATTCCGCATTTCCGATGCGCGCGGTTGAAGATCGTGATCCCGTTTATTCAGCGGAACCTGTTCCCACTGTCGAATTCGGAGCTCGTTGCTTTTCTTGAAAGTCTGATCTCTGATCTCGACCGAATCGCACGTGGACGACACCGAGCTCCCGAACCGGAGGGGGCCCCCGGAACTATGGACCAGTTTCCACTTGATGCAGATCACGGGCTGTTTTTTCCCCGAGACGCGTCGCGGCTGCCCCGTTTAACGAAACCTGTTCCGTTCGCGTGACGAGAGGACCCGCTTCCGATTATATTCCGGCTCATCATCGCAGGCTCGTGCCTGACTGGAAAACTGGTCCATCCGTGAAGGGATGCTGCCCTCGGAACAATGACCGCTGTCCACTCAAATGTATTATATACAAACACCGTTCTACAAAAGCTACCCAGTTAGCCTTTGACTCTCATTTTCTCGTAATATTTTTTTTTCTTTTCTTTTTTCTACGGTCAGTCGCGGAGGATAGAAAAACTGGTCCATCCGAAGGTTGCTCTTCCCTCCTGTCAGCGTTCACAATAGAGCTAATAAACGCGCAACCGCAGAGTACGCGTCCAGTTGATCTTTGACTTTCGCGCGGCGAAGTTTGACTTTGATCTTCGCCGCTACGTAATATTTTAAAAGCGCTAACTTAAAAAAATAGTTAAACTAACTTACAAAGAAAATGAATCTTGATTTCTATCTATACAATAATTTATTATATTACTAATTTATCTGTACAATAATTTATAATAATATTACTACGCAGGTAATAAAAAAATTATTGGCTATTTTAAAACATTCCTACCAAGTGCTTCTGCTAAGACGGCGGGATATTTCTCGTGACTCGTAGAAAAAAAAAAAATTTCTCGTACGTACTCGTCACTTTCTTTATTATGAAGTAATTCTAATTTAATTAGTACATTAGAAAATTAATTTTTTTTTATTACTATGTCATGTTTATCCATTTCTTTCCGAGACACGACTTTGCATATTTTTAAATTCCTCGGCCGCAAACAGCGTTGCTTCTCGTTTGCTCTAGCTCGTAAAGTTGTCATCTTCTTTAATGGTCGATCGGGCTCTCCTCGAGCTATCTCGGTTGGTGTCTGATTTTTCGATAACGGCGCATTGTCATGCAGATACAGTCGTCACGCCGCGGACTCGAGACTACCTCAGCAAGACGAGAGAAATTGCGAGGGAAGAGTCCGGCGATTTCTGCCGATCCTAATTTACGGCCGGGATTTCAGGCGTTTATGTCTTTCCGATAAGGTCGTTCACGCAGATGCCAAGCCTGCACCGATGGATCTTCTTCATCCCGCGCTTCTTCTTATTCCGTTTCCCGTCGATTCCCGCGTGCCGATAGGACGCGACGAAATGTCAGAGCGGAGTTCGTCCTACGACGTTCGTCGTTAACGAGAGTGGATTGGAGCGGAGGTGTCGATTCGTCAACGACGCGCGATCGCGTTGGACTCGCGAAATTACTAGCTATTCTTCCACGATTTTCTGCCAGAAGTGATATTGATTAGCGCTCCGTAGAAATCGCCTGTAAGGTTTAACCGTTTCTTGCATAATAAAACGCGGATCGATGGATGTCTCGTGAACGTGGCGCGAGATCAATAGCTACGCGAATATAAATCTTACATTATTTATCTCTCTCTATTTAAAAATAAGATATACAGATTTTATTGTTGACCGAGTGTTGACACTTTTCCCGCGATGCTGATTGATTTTTCTCGTTCGGCTCACTTCGTGTCGCGAGAGAAAGGTAGAGTATTACCATTATTCTTAATACGCAAACGCGAATGATTTATTTGATATATTAATTTCTTTTTTACGATATTTATACATTTTGACTCTTCATGCATTTCGCTAATTGAAAAACGTGACGTCTCCGCGTTTGTGCATTAAGAACAATGGTAATACTCTACCTTTCTCTCTCACACCGAACTTGGTCACAGATTCAATTTGACATTCTCCCCTCCAGTAATATATGCTCTAAGGTGCACATTTACACATACACAGAGACATAGGGCACTTCGTGCATACACGCGCGATTGGGTATACCGGGTGATCCTGGCGGAGCTAATAAAAAGCATCCCCATGCGCCGTGGGATGGTGGGGTCAGAAGTCCATTCGGAAAATGGAAGGACCCGCTCGTCCAACTAAATCTACTCGATAACGAACACCAATTGTCCGACCTGGGAACGCTTTGAAAATTTATTCCGTCCGTATCGCGTCGACTTAAGACACGAAACTCAAAACGTCGGCTTGAGACGTCGTGATCACGAGCACGACGCGCGGAAACGTTCGCTAAGTCGGCGGGTAAATTTTACACAATTTTTTGTTATCTCAGCCTCAACGACTAAACCTCTCCGGTCTGTTAGCAAGACGTATGGTAGACGGCTAGTCCTGGCCAGGGTTCGGCTCGACTTCCGACTTTCCCTGCAGAAAACATTGAGTCTGAGGGGCGGCTCTGCCTCATCCTACCTCCCCTTTCCCCCGTTCTATCCCGGTCCCATCGCAAAGACGCTATAAATTCTAGCCATCTCGACCCCCTTCCACCCGAGCGAACACCCCCTTGTCGACGTCGCAGAATAGTGGCCGAAAGTAAGAAGTGTGGGTCTATCGATAGCCTCATTTACAATTCGCATCCTTCGATAAGGAACGAGTCTTGTCAGCGCTCGCGCGCGTTGAATCGTCGAAGATCAAATTAATCGGTCTGAATTAATCATTCATTCGGCCAATTCGTTTTGACCCAGTTGTAGGAAATGGAATGCTCGTTGCATTATAAAAGACTGCTAAATAGGTTATTTCTCTATATATTAAAAACTGAATTTTTTATCAAAAATACAAAAATAATTTGTTGTTTTGTGTTTAAAAATATACTCGTGTGTCTAATACGTTCCAAGCTTTCCACACTTCCTCTCTTCGGTCATTATTTTCGTTATAATTCACATCTAATCTAACAAAAATAATAATTCAAACTTTTAGTTTTTTTAAACATTTGTCGAATATCATACCAGTCTCACAGACACCGAGTATTTTGGATTCGATTCTCCGTTTCAATCCCTGATTCGCGAGGCCACCCAGCAATAATTAACGAACCTTACACGATTACCCGGTCAAAGACCACATCTTATATCAAAAATTCGAGCATTAAACGCGAATAGGGAACATTATCTTCTCTAATTTAACGTTAAATGGATTATCAAGTCAGATTAAGCAATTAAAATCATAGAAAATTAAATTTATAAAAAAAAAATTTCTTTATCTATAAGAAATTTAAATTTTCCTAATATTCTTTCGCGGAGAATAGAATAATGAGAACTTATTTCTGTAATATTTATTGGCTTTCAAGAATATGTTTGATTTATTCCGAGATTTGGCAAAGTGTGAAAAATCAGCGCAGGCCGATAGAAAATCGTGAACAAACCCATCTTGTCGATTCTTCCGGGCAGGAAATCTGTGGCTGCCGCATAACTCCGACCAATCGAATCTCACAGGGAATTTAACACCCTCCCTTAGATGGAAAAAAGGCAAAATTTCCAATTTAAGCGAATCTCCGGTCGCTTGTCCTTTAAACAAATATTGCGGATTCTATCCGAACGGTTAAAGGTCCGAGACAATTCGTTTCGCGTTTTCTCACATAGCTTCGGTTTGCGCGCGTTACAAAAATGGTTTTGAATTATTCAATTTAATTGAATTGAATTTTTTTATAAATGGTTCAAAACCGATTCTTAAATAAATAGTCCCAACTTTTTTTCTTCCAATTTTTATATAAATGGTTTCAATTTTTTTATTTTATTTCAATGATCCGACTTAATTTTTAAATGAAATAAAATTTGGTTTCAGGTTAAAAATATTTATTTTTTCTTAAATTAAATATGAATGGTTTTGAATTATTTAATTTAATTGAATTGAATTTTTTATAAATTGTTTAAAACCGATTCTTAAATAAATAGTTCCAATTTTTTTTTTCAATTCTTTATAGACTATTCCTCCTCCAGTAATATATGCTCTAAGATGTGCACGCGTGTTACACGTAGAACGAGCCCGTACCTATATGCGAGGGCAGTGGCCATGTTCAGGGTGGAGAGACAGCCCCCATTTGCCAAATTAACTGCGTTAGACCGGGGCCCTGGGATTCTTTACGCTTTCCTCGACCTACGACCGGCCATTTTACGCTGGATCTCGCGACGGAAACGATCGTCGTTCCTCACCCTCGATTTTTTTTTTTTTTTATCGTATTTTCCTCCACTTACCACGTGTAATTCTCCCCATAGGAGACGTGTGTCGGGCAGATTTACGGCGGCATACTTTGATCGTGTCTGTGAAGCTGGCATGACATTCTATAAATATAGAAAAAAAACTAAAAGTTTTAATAGCACTTTGCATTAATTTTTTTTTTATAGTAAAATTAAAAATTAATTAATGCCGATTTTTTTTCAAATACTTACGAATAAAAGCAATTTCTTTGGTATGTGCAACATTATGAAAAAAAATTAAAAACTGATTAAAAAAAAAATTTTTGTATTAATTTGAACGCGGTGAATAATTAACTCGGAATAAAGTCTTTTCTTAATATCGTACGACACTCGTTTATTAACATTACTTAGACAATAATTACAAACTACTCGGCCACTGCCGTCTTTAATGCGAACACGCTGCTTTCTTATTTCTAATTCTTTGTCCGTTGCGACACGCGCTATTTTTCTTTATCGATCTACCCGCTGTCAGGTCCGAAACCGCTCTGCTGCGCTATATTGCGCCAGCTCCGCTTGAGCTCCGCTTTTCGTTCGTACGGTGTTTTCCTTCTTTGAATTTGTCCGGCCCATTTTTCTTGAAGAGCACGAGGCGACCGCGTGATAATTACTCTTATTATTCGTTTATCTTACATACCTAACGTTGAATGGCCACTTTGCTTCACGGAGACAAGACGGCGGCCCGTGCCGCATATTGATTCACGATAATTTCATTATTTTTCCCAGCTTCTTGGTGACCGATTAATGTCTCTCCCGAGTCTGCCAATTGAAATGCAAACAGGCCGCGAAATCTATCCGTTCATCGACTTTCTAATAATCCCACCAGCCGGGCTTTCGTTTTGACGATCGAAAAATTTCAGCTGACAGCTCGAGAGAATTTTTTCACCAATATTTCCTTTTTTTTTTTTTCTCTCTCCTTTTTTTTTCCTTTTCTTGTTCGCCCTGCGATAAGGGAACATATAAATATGGAGACGTGCACCCGCGAAATCTCGCGCGGCAGAAACGGATAAAGTGGCTGGCTGGCAGGAAGTAAAAGGGCGGTGAAGGAAATAAGAGCGAGCCAAGGGGGAGAAAGAGAATTTTATTGGCTCTGACTTGGCGCCCCTTAACGTCTGCTCGTTTGCCTCGCAGATTTTCATATGTTTTCATCCACTTGGAAAATTAGGACGTTATGCAGAAATCGGACTCGCGAGTCTCTCTCTCTTTCTCTCTCTTTCTCTTTCTTTTTTTCTCTAGGAGGATCTTGAGTACGCGCGAACGGGCGTATCGCGATCCTCGCTCCGCGGCGACGATGAGAAAGTGGAGAGAACCTCACCCCCCGATAAAATGCATCGAGAGTCGAGTAAAGATATTACTGCGGACGTTTATGCCACCACTTTGGAATGGATACTTTTAATATACTTTTTCGTGCCGACGTATATCGCGCATATTTCTTGCCGTTTGAACGTTGTCAAGGTGGATAGTACATTCGTTCGCCGATGCAGATGGCAAATACTATTATAAAATTGTACAACAATGTCAGCAGCGCGGATTTCTGAACTTGAAATAAGAAATTATAAATTACAGGAAGGAAAGAAGTATAGAATTATTTTTCGGACTCCCCTTGGGGTTACCGAGTTCATGATTAAACATGAGACCTACTATTTAACGCCGGTTCCGAACGGCCACTTTTACTCTCCTCCTTCTTTCTTTTTCTTTAACTTCTTATCTATGGGTTTCCGATAGCCATCACTCCGTTCCTCCTACTGTATACTGCTGTTCGTATGTTTCGGAAACGTTGCGTGTATGGTTGTCTGTCGCTCGCAACTTGTCGAAATTCGAATCACGCATTCATGCCTTATCAGCTTGGTGCTTAGCGTACTCGACCATCGCCCGACTCTTTATAAATTACAGTTAAAAGCAAAAATTAATTTTACCACGAGCTATCTTTCTGAAATACTCCGTAAGAAACAATCGCCACGAAATTCAATTTCAATTTTCCACACGCTATCCCTGGCGAGCGCGAGAATAAACGGTACAGCATCCGAGACAGTAAATTCATTCTAATCCCTCATCAGAAATTCCTTTGCCGGATGAGACCGGGCGGTGAATTTCGAGGGCAGGAAATATCTCCGCGGAATCTCCGATATCGAGAGCACACCCGGTACGTAAGCTCTCTCTCCTCTCCGGTTAGTTAGCGGATCTCGAGAAGATCCGGGGCCGAGAGCGAGAGAGTATCCTCGCCGGATAGAGTATCCCTCGGGAGGTTTTCGTCCAATCGGCTGGCTGGTCAGCTAGGGCGAATGGTGGGGTCTGGCGGTCGACCATTGGTCAGTCGAGGGGTGGCCTGGTATTGAGCGAGTCGCTCCGGGGGTTGAAAAAACCGCCCCGAACTGACCTCAAACGTCCTACCCTCGTCTCGTCGGGAAACCCAGCCTAATGTCGTCCCCGTTCTCCCTTTACTCCGTTCGGTTTTGCAGCACCCCCTCGCCCTCCATCCCCGGCCTCCCGCTGCCCTCTGCTCGCCCCATCGGCTGCGTTTACTACTCACGTACGTTTTCCCCTTATTACGGCGACCCCTTATTTTACTCGCACGGCGATACAGCTTTTCTCCGGCTGCCTTCCGCGACGAGCGCGACGAGTCGTGTAACATATGGAAATGTAAGCGTTAAGTAATAGGCGAATAATAAAGTGTTGATTATCGATCGCTACGTAATAACTTAATTATTAAACGAGTTTCACGTAACATCTAATTGCACGTCTTATGCTTCTCCGTTACATCGACAAAAATTCATTTACTTAAGGATTTAATGATCGCTTACCAGTCAACAAATTAAAATTAATTTCAATTTGAGAACGGGCTCTCGCGTAACTCGGCAGATGCGTTTCGTTTTGCGACATCTTGGAAAGGAATGCTTCGTCGCAGCGGTAAGGACTTTGTCTCGCAAGCGGCGACGTAACGAGCTGTGGTTGTCGATGATGGAATTTTTTAAGAACGCGTGCACACGCTCGCTCGATTCCTCGGAAAATACGACGGCAGTCTAAACTCGCAGCGCACCGGCTCTAAAGTATATTCAGTCAGTCTAAGTTCAAAGGCTATTTGCTATTGCGACGTTTTGTTGAAAACTAGGTTAATGGAATTAGGTAGAATAAATTAAAGAAAATAGTACATGTAATATTGAAAATAATGCGCGTGCTATATTAAGTCCACTACAACTCACAGAAATTATCGACTGAAAATAATCTAATAGCAAATAACACCTTATTTGCGTTTCAAAAAGTTGAGCGCGTGCACGGTGTTTACGGTAATTATTAATAGCACACGAGTTTGCTATTGGAGTAATTTCTTTGCGAACTATTCGAAAAGAGGCGAAAGTGCATAACGCGGGAAACTTAAGTAACGATTTCTCTAAGAAAGTTTCACGCGTCGAGACTTTAAAGCCGAGCGCCTGAGACGGCTTCTTAATCGAATCACTAATGCTTGTAAAATCTTTGTTCGAGACTCCTTAAAGAGAAAGAGATGAAGCGCGGCGCGGGACCGAGAGTAAAAGCGTTTACTGCGAGTTGACGTACTGGAGTGTCCGTGAAGCTAGCACGACATTCTACAAATATAAAAAAAAAAAAAAAACTAAAAGATCTAATAGCACTTTGCACAGTTCTACAGTTTCTGATAAAAATTAAAAAGAGTTCCGCGTTTTTTGTATTAAAAAATTAAAATTGAAAAAATGCCGTGCTAACTTCTCAAATCCAGCACGGCGATATTATACCTTCGACGTACCCTCACTTGTACACTTTCTTTCTCTCTTGCCGGCACCCTTCTCCCCTTTCCTCCCTCCGACCACAACCACGATCGCTCTCGTCTATCTGCAGAGCGTCCCGACGGCTCTTTCTCTCGGCTACCCTCTCGCATACCCTGCAACACCCTCGGCTCACCTCGGAACGTCTCGAGATCTCTGGAATTGGATTAGTAGTGGTTCACCCGAGTAAGACTTGGACTATACTCAATTTGAACTAAGATCGCGCCGCCCCGGGAACGGGCGAATTGCTAAATCAGTTTTACGTGATCACCTATTCAGAAAGTTGTCCGCGATCGAACGCGGATATCCCGCAACCCCGAAGGTGGACCGGCTAGTAGCGAGTTTCACGAGGGTAGGAAGGGAGGGAAAGGGAACGTAGTGCCCGCGCGTTTTGCTGCGAGGCGTATATTAATAGAGATCCCTTAAATAACGATCCCGCCGATAATTTTTCGGAGTAGTAGATAGAATTTATAACTGTTAAATTTTAGAAGAATTTTAATGCGAACGTGTTTGTCGCGGAGACTAAAACTTTGACGTAAAAATAAATTAAGTTTAATCGCGTCGATAAGGGAAGTAAGTTACATCAGATAACGTGTAATTGATATTTGCGTCCTTAAGATTTGCCGCAGCGGCTTCTCGCAGTTAGTAAAAGTAAACTTATCTTTTTTTTTCCGGTTTTGTACGGTGTCTGTGAAGCTGGCACGACATTCTACAAATATAAAAAAAAACTAAAAGTTCTAATAGCACTTTGCGTAGTTCTATAGTCCCTAATAAAAATTAAAAAGAGTTCCACGTTTTTTTTTATTAAAAAATAAAAATTGAAAAAATGCCGTGCTAACTTCGCGAATCTAGTACGGCACTTTCCCCTTTAAAGCATTAAAACGTATTGAAAATAATTATTTTTTTAAAGAGTTTACGAGTTAAAGTAATATAAAAAAATTTTGTCATGATTCCCAAATTGATGAAAACCGATTTTTAATAGAAAAAATAAAATTAAATTAATTTTTTTAATACGTGTATTTGATAACATGTACCTACTTATCAAATTTTAACAGAATGAGTCTTATGCATTTTTGTACTCAAGAATAAAAATAAATTTTATTTTATTTTTTCTATTAAAAATCGGTTTTCATCAATTTGGGAATTATGACGAAAGTGTTTTTTTTATTGCTTTTACTCGTAAAAAGAATGTCGTGTTAGCTTTACAGACACGCAGTCGATTATGATGACAATGATTTAAGAATCAGTTATTAAAACGCTAAAACGGGAAATTCACCAAATGTAATGCGGTATAATGTGATGATTCGGCGACACTTTCCCTCGTTACTGCCTTTCAAGCATATCATTCGCTCTCTTCTCTCGAAGGACGCGTTTCTTTCGCGAATATCGAGCATCGCTTAGTAATATTTTCCGTAATATTTTCGGCACCGGAGAGCGTCGAAGCTATTGTTTTTCCAAGTACCCTCGAACGTTCCGCGCGTATTAAACCGAAGGAAATGACGATTGTTGTAATATTAAGGCGCGGAGTTGCAAAGATTTATTTAACGGTCCTTTGATCTCGATACTTTTCCCGACTTCTTTGTGATTCTGCTATAATGGTCATCTTTTATACCGCATAACGACCCCACGGTGTGTATCGTTGATCAAATCGTTATGGTAAGTGTGGCGTGAGGATTCGCCGAATTTCCAACATCTACGACTGGCTTATCCACGTCTTGCTAGTGTTCCAACTTCGGGGATATTTGAGAGTGTACTTGCCAAAGAGGGAGAAAGAGAGAGAGAGAGAGAGCGAAGAAGAGAGGAACAGGAAAAGAGAAAGAGAGAGAGAGAACACAAGAGAAGGAGGTGGACGGGCGTCCTGGAAGGTTTCCGAACAACCGAAGTCTGTGGAATAGTATCGATCTGGCTTGATATATTACTACGAAGGTCCACCCTGCCGCAGCCCCTGCAGGACCTCGAAATATGTTTTTTATGCGCCGCCTTCCTGCGGTGGATGTGCCCGCGTTTCGACACGAATAACCGCCCTCGAGTCGATGCTGAATTTCTTAGTTCAAGATGACGCCGGTTGGCGAGAAGCATTCGTTTCCACTTCGAAGAGTTCGACCATTTCCTCCCGCGTCACCCGCTAGACGCATCACGGGATGGAAACCGTCACGCCGGGATACCGTCGTCGATGTAAACGTACGTCGGCGTGTTTACCAATGTTATCAGCGTAATAATAGGACACCCCGTATCCGTCCAGCGGCGCGCCGGTCTTTCTGCCGCCAGTTTGCTCGAGATGATATCTGCCGTTCTCTTCGTGCCGTGCTTTTCGTCAGATTTCGCCCGCCGCTAAAGTAGATATGACCCGAGACGGCCGTGACACCCCCGATCGGGAGACCGGTTACTTAAAGACACCTTAAAGTTCGCAACCGCTAACGTCGCCGTGGAGACAGGCCTCGCCGGAAATTTCGACCATTGACGGGCCGATGGAAATGAAATCGCGAGCTAAACTCGGATCGATTTCCAACTTCGCTATTACAAACCTCGATCGCGTCACCCCGCGCGCGGATTCCTAACAGCCGGGACTTCTTTTTCGAATAATTCCGAGGCTAATCGCGCCCCCGCGCGATTTTATTGATCTCGATTAAATCCAGATTACTGCCGCGCGCGTACAGGCGAGAGTTCACGATTCGTCGGAAAAATTCACAACCGCATGGTACAAAGTGCTTGTTTGTGTCGTCAATTGACACACACCCTGTATAAGTATTTACATGGTGATCGATAAACCCTATTCCGAGCGAATATAGCGAAATACATTCTCCCTCGATCAAGACATTTTTTATGACGGCTTCTCTTTGCCGAAACGGAAAATCACAATCCACTCCGGCGGGGAAACCGCCGATTTTTTTTTTAACATGACAGGTATTCCGTTGGTTATTTTATATATATATATATTTTTTTTTATTATATATATATATATTTTTTTTTTGTTTGTTTTTTTTTTTCTCTTTCCTCTCAGCGGTCCTCACTCGTTCTCCGGCGCAGACAGGACTAAGAGGGGCGTAGGAGGGTCGGGAGGGCGAGTGGTTGAACCCACGGGAACGGGATCAAAGGAAGAATTATCAGGGTTCCAAGCGCGGCCCGGGATTTGGTCCCGTAGGAGACTTACCACATGTAAATAAGGACAGAGCTTCTGTAGCTCGGTGCTGTCCTGCGTAAATAACATTTTTCCGATAGCGCTGAAATAACCCACCGCCGCCGGTCGAAGTACGAATCCTTGGCACATCGTCGGGCTCCTTTGTTACCTCTTTTCCCGGGTGCAATTTTAAATCCTCGCCGCATTTTATAAAGCATCATATATCGCGTCACGAACAAATTATACGTTTATTTTGTCATATTGCTAGACCGCGAAGAGGCGCAATAGAAGATCATTATATTACGGTAGAAAGATTAAATACAGATTTATTGCGATACAGAAATATGTATATGCACGTTAGGAATAACATAGATTAACATACGTTGCCGTTGATGTTGCAATTATCTATTAAAATTTACCGTGCTTTAAATTAAATGATTAGGTGAGTTCTCAGTGGAACAAAATTACATTTCGAGAACTCAAAGGGCAAAGGAATTTTAATACACGGTACATTTCGACATTCTCCGCGCGTCTCTTGATTTTCCGTGTTTCTCGTTTACCCATCCATTTTTCCTCTCCCCTCTCATCTCTCCCGTCAGAGCGAAAGAGAGGAAGACAAGTATTTTTGTTTCCCTCCGCCTTTTCTCCCTTTCCTCTTTTTTTTCTCTCTCTCTTTTTTTTTTCCTTTTCTTCGCCGGGGCCAGCATATTCGGCGCGGCGGAGGTTCTACGTTTCAAAATGTATGCAAAAGACCGAAGCACCCCGCGCATCCCAACATGGTACACCCCGCGGAGAAAAGTTACCCTTGCGTCTCGGCGATCTCTCGAGTATTTCTTCCGAGATTGACGTCACCGGCTGTCACAAAGGAATCGTCGCAGACGTCCTCGAAAAAATCGGCATCGATGAGGCGCTTTTGTCGCCGGGGTCGTCTCGGTTTTTAAACGTTATCGCGAACTCGCCCGTCGTCCCTGCCTTCTCACTGGACTGTACCGCGTAGTCCGGTCGACGTAGTTACCATCGATTCGTGGTCGCAACTGTTCCGTCGTTTAAAAAAGGAACACCTCGAGCTCCAGGGGTGGAAAGACATCTTTTCCCGACATATATTTCTGTTTGTCCAAGGGGCCAGGCACCAACCGCGGAACAATATAGGGTCATTTTACGTGTTTCCTTACACGGAAGCAGGTCGCCGTTCCTCCCTTCGCGCGTCATCTTTTTTCCCTCCTCGTAATATGTCACTTTCTCTACGTACATCTCGCTTTACATTTGCCTTAGGAAATTCGTATACATATATTTGACTTCTTAAAATTTTGTCCCGTGCTTTTCTTTTTTTTTTTCTTTTAGGATAAGGTAATAATTGTTACTGTATATAATTATTGAATGCTTCGGGATTGGGTCAATGCGTTTAGAAGTATTTACCTTAACAAGTTAATCCATTTCAGAACGTTAATTGATTATAAATTTTGAACAACAGTCGTCGGGACGTTGCGGCTATATCAGCTGTTCGGAGCTCGGTGGAATAATATTCCTACGAAATTTATAGGCGATCAAAGTATGCCGCCGTAAATCTGCCCGACGCACGTCTCCTACGGGGGGAATTACACGTGTCTGTGAAGCTGGCACGACATTCCACAAATAAAAAAAAAGAAACTAAAAGTTCTAATAGCACTTTGCATAGTTCTACAGTTCCTGATAAAAATTAAAAAGAGTTCCGCGTTTTTTTGTATTAAAGAATAAAAATTGAAAAATTGCCGTGCTGAATTCGCGAAGTTAGCACGGCATTTTTCAATTTTTATTTTTTAATAAAAAAAAAAACGCGGAACTCTTTTTAATTTTTATCAGGAACTGTATAACTGTGCAAAGTGCTATTAGAGCTTTTAGTTTTTTTTTTATATTTGTATAATGTCGTGCTAGCTTCACAGACACCGCCGAATCTGTATCGATCGACCGGCGTGGAGTGCTGAGAGGGCAACGAAATCAGATTACACAAAGGCCTCTTACCTGATGCGCCGCGTGCGAAGTCTGGCCCAAAACTGGCACCCCGTCGCCGGGGAGGAAAGGGGTAAGCCTTTTCCGCGGTCGCAAGTTAGGTGCTCGCGGTTGTGTGCGTGCGTCCGTGTGCGCGGGAAGCGCAACATCAGGTATATGCACTCCACCCCTCCGCGCGTTTTCACCCTTCCCGCTTGCCTGTTGGTATTACAATAGCTGTAGCCTCGCGTACCAGCGACAACGTTGTAATGCAGCCGTGAGTTTAGATAAATCTTGATATCGCTTTCCGATCGATCACACTGCGCGCGGGAAACTGAATATAATTCCTCCGTTTATACTTGTCGTAGCTAGCGTACCTAGCGATTGTACAACTTAACTATACGCGAACGAAACTTTCCCAGTATATTTATGACACATATATTTAGACCTTTAATTACTTTAATTCATTATCCGCGAGTCAAATTTAAGAACAAATCCGCGTTTCGCTAATTCGTTCTTAAATATCCACAGTTCAATCTTAGTTCATCTCGCGCATGTTTTCAACGGTATAGTTTTCTCATTTGTAGCTCGTCTCTTTTCCATCTCAGCGACGAGGTTATACTTTTGTGCTCCCGGTAACACCGGAAATCCGCGCGTATCTCGAACGCGAAATTTCGCGTTCGCGATCGCAGAGTACGATTTCCCGTTTCCGGCGATGTGGCAGTTCGACGTGATCGGGATAAAGAAAAAAAAAAAATTCCGGGGTAGCGGGCGGGGTTAGTTGGATAGAAAACCAGCGGTGAGATCCGGGATTCGGTCGGGGAAGATTCGGTCGAAGAGAGACGATAGCCATGCGCGATAGCGCGAGAATTCGCGCGGCCCATTGGGCATAGGTCAGGCAGAAGCCAATCCTACGAAACTCTCAGATATATGATAAAAATTGACTGGAGGCGTCCCCCTTTTGCCCGCGCCTGTGCCACGTTCTCGTCGTCGTAGAGGAGAGCCTGAATTTTCGTTCGTCCCTTAAATCCCTCGGATAACACCACGCGAGGAAGATCGTCCCTCGTCCATCCCTTACGCCACCCCGACGATAACACACGCGCGGCGGACTTAGAGCTAGGCGAGGCGAAAAGGGCAGGAAAGAGGAGGGCGCGAGCCGGCAAGTCATCGGCGACCGATCGAAAAAAATTATCCGGCGGTTAAAGAGCGCGGGATGGAGAGTCGGCCCGACGATTTTGTTTTTTTTTCTTTTTTTTTTTGTCGCAGATCGAGCCTCGCGCGCGTTTAATTTATGATAAAGCCTGAGATGAGTCTGCGAGACTTTAACGGTTGCTATTAAATGTTGTTTCTCATTTTCAATATTTTAATTTTATAATTAGACATTGTAGAGCGTGCACTTTTAGTGCGTTATCGCTCTTGCTTCTTCTACGATAAAGACAAAATTGTTCTACTTATAGTAATTTTCAGCAACGAACTACGGATGCGTGCATCGTTCTAAGGTATCGCGAGTAAAAGCATTCCGTGGCTTCGCGAAATAATTATTGTACGTCCTTACGATTCGCGCAACGACACGAGTACCAGTGAACATCCATCGTGAAGGGAATTTAATATCGGTGGAATCCATTTTCAACGATGTTCCGGTATTATGATTCATCGTGAACGAATATGTCCGTGCGTTCTATTGCGCGAAGAGCCGTCGCCGCTGCGTCGCGGCGTTCTCGACGCGGCAAAAATTCGAGGCATTCTCTCTTTCTCCGGTTTCTTTTATCCTAACAACCATAGCGGAGGCGGCGCGGGAAGTTACCTGGACGCGGAAATTTCCTTTTGCAACGTACGGGAAATATTTTCCAAAGACCCGCAAAGCCTCTCCAAATCCATGCCGTGTATGATATCACTGCGAGCGGTGAAAGTTTTGTCGCCCGTCCTGCCTATCGTCGACTCGCCGACACAAAGAAACGGTATAATCTACGATAAAACATTTCAATATCGACGTAAAAATGCCTACTTTTTTTTATTGATAACAGCCATTTAAGGGACACTTTATTTCGTATATTTTGCCAGAACTAAAATCCGTTTTATCGCGATGATCGTCGCGGTAAGAGAGATAACTAATTTTTTTTTCTTTTTTTGTATTCGGCGGTCGAGCTTTCTTGAAGAACATAGCGGATCGCTGCGTCGCTGATCGAAGCGTATGCAGACGTCGCGACTTGCGCTGCGTGTCTTTCGCTTCCTTTGTTGCCCGGTGAATGCCGGAAAATGGGGCAATACATGTTCGGGTCGGACCCGGCCATTTTTGTATTTGTTTGAAATTTTAATGTGTTCGCGGCCGGGACTTGGCTGTTCGGCCGAGGACGTTCGAGGGTGGCCGAGGACCAAGGGGTGGTGGAGAAAACACCACTGGGTGTAAACCGGCGGCCATTACCTTCGATTTCGAAATAAATTGCGCACCATAAACAGGGCGGTCCATAAGAATACATACGACCGGCTTACCACGAAGGTACCCAATGTTCTGAAAAATGTAGCCGCTGCCGTTGCCGATATCGATCCCTTCTCGTCGCCCTCTCGTGCCGCGCTTTCTACCTCCTTTTCTCCTCGCTCGCCCTTTTTTCCGTTCTCCCTCGTGGACGAAAGGAAGTTGGTCGCCCGGGTTGGCTTAATTTCGCGTCGAATTCAGTCCTTTCCAGAGAGAGAACCGAGTATCTTGGCGACCTTTGACTTCGGGGTTCCTTTTTTTCCGCTCCGCTCTTGGCATCCGTCCGAGGTACCGAAAGTGGCACGTCAAAGGATGATCCTGAATTTTTCAACCGGTCGAAAACAGGTGGAGATACATGATGTACATTAGATTCAGTTTGTCCAAAAATTTGAAAACGCTTTGCAAAAAAATTCTTTTTTTTTTTTTTAATATTAGTTTTGTTGATTATTACATTAATATATTTTTAATCTAATATATTAGACGCTTACAGTTAAGTTAATTAACAAATTAAAAACATTAAATCACTTGTATTGCTTGTGTGAATGTGTTTAAGTTGGCATTCTAGTTTATACATTACGGGACAAAATATTTTATATTGTCGGCAGGATAGTATCGTAACTCAATGTAGAATTTTTCAACGTGGAATTCATCACCAGATATTACTTTCTGCTACTATACGCTTCAGTGGGCTGTAGCAGCCACATTTTCAATTGTACTGACGCTTTTTCAGAATTTATAGTACGATACTCGAACTCTTCTGACGCGTACGCGGTTCCGATTGCTTTCGAAATCATCGCGACACTCATTGCAAAGAAATGATTAATGTTGTTAATAATATAATTATTTAAAAAAAACTTGCTTGCTCTTGACACAAGTGTAAATTATACTTAAAAATATTTCGTTTTTTAATCTGAAATTTTCGGTATTAAATTAAAACGTATTTGAATTTAACTTCATCGATTAAAAAATTAAGGTGGAGCATTTCGTGACTTAACTACTCGGTTTTCCTGAGAAATGCGCGACGGTTAAGCGGATTATTCGTTTCACTGCAAAACGAGGAGTCAAAACCGTAGCACGGATGCCCCGGTCGGTCCTCCTTGATCCTGAGCCTTGATTTACGAGAATCGTGACGGGCCATTTGTCGAGGGGTCCCTCGGACAACGCGACGCGTCCTCCTTATCAGCTCGCGGCAGCGGCCATTTTCAAAAGCGGCTGACTTTCCTGCTTCCCCCGCGCACGCAATGTGGTGTCGCACAATCAACCGACCTAATATAGAACGAGGGGATCGCAAGTTAAGGAAATGGAAAAAGCTACAGTCTTTAAAGGTCCTGCCCGTTTCCGCCTTGGCCACCGTAAAACTCGTTTGTGCGCACAATTTCTCTCTCCACTCGTCAACGCCAAAATTTCCGTTCTTCGGAAGTATGCTAGAGTTCAACGTATCACTGTCGCATTGAAAAAATTTTTTAACGCATCAATTTTCTATGCCTATTAATTTACACGCGCATAGACGTGTTCTCTGATAATCTTGCAAACTCAAAAATCCACGGATAATTTGTCGGAAGAGAAAGAACACTCGCTCGTTAGTTGCGAGTTGCATTTGCGATCGAGAAAACGTCGAGTACCCCGGTCTCGGTTACACAACGATAATACCAACCCTTTGAGACCGCTGTCGAGCGCAGGACGAGCGGATCGCCGAGGTCGCCGGGGGTCGCGCTACTATTTCATCGGTACTCGCTAGAGTTACCAGTCCCAGGTACACGGGACGGGACGTACGAAGGGATCGGAAGCCGTTGTGCGCGAAAAATCAGTGGGAGAGAAATTTTAAATATTTGAATTAACCCCTTTTGGGCCCGGAGGTCTAGTCGTGATACGCCGTATACCTGAATCCCCGGGCCGCTATTATTTTATTCGGTCGTCCTTCTTTGCATCTGGCGTATCCATCGATATAATGTTTCCCTCGCGCCAAGATATAAAACTCATCGCGTCGCTTTCTCTCTCCCTGTGCCTCTCTCTTTCTCCTTCGTTCTATCGCACTCCATGTAAAATTATGTTAATGGATTATCCTTAAGGGGCGGCACGGTTTTTCAGGTAGATCGCGCGCCAGAGGGACACCCTATGACGGGATCCTTTTTTTTTTTTTTCTTCCTTTCTCCCTCTATGCAGCTTTTCAATCCTTTGCCTCTCGCAGAAGTAGGTCGAATTGCCGTGAACGGTTCGCACGCAATGCTCTCCGTGGGATGCGCGCAGCGAAAGAACGACAGATGGGGTTAAAAAATCGGTGAAGAGGATTAGGGATGCGCCGAACTACATTATCGATTTTGCGTCGAACACGCGAGCGAGCGCCGATAGGTTCTGCATTTTCATTTCGGTTAAAGCCGACGACCCCGCATCACCCTTGTTCTCTAGACTATTTTCTTTCTCTCTCTCTCTCTTTCCTTTCTTGTTAGTTCGCTTTAGAGAAACCGCAGCCTGATCGATAAACTAAAAGCTCCGGATAAGGATCATTGAAAGCTATTTTAATCGGAATTCTTTTATTTATATTCCGTTCCCGATTGATTAGCGTTCGATCAACAATTTGTCTTCGATGCAACTCTTAAGGAACATTCAAAGATTAATGCAGTGTTTAATTTTTTAATATACATATTTTTAGCTTCTCGAATATGATTTTAGTTTTCAGATAAATGGCTAGCTCAACATTTAATTGCGATCTGAAGAAGTTAAAAAGCACGGAGATAAAGTGGCCAGCACTCGTAATTTTCTGAGCACTCGGTAAATACGGTTAAGGGCTGCCTTTCGAGATGTCCACAAAGTACCACATGTAGCGCGATCCTACTCGATACAATTTCGCTGGTCCCCTTGAAGGGTGTCAACCCGAAAGAAAACGCGCACCGATTTCCCGCTCGCAACGAAGATTGCGATCGGTTACAAGAACACTTTTTCGCGGACTCGATTGCGCACCGCGCCGTAGATTTCGGATAATTCTTGAGCGCGTCCGACCGGACTCAAGGGTTCTAGAGATGCCCGAGATAAGATATTCAAAGCGTTTCGGGTATTTAAGGGTGCGTGTTATCCTTCGCGTGCATGTGCGAACGTATGAATATACGCGCGTCGCGTATGAAATCTCACACAGAGGTTTATCAAATCGTTGCAGCGGGAAATTCCTAGCTTTATTACGCGCGCCTCAATGATATTCTTTCCGCGTCTTTTCGCTGTCGACGTTTTGGGATAAAAACGATTAAGATTATTTCTTAATTTTTTTTAGTAATGGGGGAAACATTGCATAATGCGAATTTAAATTAATTTAATTCCATTCACAGCATAGTTTCTCTCGCGATAATTTGCTTCTTGCCGGTGATAAATTCCGCGAGCTAGATTAGCCCTTGATAAATGCGCAACCTGTATCCGCGTGCGTTTGAAAGATTACTCGATTAAAATCAGATTGAACCTGACGTGTTGAAAAAAAAAAAATTTTACGTATCCGGGGCGAATTCTGAATCAGATATCTCTACTTTAGTGGTATTATTTGATCTCTTTGTCGTCAATTTCCCGCTTTCCGCCCTATTTTAGGTGTCGGTTTTCACGTTTTTTCGCCCAAAACCACCCTTGGGCTATTGTACGTTCGACACTCTCGTGCTCTTTCTTTTTTTTCCTTTTTTTTCAAAAGCGCGTAATCCAGCACGAGGGGTCGATTCGAGTACTTCGACTTTAGCGTTGTTGTAGGACAGGTTGCACTGCAGGTACAGGAGCGCTTTCACAAATAAAATATAAATCTCTTGTAATACGGTGCACTTTAAAATCGAATACTCTTGAATTTTTTCATAAACAGGGGGAACATTAGCCGAAATAAGTTTAGTCGTGTGGAATAATTTGCATCTGTCTTTGTTCTTGATGAATCTTGAATAGAAAATTTTAATCACATTTCTCGTAATGAGATTATTATGCTCTGCATAATTGCAAGTATAGTTTGCATCTCGTGAATTTTAATGTTTATTGTTATGTGCGGATTACAGGTAGGCTTATCTTTCGTCCTATCTTCTTATCTATTATGTAGTCGCATAATGGCAAGATTCTGTTCAAAGGATGGAGAATGAAAAATTAAAGTAGGCGGACGTTTTTTTTTTCTTTTTATTTTCGAAATTTTGTCTGTTCTGATTCTAGCAATCGCGTTCATTTTTCAATGCTACAGATTGTCTTAAAAAAAAAAAAAAAAAAATAGGAGAAAAAAAGAAGAAATACCAGGTGACGAAACGACGTAGCTCAATTTTGCTTTTCACTCAGGAAATTGGAAAAAGCGTCATCTGGTACCCATGAAAAAGAGAGAGAGAGGAAGAAAGAGAGAACTACTCGCAACCCTTTACTCTACCCGTCCAAGTAAATGGCGTCAACGGTACCTTTATAAACCCTCGCAGCAGGGTGGAAATAAATTAAATTAATTCTTCTTAATGCAGAGTCGATCCCTGCCCGCTTTCAAATATATTATTAATTTATGTATTTCTAACATCTCTTAATAATATCGTTGAAAATATTTTTATACGCGCATGAAGCTTATAACGTCATTATATAAATTATAAGAGAAAAATCGCAGGGCAAATTTTCTACGTAATATGTTACAGTGCACATAATAAGATAATACATGAGTGCACGTGAGATTTTCTAAATACTATAATACGGTGAAAGAAAATAAAGGCGATATTATATTACGAAATGAAAGCGAGCTCGACAAATTTCAGACTCAAATAGACTCTTCGCGCATGCGACTCCCTTGTTACACACGCGATCGCCGGCGTACCTTCGACGTATTTGCATTTCCAGGTAGTCGCACATATGCACGTAATAATCCCGGCCCACGTGCGCGTCTCGGCAGCATTTGCATCCCAGGTAGTCCTTACGCACACACGCCCGCGTTCATCCAGGATCCGTGAATGGATCACGTGCGTGGAGAAAAGAGGGAAGGAAAAAAAATGCTGTTGCATAATAGCGCGTCCTACCACGAAACCCTTTCGCTTACCTGAGCCCCTCTCCGCGCATGGGGGCTCAGGTAAGATTTTTCGGGTCCTATCACACCTCTCGCGAGATACGCGGGTCTTCTCGGCGGACCCAGTCACGTTTCGAGCTCACGCACGAAGAGATCGCCTGTGATCCGCGAAGAAGCGATATTCCACGATCAGAAGAGACAGGACTTCGTCGCGTAACTCACCGTCTGCGTAATTTCGCACAGATTTAAGTTGCTTATTTCGACAGTGTACTGAAATCGACACATCGGCTTCTATCCGCATTACATCGGTCATTCGTACTTGGATTTACGTAATTAGTTTCATTAATTTTCCGCTGAATAATAAATTTACATCGTAGCAATGTGCATGCATAATGGAATTTCAATTTCCATTTTAATAGGTACGTCGCACGTATAATTTCGGTAATGAATTTTATAACACTTTCTTTATAGAGGCGAAGGGATATTCTTAAAGTTCTAATTTTAAATCGTCACGTCTAACTTGGATCGTTGGATCCGCATGGCGGTATTATGTAATGCAATCTGCAGATACGCAATGAACCATTCACGGCACACCTACGAATATTTATTATCCATTTTCTTTCAAATGTGATCGCATCATTTATCGTGGAATCGTCGCATGGTACTTCAGTTGAGAGAACGCGGTAAGTGCTATGTCATCGATAGCTATTTCACGGCGGCTTACGAAGCATAACTTCTAAGTGCAATATAACAGAACGATTATATTATCGTCTCTTATAATTCTCGTGATAGTGTTGTGCGATGTAGAAACTTGTGCAGTAAAGTGGCGTATAGAAATTAACTTGCGGCGGAGAAAACGGTACTAGTTGGTTAGGAAAACAATTATATTATACGGCAAAATTAATTGCGTAGAAAGCAATTGTCAACACGCAACTAAAAATTATTCATAAATAAATTTTAGCTGTACAAAAATTAAGTAAAAGCAGCAAGATTGCATTTATTGCTGCATTTATTAAAAAAAAAATTTTAAAAAATTTAACTTGCATATCCCCAGATTTTCACACGCATTTGACAAATGCACCTTCTCATATAATAGGTTTGATTAATTGTAGATTAGAATCTCTTTGAGACTCGTTCACTCGAATCTCTCTCTTGATCTCTTCAAATCCACCGTTACTTCGCTAACGAACGAATTTCCTCGGAATGGCCATCCACGCCTAAGAGCGGGATAATTCTTTTTCTTTCTTTTTTTTTTTTAGAACAAAGTTTCATTCGAACACCAGCCACGAACTCGGGGGAGAGAGACGGTAATCCGCGCGCGACTTTCGAAGGTTACTTTCGTTATTGGACTCTCATTTCACCAGAGGGTTAGTCGATCCACGCGCTCTCGGGCGTGAATCGAAGACTCCGACCGGAAATAACGATGGCAGATAATGCGGAGTGTCCCGCTATCTACGGAATCAAATCACCTTAAGGTTACCTCAACACCGGAACCTCTTAGCCTAACAATTTCTATCTTTATCTACCTCCATCGTTTCTCGGGAATGCCCCGATACTCGGCAGTCGATCGTGGATAGGTCGATCAAAGAATCTCGCCGTCTCATCGTCCTGTTGGATGAATCTTTCTAGCCCCAATGTTTTATTTTTGCCCGAGCCGCGACTCCCATCTCCTAGCGGGAGAGGGAAGGGGGGTGGTAGCTCATCTAAAATTCACTCGAGTAAAGGAAAAATTCCGATCCCAAACGCGACACGTTTTGTTAACATTCCGCGAGCCCGAGGCGAGCCCGACAATGTTGATGTTAGAACCTCTATGAAACTTTTTTATACGTCCATTAATCTGTTAAGAAGAGCAGTTTGAAGCGCTTTACGAGAACGCGAATATAGCAAGTTCAACATAAAATTAAAAATCTTTATCTCCACAATGTATTGCGAAAGAAAATATTTTGCGCAAGTTATTTGTGACAAAAGTACACGAAATGTTCGAAATATTCTAAAGCAACGAATTGCGTGCTTAATAAATTTTATAATAAAATATTTAATAATTTAGTATAATTGTTACCTCACTCCGTTTTTATTGCCATCGCTTTAAAATATTTTTTACGATCGAAAACATACGTCGCGCTCGCCTTAGCCACCATTTTATTTCATCCCTTCGGACCGAACTCCCCCAACCATCGTTGTACCGATGAAAAAGACTCAGCCTCGCTATTGGCTCGCTGGACCGTAGGGTGACCTCACCCCTTGAGTGCTGACCAAGCACGAGCACCCACTAGAATCGTCCTTTCATGCGTGCGCGTGTGTGTACGTGAGAGAGGACGTATTTGAGCCGAGACACTCCCAAACGAGCATGCCCTCGACATTTTTTTTCTCGCAATCTCTTTCTCTGAGTTTTCCTCTCTCTCTTTTCTTCTCTCTGGCCTACTCTCTCTCGGTTTCTCGTGTCGTTTACTCGGCGCTCGTTGAATATTGATCAGCGTGGACGACATTTTGCATTGGAAGCAATCGGTCAATTAGTCGAACCGAGAGCTACGCCGGGAAGAGGTGGGCCGTTAATTAGACTCTCGTCAATCGTCGCATCAATATGTTTGATCACGTGTTCGCGCGGGTTCACGGGGGCTGTGTTGATTTCCGTTCGATCAAACGGCCCGCCGCAATTTCATTTCCGGCGGTAACGCAACGGGGCTTCGGCTCGGCACGACGAAAATTCCCGCAGCCACCGGAAAATATATCTCTTAATCATTTCGTCGTTTTAACGGTTTGCTCGCGGATGCCGCGCGGCATTGAAGCGAATAGGCTAATTATCTTAATGCGCGCCGGCGTAATAATGACCACAAGACTCGATCGTTAATTAATTATCTTGTTTATTAGGGCGTTTTTATGATTATGGTAGAATTTCATCGTGACGTTTACGTAACATGTGTCTTTAGTCACGCGAATTTTTCTCCGTACCAATGGCGTGTGCCGTCCGGTTTCTGACCCGGAAGCGGAACACGAAGGCACCGCTGACCTCCGCAGACCTTTGAAAGCCCTTTAGACGTGCCTTAAAAGTGGCAGAGAAACGAGTTTTGATGTCTCTTGACCACGTGCCAACGCCTTCTTCCGACGTGTCGACTTATCCCGGTCTAAGCGTATACACATTGAAAACGTGCTGTGTGTCTAGAAAAGTAATCCAGCATTTCGTTTTATATCTTCTACACTTTTATTCTATTTTATACGCTAGACATTACAGATGCGTTTTGCGTTAATTTCTTTTGGATGATTACGAAAGCTACATTAATACAAGTATATTACACGCGAAAGCTCAGATTATCAAAACAAATTAGAAAATCGCTAATAAAATTCAATAATTATCGGGCGAGAGATAACGCGGGAGGGAAGCAACTTCGCGACATCTCAATTAAAGTTCGTTTTTCCGTGCGTATATCAGAAACCTAGCGTTTTGATACGAAGTGGCTGGGTGGAAAAATCAGCGTTCTCCGGTAAGAATAACAGTTCCTCTAAAGGAATAACGAGCGGTCCAACGCGAAAGGAACAGGCGAGTCGTTATAGCGGCGCCTCGGCGTGAATCTCTTCTCTGATTCTTTTTTTTTCTTTCTTCCCTCCGCTTACTTTCACACCCCCACCGGTCGAAGGACGATCCCCGTATAAAGGACGATTCAAATAGTGCGGCACAAAACATCACTTAGAGGAGCCCGTCTCCCGTAGCGCAAACACGCTAATGGAGTCTCCGCCGACGCGCGCGGCATATCTACACGTACATATACACACGCGACCCTTTTTTCGCACCTACATCCAGGGTTCGCGGATACATCGATACGCGAGCGTCTTCCTCCTCATCCACCTTTTACCGTTGCGGGTAACCGCGGTAGGAGCATCTTTGAAAATGTATATTTGGTCCACATCTCGACAAGACGTTCCTGGAAAGGACACTTTTCCTCCCTCTCTCTAGGAGATAATAACGTCGGGCTCGACACATTTTAAATTCATCAGTTTCTCCGAATCGTAAAGTAAGATACTGTACGGTTTGCATATACGTGTAAATAATTGATTAAATAAAAAAAAAATAAATAAAAAGAAAAGAAGAACCGTGCAGATTTTTAAGCGCCACTTGTCTGAAACGATCGTATAAATTCTTATGAAGGGTGACGGGGTTGACAATACCGGATTTTATTGGTAACGAATATTGCAGAGTACCTCAATTTATACCGCGAGCTGCAATCTCTACGTTCGCATTTTGCGTAAAATTTCGTAAATATATGTATGACAAATAAAGCACGTTTTAATTCGATTTCCTTTTTCTTCGTGAGTTAGCCCCAGCTCATCGTTTGTCTCACGGAAATGCATAACTCATCTGTGCAACAATAGCCACTAGTCACGAAAGACTCGCGCGCCGGCGACCCTCCCTGTCACGTTGCACAACCCATTTTCACCGTGAGTGCGCGAAACTGTCGCGCGATTCCTAAGTCACGCGCGATGGATACGTCCACGGGTGTGTTTGTTTATACAACGACTTTTCTCGTGTCACCCGTTCGTTTCCGCCCCGTGGGAAAGCCGGGACCCACGGCTCTCTTTCCTTTTTTCTCCGCGGCTTCAGGTATCGATCAAAAATATATTAGTCCCCGATATGACAGTGCGGAGTGTTTTCTTTTCCGGGCTCGGCAGGAGAGGCGACGTAACGGGGTGGAGAGCAGCGGCGTTCTCTTTTTTTTTTTTTTTTTTTTTTTTTTCTTGCGCATTCCGAGAGGACTCACAAAAGAGGTGGTATACCTACTCGGGAGAAAGGGGTTTCGACTACCTGCGGGAAAAAAAACCCCGGCCAGCCAAATTAATGATTTAGCGTCAGTTCCGATATCCGGGGTGACGGCTCTGCTCCCCTTTTTTTTTTTTACCGTCATTTCGATCGACTCCCTTTCCCCTCGCGCTGCTCGATGTCTCTCGCGAACGGGGTAGCGTAGCTGCGTTTTTTTCGCAACGGTTTTTTTTTTCTCCTATCTGAGCGAGGGAAGATATCCTGAGAGGAAGGACGATCTCTTCCTTACGAAAATCCTTCCGCTAGCGGAATCGGAGCGGGAGCTTGATCGCGGGGTCGCAAGACTTGCCGCTAGGCATCTGAATTTACGAGACATCCACTTGGATGCTTGGTTGAGAAAGATGAAGAGACACGAGCGGTGTTATTCGGACTGAATGGAGAACGCTATTTTCGATAATTTGTTGATCGGGAGCAATGACGAGGGTGGTTAGAAGATCAAGATGCTCGTAGGGTCGCGTGAAGTTTTTACGTCCCTCTGCAGCACAAGTATCTGGGTACGTTTAGTGAGATTGCAACTTCCGACTGCTAGATAAAAGATTTTTACTACCCGCGCGAAGAGACATGATTTTATACCCTCGAGTTTCTGATTATGCGCGCTATTTAAATCTAAGAAAATATCATAAAAAAGTTACCGCGCGTAATATATTTCGACAAATTGCATCTCCCTGACGACGGTTCTTATGAAATTATAATATCGCAAATAATTGGTATCGCATCCATACTCGTTTCGCATTTCTTCTCTATTTATTACCGCGCGGTAGATTATCGGGGCTTAAAAAATAAAAATAAAACAAATGCAAGACCGAGAAGACCATGCGGGGTGAAACAGAGATCGTAAACATTGAGATAACGGCCGCGATAGTAACCGGCGTAACACAGTAGATAGTGACCAGAAACTCGTAAAGTTCTATGAATAAGAAATGGAAATTAGCGTTTATTCCGTGTCTCGCCGGGTGCGCTTTCCCCGCTCTTTTACCCCCGTTTCCCTTTCGCCCGTTCAACGGTCGCGAAGTTAGCCCGTCGAGGGCTGCGTCGTTGTCGGCGGGGCAAAAAAGAGAAATCAAAAGGTCGGAAAGAATTTAATATTAAAAAACTGTCATTCTGTGTCGATATGAAAATTCCAAGGATATCAGCTTCCTCTCCGACGTCTGTTTTCTTCACTCCTTCCTTCGCATTTGCTTCGCGTATATCGCGGTTCCTCTTCGCCGCTTCTCCACCTCCGCCTCTGCATCTTCATCTCCACGGCGGCAGACTCTCTACCGGGTGCTCTTATTGTTTGGCAAGACCCGCCGCCAACAGACAAATAAGGTTAAAAGATATTGATCTCGCGACAAGAGCTCGGTACGTGCCCGCTCGTCTCCGACGTGCTCCGGCCGGTGATATTTATTGTCTCACGTTGTAACGTGGATCATGCAATAATTAAAGGGAAACGCTGCGAACATATATCGATTGCGGCAAATATACGTCGCCGCTAAAAATACAGTGCCCGAGACCTACGGTGAAATATTTTCAGAACAGATCTTCTAACGTCCACATACGTTTATTCGAATTGTGATGATTTGTAAAAGTAATTCCGATCCCCTTTTCATAATGATGCACGAAATCAGGAAGCAGCTCAGGAATGAATAAATATTTAAAGAGTGACATCATCGCCGCGCGGTATCGATTCCTAACGCGAGCATCGGTACCCGCCAGGAAATTTGTGACACATCGTAGGGACGACGTAGCGCCTAGCATCACCCCTTTTTGCTGGGAATTAGGAAATTTTAAAATTGAGGGGTGCTCGCGATGCCCACCGGACCGAACTAACGCGAGAATTTATTGGCAATTTCTCTAAAAAGGCTTTAGATTTATTTCCAATTCGGCGGAACGGTCCGTTTGACAGCGCGAAGCGTGCAGATAGAACGGCGAGCGCGAAACATTTCGCACGATGAAGGATAATTGGATACAGAAGGGCGAAGAAGTTTGGGAAAGTTTTAAAGCCAGGCTGGTCCACGAAGAAAGTAATAACTTTCGACACCACTGACCTTGGCGTATTTTAAAGCGAATTATAACTAAAACTCGGTTAATGAGAGTCGCGGGCTCTCAATTGAACATCGATTTCGAGATTATTTTTTCCATCACAGTTTTCGCGCTTAATATTTTTTTCTGCCTCGCGATCGAATTAGCGTCGCGCCGCCTCATTCACAAATCTCTCTCTGGTTGAAGTTGCTTCGAAAACGCTCGGGAACGGCGTGCGAAAAACAGCGTCTCGCATGCTATTTACCGGAAAGCAGGGTATTAGCAGTTTAGGCACTTTAGAACTCAGCGGCGCGATATGCGCGAGTGCGACTTACCTGCGGAAGTACAACGACCAGCCGACGAAGTTTCGGCAGAACGAGCGAGCTGGAACTTAACTTAACTAGTTGAAGATCGTTCCTTATTGTTAGCCTTTCGTTGGACAACGGCAACTGCGACGGTAAACGTGTTAACTTCGCGATGCAACGCCACCGCGGATTAAATTCGAGATTTGTGACGAAATTGTGTCTCGCTTTGAGGGGACCGTTTGAGAAAACGCCGCCAAAATATCATTAAATTATCGAAAGTTTGATGCCGCGGACAATGATACGCTTTAGTTTCGCTTGAGATTAAACTTTTAAGATTTCTGCAAGTGCATAAAATATACATTCGTAATAATGCGGTATAACAGGCCAGCTCGTGAGCAAAAAGCAAGGCTGAGGCGCAAAGAGAAATGCGGCGACGAGCGACAAGAGATCAAAATTGGAAATTGGCGGAACGAGGATGAAGGAGCGCGGTAAAAACTCCGGAGTTTTTTTTTTTTTTTGTGCGAGAGATCGTTAATCAGTCGAGTCGCGGTGTATCTCTCTCGCGGCTTCGCGGCCGCGGAGAAAAACCGTTGGAAACGGGGTAAAAGCGGGCGACCTCGAGCACGCCGTCGGAAGATTCGTAAGATCCTCTAGCGCTCGTCCGACCGTGAAAGAAAGCTAATGAGCGAAAGTAGATCGTCGCGCCGAGATTATAATTAAGCGAGAATAAGAGCGCAACGGGGAGAGAATCGAAGGCAAAAAAGGGATCGCGGAAAAACCGTCATTTTTAAGCCGAGGATCGTTAGTCAGGCGTGTTGCGAATCAGAGTACGGGCCAGGAGCTTCCTCGTCGAGGACGCCGTCGAGAATGGGTGAGTTGTGGGTGGCCCCGAAGGGGAGGGATGAGCAGAGATGGGCTGGTGGGTGGGTAGCCCTCTAATCGATCGTGGCTGTCCACCCTTATCAGGGGGTTGGGAGAACCGGTATATAGCCGAGGTCGGTCGTGGGGGGTTGCCGCCGCTGCTACTGCTGTACTTCTGGCTGCTTTGCATGGCCGGCAAAGCTCGCCATCCCACCCCCCGGCCGCGACCCTCGCCCGAGCCGCCCTCTCTTCCTCGCCCGAAAAACCAACCCTTAAAATAGGGGCCGCAGACCACGGCCATTGTTGCCAGATGCCCCGCGCATTTGCATTTTCCCGCAGATTCCGTGAAAAATGAAGCTGCCCGTCTTCGAGCGTCCCTTCAGCGAGATACCCTACGTGGTATTAGGACAAGCTCCTGAACTTTTTTCTCCCTCATACCTTTTTCCGGAGCACATTTCACGACAGATCGTCTTATCCCATTTTTCGCGAAATTGTAGCAAAATTATCTGTTATTCGCACAGACCCCGGGGCTTCTGAATTCACATTTTAGAATCAAAGATATCATTTTCAATAAAGCGGATAAATTTTTAAGCTTTTTTTTTTTAATAAAAAAAATATATATTATTTGATTAAATCTTACGTTTGTGAAGCAACTCGTCGTGAAAATTAAAATTTAAAAGTTTACCAGTATTGATCTTTTTGCCACTAATGTAATTGAATTAATTTTGCGGCTGTTTGAAATGTAGTTGCCATCATCGAACTTTTGTTCTTTGAAGATAAGAAATCGGATATCTCTTTTCTTGATAAGTTAATCAATCTCGTTACTAAGGCAAATATACTAGGACCTCCATCTGTATTTGAGAGGTCCGTTGTTTGAACGAGACGCGCGAAATCCGTATTTACGCAAAGCCGACGCTGCTATATTGGTCCAAGACTTATACGCGGCTCGCAATACAAAAGACTAAGAACTTGGACACACACGAGAAATATGAAGTCAGTCTGTTTTATTATCCCTGTTTGCTACTTGTTGTTTATTCGCCGCTGATCCGATCGTCGTAAAATGAAATCGATTCGAGCAACAAGCGCTGAAATATTAATTTGAATCTTAAAATAAGAACTACGCGAATAGATACTTTTCTAATGTTCAACGGTATACTCCGCGTATTTTATTTCATCACTTTCGAAACGCTATTTCGAAACGGTCAAAGCTCCGCAACTTATTATCGCAATCATTTATTTCTCATACGTCGTGACGTAAGTTTTAATCTCGGGCGTTTCTGATCGGATTTTTCCCGCTGGAAGAATTTCCATATTTCAAAAATAGACCAGCCGCTTCATTTGTTGACCCAGAAAGATATCAACCGAACATTATCGCCGTCGCTCGATACGCGTTTCGCGAATCTCGGGGCGATCGTAATGGGAATCGCTTCGTGGCGGCTGTGCGGGGAGGCGAGTTTTTTCCGGGAGGTGTAACCGGTGATAGATTCTCACGTCGGGAAAATTTAATGGAAAAATCCGAGGTGTCAGACACAGACGCGCCGGCGATACGTCAGGCCATTCACGGCTCAAGCTTTCGCGCTTTCCTTTTCGCGGCGATGCGGCGAAGGGCGAGAAAGGAAAGCCCGACCGGGCGTGAGATGTACGCCGGAAGTAACATTCGTCTACCGGCGAACAATCGCTGCCGCGCGTACATGTCGTTCCTGCGTGGTTTTCAAGAACCGGGCACGCGTTTACGCGGCGTGGCGGATCCGTCGAGCGAGCCGAAATATTCCGCGCGCATTGTGCACACGCCGTCGGCCACGTATGTCACCGTGTGACGCGCCGCGTTGAATTCCCGCCGACGGAACGGCGTGAAAGAATTAAATCGATCGTCTCAAGTAACCAGCCGATCGACCGGCGATGGACTTGTCATTCACCCCGCAAACGAATTCGGCGCGCATGTATTTCCGTCGGCTCGATTCAATCGATTTGACACACTGAAAGCGTCATCAAGGATTTATAATCGGGGTCACACTAACCCGCGTTTCTGAATTACCTCGCACGGATCTAAACGTCACTAATTAGACAAATTTAATAACTAGTTGCGATTACGAGAAAATTTAAATATTGATTGCAAATAAATGCTTAGGAGGAAAAAAAAATCACGCGAATCTTTATAGATTTTTTTTTTTTTTTTTTTTTTAAATCTCGATCAGTATGCGGTCTCATCCCTTGATAGAATTTTTGAGTTCATCAAGTGTAAAACAGCCGTGTTGGACGGAATACGGTGCTGTAGGGGTTGCTAAACTGGCAGTACCGACATCTGCCGATGGTTCCTGACCAAACTACACCCGTCTGAGGACTTCCTGAATAGTCGGTAACATAGACCAATCTAGTTCCTAGATCTAGTTTCTATTTGAAGGGAGACCCTTGAGTTGTCCAAACTTTAACCCTCCCTTTCTCTCCTCGAAAAGGGACGTTTAATTTAAGGGTATTAAAAGGGGCGACTTGGGACCATAGAAAGTACCAGGGAACACTTATTGACACGTTCCTCTAAATCTGATAAAATTTAAATTTCTTTTTATCAAAGAAAAACATTAATATTGAAAATTTATATTATATTAATATTAAATATTATATTATAAATAATAAATACTAAAAATTAATTATTATAATTAATGAATTGGTTTAATTTAATCTCGTTAAACTTGTATATGCGTTTGCACAGTGTGTTAGTCACAGCAAAATTATAAAGACGTTTTTCAAAGGTAGTTTATTCTTGAAAAATGATGCTAATAAATTATACATTCGCATTATAATTCAATCTTAAACCAGATAAATTTTATAACAATTGTCACTTCTGAAAACCGGTGTAAAGTTAGCGCTCAACTTTAAGATATTTTCAAATTGTTAACGCCATTCGAAAGAGCACGATTAGCGCCCGTTTGAACCTTCTTTTAAATTGTTTGTCCCTCAAAGAAACCGGAAGTACAGCGTTTTTAAAGTGTTGCGTGAGGGTAACTATACTTTGAAAAGTATTTTAAAAGACACTTAAATAATGTAAAAATAATGTTATTATGCCAAATAACTTATAAATATCTTTTCGACGCTCCAATGGGAAACAGCATAATCCCGAGAATATAAGTAAGCCGCGAATATACGTATACCGATTTTCGCGGCGTATCGATACAAGGGGGGAGGGGGAAAGGGGGGCGAAAGGTAGAGGGACGCAGGGTTTGCGATTTTCATCTCGATTCGGTCTCCGTCGGCCTTTCACGTCTGCCCGGCACGTCGGTAAGAAGGAAAAACGAGCCACCTCTCTCTGGATACTGCGCCTCGTAAAGGAGGATAGTAATCGAAGCGCAGAAACATCCAGACTCTGTATATGGACCCGTGCGCGTTACGAGGGTACGCGCGTTTCTTCTTTCAAGAACTCGGATCGATGCATCTTTATCAACGACGATACAGAGATCCGGCCATCTTTCCTTCTTCCGCATTCCATTACCCTTCGCATTTCGCTCGTTACTCGCTTTCTGAGTCGGCGATTCTCATAGAAATTCACGGTCCATGAATAATGGACGCCGAGAACTGATTAAGACGTTCACGCATTAACGGTGAAGAAATAATAACGTTCGTTGTAGCAAATGTGTGTCGTAACACTCCGGGACTTTAATTCCGCGTTTTCGAACGGACACTTCGGCTTTCTATTTGGCTTTCGTCTACTTGCAAACCACCGGCTATCGATTCGCGTATGGAACAACAGCTCTGCGCGAGCTGGGCCGCGATTCTTGGGTGAGAAAATTCCCGCGGCGCGGCAACGCGACGGCGGCACCGCGCCGTGTCGCGTTGGTCCTCCTCGTGGAATGTCAAAGGCGAAATCGCTCACTAGGAAATTCGAAAACGAGCGCGAAAATCCGACGAATTTCCAGAACAGTGCGTCGTATCGATTCGAGTTTCCGTGGGCGTTGCTACGAGATGGACCCTTGTACAACTCGGAGACCAAGGTGGAGAGAAAGCAAGAGCGAGAGAGATAGAGAGAGAAAGAGGAAGAGAGAGGAGAGAGAGAAGACTTGAGTGTCGCCAAGCTACCCTCCACCTCCTTCACCTCTTCACCTTCGCGACGACTTACCACCCCCAGGGAGAGCCGCCCGCCCTCGGTATCCCTCCGCGGAGAGGCCATCTCGCCCTCTACGCCCGTTATTACTTCTACAAATATACAAGATATCGTATTTCGCGATCGAGCTCTCGAGGCCGTAGAAAACGTAAATTCGATGGAATCGACCAGCTAATACCGCCTCAAAGAAGCGCGGCGCCGCCGTTCGCCTTTGAGACCCGCGATCTTCCGCGAGGAGCCCTCTCCCTTTCCGCGTGGTTCCTCTTTAACCGTATTCGTCGGACCCTTATCTTCCCTTGGGCCTTCCACCTCTTGATCCTGGATCCGTCTGCTTTGTCTCTTTTCACGTCGTGCGTCTCAAGTAGAAAATAATGTGGAAGATCGCGGAGGGTACGCGTAGCTTGCCCCGCGGAAAACTGCCGTTCTTCGCAAACTTGCTACTGGAGGGGCCTCGAATTTGCCAAGACAAGGATATACGCCGGTGGCGCGAGATTTGGAGACGATCCAAAGAAATAATGATCCGCACGGGGCTCTTCTTCAGAACTGTTGCGAATCGCGAGCTTGCGAGCTTTATCGATCGCGGTTGCTAGACGCGATCGAGATAGCGATGTACGCGGAAAACGTGAAACTTTGTTAAACGCGGATCTTGTATCGGAAGCGTCTTTATTAATGATCACCCGCGGCGTCAAGCGTTATTCGTAAGATTAACGACGCGAGTTCCTCGGCTCCGTCGCGGTGAAGTGCATAGCTTAATTAATGATGAAATTAAAATCCCCCTTAGTTTAACGAAGTAATATTTGTTGCTAAAATTTGTGCAAAAAAAAAAACAAAAAAATACCCGCACGTGCACTTTGTATAAATATATTTATATCTGATTTCGACGGAGGCATTTTAAAACTGTATATGTTTGTCTCTAAGAGAATTATATTGTAGGTAATAAATTTATTTTTTAGTACAGTAAAGTAAAAGGTACAATTACGCGACGGTTCGCCACACGATAGAAATATATCTTGAATGAGATATAAGTAGGACACCTGTTTCGTACGCGGAATAAGAGGTCCAGCATCCGGTCAGGTGAGATCAAAGATCACGGGTTAATCTGTGAGCATCTCGCCCATCCAGTTCTGGACCGAACGTGTTCCATTGAGAGAAATGGTCGTGACCCTACGGTACCCGGTAGTAGTAAGAAAATTATTACCCTATTAAATTCATATAAACTACTCCATATTATAAATTTATCAAGAAAATTATTATAAAATTTAAAATAAAATACGAATAATTCTCTTAAGCAGGATTTTAACTTTTTCAATTTTTAAAACATAATTTTTTGTCAGGAAAAAAAAAATTAACACGCGTAATTATAACGTGATATTAATATATCGCATTAAAATTAACTCCGCTGCTGTTTATATTTATGATTTCCTCAATGGCCCGTTAATTCTGTCTTCGAGTAGGCTGGAAAAGATTAACGAGATCTGAACGCGGAGGTTTTTGTTAGGGAATAAAGGGTGCACGCTGTACGGACTCTTACGGTTCCCTGAAAGGACTTCAGGCGGTGGTCCTTCGTCTTCTTCTTTCCGCCTCTTACGGTTTCCATGACGCGCGTACATCACGCTAGCCCAGACTCACTTAATTGGGTCCGCCATTTTCAGTGGCTCGACCCTTCGAAAAGCCTCGCCGCTTCTTCCCTCCAACTACCCCACCCTCTAGTCTTCGTAAGGGAGAAATTCAGAAGGGTTGCCCACCTACCCGGACGCAGCGAAGCCTTCGAACACGAGCCGAGTGGCTTTTGTTTTCGGCCTCCCCTTCCCCACCCCTCGGGAGAAACCGCCATTTTGAATTTATGATACCGGAGTCTACGGTGCTCGGACACCGAAAAACTTCGGTCGTTAGTGAAAGTTAAGGGCGACCCTTGCTCGTCGGTAGCGGAGCATGCGGAGTCATTTTCCCTAATAAGCGATGGATATGCTCTTCGCGAACAGCCGCTTGACAAATGGTTATCAGGTATGATAATACACGAGTGCTACGTAGCTATTTATTCGTATCATAACGTAAATATATATTTAAGCTTTAATTTTATTCCGAAATTAATCAGTGTCTTAATTTCTAATAAGAATTGCATTTTCTTTTCTTTTTTTTTTTAAACGACTTTTCAAATATCACATTTGCCGAAAGATTGCACGTGTGTAAATATCAAATATTTGCAACAAATCTAATTTCCGACCGAAGATCGAGAGGAGGAGCCTGCCTTGCAGGCGGGAGCTTTTTCGATAGGCCGATAATCTGATATTCCGGTCGGCAGATAGTTTAGTTCAAATTCGATGTCCGGAGAAGCGAGAAAGACCGAGAGACGGAGAGGCGGTACACGGAAACAGTTCGGCGGAGATGTCGACTTAAAACAATTGAGGGTGCCGTAGCGGCACGCAATATCCTGACTCCTCTAATTCGATTAGGGAACTAGCTATGCAGCCCAGGAACCTGGAATTCCTTTAACCAGCCCGGAGACTTCCAGGTACGGATACAGCCGACTCGCGAGGGACACGGACGAATTGCAGGATAGATACAACCTTACAGATATATCGTGGTTAGAGGTAGTCACCGAATTATCGGACTCGATGGAAGAACCGGCTCAATTTGCCAAATTAATTCGGCGTGCCTTTGGCAGTCTGGTCTGTCAATCAGAGCTGTGATATCGAACTTTTCGGCGTAACGCTCGCCGATTTTCGTAAACGCAATTCCAAACGCGAGAC
Organism: Cardiocondyla obscurior; assembly: GCF_019399895.1. Lineage (NCBI taxonomy): Eukaryota > Metazoa > Arthropoda > Insecta > Hymenoptera > Formicidae > Cardiocondyla > Cardiocondyla obscurior. The sequence continues at coordinate 1,373,144 of NC_091874.1, read as the reverse complement.
GAAAAAGCATAGGTTCTTCAAAAAATTTATTAAATCTAATTTCGTGATCTGTAATTATCGGTTTTTGAATTTTAATTATAATATTAATGGAATATTCAAAAACAGATGCAGAATAATTTATTAAGAAATTTCTCTACTGAAGTAGAAATGTAATAAAAATCTGTGACCTCAAAAGAATTTTTACAATATTATTTCGAGTCTCGCCGTGATCCATTCGTCTCGCCGCATCTGATGGTCTCCCTTTTTTTATTTCTCCTTTTTCTGTTTTTTTTTTTTTCTCCCCCTTTTTTTTTACGCCGCCGCGAATCTTGAGTGACGTCTTATCGACGACTGGGATGTCTCTATATTTCTCGCCGAGAGAAATAAACGTTTGCTAGGGGAAAATGCAATTAAATATTTAGAAATTCGACGTGCTAAGCGGAACGCTTAGCGAAAATCACCGGCGGAATTATGCTTCCTGTTTCGAATTTAAATTTATCTCCCGTTTGCATCTACGCTATTCGCGGCATCCTGATTGTATCTCCACTCGCGGGTCCTTTGCCTGGGTGAAAGATCCTTAACATCGCGAAACTTCTCACGTCCGACTGACTTACGTCTTTGGGTGTCCTGCTTTCCCTCTCGTTTATTTTCAAACGGGATTCTAGACAGCTATTTATTCACGGCGAGCAACGAAACTTGAAATCGCCGAGTTTTATTTATACTTTACCGCTAGCTAACAGTGTACTTAGTATATCGTTACGCAGATTCGTGACAAAACGATCCTTCCCGTCTTAGACAATTTCTTATCGATTCACGCGTGATTTATAAGACAAATTTATATAAAACTTTTATGCAAAACTAGAATCGTACGTTAAAGAATTAACGGTCAAAGAGCCGACGAGAGTAACAAAAGTTTCATTTAATAATTTTTCTTCGTAATGAACGTCGTGTCGCTCATCGTCGCGATCGTCGAAATTCAAGCCCGGGCGGGCCGGCGCGGAGTACAACTGAGAGAAACAACGGGCGTTGTTCTGCGGCTTGCGAAAATTCCGAAGGTAAGTACGTCCGTTCGTTCGTCGTTCACCCCGCATCGCTTCGCATCGCTTCGCCACCGCCGCGGCAGAAGAGAAAGCGTGTATACGCAGAAGCTCTAATTCACGCCCGGCATTTCGCGCGGCGTGTATTTTAAGGCTGGCCCCGGCTCTAAAATTCCACCCTTCCTCGTAGCGCCCGTTCACCCAATCTCTCTCTCTCTCTCTCTGTCTCACTCTTGTCCCTTTCAACTTCTCTCTACCTCCTCCCCGTGCTCCTCAACGTCGTCGCGATCTCCGTTTCTCTCAAATAATCGTCCTCTTTGTCTCACCCTTGGTTTCTCACGCGCGGCATCACGTTCGTCTTTCTCTGTTTGTTCTGCTCGCTCACCCCTATGTGTACCGTTCCTCCGTTTCTCTCCCTATCTCTCTCTCTCTCTTTCGCCCGCGCTCTCGAGTTTCCACCGTTTCCTTCTCTCGTACGCGGGAATAACGCAAGCTAGGTAGTACGTACGTACTCGGTACTCGTAGTGGTGGGTATAGCGGCTGTGGATATAAAGGTTGTTCAGCGCCGAGGCAGGGAGGGCGAAGCAGAGGGTGGAGGTGACGGGACAGAGGAGGACGAGAGCGAGACAAATCGAGAGTCAGAGCGAGCGTGGAAAGCGCGACGAAGAGACAGCGTGTAGTGGCGAATGCGAGCGGAAGGAGAGAGAACAACCGGCGGAGAAAGAGAGACCATCGGGTAAGGTGAGAAAGAGAGGGAGACCCTGGGTTCTTGGACTCCGTGTAGTGGTGCAAGGGTTCGTTCGACCCTTAAGGGGTTGTGGCTAGCGTCGGCCCCCCGCTGCCCCCGACGTTCAGCCACCACCGCGTCCCCTTTACCTACCGCTACCTCAACCTCCTCCTCCATCTCCTGCGCCACCGCTATCCCCCGTTTCACCTCCCCCCTCCCGTCGCCTCTTCTGCCGCTACTCGTCGACCACCCAGTTAGCCACCCTCGTAGCCACCCTACGGCGAGCAAAACTACCCTACCGCCGGCGGCCATTTTACTCTCCCCTCGCCCTGGACGCGCCAAATTGTAATCCGAGTCCCTGGAATTCCGGGCAGAGCAGCCGTGGTCCGGCCTCAAAGGAGGCTTCCTTCGCCCTCTCGACATACCCCAGGATAATGATTAACGGAGTACTCCTCTTTCTGGCCCTCGCGACTCCCATACTTCGTAGAACAAACAGAGATGTAGCCGCGCGATGCCAAATAATAGCAGCGAGAGACGCGAAAACCCTTCACTTACTCCGAATCTCCAAACCGAGGCGAATTTCGCAGGCCGCGTTTTTCTGGATGCTAGCTTTGACGCGAGGAGAACTGTGCGACGCGCACTGATACGTAAACAGAAGACTAAATTTTTCTCTACGTTTTTTACGCATCTGTTTGTAAAGCGATTTAAAGCATCAGTAAAAAATACTAAATTTCTTCTTTACATAAATTGCAAGTATTACTGTTCTACAATTTCTTTTTTCGGCGCGGCTAATTTATTTAGGCGGTCATTCACGTTTCTTTTATAAACGCTGTTATCGCATATCATTAACATAACTTTGCTTTTGTTATGCCAAAGCTAATGCTATTCCAAAGTTGTAGCATAATAAAGTCCGCTAAAATAAATTTAGAATAATTATGTAAGATTAAGCTAAACGTACGTCCTTCTTTTTTCCCGTGTCGATTGACAATTTGATCGCGATCTACCCTTAATTAACACTTACGCTGCAGCATTCCGGGGTCTATACGAACCGAGAAATGCGAGGACAATAATTTCGTATCTCCACGTTCAGTCTTATCTGATTGGGCAAACGGGTATCGGCGGGATATTCACGATTATCTGTTTATAGCACGGTTAATGGGGATCGTGCCGAGTCGCAACAGCTCGAGCTTCGCGTCTGCTCGACATCGGCCAATAATATCGCACGTTCTTACCTGACGGCGCACCTGCAGCTCGCTGGATGAAATTAATGTCCGAGGAAGCAGGAGATAGGACAGAGCAGCACGGAGGCAAAGGACGGGACTGGAGCGATCCTGATTCAGGCGTTCATCTCTCATGCCGTTTATTTATCTTGTAACTTTTTAAGAATCAAGGTCTGGAATTCGTGTATTCGAAACTTATGTCCGTCGTTTACTGATCGCGCAGTGATCTCGCTCAATATATAATTAAATCTCGTTGCACTCGCTCCGGATGTCGTGAGCAAGAAATCTTTTCCCTCCTGAAAAATCTCCTCAACGAATTGCCCGAACGTTCGCTGGTGGCCTCTGCAACATAAAAAGAAAAAAAAAAAAAACGGCGTGAGATACGGTGAGCTCGCTCGTGTCCGGAGGTTTTCGCGAGGCGGGTGCGTACGAAAAGTTCTGGATGGAGAACAAACGAAAACGGCGCTGTCACAGGACTTATAAACGACGTGTCGTCTTCGAGCACTATTTATCTAAGTCCGGGGATAGATTTTATCGCCCTGGAATATAATTTGTTGTGCAGCAACATTGGCGGTCGGCGTAGCATTTGTCATTCCATGCGCGCGCCTCTGTGTTGACAGCGCCCGCCTCGTTCCCGGGGTGAAGTTCACCAAAGAAACCGGAATGAAACTGGATCAACCGGTAGTCGAGAACACCCTGTGCAGATTGACCACAATCGCCCATGTAGACAAATTTACGGCAGTGGTGATCAATTGGCTCGAGCCATCGCCGCGACGTGCTGTATTCGCGCGTTCAATGTTACGCAATAATTGTTTTTTTTTTTACGCTGCGCGCGATATTCATAATTGAAATTAATCTTTTTAATAATTGACGATTAAATTCGTATACTAGGTATGATTTAAAAATTCCGAACGCTTTACACGCATGTTATGCTTGAAAAGAATATGCCAATTTTCCGACTTTACCCGTCTCAATGCATACTTCTTGAAATCGCTTCGATAACAGATAGATCGGCAGACGTTTCGTTAAATAAAAACATCATACACTTTGTCGTCGCGAGCCATTTGAAATGTTTTACATCGCAAAGATCGACCCGGCCCGATTTATAGGATTCCAGCTGATCGTTCATTTGAAGAACGTTCGTCGGCAACAGTAGACGCGATCGCTCCGTCCAATTTTCCGGATTTCTCGTGCACGAACTTCCGCTCCGAAAACGAATGCCAGACACGGAGACGAGAAAGGAGGAAACTCGTCTCTCGCGAAGAGAGGAAGCGACCGCTTCTCCGTCGACGGCTTGCTCTCGAATACACGCGGGCACATATCAATATCGGCCATGCATGACAAGACGCCTGACTGGACACGCCGATAAAAACGAAGCGAAGCTTCCTCTATTCGCATTCTAGCCGTACCATTTTAAAATTCGAGCCCGATGCCTAGACAAAGTACTTTTATACTTTCTACCTTGTATTCGAATTAAAAGTACTAAATCGCTCAAAAGAAAGTGCAACATTTACAAACGATAAATAATGTCGTTTTATTACGATGTCGCGAATTAGCAGTTTTCGCATTAATTAACCCCGGCAATAAATACAGTCATAAATTGAAAGAATAATCACGTTTCCCGCTAAGAATAATAAAATCAATTGCGGTAAATTGTGCCCATTTAAGTTTTTTTTTTTTTTTTTTTTAAATATATTTTAATAAAAATCTATAAGTATTATTTTCACCATGTGAAAATTTTCATGTAAATTAATTATGTTACTAAACGTACTTTTAACGCGTCCTCGCTAGCACAAGACCGATTTGAAGCATCGAGATTTGACCGAAATTTAGGTTGAATCGAAAATACAATAATCGGTGGCAAATGGGTTTTCCGATAGAAATAACGGAATGAGATACCGATAGCAATTAGCGTATGAATGTTTAAGCGAGTCTGGTAAGTAAGTGTCTCGAAGCAGGTAATTCGCTGAAAAAGTAATATCGGCCATGTAAGTATTATGTATTGTTAAGAATAACGAGCTGTTATCGATATCACGTGCAGACATCAGAATATTGACTTTTTCGCAACGATTAACAAATTAACTTCGCAACGCCCGGCTCAATCGCATTCGCAATTGGATAACGAGAATAATTCTGAAATGATAGCCGGCAATTTACTGAGCATCTTCGTAAGTACGTCTTTAAATCGCAACAGTAGAATAAATTGCGTTAAGCGAAAGGTTGAGCGTTATATCGGTAAAGTTTTCCGACGGGCGAAACTTTTATTTAAGGATGCGGCTGCGAGGCGGCTTGTCAGACGTTCCGTTACGGGCGAGTATTAACCGCGGCTAATTTCGTATAATAATTGCGCGTTATAAAGGAAATCTTGAACCTAATATCCCCGGCGTTCATCTCGTATTTATCGCTATTCCTCGAAAGATGGACAACTCCAGTTTTGGCATCGCACTGGGGGATCTATATTTGCACGTGGCGCGACGCGCCTGACAATCGATCGAAATAAATGCCGCAGTCGCGAGTAATACAATCACATGTTTTTCCTTTGTAATATTAAGATTGCCTCGGACTTGCACAGTTTTCCCGAGGCAAACGATGTATTTATTTCCAAGTAACGGCAATAACGAAATTACTATTGAAAATTCCATATTGATAGTCCAAGTAATACCATTAAATTTTCCACTAGAACAGCGGTAATAAAATTTCCAACATAGTCGCTTTAATACTTTCAACGGTACTTGAACCAAGGCGTACAATTGCAGTTTAATAACCTCCAGTCTTTTAATAATAAGTAATCGGCCTCTACTCTTTGGCTTGAGGATTTCAGCGAACGGGCGCGAGAACGAGCTGCATTTCGGCCGTTTTTTACGCACGTCCTTCTCTTCTATGCACGCGAATGCGAATCTTTCGCCCGTATGAATTTTGCGTCGCGAATAACTGACGTATTTACATTGCCCTCGACTACCCCTCCGACTTCGCCACGCTTGGGTCCGATATTAACGCACGCGAGTGAGTCGGGAACAATTCTCCGGCGGGACTGAGTTTTTTTTTTCTTTCGTCGCGTGTCGCCGCACCGCGCCGACGACAATGACGACGGCTACGCGCGCGGATTTAACTAATAAGAGCAATTAATGCCGGAGGTAGTAGCTAGAGGGTGGTTTGTCCGCCATGGCATGTCTCTCTCGCCTGGCGGTCGCCTCGGTCAATACCCACCGGACAAGATGGCCGACGCCCACTCCAACACAAACTCGGAGTTACATACATTTATGTACTCAAATGTATAACCCACCGCCGCCCCCTCTGCCCCTCCGGACGGAGTTGCCTTTCTCCTTCCGCCGGCTTCAACCCTCCTCGGTCTCGCCAGCCACTCGGCTACACGGACACCGAACTTCATCATTATTATCTCGCCGGCCGGGTGTACCTACCTTCCTACCGCCGAGTCTGAATTTTGCAAAACCCGCGCGGCACTCGCGCCTTTAACGATAATATTAAAACCGGAAATTCGAGGAGAATTTCGGTTAACGGTGCACGCGCCGCTGTTAATTGCTCACTTTCGAATATGGCCCTCGCTGGAAGCGACGCCGAGTATTTACTTTACGAGCGGCTATTGAGAATCGGAAATCAAATTGTACGTTTGAAAAGATCCCATCGCGTGAGTCTAAGTTTCGGACGACGTTTGCTCGGTTTTGCGTAAGTGCAATTTCGCGCGTCATACTTTTCTCCGGCGAGTATATTTTTCTTTCCGGTCGTTCGCGATTCGAGATGCAGATTGCTTTCATTAGCTTGACACGGTGCCGGCTTGTTAGAGCGTGTATACGCGCGAATGAACCGTGCGAATAGGCACGTAGTACGGAATCTCGATTGGTCAGTGCGGAAGGGTGGCCAACCCACACGTCCGATTGGTCAAATCCACCCTTCTCTCAGACGAATGCTGACCCTTCGGGGGTGGGTTCTGTCGCCGGGAAATATCGCTGATCTGTACCAGGATGTGTGCACGCGGGAATTGAATTATACGGCCGTCTCTTTCCCTTTCTTTGTGCGGCAGAATAAAAAGATGCGACTCACCGCACGGCGGGTGGCATCGTTCAAAAATACTCGAGTGATCGCGAATCGCTCGCGACGATGCGAGAACATGTAAAAACCTGTCGAGAAATCCCCGGATAATTATAACAACGGAATGCACGGCGCGGTAAAGTAAATTCAATACCATCGATTCGATCCGGGTGGGAATGAAGGCAATTATTACAGTTATTGCAGTATTATCGCGCGCTCGCGGCGGCCAAATTTTCTCCGTCGCGCGCGGTCCAGGAATATCCGAGTGTAATTGATCTAGGAATTTAATCCGTTCAATTCAAGACGGGGGGCCACGGGGATCGGGAATCCCGCCCGACAATACTTCGGTTCTTTATCGGGAAAACCCGAACGGGATCGCGGGGGGGATGGCGGGGCGCAGTATCGGCCGTAATGAGATTGAAATTAATTCGACATCGCGGTGCCGAGACACGACGAGAGATGTTCAACGATAAGATAATTCGACAAATTTGCCCGAGTAACTTCGCGAAGATCTTCGCCGGGGTCTCGCGAGATAAAACGTCTTCTCGCTCCTCTCTGCTTCTTTTTCTTTCCCTCCCCCCTCCGACGCTCCCCCGTCCTCCGGTCGGTGAGCGATGTACAACGAAGCACACGACCTCTTTAACCGGAAGACGAATGATCATTACTTAATCTTTTGACCGAGGACGAGGCGCCGTCGCCGTTGGAGTATCCTGGCTAATCCGGCGCAATTGTTTTCGTCCATGTTGACTGCTTATCTGGCTTAACAGCCGACTAATTCCGCGATCTAACAAACTTCGAGCTCCATGGTCTCCCTGGGCACTTAACCTCCGTTACCGTGAGTTTTTTGCCGAGCTGCGAGAGCGACTTGCTGAATTAAAATTGTAAATTCCGCGAGATAACGCGGAGATACCGAAGCAACAATGTACCACGCCAACAACGCGATAAAGGACCATTATGTTTAATGAAATTATCTAGGTGTTCTATGAACTATTTAATTATATTTATTCGATATATTTTTCGACGCAAACTTTTCTAATAAGATACTGCAATAAAAAAAAAGAGCAGTTATTAAAATTAAATTGTACCTGTAAGAATAATGCTGCATTATAAAATAAAAATACGATTTTAATTTAAAGTAATTAATAAATCAGTGAACTTTATTTAATTTTCTTTTTCCTTCTTTTTTTTTTTTTTATGCGGTAGAATATTTTGATGCATCTCGTTAGTTGCAATTTTAATATGCGAGACGAGGTAAAATTGTAAGATTACAGCTTCGTGTCACAAGTAAGTAACGCGCAAGGAGGTTATTATCGTCAGCCAGCGTGCAATGGGTGCAGGCCGGGGTTGTAACCCTCGGCGCTCGCGCTCGAAGGTCTCTTCCGCTGCAGGGTGTATAGCAGCCCTTTCCCTAAGCCCTCGCTGCAGCTAATAGTTTTACTGACCGGACTGTACCTCCTATTAGCAGGCAACCGTGTATTGCACCGGTGCTTTTCGAGTTCGGGTACTTCGGGTGCGAGAAACCGGAATAGCGCGGTATCGCCGGCGCAACAGCGTGTCGTCTCGTCGAATCAGAAATTATTCGTATCGACGGAAATAATCTCGCGATTCCAAACGTACTCGCTTTTACGGCAAATAATATTTATAATTTCTGGCCCTTTGCGATAATCAACGGCATTCTACGTTATTTTAAGACCGTCCCGACTCGTCCGCGAAGTTCTAAGCAATAGCTAAAACGATGCGAGAACATGTCGCGTTTTTTTTAATAATTTTCAAATAATATATTACGGTAAAAATATTTGATTGTAAAAAAAAAAAGGAACCCTGGCGGACTTTCGCTACTTGTTTATCAGGTCGTCGTGGGCCGCGGTAGAAATAACTTCCTGCTATTTACGACGCGGAAACGGTCGCAGCGGCATTTGTGGGTGGTGCAAGCGTTTGACATATTTTGTCCGGGAAACCGACAGATCAGGGACCGGAGCGACGCGGGGAAAGAGACGGGGGCTGGCGAAGGGAGGTGAATGCAGGAGCACCTCTGTTTCTGACGTGCAGATTAGTGTCCGCCATTGTAGTGACGTCATCGTAGTTAACACGCATTCAGACAGGCTCGAGGAAAGGCCGGCGAAATTATTGACCGCGATTATCCGCGAAGATCCGCCGAGTTTCTCTGTTTGCCCGAGACTACCGCGGGGTATTCTTTTTTTTTTTCTTTTTTCCGGAGTGAACGAACGTACGCGGATTTTCCGACGTTATCTAAATAAGTGAGGATGTTCCGCAACGGAAAAGAGAGACTTTGGTAGAGCCCGGGACACGTCCTCCCGGCTCGATCGCGCGAATGCGTCGACTGCAGAACGTGTCAGAAGTCGGTTCGCCGGTTGACAGATGAATATGCCCGGGGAACAATGGGGGCCGACCAAAAATTAACGGCATTGTCCTAACTTTGCATTCTGATGCCGCTGTTTGCTCCCGCCGAGTCGATTGCGACGAAACAAGGACTGAGACCAACAGACGTGTACCGAGAAAGCTTTGAAAGCTGTTCGTTCTCCCCTGCCTCTCCTTTCACCGCCGTTCTCTCTTTCTCTCGATTACCGAGCGGCAGATTAATCTGATGTTGACGGTGAATCCCGGACTTCGTGATCTATATTTCGCTTGAGGTTTGCGTGGAATCCGCGGAACGATCTCAATGCGAAAGCTAAGCGGGTAAAAATCGAAAACAAAAGACTGTAATTTAGAAAAAAAAATTATTTTTATGAGTATCTAATATGAAAAATAGAATCCATATCGTATTAAACATTTCACGACTTGAGAATTAATTTAAACGCTAATCGAGAGATGACAATGTAATTTTATTTAAAAATTTGTCAAAATAATTTAGCAGTTTAGTTGGATACTTTATTTAGAAACAAAAACCTTTTTATTTGCATGCAAATTTTATTGATAATGTAATTCAAAATAGGAAAGAATTTTTTTCATTAAGCGAGCCTTTGCGCAAGCAACCCGATATACAAAGCGTCCTTTCTGGATGCAGCATGATTGTCCTCACCTGAAATTCTACTTGCATCGTTACAGCTTCACGCTAGATGGCACATATGATTCCTTATTAAAATTACTATAATGTTTTAGCGATCAAAATTATTTAAACGCTAAATAAACATATAACGCGCATTTCAATTTTCCGAACATTTTATTTTTATCCCAAACTGTTGATTATAAATTTAGAAATTATTATTTGTAACTGCAGAGCGTATTCGCACAGATTGACGATGATAAAACATTTAAATCGTATTTATGGAAACAAATAATATATATATTTTTTTTCTTTTTAAGCGCAACGCGGCCAATTTATTTTAATGCAGTTTTAAATTATTGCGAAACAGATTGTGGAATGCGTCAAGAGCCAAATGCTACTGAACAGAGTTAAATAATTTATGTAATAAGCTTTTTACGTGCACGTTTAACAAGGCGTATCGGAAATTAATGTCGCGAGCAGACTGCGAGTCTTTCTTTTTCTTTTTTTTTTTCCAAAAATCAAATCTCGTAATTTATAAATTATTTATAAAAATTATTTAAAATCAGAAAGCGTCGTAAGAGTTAATTTGTTACGCAATTAACGTAAAGATCGATGAAACGGGCTAAAAATTGAAGGGGACACTGGCGATGGTAGGTTATTTAAAAACAATGTCGTTTATTTGAATCGCACAAGACATACACCGTATCTGCTATGTTTTACAATTAGGGACCCCTGCGAGGTAAAGCTCGGCCAACGTTTGTCGCAAGCTTCGGCCGGAGTTTACTCGGAGATGCCTGGGTTTCTTTTTATTCTCTTTCGTATTGCCTTAATGTCGATCCTCGGTCAAAAGCGTTCAATGCCAAGTGTTTCAACCCGGTCACCACACAAGTCCCTAGAAACCGAGCTTCGGATTATTTATACCCTGGATCAGAAGATTTTTCTAAATATCCAATTTTTTTTTTTTTTTTCCCGCTACGATAATGTCGTTCTCTTTCGCATCTCTTTCTCCCGTAATCGACTATGGAGGGGAAAAAAAAAATCCTTTCGCTCTCGCTCTCTCTTATTATAATTATAGGAAATACTTCGTAGCTTTAAATTATGTCGACTGCCTAGATACTTCGTTCGACTATTACTCCTGACGTTCGTTCTGGGATTATCTTTTAGCATTTTATGTGATTTACCCTGTAGAAACGTTAGAAACCAACCGGGGGACGCGACGGGACAGTCGGATTGAATTTATTATTAATACGTCAATTAATCGGGATAATGAGGAGCCCGTGCAGCAGTGTCATATTTTAGATTACGCATTAAATGCCAATGTTGCCGCGAACCGAGGTAGAGAGTTGCCGGAGGTAAATTTCCATATCGGATTCGCATTACGATTTATCATGACTGCGGCGTTTACAGTGTCTCACCGGCGTAAGGATACTCTTCCGTGTCGCATAAATTCGTCCTCGTCGCATCCCGCCGATCCGATCGCCCGCCGCGAGATTTGCATTTGACACGCGTCACTCCTCTGTTTCGGCCTTTGTGAGGCAGGGAATTTGGTCCTATGTGGGATAAAACCTGAATGAGAAAAGTGAAGAGAGAAGGCGGACGAGCCTTCCGAAATCAAAGTGTACGCGTTATTTGTGCATGGTGACGTGACTTTTTTTTTTTTTTTTTTATTTCGTCGATTACACGCACGGTGCTCCGTCAAAAAGTTTCTCTCTTATTTTCTCTTTATTCACTTCGCGAATTCTCGAAGGGGATTGCCTCCCCCGTGTCTGCGTAGATCCAATCTTCGTTCGTGATCTCGTCGCGAACAACGATACACGGCGTTGCGCGAGAAGAAGGGAAAACAAAAATTCACGGAACTTATATATATATTTTTTTTTCTTTTTTTTTTTTTTATAATCATTGAGTAACTTTTCGACGACGCGGCTCTCTCTTTCTCTTTCTCTGCTTCCGAATCATCGCTACGGGCAGTGCCATTATTTACAATATGTCGTATAAACGCGGAGCCTGGCATGTACGTATTTCAGGAATCGATCTAACAAACTTTTAACTAGTTAACGAGAGATTTTTATTATTTTTTTTTTTTTTTATCTAGGGCCGTACACGTCTAACACCGAGAGAACTATCTGATATGAGTTTTTAAATCGCCTTTATGTTTTTCGCGCTTCTCACTATTAAAACTCACGCACACTCATCCCCGGAACGAGAAGGATAACACGCACGATGAAATCACATGAAGACACGCAATCGATCCTCGCACACCGTCTTTCACGCATCACGAACTTATTTTCGTTTTTATCTTATTGCCTAAGTATATATATATATATATATATATATATGTGTGTGTGTATATATATATATAATATATCTCTCTTTAGGAACAGTTCTCTTCGAAAACGTTTACAATCGACGAGGCGTCGTTGAGAAAAACAAAAGGGAGGGTAAAGAGAAAAATTATTTCGCTACTTAAAATGGAACGCAAGAACTTGAAGAACAATCGTCACGTCGCCCGAAAGCCTCAGTCTTGGGCGAGGACGAGAGAAAAACGGAAAATTCGATTCTGATTGCGCCGCAGTCTGGCCGCGGGACGATTTTCGCGGGATCGATGCCACAAGTATCAATCCAGCGAAAGCCGAGCGCGGTCCGACACCGTGGCGACAATAAATATAATCAACGAACAAAGCGCCGCTGACAATATTCTCGACGTGGCCGCGAGGTGACCGTCGAAGGAGGCATCTCAAATATTTTTATGATTATTATTTTTTTTTTTTTTCTTTCGAATTAATTTGTGAGCTAAGATCACGGCGGTTCTTCATCGAACGTCGTCGCGATCTTTGTGACGATATTCCAAACGACTCCTCCACTTCGACAGGCACTTCGCGCGAGGATCAGCGGCTATAAACCTAAACAACTTTGGCATTTTCTTAACCTTTAAAAACATCTGCAATAATAATTTAATATCGGAATAAAATAATGCGGCGCTTAAACTCACTGCAACCGTAATGATAATAGTGACAAACGTAATAATGATAGAATGGTAATAGTAATAATAGTAATAATGACAATAATAATCATGTTACAAAACAATAATAATGTTAATAATAAAGACAATATAAGTGTAATAATAATAATTAATAAAGCTAATAAAGTCGCCGATAATAGGTATAATACATTGTACATAGGATTGAGCTAGAATTTATATATGCTAGCTTCTTCTTCATATATTACTTAAACCAAATATTCTCAATTATTCTATATATATATAATATATATATATATATTAGTACATATAATATATGTATATAACAGTTTCGCATATCGATGTTTTTAAGTATGTACACACAGGATCAATGAAGTTACCGGTTCTTCTTATTTTCTAAGGAAATCGATACATTTTAAAAAGAAGACGCGTCGATTTCATTAACGCGTTCTCACGAAGCGACGTTTAATATACAAAAAGACTTCATTTCCAATTTATACCTATATAATACACGGCGAGTTACAGATTTTTTATAATATATATATATAATCATATATATATATATTATTAAATAAATAATCTTCAAATGCGATAATAAAGTAACGAACTGCAGTTGTTCGTAATCTTACTTATAATATTTATATTCTTTGTATTTGCATTTCTTTTCATATTTATATATATATATATATATTTTTTTTTTTTAATTTATTCTTTATCTGTATGTATATATATATGCAGTTTTTTTATATTTATAGTGTCTTTTCCCGTGTTATTTATAAACTATTTATAGAGATATATGTATAGTTTAAATAGCTGTGTGGGTGCTGAGACTCGCAAACTGGTAACCATTCGTTTATTTTTTATTTATTTTTTATTTTTTAGTGAATTAAAGTGCGGAACAGGATATTTTATCAAGTACCTTCTTCCTTTAATCTGTCGTCTTGTTTTTCATTTAAACATCGCCTTCGCATTGCGTGCAATCCTCGTGGTTGCGCGAAGATCCTCTTACTCTCGAATCAAGTTTTGGCTAGATTTTCCAGCTGTTGATTTTTCACACATTTCGACCGGCCGTTTCCAGGCCGTTCGATTAGAGATTCTCGAGATCACGCATTGACCTACCACCTCTCCTAATCCCGAGAAATGACCTCGGACATTTCATGTCAAGAGATCCTTCCGAGGCCTTGCGCCGTCACGACGAAGTCGGCCGTGTGGGCCTCAGAATTCATCAGGTATCTCTTCTCTCGAGGCCCCTCGAAGAGGAAGATCTTTTCATCTTCAGTACACCGGATAGGGCGGCCTGTGCGGCCACAACGGCGGGATTGGCGGTAGGCTTCCGTTCCAGGATCAAGTATCCTTACTGCTAAGCGAAGAGTCTTCGTCCTTGATCACTGGGTACGGTATGTCGAGCTTGGGGCCCTGTTGGACTACCACCACACATTTCCTCATGTGCTTTTCTAATGTGCTCGGCACTGAAAACGGCATCTCGCAGAAGCGGCATTTATACGTGTCCTTACCGTGTCGGCCGTGAGTCTTCATGTGCCTGGTCAGCTTCGAGCTCTGCGCGCACGCGTACGAACAGAGCTCGCACTTGTACGGTTTCTCACCGGTGTGCGACCTCCTGTGTACCGTCAGGTTCGAGCAATTCTTGAAAACTTTGCCGCAATACTCGCAAGTATCGTTACGGCCGCTGCGCTCCTTCTTCAGCAGTGGACTCGGCAGGCCCTGAAGCGCCAAGGTCGACGTCGTGGCCTTGGACGCTTTTCGAAATTCGTTGTTTTCCAAATAGTGAGGACTAGGTAACCAGAGACCGCCGAAATCCGGTCCTGAAGATCTCGGAAAGCCTTGGCCGGAAAAAATATTCGGCGTTGTCGAAGAATTAAAATTCGTAGGTGAGAGAGCACTCTCTTTCTCTTTGTTATTATTGAGCGAGTTAGTGAGGTTGCACGGCGATTCCGTTTTCAGGAAGCCGCTGCGATGATTTTCTTGCAACGCCTGCCGATAAGCCTCCGAGTATTGAGCAATATTGCTCAAGCCGAATTTCTCCATGAGATCGCCCACCAAGCTAGCCGGTTTTTCCACGCGGCCTCCGCTCTCCTCGCCGCTCTGACCTTGAGTGGTGCTCAAATCTTCCGGTGTGTTTTCCTCCGCGTCTTCTCGCTCATTTTTCTGCTCGTTTTCTTCCATCTCGTCTAAATCCATATTTTCATCGCAGCTAGATCCATCGTCCGGCACAGTTTCGACGCTTCCTTGCGGACTCGCGGCCGAATTCATATGCTCTTGATGCTCCTTCCTCATGTGTTTCCTCAGCTCGGCGAAATTCGCCACTTCGAGCTCGCATACCTCGCATCTGGTCGGCGTACTCTGGCCGTCTTGAGTTCCTTCTTGCTGCTGATACTGCCTCTCTTTATCCCGATGGCTGCGACGATGAACAATCAAGTTTGATTGAAAACGAAATTTTTTGTCGCAGATTTCGCACGTGTAGAAAATCGTTTCCGAAGAAACGTCGGTGATGATCGGTGTAGAAATTACAGGCGGGCTGGTTTTCTCGCTGTCGGTCGAATTATTATTATTATGATGACCCACTGGACTTTGAGTATAACAGGGCGGCGAATTTTCTTTTTGATGACTGCCGTGGGTTAAGTTAGCGGGGTTGGCCGAGGCCGGACTAGGCGGTTCCACCGATTGTGAATGAGATTGCGACTGTTGCTGCTGCTGCTGTTGCTGCTGCTGCTGCTGCTGTTGTTGCTGCTGCTGCTGCTGCTGCTGCTGTTGAACACCGCTGGCGACAGGGACCGCTGGTACCGGAGGTACCGGTGGAGGAGGGGGATTCGACGTGGAATTACCGCTAGGTGTAGGTGGAGCCGCGCCTAAGGACGGATTAGCGAGGCTCCTTAGGCGCGCTGAGTAAAAATCCAGGTTCGCTTCAAGTGGTGGTGGGTGAGTTTGGCCCGCGAGGCCGCGACCATGCGATAGCTCGGCCAGATTTGCCAGATTCCGAGCGTTGTTTAGAGAATCCAATGAGCTACGCACCAATGGATCCCCCAGATTCAAACCATCCATGCCGCGAAGAGGATCGCCCAGGTTCTGCAGGTTTCGCGTGGCTGTCTGCAGTTCCTGGAGACCTCTGTATCCCGCCAAGGGATTCAGGGTAAGGAAGTCGGGCCTGAACATAGGCGGGAAACTTCGTTCTAAGTGTTGAGGTAGCCTCAAGAAGCTGTGGAGGGGATCGCCCACAAGGGACGAGGTCTGAAGCTGCTGTCGGCCACCGCTGCTGCCGCTGGTATTCGTGCCTCCGGACGAGTTCGCCGCCGAGGAACTTCCGGTGGACTTGCCGCTTAGATTCAGATGATTCGGCGGGCTTAAATGATGCGCGTGCGTCGGCGTAGGCGTCGGTGGACTAGGCGCCGGGGTGTTCGACGACGAGTTCGTCGACGAGGAGGAGGAGCAGTAGAGGCGGGCGCCGTGCATGCTCTGTATATGCTGAAGAAGCTCCCACGCCGAACACATCCGTCGAGAACATTGCGAGCACTGCAGCCACCTTGGCTCTGAAACAGATTTGTCGACGTCGCGATATTAAGAATCACATTGCTTACGCACAAAAATGCTTTTTATTAAAATTCGAGAAATATTAAATATTATTAAGATTAAACGTTGGAGTTCTCTCCACTTTTTTTTTACATTTTCGACTATTTTGGAGATTGAAATTGATTTTTGAACGAGCGAGAGAGTTACACCGAGGCTAATATACAACTCGATGGGTTACAGCCACGAATAGGATTATTATAAGGCTGTAGATGTATCGTAATAATCTGACGACAGAATTTGAAGCTTCACGGTGATTTCGCGAGCATGTGACGGCGCCTCGTAAAACCCGCACGTACACGCGTAACATGTGCGCGTACATGCCCCCGAGCCACGCTATCAATTTTCGAGCCACCCTTAATTTCGCGGAATCGGGAAGGAGAGAGATCGGACCCGGCCGATTGAATTCGGAATTCAAACGGCGCGTCTGTGTCAAATTGCGGTTTCTGCCGGCGAGTCGCAGGGGGCTTAAAAATAATATCCCCGTCGAACAACGATCGGCGCGAGGCGCGGGAGAAGATCGTTCTGGGCCAACGGGGGTCGGTTACTATGGCACGCGGCTGAAACTGACCCTTAACGACTTCACGACCCTCCCTGTCTATGGCGCGCGCGAAAGCTTATGATGCGGGAGGGACGGGTTTTGAATTTCAATGTTTTTAATCCGGAATATCAGATTTTCGGCCATTTTTCACGCCCCACGTAGCGAGTCTGCGGGATTTTTTTATTAATTCGACGTCGCCACGATACCGAGAGTGCGAGAGAACTGTGCGGAAGAAAAAGAAATAAAAGGGAGAGAAAGGCCGAGGATGCGCGCACCATGTGCTTAAGAGCGACCCTCACTTTGCGAGCAAAAGCACCGTGGAACATTATCCGGGCGGCATATTCTCTCCGTAATGCCGGACGTTAGGGACTGCGAAGGAAGATTAAATCTACGCCCTGAGAAACACGTACAATCGCTTAAGACGTCAATTAATTATTTGTGAAATGTACTTCCTTAATTTCTTAATTCAATCATTTTATTTTGCACAAAATGTTTATTAAATGAAAATACTTTCCGCGATACTTCGAAAGAGATGATAATTTTTAACGCGGGCATTTTTTGCGGAGTGAAACGACTCTTAAGCTGTCTCAACGTTAAAGAAACATTTTGGCTAGGAAACTTTTCCGGAAAAGCCGCGTGACTCCGTTTCCTTTTTCATTTGGCAAGACCGTAGGACTTGTCGAATTTGAGAACGCGAGCGTCCTCGCAGACGAATAAATACGCACGCGGCATTATTCAGGAAGAAACTTCTTAGACGAGATAAATACGAGCGCGTTGTAGCGGGCAGGGGTACACTTCCTCTTGTAAGAGATTAAAAAGTTCAGGACTCGCCCTGTCCTCCCCATTGTACCTCACTGCCTCGCGGTACTTGGGCGACGGGAGGGAAAGTCAGCCGGAGACAAAAGGCTGCAGGAAAATAAAGTGGTCCTAATTAAATGGCCGTTCGGGACAGGGAAAGATCTTTGTTAGAAATAAAGCTGCGAGATCGTCTTAAAGCCGAACAGTCCTCGGATTGAAACATATTTTTTGCACTTACTAATTTATTTAGCTCAAGTGCATATTCACCGATTTAACTGATTCTGCACGAATCCATATTCTCGGCAATCTGAGAATGTTATTTTCTCTGTCTTTTATTTTATTTTATTTTATTTTATTTTTTTTTTTTTTTTTTTTTTTTTATTTATTTGTCTATTTATTTATTTTTTGTGCAATTGCAAATTTATACTGACGTAAAGTTACTCGGGGAACGGTTCGTAGAAACAGCGCGGCTTTGAGAGATTAATCCGATGACGACGAGCAGGATGCGAAAACAATGAATCTTAAATAAAATTAGGAACAACTCAACGCCGTCAACGGGTAAATGATAGTTTACTTCAACGACAATACACAATAGAACACATTTCGTTGCATGTAACAAGGTGCTAAGTAGAATAACGAGCCCGGCAGTGGGCGAGGGACTTTTCTTCCTCGTCTCACTGACCTTTCACCAGGATTACGCTCGCAGCGTTTACGCGTCGCAGCGAGGAATGAACGACGCTCGTCGCAATCTCATCTCATTGACGCGCGTCATTTTTCGATGGGCAGAAAGAACGTGGAGAAAGTCGCGAACAAATAGACAAGATATTCCCGATAATTTTCTTAATTATTCCAGAGTTCCTGTTCGCGGAGAACTGTGTACGCGGTATCGCTAAAAGATTCACAACGTTAGTTTTGATTCGGAAATATAATATAAAACCGAAAAAAAGATAAATGTAATTAGAATACCCTTGATACTTTACTCATAGAAACGAGTTAACGTGGAGCATAATTTTTTTTAATTTTGTCGCTAGCAGTTTTATTTTTGCCAAAAGCATGATAACTACTAAGAGAGAATGACGCTCAAGAGCGTTACAAACATTAAATGAAACGCACCCTCAAGAAGGGAAAACTCCTTGGGAAAGACGAGAGAGAGAGATAAGCAAGTGCTCGAGCATAATAAAGGTGTATCGATTCGCGGCCCTTTTCATATGCAAACCTCGCGGGCGGCCATCTGTTAGGATTACTTCTTCAGATTTTCACGACTCCTGTCTACAGATACAAGAAACGACCGGCTAGCTGCGGAGTCGGGCCGCGTTATCGCGAGCGTCTTTTTTTTATCAGAAAGACGGAGGATTCAATATTATATGTATGTTGCACAATCGTATCGGCTCGCATAATAAAATCTTATAATAGCGGAATATATCGCTAGCTTGCGTACGATATTTAAAATTATAACTTATATCGGTGGAGAAATTTAAAGATTAAAGGGGGATCTATACTGAGAAGGGACAGCGGAATCAAATGAACAATATGTCTGCACACGAGACTTCGGCCCTCCGTCGGTAGTGACCGGACCGATTTTCTCCAGAAATTGCCCGATAAATTGGCCTACGCGACGTTTACGGGCAAATCGCTCGGAACGCCATTGTTTAACAACGATTTGAGTCCCGGTCATCCTACGAATACTTCCTTTCAACCCTTTTACGGGAGACTTAGCACGAGCCCAGCTCCCTTCTATCAATCTTTTTCAAAACTACGTTGCCGCAGGCTTTTTTAAGTTGAGCTTAGGTTTTGAAGTACGAATGTTTCAACAAGTAAATTATTTTTCGCCAAACTCGCGTACAAATCGAGAAACGATTTTTCACGCTTACGTTAAATTAGCGGGTATTGTAAATTTTTCGGTAATTCTGGAGTAAAGCGTAAGTTTTTTTTTTTTTTTGCAAAAATTTATACGGGCTGAAAGGAATTATTTGCGCGCGCACGCCGCCGCAAGTGTTCCACCCGGTATCGTGTGTGTACGAGCGAATTTTAATCGTGTAAAGAACGCCGCGCGCCGCGCTCGGAAATCTTTTTGGACGGGACACATCTGCCGCTCAATGACGTCATGACGTACACGTACGTGCACGCGCGCAACAAACACAGGCGGAGGCCTTTAATCCGGAATGGCGTGTGACAATATTAAAATATCGATTAGCTAACGTATGCGACGTATGCACTTTGTCGCCGATACAAGGGCTGCACTTAAAAGGGACAACGCACAGCGGATCATGTCCACGCGGGTAGTTTGCGGGTGATTTTAATCATTTTACTGGACCTATTAATTAAATAACCAGCTGAGATAAATATCACGCAGTAGCCAGAAGTGTTCGGCGCGTAGCAAAAAGCATTGATAACAAACGAATTGCTCAATAAAAAAAAAAAAGAAAAAAAAAAATTGCACAAAATGTATACGATGTTTATTAAACTGACATTTGTCAACGACATTATTCGGATAAGGTAATTTATTTTAGAAATTGTAAAATTAAATTATCTCACTTGCAAAGCAATTTAAGTTAAATTTATTTAGGCACCGATCGACGTGTCGTGTTTTGCTGTTGTATGAAAAAAACCAGGAAAAAAAAACAAAAAAAAAAAAACAAAAAAAAACAAAATTGTAAAATTATAACATGCAGGTTTTTTTTTACGGTAAATTTTTATTTACGACCCGTTCAGCCCACCGCAGAGTGTCGCGCGACAAAGAACCGAAGCCGTTAAAATCGCGAATACGTCGACCGGCGTGATTCCATCCTCGCTAAACGAATATCTGAACGGCCACGTAACACACTCCTTGTGGTCACTACGATTCCGTCGTAGGATTAGTCATGCCGTGCTTCGCGTGTTTTTATGTTCCTTCGTTACTCGGTTTGTCCGTCCAAACCGCAAGTCTTGCGACGAATAGGCCGCGGCTCGCTATTAATCTTTTTAGAAGAGCCCGAGTTTTAATTTATTAATAGAATTTATTTTTCCACAAAGTGGCAACGTTAAATGAAATTACATGCGACGAAATTATATACATAAAAATGTACGATAGTCACGAGCGCGTTTGATTCGACATAATCGCGAGAGATGAAAGCGAAGCGCTAGAACGCGCATTTTGCTGCGAGAACGTTAGAAGTCTGAAAAAAAAAGAAAAAAAAAAAGAAAAATCCGGGGCTGTCCTTTAACGTGAGAGATTCTTTATAGGTATGTCGATTTTCTTGCAGTACACTTGCGAAAGAAAGAAGAAAACGCGAATGACGGACTCGTTTTACGGCACAAGGATGTAAGGGAAAAAAATTAATCAAAAAGCCACTCGACCTGGTAATTTAAACGCGTCGCAGCGTGCTGAAGTCGTGTATATTGAACTTTTGAGCTTTGTAAGCTTTGATGACATCCTTCCTCCACTTTCTCTCTTGTTCTCCCTCTTACATGGATTTTCTGTTACAGGGTGCTCGCGAGATAAGTGCCAAGGAAGCGAATAACGCGCAGCTATCTCGTCATTGTCGAGGAAGGAAAAAAAAAAGGTAAAGCGTAAACTATAGCAGTTAAATCCGAAGTAAAAATTAGCACTTCATGTTTCTGTTATTTTATTTTATTTTTTTTTTTCCGTAACTCGATCGATCAAAGTATATATTTGCAAAACATGCGGGATTAAATTTCATATTACGTATTTAAATAACCAACTAAAATACGAGACAGCAACAAAGCAAAATACGAGGAGCAGGAGGAGGGCAGTTGGTTCCGGCGATACACGTGATATATGGCCGAAAAAGTTTTTGACGTCGGTTTTTAGGCGTATCGCTCGCACGCCGTTCTTGTCGACTTCCTTCCGCGAGAAACGGAGGAAACGGGAAGGATGAAGGACGCGAAAGTTGTAGGATCCCGAAACCCTCGAGCAACAGCCAATTCGCAAGCAATTCTCCGTTCACCTCGGGCGGTCCGGGGACTCGGCGACTTTACTTGGGAAGGAAAGAACGGCGAGAGGAAACGGCGGGTGGGTCGGAAAGGAGCCATAAAGCTGCCAGAGAAAAACCTCGCCCACGGACGAGAATTAATATTCCCAGACAAACGTGACAGATAGATCAAATCTGCATCTCACCGGGAGCGCGGGTTGGTGTCAATTTCGACGGATTATCGCTCCTTTTTCGCCGCCCGCCTTTTCCTTCGCCAGCCTGCCACGGGCCTTCCTCCGAACACATATCGTTCGTCACGGTTCTCACGCGCCGTTCTCTCTTGCAGCGTGCACTGATTACTTTCAATATTCGCGTATAACCGGATCTTCTCGAAATCACGGATTGTTTTAAGCGCGCATTTTTCCCTGGGCCCAAACAACGACATAAAAAAGCTTTCTGGATAATATTAAAAACAAAACAAAAAATAAATAAATAAATAAAATAAAATATTATCTCGTATCGTCAACTGCTTTTCGGTATGCTGGACAGTCGAAAGAGATAATATACCAGAATCATTGGAAGGGAATTGTACAATACCCCGAGTGCCGAGGGTTCGGGCACATCCTGTCGATGTTACCCCACGTGCGCTGTTTCTGATACGCGCCGCTTTACCTGTTCGCACGTAACCGCTCGGGACTCGATCATCTAACACCGGCGCGGTGCACGTCCGCCCATATGGGCACGCTCTCGCGTGGACGGCTCGTGCGGACCACGTGGCCGAACAATAGGACGATTCTAATTGGGCTTTTCGACGTGGTTGTCCGGTAGCAAAAAGTCCGGCAAAAAAAAAGGCGACAAAAGGGGCTTAACCGGCGGACGGGAGCGGGATGAGCGCACGAGCGAGAAGTATTCTTACGGTCGTGGACCAGTTCGGAAAGGGTTAACTCTCTATCTCGTTGCTGGAACGTGTAGCTAGCGAAAGGGGGAGGGGGGGAGGGGGCTCGGAGCGAGCGCCCCGAAGCGTGATGAAACTTTAAAGAGACACCGGTACGCGAGCTACTGCCGTTCTCGTGCTGTTTCTCGAGAGAGACAATTATGTTCGTCCGCGACAATCGCCTTTGTTTCTCGACGCGTTACAAATTTACGTTCTTCGATACAGATTTTTTTTTTTTTTTAGAACTTAGATTATTTATTGCAATTATAAAATTCGCTATCTCTCTGTTCTCTTTTTCTAATTTTTAATTATGTTCTTTTTTATTTATTTTTTTTTTTTTTAATATTAACGCTTGAACGTACGTATAATTTAAATATATAAATTGCGAGTAACAAGAAGAGTTAAAGACGAACAGCGCGAGTTTTCAACTTTGTTTCGATGTCGCGTAAAATAATCCGAAGATATTGTAGTACTTTCGTGTCACCAAACGAGAACGCTCGCGCGTTAAACCCTTCGACGTACGACAATGTACTCTCCGACAAAAGGCGGTCAGAGAAGCAGCGGGGGGAAGGGGAAGGGGACACGAGGGGCAGGTTCACCCCAATCTCCGAGCGGGCGGTTTAAATTCAAAAATCGAATCCACCGAGCTATTGTTCGTGTTCGTTCGGCCAGGTTTCGACATCACATGGCAGCCCCCGTATAACTGTACTTTAAAATATCCTCCACCGCCCC
The DNA here is from genome assembly GCF_019399895.1 of Cardiocondyla obscurior. Taxonomy (NCBI): domain Eukaryota; kingdom Metazoa; phylum Arthropoda; class Insecta; order Hymenoptera; family Formicidae; genus Cardiocondyla; species Cardiocondyla obscurior. The sequence goes on along the minus strand of NC_091874.1, from coordinate 1,349,652 downwards.
TTTCGAACAAACCAACGATTCGCCAAACCAGAAAGATTTCGGAACGGCACGTTAGCTACCTCGATACGATCAGAAAATCTGGCGTGTTTTCTCGCTCTGATCACTGCCAAATTCGGAATCTATGATGCGATAGCAGAGCACGAAATTGGAACTTGAATTTATTTGATAGCCGGGTCACGTTACGTATCTCTCTTCGCGACGCGAATCAATTGACGAAAGCACCCCAAGATTTAGTCGTTGCTTCAGTAATTAAATACATAATAATTAGGAAAGAAAAAGACGTGTGAATTTACCAGAATTGACCGTGTTTGTATCGGCGTCCACGGATTCGGTTTTCTGCTTCTTCGGAAGATCTTCCTTGTCCTCGTCCGGTGCCTCCGTTCGTCTCTTCGGCGTCGAGCTGGCGCTTGCCTTGAGGTCGATCGGACTTCCGGTATCTGGCCCTGGGCCCTGCGGCGTCGGAGGACTTTCCAGTCGGCCGCTTCTCTTGTTGATGGGCGCGGAGATGCTGGGCACCGAATTCAACTTCGAATCCGGATCGGAGGTCTTCAGGGTGAGAGCGTCCTCCGGATCGGAGTCCTCCGGCGCGGCCGTCGCCGGCGGACTGTGACAACCCTGGAGGGTGCTCCGACAGTGGTTGACCTTGTGCTCGATGAACCGGACAATTTCTCCGAGGGGGTACGACGCCCTGCAGCCCCCGCATTGGACGGTGTCTGGGGACGTGGTGCTTTGCGAGGTTTCCGCTACAACAGAGAGGGATATATGTCTCGTTTAGATGCGCCGGAATTTTTATTAAGCGAGCTAGGAAGTAACTTTATCATGAATATTAGTCGTTTCTAAATTCTTAATTGATATAATAAAAATAATTGACGTTAAATATTTTTTAATATACGTTATGCTAATATTTTACTATAACAAAAGTTATTAAAAAAAATCTAATTGTCATATCTCAACTCCGATTACGAATTGTGAAAGCGGTGAGTATCGGCTTTTACTATCAATATGTACGCGTTATAGATACCATTACATAACCAAGTGTAGACATATGTCTCGCGCATTATTCACGGCGGGGTATTAATCATTACAATTTATGATACCTATTAACTGACTGCAGCCATAATTCCGGTGATGAGATATCAAAACGAACGATTCTATGAGCGTTTCGTTTTGCCAGTAGTCATAAAATTTATGCGTGCATGTGTAGATGTATGTTAGTTAATTGAATGAAGAAAATCAAACTTGGGAAGGCATTCATAATACAGACGATAAAAAAAAATATATATATTTACGTAAAGAGATCCCTTTTAAAATTTCGATAAGTCGCGTTTCTTTTTCATTTTCACGATTCAATTCCTTTCGACGATAAATAGACCGCAGACGGTATTCGCCTAATCTGGGCGAGCGAACTTTCCTCGTAACAAACAGGACTAATTTCCTCTTACGTAACCGTTATAATTCACCGTCGTCCGAGAAACGGAGGGCCCGAGGTCAGCCGCAGACGTAACAATTCACTTTTGAGTGCTCTTCACGAGAAACTGCGGAGCTCTCCGCGACGTCCTTTCTCTCGTGCGTTTCGCGCATTAACATAGAGATTGGCAGAAGTTTCATACATCGATCTTTCCCTCATCGAGTTAAGTATCCGTATCAATCCGAATGGGGACGCCGGTTTTCGCGACGAAACAAGAAAAACCACCCCCACCGCGTTAGCGGTCGTTCTTCCTGCGCCCTTCCTCACCCCCGTGGCGCCTGTCTCGTCCTCCGAGTTTCTCCCTTTGTCTCCGTTCTCGCGACATATCTTCATCTCGTCCTCGTCGCCGCTCTCCTCGAGGGATCTCCGCTTCTCTTTCTTGCGCGTTTTTTTTTCTTTTTTTTTTTTTGCAATCTTTTTGCCTTTAACTTAAACCAACCCCTGTTTGCTGACTCCTGGCCACCGCTGCTATCTCCTTCTTTCGTTTCTTACCCTTCGTCAGTGCGCCGACAGCGTTCGATTCTTTCTGGGCGGAGCTCGCTTGACCATTGGCCAGGGCGCAAACTCGAATACGTTTCAACCCTTTAGGACGTGAGTTACACCCCGGTGGGTTGAACTTAAGTTATAGTCGGCCTACTTTTACTTAGATTAGAACTATTTCGCATACATTTAATTAATTTTGTTTTTAATCACGAGAAATTGTTAAAAAATTTTTTCACTCGTATCTGTTAATTTTTCATTTACATTTTGAGAAATAAATAATCGCGCTCCGATGTATTACCTCGACAAGCCGAGAATGTTTTCGTGCACGTCTCTCCGGTCTATCGGGAGATTCCGATAAGAATCTATTTCTCGGCCCTTTGCCATTCAAAATCGGTCCGGCCAAGCCGCGAAACTTTTTTCTTCCTGTCCTTTCGCTTTTCACCGGAAGAATGACGATAGCAGGAAGCGAGATAAGTTGCTGGAGCCTCGGCGTGTCGAGATTCATGTGCGGACGGGACAATTGCGGCGTCCCGCATTCTTCGTCTCGGAACGCAAGATTTTAATCGCGCTCGTCCGAGAAGATTGTCGTCGACAGTCGAACGCGACGGGAAGAGGTGAAGCGAAGTAACGACGGTAAAAGTTTCCGATAAAATTTTCGATAGAAACTTTGTGAGGTAAGGTGACGCCCGGTTGCGTCTTGATTCTCTCGCCGACAACAAAAAAAAATAATAATAAAAAAAGAAAGGGAAAAAAAAGACGTAATTTGGTCGAGAGCTGGATACGACGAGCGAGAGCGAAAGAAAGAAACGGCGAATCGTTTGAATGGACCTCGGGCCTCTCTGAGATCCGTTATTCGCCTACGATTCAAAAGCGCTCGGTTAGAAACAAGAGACGCGCGACCGGTCGTTAGCGACAATGGACTTTTGTTTTTTCGGGGGCAGATGTTGGGTCAAAACTGTCGGCAGCGCGGAGAACCCTCCGCAACCCCTGCGCGAGGACCGGCAAGGCCTCGCGAGCTTAAGGTGAGCGAAGGAGGAGGTAGGACTGGGGTAGACACGTGTCTCCTCGCCACTTCATAAATCACCCGCCTATTTATTCGCGTGCGTCTTCAAGCTTCGTTTAGCGTCGTCACTTTTTACGCGGCCTGACCCCCGCGTTCAGTTATATATCGCGATTCTTTAGCGTCAGCAAATGCTACATGATCCCCTTCCTTAGTTGTTCAAAAATTGTTAGAACGACGGTACTAAAAGCCGCGATAAATAAACGTTACTAAAATGGAAATATAAGTATTTAGAATTTTGGTGATAATTTTACAATGCGTTAATTTTAAAATACTTTATAATTTTAAAATATATATTCCGAAATAAGCGTTTTGATGCGACAAAACTCTGTCAAAAACAAGAGGGATATTTCATTATCAGGTATCATTATCAATATACGGGAAATATCAGATCGTGCACGAACCTACGACGCGAGCACATTTCCGAGTTTGATGACGACAATTACTTGCCGCATAAAAATGAACGCGGTTGCATCTGGACAGAATCACGTATACGAGAAACAGGGAGGGGGGGGAAAGGGGGCGGGAGAGAGGATGTGAACTGCCGGGAAAGAAGATAACGTAAAAATATAATATTGCCCGGCGAATCTAAGTTGGATTGCTTACAAATTGGCCTATACATCCGTAATGTTGCGATCACCGAGCCCCGGTGGCCCCTCTATTGCCGGCGTCCTCGTAATTTCCATCTACGAGTGGGAAGGACGCGTACCGGAATCTCTGCGGGAAATGTCCCGAGGTTATTAGTTTTCCACATTAATTTTCCTTTTTATGCCCTTATTAAGATACGCCAGATCAAGTCGGAAGATCAACTCCTCGACGACGGTTTGCGTCGACGACTCTGTCGCTCGTTTAACGTCCAACGTGAAATCCGATTCTTGAAAATTAATTCAATCCAGGTATCGCGACTCCGCGATATTGATTAAGAGTTAAAAGTTGAGTTTTTATTTAATTAAAATTTTTTCAAGTACAAACACTTCTTACTGGAATTGCTAGGCAAGCAGAGTTATTTGCCCGCGAGTCGTAGCGAAAGTTGTCGTCTCCAATTTTCGCGATAAGGATATTAAAGTCGTCATTAAAGTGTCTACGGTAATTCTTACGTTCGATCATCGTTGGGAGAGCAGCCGTGCGGCTCATCGGCTTTTCTTTTTTTTTTTTTTTCCTCCACGACATTTTCGTTAGATCCACGCGAACGCACACCGTCTGCACGCGGAGAAGCGGGCGAACATATCCCGGGGCGGTATCCTTGTTAGGACATCCGTCCTGTCAAAACGTCCAGAGGACACATCGGAGCAATTGAATTACGATCATCCCCAGGGCGAGTCCCGACCGTAACCAATAATTCCATTATCCATTAGTATTGGGTCGCGGCAATTTCCTTCGTCGATCGAGGAGGCATTGGACGCCGCCGCCGTCGCCGCGACGTGCGTGGCAGCCGATCTCCCGGCGAAATACGGAAACCGATCCGGAAAACGGATAGATTCCCGGTGCACGTCACATCGACGCGCGCGAGATGGACAGATCCCGCGATCGCAAACACCGTTTTATCCATAATAGAACGTCGTCGCGCCGTTCATCTAGCACGTCGTACTTCCGCGGTGAAAACAAAAAAGAAAAAAAAAAACAAAATTATTCTGTCGCGCGTGATTTATTGTAATTTAATTATCGGTAGCGCGGTCGTTTTTTTTTTTTTTTTTACTCTACACTTACAAAATTTTATTTTAATTAAATCACAAGCAGCATAACAATATTTTGTGACAAGTTGAAGAAAATTGTGCCGAATCTGAGCGTGAAATCGTAAACATCTCTTTATCACGAGCAATCGTGATAAGATTCATATGGAAACCGTTTTCTAACCTTTAGAGGACCGGGATGGCCCGCACACGAACGCAGGCTGTGTACACGCATAGGTTTTTCGTGCAAGGAATTTGAAGGTTTAATGAAATAGCTTAGGACCTTCGGAGGCTAAATTACCATGCCGAATTATGTATCTCGGTAGCGAAATCGTATTCACGTAACTCCCGCGACTTCTTCGCCGCAGGTTATCTAGTTATCGGCGCTGTATTTATGTCTTGCGCAAATCGCGCCCGATAAGAGATAACGCCGCTTGCTCGGAAACTGCCGACTTCGCTCGCATCGACCGTAATTACCTTTGTGCGCCATTGCCCGTCGTCCTGCGTCAGTTATTACGTTACGTATCCGAATATTCCTATTTGAGCGGGATTCACTGGCGGAGTCAATCGCGGGGGATCCACCGCGTGTTCGCGAACTTGATTGAAAGCAACACGAAGTCGCCGTTTCAGCGGGGCCCTCCGTCCTCGCGGGCGACGCTCTCGTTTGATCTTCGGGGGACGCGGGTCGATTTTCATTGCCGTGCACGAGATCTCATTTCGCCCATGCTTAGACGCTGACTGGAGTATCGGGGCGCGTACAGGGCCAGCCAAGGGCCCCGACACAGGATATCAGAAGAATAGAAAGGACCTACCGGCATGCGCGCCAATGGAGGGGGCAATTTTTATACGAACCCCTCCACCTTTATATTTGATCGTCCTCTTTTTCCACGTTTTCTTACTCTTTCTCTCTCTTTCTTCCGTCTCTCTGCCCTTTTCCTTTTTCTCTCTCCTGCCTCTCTCCTCCCTTCGCCGCCGAGTTTTTCTCGCGGGGTCGAAGAGTTTTTCGAGTTAACCCCCGGACATGTTCCACCGCCGTGCGTTCCCGTTCGGCTACATACAAAGGATCTAAAATGGCGCCCAGTGCGTAGGTCGTTTTTTTTCTCTCTTTCTCTCTCTCTTGTCGGGGCCTTTCCACCCTGCAGCATCCTCGTCCGCGTGTGTGTCGTGAAAAAAAAAAAAAAAAACAAGGCCGAGTAGAAAAACGAATCCGTTTGTGAACAACGAGCTGCATTTGAGACAGACCGATGGCGAGATCTAAAGGTCCATCGACCTCGCTCTCACAAGCGGATCGATTTTTTTTATATTTCGTCGTAGGTTTCCTCGAATTTCTTTGCCCACCTTTTTCAATCCAACGACCTCCCCCTGTATCTTCGATATCGCGAACGGTACCTCTAACGGGTTTTCTCTTTTCAAGCGAAATGGAGGCCGAACGTTTTTTTAAGCCGTCATTGACCCCGCGCCGAGGAACGAGGGTGTGTTAAACTAGAACGCGCAGGTAATTTCCCCGAGATTTTGAATCACGTCTTTCAATTTTTTTTACAGTCGTCTTTATTTATACTTAAAAAAATTTTTTTTGTTTTTTTTTTCTTTTTTTTTTTCAAGAATAATGATAATATTAAATACGAATTTACTACGTTGAGAGAAAAGCTTTTCTAACACCCCGCGGGAGACTGCTTTTGTGCTCGATAAATCTACGGGCGGAACAGTGCCCTCCTCGGAAAGTAGAGCGTATCGTCAGAATCGTACGAAAATATCGGCTCGATCTCAGGTCGGAGCCGCGAGAATGTGTCCCGAACAAACGGGTGAAATCAGTGACCACATTGGATATCAGAAAGGCCTCGGGGAGATCGGAGCCGCTAGAAAACTACGTTCCGCCGTGTTCCATCGCTTGGCGGCCGGACGGTTATGAGAAATATGAAATCTGGTTCTCACGGATTCTGAATGGGGCGCAGGCTGTCCCTCTCGCGCGTAGACGTCCGCGGTCTCGCTCGCTCTCGCGATCCGTCGCTCCACATGCGTATCGTGGGAGGATCTCGAGACCCGCGGGTCGCCCTTTGTAAGCCCGCCAGCAGGACATTGTCCATTGAGGGAACAAGCAAACAGGTCCTAGAGAGAGAGTTGACCTGTCCCACCCGTCCCTTTTTCATCCGCGCTTCTTTTCACGGGAAAAAATAACCCCTTTCCCCAATTTTTCGATCAAAATAAATCATACAGGCGTGCAGTTATAGGTCCGCGAACGTACAGCTGCATCTCGCCTCTTGACATGCGGTAGCCTGGACACTCGCGGATTCCACGCTCGCCGGGTTGCCTTCCCGTTCCCCCGCCGCGCGTTTTCGAGAGTATTTCTCAGGCGCGCATGGCCATGCGTGGCCTTTTAATGCCGCCGCGCGATGCGTTTCACCTTTCGTGAGACTCGGCTTCGACGTTTCTCGCATCTCCGCGGACTCTGGGAACTTCGTCGCCGTCACGTCTCCAATCGCCGCCGCGATCGTTTTCACAACCGCACCGCGCGATTTTACGGCGGACGTGGGAAGGCGAACGACGATACGGAGTGAAAAAGTTTCGCGCGATTTCGGCCTCGGAGTTCCTCCGCGGTTTCACTTGGTCGGCCCGTCAAAACGCTCAACAATAAAAAAAAAATGATAATAAAAGAACAATTAAGAGTATATGGTACAATAACATCGTGCGCGTTTTTGCTTTTCAATGATAAAATGTAAAAAGATTTTTTTTTATTTTTTACAAATTTAATTAAATTAATATGATTGTGAATGAATTAATGCATACAATCGATGTCGGGAAGGGTATCCTCGAACCGAAATCCCAATAAACCGGCCCCGGCGTAGTGCTCCATTCATTTGGGGACCGCGGACACGTTTTTCGCTCGATGATGATGAAAGCGCGCATCAGCGGTTCGCCTCCATGCTGGCCCGGCACGCCCGACAATGACGGAAAAACAAACGGCGGGCAACGAGCGCGGCAACGAGGATCGCCAATGGGAAGCGCGACGAAACGCGCAAAGCGGCAAAGCCTGCCGTTGGCTTTGCATTGTCCGGCTCGCTCTCTGTGGTTTCACCCTTTTCCTCCCACATTCTCCCTCGTCCGCTTTCTCTCTCGCACTTGCCGGTTAATTAGAAAGTTCCGCGGTAAAGAGACGAAAGAGGGAGGCGGGGACGGGGGGGACAGGGAACGGCGGAGGCTGGGGTTTCGTTGTTATATTATTCAAAACGTCCCCCCCTGCTCTCTCTCTTCCGCCCCGCGCGACGAAACTCCCACACCGCGGTACCGCAAAACATCCAAATGCGAACTTTTGACAACGCGTGAAGTGCCGAAGCGTGTCACGCGAAATAATTAACGATCGCGCGAGTTTTCTCGGGCGGGAATTAATGCGCGCGTGGCTCGCGAACCTCGCCGTAATTTCCGAATTGTGTGCGTCTACGAGGCGTCGCGCGGAGACGCCTCCGTGGTGTTACCGGCGTCGTACGCCGTTTCGCGCGGTGCAAAATTATCGCGACACTTCGCGCGACTGACGAGAACAGTTTTGTTCGCAACTTTCCGTGTCCGCGATTCGCCGGATCGAGATCACCGCGAATTATTTATTCCAACGTTGCGAGACACGGCGTCAAGCTTATGTGAAAGAATCGCGTTTGTTAACCATCCGCGGCTGCATCCCTTTCGCGTTACAGCAGGGTCTCGATAATTATGTCGCTAATTTTGGTTACTGATAACCGATTGATAACGGAAAAATATCGCTGACGCGTAGCAACTTCGCAGCTATAGCAATTTTCAGGCGTCGGACATTAGAAGCGTATAAGAAACTGTGACCCCGACTCGGCTTTTTTTTTTTTTTTTTTTTTTTTATCACAGTCCCCGCATCTGGGGCCTCCCGCGGACCCGTGTCGCAATTGGTCCGGTCCCGTAACAATGGACTCTCCTCGACCAGTCCTCCATACGCTCTCTCTTTTCTTGTCGCGAGCGAGCTTACTAAAAATCGAGAACCCTGCCGTGCAATTCTGCGTCTCGCGACCAATCGAAATCCCTCGCGTCTCAAAGCTGACGTTTTTTCCGCCGTTTTATTCCGCCTTCGAGCCCGCCGAGCAATGGCCGGACGTGATTTCTCGCGCCGCCTTTTGTTTCGCTTCGACCTCGTCTTTTTGACCATTACGTCGCTCCTTTATGTCGCCCATTATCGCCTCGTCAAAGCAAATATCCGATCTGGCTCGCCGACCCGAAAATCACGTTCGACAGCGTCACATCCCCTTCCGGTATTCGATGACGTATACCTTGCGTTGTAGATCAAAGAAATCCGGATACTTGGCGATTTTTTAAAATTCAGCGACAATAAGCATTGTGCTTACAATAAGAATACGGAGTGTTGACAAAAAAAAAGTATTGATCGGCTTGTTTTAAATTTAATAAGATATTACGTAATTGAGATATAGAGACAGAACTTTTAACGGATTTAATCGAGCAACATATAAATAAAAGATCTTGATGTCGCAGCGATGCTTTACGCGCTTATCGGCATAAAGCCGCGGGTTACACGCGCAATTAAAAATTACTCGTGCCGCAGCGAAGCCCCGTCGCATTGTTGCTTCATTACGGCGATTTTACCGCGCGGAAACATTAAGACCGTGGGGACAATTTCGGAGAAACTCGGGCCGCTTCAGACACTTCCTCGGTAAATACTTCCTCAAGGTCCCGGCGACGTGACTGGGAGGCAACGAACTCGCCAGGTATCGAACGGCGTTGCACGCCTCGCGTGAAAAGTAATGTTCAAGGACGCGTCATTATGCGGGAGATCCTTTTTCCTCCCTTTTAATTACGCGCTTCCGGCACTCCGCGAGTGTTCCCATTAAGAAACGGGAAAGTAGCTCTCCGGCCGAAGTTTCTGCGGGGCCAACGCTCGCCGTGGGGCCGATGGTGAGAGAATGCGGAGAAAGAGAGCGAGGGAGGGAAGAAGAGAGTGCATAACTAGATCCAACCTCGAACCCGACACGCCGAGAGTCCAAGGGAATATCTATAAAAGCACCACGTTCCTCCCTATTCCCCTGAACTTGGTCTCCAACATGTCGTATTTATAGAATGCCGCGAGACGCCGTGTATACGCACCACGTGGTTTACATACGCGCCGCCGGTCGTGGAGGATTAAGATTATAACGGGTGGCCACGAGGAAGGAGATCGGTAGCGGCGTGCACACATGCTTCGGTACGCAATATAAATTACCGTCCCGCTTATTGTTCCCCGTTAAAAAAACACACCGTGGCTGGGAAAATAAATTGTCCGGTGAAAGGCGTCTTCTGAGCTTCTCCTCACAGTTTCGAATTTAGCGGCCTTTTCTATTTGTCAACCGAGGTGAATTAATAAATTGTAGAAAATAATTATGATCCGTTACGAGCTTGCGAAATTGACTTCTGGACGGAATAATGCACGGTGCGCGTTCTCGCAGAAGGGTCAGTTGCGGGAGTGGCCTACGTTCGCGCGATGTTAAGAGATTAACAGATTCGAGAACGAATCTTAATTAGATTTGTGTCTCGGACGGATTCACTTGTAAACCGGTCAGATTAGATTGCCTCGGTTTCTCGAAGGGAGACGCGAAGTGACCCTTGTCAGGTGACCTGCGAGGTGTCGTCGACGATCGTCCGGAAAAGGGGGACCGACCGTCCACCTTGTACTTCCTAAGTGGAAGGAGGCGCCTCGTAGTGACCCTTGGTCAGGTAGCCGCCGTAGAGTCGGTCCATCCCCCTCCCCCCCCTTTTTCCGACAAGTGAACGGCCAACAAAGCGTATAATAATACGAGCAGATTATCGTTTCGAAAGGTGTGTTCGCACCTCCGGAGGAGGGTTTCGGACAATGGTGGACAATGGACCGGGAAACCGACACCGCAAACAACATAAATTTTCCTGCAGCGCCTTCTCGTCCCGCGGACTTACACCTCCGTGCCCCTCTTTTTTTACGAGTGCAACTCGACGCTACTTTTCTCCAGGGCGACCGTCTTTCTCCGGCGACGGGAGCGACCGGCCACCATCGACGCGCTTGTAAATCCATTATTTTGAATAAAAGTCGAAAGACGAGCCGATCCTCTTCAAAGTCTATTCTGTCCCTCATAGAACCGCTATTCGAGGGGACAAAATATTTTCGCTTGTGGCGACGTTAAGGCGACGAATAGAGTCTTATCCGCGATGCGTCCTCATTTGCAAGTCTTTTCTTCTTCTATTTTTTTTTTCTTTTTTTTTATCTACTAAATATTTTTAATCTCGGTGGAATACTCATTTCGCGCGCCGTAGATTTATCAGTTTCACGAGATAGTCCGGAGCATTCTTCCGTTCGATATGCATTCACATTTACCGAGAAAAAAAAAAACGACCGTTTGCGCGTTACCTCGCGGTCTCTTAACCCCTTTTTAAGGGTGGATGCGCCACGAAGGCCAATAAGCCGGGTCGACGAGTCTCGCGAACGAACCAGACGACATCGTATTTCAGCCGAAATTGCCCACCAGCAGATTGGATGGACGATATACAGCCCCATAGTTGCCGAGTTCTCGGCGAAGACGCGGCGGAACTATATCGACATCGTCTGTCCTGGCGGCGGGAAGACCGGGAGGATTGAAGGAAAGTCCGATGAGTAATTAATGCCTGTCCCGCGTAGCCTGTCCCATTTTCCCCCTGTAACTGCCTCGGTTCTCTGTATCGGAAAAGCACGTTTTCCGCGCCGCAACCGTTTCACTTTGCTGCCGATTTCTTTCCGACGGCGTCTCTAATCGCGATAATTAACGCGGCGCGAGTTAGAAGAGCGCCGCCTCCGCGAAAGGGAGTGGAGCTTTATTAATTTTTGCTCACCACCGACGAACTTTAATGACCCGAGCTAACGTAAATTCGCGAAGCAAAAAGGAGTATTTTAAATGTTTAATAGGTTAGTATATATTCTCGTTCGATTTTGTGCATCACGCTATTTTTAGTCGCGGCCAGTTCGAGTTCCACGTTTCTTAAGGATTTAATTCTTCTAAATTTAAAAAACTCCGTTTTATTTTATTTTATTATAATTATGCAAAGTATTTTAATTGCCTATCTGTGTGACAATTAAATTCGACAAAATGCTCTTTTTCTTCATTAACAAACGATTTATCAAAGAGAGTGTTAACATTCAGTAGCAAACATCAATGCGACGTCAGGCAATGACGATGAGTGGTGCCATCTCGATGTCGGTCTCCGAATTGATTCTCAAATGCATTATTAATTAAAATATAATGAGAATATCATATTGTTAATTCCAAGTTACACTCGCATTAATTATACATTAATAAATCAATAATAATGCCCCCATTTAATTTCTTTATTAGATTACTATGTATTATAATCTAATAAATTATGTATTTATCAAATATAATAAGTTTCTTATCATAATTGTTAAATAATATTATTTCTGCTTAAAAGCTTCGACACAATTAACGTATAATATTAAAACTATTTATGAACATCGATGAAGTTACCAAGACATTTACCTCGGTCGACTTTAGAATTAATCTTTTATCGTTACAAATATCAGATTTATCCACCGTGTCCTCAACGAGGCAAGCTTGCGGGCTTTTTCTCTGCTCGGCGCCATCGTGCGTAAAAATCGAAAGTGCCTTCGTCTTACCTGGTCGCGTGCTGGCTCCCGATGCAAAGGAGGCGGAAGAGAAAGGACGGTGAGGAGAGATCACGAGAGGGAGAGACGAGGGAAAGGGTTCGCCACGCGCCCGGCGCCCCAAAGGTTAATCTAGAAAATCAAATCAAAGCGGTTTTTTGGTCGAGGGACGCGCCGGAGAAACGAGAGGAGAGGATCGGGATCCGCGGGAGGAGGCTGGAGGGGCGGGGAGAAAAAGAGACGCGCGCGAGGAGGAGACGGTGAGGGCTTCCGACGGGCCGCGCATCAAAGACAATATTCAACACGTACGCTGTACGCAAAAGGCGCATATGCCGCGCACGTGCCGGCGGGGGGAAGGCAAAGCTTTAGCGCTCTGTTTGCTAAATAACATCCTCGGGAGTGCCTCCGAGACTAGATACGGGGCGAGCAAGAAACCCTTCTCGCGGGTCAGCGAGTGTAATTGCGCGCTTATTAACCTTTGCCGCGTCTACCTATCAGCGAGAGAACGTCGCTTTAAATTAACATAATTAACTTTCCCGCAATTTCAAACTACTTCCGCGCGCCTAGAACACATATAAAATTTTTTAGACGTAATTATCATTTTTATAATAACTACCGGCGAAAATGCTTTGGGTTTTGTTTAAGTTCTGAGAGGTATGCCGATGAAAAGTTTGCTTCAAAAAAAAAAAAAAAAAAATTAATGATGCCGAGAGTAATTAATAATATTAATGGAATAATGGAATTTATTACAGTTTTGAAAGGGAAGAATAAGCGCTCGCGTATTAATTTAAATCTGATGCAGATGAATGAAAAGTGTAACCAGTTTAAGAATTTTTTTTTATACGAAGTAACCGCGCGGGCGTTATTAGTTAATTGATTATTCGACTTGCAGTACCTGAAGACTTATTACGTTGTTGCGATACCTGCTGCGACTCTATTAACCGCGACATTAGTGGCTGTTTTAATCAAAAATAAAACACACGTAGCGAATAATTTATGGCATTAGATCGTAGCGATATCGCTTGTTACTCGCAATTTGCGAAAAAAAAAGAAAAAAAAAAGAAAAACGCGGTAAAATATCGGCCTCGATGCTACCGACGGCGATGTGTAATTTCGCATTCAGAAGAATACATCGGACGGATATCTCGTTTCGCTGCTTAAGCGGCAAATGAAGATGACAAGCTCGTACATTATCACTACGGAACACGTCGCATACGAAACGTTAATCAAAGCTTCTAGTAAATACTGGCGAGTGTGCTTTTCGCATCGCGTTTAAAATTATGTTTGTAGAATCAAGTCTTCTAATAATTGTCGCATTGTGCCGTGGCGTTTTTCACGGTTAATTTCGGGAGAACGCATTCGCGAGTGTCGATTGATCAGACTAGATACTTAGAAAATGGACACGAAATCTTATTTGACACCAGCGACGACTCACCTTAACGTGAACGATGGGTGATACCATTCGCGTCATCATCGATTCACCGATATCAAGCGAACCGCGGCGGGACGACGAGATGAAACGAGGCACATCCATCATCATCGTTGTATCTACGTTCACGAGGCCGTCACTTCGTCGTCAGCCGTCAAGTAGTTGGTCGAGAAGTAAACAGGACTTTCTCAGTTATCGCGGGAGGAACAGCGGTCCTTTCCTGGCGCCGCGTTCTAAAGGTCAATTCGAGAGAAATCGATCTCGATTTCGCGCGAGATGCGTCATAAAAAGTGGCCATTGATTTGGAAATTAAAGGGTTCGTTCGACACTGACACTCTTCGCCCCTCGTTAATAATCACCACAGGGTGGCGGTCACGCGAACTCGCGGAATCACGATCTTGCCCGTCGCGACGCCTCCCGTCTCTCCCCTTCTAATCGCGACGATCGATCGCGCTGTTATCGGTCCTTCCCGTCTTAGAAACCACGGCGTTGTACATCGTCACTCGCGAATCGACATGGGCCATTGATCGGCCGATCGCCACGCAACTCTCCGACGAGGCTCGTCCGGCAGGAGTCAAGCGGAGAAACGGCGTGGGTGAGGGGATAATCGGTGCCGGAGAAATATTCCGGTATCTTTTCGCGGCGGCGTCATCGCGCGAACTAAAGAATATCGCAGTTGTAATTAAGAAAACGGAGCCGCCGCCGCCGCCGCCGCCGCCACCGCCGCCGTCGCCGGCGTCGCCGCCGTTCCCGTAGAGGCGAGGGGGTGCTTCGCGGACGTCGCGGGGGCGGGTTGCCGGCGAGGGGTAGCAGTCGCGGGGGTGGAAAAGTCTGTGAAAAACGCGCGCATGACAATGCCGCCCTTTCTAGCCCACCCCGCACCTTTCCGCCGTGCCGTTACCTTCTCCTCCTCTTCCTTCTTCTCCTCCTCCATCTCTCTACCTCTCGCTTCTCCCCGACTCCTTCTCTACCACCTTCGCCGCCTCCGCTCTCCTCGCCTGGTGGGGGCTGTCGTGGACTAATTAAAAATTCAGCCGACGACGAGTTACCCGAAGACGTTGGCCTTCCATCCCTCTTTTCCCTCTTTCGCTCTCGTTCGACCTCTTCTTCTCCCCCTGGTTCATTCACTCACACACACACTTTCTCTTTCTCCCTGTACCCCATACTTCTCTCTCTCTCTCTCTCTTTTTTTTTCCTTTCTCTCTCTCTTTCTTTCGCACTTGACTTTCCTGCGCTTTTCGTAGCTTTTTTACCTTCCCTTCGGCCACGCGACCGCGGCTTCTTTTCACACTTTCTTTTTGTGTACATCACGAGGAACGGCCGCGCGCTTACCTCATCGACAGGTTACCCTCTTCATCGGGACGCGGTGTTTCTTCCCGGGAAACGGAGTTAATTACCGGATCGCGACCGGGATACCAACTCGATGCGGAAGGACTTGTATTATGACTGCCGCATTGAATTCCCTTTTCCTGAGAAAGCATCGCTTGCCAAGAAATTAATCACGGAGAGGATCTGATTTTAAAGTTCGCTTTATTTTTACCATGACGTAGAGCGCGCGACGATGACGCACAACGCGCCGATGAACCGAGCCGGATCGTAAAAATGATTAGGATCGAAGTTAAGTACACCGGACTTTGCGCGACGCGATTTTAAAACAATTTCCGACGACTCGATCACCGCGGCGGAATTTGCGGGCCGGCCGACGAAGCCCGAGAGTTTCTCGTTACAAATGGCACGGATTTGTCGACACCGGTTAACAATCGTGAGAGAGATTGCCTCCGATCTACTCTCGAGGAAAACTTAAAATTGAGTTACGTCGACATAATCAATTAAATCCACAAATAATTATGCTTCTGATTAACGACGTTGTTTTTGCATATTTATTAATGCGAAAAATTGACGCTGAAAATTTCGGTACGAAGAGTATGAAAATTTCTTACGATTTAAATAATGATTTTCTTCTATTAACTTTCCAGATATTAATATAAAAATTGAACATAATTTGAAAATGCATTCTTTAATTTTTCGCTTAGAAATTAATTTTGTTACTATTTTCGTTTAATTTCTTTCATTTTTTCTTCTCTAATTCCTAATTTTTTTTCCGATTTTAAATTCTTATTTCAATTACGTATAAAATCGTCCAAGCTAAAGAAATTGATTCGACCGTTTTTTTTTTCTTTTTTTTATTTTGTAGACGTTTATCGAACATACAATTATGTCCTAATTACCGAAAACACTCAGTTATCTCGCTGCGGGAGACCGACCAAGAGGGCACATGGGGATTACAATCTCAAATCTAATCTAATCGTATCGCCATTGATGACGATGTCGTGTAAAGACGAAAAAAATCGTGAAATACAGTACGGTTTCATAATTTTAACAAGTTTAACTATCCCGTTGCCTCGTCCAACCGCGTGGCGTACAATAAACACGCCGATAAACACGACGCGCGATTTCGAGCGCATCGTCTTAGCGAACGTGACGAGTATCACGCATTTGGCGTGTGTCTAATCGCCGTGTTTTCGCACTATTGGGTCGCCGCGTGCGTCTCGCGTCTCGCGTCCCGCGTCCCTTGTCCAAAGTGACCCGTTAGGTGGCCAATAGTTTCAAATGTGTTGTTATTCCGCGTTTTTGCCGGCAATTGTGGTCGGCATGTAAACACGAAAAAGAAAACTGGCGCTGGCCAAATGTACGTCGCGGTAATGGAATTATTTTTTTTTTTTGTTGTCGTCACTCACCTTGCGCGATCCTGACAGCGGGCATTTTGATCCTCATGGTGGCGTTCGCGATTTTCGACTCTCGTCGCGAAACACTGTCTCGAAGAACGAGCTTCAGCTCCGGTTGTCCAGGACGGAAGGGGATCGCTGTTGCCGCTGCTGCTGTCGATTGAGACCAACGGCCAGTTGTCACCTTTCGATCTCCTGGATCACATCCGCGGGTACGAGACGAGGAAGGAGGACGCGACGAGCGCACGTCGGTGAACAGAACAGCAGGACGAAGAGCCCGATCGCGGGCCGTCGTCACGCTTCCGCCCTCCTCCCTCTCACCGCCGCCGCGCGTTCTCACTCTCCGCGAGAGGGTCCATCCGACTTTTCCTTTTCTACGAGGGTAACGAAACACTGTCCTGGTCTCTCGTTAAGGACACGCCGTGTCCAGTTTTCTCTGCCACGAGTTGTTACGCTCACCTCTCGATTATCCGACGCGTTATCTCGCGCACCTGGGCACCGCGACCTAAACACTTGTTCGTCAACTAGTAGCGGTCCTCATGGTCCTCGCTGGCCGCATTCTCTCGCGCCGCGTTCACCACCGCGCGAAACGCGCGCGACATGTGTAACACCGCGCCGATTTCGCGAGCGTCTACCTATCTTGATTCAAGCGACTAACTGGATCGGAACCAAACACAGGTGCGAGGGTCCGTCCGACGGAAATTGACAGCGGGAACGGGCGACTCGCCGACGCGGCCGATTTCCCTGCGGCACCTGTCGACGTCGCGCCGACACGCGGCACGCTCGCAGGAACTTTGATCGCTCTGCCGCGCGGTCAACAGAGTTCACAGTCACAGTCGATTTCCCGCACGGCGAACTCGCGATATTCGTTTGTCGGACTGATGATCCGCCTCTCGTCGATCGCACGTTCACTGCCGCCCCCCCGAGCCTCGACGCCGACGTGACAAGGTGAATAGAAGATGCAGCGTAAACAAGTCGGAAAGCGTCGCGGCGCGATGTTTCGTGCGAAGTTCGATGAACCGAAGTTTCCAGACGGTTGTCGGCCGACGGTATCCTCGGGTCCTTCGACGTCTGCCTTTCGTCTCTCTATCTCTACAGCCTCGTTTTTGTTTCTATACTTTTAATTGCCGGCAATCAGCGCGGCGTATCCTCCGTTCCCGGACCACGCGCGATCACGATGACGCGAAGTCGTTGTGCGACGACACCGTGTCCTCGTTGACGTACGACCTCGGCGGGCTAGTGTGGCTGTCTGGTGCGGCGGCCTGGCCGGCGACGGCGCGGGTGCTGGATGCCTGATGCCGGCGTGGACCGGAGCGACGACGGTCCAGCATGGGTCGTATCGCCGAGTGGACTGTGCCGGACTGTGCGCGCCTCCACTCGTATGCCGTACGAGACCTGGTGTGTGTCGGGCACTGCGCTCGCTTCGGACGCGCTCGGTTCGCCTCGGCGCCGAGGCCGGACACCCCACGCGCTCTCGGGGTAGTTTTTACCCCCCTCTCTCCCCTCCGTGGTGGGGAGTAACGCTATCTCTATCTGTCACTTTATCCTCGGCTCGCCGCCTCTCTCTTTCAGCGTCGCGCTCCCTTTCTACACCTCCCTCCCGGGCCCCTCTTGCTCCCTTCCACTCGCGTAACCGCCGTACACCTACGGATCCACGTCCACACGCCCGCGCGCGCTCTCCTCTCCTCGTCTATCGTCGCCCGTCCAGATACGCCCCTCTCTCTTTCAGCCTCCTCTCGCTCGCCGACACCGGCGTCGGCGTTTCGTCATCCTCGTCGCGCGCGAGATAACCGCGAGGAGGGAGACCGGGGTCTTCTCTCTCGCGGGTATCTCTAACTTGACGCTGGTGGAGGGAGAGGCGCGCTTTTTCCAAAACACGCAACCCTTCCTTCGCGAGCGCGGCGGATACGATTTTTCCGGCGTGTTCCAACGGCTCACGGTGGCCGACGAGGAGGAAAAAGATCCACGTTGCACAGGGTGCACTCGAAAGATAAACGCGAAACTCCAAGACGAGCCGAAAATCTCTTCGATCTTTGCGATCTTTGATTAATTGTCAATTCACTGAACAAACAGCGATACTTGACGATGTGACTCGATTAATTCTACATCCGTCCTTAGCGCTAAATAAATTTTTAATCGAGGTGCGATTCCGCGAAAGCTGCTCGCAAATTAGACAAGCACGCTATTTGCGTTTCGGTTTTCAATCTCGTCGGTCATTCGACATGTATACATTATATTATACAAATGCAAACAGAAAGAAATGTTTAGAAATGCGGCTGTAACCTTCACAGCCTTCGGCGCGATTGATGCTGACCAAGCGTTTAAGTTACTGCTGCAATACCCAAACGTATTAATGTTGCTTGGAGTGGCGCCAAGTTTTCGTTGCTGATCGTTGCCGCACTCGTTACACCCGTACGATGAGTTTCTCTATCAGAATTCCGACGCGCGAGACAAATATCCTTAAGTTGTTACTTTTACTACGGAAGGCGGTTTTTCGAAGCCGCGGGTACAATTGTAAATCATCGATCGCGAAAGGTATAGAAATTGTAAAAATTTATTCCGAATTAATTCCGAGAGTCGCCTGTATATTTGAAATAATGAGGTATTTTCTGTAGCACTCGAGACCTCCCGCGCCGTTATCTGCTTCATTACGAAACCACGCGCCGCGAAATGAAGAAAAAACGGCGCTCCGAGCAACGCGAAATGGTGCTAAATGCACCGGGGTCGCGGCCAGATTTACGAACCGATCGCGGTACGATGCACGCTCGTCGTCTCCCGGGCTCTCGCCGTAAACACACGGCGAATCACAGAGAAAGCGGACGGGGAGCGCACAGAAGTACCTGCTCTCTCACATTAATTATTCCGCGACTAAAACCCCTCATTCTACTTGTGGGATCGATATCCGCGACGCGGATCTTTCCACGTCGGGATTACCCGCTGGAGGATCTCGATCCTGCGACCGGGCGAGCGCTGGATAAGACGCGGAACTGAGATAGGGGGAAAAAGGGGGGAGGGGGGGAAGGCGAGCAGAGGAAGAGAGGAGATTGAAAAGAGACGCAAACGTGGCGAAGAACCCCGGCATTATCCTGGATACGAGACGTTCATCCGTCTACAAAGAGACACGGCGGTCGCGATAGGAAGTTCGAAGTTTCAAAGGAAGCGTGCGGTGCTTACGCCATACGTATGCGCGCTCGTGTATCTCGCGTATTACGTTATACGCCACGTCTCTCTTTCTCATCTCCGGCCCGTGGACCGCGCGATAGGACGCGCCCTTTAATTTTCCGCCGGGCGCGGAGGGCGACTCACTTTTCTCCGAGTCGAGTGGCGACGCGGAGGTAGCGCGAGAGGAAAGGAGGGAGAAGGGCGCCGAAAATGTTTCCCAGGCCTCAAACGCGGTCCGCCCTCGGTCTGTTTTCTCGGTGGAGAAGCGTCTCTGAAGTGACTTTTAACAATCTTCGAAAAATTATCTGCTGCTGGGCCCCAAGCGTTTTCAGGTTTCCTGGACAGTGTTTCGTCCACGTATCTCGGCCGGCCAATCTCAGAGGAGGCGAGAAAGGTCCTCGAAAGAACGAGGATTTAATTAATTTTTCGCTGACTTGACGATTTATCAAAACTGTCGATATTGATTAGAAATAAAAAAATATATATATACGCGAGAAGAAATTCTTCGATAATTATGCTTTAGAGAGTTTAGAGTAATATTACGAATGTTTCGAACGAGAAGAGGCTGGAGATTTCTCCAAACACTGAGAATTGCGCCGCAAATTTTTCTGTTCATTAAGCAACATGGTCAACGCGGCGGCATCGTGATCGCGCTTAATCGACCGATCTCGAGGTTCAGAGGAGAACTCGTTACTATACTGCTGGGATTGCCGAACGTATGTAGCGCAACAAACGAGATTTCGCAATAAAGAGTAATGAATACACGGCACGCGAATCAGCAGCGTAAGTTTGAGCTCGGCGAAGTGTTTCAAAGATTAATCCTCGTTCTTTTCGCGATGGCTCGCATAAACGTCACGGATTAGCGTTTATTTGAATCCATTACTTATCTTCGTTTTCGAGGTGGCTCGAATTAATTTTTCCGAAGCGATTTGTTGCGCTCGATTCAAGGAGCTCGTTCGAACGAAGTCAGATACGTAACAGGTGAATTCAACGCGACGAGGTATCGCGCGTCATATACGGTAATTAATTCGCTGTACGGAACGGACACGAGCTGCGGCATACAGAAACCGTTTCCCTCGTTCAGGTTGCCCGGTCGCGAATGAATTAACGAATCAGGATCGCGCGAGGAAAGTTCCCGGCGCAATTTAGCGAGCGCTTTACGCGCGCGCGTTATGCGACGCGCACGTGAATTTATATGCGCCGCATCCAGTTTGTATATCTTATTTACAGCGGCGCTAGATAGATAGTATCGCCCCGTTCGGAATGCATAAGTTATCAAGCGGTTTATTACGGGCACACACGTTAGGATACACTTTGACTCGTCCTGCGCCCGGCGAGAAGGTGGGAGAGAAGAAAAATGAGGAAAGAAAGCGGAAAAGAGAGAACGAGAAAGAGAAAGAGAGACAGCTGGAGAGAGGGAGAAGACGAAGAAAGAGAGGGAAGAAGGGAATGTATGCACTCCAAGTGCACCTCGCACGTCTCTCTAGAAAAGGCAGCGATCCGTTGACCCGTGTGAAACTCCCACATTCATTACCGCGGGGCCACTGTATTCCGGACGACCGCAAGTTCATAGAATTTTTCCGCGCTCTATGCCTCTACAGCTCACGCGTAGTTTCTGCGATTCCTCTCGAGGCCGCGCCGACAAGCGCGGAGTTCCTCGGTCAAAAGCTTCTTCCGTGGCCCGCGACGAATGCGAGAGGCATCGACAGAAAGCCCCAGTTCCGGCAGATTATGAATGCTCTCGAGGTCTCGCCGACCTTCCGAAGTCGGAAATAATTCTGAAATATTCAACTTCCCCTTCTTGTTCAGCTCATTTTTTATCACGACACTTGACTCTTTAATGAGAAATAGAGTACGAACGCCGAGAGCGGAAATATTCAGCTAAATCCGTTAAAACAGCGGCTGCGTTGTTAAAAACCTGATTACCGATAGTTTGCTTATTAAATAATACCTAAACGATTCGGGCGGTATATTTAGTTTATCGCAGAAAAAATCAAAGGTTGATTAATTACGTCGATTAGTAACGCTGTCGATTAAAAATAATCTGCAACTTTGGGGATTAAAAATTTAATTTTCTCTTTTTTTTTTTCCGCGAAAAAATTATTAGCATTAGTCTTTTCGGAATATTCTGAATCGGCTTTGTCGTGCGACGACACATGCCCCTGTACACTGGTGCGTTCATCTAGTTAAGTCAAACAATACCAACAGACCGCGATAATGTGCTCGTCACGCGCCCGCCGAAGTGTGTCGCCGATACGACCACCGGGTGATCTGCGATAGTATAATAGCGCACCAGTTGCGAGATGTCGCATCTTCTTGACTCAGTTCTTTACAATAAA
This sequence comes from Cardiocondyla obscurior, assembly GCF_019399895.1. Classification (NCBI taxonomy): domain Eukaryota; kingdom Metazoa; phylum Arthropoda; class Insecta; order Hymenoptera; family Formicidae; genus Cardiocondyla; species Cardiocondyla obscurior. The sequence goes on along the minus strand of NC_091874.1, from coordinate 1,327,691 downwards.
AGGGAAAAACGTCACTGCAGGTCCCCTCGATCTTAATCGTTCATAAATATTGTCCGACGGCATGCATGAAAATAAAAATGCACCGAGGTATTTCGCGCTTAACAACGACCACACTCTCCGCCGGTTCTTTTTCCCGCCGGAGGATTTATCCTCCTCTCGGCCGCGACGACCGTCAGCCCGGCCGCGTTTCCGACAGATGCGGCCGAGCGATGTACCGCACGAGAAACAAGTTGGGCGCGAGCCCGGGGACCCCTCCGCGTCGCAGGACGTTAATTTCGGACACCCGTTACAAGAAGACGAACCGTCCAAAGGGTGAAAAAACCGTGACTGCGTGGACCGTCTTGGTGACGATGCCCGCGCGTTATCCTCTCCTCCCTCTCTCCTCATCTCTCAGTTCCCTGCTCGAGATCCCTGCCCTAACAACGCATCCTGTTCGGGGTTTTAAAGATTATTTTTACTTCGGGACAAAAAAGATCTGTCTGGCGACTCGGCGACGTGCACATGTGTCTCGCACCGACGACGACGACGACCACGACGAAGACGACGAAGACTACAACGACGACGACCAAGACGGCGGCAAGGAGGAGGTCCAATGGTTTCGGCCGCGCTACCGTTGCCCGCGTCCAGCGCGTCGTGGGAGTTTATCGTTCCCTTTCCGTTCCCCGCGACTCGCTCCTCGGTTTCTCTTGATCTCGGCGCGAAAGAGGAGGCCCGGAGATAAAAGCGATCCCCAAAGCGGCTGCGCGTCGCCGTTTTGGTATTCGTATCGGCGACCGGAGATGGTCAACGGATCACCTCGCGCTACGATCACCCGAAATGTCTTTGAAAATTTCTTTATAAATTTTTATAAGTCTTAACTATTTTTTTTTTTTTTAGAACTGCGGGAATCTCGCGACTTGTAAAAGTACCTCGCGTCACCGCGGGAAACTTCTTAACGTCATTTTTTTTTCTCAACATGTTCCGCTTCGGATTTGTTCGCTATTAATTTTTTATTTTATTGTTTTATTCTATTCGATTGAACAAGTGAACGACACTTATAGTAATTGACCACGTGGATCTAGTCATGGCTACGCCACTGCGGCATGTGTTGTGCTTGAGAAGAGACAGTTACCAAATATAACCGGAGAACGGACCCCTTGCCAAGGGTGTTTAGTGAAGTTCGGACCTTCGTAGACGCAAGGGTTGGCCCCTTCGAGTCTTCGTACACGCGCGGGAACGGCACGGCCGATTTTTCCCGGAAAATCCTCATCGGCACGCACGCACGCACGCACGCGGGAAATCGGCTGTCCTGCGCCGCCTTATCGTTTTTCTCTCGGCCGCGAGATATTTCTGGACGAGCCCTCGTAACCGGATATGCCCCGACTAGCTGGCAAAGCAAATTTTTGACCGTCGAAGGTCGTCGAACCAATTATCAATTTAAATACAATTTAAATCTGCACAACACGCAGATAAATCAGATTTTGTTAATGCTTCCGTACGAAAAGAAAAAAAGCTTCAAGTATTCAGGTGATATGATGTAATAATTGCATCTCGGAACATTAAGAATGAAATATGCTAAACTCGATTGACACGTCGAGAAACTTTGCCTAATTATTTAACCGCATTGAAATCTTATTGATGGCTAAAATACGATTATGTTTCTTTAAAGACGACGTCTTTGAGATATCGGCAGCTGCGTGAGAAAGCTCTATCGCACGTACGTCTCCTCGTTTTATTTTTCTTTGACGAGAGCTTGCCCGTATGGCGAAAATTGGATCGAAGTGTATCGGTATGCGTGCTTCGATGCTTGTCGGATCATCGCGGATGATTAACGTCGCGTGGAATTTCGCATTTTTATAGAATCCCGCACCCGAGGACAAGGCAGTCGCCGTCGATGATTTAACGGTGCACTAAATCAGAACAGCAGGAAACAACGGATGCATAGAAAAACAGCCACGAAAAAAAAAAAGACAGAAAGAAACAGAGGAAGAATAAAATTTCGTGTATATAAATTACGAAAAATAAATTAATTACTACACAATAATAAAATTTCAAATTTTAATTCTTCTCAAATTTTTTTTTTTTATGTAAAATTTAATTTTGTAATATTGAGACGCTTATCGGTAAAATTTATTTTTGCATCGATATATGGATTTTATGACATTAGTTGTGATCACTAGCTGGTATTATATTATACGTATGCTTCATTGAATTTTTGCGGTATAATTATTAGCAAGACGAATTATAATTATCTGTAAGATCGCTGAACTCAGATCTCAAAATTTTAATTTAACTTCCAGCGTAATCTAATTTCCGCCGCCGCACAGATGGCGAAGTGGGTCACGCTAGACTTTGGAGTGAATCTAGTCCATTTTGTACGGAATTAATGAGATCCATACAATTGCTATTAGCGCGGCTCAATAAAACGAGTTAGAATAATTTTATATCAGAAAAGTTTATGTCAAAGCTTTACAAATTACGTAGTTATTCTTCCGTTTCATTAAATTCAACACAGCTCGGAATTATCGACTAATTGTAATGATCGTAAACCTTGTAGTAAAAAAAAAAAAAAAACTCGAAGATATCGCATTAAGCAATAATCATGATACTTCCGGTTGTTCTCTTGGCGCATCTTTATCGGCGCACCTGGCGCGCGACGTCGGACCAACGCTGGTCCACGGGACCCTGTTTTTTCCCATGTCCATTTTTGCATAAAAAAATTCTCACCGCGCCGGCTTTCGCACGGCCCACCGCGGTGCACCGGAAAAAAACATCCTGCGCACCTCCCGAGGGTAAACGCACCGTCGTCGTACGGACGCTGCTCTAGGTGCATTCCTCGTCTATCACGACACACAGCGCGAAACACGGGACATCGTAGGGTGGTGGGAGCTACTATCGAGGGTGCCGGATTTTTTTTTCCTTTCCCTTCGCGCAGGGGCCAATGAAGACGAAGGGGGAAAGGGGCTCGAGGCGCCGGAACTGCATCAGGGCGGAAACACCTTGTGGATGGAGTAAAAAAAAACGAAATAGGGGAAGGGGGGGACGCACAAGACAGAGAAAAAGCGAGAGAGAAAGGGAGAGAAGAAACGACCCTTACGGTACCCCGAGTGGCACAGATTCTTCTCAGCAGCGGAAGGTGCAAAAAAAGATTTTCGGGAGGGGAGTAAAAAAAACTGAAATACTGCTAGGTTGTTAGCCCGAATCCTACGTGCCCGTACCGTAGACCGACGAAAAACTGAAGGCAGGCTCTCCGTTGAAAAATTTCGGGAAAACGCGCGGCGGTCGCGCGTTCCCGTTCGTGAGAACGGACCGCAGTTGGCGTGGCATCGACTAAAAAAAAAGTTTCTATTAAGTAAGGTTTCACGTTTTCGCATCTCTTCAATTTTTCGATTATATTCATTACCTAATATATTAATGTTCTTTTTTTTTCAATTTTTTTTTGGACTACTTCCTACCTAAAAAAGTTATATCTGACGTTAGCCTGTTTCTACACGAGATAACTGTACTATCATATACGAAAAGGTGTTTCACATAGCATTCGAATTATTTTCATTAAACGAACCCATTATAAATACCTATAAGACGATTATAAAAAATAGTAATTAAATGACAACTATTTAATTAATTAAATATTTTAATTATATAAATGACTTTTAAAATTTTATTTCGTTTTAAGAACGAATTTTGTGAATAAAAAATAACGTTTTATTATCTACGACATGGAAATAGAATAACCGTGTATTAAATCTGCTGCATCCGCGAGTAGTCCTCGAACCGATTCTCGTAGATGTGAATCTCGTCCTACATAGAGACGCTACTAGCTGAGATCTTAAACTGGGCCTTAAGCCATTACCCCCGGGTGATGGGCTTCCACGATCTCCTCTCTGTTCCCTATTCGTCTTTCTTTCTCCCGAGTACATACGGGATCATCTCTCGCCCGGCGTTTCACCGTGCGCGTCCTTCTTCCTCTTTTCTTCTTGCCTAACCCCACCTCATAGATCCTGCATCTTGGCCGCCCCTTCCGCAGCGGCAGATGGCCGGCCAAGGGGTAAGAAAAAAATCCTAGGGCCCCGAGAAAGGAGGAGGTATATAAAAAGCGATCCGAGAAAAAAGTAGGGGCGGTGGGGCGCCGGGGAGAGGAGGAGGAAGGCGACGCGAACCACGTGTGTTCTTGAAAATTTTCCCGAACGAGGACCCTGTCCCTCTACGTCGTCCAACATGGCCGATCGCCCCCTTTGATCGAATTTCGGCCATTCATCGGGATCGATTATACGATCGCGCTTCCATTCTTCTTTGCTTCAGCGGCTCGATCGCTTCCGATAGCCGAATCTCGCATTAGCGTTTCCGACGACGTGCCGCGTCAATTTCCGAAAAATTGACTCCGCACAGCTGGGAACGATCCCTACGCCTCTCCACCTTTCTTTTTTTTTTTTTTTTTTTTTTTTTTATACGTCGCGACCTCGTCGAATATCTCGTCGAATATCCCATCGAATTATAGCGCATAATTTACACGGTTTTCGAAGCTTCACAATTTGATTACGTCAGACTCAATCGTAAAACGTTGGTGACGTATCGCGGAAAAGCATATGTCAATATTCACCTCTAAATCTATCGATCGAAAGTATATTTAACTATCTCCCTTGTAGTTCGATATAAATCAAACAGAGTTTAGAAGACGCCGCTCTATGCTGGGGCCACAATAAGGTGATAAGTTCTCGTCTGATATCTCATGCGGGAATCTCTTCGCGGAACCGTAAAAAAGATCTCGTACGCTATCCCAGATTTCGGACGATTCAAGATAGATCCCAGGTAGAAAAATCGAAATTCGTAAAAAAAAAAAAAAAAGACGTAGAGTGAACCGAGAAAAGTTAGAGGAGAAGGGCGAGATGGGCGGATAGAACGAAAGATCGTCGCTTCTGGACGCAGGCCAGCTGACCAACCGTGGGAAGACGTGATTTGGCTGTGGCCTCTTTTTTAAAAGGATTCGAGAAAATTACTTTTAAATTGGCGAGCCACCGGAATCCCTAGATGCACCTGAACAGGTAGATCGGTCAGCCCCGCCGAGCGAGAGCCTTTCGAAAAGGCTCGCCGACTTTTGACTTTGCCAGCGATTAGCGATTAAATCACCCTTACGCGCGCATTAAATAACTACTAGCTCGCTCTCATTTTGAAAAGTCTCTCGCTATTTTACCAAATGTAATATACATACTTCTCTATTAAAGACGAGTGAATATATTTTTAAAGACGACTGTAATTTCGTTAGAAAATATGAAAAGTGTCCGAGAGTGGTGTTACACGATTTTACGATCTTCTCTTTTTTTTTTTCTTTTTTTTTTCTGTGCGCCGTCTGCCGCTCGTAATTTTTCCTCAATTTCGTTTCGCAACCGCGCTAGTCATCAGGACGGATATCGGACACCTCCTTGAGGAAGGGATTCAACGGTATTTGTAAAACACTTGAGAGAAAAGCAGAAAGTTTTCTTGACCGTGATACGTGGCCGTCTCTCCGAAATAAACTTTGTCAAGAATATCGACGTCGGACAAAACAACCTTTCTTCTTCCTTCTGCCCGGCCTCCTTCCACCCGCCGGCTCTTTTTCGCCCTCTTGTCATTACTGTACAATAAAATTCATCCGCCGTTCGTTTTTTTTGCTCTCTCTCTTTCCCACTTCTTCGTTTCCCCGATTTCTTTCGAAAGGAAGGCTATGCATTTTTCGTGCGTTTAAAAATAGGCGATTCGCTGTACCGCAGACTGGCCAGAGGTCAGTAACTTCTTGGGCGTAAGACTGCGCAAAAATAGCCGACAAAACGGAAAAAAAAATAATTTCCTTCTCCCCGGAGAGAGCTCTCACGTCGACAATTTCGGATATGCAGCGTCGTCTGCGATTGAATCGTCGGTTCGCATTTGCATTTTTAAATCTCGTTTATATTGGACTTTATCAGGTCGCATATCTCCTTATCTTATCGCGGCCATAATATTAAGTGTGTTAATCAGCGCGAAGCTTCCAAAATAATTCGTTTAAAATGTTTTGTCATATGTGTAATTAACGCGGCTATTAAAAGTCGTCGCGTAACAATGTTACTGCGTATTCTCTTGCAATGCAAACATTTTCTTTCACAATGCTTTTACGCCGCGTTTATGCGTCTTAACAGAAGTACGTTGAAATCCATTTTGGGCGACGGATCGCAAACGATTTAACGGCGCGCAACGATTCGGAAGGTGTCCAGTTGCATCGTGCGAAAGAAAGTCACACATTGGAAAAGGGCCTCCTTCGTCCTTTCTCCACCGGGCACCTTTACACCTCCGACACTCGCCTCTTACCTCACCGGGCCCGCCGATTGCGAGATAGGTCCGAATCTGCAGCGTCAGTTCTGCCAGATTTTTCACGGTGCCGATCCCCTTTGTGGGGGGCGCTGCCCGCTTGTCATATTTGCCTATGATGGACGACCCCGCCCGAGAAAGAAGCTTCGCGACGCGACGACTTCCCCGGCAGGAATGACGAACGCACTTCTCATTCAACGCGCGCACCACATTTCGGCAATTCCGGTGATCCTGATTATCGCCGCTTCCTCAGATCGGCCAGTCGAATTTTTTTTTATATTTTTTTTTTTTTTCTTTAGGGCCCCGAAACCAGGCGTCGCGAACTCCCTGCCTTTTCCCGGCTGAAAAGCGAATCGTTTCGTAGTATTTCTCGCACGATTTGACCGCGAGAAGACCCGCAGCTGGACAGTTACGTCGTAAGTTGTGTAAAAATAGACACACCAGTGTCCTAGCACCCGCTTCTTTTGGTCCCTGAGACTGCAATCGTCGGAATACACGGGGAATCTTAACGTAAAAGCACGCTCGACGCACGCGAGGGAAAACGAAAATATACGCAGAAACGGATTAAAAAATTTCCGCGAAGTGACGAAAAATTATTAAATATAGAATTATTACTCGAATGAAACGTTTATAAAAGAGGTAATAAATTTTATTAGTATTTTGTGTGATCGATGAGCGGCTCGTCCGTGGAACCGTCTATCCCTCAATCATAATTGACGCCGAGCTGAGTCAAGTTGACGTTGTATTTATTCGATACAAATCGTAAATTAACATAATAATCGCGTAACGGTTTCGAGTCCAACGGCAGTTCCGTAATTAGAAATGGATCGGTGACAGAAGGAATCAATTATCATCAACGATCCGGCATTCACGTGATCCTTTCGGGACCTCTTGCTCTTAATCCTCTTCCTCCCGATAATCCCCCCCGCGTCCTAAGCACGCGATCTCAATTTAGAATTGAATTCCGGATCTTAGTAAGCGATGGTAAAAAAAAAATCCCCCATGCGCCCTACACAAATCACGCTTTTCCCCCGCGCGTTTCCCGACAAAAGGACAAGAGGACGATCGAAAAGAACGAGAAGACAATCGGCGATATCCTCGCGGCGGAAACGGCTCGGCGCTCCGGGCGTCCGAGAGCGTTCCCGTAACGCCAGATTCGGCAACTTGCACGAGATAAATCTCCCAAGGAACGCACGTCCTTCCCTAATTCCTCATTTCTCTTGCCTAGTCCAAGACTCGCGCGTTATACAATCAATATCCTACTGGGAAGAATAATGTAGGAAGAACGAGAATGGAGCCGTAAGCAACGTAAAAAAAAAGCTGGAAGCTGCAGACGCGACAGCTCAATCCCCAGGTTTTTTTTTATTATTATTATATTTTTTATTTAATTATCGTCGATTTTTATAGTTTCGATTTTTCTATCGTTGTTTAAAAAATGATTCTGTGTTTCTCTGGTTCCCGTCTCTAAAGAAACCTACTATCGGCCGTCTTCCGGCTATCCTCTATACACTTTTATAGATTTGGATACCGCCCGAGGGACGGAAAACCTCGACCGTGCCGGAATGAATGTTGGGTCATGCCCTTCGCACCGAACGACTCGCCGCGGCTTAATCGTTTTAGAAGTCGGCTACGCGTTTGCGGATGATCCCGTCGAGCGGCCGAGTCGGCCAAGGAAAGTACGTGAAGCTTGCGAAATTTTCGTTTACACAGCCGCGCCCGGCGAGTCGAGCGCGCTTCGCCCGTATATCAAAAGTTTAATTGAATTTTCGGCCGCGGCCCCGGCCCGAAGAGAGATTAGGATCGTCCGTCGGCCCGTTCTCTCTCTTTCCCGCCCGCTTACCCGCTCAGGTTCGCCACCGCATTCTCGCATCTAACGGATGCATTGTGCTCGCGCCCTGATCGTCTTGGCCCTCTTCCTTATCCGCGTCTTTATCTATCCCGTGCGTGCATCTTTACGCGCGTGTTATTCTAGCTGCCGCATACGTTTTGTTTCGACCTCGTCTACATGTTCTTTATAAAATACTAGTTTTTTTTTTTAATTATTATTTTACGCGTTATTTTTTAAAAACCCCAATTACAAATTACGAAAAAAAAAATCATGCGACTTACCAATCTGCATGAGCTTCAGCGGAGTTATAAAGTTCTGCCGGTGGCTGTAACATAAAATAAAATATATATTTATATATAATTTAATAAAAGGCAACAACAGAATCGATTATCAGCTAATTTAGGCGTCACCAATTTTTTACAGATAGAATTTACAACGATTTGCGTTTATGACAGAAATTATCGAGTAATGGCATAAAAACACTCGCCGCGCGACCTTTTTTCCGGAGGACTTTGCGTTGAAGATTTGCATAATTACGCGTTTTAATGTACTCTCCGGTCATGAGGGTCAGATCGAATTTATCTCATTGGTCCTCACCTGTCCCATACGATGCGGGCCTTGACGAGGCAACTGACCACCTGTACAGTCACGACAGTAATTTAAAAAAAAAAAAAAAAAAAAAAAAGGACAGTTGAGATCACGACCTGTGTTGTAATATTATCGACTTAAAAAAAAGAAAATAATTGACAAACAATAGGTAAAGCCTTAGGTACGTAATTAAAAACTTTTTTTTTGTTTTAAATTAAAAAATTAAAGTTTTAACCATCTTTTGACACCGAGGTATCATCACGCGCCTTGCTCGAGTAAGAGGAGCGCGTCTTCGTCGCCGCTTTAATTCAACAGCGGCCGTCGGCCAGGTCGTAGCACCCGCGCGAGACAATAGAAAAGCCATAACTTTCTCCGCCGCACAACCTATATCCTGTCCCCGGCAACGTCGTCGCGGACGCGCCCAAAAAGATCTCGCGCCTTGTCTGCGGCCGGGGGATGCGAGAAGAAACGATCTGCGGCTTGCCGACGTGACGCGCTAAGTCCAGAGAACTGATCGCCGCCCGAGAGCGCAAGGTCGCGAAATTTGGCACCGTTATTCGCGCGGCTTAATCAGAAAATTGAATCGTCGGTCGCCGACTTTCGGCTCTCTCGATTTTCGTGTCTCGTTTCGACTCTTTTTTTCTCGCTTTTTTTTTTTTTTTACGGCGATGTCGATCAAAGGGGGTCCCCGTATCTCTTTTTTTTGCTCGGCTTTTCTTTTTTTCTATTTCTTTTTTTTTTTTCGATCTCGGACTGTACAACCCGCATAGTCCGCTTGTGACGCGCGAAGAGGCCGAATGGGTCCTCGGTGAATATGTGTCTGCGCGTCTGGAGAGGCCGTACAATGGGGACACATGTCAAAACAATTGGCACACAGGTGTATCGAATTTACCGAGGAACCGACCGACGGAGGACGTCCGCGTGAAAAGAATCGTGGAATTGCGTCACGGCCGTCCCGGCCGTTATCGATGAATTTCCGCCGGGCCGCTCGGGCGACGATGAATCGTTGAGCCAGCGGCTATTAAGGACACGTATTTACATTCAACAAATGTTTCTCTTATCAAGAGCGCGTTACCTTGTCCGCCCGCTTCTCACAACTCGAAAAAAAAAAAATTCTTGTATCCGACATGTGAATCGGTAGCTCGTTATATTTTACAGGCGATAACTATGTCGCGTGATAGATCTAAAAAAAATGGTCTTTATTACTTACTATAATTTTTATTGAGGTTCGGTATATTTGACTTTCGTCTAAATTCATCTGTAGGTGTGCCCATTGAATTTTTCAAGAGACAACTACGATCGAGTCACGCGAGTACATAAACCTCGAGAAGCTGAATGAACGCGATTGGCCAGGTTCGCAAACGCCTGCGGTCGGTTCATCTCGCTCGTTCCTAACAGCCGATCGTTTTGTGCATCATCGCCAACGAAAGTTACGATTATTGTCGCCGTTAGTACACGACGTGCACAGGTACGCGGTCTTGCGGTCGGTCGACGGCGCTGAAAGACACGGCGCGAAACCTTTGGATAGGAGAGAATCGTTGGGACGAGCGAGTAGAAAACGGTACGAGGGAGAGTGACACACGCCGAGAGGGACGTAGGAGTGAGCCGAGACTCGCGCGCGCGACGATGAGCGGGACCAAGCGAAGGAAGAGAGTAAACGGGACGAGAAGGAATTTCTGCGTCCTCCCTGACTCCTCGTCTGTCTTTTCGTTCCTCCCCCTTTCCCCCCCCCCCTGGCCGAAGGAAAGAGAGAAAAAGCGAGCTTTTTCTCTCTTTCCCATAGGGCCCACGGATAGAAATTGTGTGCGAGTGCCGGCGCACAGTGTCGAGGTGGGCCGAGGAGGCGGCGGGAGGGAGAGATAGTGGCACTCGAGAGGAGGTGGAGGTGCGGGAGCAAGGGGGACAAAAATGACAATCATCGTCATTTTAATAATATGCAAAGGCATAGTCGACTTCCACGCCGGGCAAGTGCGGCCACAATGGCGTTATATAATGACAAAGACACGCCGGGTCGGCTGGGTGCCTTTCGCTCGACAAAAGGCGCGGCGTTAGGGTCATCCTACCGGACCGGAACATGTTTTGTCCGGCGCGGACAAATGTCACCGATAATGTTCCTCCGGTGCCTGCGGCCGTAAAAGTCAAAATAACAGTCGCACCGAAAATACCGTCGTCAAGTCGAGCGCCGCGCCGTCAGAAATTACGTATGGATTGCTATTGCCGGCCCTCTCCTCCCTGCTTCTTTTGGACTCCCGCAGAATTTCTACTTTTAAGACGACTCAATCGGAACCAATTTGTTCATTTTTCTTTTTATTTTATTATTATTATTTTTTTTTTTATTTATTTATCGGAGAATCGCTTTAAATTTTATATAAAGCAGCATAAATTTAATTAAGCTTAATATACATTATATTTTGTTTTAATTAACAATGTACATTTTTTGTTTCAGGTAAGTGCTTTCAACAATACGCGATGCATTTTTATCTGTACGAGACAGACAGAAATTAGCCTATCGGGTATGTTTTGTGATTTTATTTAATTTTTTTAGAAAGCAGCTTTGTATAAATATATCTTACAATTGTCTGAACGACTCGATCTTTTCTCTACGGCAGCAAAGTAGGAATTTATTTATGCTAATGGCGTTTTTTCCGCGATTGACGCGATGAATTGGAAGATCTCTCCCGTTCAAATAGAATTGGTGTCGTCTCGCTCGAGCCACACGCCCGACAAATTCGTCTTAGCGGGGCCGTGCCCGTTACGAGAATCCCCTTGTCATCGTGAAAAAGACACGGGCACACCGTTCGCTTTTCGTTTCCATCCGGTGTTTGTTGAATTCCACGTAAGCTGATCTTATAGAATTGTGTTTTCTTATTCTTCGACATGTTCCTCGCTCTAATTTTGATATTTTAACGGCGTTTTTTAATTGCAAATATATATATATTTTTTATTAATTTATTTATTAATTTATTTTTGGGTTTCGTGAAAGTTTCCTCAAAATGCGCAACAGATTCCCTTTTTTCTTATTACATACATCGCGAGCAGATGCAACGGACGAACTTTAACGCACCGATGGCCATACCTACGTGCCATAGATTCACACCCACCAATCGGAATGTACAGACGGTCATAAACCGTCAGAAACGCTAAGCGCGCGCCGCATTATATGCAAGGTTTATGGTTGCAGTATCTTTGAATTACTGGTATCTTCGGGTCTCCAATTCCGACAGGCTTTTTCACGATATCGACATTCGACTCGGATTTTACTTTGTCGCGCTACTAATATCTCCCTAATTTAATTAGCATTATTATTAACCTATGCGGGATCGATTAGCATCCCCGACAGGACATTCTATTCTGTGCGCGATGATCTTTCACGATCGATCTCCTGAATGCCTATATAAGCGTCGTATATCGAGGCATTATGTAGCGCCTCTCGATTTCTCTCGTCTTCTCTCCTTCTCTTTCTCCCCGTCTAGTTTTTCTCTCCTTCTCCCTCTTTCATTCTCGCTTTCCTCCCGCGAATCTATATTCAAATTAAGAAGAAGGAAGGCTAATCGCGAGTCTATTCTTAACGGTACAGAAGCAAACGACATCGTAATTCTTTCACGATCGCATCGGAAGGCGATAAAAATTTGTCGCCTTTTACATAGTTAAGAGTATCTAAAGCTTAAGATGCGCGAAGTCATCGAAGTATTTTGTTGCTCGTAAATGTCGCGCGTTAGAGGAAAAAATGGGTTGCGAGCTTACCTTCATTACAAATTGCCTTGCGCGATATTTACTCGGTTGTTACTCGGACATATTTCGCTGTCGACGCTTTACGATATTTCGCTATGATTACTCTTCGCGTAGACTTTTTTTTTCCCCTCTCGCTCCGCATTAAAACGCTCCGTTTAAAACGACGTATAAGAGCGTAATTAAAAATTTACTTATTGCGTCGAAAGACGCGGTATCGCGATTTCGCAATCGACGAGGTCCCCGCCTAAAAGATGGCCTAACGTCTTTCGAGAAGGACGGTGTAACGAAAAACCTCGCGTTCACACTCAAGATCGAGCGACGAGTTTTCCGGCGATCGAGGATGAGACGGCGCGTCTTCCTCCCGGAGCTTTTTTCCCCGCATAAATTTACATGTTTCGGGAAACAGGTGAGACCGCGCGAAGGGCCGCGCGAGGTGCAACGACGACACGGGGAGGAAAAAATTGCGGGAGGCTGCCAGGTGGTTCGCGAGACGAGAAACTCGAGAGAGATGTCGGTCACCCGGTGCGCCGCCGCGGCGACGGCGACGACGTCGCGCGCGGCTCAAAAATTCGGACAATACTTCCCCGGGCGGCGGGGCGCATTTAAATGTATGTATTCATACGCTCGTGTATCGTTTTGACGAGAGGTGTGGTCAAAATTATTCAAACTGACCCGGACTCTTTTTTCTCCTCTCGGTCTGGGACACTTTCTAGCACCGCTGCACCCACGTACCACGCATCCCGCCCCCCTCCCCCTTCCCCCTCTGTTACTGCGTATTCTCCTCTCTTTCTCGTCTTTCCGCTCCTCGCCTCGACGTCCTTCTTCGTCGTCGTCGTCATCCCCCGTCTCCTCTCCGTACCCTCATCGTACTCTCTATCCATTGTCCCGATGCCGAATTCGAGATCGCGCCCGATGACCTCGTTGCCTTTATGTATTTGCTTCACGAGTGGAACGAGTCGCGAATCGCGCAGCACTGACGATTACCGGGTACAATCGCGAGATCGGGACGCGACAAGAAGATCGAGGGGGACGCGTGTCACGTCCGCCGACGTTGAGGTTTAGCTTTAGGATTAATCGATTTATTCGTAACCGAGTGATCACATCTGTCTCCCGCTTCAACGTTTAAATAATAAAGAATCTCATTATTTACACGGGAACGGAAAGTATCCGTGGGGTTACTCGAGGCGCTTGGTGTCGCGAGAAATTGGAAGTTCAGTCGCGTTGGGGGAATCTTTCTGCACGCCCGTCGAGTCGACTTTCCGCTAATAAACCGTTGCGATCGAGTGGATGCATCCGCGTCGAACGAATAATTTCGGAGAAAGGATCGGGCGAAAGTGTCTATCGTCGTAGAGCCGGACGGCGAAACGAGGCAGGGGGAGAAGTGACGCGCGGCGATTATGGTCACCGACGATCGCACGTCGGCCACCCACCGAATTTTCCGCCACATATCGTGAATGGGCAGAGAAGAACTCAAGCTGGGCTCTCTATGCCACGGCATGCTCTCGACCGGGCCGACTATGACATATGGGTGGCGCAAAAACCGCCAATGCTGATCGATCGGCCACGCCAGCCGAGCCCCCCGTCCGATACACTCTTTTTCTCTCACGTTCCGGCTTTATGTCGCTGCCCGCCACTTTCCTGCGGGGTTCGCCGCCGGAACAACGCCGGCCGAGGCCAAACAGACGAGATAAAACTGCTCGCGCTGCAGCGAATTTCGCCTCTCTTTCCTCGTCCGACTTCTCTCCGCTCTCGAGCGACCGCAACGCTCGTAATGAAGTAGCAAGCGGCTCAAATTATGAGGAAACTTTTAATAGATTGAATGACCCACGGCGGGACAATTGTTTTTCTTATTGCGGGCTACTCTCCTTCAAGTTATTTATTACGAAGACCGAGCTGTCGTTCGACGACTTCGCAGTAAAGTGACGTCGGGGCGAGTGTGCGCTTATTAAATTTGTATCGTTGAAATAAAATCCGCTTCGAGTTACATAAAAATTATTTTTCTCCCGTCTGATGCTTGAATTTCTGAAATTTAATTTCCGGAAGCCGCAGAATTTCTAGATAAATAAACAACTGCCCACGCTTTTGGCTGCCAGTTAAGGGAAAATCTCCAAATTTCGCAAAAAAAATAGCCTCCTGAATTATTTCATATTTTTCGGAAGAAAATCCTTCTGTAAGTCATTTCTTTCTTAATGCCTTAATGTTCCCGCGGCATTCTCGACGCGCTTAAGTGCGGGGTTTGCAGAACGATCTCGATCCAGCGAACGGGAAAACCTCGATCGGCGATGCGCGCGATCGGCATCGCGTCCGATATATCGAGTCCTACAAACGACGTCTATAAAAGGTGCTCTCCCTTTCCCTCCCGCCGTCTTCTTTCCTACTTCTCTTTTCACCGTTCCGCAGGCCTCCACGCCGCCTAGGCCGCATTCGCACGATCCTCAACGCCGGGCCACCTTCGGCACGACCTCTCCGCGGTGCACCTACGGTGAAGGTTTAGCCGGCCCGTGTGTCGTAGGTGGCCGCTCGCGCGCGTGATAGTGCCTGGCTGTCTACGACGCTCGTAGATGCATGTACCCGCCGCGATGCACGTGCAAAGCGGCGAATGGACGACGGTCACTTACTCATCGCGCTCCACCGGGAGCCGAAAGTTCATCGGTACGGTTAACCGGCACGACCGGGCGTCTGGTTGCTCTCGCTCCTTCCTTCCCTCACTCGTTTTCCTCTCGTTCGCTATTCTTCCGCGTCTCGGGATCTCTCTTTCTACCTCTTTCTCTTCCGCCGCGCGTTTCTAGCTCTGGAGAACGGCGGTCCACGGCGAAACACTTCGACGTGCTCGATAGGTCGGCCGAGTTCTAGTTTCAAAGGACATCGGGCTGCACCGTTGCGCTTAGCTACCTGTCGATTGATCCGACCGCCGTCGCGCATCTTTGTGGCCCGTACCTTGTAATTCACGAATAATATGAACGATCGTCGCGTGTTTCTTTTTTTTTTTTTTTTTTATTGCACGTTTGACAGGTTTTAAATTGATAACCGCGGTGGCGACAAGAGTCGACATTGATGTCAAATATTTATTAATTAATCATAGACCAACGAAGTCAATTTCTCAATATTAATTAGAATACTTTCTCGAATAACTGACACGAAAAATATGAAATAAATTTGGTTGAAATGAAGAACCAAGCTATTATTTGAAAATATTGGTGACCTGCACGGTAGCGCACGTGCGAGCAATCAACGCGGGCTATAAATTACGATGTATAACTCCGACTGTCTGCGGACGTTGAATTACGAACGTATAATCGGTAACGTGGCAACCGCACGCTCTTCCCACAACGCGAGCGTGTCATAAACCGTCGTACCTAGCGGACGGACAGCTTCCATAGGAGCGGCATAAATCAGGCGGCCTCTGGAAGCCGTCCTTAATTCCACCGCGATCGTGTCGTCGAGTCAAAGGTGAGCACCGGGACCGGCGATGGACGCCGGCCAGCCAGGTAAAATCCAGCGCGCGTCAGAAGCCAAAAGTTCACCGGCGGCTACCGTTCATTACCAGCTCAGCTAGTGAATCCGCTAACTAGGTCAAAGTATTTATGCTCGCGGGTATCGATATTGCGTGCATTGCGATAATAATTACACTGACTTAACACGTGAAACTCCACGAAGAAAAAAAAAAAAGATAAATAAATAACGCGGCCGCGACTCTAATTTCTTTGCTTTCCACATTGTCTGAAAAACCGAGAGTTTTCCCCGAGGCGAAACGACGCGCGACAGACGCTAATTCCCCGCGCTGGACAGAATTTATCGAGGCGAAAGTACAGATACCAACTTTGTACCTTGATATCTCGAGCTGGTATCTTCGGTATCCCTAAGCGCGACCGGGCTTCCGCTCGCCCCGTTCCTACCTCTCGCTCTTCTCGCGCACGCTTCTGGTCGCGGTAGCGAGCGGAGGAGTCCGGCGAATATTCCTACTGGCGAGAAGTCGAGTCGAGATCGTCCGTGCGTTCTGTCTACCGACCGACCAGCCGAGCTCGCGGTTTAGAAGAGACGTAGCGACACACATGAGAAACGTAGCCGAGAGCCATTCCTCTCCCGGTGATTCTCCTGCTCCCGATATATGGGGCAGCCGCGTAGACTCTCTCACGGTTTCTTCGAGCTATTCATCTGCATGCGCTCCTCCGCCTGCACCTATCTCTATCCTCGCTCGGCCTTAGAGAGGCCCTCCTTCTCCGCCACTCCTTGCCTACGTCGGCCGCACTCTTCAAGAAGCGTTTTCCATTATCGCGGCCGGACTTGGCCAAATGTCGCGACCCCCGCGGTGTTTCTCGCTGGTAACATCGCTTCGCTTGATGTATGTACTTGTCTCGCTACGACATTTTTATCGTCGCGTCCCGGCTACGTTTCTCAAGGCGTTCGTCTAACATTTCGCCATTTATTTCTGATTGTATTGGATTTCACGCTACTTTCCTCCCGGGGGCTCGAGGTCTTCATCTTAATGACAGATTCCTTTAATCAATCTCACATCGAGCGCCTCGCGAATGTAAATTAAGATTTACCCACGAGAACATTAATTTGTTATTAACGTTTCAAATAGATGGTACTGAGAATTCGATATTACGCGCGCAATTCATCCCTCGATGAGATAAATACGAATTTGATTTATTCTAGCCGGTGAAAAAATTAATACATATTATTTTTATTTTATATAATTAAAGTTATTTATTTTTATTATTTTATTATTTATTTTAATTTTGCGTTCTCCGGAAAGGAAATATACCTACATTTGTTCTTTATCTCGCGTTTAAATGTTCGTTCAATCTGTTTCTTGCGGAGATTCTTTATTTCCTTTCAACAGGGCTCTCGAATCCGCACGTGCACGCCGACGCCGAAGCCGTGGAAGTCCGCGCGAATTTATCGGGATAATCATTGTCATCCCGCGCGGCGCTATATCGTCGATTCTTTTTTTGTTTTTTTTTTTTTCGACGACTCACCGCGTGGGCGGCCAGGTAATTATCGAGACTCGTTACAGAGGCGGACGCGTATTGAAAGGAGGAAGACAATGCGAGGTCCCCGAAGGGAGAGACGAATGCGAATCTTTCGCGGCGGATATTCAAATTCGAACGTGAAACAGTTCCCCGACATGTCATCGACAATACTCTCCGCGTTGAATAGCATATTGAATTCATATTAATCGAGTTTCGCGGCCCACAAAAGAAATTGCTGGAAAAGTTTATTAAAACGTCCAAGTATAAATTCGAATCTGATTCTAAGCCGACGTAAGCGAACGTTCCTAGCTGAACAAACAGTCGCGTACGCGTCGTCTATAACGTATACGTACAACTTTCTACAATGTAGAGTAACAGCTGTGCGAGTGCTCGGACTCGTGATCGAATGTCCGGAAGATATACCGACAAGACCGACTAATGATGTTACGGAAACCTCTCGGTATCGTAATCGAGGAGAGAACAAAAAAACAGGCGCGGAGTTCTCTAGCCGTAGGCAACAATGGCATCCGCGGAAACGGCAGAAGTCGTACGGTCTAAAGGTATGTATTCATTTTACTTGGCGAGCGGGCGGCGAACGCGATATTCTTAAACAAATCAATCACTACAAAAATAACATTCCGACAACACACATCGCTAACGAACGTTCGCGTTCTCCGTACGCGTGTACGGTGTTCGTTCGCGGGGCGTATACACGCCTGAAGAAGTGTCCACGTGAAAACTTTACGAGTCCGCTAAAAATCGAGTGCCTACTTCGTGAAACACTCTCTGTATAAGAAGTCCGCATTCTAGCCGGGAGAACGAGGAGAGGTAGGAAGCGAATCGTCAAGGCGGCGGGAAAAAAGAAAAATCGGCAAAGCACATTACGCGAAATCACAATGTTTAATGAAAATTGCGAAAGGCGCGGCACACGAGGCGGCCGCGGCGGCCGTTCGCTCGCGTTCGCTCGCGCCGCGCCGCGCCGCTTTGCTTCGTGTGACATAGCCCCCGCGCGGAATCGTGACGCCACGAAGCGGTATTCAGATTGCGCTCTTAGCGGTTTCGCCGACTTTTTTTCGCCGCGACAAAAGGAGGATCTCTCGGTGTAACCGCTGGTCAGAAGCCGCCGCGCCGCGGCCTGACGAGCAACGGCAAAAACGTGCGATGGACATATCGCGCGCGCGTTCCTCGGTTTTCGCCGCGTTCCGTGTCGCAAGAGAGATTTCAGAATTGCGGCGAGCGCTATTATGCGAATAAGATAGCTAAGAGCCGTGGGCTCTGCAAAAGAACCTGCGAGTTTCCGAAAATATGTCGAGAAAATGTAAGGACTTAATTTTTTAAACTTTGATCGTCGCAAATTAAATGTATTATAAATTTCTTTCTGCGTTTACGAAGGAAATATGAGTTTTATTAATTGGTTTTTTATTTGCCGTAACGGATTAAACGCTGATAATGTCCTTTCTTTACGACGTAAAAAATATGAAAATACGTTTATTTCCACGTGGCTGGTAGGAAACATAATTTTAAAGTCGTACGCGAAAAAGCCTCGGCTGAGTCATGCAATTGTTACATTGATCGTAAACAACGAGGAAACGCGTTCATGTTTCCATGATTATCTGCCGACTCTATCAAGCTTCAAGTCAGCAAATTGCGTATCTAATGGGGACATTAGTTTCTTGACCACGTGGGCAATATTAGTTGTCTATTATCCGTTAATACTGCTGAAAGATCATAAACCCAATTGGCCGACTTCTTTCGCCGTCAAAAGCTTCACTCACGAGACGTCTAATGTATATATGTACGTAGGACTAATCTTAAAATTTCTGACAGAAATTATCTCATCAACTTCAGATTCTAAGTTAAATCTTTTAAAATTAAAGAAAGTTTTTTTTTGCGTGGTTGTTAAAAATTACATAATTTTTCTTCGGTTTTTCCTTATCGGTTTATCGAAAGTTCACCTTCTCGAAATAACATATCTTGATTATGCAACGCTTCTTTTAGAAAGATGAAAAAGGAATTTCGCCGCGTAAATTCATCTCAATGCGAGAACAGCGTCCGCGAAATCAATACCTTGATCGTTTCTACCAGATTGCCGGCAAAAATTCTATTCATCGTTAACAGCTCTTACTAATACATTATAGAAGATCGATATTTAACGCACGGGCCGCGCTGCATCTCCGGCTGAAGAGAGCGCGGTGCATCTCGATCGTTACCGAAAGGAGATGGTTATCGCGACGCGGACGCGCGATATATCACCGGCGGCTCGGGACTCGCGACCCATGATCAAGGATTTTCCTCGAGACGGCAAATCAGCCGCGCTGAAGATCGCTGCCGGTTCTTCAAGTGATTCGTGGTGTCGCGAGACCTCGAAAAAGCGCCGCTCGACTTTTCTCATGTCCCCCGACTTTCGTTCGCGGAGATCCGATTGACCCGGTCTCCATTTCATCGACCTCGGGATTCGCTATCAATTTACGCGAGCCGCGAATTAATGCAGAAAATATAACAAAAGTTTGAAACAAAGGGGCTTGAAATTAAGTCAAGGTGGGATCGATCGAACTTTCCCTCCTTTCGAGTCGCCGCGCGACACCGTCGACGACGATCCGCGAACGGTGATCCCGGGGGCCTCGCTCTTGTTTTTCTTTTCCCTTTTCACTCCCCTCGTACGCTCGCGATTTCGAGCGCTCTCGCTCTCGGTTGTGGCCCCCGCGTGCCTCGGACGTATATCGCGGAATCGCGCGGTGCCCGGCGACGGCACGGCGGCTGCCGTCGCTGCCCGATCCCCGAGCGAAGTGAAAGTTGGACGTGTGGGCACGGGATGCGCACGAATTCATTTTTTCGGCCTCGCGCTGGACTTTTTTTTTTTCCCCTCTTCCTGGCCCCGGCGAAGGAGAAGCGCGCGCGTCGGTTCTTTCCCATGTATATGCGCCGCCGGCCTAGCCTACAACGGCGGACCCGCGCGAGGGTATCTCGCGCGGTCCATGCACATGGCACTCCGCTCGTGTGCATCGCACGTTTCTCGCCTCTTCTCTTTCCTGCCCGCTCCTGCTCTCTTTCTCGCTCTCGTCCCCTCCGTTGCACGGTGCTCGTCGGCTCCACACACACGCGTCTCTTCTTCTCCGAGCTCGCGCGCGTGCACGTATGTGGTACAGATGGTACTCTAACTGCGAGTCTAGTCCGTGACTTATCGGCTCCGAGCGCATCTACGATGTATTCTTGTACCGCACGCCCGCGTGAGGCTATCGATTCCGGATGACGCAGAATCGACGAATGCTACTGCCGGCCGACTGCCACGGAGATTTCGCGATTCTCGCGAACATCCACGGATCTTCGCTTTGATTTTAGTAAACGTTAACTGAAAACGGATTTTAGGGAAAAATTTCACGCTACGTTTTGAGCAGAATTATCCCGTAATGCGAAACAGAAATTTATTAATTAATAATTATCGCCCGCGTTATTTAATTCGAATTAGATAAGCAGACGTATAAAAAATTTGTTAAAAAATTTAAAGCGACAAAGAGGCAACGTCCATTTTTAATGTAGGACACAGAACTGGGGAAACAGCTACCCGAGTTAATGAGTGAGGTAATGAGCGAGCGAGCCGGCTGTCCGCACACGCTGGTAGTGACACAATAGCGCAATCAAACTGAAAAACCTGTCACTTCTGACGGCGGCTATTGCAATATAACAATGAGATAACGGTATTTATTCTATAGTAATATGCTACTACGACGGAACGTTCTGCCACGCGATCGACTCGTTCATTCATCGACATCCGCGTGTATCGATAAAGTTTCATCGTCAGAGCCATAGATGTTCCATTAAGATCGCAAGAACGCGATAACGTCTTATGTCGCGAGACACTAGAGATGCAAGAAATTATATCGCAACTTCGCACGATCGAGACATTGAGAGAGACAAAGAAATAACACGACGGTTACTTTGTTATTCGTGTTAACCTGACGTTTCGCTTACGAGACAATTGTCACATTTTTACTTTAAAAAAAAATTTTTCAATTTTTTATTTTTAATATATCCGCGCCGACAACATTTCCCGACAGATTCACGAGATGCACGAGCCCCACTCACTCGAGGGAACGAAGCTGCCCGCGCGAAACAAGACTCGCTCTTTGTAGCCGGCTTTTCACACATCTCCCAGATTAGAAATTGCCATTACTCTTACCAATACGAGCGGCATAGTTCGCGCTCCGGTTCCAACCGTGACTTATCAGATCGGCGCACGTAAGAGACGTGTTCCGTGGCCTGAACCGATTCCGCATGACGCGCATGGCGGGCCCCGATGAGCGCTAACAGCGTCGTGGGATCGTACTCCCTCGCCGCTAGATCTTCGCGATCGAGATACATTGGACCGTTGCGCGTCGGACGAGAGAGAGAGAGAAAGATCGCGGCCGCCGCGTCCCTGTAAACGCGAAGGAAACGCGCGACCTTTCCGATTAGTCGCGATCACGTTCGATTTTTCTGCGCTCCGGCGATCTCGTCGACGGCACGGTGATCCTATTGTTTTACGGGATTATCTCGCGACCGAGAAGCGCGGTCTATCAGCTGTAATCAGATGCAAACAGATGCAACCGGCGGATCGATCCCGAATGACGTGTGGAATCGACGCGCGCGATCGCCACGCGAAGGATAGCCGGTCGTCGGGACTCTCGGACTGCGGCCCGTAGAAAGCAGCTGGCCCCGCATTGATCGCTAATTATCTTCACGAGACACGCTACTTTCTATTGCCGGTATCTGATGTCACTTAATTTGAGGAATCGACATATGCCGCCGGTATTCGCAAAAATTAGCGCGCGCTATGCCGGGTTGCTAAGCTGCGAAATGTCTGAGAAGGAGAATATGGAATAAACGACACATCATCAACGTTGGCGCCACGATCTTAAGCCGTATTTATGAGAAAACGCTTAATACTTTACTACCAGTTGTCTAGATAAAGAGCAAGGATTATAGGAAAAGCATTAACACGATTCAAATATTTTTCCGGCCATTATTTCAATGACGAGATGATTTATCGTCATACTCGCGTACATTGTAATTAACAAAGCGATGAAAATTATTTGCGAAGCCGTTCGTAATTTTTCTTTTTAATTGCAAAAGACTTCCCAGATAAATTGCAACGCACACATATCGGCCCCAAAGCTTTTTATCGCTACGAAAAGTGTATATCCCGAGTGTCACGCTGTTGTATAAAAATAAACAATACGCAGGGGAAAAAGGGAGGGTGGCGTAGGGACGTGTAGGCGTAGCAATCGGGATACCCGGTCGTCTTTCACTACAGGGGAGGTGACGAAAACAATAATGTACAAGAGTACGAGGGAGCTATCGATCGACACCGCGAAACAATGGCTTTGACTAGAGCGTAACAAATGATCGCCTTCTTATCGGTGGCGCAACGTCACGGTCAGCTTTCCCGCGATCGCGGAGGATCGTTCTTTTCGGCACAATGCGCGGCGATATGTCTTCACCGCTCGCATTAGATACGTGCCGCCTTTATTGCAAGAAACCGCGAAACTTTTTCAGGTCGCCTCGACTCGAGGCAACGTATAATTCTAACACTTTTAATATCCACGTGGTCGTCTCGATATTATTTTCTACCGTGGAATTTGATAAAAGTCGGCAAAAATCTTGATACATTATTTATTCCTTTTACCGTTTCCAATCGCCAGCAATTTCCAAACTTGCGAGATTAACATTTTTACTTCGAGTTTTGCATCAATATCGAACGATCGTTACGCTATCGAATACGGACTCCATCATCTCGAATATTATACCCCGTCTCGTGCATTACCCGTGGCCGTTACGCCGTCGTCGCTGCAAAAGAGACTTAGTGACGTTTTTCCGTCTCCATTTTGCCTCGACGCAGCCGAGGCAGTGTAATACGTTATCATAGAACAAGAGGACTTTCCAGGTAGGATCCGGTGAATCCCCTTGTCCGCGAGTATACGTGACTGTATGTGTATGCATGCCGGGCGAATAAGCAGCTCGACTCCGAAGCCAATCAGTTCGCGTAATGGAGATCGATAGCCATAAGCCGATCTTCGCGAGCACGACGTACGCGGTGCTCCAATATAATGCACCCTTTCGCCGACAGACGCGGAGCTCTCTCGTCGAATCTGCCTGCACGTCGCCGAATAGCCGCGTTACACGCGCGCACGCAGTAAACCGATAAAGTAATGAGATCCCGTCAAAGTATTGTGAAAACGCCGGCCAACGACAACCTATTCCGAGAATATTGTAAATCTACGGGAAGAGCGGCCATTGCACGCCGTCTCGATCCGGGGAGTCTTTATGCGCTATAAATTTCCCATTACGCTGCGCCTCGCCGCTAACAACGTTCGCCGATGTTCTCTATTAATGCGAAAGGTGACAGAGAAGTTATTATTACCGGCGCGCATCCTCATGTCACGTAAAAATTGCAGGAGCCGCTGGAGCCGCCGGCGAAATTACGGCATAAAATAATAAAATTATCGATAACGTTGACGTTTCTGGAAAGTTTCTTTAAATTTTGTAGACAAAATTTTAGATCCCTCGAGCGGTGCCGCGATCTTTTTCCAGAAATGCTAATAACGTTTTGTGAAAATCGCTTAATTTCTGTGACAAATTTCGAAATGATGAGATGTGATTCTTTTAAACTTTTACACATATTTGCCTCTGCCTTAAAATTCAATTTTATATAAAGGCGGTGAAATGAAAAATAAAATATTCATTTACCTCTCATTGCGGTACAATTTAAAAGTTTCCCAGCGGCTTTTAGTACTTTCGTCAGGTTTAAAATCGGAGGATAAACGCGGATGTGTTCATAGGAGAAATATTTGTGGTCGCTACGTATAGAGACAACGCTGCGTCTTTATAGTTTCCGCGAGCGCGTCAAGTCCGTTCTTATCGCTGAATAAACCGAAACTAAAAAACGGACGGACGAACGGACGAACGGACGTAGCCGGGATGAAATACCAGCACTGTCCACTGTGCCCCACCTGTACCCTTATCTGAACAAACACGCGTATCCCGTCCCGGTTACAAAGAAACGAGGGTCAGTCTAATGCACGAATATTTCCTCTTTCCTTGAGTCTCAAAGCTGCGCGGCGCTGTAACGCACATAAACGAACGAGCAAAGATAAGATACGACGTGTTATAACAATCATTAAGATAGCAATGCATATTTCAACGACCAGCGCGAAATTGATCGCTGTAGCATTTATACGTCGATAATGCTTATGAGTGCCATCGTTTACCGGAAAAACGAAAATTACACTTCGTAAATCAATATTGTCAATGATTTTTCTTGCTACCGCTTTTTTGCAATACCGATTTCTTCTCTCGCTTGGGCCACTTTACGCCGCGAGACTAAATGTCAGCTTTATTTTTTTTTTACTTTTTATTTTGTAAACTTTAAACGCTATTATTTTTTCGCGCGTAATATACTTTCCTCTAAATGTAAATACTTCTCGGCCGTGTGTGTACGGAACACTGTTAACTCTGCACGTACTGCGTGCTCGACTTACGGCTGAGGAATGCAAGACTCGTGATACCAAAGTCGCGCGAGGCTACCCAGCCGCCAGCGACTTTTGTTGTGTTTACGTCTCGCTCGCTACCTTTATTCAGTTCAACGCATTATAAAAGAATTTTAAGTACCGAATATTATATCGAATACTGTGTCAAATATTATGTCGAACGTTATGTCGAATTTTAACTTCTTTGTTTCACGCATTTGTAATTAATGAATATGTCGCGATATTCTTTGATTAAATAAATTATTTTTAGTTTCCGGAATTGTTAAAAAAAAAAAAATTAATATAATTAATATATTTAAATTACATTTAAAAGAACAAAGGATGATTAAAGTATCACATAAGATACATACGTCCGTTGCCGAAAATTATAAAATGTTAAACAATTTAATCGTTATGTAATGACTAGCTAGTCAATCTGTGGTTTATCTCGTAGCTGTCTGGCAAAACTGTCCAACACTGAGCTAAAAATGAGTAACGCCTAAAACGTCTAGGTACCAGACAATTATTACTGGCTAATAACGAACTAGAAAAATTAGATATTAAAATGTTTTTTGCCGCGTATTGACCTATGCCAACGCGCGCTCAGCTGCCGCGGCCGCTGACCTCGAAGCCCGCCGTCTTCGCGACTCATGCCACGTGGACCGTGCCGCGCGGACGACGATCACGTGATCACCTTGCAGCAGGATGGTTGCTTGCCATGGTAAATACACGCACGTGCTCACAGCTGACCGCGGCGGCCGGTAAACTCTGTACTCGTACGCGCGTTAACATAGGACACTACGCATAGTAGGCTAATACGCGATGAAAATCATTTAGATATCTAACTTTTCTAATTAGTTATTAGTCAGTAATAGATAATTATTTAACTACGTGACCCGCGCTGGACAATGGCTAAACGGATACTCGACCGATTTTTTTTTTAATGATGCAATCTTATTTTTTGAACCTTATACAGGATCGCTTGGACACTAGTTAGATAAATAATAAATAATAAATTATATTTAATATTAAAAATAATAAATAATAAATACTTTTTTATAAATTATGGTTAGTATCAAGCTAGTCAATAGTAAGGAATATATTTAATTTGCGCGATTTAACTACTAGTTGCAAAATGAGAATAACTAGATAAATTTTCAATCGGGTAAGCATATTTTAGAATTAATTTAAAATAGAAAGCATACTTTTTGTTATATTTAATTCATTTAAATTATTAATGTCATATTAATTTTATTATTTTATCGCGTAATATTATCAAGACAGGTTAATTTGATTTCGAAGCGAATGAGTGAAAGCTCTTAAAATACGACGACTTAATGAGTCGACCATAGCGGGTAGGAAAATCGTTGCGGCATATGACTTAATACACGTGTGCTCGATCTCGCGTGTACGTTTCGCTTTTTCCCGCGCGAGATCGCTCTTCGAGTCCGCGGCATGCATGTGCGGTCATAAACACATATATTCGCGTAATAGAACGAGGTATCTACAATACATCGTATCTCGGCGCTACAAGGGGCTTGCTGGTGGAGAGTGTTAAGTGAAAGTCAGGTAAAATCCCTGACCACGATGCTCTCCGACCCTCCATTTGCTTCACTTACCCGCTGAGAGGCCGCGGCTGCCGCGAGGCGATTCGCGGCCGCGTGACGGAAATGATATGCAACGAAACCCATTTGTGGAGACGTCATCGTCGAAAAATTCACGGCCGAACGATGCCTAAGAAATCGCTCTATCGAGCAAGGCGCGCTCTTACTCCTCGGGGCCGTTCCGCGTTCTCGAATCGAATATCGTGGTTTAGGTCAGCTCTTTAATGCAAATGCCACTTTCCGCGCAACGATTATGCGTTTTCTATCTCGAGGGAAATGTTAGAAGATTAGAAAAAAAAAAAAAAAACGCTCGCGAAGTATCGCCGAGATAATTTTGAAAAACGGAAAGAGGCGGCGGGGTGTCTGCAGCTGTAGGAAAAGAGGATCCATTGATCTAGGACAACATCCTGCCCGTCGGCACGAGATCGAGTCATGACCTTATTCCGACACGTTCGCGGACAGTCGGACGCAGCTCCGCGTGACAAATTACGGATCGTTTCATGCCCGGTGACGTGCCTCCTCGCACATTGAGCAACTCGTCGCGGCGGGTCGGCGCGGTACAGTGAGAAGAGGCGTCCGAGGGTGGATTTTTATCCGGGTCGGGCGACAAAGCGAGGCCTTAAGTCCCCGGGACAGTCGTGGCTGGAAGAATGCTCCCACGGATTAGGATTATAACAGCGTGGACCACCCAAAGAAAGAAAGTCGGAAGAATCGCGCGTAAAATAGCGCGGATTATCTCGTGACCATTCAAAGTGTCCAGTACGGAGGATTTAAGAACTGAAATTAAAATTCTGTAACCGCCGGCCAACTTTCCGGTAGTTCTAAAAATATATTCCATTCAACGAGATTGTTTCACTACTTTCCGAATATTTTTAATATAACATTTCAAGCTCCAAGCGAGAAAGCGTAAAGAAATGAAAGCGCTCGGAGTATCGCGTCTGAGTGTTTCTACAGCGGGCCGTATCTTTCAAAATTACCGTTTCTCCTGCCCCGTTTATCGACGCACGTCGATCGCCCCTCGCACAGGAGTGGAATAAAAAAATCGTAAAAACCGGCCGAATCTCACCGAAAGTTCCCATGCGCCTAACTGTTCAGTCTAATATTTGAACGGATCTCTGGTTTCAATTGAAAATCAACAACGCGACGGAGAAAGAGGAAAGTAGCCTGGTAGCCGGGAAAGAAAAGAGAGAGAACGAATAGACGGCGACCAGAGTCCGAGACAAAGATTTTTGTGCGAAGGGGGGCGAAAAAAAACTGTCTGCCCTAACGGATTCTGGGGTGGAGCGAGGGGTTCCGGCGAAGGTAAAAAAGGGCGAGCGCCGCGAGGGAAAAAGAGAGACCGAAGAAGAAGAAAGAAAACTACACGTCCCGTTTTTCCTTTGGCCAATGCACCTTCGTCGTTCGTAAAGTTTCACCCCGCTCACTTCTCTCTCCCTCGTCCTACCCTCTTCTCTTCCTATTTTTTTCGTTTCCTCACTCGCTCGCTCCTCAGCACAATCATTGGTCTACTCCTGACCCGCGGAGCCTTATCTTTACGATATTTGCGTGCATTATCTCGCACAAGGAGAGTACGAGGCACCGGGATTTCTTCGAGAGACGAGCCGCACCGCATCGCGGAGAGAAAAGGGGAGAACGAGAGTGCCTTCTTTATCTACGGGCGAGGAATTAATCCAGCCACCAGAGACGAGCTCTTTCCACGATCCGCCGTGTTCGGGGAAGAATAATTTCCCCCGGCTCTCCCCCTTTCCTCTCTCCCCAGGTTCCCCCCTTCCGGAGGGCGTTATGCTGAAAAATAGTCGTCGCTACCTTCTCCGTTAACCCCCAGTACGATACCTCCCCATTATGACGTTACGCCGGTAATTAGCATAGTCATCCACAGGTGGTTGATCGTGAAATATATCGCTACCAGAATACATAGTAATGCACGTGTATGTGTAGGAGTAACTCGGTGAAGCTCGGAGACCAGTCCCGGTCTTGAATCTTACAGAGTTGACAATTTTTCGCGCGCGAAGAGAATAGGCTTATTAGAAGCTGATCGAAATCGACGCTGGTAGTTTAATTAAATATTAGATTTTCAAACGGAACTGATAAAAATATCGATTAACTTACTTATAACTTGAGTGAAATAATTGCAGCATTTTTGCATCTGGCGAATATTAAATGTCGAAAAAAATATATATTTATATTTTTAATTCTTACCATCGTTATTTTCAGAAAAATTATGCAGTACAAATATTTTCAATAATTGTTATTCGATATTTAATTTCTACTACTATTATTTATTTGCGATAATTATTATTTCGCCCTTGTACGCGTTGCGATCATTATTGCATCATACACTACTGCGGTTGTTGGAAAAGAAAAATCTTTGGCTGCGATGCTCAACAATCTGTGTGCATGATATATTATCAGATTCATGAAGTCACGGAGATAAGAGATGAATCTACTGTCAGCGCGAATAACGGGATAGTCCGACTGTAAATAAGTTAGTCCAGCCACGTCCTTGATTTGTCGTCGCCCGTCGTAGAAGGCGCGGATCGCCGCACGAAAACGCGTCGCAGGTTCGGTGCCTACAGTCTAAAATGCTTTGCTGTATCTCGGGTGCTGAGCGCGTCCACTTTAAAACAAAGGACTCTATCAGATAAACGCTTTTTCCGATACGAGAAGAGGCCGCATGAGGGCTGTCCACTGCAGACTGATGCTTCGGCGCGATTAGCTTCAAACGAAACTGCCCGCCCGTTGTCCGGCCTACGCGTATTATTTCGAAAAAAAAAAAAAAAGAAAGGATTTATTTACGCTTCCTTTCGTTTGATAATGCGGGGGATAAGTCAGTTTAAAGTTTATCTCGATTGGCGATCTAAAAATTGTCCGGGGGAAAATAAATATAAATATATGTGAAATTATCGTGAGATAAATTTATGAAAAAGTTGTGACATTTTTCATTAAGTTTTTTATTTTTTTACTTTATCGGTATATTTTCAGTAGAGCTCCCGCGCTCGTTTTTAACAGGTATGTAAATTAGAAGAAAAATATTTTCTGACGTCAGAGAAAATTACTTTCGAGCGTATATATTTATAGAGGAAAAAAAAAAAAGAAAGAAAAAATCGATGGTTGGCGGAAAATAATGAATCTCCAGCTCGTTTAGAATATCTCAGAAACAGATCGTGTGAACGCCGTAAAGCAAGAAATATAACGAAAAGCAGTAGTTGCTATAGTAATCATAATGTTAATAGCTTATGAGATGTCTGAAACTTCGGGAGTTCGAGAGAGCAAGCTTGCCCGACTTGAATTTAATGTGCGAACCGCGTGCAACAAAGAAGCCGCGCACTCCCGACGCTAACAAGGGATTAGAGTCTCCGCAATAGTTACCGGGATAGCAGTTTTCTGAAAATTGATCAATTTGTCGATACCTCGACGCGCGGAAGTTCTTCTTACGAAGAAAATTATTATAAATTAAAATCTATACTTAAAATCTTTGATATGAAAAACAGCTCGATTTTTTTAACGTAATCAGATCTCAATAAATTAGCGGCTTGATTCATTACGTGCTTTGCCAGTAAGTATTCTGTAAATCTCATCCTTTTCTCTCATTTACCAAGACGCGCGAGTAATTCACGGCCTCGCCGATCCATAAAATCACCTGTTTCTGGCAGAATTCTTAAGTCATACCGTTTAAATCAACATTTTTTCATGCAAATTATCTTATCCTTATCGCGGCGATGTATCTACACGACCTGCGGCTTAATCATCATCAACAAGGCGTAGGTAGGTCAGATATGATCGACGAGAGCCGCATCTAAGCCACTCGAGGAACGTTTTCGCGTGCATCGGTAACGAGAGGCAACGTTAAAGGCGCAGGCAGGGCCAGTTTCTCACAGAGGCATCGGGACTTTCTCTGTATACGTCGCGGATTTTTCCGAGTGTATTCGTATAGGTCGTGGCACGGGGTCAGGAATGCCCTTAATAAAGTAACCGCGCGGTTGTAAGTATCCGTGCCACGAGGCGCTCGTTACGCGAAATAATGCCGCTTTCCTAGCGTACGGACGCCTGGACATGCCCGATAATTTACGCGAATATTTTTTTTTTTTCCTCCTTCTCCCCGCTGTCGAGAATATTTTCACGCCGTTTAGCAATCGGTCGACCGGCCACGCACGCAGCCACACGGTAAAAAATAAATAAATAACGACGCCGTGATACGTATTGAGTAAAAGTTAATCGTTGAAAATCAAAGATTATTTATCAGAATTAAAAATATTCACACGTCTTTCACATATATATATATATCTATATTAATAATTTATAGCCAATATTTCAGACGAACTCGTGATGTTTTTCGAAACAGAAATGGACCGTAGTACGTGAGACGTCGCGCGATATTCAATATCGCATCGCCGCCGCGATTGAAGAGGCGCGATTGAAGACCGAGAAAGATTTAGAGATAATCGCTTCCGGGTTGTTACGGTATTACGCGATTATTTTCGCGGGGCGCAGTTTCTACCGTTGCTCCGAAAATCCTGATAAGCGCCGAGGGAGGAAGCGGCGCCGGGAAAGATCTCGCGTTGTAGGCGGACAGTTAACATTAATGAAACGGAGCGTACCTACCCGGTGTCTCGGGACGAAGCGAGCGGAGATCTGAGATAAGTTACGTGCTAAAGGAGCATACGTCGTAGCTATCTGTACGGGGAAACCGTGTTCCGGTCATTCGTCCGTCCCGCCTGAAACCACCGCGTTTCCCAGGCGCTCGTAATGTAGCGTGCGGCGCAGCACTTTCGCGCCATTGATAGCGACTCGCGCGTCGCTCATTAATTTAATTAAAAATTTATGAAGTCCATAAAAAAAGATGTATCCCGTTGTCGTATTAATTGGTGTCGGCTAGCAGGATTTGAGCAAACAGTTAAAATATGGCTATTTTAATTAAAATAATTACGTAAAATAATAGAAACCGGCGTGCATACTTGACGAGAGCGCGAACGTATTCCGTCAATATATTCAGTCTCAATTAGCGGCGGGGATCGCGGATTTTCTCGTTTCCCAGTGAAATTTATTTCGCCGGCTTAAGAGAATCCGCGGAATTCGTAACGTTCGATCATTACTATCGCTTATACGTTCGTGTTTTCCACGTTACTCGGTGGCACTTTATACTTCCATTCCGCGATACGAATCATACACACGCCATCGATTACCAAACATTCCGGAATCCGTTCTTCGGAAAGGTCTCGCTATAGATTTTGCAAGATTTCGCGCATTAAATATCAAAATTTATATCACGATCTTGTAAATCACACGTGACTCGTGCATGTCGAAGGAGTGTAATTTCAGCGTCGTGAAGAGTCAGGATATAAATTCGCATGTATTACTGTTACACGCGAATAAAATGCTTTTTTTTTTTAAGCACATTGTACTTGTCAATTAATTATATTAATAATTCCAAAAATGTAGTTTTCCCACCCGATCGGTTTCGTACCCTTCGCGTACTGTATCTCGCTTTTTATTCCGCGATTACAGCGGCGCGATGCTAATGAATGTCACCGAGCTAAGACGTTCGAGCAGAGCTCATTTCGCCAGGAGGGCCCGATCTCTTGCTCGTTCCCCGCGGGTTCAGCTCGCTCGCTCGCTTGCTCGCGAACGCGCTCGCTTGCTCGGAGGTCGCCTCGTGAAACGCTCGCGGACGCTCTCCTCTCTCCGGGGTCCTCCGCGCCGAGGAGGAGGATGTGAGGGCGTGAGACTCCTTGAGTGTGGGAGAGTACAAGGCGCATTGTAGAAGTCGGGAGCGCGCCGACATCGCCGACACCGATGCGGCTGCCGTATAACGCGAGTCGACGCGAGCGGCGCGGGCCCCCTTTCCGCTGCTTTGCCCCCCTTGTCGACTCCCCCGCGTCCTCCAGCGAAGGAGAGGAAAAGAGGGGGCGAGCCCCCTATTCCCCCCGTGGGCCTCGCTCGTGCGAGGCGGCAGGTCGGCGCGCACCTCCATAGGGTACCTCCACGAAGTAGTCTCATTTCTCGTGTGAACTGACCACATGGGTCACGTACCTATTATCATTTCCCGGTGTCTAAGTCGTAGGAAAGAATGAAATCTAGATCGCCGGAAGCCCCTCATAATTAACGCGCCCGCGCGAATGGTATGCGAGGGACGAGGGGGAATGGAGACCGCCGAGGAGGAGGGAACGTTTGCGGGTAACGCCGGACTGATGGGAAGAAGGAAACGGGGAGAAAAAAAGGACGGTGGAAGCGCGATGAGGACGCGCGAGGTGCAGATTCGAGTGAGTGACCCGGTAATATCGCGTGCACCGCGCCGCGGGTATCCGATGACCGATATACCGGGTGCTCGATCCGAATTTATGGCCGCGATACCGCGCCAGCTCGAGGAAGTAGGTCTCCGGAATATCGCGCGTGCCCTCGGTTCTCTCGCCAAATAACGAATCTAGATCAGTGACCGACCGCCAAAGGTAATTTTTACACGCGGGCGTAGATCAATACTTCATTCCTAATTTATTATGTTTTTATGAATCGGAAATCGTGAATTAAAAATTAATTTTAAACCAATAAGCTCCCTGGGAAAACATCGTGAATTATTCACCTAATCAAAGTGCAACGTTCTCTTAAATAATTGACAATGCAAACACGCGAAACTTTTAAAAAGATGTTCCAGTTCGGTCGGGTTCATACGTATTTTAGATAACGTTTAAATCTTTCTTTTATTTATGGGAGAGGTTTCCTCCGAGGTTTTAAATAAAGTAAGCAACACGAGAATCACGCGGTGTAACAGTATTGCCTTTCGTGATTTAAATCTCACCGGTCAGCATCGACGCGTTGAATTATCGAGCGTGTTATCAGTCGATGAGGTATCAGGTTGATTTTCGCGGTCGCGAAATCACGGAGTCGCCGCCGATATGTGCTATGCGCTTTGCAGAATATCTCGCTACGGGTTTAAAGAGCCCGGAGGACGGTCCGGTGAAGGGTTACGCTGTTTTGACGCTGTCGCCGCATCGCTCGGCGCAGCTGTTGTTTTGTTGTTGCGCAAACGGACCCGCACAGGGGATTTTCATGGGGACGTCGGACGTCGTCGGATCTGGCCGTCCGTCCTGAAGCTCGAAGAAAGGGTTCCCGTTGTGCTGCGAAACTCACACATGTGGAACTGAATGCCCCGACGTCCATTCGACCGCTTGCTTCTATTATATCACCTACCACCTTCGTCCACCCCCTCGAATACATATGGCCGACGTCCCCATGGAACGAGAGGGCGAAGGGAAGGCGCGTCATCTTGCAGCTTGCGTAATGATCGCGAGGACCAGCGCGGCGGCACCTCGCCCCCTCGTCCCCTGTGTTTTCCTCTCGTTCTCGGCAAACGATCATTTTCGTGAAAAGGGTGGGGAACTCCATTAACGGCTACCGCGTGAACCGCTTCGCTTCCGGTGTCAGCTTTAACCCTAAACACGACGGCATGTTGCGGGATACGCTTACGCGGGAACGGAAAATATTAAATAAAGGGAAACATTAATAACGCGTGCAGTTAATTGTAGGAATCGGTCAACGGAATTACGCGACTCGTGGGCTAATAAAGCGTAACGCAGATTCTCTACCGGAGAGTCGAGGTGCGCCAGCAGGAAAAAGTCGTTGGCTCCGCTAAAACCGACAGCGTGCTATCATGGTATATCTTTTACCACATAAGGGGCTGCTTATGGGGGTAAAACTCGCTACGAGGATAAAAAGAAAGAGTGAGGCAGGGGTGAGCGACAGGGGCATGAAAAAATCGGGAGGCTGGATGGCTATTAATATATTTTTTTCTTCGGCCACCCCTATTTAGCATAGGCACGAAAGCGGACTCCGCTCCTCTGATGTCTCATCACCCCACGGCGCGTAATCTAACCCTTTGCAAACAGCCTGAGAGGGAAAAAAAAAAAAGAGAGACGGGCTATATCAACCGACAGTCGGGAATCTTCCGGAACGAAAAAGCGCGCGTCTCACGGTGCACTCTTTCTGTCCACTGTCTCGCGGTAAGAAAAAAAAAAAAAGAAACAAAAAAAAACGCAGCAAAAAAGCACGATGCACCGTGCAATCGCGTGCATGTGTCTAAAAAATTAATAATAAATACCGCCAATTAGTTACGTACGTATGCAGGCAACATCGTCGTTAATGGCGTGATTTAATAAGAGATTATTTCGCGGGGGTCATAAATTAAATAATGAAATTGCCCGTGACTTATTTTTTCTTTTAATTACTCGGTTAGTTAACATAAAAGGCATCTCGGTGAAGTAAAAGGTTATTGTATTCCGCTTTGTTCTGACCTACGGATATTTATTTACGTATAATCCTTTGCTTTGTGGTCACTTGTGCCGACAGGTCATTGGGCGTTGATCCCCTGATCAACCGCTGTACATTGCTCGGTCAATAAAAAAAGGAACCGAACAGGCCATTTCATTATCCCGACATTAATTAATTATTCTTGTCCACCGTCAGAGTAATTAATCTCCGCTGAGATAGAGGTTCTCCGCTTCGCAGTCACCTGACAAATGTATTCTTTTTGCTGAATCGCGCGAAACCCACCCTAATCCATCCATTGATCGAAAGCTGATCACGTTGCCATACCAATGGACATAAAACAGATTTAGCTCGTCGTATATTCCACCTATGCGCATCCCATAAATCGTGTTTGCATTAACCAATTACAGTGTTATTTAAAAAATCGTTATTAAATAAAATTGCACGATTTTTCCGATTTAACTTACAGTAAATATTTATATAAAAATGTTCCAAACTATATATATTTTCAGATATGGAAAAAAATTTATTAAGACTCCGTTGTTATCGCGATAAAAAAAATTACCGTAAAAAGAAACCCCTTTAAAAAATTCTCATTTATTTAAGGAGAGTATAGGAAAAAAAGAGGAATCATTTAATGTTAACGTTCCCGATACCGTGGTCGAAATTAAAACGGTTGTTTAAATATTTATTGAACTGGAATCGGAACGAAGCGTTGCGCTATTGTCAACACGGGGACAGCCGGCTGCCTTGCCACGAAAGTCAGAATAATCCACACACACGTCAGTTTTGCCGTGCCATCGAAAATCTCTCCCAGCGGGCAAGCTTAACGTGTCATTACCATCGAAGGTCACTGCTGCCATCGCCGCGAACGATGGCGTAATTTGACTAAAGCTAAACGGAAAGCGAGAGATGTGTATAGGGAAAGCGAACGGTCGGTTATTCATGGTCGTCGGCGTTTTCACCCGGGGCTTTTCGGTATCTTTTATTGCGCGAAATCAATCGATCGACGCTGGGGCCCAAAATTGGTGCAGCATCGCCGTCACATATGGTCAGGCGGCCGCAAAAAAAAAAAAAGAGGGTGGCGCGAAATGACCGAACGCAGCGGAAGTGCAGGCGTCGAAGAGAAGGCGACCATGCGGAGAACAGTGTTTGGACGCACACGCGTTTTATTGCGTCCACAACGAGATTTTTTTCCTTTCGCTTTTGTTCAGAATAGATGTATTCTCAAACCGTTAAACGGTACTATTCGGGCATTCGAATGCGGTGAACTCTCGTTATTCCTGACGCGTGCTTACGAGATTCGATTAATTATTTTAATTTGCTGATTAGAGAAAAATTATCTTGGGTTGTGATAATCAAGGTAAATATAGATTGAATATCTTACTCGGTGAATGCATCTGCGCTATTTTAGTGTAAAATGAAGTGATCAGAGTCTAAAGGCGTTCGAATACGTAACAAACTTTCTTGAAGAATTCGGTTTGCTCCCTCGGTCCAGGGAGGCGTATAAATCTTTAAAGTAAACGCGCCCGATCTCGAATTTCACGTGAGTAATTTTACAACCGTAAATCGACCTTTCAACGATCCTTACAACCCGCGGGGAGGGGAGAGAGAGAGAGAGAGAGAGAACGAGAAGAAAAAAAGAGAGCGAGAAAAAAAGAGAAGAAACGGTTGAAAAACAACGGCATAAAGAAGCAGCAACGCGCCGCGCGCGACGCTTTTTCTCGGTCTTCCTTTCATCCTCGGCGGAAAAGCTGGCAAAAACCCGCGTGTATAAATCGTATGCAAAGACGAGGTGGAAGCGCGCGGTCGGGCCCTTAATTTAGTTAATTTAGATTTTATCCGTTGCCCGGAGAAGGAGCTTTTTTCGCCATGCTGACGATTCTTCCGCGACAGGAAAGAAAAAAGAAAAAAAAAAAGAAAAAAAACCCGGCCGGTACACGGGAGACAACGAGAAAGAGGGTTAAAAACAAGCCGACGGCACTGCCGGCGCATTATTATATACTTATTTAAGATATGCAATGCGAGGGGTGCCCTTGAACGGGACTCCGCTGTCCTTCGTCTTTTTTCGAGAACCCGCATGATTCTTTTTTTTTTTCCTGCCGCTCCGTTTCGGCTTCCTCGTTTTTTTTTCTCCGCGGAGAGCCTGTCCCGGAACAACGACGAATGTTGTTCTTTCTCTTTTTCGTACGAGTCGGTGCGCTCTGCCCTCCGCGAGGACCCCCTCCCCTCGCTCGCGGCTTTATTATAATCGGTGTGAAATGATAACCGATCGCGGGACAGCCCGGTTCTCGCGTCAGACCAGACGATACGGCACGACGCCACTCCGCTTTTTGCGCCGGCAAAAACAAAGCGAAACCGTACGAGCGGGCCGCAAGGGTGCTGCGAGCCGGGTTGGTTGCGGGCTAAAAAATTTACGGGTTTAAAATCACGCGAGAAATTATTATGCCCGCCGGGGCGATCTCCGAAGGGTCGAATTTGCATGCGATTCCCGACGCGCGACTTTTTGCATTTTGCACACTTTGTTTATCGCGGTATCGCCGTTACCAACGCCGCTCGTGTCGCTCATCCGGCTTCTGGTTCGCCAGCGACCTCGAGGATTTTCTTGCATTTTATTTTCACTTTAAGATGCGTATACACTTAGCGAACGAACACCGAACGAATACAGAGAACGCGACATTCGTCAGTGATGCTTATTGTTGGGGTGTTATTTTTGTAGTGATTGGTTTGTTTGTGAATGTTCGCGTTCACTGTTCGTTCGCCAAGCGCATATACACTTTTAAAGATCACGTCGCAACGGCAGCGATCGCCAATTCTAGCTTCTTACGTGATTCTCGAGCTGATGGGCGATGTGATGCTGGGCTAAGTGCGAATATACGTGACTTTCGGGGGAAAAAAATAAGAGAAGACTCGCGTGAAAGATAGAGCGTCGGGGTAGGACAGAGGGGCGCGTTGGCTGACCGTAGCCCGGGGGTGACTTACGATGGACATGTGCAATTTGACCTGTTGACCCCGGAGGCCCGTGGCGCAGCGCATGGGGGCGAAATGTATTTGGGGTAAAAATAATACAATTTACACATAATAGGGGAGGAGGACGAGGCTGCGGGGACAAGCGCGCGTATTCAAATGACGTGTGCATGTGGGGCGCACGTAGGGGCGAAGATACAACGCGGGGGGAGGGCAGGGGAGATGGGGGAAGGAGGACAGTGTGCCGACTGATGCACAATAGCCGGGACGAATCGATCGATACCTCGTCACCTTCGATCGCTCATGAATACGAAACAAACGTGACTTTAGCCACTTACGGTGTTTCCCTCGTTCAAGCGTTTTTTTTTTTTTTTTTTTTTTTTTTATTCTTATCGATATGTTTGGTCTCGTTAAGCTTGGAGAAGAAAAAAAGTGGCGCGAGAAAAAAATGAACGACCTAGCGAAAGACGATGTAAATTTCTCACGAGCGCCTCAGCTGTTCGGCGCAAAAAAACAGCGCGAATACACCGTAGTCCGGAGTCGCAAGATTAGGGAAAATTTGTCGAGGAGCGCCGTTTTACCCCCGCCGGACGAAATTTTCTCACGAGCTCTCTCTTTCCCTCCCGCTCGCTCGTATGTGATTTTTTTATTACAAAAGTTTTCTAACGTGGATATTTTTAACGCCGGACCTCAGCTGCCCTCGGCGAAGCTCGCGCTGGCCGGAGAACTCTGTCACGTAAATTAAGCGCGTTTCTTTCGACATCTGCTACTTTTTCGGCTGCTTCCGACCGGAAAAACTTTCTTGCAAAAAAGGAACTTTTCACTTTTTAGGGGAAAAAAGTCGTTAAGAACTCGGACTCGTCATCCTTCTGTCATTTTATTTCAACGGAGTTCTTCTTTTTCCGCGCGGATTAACGCTCGCGAGATAATTACGCTCGAGACCGTCTTCTCCGTACACACGCAAAAGACCCGAATTTTGTCGACCGTGTTTCAGGAACGGGAACTTGAAAATAGCCCCGGGGACACACATCCGTTGCAGGAGCTGCGTCTCTGCGCAACGGAACCCCGAGTTCTACCCGGTGACTATTTCTGTGCTGGCTCGTGTGTTATGTCTTGTCTCGCGTGAAAATCCTAACATCCCTCACGCGGCTCCCGCCTCTCTTCCCCCTTCGCTCTCCTTATCGGACACCTACCCCTAGCCACATCCTCTCGCATCTACGCGGACGTCAGCCGCCTCGTTCTGACTCACTTAACGTAGACGCGGATAAGAACGACGAAAATAACCGACGCACCCTACGACAACGGGAAAAGCGTTGCGTCAAAGCCATTTGCACTGTCACTTCGTGAGCTCTGCCTCTTTCACTCAATCTTTTAATTCCCCAACACGGATTCAGCTGCTATTTACAAAATGTCCCACCTCTTGCAAGAGATTAATTTGCTCGATATCTAACTGCCGCAAACAAAAAGTAAAAAAAAAAAATCTATGTGTCTAGCACGTTCAGCAATATTCGTATAATAATCGATAGCGTTCGGAGCGAGAAAATGGATTCTTATCCAATTTTACAAAGCGCCGTCATCTCGATTTATTGCCCTAATCGGCGCGTAAATTGTTTGACGTTCTCGACGAGGCGACAGGCAGCGTGAATGCTGTATTTATGCACTCGCGATAACCGTTTCTCAATTTTAATATCCGCGATTAAACACGCGGTTTCTTATCTGATGTTAATTCGGCATACACCGGAGTCGCAGAATTTACGGGCGGCAGCGATTGGTATCTAAAGGCACCCGTTATCGTCTTCACGTGCGCATATACGTATGCGGGTGTATCGCACGTGAATCCGATCGGCGATAATAAACAAGCCATTGACGAACGATAGAGAGCTGCGGCGTTACGTGACTCTCCCGACAACGACGACACGTATGCACGCGTGTTCGCGTATATGAGTGCACGCGCGCGCGCGCGCGCTCGCGGCGATATCTATCTCCTACGGTCGAGCGCAATTAATTATCTTCCGATGGGAATAATTAGTCTGGCCGCGGAGATGCGCCGAGAGAGTCACGTCTGTTCCGGCGGCGTGAGACATCGCGATGCCACGGGGAAAAATTTTCCCCCGTTAAAACTTATCTACGATTTTTGTACATGCCGGAATATTTAACTTTCGCACATAGAATTGCAGTTGAATCAAAGTTTTAAGTTCTGTCTTTGATATTAAATTGGGCAAGCGCGAGAAATACGCGAGAAGGATATTTGTTTATTATTAATTTATTTAAGAAAGTTATTCGCACATAGAAAATTTTTTCTGCAGCTATAAGATCATGTTTTTCAATGCGGAGGAGGCGTAGCGCGCAGGAGAACGACTTTTTCTTTCTCACTGACGCCGAGCGTGTCGGCTGCGAGAATCTGAGGATACCCCATTTGTGGCATTGCGCGAAGCGGCCAGGCTGATTGACGCCTAATTGATGTTTCGCGACCGGTTAATTATAATTAGCCCGGCCGGAAGTAATTAGAATAATTAGTCGCCGTGAGTCCCGTCTAACGACGGGAGGCCTCTCGACATACGCTCGCACGTACGCGGAGAGCGACGGGAGAGAGAAAAGACCGTAATCGGAATGACGGTTCGCGATTAGCTTTGTCTTGACACATATTTCTAAAACAAGCGCGCTGAATTGTTCTAATTAAACAGTTGTCTAAACTTATTTTAAATTTTCGTCAAATATCGCGCAGTATTTTAATTAAAAACAGAAGCAATTTTTTGAATGATTAATATTGTAACATATATTCAATATTCTTAAATAAAATTTTTTTTAATTAAAAATTTATAGATAACGTTTTAAAAATGACGTAATAAGTTAGCAATTCTACGGCGTGTTATGAAATTAATAAAATAAAAAACTTGTTTCTGTCAAGTCTTCGGCCTATTTTCGATAGTCGGCGTCAAAGCGTTGGTGCGCCGGCGACACACGATCGTCCACATCGATCTGGCTGGTTACGTTTTTCGCGGCTTGTTCCGAAGGTCTGAAGGTATTGACCGGTGGCCCTCTTGGCACAGCTCGGTACCAAGGCCCCCGGTAAGGCGCAGCGGCTATATGGCCATCCGTGCTGGCTGGCACCGACTATCGAACAAACTGACCAGTAGTCACGATATCCGACCGAAAGCAACCCTCCCGAAGTACTCTACCCGATAGACTTAGCAGACACCGGACTTTGAATTTGTAGCCTTTATGCACGAATACGAGTAATATAATAATGAGGAAATATAAATATACATTGTTAATAAAAAAGTAAGCATAGCGATTTACGATTAATATTTGTAAAGATTCTCTTCTGTTCAACGCTATTGCACCTTTTGCAGCTGATATTATTATCATTAACATGGTGTTCGTCGTCTTTAAAAATTGTTCGCTTACCTAATGCGAAATTCAAACGGATTGTACTTAAAAATTCACTGGATTAAAATATGACATGTGCACGTCACGCTAAATGTTTTAGCAGATTCTGAAACTCTATCGGAGCGGTTTCGTATGATATTTATGACGTGCTCGGATCTTACAAACTCGTCGTGAGAGATGCAGTATCGACTCATATAGGCCAGTCAAAAATAACTATTTTCACGTGAAAAGATTATAAGCTTTAATTCGACGTGGCAGGAATCCCTCCAAAAAGACCGATATTTCTACTTATTACTTACAAGCAATGCTGTTGTGGATTTTTTACTTTTTGAACATCGAATCTTCGGCCAAGAAAGCGCGAATTTTTAAACGAAATTTGCATTAAAAGAATTTGGATGAAACATTTATGACGTTTAGCTCGAGATATCTAACGCGTCTCTTTCGAATCCCTACGCTTTCATTCGCCGCGTCTATCCTCGTAAGAACCGAGAGAGAGGATATCTCGAATGCGCGTGGTCCTTTGTCCCCGTGAAATTGGAAGAAACACTCGGCAGGACAGCGAGGCGACGGCCGAACTCTCTCACGGAGGTGCATCCGTTCTTCCGTGAATGGGAAGCTCGCGTAATACGTACGCGTGCTCACACGCTCACGATCGCAACAGAAGGAGATTCGGGGCGATCCTTTTGCGCGACCACCGAGAAAGAGAGAGCAGGACGTGGCGAGAGGCGACAGTTGCGCGAACGGTGGGCCCCTACGAGCCGCGAATGGGACCCTTCGGTGCTCCTTGGGACGCGAGGAGCGCCCGCGGGAAAAAAGGGTTCGTAAAAAAATGATCGGCCAGGATCTAAGATATAAAAAAAAGATTTGTCCCCCTTGCCCTTACGACATCCTTTCCCCGGTGGGGCTAAGAACGCGCCCGGCGATCACGGGACCCAGAGGAACCGACCCGAGGGGGTTTTTGCAGCTGGCCCCGGCCCGAATTACGGAACGAAAAGGATTCGGGGGTCCATTCTTCTTCCCTGGACGAATAAGCTCTAAAGGACCTGCGTCCATGCGAGATGCCTCTGACCTGTACCTCATCCTCTACCGCTGCCCTCGATTCACGTCGGGGCCCCGAAGCCCTCCACTTATCGGCCTTTCTACTATTATGTCCCCTCGACTCGAAGACTTCTGTATACGTGTCTTCTTTTTTTTTTCTTCTTTTTTTTTATATTTTTTTATTGAATCGATTCTCACCCACCTTCGCGGTACGATATGTATTTCATATGCGATCATATAGCTTTGTGTTCCATTGTGACGAAAGGGTATAATCAAAAGCTTGTCAAAACCTTTCATATTTTCTCATAATGTTTATATGCATGTACTTAAATTGATAAAACATTTATTTTTAATGAATTGGA
The DNA here is from genome assembly GCF_019399895.1 of Cardiocondyla obscurior. NCBI lineage: Eukaryota > Metazoa > Arthropoda > Insecta > Hymenoptera > Formicidae > Cardiocondyla > Cardiocondyla obscurior. The sequence goes on along the minus strand of NC_091874.1, from coordinate 1,285,148 downwards.
CTGTCTTTTCTATCTAGATATTTAGATTCGAAATGTAGCGATTCATATTTTACTTTTAAAATAATATAAAATAATTTTCTCGTAAAAAAAATGTTATAAATTATTACTTTTTGTGTTAATATTACATTCCATTGCATTATCTTTTGCTAGTTTAACGATTTCCGTGGAACAGGACAATCTTACGCCAAGTAAAACAAATAGATTATAAATTTCAGTTGGTGGCGACCGTATCGTACCAGGAAATTGTAATCACACACGCAGATAAGCTTCTAAACAAAGACACCGGCGGATCGTCGCGTATCTACCTACGATTTTTGTGCCGCGTAAAGACCCTTTTGTTGCGTGTTTTTGTATTTACGAAGCCTCCTCGCGTCCCGCTTTTCTCCGGGATTCCCGAGCGAAGCGCGACACGGAAAAGCGTCCGACGGGATTATGTCACATGGTCTAGCACGCCGAGCCGTCCTCGAACGAGATTCGTTTTCGTGGTCCAGCGAGAATCGTGAAAGATCACAAATTGCTCGGACAATTTTCTATGGGGGATCGATCTTCCTTGTTAAATGCCCGGCTCCTAGAGACGTCGAATGGGATTACGTCGCGTGAAACGAGACGGATTCGCTCGACTTACACGGGCAAAGGTGTTTCTGGATAACGGGTGCTAAGAGCGAGCTTTACAAAAAGCGAAACTTTACGAAGCGTCAACTATAATTGATTATAACAATTTTTACAGTTTTGATCAAAGTTTTAGCTTCAATCGTTGATTCATCAATATCGAATACAGTTAAAGAATCTTTTTTTATAGATGAAAATTAGCAAAATGTTTTTTTTTATTTTTTTTATTAAGCGTAATGTAATTAAATTAATTCACGTTACGTATTTTTTCCCATCAAAGTGACAGCCGCCATTGCGAATCTTACGAGCGTGAGTTTCGCCTTCGTGGCGGAGGGATCCGAATTCTTATCTGTCTCGTGTCTGCTATCATCGTTATTGGAATATTCGCGCGCGACGTCATTGGCTCAGGAATATTTTCGCTCCGCGCCGTTTAATCCGACGAATAATCACGTGCTCGCACTTCGACCGATCCGAGCGCGGCGTTTGCGATTGATAAATTCGAATGGAGGCGAGCGTGACTCAATGTCGATGGAACGCGTGCAAGTCGACGAAATAATTAAGAAGCCGCGGATTGCACAAAAACGTAGACTGCGAAAGATAAATATTAGGGAAATAAATGAGAAGATAGCTGAGAGATACCCGCGTAAGCGATCTGCATTCATTTGCTCGCGACAAACCACGCTTCTCGGGCAGGATCTCTTATCAAGAGCCACCTTATCGCGGCCGCATCGTAGAAACGGTCCGCGCGCTTAATACTGACAATAAATTAATTCCAGGTGATTTGAATCGCCCGAAAAAAAAAAAAAAAAAAAAAAAAAAAATACCTCCTGCCCGGAATTTTTCGTCCGTGGTCACGTAGAAGGTAGTGGCGCTGCGCCGCGCTGCCGCGCCGCGGGTGAGGGAGCAAACAATTGTACAAATAGCGCCGTATTTCATGATAACACATGTACAAACAGCCTTACGTAAAGCTGGCAATTACGATAAAACTGGACGGGCGAGAAAAAACATGCGCGCCGCGCGCTTTTCGTGTACACAGCGGCGAAGGGGGTGCAGGGGGTAGTGGCGAGAAGACACGTGGCTCTCGGGTCATCGCGAGCGGCTTTGCGTAGCAACTGATTGTCCCTGACTGCGGAATCGCCCGATAAAATTTAGTATAAATGACAAGACACATTCCGAAGATCCGCCGTCGTACGATAAAAAAAAAGAAGTTTCACTTCTCTCACGATAACGTTATTCGCGCCTCTGATTGGCAACAAAGAAAAATAAATAATAATGCGATTTAAATTGCAGCTAAAATGTGGCTAAATTTCGTGATTTATTAAAATTATAATTTGCACGTGGTAAAGCAGCAAATTGTTGTAATTCGATGTACCGTAATATAGAAAACGGTGGGCGATTAAACGTAATATAATCCGCGATCCGCGCCCGAGCTATATCGACGCTAATTGAGGCTTATCCGTCAAAAATTTAATTAAATTCGCGTCGCGCGAGCGCATGTGCAACGCAAATAGAAACTGCGCGTAGCGCAAACGTGCCTGTCTCTGTGATTGTCACCGAGCGTTTGTTGTGCCGCCCTAGGACGAACCCTTCATATGTGTGCAGGATTGCTTTCTCGCAGGTGCAGCCCTGCGTCGTATTAGCATTCTCGCAACCGTCTCGGCGAAATTGTGTTTGGACGGAAGGTTGATTAATCATTATCATATCTTCGCGGCTAGGTAAAGAGAACGGCGCGTGAATCATTGGCTCGTAAAATCGTGGAGTGATCGAATCGCAAGAGATAATACGGCTGGATTTTCTTAATTTTTCGGGACTACGCGATAAAAAGTAAATGGCACACGTGATAGTACATGTCGAAGGAATTCGCCATCATCTTTACAACAGCTATTTATATCTAATTCAATATATTTATATTGTACTTAATATTTTTACATTAAAATAATGTTAATTTGATAAAAATTTTAATTTAATGTTTACCGTTACATTGTTCGTTAATTCTGCCTGTAGGGTTGTTAATAAAAATTAAAGCGAATTAAATTCGTCAGTAGACGAACCTACGGGAGCGCATCCCTTCGGCGTGGGCGACCCCTTCAAGTATTCTTTTTTTTTTTTAATCTACAGCACGTTTTCATCAAAAACTGATTTACATCCCTCTAATCGGTCCGGATTAACCCTCGAGCCGCCCTAGAAACGGAGGTAGGTGCCCTCTGACGTAGAAAGGGAGAAATCTCTGCTGCTCGATTCGGTTTCCAGGCGGGGCATGCGCCGACTGTACGTCAGGCATCTGCCCTATCGATCGTGTGTGCGACAGGGGTAATAGGAGGCATCAGAGGATCGGGTCGGAAGGAGCCCGGGCTCGAACTACCCCTTCGTGTGAACGGGCCCTAACTTGCGCGCGCGTACACCACGTGCACGTGTGGTGGTTGTTCGTACGTGGGTCTTCCTGCGGCTAGGCAACCCAACTTACATGAGATTACGTCGAGCCAATAGCACGGCAGGAGCGCCCGTCAAAGGCATATCTCAATGTGTGGTATGAGCCGAGTCTCTAAAAGGGGATTAGAGCTCCTCGTATTCCGGAATATGCGCCCGTGCACATACGAACGTACGTGCGTTTGCGCGTGGGCGTGTACACGGACGTGAATCGCGCGTGCGAGGGTGTGCGAGGTAGAGCTCATCGAACGCCACGCGGGAAGTTCTTCTCCGCGAGAGAACGGATTCTCGGAGACGCGATCAAAGAAAAGAGCGCGAGGGCCATAGGCGAATAAACGGACGGCTGAAGTGGAAGAGGAGGATACGTTTTGCGAGACACGTCGAGCGCACTTGCGACCCGGCATGCTTTTGACAAGGGGTATTACGCGGATTTAAGGGACGCGTTCGCGATTTGACGTGCCGCGCCAATCTGCTCGCGGATCCACGTGAATCCAAGAATCAAAAGAGTAAAAGCGCACCTTGGAAAAGGAAGCTGTAGAATTTTGTATTTTATTCTGATGCCGACTACGATTTTCGTTGTTGCAATTTATTGATAATAAGATTTTAATGTTATTAATCATTTGTAATGTATTATATACAATTGTTTTAAAGATTACGGGGCCAGGTAGATCGTCAAATCGCAAGGACGTTTGTCAGTTTCCGATCGATCAAGCTAATTGATACGGCATTTCTAAAATCCAATTAGGAACGTTATTTCCGATTTACCGAACGAAACCTACTTTACGCTATTACGAAGGAGATTCGATCGTTCGTTCGAGGGCTCATCCCCCGCCGACGCGATCGCGAGCAGAAAACTTTTCGCGGCAGTTCGCCGCGAACGAAAGTTTAACCGTCGAACGAAACTCCGACGATGAAATAGTGGCACCGGGTGTGGGGACTGGTTTTCAAAGTCGCCGTTGACTTTCACCCGCGCCAATTATACGGGCGCGCCTTGTGGCGCTTTCGATTTTTGCCGCGGTCCACGAAGTCGCGGCGTCCGGTGTACCTTAATTTGAATAAATCTCCCGAAGGAAAGGTGCTCGCGGTTTTCCATCGCGGTCTAGTCGCTATCCCGCTATCGCCCCCCGAGCCTCATTCAACCCCACCCGACAACTCTCACCGCGACGGCGGTGCCGTAAATCGCGAGTTCACTTTCCGCACTTTTCACCTAGTTGGCGCGGCGCCAGAGCGACGGTAAAGGGGTGAGACGTTGAAAAAAAAAAGAGCGGCGGGCGCGGGGCAGGGGTGGTAAATCGCGAGGAAGGAGAACGCCGAGGTGCTTCGCCTCGCAGGGGCGCAAAACTTCCCCTTTAAGACGCAACGGCTCACAAACCGCCGGCGGCGGCGGGGACGACATTTTACCACGTTACTTCGTGCTTATCCCCGGAATTACTTCGCTCGTCTCCGCTGACTCTGTTTTTAAGCAACTTCGCGAACAAATTGCCACGTTTTGCGGAATAAATCGCGGGGTTGTAATGTGAACAATTGTGGGGGTAAAAGATTACAGCGAGGCATCAGAAATGACACTTCAGCAATTTAAAACTCTCTTCGTTCTGATCTTGTTTCAAGTACAAAAAATATTTGTTGCTCTAACAAAATATCTATTTTTTAAAGTTCTGACTAATAAGCTACAGGTAATATTACTGTCAGTATTTATTATATTTTTTTAATGAAGGAAAATACTTTTACTTCCTACGTTAGAAAGTACCTAAGATATCGCTTGAATTTCGCACGTGCGGTCACAAGGGACGTCACGAAAAGGGAAAGGGGATAGGAGATCATCCGGATGTCCAGTTCGTCTAGTACCGGACCTGCGCGTTTCGCGTGGCAAGATCATACGGTAGAGAACCCGAGATCCGATTGGGCCACCGAGTTTCGCCGGGGCGGGTTCTAAGCCGGTTTAGGGGCAGTTTGTGCATGGTGCCACCCTCCCATACCACCCTGGCCACGGGGAGACATGCCGCGGAGGCGCCGACCTACGGTCACGTGCTGGACAGGACGCGATAGCTCCCTTGGCACGTGCGGCACGCGTGCTGTCAGGTGACAGCTAAGATTTATGAGAACGTCGTACGAGAGGCATTGGTCAATTCTCGTAATTGCTAGGGTCGAAGGAAACTCTAACATTGCTCGACGCCAAATTAATAAAATCTACATTACGATTTACATATTTATGTACTCGGCACTTTTATTTATATAAAATGATTTAAGTTGCATCGCCTTTTTTTTTAATCGTCCTTGCCTTTTTTAATTGCCCTTATTTTTAATTGCAATTTCTTTAAAAAAAATTAATAATTGAAATGTTCTGAAAGGTTTATGATAGTATATGAGATTATTTATTTTTATTATTTTACTGAGAGAAGAGAGAAAGAGACGCGCGTAACGTACATACAGTTATTTCGAGTTCGGCTATAAATAGAAAACTGAATAATTAATCGATTTCTCAAGTATACGTGTTTTAGCTGTGGCGCGAAGTTGACGTATCAGTCCTCGACTACATCTTGATTAATCCTTAATGAATTCACTTACCCCCGATCCCGAAGTTCGTCCATTAATTTCACCTCGCGTTCGCTCAGACGTCGCGAGCCACTCGTAGGGCAATTCGGGCGCACGGGAGTCCAGCGAGTCCACATGACTCGGTCGTGTCCGACGAATCACGTGCGCGAAAGCACACCACCACGCTTTCCTCGCGGGCGGTAAGGGAGGGAAACGACGGATCGGGGGTTGGTTATGTGACACACGAGCCACCCCTGCGAATGGCCGAGCGGAGCCCGGCCGCCAAACAATCGATATATGCGTTCAAAATGGCCGCCAGGAACACCACCCACCCTCTACTCCAAATCCCCCCTCGCCCCGTCCCACGTATACCCCTTGCCACCTCCACCCCCTTTCCAGCCGCAATCCTCACCCCCGTCGAGCTCTCTACATCCCTCTCACGTATGCCCCCGAAGCTCTTTAACTTCGAAACCCAGCCACTGACTGCCAACCAGCCAATACTACCCTCATCATCTTGCCAGGGTGTTTCTCTCTCGCTCTCTTTCTCTCTTCAATTTACTCTCTTTATCCGTTTCTCGTCTTTCTTTCCTTCTCGCTTTTTCATTTTTCTCAATTCGTTGTCTTTTTTTTTTTTTCAGATACCTGTTCAGCTTGTCTTCAGCGAAAGGACTTGGTTTCTACCCTTCAAAAATAACGCCCTCGTAGATAGATAAAGCCTGTAAAATTTATTGCCGCGCGCGAAGTGTTGCGACTATCTCGCGCAGGCCGTGCACGTAAGTCGTGATGAAAAACGAGGGGCCAAGAAGCAGTTTAGGCTGTAATCCAATTTGAATACGCGAGAGCGAGTTTACGTTTTTATCGACGCATTTCACGACTAAAAACTCTTACAAATTAATATATGCAAATTAATATAACATATATTTATTTTATAATGTATACTATGTATATGATTTCAATAAAATTAGAGTTAACGATTATTCTTTCTACTTATTTGTTTTTTATCAAAAATATAGATGCGATAATAATAAATAATTACGTAATTAAAATCTACGAATTGCAACGTTAAAAGGCCTGATTTTTCGGCGTGGAGTGTATGCACTTCTTATTCTATCCGATGCATTTTGAGATCGAAAAAGATAGACCGGAGACGGTATCGGCGACGAAAAAGCAAGACGGAAGAAGGACGGAGGAAACTAGTGAGTTTATTAAAATATAATGGCGTTATCAGGACGGCCGCGAGAGAGCGAAGGGAAAGGCGTCAACTTTAAGAGAGAAGTTTTCTTAAGTGTTCTTAATTAGAAGGGACCTGTTGCTTCGGAAAAAACCAGGTCACGGCCGTAGACACGCCGACGACGACGCCGTTACTCCCTGCCCCGTTCCCCTTTCATACCGTCGACGCTTGCACCCCTTCCGCCCCCCCGCCAACCCACAGACGCGGGCTCGCTCCAACGCCCCAGACTCGTAACAGTCATTATTTTCTTCTTATTCTTCTTCTTACTCGCGCTCCTTCTTCCCTTTCTACGCCGTCGTCAATCTTCCCTTGTTCTTCTTATCCCAGTTCTCCGCGCGCCACCATCCCTTTTTCCACGTTTACTTCTTACCCCCGGGTACTACAATGCTCCATAGAATATTTAGCAGGTCGCACCTCTTGCTGAACGTCGTCGCTTTAAAAGAACGTCACCGCGACCGAGCGCGAGTACTCGAGCGTGGTAACGAACACGGTAATATTCATGTACCGGGTGTGCGTCGAGAAGTCACCCTGACCGCGAGTAGTTACTTCGAATCTGGTTTGATTGATTAACGAGTCCCGGCTGATGCGCGCCTTTATTGAATTAAACTTCCACGAGCTTTCTTATTTTTCCCACCCGATATATTTTCCTCTAAATCCTTTTTCTTTATGCTTTAATCATATTTTAAGAAAGAGACTTAAAGACTGTAGAGTTTTTTCGCGATGTTAATTGGACTTTTCTTTTAGCTCATTTTGTATCGTGAGAATAAATATTGGATTTACCCGAGTGGAAATTGATTCTCAACGTTATTTAATAATTACTTAGCCAATTCGTGATTCATCTCGTGACTAGCAAAACTGCCCATTACTCAATCTAACACTCAAAACGTACTAAATACTTGATAATTATTACTAGCTCATAACCAGCTGGAAAAGCTAAATATCCAAACGTTTTTCGCCGCGTATTAGATAACTATTTAGACACATGTTCTGCGTTGGACAGTGATTATACGACTGATAATAGAAAATTTTTTTTTGTTTTTTTTAATGACAATTTAATGAAAATTTAATGACAATTTAATGACAATGTTATTTTTTGAAGATAATCACTAAATAATAAATACTTTCTTAAAATTTATAGCTAGTACGAAGCTAGTAATTAGTTAAAAAATATATTTAATATGCGCGACCTAACCACTAGCTGCAAAATTAGATTAGTTTAATAAATTTCCGCTCGGGTATTTTTATTGTGTCATTAATTTTTTATACATATGTTAAAGGACGCAGTAATAGACAGCATTAAATATACATAATACACTCCCCCAAATCAATTTATAAAATAAATCATTCGACTTACCGGCCTGGATGAGCAACAGCGGAGTTGCAGATACTGGCGGTGACTGTAACATAAAATTAAAAAATATTGATATAGATATGTATACAAATTTACAATTTTAATTAAATAAATGAAAACAAAGTAATATTTTAATAATAGATAAAGCTAAATAAAAATTTATAAAAAGTAATGTTCACCTAATAGTTGCTCCGCCGATGCAGGATGCCCGTCCTGGGCCAGCTCCTCCTCTCAGTTGGGACGTGATGAGCCATCTTTCCGCGCACTGGATGCCTGTCTGTCTCTCTCTTCTTCTTTCTCACTCTGCAAAATTTAACACATTGTTAAAAGAGTTGCAAAACGAATCTCATACCTATTGCTAACTTTAATGTATCGCAAATTGGTATTTGCGGAGACTGCGCGGTGTTCGATAAATAGAATAATCATTTTTACAAACCTGATTTATGATTAACTTTCACTGTCATTGATGATAGTTATGCTGTCCGCGTTGTAGAATATTCTCATTCGACAAAAATACAATTGGCAGTATCAAATCAATTATTGACTCGCTTGTGCGGAGATTGATTGAAGCAGATTGTAAGAAATCAATCGGCGGCTACATGTTTGGTTCGGAAAACTTTCATCTGAAACAAAAATGCGTTTATTTGATTAGCAATACTCAGATATCTATTATAACAAAGTCGCGATCACGAGTTATTCGACACGTGTTACTTACGCTTCACCTTGAGTCGGCCGCTGCACGAGACAGAATGGTAGGAGACCGGCCGAACAGGCAGCCGCTTACGTGCCCGTTTCCACTCTCCGCGCACCCCGCTCCATCCTCACACCGCTGAGTCCCGTGCCTACACAACATTTAAATCTCAGTTCATCGAACTCTGACTGTATACATCAACGAAAACAAGACGCAAATATTATGTACGCGTAGATTAGAGTATAACTTACTTTGCGGATACAAAAAGTGAATAGAGATGGTCTCCGCGTGTAGAAGAATTATGAGAGAAGACAACTCAGGCTCGATTTCGTTTTTTAGTCCACCGATTACGCAGGATTATCTCGATACGTGCAGGTGTGATGCTCGGATTTCGGGACAGAAAGAGAAATCTCCGCGTTCTCTGCGTCGATCGCGCGGCCAACTCCTTTTATTTTTTCCTGCAAAATAATAATATGTTATATCGACAAACTTTTATGCATCTCACTGTTTCACAGACAAATAAATACATAGCTCGCCGTTCGCGTCAATTAAATTCCCTTTGCTTAAACTTTGACGGTACTCGACGATTATATTTTTTTTCCAGAAACCCGAATTTAATGAACGCATATATGAGGATTTAACTTACGTTTCTGAGAAAAGAAATGATGTTAATTACTCTCTGTGTACGGAGGTATGATAGGAGAGAAACAATCAAGCTGGATTATGTGTCTTCGTCCATCGATGCTGCGAGAATCTTTCAATAGGTGTGGAGCGTCTTCTGCGTGCTCGTAGGTTTTCTGACGCCGCGGAAGGAAATCAAAGAGAAAATGGACATTGTCCGCCTGCGACATCTGCCCCGCGCGTCACCGCACTACTCGATCTTGCCTGTCTCTCTCTTTCTCTCTCTCTCTCTCTCTCTCTCTCTCTCCCTTTCTCTTTCTCTCGCTTCTTCTTTCTCACTCTGTGAAATTTAACTCGTTGTTAATAGAGTTTCCAAACGAATTTTATACCTATTGTTAGCTTTAATGTATCGCAAATTTGTATCTGCGAAGACCACGCGGTGTTTGACAAGAAGAATAATTATTTTTACCGATCTAATTAACGATTAATTTTCACTATCATTGACGATATTTTCGCTATCCGCGTTGTAGAATATTCAAATTTTACAAAAATACTGTCGGCAGTATCAAAATTAATTGTCGATTGACTTGAACGGAGCTTGATTGAAGCAGATTCGAATAAATTATTCGGAGGTTACATGTTCGGTTCGGAAAAGCGAAGTAGTATGGATATAAATGAGGATATATCTTACGTTCGGAAAAAAAAGAAGTGGTTGTGAATGCTTTTTGCGAGTACAGGAACAACGGGAGAAGGCAATTCAGGCTCGATTCCGTCCTTTAGTCTACGGATTACGCTGCTTTTTCTTCATACGGGCGGAGCGTCTTCTTCGTGCGGACGAGATCCTCGGACACCGGGAACCGGAAGTGAAGTGAAATGGGTTGCACCTGTCTGCGACATCTGCCCTGCGCGTCTCCGAACTACCCCATGACGTAGGCGACGGCCATTTTACTTCACTTCCGGTTCCCGCTGTCCGAGGATCTCGTCCGCACGAAGAAGACGCTCCGCCCGTATGAAGAAAAAGCAGCGTAATCCGCAGACTAAAGGACGGAATCGAGCCTGAATTGCCTTCTCCCGTTGTTCCTGTACTCGCAAAAAGCATTCACAACCACTTCTTTTTTTTCCGAACGTAAGATATATCCTCATTTATATCCATACTACTTCGCTTTTCCGAACCGAACATGTAACCTCCGAATAATTTATTCGAATCTGCTTCAATCAAGCTCCGTTCAAGTCAATCGACAATTAATTTTGATACTGCCGACAGTATTTTTGTAAAATTTAAATATTCTACAACGCGGATAGCGAAAATATCGTCAATGATAGTGAAAATTAATCGTCAATTAGATCGGTAAAAATAATTATTCTTCTTGTCAAACACCGCGCGGTCTTCGCAGATACAAATTTGCGATACATTAAAGCTAACAATAGGTATAAGATTCGTTTGGAAACTCTATTAACAACGAGTTAAATTTCACAGAGTGAGAAAGAAGAAGAGAGAAAAAGAGAAAGGGAGAGAGAGAGAGAGGGAGAGAGAGAAAGAGAGAGACAGGCAAGATCGAGTAGTGCGGTGACGCGCAAGGCAGATGTCGCAGGCGGACAATGTCCATTTTCTCTTTGATTTCCTTCCGCGGCGTCAGAAAACCTACGAGCACGCAGAAGACGCTCCACACCTATTGAAAGATTCTCGCAGCATCGATGGACGAAGACATATAATCCAGCTTGATTGTTCCTCTCCTATCATTCCTCCGTACATAGAGAGTAATTAACATCATTTCTTTTCTCAGAAACGTAAGTTAAATCCTCATATATGCGTTCATTAAATTCGGGTTTCTGGAAAAAAATATAATTGTCGAGTACCGTCAAAGTTTAAGCAAAAAGAATTTAATTGACGCAAACGGCGAATTATGTATTTATTCGTCTGTGAAACAGTGAGGAGCACAAAAGTTTTTCGATATAACATATTATTATTTTGCAGGAAAAAATAAAAGGAGTTGGCCGCGCGATCGACACAGAGAACGCGGAGATTTCTCTTTCTGTCCCGAAATCCGAGCATCACACCTGCACGTATCGAGATAATCCTGCGTAATCGGTGGACTAAAAAACGAAATCGAGCCTGAGTTGTCTTCTCTCATAATTCTTCTACACGCGGAGATCATCTCTATTCACTTTTTGTATCCGCAAAGTAAGTTATACTCTAATCTACGCGTACATAATATTCACGTCTCTTTGTCGACGATGAACGGCGAGCTATGTATTTATTCGTCTGTGAAACAGTGAGAAGCATAAAAGTTTTTCGATATAACATATTATTATTTTGCAGGAAAAAATAAAAGGAGTTGGCGCGTGATCGACGCAGAGAACGCGGAGATTTTTCTTTCTGTCCCGAGTGTACGAGCACCACACCAACACGTATCGAGAGAATGCAGCGTAATTAGTAAACTAAAAAACGGAATCGAGCCTGAATTGTCTTCTTTCATAATTCTTCTACACGCGGAGACCATCTCTATTCACTTTTTGTATCCGCAAAGTAAGTTATACTCTAATCTACGCGTACATAATATTCACGTCTCTTTGTCGACGATGAACGGCGAGCTATGTATTTATTTGTATGTGAAAAAGTAAGAAGCATAAAAGTTCTTTGAGATAACATATTATTATTTTGCAGGAAAAAATAAAAGGAGTTGGCCGCGCTATCGGGGAAGACAGCGCGCAGATTTCCCTTTTTGTCCCGAGTGTCCGAACACCACACCAGCACGTATCGAGAGAATACTGCGTAATCGGTGGACTAAAAAACGGAATCGAGCCTGAGTTGTATTCTCATATAATTCTTTTACACGCGGGGACCATCTCTATTCACTTCTTGTATCCACACAGTAAGTTATACTCTTATCTACGCGTACGTAATATTCGCGTCTTTTTGTCGTCGATGTATACAGTCAGAGTTCGATGAACTGAGATCTAAATGTTGTGTAGGCACGGGGCTCAGCGGTGCGGCGACGGTGCGGGATGCGCGGAGAGCGGAAACGGGCACGTAAGCGGCTGCCTGTTCGGCCCGGTCCCCTACCATTCTGTCTCGTGCAGCGGCTGACTCAAGGTGAAGCGTAAGTAACACGTGTCGAATAACTCGTGATCGCGACTTTGTTATAATAGATATCTGAGTATTGCAAAATGCTAATCAAATAAATGTATTTCTGTTTTAGATGAAGGTTTTCCGAAACGAACATGTAGCCGTCGATTATTTTCTTACAATCTGCTTCAATCAATCTCCGCACAAGCGAGTCAACAATTGATTTGATACTGCCAATTGTATTTTTGTCGAACGAGAATATTTTACAACGCGGACAGCGAAACTATCGCCAATGACAGCGAAAGCTAATCATAAATCAGGTTTGTAGAAATGATTATTCTACTTATTAAACACCGCGCAGTCTTTGCAGATACCAATTTACGATACATTAAAGTTAGCAATAGGTATAAGACTCGTTTTGTAACTCTTTTAACAACGTGTTAAATTTTGCAGAGTGAGAAAGAAGAAGAGAGAGAAAGAGAGAGACAGACCAGGTCGAGTAGTGCGTAGAGGCGCGGGCAGATGTCGCAGGCGTACGATGCCCATTTTCTCTTTGATTTTCTTCCCCGGCATCAGAAAACGTTATCTGCACGAAGAAGACGCTTCATACCTTTTGGAAGATTCTCGCAGCATCGGTGGACGAAGACACATAATCCAGCTTGATAGATTTCCTCCTACCATACGTCCGTCCACAGAAAGTAATTAAGATAACTTTTTCTTGTAATATAAGTTAAATCCTTATATATGCGGTTAGTAAATGCGCGTTTCTGTGGCGAAATATAATCGTCGTCGAGTACCGTCAAAGCTTGGACGAAAGAGATGTGATTAACGCGAACCGTGAGCTGTATATTTATTCGTTTGTAAAACAATACGAAGCATAAAAGTTCTTAGAGATAACATATTTTTATTTTGCAGGAAAAAATAAAAGGAGTCGGCTGCGTGATCGGAACAGACTGCGCGCAGATTTCTTTTTTTGTCCCGAGTGTACGAGCACCACACCAACACGTATCGAGAGAATGCAGCGTAATTAGTAAACTAAAAAACGGAATCGAACCTGAATTGTTCTCTCATAATTCTTCTACACGCGGAGACCATCTCTGTTCACTTTTTGTATCCGCAAAGTAAGTTATACTCTAATCTACGCGTACATAATATTCACGTCTCTTTGTCGACGATGAACGGCGAGCTATGTATTTATTTGTATGTGAAACAGTAAGTAGCATAAAAGTTCTTTGAGATAACATATTATTATTTTGCAGGAAAAAATAAAAGGAGTCGGCTGCGTGATTGGCACGGACTGCGCGCAGATTTCTTTTTTTGTCCCAAGTGTACGAGCACCACACCAACACGTATCGAGAGAATGCAGCGTAATTAGTAAACTAAAAAACGGAATCGAGCTTGAATTGTTTTCTCTCATAATTCCTCTACATGCGGGGACCATCTCTGTTCACTTTTTGTATCCACAAAGTAAGTTATACTCTAATCTACGCGTACGTAATATTTGCGTTTTATTTTCATCAATGTATACAGTCAGAGTTCGATGAACTGAGATTTAAATGCTGTGTAGGCACGGGACTCAGCGGTGCGATGATGGTGCGGGGTGCGCGGAGAGTGGAAACGGGCACGTAAGCGGCTGCCTGTTCGGCCCGGTCCCCTACCATTCTGTCTCGTGCAGCGGCTGACTCAAGGTGAAGCGTAAGTAACACGTGTCGAATAACTCGTGATCGCGACTTTGTTATAATAGATATCTGAGTATTGCAAAATGCTAATCAAATAAATGTATTTCTGTTTTAGACGAAGGTTTTCCGAAACGAACATGTAGCCGCCGATTAGTTTCTTACAATCTGCTTCAATCAATCTCCGCACAAGCGAGTCAACAATTGATTTGATACTGCCAATTGTATTTTTGTCGAATGAGAATATTTTACAACGCGGACAGCGAAACTATCGCCAATGACAGCGAAAGCTAATCATAAATCAGGTTTGTAGAAATGATTATTCTACTTATTAAACACGGCGCAGTCTCCGCAGATACCAATTTACGATACATTAAAGTTAGCAATAGGTATAAGACTCGTTTTGTAACTCTTTTAACAACGTGTTAAATTTTGCAGAGTGAGAAAGAAGAAGAGAGAGAAAGAGAGAGACAGACAAGGTCGAGTAGTGCGAAGAGGCGCGGGCAGATGTCGCAGGCGTACGATGCCCATTTTCTCTTTGATTTCCTTCTCCAGCATCAGAAAACGTTATCTGCACGAAGAAGACGCTCCACACCTTTTGGAAGATTCTCGCAGCATCGGTGGACGAAGACACATAATCCAACTTGATAGATTTCCTCCTACCATACGTCCGTCCACAGAAAGTAATTAAGATCACTTTTTCTTGTAATATAAGTTAAATCCTTATATATGCGGTTAGTAAATTCGCGTTTCTGTGGCGAAATATAATCGTCGTCGAGTACCATCAAAGCTTGAACGAAAGAGATGTGATTAACGCAAACCGTGAGCTGTATATTCATTCGTTTGTAAAACAATATGAAGCATAAAAGTTCTTAGAGATAACATATTATTATTTTGCAGGAAAAAATAAAAGGAGTCGGCTGCGTGATCGGCACAGACTGCGCGCAGATTTCTTTTTTTGTCCCGAGTGTACGAGCATCACACCAACACGTATCGAGAGAATGCAGCGTAATTAGTAAACTAAAAAACGGAATCGAGCCTGAATTGTTCTCTCATAATTCTTCTACACGCGGAGACCATCTCTGTTCACTTTTTGTATCCACAAAGTAAGTTATACTCTAATCTACGCGTACGTAATATTTGCGTCTTATTTTCATCAATGTATACAGTCAGAGTTCGATGAACTGAGATTTAAATGTTGTGTAGGCACGGGACTCAGCGGTGCGATGATGGTGCGGGGTGCGCGGAGAGTGGAAACGGGCACGTAAGCGGCTGCCTGTTCGGCCCGGTCCCCTACCATTCTGTCTCGTGCAGCGGCCGACTCAAGGTGAAGCGTAAGTAACACGTGTCGAATGACTCGTGATCGCGACTTTGTTATAATAGATATCTGAGTATTGCAAAATGCTAATCAAATAAATGTATTTTTGTTTTAGATGAAGGTTTTCCGAACCAAACATGTAACCGCCGATTAATTTTTTACAATCTGCTTCAATCAATCTCCGCACAAGCGAGTCAACAATTGATTTGATACTGCCAATTGTATTTTTGTCGAATGAGAATATTTTACAACGCGGACAGCGAAACTATCGCCAATGACAGCGAAAGCTAATCATAAATCAGGTTTGTAGAAATGATTATTCTACTTATTAAACACCGCGCAGTCTCCGCAGATACCAAATTGCGATACATTAAAGTTAGCAATAGGTATAAGATTCGTTTTGCAACTCTTTTAACAATGTGTTAAATTTTGCAGAGTGAGAAAGAAGAAGAGAGAGAAGAGAGACAGACGGGCATCCAGTGCGCGGAATGATAACTCATCACGTTCTAACTGAGAGGAGGAGCTGGCCCAGGACGGGCATCCTGCATCGGCGGAGCAACTATTAGGTGAACATTACTTTTTATAAATTTTTATTTAGCTTTATCTATTATTAAAATATTACTTTGTTTTCATTTATTTAATTAAAATTGTAAATTTGTATACATATCTTTATCAATATTTTTTAATTTTATGTTACAGTCACCGCCAGTATCTGCAACTCCGCTGATGCTCATCCAGGCCGGTAAGTCGAATGATTTATTTTATAAACTGATTTGGGGGAGTGTATTATGTATATTTGATGCGGTGCATTAAATACTGCGTCTTTTAATATATTTAAAACTATTACTTATTAAAATTAATAATTATTCTCAGTTACAATTTCGCGATACCTTAAACTTAACATTAGGTATAATATTCGGTTTATAATTTTTTTAACAATGAATTAATTTTTATGTTAGATATTTTATTTATGATAAATATAAAATATAAAATAGTTGTTTTAACGTTAAAGAAGCAAAAGTAAAATATGCGTGCTCTTTACTGTCCAATTTAAAAAAAATATTAACTTTTTATAATTATTATATTAAAAAAAGAAATTATAATTATTTTTCATGTAAAATATTGTATTGATTGAGAAACAAGATATATAACCGTTCGGTGAATCGTCAACTTATCAATTAGGTCGCTTAGAGTTTTCGTTATGCATTTCAATAAAAATCGACGCGCTCATTGTACATGTTTCAAGAGTTCTGAACGCGTCGAAGGACCTTGTAACGCAACACCGTCTCTTTTCTCAAGATCTAGATCTGGCAAAGAAAATGCCGCTCGAAATATCGACGACGAATAGTTACTACGTGCGGATGCGTGCATCTGTCGGCGCGGTTTCCGTTCTAGATCTAGACCGCGAGTATCGACGACTGAATAAAAAAAAAAAAAAACGGAGCGAGATGCAAATTCTTTTTTCGTCGCGCCCTTACCAACCCCCTGTAACTCTCGCCGGTTACGTGTAACGGTTTTCGTTGCGGGAAATAAAAAACGGGAAGAGTAGAGAACGAGAGAGAGAGAAAAGATAAGAGTACAGGAGAAAGGCGGGCAAGGAAGGGTTGAAGGAAGAGGAACCTCCGTCAAATAAATTTGAATATCGATGCCCATTGAATCCGATCGAAGGGGTTCGGCAGAAGTCTCCATTCACATTGCGAAAGGGTTGCAATTTGAATATTCTCGCCGGGGTAACTAGGACGTGTATCGCACGGGGCACGGGAAACACCGGGACAGGGCACGTAGAGCGACCTCCCCCTTGCTTTTTTCTCTATTTGTATACTTCGCGAGAGGCATTGTGCCCGCGAGGAAAACCCAACACCCAGCCACCAGCCCCGGGGCCATTCTGTTCCATTATTAAAGTAATCAGCATCATTGTGACGGGCGTTCGGTTTTGACTAATATAGAATATTCGACGGAGGGATCGAGGCCCCGATCGGCAGGTAACCGATTCCGAGCTTAAGCTAACTTTCTCGCGAAAGAAACAGTTTCCACGACATCAAACGTCTCGCGATTACAACGTAGAATTGATTGTCGAAATCTTTTCACAGTTACGATATTCAATGGTCTCTATTAAACAAACGTAACAACGTAATCGCATATATATTGCATTTATAGATTTAGAAGTTTGAACATCAGTGTGAAATCAGTTTTACATCTCGATATCGGTTAATGAATTAATTTACGATTTCGGTCGGCAGGCCAGTTTAAACGTTTAACTTTGCCGTTACGCGAAAATAACAGAGCGAGAACGAAGAGCGTTAAAAAATTACGGGGTGCGTTTGCGTGAGCATCGAGACCGGAATTAAGTGCGGCCAGAGATAGAAAGAGAAAGAGTTTGGAGTACCCTCGACGCGACGTTGACTATCTCCAAATCGCGAGGCCCATCGAGTGCCCTCGAAGATAAAAATCAAATTCTATTGCGTAGAGGTAGAGGTGCGAAGCCCGGGCATGCATGGATGATCACATTGTCGTTGCCGGTGACGTCTTAACTAAGTTCCACATACGTTCGCGCATGGGAAAGGGTCGCCCGAGCGAAAACCCAGATACTCTATCGGTCAGAGATTGTGCTTTCTCACATCTGCCGCGAGAACGGACGTCCGCGAATGGAATTAGAACGGATCTTTGTCAGCGAACGGCTTTGACATAATTCAACGTCTCGTCGAACGCACGTATAAAACGTAACATTAGCGAATGCTCGATGAAATTAAATACGTAATTAAAATATTAGTTGTACGCGCGGCTGTAACATTTTATTCGGATACACAGCTTGCGTCGCGTTTCTTCGAATATCTCGTTAAGAAAAAGAATCCACTACTGTGTCATTCGGTCGACGATCACAAAGAGGAGTATCGAATTGTATTTTTCACGGCGGATAAATAGATGCGGCGGCTCGAGAGATCGATGCTTCGGACGAATCATTAATTATCGCCGTAGCTATGTTCGGAGATGCGCGGATGTCCATATGAAAATCACATTACGATAAGCAATAGCTGTCAGAGTGACTACCCGAGGGTTCATAGAATTTTCTCTTCTCTTTCCTCCCTCCGTCTCTTTCTCTGTGAGCTAAAAAAAGCCTCAGGTAGCTCGGTTTTCGTATACGTGCGCGAGGGGGGCCTCAGATGGGGCCTCGTGCCCGTTTACTCGCGCGGCGTTAATGTGTGCGCGTGTACGCACTGGTATCAGGGTAGGAGACGCACATGGGACCCCATGGAATATGCATGCGTTTTGTATTCAGGAATATGTTAACCCTTTCGCTTAGTCTTTCGATTGGCGTCGCGGAGGCAACACCTCGGCGACGGAGCAACGGCGTGCTCTCGTCTCGTCTCTTCAGGTGAGATTTCACTCCTTGCACTATCAGTGCTGCGATACGCGTTGCGTCTTGCGTTGTCTCGGCGCGTTCCTGTTGTCGATGATAGAATATTCGCGTTTTTTTCGAGATGTAGTGCGACTAAACATTTTTTTTTTTTTTTTTATCTATAAAATAATCCGAATGTATTCGGTTACGTTTGTTTCGCATATAATAATTTTTTTCGTCGACGAGTGACATTGGAATAATCTATAAAATAAATTTTAGTGCGGAAATATATTCAGTCCCTTCCGTAAAAAGAAATCAATTTGATTCATTGTATCTCTGCAAATGTTTATATATTGACACGTCAAGAAGTGCTTTCAGCAATAGCTTTCAGCGATGGCCGAGTATGCGCGCGATACACGTCACGAAAGATGAAAGTAATGCAAAAGTAATATCCAGCTCGGAGAGAGCATCGCGTACGTATAACAGCCGCTTTAAAAATATACTCTCGCCGACGCGAAATGGCTCGGTAAAACCTCTCATTTAGTTACCGGTCATTAAGCAAAACTTAAATTCTTACGTCACAATAAACTGCTTTATTTGGATTCGATAGCGATGCAAATAAAATTATCGCAAGCTTTGAAGTAAAAAAGATACAGTAACATTAAACATTCTGAAGTTTCCGGTTGGATTTTGACATTCGACATTGATTCAATTAAGGTGTCGCTAACAAAATGCAATTTTAAAGATCTTCGAGACGTCTCGTTTGCATTTTGGTGTATAAACGAATTTAACGATAGATATATTGGACAAATTAACGAATGATTAATGAATTAATGGCTATTTAATGATGATATCGTAAATGTAATAAAATTAATGATTAATATATACATTGAAAAGATACATATATCTTACATTTTTTTAATATAAAATATTTACATTTGCAATTTTTTAAATTTATTCTTTCGTTTACAAATAGTCTCTGTTCTTTAAAAATTAATTTTACTCAAAGAGCTTTATCTCAATTCTAAAAGTGCGGCCATTTTATGAAAGGTCATCCCTTATTTGAGCTCCGACGGCCATCGTTGCACCCCCGCGGGCGCCATCCCCGTATTCGTGTTCCGACCAATTACCTCGAACTGGCGTGGTTTGTCGACTTTTCCCCTAGACTTCCCGCTGGCAGGCAGTTGACCGCTGGTCAGTTCTCGCTTGACCGTAAATAATTCGATTCTCGACGACGATGAAAAACTCATAGACGTTGACCGTGCACGCGCGAAATTCGTTTAGACGTCAAACAAGCCGCTCAGTGAGCTTTGCACCACCTACGGCGCGTTCGATTTGTCGAAAAATTTCCTTCGGCGTACAATATTTACATTTTGCAGAGATACATTGTGTTTCGAAAACCAACGCGAAGAAAATTATATCGACGGCTCGTTTAACGTTGACGTAGTTTAATGATATTTTAGAAGCGAGCAGCGTATTATACTATTTAATATTCAAGTATTAGACATCCCTTAGTTTTTATAATACTTTTGTCTCATATAAACTTCACGTTTCCATCGGTTCTTCTACGTCGCGCTTATCTTTTCCATTATTCATTATGAACGTCGGCAAATTAGCCACAGCGACGCACCTAATATTCAAATTACGCGACAGACTGTCACCCAATTGAAAATTCCGGCGTCGCGGCAACTGTTGTTTGACAAGCTATGGTTTGCTTGGCTACGAATCACGTTGCCTGCATAAAACTCGAAAGTATTCCCCCAGGCAGGCAGTGCTCCGGGCGAATATTAATTTTCGCGGGCACGGAGCGGCACGGTAGGTGCTAATAAACGATTAAACATCGGCCCACCGATAAATCATTCGCGGAATACGGTGTCGGGCGTGTGCCGTGAAAAGGAGTGACCGGGCATTATCGTTGGCTCGAGTTCAGGTCAATTTTGAATGGAAAGAAAGAGAGAGAGAGAGAGAGAGAGACTAGCGGGAAAGAGAGGAGAGAGAATGGGAGTTCTGGTTGGCGGTTGAATTTCCGGTTTTTCGTCCCTTGGCCACTCCGGGGGTCACTCAGGCCCCCTGACCCAGGTCGAGGGTCAGCCCAAACAACCTTTCCTCGAGGTCAGCCCACCGAGCATTACGATTCTGATTTACGGCTTACGTTTCCACGCTCGATCTACGCGGACCGCTGAGAGTCGATGGCCAGAAAGTGACGCGAGTCGACGTGTTCAATTAATCTCGATTGTACTTCCCTCGGTCGTCGCGACGATGAATATTCCGTAACGAACGCGGTGCGCATAATAGCTCACGCTTTATTCCATAAAGTAACATTTGAAAAATGAATTACATTGTTAATTATTTTTAATGTGTACATTGCAAATTTGAAGTGCGAAAATATTGAAGATGTTTTGCAAAGTTAAACGATAGCCTTAATATATACTTTGCGAAAACCAAAACTGCCGTGATTAATTATATATTAATATCATCAAAAGATAATTAAGTCGATACACGATGCGCTGCTACGTAAGAAGCAGGCAATTAGCGGTGAACATTACCGTACACCGATGGAGTCTCAACGAAAGAGCGAGATGTATGTAAGAGACGTTCTAGAAGAGATTATTAGAATTCGTTGTCGGCTTCGGAAGAAGCCCCGCCGCGAATTCTCTGCCAGAGTGAAGAGAAGACGAGAAGACGAGCGAGAACTAGCGAGCGGTTTAGAGCAACGGCAGAGATTTCTAAGAAGTGATGCCAAACACAAATTGGCGCAAATTGGCGGCGGTTTCCGCGCAGGACGCACAACGCTGCATAAGACGCTAAGCCACCAGCAAGCAATTGCAAAGTCTCGCTACCTCGAGCCATACGGAGTTTAGATGTGAGGGCCGAAAGAGGATGGAGAGAGAAGTAGAATAGACAGAAGGTAGGGAACCGTAGAAGACAGCTTCGGCGAAACAGGACAGACAGGAGGAGAGAGGAAAGGGCAGAGGGTGAAGAGAAGGAAAGACAGGAGAGAGAAAGAGAGAGAGAGAGAGACGCAGAGAAGAGATCGTTAGGCGTCTTACGTCTTGCATCCTGCCAGGACGACGGAGGCTTTATCGTGCACCGTTGCACGTACAGCGTGCCCCTTCTGCTTCTCCGGTACATGTACGCGCGAGAACGTACAGTAGGGTGGTTTTGGCAGGGTCACCCTCTCGCGTCTCGATCCCGAAAACCACCCCCGCGCAAGTAGCGAGGGTCACAAGCTGGCGCCGCACCGGTTCAAGCCGTCCTCCACCCCCGACAACATGGCGCATCACGACGTCTCATGCTGTGTATCGAGAATTATCTGCTGTACGTTGCGTATACGCGTTATCGATTGGCATCGAAATCCAACGCGAGAAATACTTTTTCACAGATGGAATTTATGCTCCTAAATTTAACGAAGCGTAGCTTTAAAGCTTTTCACAAGACGCAAATTTTTTTATTTAAAATTAATTAGGCGAAATAATGATTTTTATTAATAATGTTGCGTGGGGAAGCGATTGTCTCTCACCTGATGCGCCGAATTGTCTCGGAGTTGCTATCGGCTGTGGCTTTTTCCGCGGAATCGCGCGAGGAGCGGAAATTAGAGAAACTTCCGAGAGATCGAGTGGCTCGAGCACTTCCCTAGGCACTTCCCCGGCGAGCAAGTTCGAAACTGCTTCGTTGGGTATTCCTTATTGACTGGCAGGCAGTGGGAACAGGACATCTTGTGGCACGCCAGGGGGGTATTGCTTAGGCAACTTCAAATTAATTTCAAACGCAGAGCGAAACAATACCTAGCGCGATGTAAGTCGCGCGTCGCGTTCTGTAATTACTTTTTAATAGAAATCTTAAGTGACACAAGAATCTATTTTATCGTCCCGATAAAGCGCCTCGATAAAAATCTATATTCCACACTTTGTTTATCGCGAGCGCGAATTATTCTTACGACTCCCGTAGACTTCAAATTTTTACGATACTAAATTTTTTAAATATTAATTATGATTGATAAGGACAAACTTGTTCGCGTGTAGAAAAAAAAAAGAAGTAGTTGCTGTTCTAATTTCTTAATAATAAACTCCTCGTCGATGTGTCTACATAAGGGTGGAAATTTTCTTAATGAAAATTTTGCATCGCGCAAAGGATTAACGTGTGTACGAGGGTATTAATTGCACACATAGTGAGTACCGTTTGGCGAAATACGAGAGCGCGATGTTAATGGAATTCGACCCGGACGAGGTGGTTTCGGGATTCTATCTACCAGAACAGGGAGAAAGGCAAGGAAATGCGAACCGCCGCGCAAAGCGAGAGCGAGAGAGAGAGAGAGAGATAGAGAGAGAGGGAGAGGAAGAGAGAGCTAGAGACAGAGAGAAAGAGAGAGAGAGCTCATGTAATTACGACCTGAAGACTCGGTGAGGCTGCTGCAGTTTCGTACTTTGGTAAGGACGCTCCTGTACCGGCAAGTGCAGGCACTCGTGCAGCCCTGAGGACACGAAACATCCTTTCTAAAGGTGCCTCCGGGTCTCGTTGAGTATGGGGTCTCCTCTATTCCACGAAATACTCTTGCACACTTAATCGTGTCGCATCTTGTTCGCCGATACTCGTAGATGCGCGCGCAAAATCCGGTGTACTGACGTAAAAGTTCGCGTTAGTTCTTAGAGAATTAAACCAGCCCGAAGTCCTCTCGCACTGATGACGTCTTTCCGCCACATTTCTCGAAGAAGAAATGTTTAATAAGACGATCATTTAGCACCGGCACTGATTCTCATGTACGTAACGAGACATAAAACGCACGAGATTTCATTTACGTTTTACAATTAGCTCGATTAAACAAAAGAATTATCGTGATCGAATCACACACGGTGAAGGAAATTAAATGCTGTAATCGCGCGAGTGAATAGTTGCACGATTTTTTTATAATGTAATAAAAATTTTACTATTGTATTATTAGATATGATAATGAGGGCAAATTCGCGTGTCGTAATTATTACATCACAACTTTTCGATAAAAATCTACACTCGGAAAACGCGATCCGGCTATTTATAAACCATCAGAAATAATTAATTTGCATATAAATCTCCAAAGTTCGTCTCGGTTCAATTTAATTTATACATCGACGTTCCTTCGATGATAAAATTTTATTTCGGCGGGATCTATAAATCTCGCAGCAGATTCAGTGATTATGAATTGAATCGATATTTTCTCGCTCGTAACAATTGCTACCGCCGCTTCTATTATTATTTTCGTCGTTCGGACCGTATGAATCGACAATAATGACATCGGTAATTTGCTCGGTGATACGATGACGCTCGCGAAAACGAAGGCGGGCATCATAGCGCGAAACATCATCACGCGGTCGGTTGGTCAGTCGAACGTCTTAGCGTTTAATGATAACGAACGACTTCAAAGGCGGCGGAACCGACGATTTTCGCACAGGGAACGACGTATTTTCTTTCTTTTTCTTTCGTTCTCGCCACCCCGCGTAACTGGGAATCCATGTGCATGGGAGATCCCGTAGGATCAGGGTCTTTGGCCGTCTTAACCGGCAACACGATGGATCCCCTCTTTGGCAAGCCCAGAAGGTTACCATGACGACCAACACGTGACGTAACCACCCACTGCTGTGCCCGCTGAAACAAATGAAGGCACGTCCTTCTGCCAACCCCCGCAGCCCCTGGCCATCGCCGTTACCACCGCCTGGTCTTTCTCCTCTTACACCTTCTGCCAGCATACCCTCTCTTCTCTCTCTCTCTTTTTCTCTTTTCTCTGTTTCTGTGCTTCCACCTTTCGAGATCACCGCAAGAGAATGTGGTCTAGGGAATAAGGCGACATGTGGCGGCGAAGAGAGTGCGGAGAGGAACGCGGAGAACAAACGCTGTTAGGCGAAATTGAAAGGATCGCGACCTGAGGGATATCTGATCTGATCCGTGGATATCGGAAAAGGAGAGAATTAGTCTACGTGCTGATCGACGTACTTTTTGAAATTACATAATAGGCGTGCACGACGCTGCAGATTTTTACGACGAAGCACATAAAAAATGCGTTTTCCCGTTTCGTTTTATTACGATTTATACAGACATGATTCTCGAAAAGTATAGGCAACGATTTTATTCTTTCTTTTTGATACGTTTGCATTTTTTTTCTTGAATGATTTATTAAATGTAGCGAGTGAAAAGTATAGAAATTTGTACCTTAGGCGTAATGCGGATCGTATTTCTCATTTTTTTTTTTTTTTTTGATATATCCATGAGACACGCTGTCTTATTCTTCTTTGATTTTGCCCTTTCTGCTTTCGCCCAGGTACACCATCGCCATTTTCCCGACGCGAACGTTGGGGAGGATTCGATTCCGTACTCCCAACACGCCCCGATTTTTACGAAGTCTTTTTACCGATTTTACTATTCCTTCTGTCTTTATCCCCCTGGTCTCTTCCCTACTCGCCAGCCTCTTTCTACAATCCGTCGGATCCAGGACGTTATCCTTCGGCGGGAATACGTAACGAGAGGACGCGCGAAAAGACAAACTTCGAATCAGGGTGCCCGAAGGGACGGAAGTCCTCGGGTCGACGGAGGGCAAAAGAGCGGAAAAATATTCCTGAATCTTCCGCCGAATCTACCGGCGCTTGTTGGTTTCAAATGATTCCCCCTTTGTCCATCTTTTCGCCGTCGTCGGGTGCAGTTATTTCAAAGAAATTCGGGCGAGTTTTTGCATTTTTGAGCATTTATTAATTTTTCGAAGATATTTCGGAAATTTAGGAATTTTTTAATATAATTTTAAATATATATTTTAAAGACACGCGTATTTTATTGATACGTTCGAAGTATCTCGGAAAATTTCTAGCGGGTTTTGAGCTTGAAAAAGCGTACAAACAGGGATAAGTCAGAGCGAAGGAAAGGGGAGCAGAATTTCCGTATTAGCAGCCGTCTTTGATGAAATTCGCCCTTCGATTTCTTCCAGCCCATCGCCCATCGCTCACCCCGCCCGGGTGCACGCTCATATGCGTGCGCGGCCTTTTATTCTTCTTTCTTCTTGGAGCAATATGACGCGTCGGAGGAACGTCTTGCCGCCGTGTGCACGTGACACGCTCGAATACGCGCGATTTCCTTTCCTTCGGGGGTCAATTTCCTTTGCGAATCTACATCAAGAAACGCGCGAGCCGACGGTCTTGGAATTCCGCCCGCGTCTGTGAGCTGTAAAAAAGCAACAAGGGAAATAATTCCTTCGACAATAAAACAATTTATTAGACTCGCGGTAGTAATAAAATGGTGCTAACGCCGTTTAAACCGAATAATTGTAGCGGTATTAATTGACTTTATTAAACCTATCAGCAAACATCAATTAATCAAAAAATAATTAGTTTTCAAGCCGAGATGTAAACGATTAATAGCAACGAAAGGGAGACCCGGGAGAAGTGAAGGGCCGTCGATCGTTTGTCCCGGGTGTCACGGATTGAAGCATTATCCCTTCAGATTGGTTATTTTCCGTAAATACCATTTTGAAAAGCCAATAATGCTGTTTCCCATTGTGCCTGGCTTCGTTTCTCCGGCGACGTATTTTTTCCCTCTCGCTCCCGCTTGCACGCGATTTTCGCCATCGCCACGTTCGCTCGTTCTTTTCTCTACGGGGTGTCCCGACAACACAAACCGACAAAAGTAATCCCGAAAACGGCACAGGTGATGCAGCTTCCAGTGGGGAAAAAAAAAAGTAGGCCCGGAACTTACTGCGGAAAACGCGTCGCGAGGGGAGCCCCAATTCGGATAACGGGTTAACCCCTGTCACTTTCGAAGGGCTGATAGAAAGAGAGAAACAGAGAGACGGGAGGGGAGAGAAAGAGGAGGAAGAGAAGATATTTGGGCACATACCTGCAGCTTATTGCGCGTATCGGGAAATCTGAAGAGGAAGATAGAGAGAGGGGTAGATAGAATGTGCGGAGGCCAATTTTCGAGTGGTGCCGAGGGTCCTACACGCGAGTTAGGAAATAAAGGGTATAGCTGTTACTGTCGAATGAATCAGGAAGTCACTTTTAATAAATCCCTGTGATGTCCCGCGTAAAGTATCACGCGACAGGCTGGCTAGAAAGAAAAGATGAATTTTAACACTTTTCTGAAGCGACGTATTCGATCGCTTATTGAAATGCTCAAACTTCATTTACCGGAGCTTCAACGTCACGTTGCAAGTCGACGTATCGCGGAAAGTTTCATAATAATGGCGGCGTAATAAACTTCGTTGCGTATAATGATGACAGCGAGTATACGTGAACTTGCCGTACAGTATCCGCGTACTTAGTTGATTAGCACACGTTGTTCTTACGTCGCGAATATAAAAATTATACCGCACGTATATTAACGACACGGTAAAACATTTCTAATAAAATTTTCACGACAGAAATAGTTCTTCGTTTATTTAAATCGAGCACGAAATAATAAGAATTATAATAAAGGATTTTAATTTTGTATCGCAGGAGTGAAACGGTTTCTGAATTACGAAAAAAAAAAAAAAAAAACAATTGTTTAAAAATTAAGAAAGCAACGGAAAGAAAGAACCGCGTGAAGTAGCGTCTAGACGACACAAGAGGAGGATATGAATGAGAGAAAAAGAGAGCGGGCTGAAAGAGTGGCGTGCAAGGTAGAGAAGGGGTGTGCGAGTGAAGGTGCAAGCAAGTTGAAAGAACGAAAAAGAGGAGCCAAGGTGAACCTCCCTCGAGGCGTCGGCCTTGAACTACATTTTTAATTGCAACTTCCTCGTGCAGCTTTTCTCGCTCCCATCAGCATGCCGGCGAGTTCCTCCGGACGATAAGAACAAAAGGGAAACAGTTTTCTGTCGACGCCGCCGCAGACGCCTACCCCCGCCGACCCCTCCGCGATGTCCGCCTACCGGGGCTTCCTCCCCCACATTAAGTTTCCCCGCGTATTCCTTCCCTCGCACGGGGGCCAACTTTTGCCCCCTACTTCGTCGTGCTGTCTCCCCCTCGCCTCCCTCTCATCCTTCTCGAACTACCGCGGCCCGTCTGCACGGCCCACCCCTTTTCTCCGTGCAACAAGTAGCGCGTTCATTTAAGACGTGTCGGCGTTCTTTTGTTCGTTTTAAAAAGCCAAAGCACCAGCAAAGTTCCGCTTTAAGGAGGCAAGACCGTTATCCCCGCCGCGAGCAAAGTTCAAGGGGTGGCTGGCGGGCGGAAAATGCGGTAGCGTCGTCTGTTCCGTTAGCTTCATGCCAACAGATACGGCTTACAGCTTACGTCCTCTGTCTTTTTATCCTCCTTACCGGCTCGTTATCCCCCGATCGTTTTCAGCGGTTACGTAATTTATTGTTCGATTCAACGAAATTGCACAGAGATTACTTGCAATCTTGTATTTCCGTTCGTCGTACGCAATCTACGTAAGT
This sequence comes from Cardiocondyla obscurior, assembly GCF_019399895.1. Lineage (NCBI taxonomy): Eukaryota > Metazoa > Arthropoda > Insecta > Hymenoptera > Formicidae > Cardiocondyla > Cardiocondyla obscurior. Next base: position 1,256,915 of record NC_091874.1, on the reverse strand, counting down.
TACGCAAAATTTTACGTTGCGACGCGCGAGTGATATTTAACTGATCGTAACATTTGCATTTAACAAAAATGACCGCGAGAGAGACGAAGAGGATTAAAAATGGGTTGTTGGGTATAAAAATGAGGCAGGTTGTACTTTCAGAGAAGGGTATCTCGGCATATGGCGGTTGCCGGAATCTATCTAGTTAGCGTTAGCTTATGCATCCGTGTGTCGATATACGCGGAACGTTATGCGATCGGAGACGCGGCCGTCTCCCAGCATCCCATTGAGATCCATTCAATGGACCATCGCGCTTCGTTAACCAGTCTGTCGCATTTTTTACCTATCACCTATATAACCTACCCGCGGAAGGTACAACCCTTTTTCTCGCAATTTGAATACATTGTACCCTCGGCCGACATACATATGTATATCCGACCGATACTCTCCCTCCCTTGCCCTTCTCTCTCCGCCGTCACGTTGATGCGCTCTTTCTCCGCAACTTGCTCTCGCACACGTATCGTAGTTTCTACCTGGCTAACCCTACGGGGGGTTTTGTTATAGCTTGACCGAGTTTTTCCTCCTTTCTTCCATTCTTTTTTTTTTCCCCCTTCGTCCTACCCCGCGCGCCGCCCCTCACAATGCGTCTGATTTTGATTTATATGACGCGACCGACAGCTCAAATCACCGAATCACCGACGGGAACGAGCGAGAGAGAGAGAAAAAGGGAGGAGAGAGTATCGCGGGATGCGTGGAAATTATAAATTCATGCTTCCCGTGTGTGTATAATATATACATCTATATGAGAATCCGAGGACTGCGCGGTTCGTCTCCACGTTTCAGGGACCCCCTCGCGCGATCCCGTCCCGTTCCCCGTTTCCGTTGGCTTTTATGTCACCCTTTTTTTTTCGCCCGGCGAATATGAAAACGATTTCGATGACGCGGATCGCGCAGAAACGCCCGAGGCATTGTTCGTAAGAGCGTCCTCCGTCGATTGGAGTCACATAAATATTTCGACGGACGGATGAACGGTTGGAGGAAGCTTCCAGCGTCGCGATCGCAACCGTTTGACTGAGAAATAAGAGGCTCCAGTAGATGGATTCCGACTCTTCTATCTAAAACTCTCGCATTTTATCTCTCCGTTTTAATCGCTGCTTCGCACCGCGAGTGCTTTTCTTTTTCTTTTTTATTTTTTTTTATTATTTTTATTTTTTATTTTTACTTTCCGCTGTAAACGGGGCTTTCCTTCCGTTTCCCATTAATAAGAAAATCGCTGCACGTTTCTTCATCCGCGGCGCGAATTACGTTGGCAACGCGTGCTCCTCCGTCACATTTCATTTCGCGCCCGCGAACATCCGCACTTCTCCCGCCGCAGACGTCACTCGAGAACCGAGGAGTACTCCCTTGATCCGCGCGTTATCGGGACGCGCGACACGCGGAATCGCGATTCGGAATTAACCACGTACATAATTCCGCGTGTCGCGTCGATCCGCCCTAACTCGAGTTGATTTGGCCCCGTAAGCGTCACGGGGAAACATAATTTCGTCCGCGTCTCCCCCTTGATGTCGTCGGTCCCGGCATCATCCGGCCTAAAGACGCGGCTGTGCCATCAATAACTGATATTCGTCTTCCGCTTAAAGACCCCGAGGTCCCGAGACCCTCGTGACACACATAAGCAGGCTACATTTACGGGCGCGTATGCAGACACCTCCACGGGTAGACAGACATTACCGGCGTCGCTAATGGGAGCGGAAAGTTATCCGAGCTGCGAATCCGCTCGCATGGAGAGCTAGCAAGAGACAGGCAAAGGCTGCCGATCCTCTCTGTCGCAAAGAAACAGTGAAAGAAACCGGGGTCGCGGCGGGACCGTAGTAGAAATTCGAGACACACCCTTTCAGAGACTTTTCACGCAACCCTTTGCCGCGCAACCCTCTCGCGAAGGATGCGCGCGGAAACCGTATGCGATCTCCCTCGTGCATGTCTCCCTCGTTGGCCCGAAAATTTCGTACGTGACGCTACATCCGGCGGATGTTCCTTGAAAATTGTTCTCCCGTAGATCGTTCTTCAAAGGGCACGGATCGCAAGATGTATTGAAAAATATTCCCACGTAAATGGGAATAACGGGAATCGAGATAAAGTTTGATTTTACTCGTCTGTGTATTAAATGTATCAATTTTTTAAATATCTGACGGTAGTTTCATTTCTTATGTGCGTATGTAATTTTAATAACAGGCTTAGTCAAACATTTAAGTTCAGGTATCGTTGATGGCAATGAATGCCGGCGAATTTCACCGCGCGGAACAGGCAGCTAGCTAGAATAACATCCCTCGTCATCGCACAGAATCCGTGGCGCAAAGTAGTTAGGAAAATATCTTACTTAAGAGAAAGTTCGTCGACCGACGGGGGAGGCGGTAACAGGACGGGGATCGTTGCAGGCGACCCTGGCCCAGAAACAAAAGCGAGAAGAAGAAGCTTGTGAATAATTCAACTACGCGGGAAATGAGGAAAGAGTTCGTTGAGAAGTTTCCGCAAGGAATTTTACGCGCCCCCTCCGCGCTTCTTTGACCACCGTGTCCTTGAAAGTCGCGGAGACAGTCGCCGATTAACCCTTCCGCCGCTCATTTTCAAGTAATTAATCCTGCAAATTGGGCACTCTTTCTCTTGCCGACAGAATGTTAAATGGTCTGTTGAAACATGCCCGACGAAACTTTTTTAAACGTACTTTTACTTCCCCGTAGCAAAATTTTAAATTTTTATCGTGCAGATTATCGCTACTGCCACTATCACGTTTTCCCGTAACACCTCGACTTTTAACGCTCGAGATTTTATTAAGATAAAGATTTAATCTCATCGTCAAGTCAACTGTAAAATCGCCAACGTGAGCAAAAAAAAAAAGAAAAGAAAAAAAAAAGAAAAAAAAGTGAAAAGGTTGCGGCATCGTGAAACTCGCGCTCAAGGAAAAGTTTCCAGGGTTTTCGTTGAAAGAAAGATGTATGCCGAGGGGGTCTAAAAGACGGGCAGGTGGAACGAGTGCAGCTCTATGGGGGAGGCAGGCTACCGTACGGTGAAAGCGCGAAACAAAGAGCCACGGGAACAAATTACGGATTCAAACGGCCAGCTCTTTGTCTCTCGGTGTTTATTTCTTTGTTTTTGCGCGGGCTGCATTGTTTTAGGCTAGACGAAGCGAGAGAAGAGAGCGGTAGCACCCGGGCACCGGGCTTTGTGGAACCTCCGACGGCTTTGTTATGTGCCTTACCGGCTTCTCGTCGCGCATATTCGCGACTTTTTCCCTCGTGCGCTGACCCGCTCGCTCCTCTCTTTACCCCTTTTTGTTCACATGTGAGCTCCAGAAATTGCGGCACGATTGGACCCCGGGAGATTAAACGACAATTCGCCGTCGCTCGCCATCAACTTTGCGGATCGTAGAATCTTCGCTTGTACATCGCCGAATAATATTTACTCGCGGAGTAATAATGAAACAGCTGCTTCCACGTCATCATTAAATCTTAATTTTAATGATAATCACCGACTGCGACCGAACGTCTGACAATACAAAAACACCACGTTTCTCCATTTCCTTCCTGCAATATTCACGTCGCGAAACTTTGTGGAATCGATGACTCGAGCAGATTTCGCGAAAGAGAGTTATCGCGGCTCACAGGATGCAGACGGGTTAATCTTAATACCGACGAATCGACTAGGTCGGACGGTTATTTCGGGCCGATTAATTAACGAGACTATTTGTCAAGCGGCCGACTCGAAGAATATAAATCTTTCAGGGATGACGAAGGTAGGGAAGTGGGGAGCGATAAAACGGCTTTTGGGAAACGAAAGCCGTGAGAAGAAGGAGCTCCGGCGAGGAGACGGGGGTGGATGGAGGGCGAGTGGAGACGGAGCTTGCAATTTAAACGTGCAAACGCGCGCCTTCGCGGTAAACTGACAACGAACGTGACGTCGTTCAAAGATTCACGAGCCTCGTTCTCCGGCAGCCTCGGAACCCCGCTTTTCTTGCGCGGTTGCCGCTGGGACGAACGAATAACTCGACGATGTAAAATTCCGGCGACGGCGAGAGATGCCGAAAAGTCGCATCGAAACGAAAGTAAGGACGAAGAACTTTGCGCCCGAGATAAAAATGTTAATTTGCCGGACCAAACCTGTCCGGTTGAACGTAAATGAGACGATCTTCCTAACAATTGCAATTAACAATTCCAATAATCATTTGTAATTTCTATTTTGGTCTTTTCAAAAGTTTGCATTCAAACGCGCAAACTTGTTATTGCTTTCCGATAACTTCACTCGATAACACGACGTTGATACGACAACGACGACGCAAGTTAAAAGACTCGTCAAATATTAATAGTTGCTATATTTTAAGTGCGTAAAGATCCCTTTAATTGGGCCGAATTTGTAAATTACATTGCGCATTGCCGAAGCGAGCCGAATTATATCGAATTTCCGGCGCAAAATTCTCGTTTTGTCTGATCCAATTTCCAGATGTTTTAATTAATATAGACGCAAATAGAATAATACCGGCGTAAATGACAGTACAATAATTTCCCGGAGACCAACTTACGATGATCGCGTTTTCGAGCGCGAGTGAATAATTAAGAATTGCATAAATTACTTAGCATAGATTCTTCAGGCCTTCACGAAGGAATTGTGGCATGATAAATAGCTGGATAGCCTGCTCCGATTCAGTCATTTATTTTCAAGTTTTAAAGCTGAATAATTAAAACATTATTTTAATAACCATTTATTATACCAGCGCCGGAATAATATTCTTCATGAAAATTATCATAACAAATAATAGCTTGGAGACTTACATTTTTTAAAAATAAAAAGAAACCCTGAATAAATTAGTATTTATATAAAATGCATTGAACGATAAATTTTCATGAAGATATTTCAACGGAGGAAGGTGCTATGTATGTACAATTTATCACCGTGCTGCGACTGAACGTAAAAAAGTTCAGACAACACCAACGGAATTACGTTACACGCTGGTCAGGCTCGACCTTTTTCGGAGGTTGACGAGGACGAGAGAGCATAGCTAAACCGGGGGCGAAAGAGATGAGGTGCGGAGGGAGATGGGAGAGAGACGACGGTGACGGAGTGCAGAGGGGTGGTGTGCGACGGTCGGCGAGGACCACGAGATCAATATGTATGTTGGGGGATGTGGACCACGTGGGTCGGGGGTGGCCAGCATCCCCCGGCTGCTGATTGGCCAGCGGCCACCCTAACGCCACGCCCACTCCCACACACGCTGTCTTAAGCTCCCCTCGTGCCATACAGCCACCCTGTACATTCACCGCGGTTGGCGGGACGTGGGGGGGTTGCAGGGGGTTGCGGGGGACGCGGGCCGCACAACGCCGGGCAAAGAGACTCTACCTACTACCCCTAACACTGTTACCGAATTCGGTGGAATAGTCGAGAATTGAAAACTGCCTTAGCCCGCGCCGCGGTCTCGCTAAGTTTCGCCGGTATACTGCGAAACTACCATCTCGCGCTGTTCCCTATAATCCGATTAAATATGCTACGCCCGGAACGACCCTCGCGGAGGAAATTGCCGGGGCACGGCGGAGCCTGGCGCGGACCCGGAAGGGCGGAAACTGGGTTTACCGGACGACACACACGTCCTGGGGGTAATCGTTTAGAAACGATTTCGGAGAAGCCGCGCGCGATAAATTTACCATGCGCGCTTCCTCCAAACTAAAGTTATTCCGTCAATAAAGCAGCCCCAACAGAGCTCAATTTAAGACATCTGAATTGTTTGCTTTTATCCCTCGCAAATCATGAATAACGCAAATTTATAATAATATCATTAATATTTTTCCTAATGTACCGTAAAAATTTTGACACGATAAAATTTGTAATGTTTTCTTTAATGCTTTTTTTTTTAAAATACGGTATAAACGGAATTTGTTTGTTTAATTTTAACTGACTTGATCTGAATGAAATATCAATCGTTGATGGCGTCTCTTAATACAGCTACTTAAAAATACTCGGAAGCTCGTTGGGGTTTGAAAATTTCTCGAGCATCGGCATAACGGAGAATCACAGAAGTGACATCGTAATTAATGCACCGCGTTTCACAGGTAACCCGCGAAAACAAGAATTGAATAGCGACGTGCTCAGTTAATCGACACGGCAGCTTCGAATGAGAAATTAATCAACGGCGTTTTCATTCGTCGCCGACATTGTCGCCGACGACGACTGCAATTGCCAGCTTGTTATTGGAAAGTTAGAGAGATGCCGGGCGATGCAATGGATTTAATTAGCCATATAGATCCGAGTGCGGATGTGGGGCGATGAGAACGAGTAACGACGTTATCCGACCCTCGTGACGATCGTCGATAAACGAGAGCGTCACCTTCGTCTAATGCTCATTTGCCCGCCGCCTGCCTCCTGTAACGAAAGGAAGAAACCGGAAATTGTACTGCTAGACGGGCGGGAAAATAACGCATTCGCTCGATAAGTGCCGATATACGAGAGAAAACAAAGATTACGCGCGAAAATGACTAAAAAAATCGTAATTCTAAAAGACCGAATTGTGAAACAAATAGTATAATATCCGTCGCAATTAAATTGTCGCGTTTATTTACATTTAATTTTTTTGCGGTTTGTGTCGGCATCGGTTTCAGCACGATCTCCACGTGTCTTTAGATAAATCTTCTTTTTTTTTTTATGAACGTACTTATATTTACTCACATTCCAAACGGAGCGGGATTGTAAAGCGTCACTCGCGCAAATCCGCGCGAGGCGGATTTATGTTTCTCCGACTCTAGATTCAACGCCACTCAATACCTCCTCGCTCGACGACATTCGGAATCTAATTGCACCGGGCGCATTCCATATTTAAGCGGCAAATTAAAGAATACGGCCACGATAGGATTGTCGATCCACGGGTTTAATCCAGGCATCGCGATACGCCGCATTCTCCGTCATAAATGCAATATCATCGACATCGTCGCGTAAAAGGCATTCTTCGTTTAACGAACAATTAGCCCGCGTGTGTCTCTCGTAAGATTAACCGAGCCACCTCGTGCTGCGATATACCCGCCGCGGCAGCTAATATCATTGAGAACGCATTCGCTTCCGAGAATAGTCGTCGCAATCGTGGTCGCCTGATAAGTTCGTTAATTAGTCGATGAGATGCCACTTAAGCGCTCGGATTTAATCATGGCCCGTGCGCGCCGACACGCGTGGATGTACCAAATAAATCGTTTATCCCCCCATCGAGACAGCCTTGCATATAATCCGTTACGCGTATGCTTGAGTTAAGACATTTTTTAAACGTGTCATATATTTTTAATATGTGTATCGCGAAGAGACTTGAAGATCTCGCAACAAATACACACCGAACCGGATAAGTCACGGTTTACCCCGTGCTCGTCGCGGGCGCGGTGTAATTTGAATTTTCGCCGCGGGCAAGGCGGGCTTAAGACAAACGAAACGGGGCCGCCGTCTTATCAAAGCGCGAGCGGCTGGCTGATACTGACGAGGCAATTTGTGCGCGTAGCGTAGCGGCTCATGCAAACATATATGTTCGTGCGATGGTGCACACAGCCAGGTCTACGCTCCCAGGATTCGTTAAGGAGTAGATGGAAACAGACCCCCATAGGTACACTTCGGCTTAAGCTGCATAATGGAAAACGACACTCCGGCGACTCCCGTAAGTCTTGAGGATTTGCGCGCGGATGACGTACTAGCGACGTGAAAGGACGACGACCGGAATTAATTGTTGCACGTACGCCGTTACTTATTCTAAGTCTAATGTATAAAAATTGATACGGGAATTTTTCTTTCTTTTTTTTTTTTTTTACGCGACTTTCTTCCGTATTTACCTTCGAGTTTTACGGATAAGAGCGGCCTGCAACGAAACCGAGGCCTTCCACAGCGGGCGCCAGCGCGAAACTTTATGATAACGCAGTTTTCCTGCGGAGGAAGAGTTTAACGGACAACGACTGACTTTACAGGATAGAATAGATTGTGAAAGTTAAAATGCTACTAGCCTTGTTTTTGCACAAGAAAAGTTGAACTACCTACGACTGTTTTAACGGTTAACTCTTTTATTCGTAATAGCAAGGCGATGTGAATAAAATGATATAATGACAATAAACGATCTCGTTACAAAATTATTACGTTTAAACTGAAATGGAATTAACATCAAACTAACAAGCTCGCCGCAATTAGGTCTTGTCGTCAGCGACTCGGAATCCTTGGCCTTCCCGAGGGCGAAGAAAACGCGGAAGAAAAAAAAGAAATAAAAAAAAAAAGAGAAAGAAAGAATAGACGTATGCAAAGCAGGGTTACGTAGTCTCAGTTGCGGCGCTTAACTGCGCCAAACTCTCTTCTCGCCGCGATGCCGCGGGGATGGTGAAATACCTCCACCTCCACTACTACTACGCCGCGCTTTTCCCGCTCTCCTCCTCTGCGTACTCACGTGCACGCCTCACGACGCTTTCATTCATAATTAGAGAAAAAACAGAGAAGAGTAGCGAGAAAGAGCGCGCCGTCTCGGAAGGCGGCGAGAAAAGGAAGAGGAGACGAGACGAGATGCGGAGGGAACGAGATAGAACGTGATGCTGAGCGAGAGAACACTTGGTACAGCTTGCGTAGTGGAAAGAAAGAGTCAATGAAGAAAGTGGCGTAGTAAGGCGGGGGCCGGAGTCGAGGGGGTAGGGGGAGAGGCAGGGGTCGGTTGCTCAATGAATAAGAGAGTAAGAGCGCGAGGATGCCGGCGGATAAGGACGACGGTACCAAACGGTGGCGGCGGGCGGGGTGGAGGGCGAGCCGAGACGCGGCGAATCTTAAAGACTTTCGCCGTTCTGTTAATTTTCTTCTCAAAGTGGGTTAAATTATTTTACGACTTCCAACGCCAGTTTCTCGCCACGGGCGGTTCCCGTTCTCGCTCACCCTTCCTATCTTTCTTTCTCCCTCCCCCTTTTGCCACCCTCTCGTTCTTTCATCGGTGCAACGCGGTGCGGTGGCGTCACGTGCACTTAGCGAGGCTTATTTTCTCGTAGGATCTATCGCTTTCTCTCGCCGCGAATTCGTGCTACCGCCTTCTCTTCTGCGAATGCACGTGAAAACTTTTTCATTGAATTCACGTCTCCCACACTCAACTTGTTGGCGATCCGTTCATTTTAAGATTAAGGTGAAACTCTGTTTGACTCCCGCTGGTTGTTTTTATAACTATTTTGTTTCTTTTATTATCTAAATCACTGATTTTAATTTTTTTTTACTTGCTATTGTTATTTTTAATATCGAGTAAAATTTAACTTATATTGTACATTATCAATATTTTAAATTAATTAAGTAATTAATTAATTAATTATTACACGAAATGTATGGAATTTTTTATCAAAATTATTTTATTAACGAAACATTAATTTTAAATGAGTTTTATGTAATTAAAAAATTTTTTATACTTTATTCAGATTTTATTTTATGCGATCTCGTAAATTTTTGCATCGATAAATAAACTATTCGTGAACTGCTTAAGTAATAAAAAAGATCTCCTAATCGGCTAACCGAGATCTTAAACGGGAATCTTTAAACGCGCGACTTTAAGCTCTGAACGCTTAACGAGCGAAATTAGGTGACGAGAGTTGATAGTGAAGCCGTGGAGATTTTCTCGTGAAAGTGCACGCCACTTCTGCCGACTTCCGTTTTAAATAAATTTACCACCGTAGCCGACCTGATATTTCCGACGAGAGAAAACTTAGCCGCCGCGGAGAACTTTATAAAGTTTCTCCATTTACTCGTGCAAAAAGGAACAAAGTGGCGCCGGCAAACAGAATCATGCCTCAAAACGTAGTCTTCGACCTTCAACACCTTTTCCGCGCGTAAACGATGCGATCATTTTCCGCTAGTATTTCGGACTTTTTATTTACCCAAATATGCGAGTAAAACTATTGTTGGCAAAAGGATTCTTTTAATACTTTAGTCGATTTTCTCGTTATCAAATTACAAGTTCTCTGAAAAAATAGCAATTGTCGCGTGTTAATCGCAATAATATTGCAAAGATTCTACAATTAATTACTGATTTGAAAATGTAAAAGTGAGAAATTGAAGGCTGTCGCGAACGGCCATCGAGAGAACTTTGCCCCAAGCAATTTTCTCTCTGGAGAGGGTTGTTACGAGTATAGTCAACGTGGACACTGGCGAAAGGAACGGACGCGCGTGCATGTGTACACACAAACACACGCATGCATATACGCATTCACGCACACGTGCGGGGGGATCGGTCGAGGCCCCCGCGCCGGCCAATGGCGTTTCACCCCCGTGCCGAGGGTGGGTCGCCATAGCAACCCCTCGCCATGCCACATATACGCGCGCGTAGAGTCACGTATACGTGTATACGTGCACCACTCGCGTTGGGTGCTTTCGTGAGTGAGTCGAGGGATAGGAGGAGGATGACGAAGGAAGAGAGCACCATGGGGGAGGATGAGGACGGCCACGGAAGAGAGAGAGGGGGCGTAGGGGATACCTCTTCCACCCTTGGACAAGCCCAATCGATCGAGGTGTGCTTCGGCCGGACGAAACTCACCCTCTGTCGGTCCGCTTCCCCCGATCCGCCGTTATACCATCCACCCAACCTCCTACATCCTCCTTTCCCCTCATTCGTCCTTCGAAGCGGCGGTGCCTGTTATTTGAATGAGGGGCTGCCGACGGTGGTCGGGGGTTGAATGTGACAGAGTGCCACCCCGAGGGCCTCTCCCGCCACCCGTGGAAAGTGCGGCGAGCGAGTCCTATCTCTACCCCCTTCCTCCCCCTCATCTTCTTCCTTCTATCTCCTGTCAGTCTTGTTCTCTCGTGCCTCTTTCCTTCTCCCTTTCTCTCTCTGCTCTTTCATTCGTTCTCTTACTCGCTCCTTCGACTCTCTGCCTCCCTCACCTCCCACACCTGACGCTGCCACCTCCCGTTCGAGCGTAGGACGGTTCGCGCGGAGGTTACGGGGAAGGCCCGGCGGGGGTGGCGTGGACAGAAATCAATATAAGACGGGCCTCCACGTACTCCATCCCTCTCCTATGTAGCCCTCGCTCTCACCCTCTCTGCCCTCTCTCACCCTCGCGTTCTCTCTCGTTCTCTAGCTCTAACTCTCCCCTCCCCCCCCGGCTGCCCTCTTTCTACCCTCTCTTACCTCTTCAACCCCAACATTCCTCATCCTCTCTACCGCACCATGTTCCCTCGAGGGTGGACTAGCACACATACATCCGCACATATACGCGCACACATGCATAAACATACGGTTGTACGTGTACAGCGAGCGCGAACGCGCCGGCAAACCAAGCATTTCTGTACAGGGTGTGTTTCGCAATGCAACGGGTGACCCATGAACGCCGCAAGTTCTAGCAGCGCGAGATAAAGTTGTTTACTAGGTAAAACTGGTAACGATAAATCTATGTAAAATAGCAAAGTATCTTGGCATTATTTCATCCCGTTTGGAAATTTAATGTGCAAACGCATCTTTTCACCGCGTCATTTAGCACGTTATGAAATTTTTACTCTGATCTTAACGTTATTAATTTATTCTGATTTTAAATTAATTTTTGCGCGACGTTACGTTTATTTATTTCGTATAAATTATATTTTTAATAATATGTTCCGTAAATTTATTTACTTATTTTAATGAAAATTTTATTTTGCACAATATATCTATTCATACTTCACATAAAATTGATAATGTAACGGTAAGATAAAAATCAGTACCGAACGCAGAATGCTTCGACAACGCTGTCTATTTTTATTCGTTTCGGTGGAAAAATAGAAAACCGATAAGTTCCGATCGACATGAATTTCCATGAGAGTCTGGCCGAGCGACACTTTGCGGACACCCGTTTCGTCGCGGTATATAGGATCGATAGAAGGACAGCAAACGTGTGGGGAGAGTGGAGTTCGTATCCTGCGGATAAGGGAACGGCATCCATAAATTACGACGCAACTCTGCAGGGTAAAAGTCCTGTACGAGAGACCTCCTATATACGACTGAGGTCCCTTCCACCTACCTTCCTCCTCCTGCTTTTTCCCGCCGCCCCCTTCCGTACTTCTCGCCCTCGTGCTGGCTCTTATTTCCACCCTTGGCATCCGACACTCAGCCCACGGTCGTCCTTTGCCGGAGACGACCCTCCTCTCCGACCTCCGGGCCCCAGGGAAGGCTAAGGGTAGGCGTGCTACGGAACTATAAATTTTATCGTTAAGTTGTTTAGACCCCGCGGTCCGCAAACTGCTCGAGTCGTTCTACGTTATCCCCTTCGAAGGTCCTTTGGTCTCCCGGCACCCCCGTCGCTCTCGCACCTTCTTGCGCCGGGGGGGTTGATTTCGAAGACTCACTTTCTCCCAATTTCTCCACTCTTAGCCCCCCGATCCCGCGGGGGTCCACTGATATCTCGGCTCGCGTACAGCAGGCGGGACGCGCTACTGAAACGAAATCGTATCTCTCCTGGAAACGTCATTCTACCGGCAGGAAGCTACTCCGACGATCGCGATGATCGAATTCCTTTCGCGCGCGAAGTCGATCCCTTGGAAAGGAACTGCTCCCGTTCTATAGAAAAGTAGCGATAGCCTCTCGTCCGATCGACCTCGATGTAGAATTTCTATACAGTTAGACGACTAAATAAAATATATTTTAAAATATTACGCGGAACTTAAAAGGTTAATATTAAAATGTTTTTATATTTTTATAAAAAAAAAAAAAAATTATAAATAGGAGTTATAATTTTAAAACGTTTAAGTATCACGACGGCTGCATTCGGAAATATTTAATTATAATATACTGCAAACAAAAATCTAAGATTTTAACTTTGTGTTATTTTTGTCAAGAATCATTTTACTGGACGGTTTTAAACGTCGCGTTATCGAATCGCATAAAAATCTCGTGTCATTCTCGCTTTTTGTACAGGCTAGGCATTTTCTTCGAAAGAGACGCTCCGTAAATGCGCGAGATCCCCGGATGAGTGGAAATATTCCATGTGCTATGCGGGGACAGAAAGAAACAAAGAAGCCCGCGTCGTCGTCGTCGTCGTCGTCGTCGAGGGTAGGAGAGGGCAGGGGGTTATCGCATAGATGTATAAGGGAACGAGAGCGGACATGGGGGTGACGGTGGTGGGATGGCGAAGTCTGCCGAACAGCCGGAGGGTGGCGGGCGAGGGTGAGTTCGATTCCGCGAAAACTGTACGTTTTTTCGCCGATAGAATGGCCGGGACGTCACCTGAATACATTATGTGTTTTCCACCCCTGGGGCTAGGATATTGAAATTTTTAATATCGAGGGCTGGCGGCCGGGGAGAAGGTGGAGGATGAGGGGGCGGATGGACGGAGCCAAACGTCTATGGCTTCGCGAGGCATCTCTCGTGTAACCACCCTCCCACGACGTTCCCTTATTTTGCTACCGATATGACTGGCTACCGATATATTTTTATATGCGAACGCGTGTATATATGTAAGCCTACTTGAGCGTGCGAATACGTCGCCACTCGCACGCTTTATTACATTATCGTCGGTTGTTTCTCGAATACTGCCAGCAGGAGTCTGCAATGGCAAATATAGTACGGTATTATTTTAACGAAGGCATCTTTAATCGTAATTTTTAATTAAAAAATAAAATCAAAGTAATTAATTGTCAACGATTGTTAAAACTTTTGTCCAAAAATTTAAAAGAACGATTTAAACTCGTAAAATATAAAATGAATTGCGCGCACGGTAAAAGTGGTGACAAGAAAAATGTATTAGCTAAAAAGTAGATATGTAGTCTCGAATGGCAGTAGGATCAACCGATTGTAAGCTAGAAAAAAGCAACCTTTGCCGACCGCGACCAACGGTTCTCCACGTGCCGCTTTGAAAGGGATCCACGGGTGATCCAGTTTCGCTGAAAATGACGCAGGTGCCCGTCCGTCCACATACTCGACGCCGCTATCTGATCCCTACAAGATCGTTGAAAACGTTAGCGCGTTTCACGATGACCTACATCTCGACCGTCCGTGTCGTCCCCCGATTGTCTCGGTTGTCTACCTGAGCGCTCTATACCCGCCGGACACTCCGATAATTTGGACTTCTCTGACCAGTAGGCGACGCGACCCCGGAACGTACCAAACTCGGAACCGAACCAGGCCGTCGAAATGGGCCGGGCGCGTGCTACGCAACCCTTTTTCGCGCGAAATTTCGGGGCGCGACCGAGTTGCCCCGCGTCGGATCATCCCTTGACCCTGGGCGTGCGGCCCAGCCTCGGGCCCCTTCGGTGGTCAAAACAGGCGGAAACATGGCCTGACCCTCGTACATCACGAGTCGGATTTTACCACCGAGCGCTGACCAATTAAAAGGAAATTCGTTTTTCCAGCTGACGAACATCGATTTCGTATTTACTTAATTTTCACATTTATTAATTTTTTATTCAATTATATTTATGAATATCGATTAATTAGATTTAAATATATTACGAATATTTTATCGTGTTACATTAGGTACATTACGTTATTTGAACGCTTATACTTTTAGATATAAAAATTATAAATCCGTTACAGAGCAAAATCATCCCGAGATCTCGTCAGATTTTCGCACTTATGACGCGTCTAACAGTGCAAAGACTGAATAAATTCATGCATCCTTTTTTCCTCGGCGTGCATCTACATGGTAGCGGATGATTTTATTCAGCGACGGTGCCCCGGCCGACCGGGGCACGATGTTGACGGCGACGTTGCCCGGGTTGTGGCGTTCGTGCTCTCGTTACAGCGCCTCCACTCTGCGAGATTCAATATTCTAACCAAAATCCCCGGGGCAACGGTAGGAGGGGGGTCGGGGATAAGGGCGGTCTCTGTGAGAAACGGGCGCGGGGGTGAGGCGGTGGTGGTTTCGCAGAGGGGGTGTACAGGGCAAAACTTTCCAGGCGTGCAGCCGCGGGAACGCTCGCTCGACATACAGCCGCGAACGTGAACGCGAGAGGCGCATCCGGGACTAAAGTTTCCCCAGTAGGAGCGACGTCGCCGATGTCGCCCTGTCCTCGTTGACGGTAAACTCACGCGCGGTCCACACACGAGAGCGTCGGAGGGAGAGAGAAAGAGAGAGAGAGAAGGAGGGGGGGAGGCGACGTGAGCCAAGGGTGGCTTTACGAGCGAGTTACTTGACGGACTCGACGTTGCTGCCTCGTACAGCTACCGCCAGGAATCCGGGCCGAGAAGAGAAATTTCCACCCCATCCCGCGTTGCCGAGAAATTCAGGATGGCGGGCGGTGACGTTCGGACGTCGCAGACGTAGTCCGCAGTAGTTTTGACGATGAGATTTGCATACTTAACGGCTTTGAAAAGGGCCGAGTTTTAACGCTTACATGCTGTGGTGTTTGTTTTACGAAGGGTTTCTTTAACAAGACGTTTTATTATCGAATACTTTTTCTTATCGGCGTTTCGAGCTAAGAAAATTGCCAATTATTTTGATGTAAAAATGTTAGCGTAGTTCGATATTTAACGGGACTTGAAAGGCTTTTAAAAAGCTTTATGGAATTGTCGATTCTTGAGAACGCACATGTCTCGTTCGTTTTAATTTTCGTTCACGCTGCTTTTAACGCACGCTGCAAAATCCGAGTCTTCGAGCAAGCCTCGCGAAATCCTCGCTACGACAATCACAAATACATCTGCAAAGTGCAAAATCTCATTTAATACTAATGGAGCTTGCGCCGTTGAATTAGCCGGGCTCGCGCGATGAACACGCAGGCACGTTCACACTTGTATTTGACGATTTCTCGAATGTGCGCGCAATATTTTTTGCATCAAGAAAAACCCGAAGCTAAAAGACGACGAAAGCTTTTCCTTTCCGAGTTTCTTCCTCCTTTTACATATTTCTCTTACAATATATGCGTAGCACGCGTATCGGTATACTCCTCGAATTCACCCTCATCGAGCAATCGAAGTCATTGGTTCTATCGAGGTAAATAAGAGAGCCACGCGATGCTTCAAATATAGAGAATGTCACCTACTTTTATCAATCGCGCGTTTTCGAAATGCACGATCTGTCAAGTCGTAAGCGTAACGACGTTATCGTTGTACACGCGCAGACAATATTTTCTCAATATTCAATTAATAATTTTTTTTTTTAATTTTTTTATTAATTTTATTAATTAATTATTAATACCTTTATTAATTAAGAAACGCCTGCATATCGTATTAATTTCACTCTCTCTCTCTGCAATACTTTTTATTCCTCCGTAAGTTATTTCGTTCAATTCGCCTCAAGTCTGGATAACCAATCGAGCTCGCCAATCGTATCGAAAATGTAAACAACGAGAGCGATTTTGCGATTAATGATTTTGCTAGGAGGATGAGGAGGGTGTACACTTTACCACCGAGGCGCCGACTGTACGCCTCGGAAGTACATACATATAGAGCTTTCCCTCCGCACAGAAGGAAAGGCCCGGAGCTATGGCTTCCCATCTTACTCCGGTCTTGTCCTCTCTTTTTCTCCCCATTTCGCCCTCCGGCGACTACTGCTTCTCCCCTCGCCTTTTCTCCTCCGTCCTCCTCTCTTTCCGTCTGGTTGCGCGTGCATGCTGCGAGATATGGATAACAAAATGCACCGGTGATGGTGTACGTTCGTCCGTTACAGGGCGCCGTAAAACTTTTGATATGAGGCTCTCGACGACGGAGATCCCCCTCACGTGACCTCGTTTCTTTAACGCCCTCCGATGTGACGTAGGGCTCTTTGAGCATCCCGTGCGAGAGGGTCGAAGTACTGGCAAGAGGTATCGAGATACGAGCAACGCGAGGATGCTATTTCGCGACAGGGACGAAGCGGGAAATTCGTCGGTTATCCAACAGGGTAATAGGGGGGAGACACCCTTGGTGCGCCGGATTTAACGTTTAGCGCGGCTCTAATGAGGTGCGTTCGCGCACTCTCGTCTGTAACCCGTTATTTCTGCGCCAGGTAGACGCGCCCGATTTTTAATAGGGCACACAGCTCTCGCGTGCTCTCCTTTTTTTTTTTTCAATCTCTCCTCACTCCGCTACCGGCACGATCTTGCAACCCTTTCCATCTCTTACCTGAGGACGTCCTGGGTAGGCAAGCAGATAACCCCGCGGTCCGGGGGCCCCCAAGGGGTGAAAGCACCGAAAAGTGTCCGCGCGCCACGCCGCCGAGATTGAAATTCAAATGAGACCGCGAGGATATTCTAATTCCGTACGGCAACCCCTTTTTTGCATATCGGGACCCACGCAGCTGCCATCGGGGACCCAAATTATATACATCGCCTTTTCCATTCTCTCGTTGCCGCCTTTCTCGATTTCCCTCTCCTTTTCTCTCTTCGTTCGGCGGTAACTTTGTTGCCCTCTCCGTTCTCCTTATTTGCCGAGCGCACGTTTTTTCGGCGTTGCGCGCGATCTACAACAATCGAGATTCGATAATAGAATTCAAACTCCTCGATGTAAATCCGAGGGTTACTTCGATCCGGATTAAACCTCGAATACTGCGAATTATACTGTTACTTAACGTTACGCACGGTGTAGCGATCTTTATTTCTGAGAGTCCTGATAAAGCAAGATATTTCACTACGTTGCAGTTAATGAAGTCGAGCACATTTTATACGCGAATCCAGCCAATCTTGATAAAATTTTGTGTAAAAAAGTATAAATGCAAATGGAATTCTAATGATAACGACAGTAAAAGTTTCAGAATCTTAATTAAGATTAAAATAGGAAGCGATTTACTTATAGATGTTCTATTTTGTTCGCATGCAGCTTTATCAATTCTTCTCTCTTGAGCTTTCTTCTTTTTACCTTTTCTCTTGTAGTTGCCGATGGTGCGCTATCCGCGACAATAGAGAAACGACACTATGCAAATCTAGCGACGTACTATCTACGTGCCTAGGCTCGAGGTTTATCGAATACTTCGAAAGAGTTCGATCGATTTTACGTTGTAACGAAAAATGAGAAAAGGGACGCGCGCGAAATAATACCGCTGGTATCGCGGCCACGTTGCTGACGGAAAAAAAAAAAAAAGAAAAAAGATATCGCTTTGTACGCCGTGTCGTGTACCGGCGTACCTATTTCTGCGTTTGGTAAATCGAAGAGCTTTTCGAACAACTTGATTTGTGACGCCACTTTGCGTCTCACACTGATTATTCTCATTATTTTTTAATGTATGCTGCGAATTATATTGGGACAGACGTCGAAACGAATAGCGGCTAATTGAGAATACCGAGTAAAATTTACTTTAAATATAACGACGTGTCGCCGTCAATAGATATTCCTGCAGAATTATATTCTCGCGGGGCCACCGGCGTCATTGTGGAAATCGACTATCATCCCGTCGGAAGCGATGACCGATTATTGGAAGGGGAAAGTCCATTTCCGGACGGACCGGAGCGATCTTCATCTTGGCGCGAAGAGAAAGAGACGTCGAAAGGTGAAATATCTCCTCGGCGATACTTTGAAGCGCCGGTTGTTACTTCTGAATAATATGGTGTTGGAAGAACGCTTTGTTTAGTACCTCGTCGCGAGCCCGGGAAGATTTATGATTGCAACAAGAACTTGCCTCGATAAAGTGTACAGTCGCGCTTTTAAAATAACGGCGGGCGTTTGCCTGCGTCGTTATACCAGACTGCGAAAATTACAGAAAGAAGTATGTCTCGTCTGTCGCTGCAGAGTAAAACTATAAACGACAGGAAGGGTGTATTATTTCCCATTATTCTACATTTTAATTTTAAATTTATTATTACTTTTATTACGCGCACGTATTATTGACAGGCCAATAGAAAATGCAGCGCGATAAACTACGCGAGTAAAATTATCGAATTAATTTTTACTATTAAAAAATCAACGATTGCGGTACTGGCAAAAGTGATAAAGCTTTGAGAGTTACCACCAGCTAGTATAAATGGCCGCGCAAAATGGGATACGGTAAAACGTATCGAGAGAAAAAGTAGAACCGGGAGAGGAGGCTAAGAAGAAGACTGGCGCTTTGCATAATCAAATCCCACGACAATGTACTAGAATGCGAAGTGCACCCCTTGTAGGGTCGGGAGGGTGAAAGCTACGCCGCGAGCACGCGAGGCCTCCGAAAAATGCAGTTCGCCCTTCTGCGATTGCCACATGAACTGACGGACCCCGCGCGGTCATAAGAGAGATTCTTCGTGGGGCGCCACTCGCCTAGCCACCCCTCGCAACGGAATTCCGGGAATAAACCGGAAACACCCACCCATTCTGCGCGCGCGAGATCTCATGAATCCTCACGGCGATGAGCGTAAGGGGTGACTCGGGGTAGCTCCCGGCGCAATCAAAATGGAGCTCTTGTACATTGACTGTGCAACATATTCAGACTACTCGCGACGGTACTCGTGAATAATGGTCGTATCTTTGGCGCGAGGGCGAAAAATCGGCACTAAAAGTCGACCAGCGTTGAGAATACAAACTATTTCGTGTAACATCAACCGGGAAAAAGTAAAGTGAAACGGCACGAGAAGCTGTTAACCTTCGAAATATTTTACGTTTATGCGTTCATTAAAATGATATCAATGTAAGAGCTAATTGATAATTACAAAATTTTTAATTTATATTAAATCTGTGAAATTGATTAGTTTTTTCTCTATTTGTTAACATAATTAAATTCAGACGTATCACCGGTTAACATAATAATTTCTAATTAAAATTATTAATTATGAAATTTTCGGACAATTACACTTTTGCCGAGAAAGATAAACAAGTTCTAAACAATCATATGAAATGTAACCCACGAAATATTTGGCGTATTTGGAAAACAGCAGCGGGTACTTCGACAGCGAGGGAAAAAAAAAGCCTTACGGAATTCCGTAAGAACTGGAGGGTGGCTGGTGAAGGGTAGCACGCAGCCCGTCGTCAAAATGGACGGGCTAAGCCCGTATAAGTCTAACGGGATTTTCGATCGTAGGTGGGCGGGTGAGTGCAGGCCGCGGTCCGGGGATGAGAGGCAGCAGAACCGAGGGGGGTGAGTGCGATAGAACGGGCGAGAAAGAGACGGCGAGAGAAATAGAGCAGGTAAGGGGAGTCCTTCAAGATGGCGGCTATAAGGGATGGTTTAGGGCGCGTGAGGGTTGCGGGTGAGGCAATATATCAGAGGGAGACCCTTCTCGAGGGTTGCTTCGCTCCAGACCGTGGTGGCCGTTACCATCCCCCTTTTCTCGTACTCCCCCTTTTTACTTCTCCTTCCTCCACCGCGTTTTCCTTGCCACCTTCTCACTCCTCCTCTGCTTTCCTATTTCTCCCGCATCTTTTCTCACTCCCGTCTCCGGCACCCACTCGATCACGACCACCCCCTTAACTCGGCCCCGTACAGCCCCCGGGTCCGTTCTCTAAAGTATAAACGTCACTGGAGACTGATGGAAATGGACGAGATGAGGGGGAAACGGACGATCGGGAAATGGTGGAAAATCGAATGGGGAAGGAAGAAAATACGAAGAACCAAGGGACTGACTCGTATCCGTCGCTGTTAAAGGGACGGACGGAGGGAATTGGAAATTTGCCTGATTGTCACGCCACTGCTTGATTTTTGAAATGAAAAAATATTCGAAATAATTCTAATAAGTAATAAAAAATTATTTTTTTGTAATGTTGATATTAAGCTTGTATGCAGTTATCATTATACGTTGTTCATTATTGGCAGGGATGAGAATATAAGCTTAAAAAGTATATATTATAGATATTCATTCTATTTTATAACGAAACAGAAGGAAAGAAAGCGCACTTTGCTTTGGTAAACAAGTGACATGAATTTTTCCATCATTCTGCGTAAAGAATGAACATCACGAGTCGACTCCTTTCTACTTTGAATTGAGCTCAAGATGAAAGTGCAACTTGCCTTGCGTTTCGAGCATAGAAAACGCGATGTTTAAGTACCCCAAGACGCCCGCATTTTCCTGCCTCGTGGCTCGAAACGAGCGGTAATGAACGTCGATTTTTTTTTTTTTTTTTGCTTAGCTCCGTTTTGCACTCGAGTTTCCTGGCCCACCTTTCTCTTGAAGTGTTCACAAAAGGGATTTAAAAAAAAAAGTAAAATTAAATAAAATGAAATCAAATGTTAAATGTGTTAAAGAGTTTCTTCAATTAATTAAGTTTTAGAAAATTTCTTTGTTTCGACTTGTCTTTCGTTAGAACTAGATTTTAATTAATTTTAGTAAATTAAAATTATTTAATTAAATTAAATATTATCTATGCCTCGGAAAGTAAAATTCAAAAGTCAGCAACGCACTTATAAAATTGTGCAAATTGCAACCGTGGCGATTTATCGTTGGTGTAAAAATATTTTTGCAAAAAACACAATACTTTTCTTTTCTTCTCTCTTATTGTCTTACTTAACAGTATAACTGTTACAGGAAAAATGATAAAAGGATTTGGAAAGCTGTCTTCTTTAACTTGCCAGCCTCACTAAGAAAATTCTTTTTCCGATACAAATCGTTATTCTTGCAGTCTTCTAGCCTCTTCAGTTCGGAACTCTCTTTCTGTCTCGATTTTTCCTTTCGTCAATTCGCATGAAATATACTATAACCATTGACGAAATGTAAGCTGCAAATAAAATATAGGTACGAAGGCTATCAATGTTATGCGTAGATAAATGTACATGTAATAAAAACTCGATGACATTTAAAAAGTCGATCCTGCTTCTTTTTTAAAGAAAATACATGCGCGAAAATAGGGCATAAGAAACCGATGGAGGGCTGTTAAAACCGTCGCAAACTTGATAAAAAGTTATAGGCGTACAAAAAGCTACGCAAGGTGTAAGAAAAATAACGTCAATGAATTACTTACCTCTTCCATTCACTGTCCCTTTTATTTCACGAATACATCAGAAAGCGCAGCCGCGAAGCGAAACGAGGGGGAAGAAAAAAAAAAAAAATGCGACGCGACGAAAGACGCGACCGAAAGTGAAAAGCTCCGAGTAAATATCGAGCGTGTAATTCACTCTTTAAAGAACACTTGAACGATAATTAAGCCGGCCTGCCAGCGCCAAGCCGGAAAGTTGGAAAAAGCGAGCGAGAATACCTTAACGACACAATGAAGAGAGAGACAAAAGTAGAAGTATCGAAGAGGAAAAGCAGAGAGAGAAAAATGCGAGAAAGAAATGACGAAGAAAGGCGAGGAACGAGACGCAGAGATTGTGCAAGAAGGATAAGGGCAGTTTAAAAAGTCTTGTCTGGTTTTCTTTTGCAAACGCGGTCTCTAAAGACACGTGAACTGCTTTTAATTAGCGGCCAGGTTGCGTTGAAAGTAACTTAGAAGGTTGCAGCTAAGAGTGAATTTCAAATTAGAAGTTACTTATCTCTTTAAGTGATTTCCCTTTTCTTGATTTTCTAACTGGTTTCACATTTTAAAGATTTCTTTTAATTTCACAGTGCTTCCTTTTGTTTAAAAAAAAATTGCAAGATTTTCTATAAATATTGTAGAACCTTAGTTGCTGTATTACACTTGGCACTATTGCCAATTTAATGGCTAGGAGGGAAAAAAGATTTGAATATTGATCTTTCTTGCTCACAAATTCAATTCGAAAAACATGCTGATTAATATCTGAAGTATATGTTGGATTTTGGCACATTTCTTTTGTGATTGTGCACGTATCCGGAGAAAATAATTCAACGTTATATGGCACGATAGATAATTTAGTAAATTAGTGAATGCAGTCTAACAGTAAATAAATAAAAGTAGACCGAAAGGGTGTCGACTCCGTATATTTCTTCTTTTTTTTGCGCGAGGGTGGATGGGAGCTAGAGCAGCAACAGCGACAACGGCGGCAACGACGGAAGGGTGAGTCGTATTCAGCGACGTTTTATACGTCGTCGGGTTTCATGCGGCGGGGTAATTTTTTTATTAGCTCGAAAACCACTCGACCCGTCGTCGTCGTCGTCGGCGTCGTCGCTATGTCGCGCATGTCGGTGAGATCCACCTTCCCCCCCGAGAAAAAGATCGACTACCCCTCGAGCGCCTCTGTGTCCATGTTTTTACTCTTTTTTTTTTCCTTCCCGTTGTCCTCCACACCACCGCTGCCACCCCAACTCGCTCTTCGCGGATTAATCGCGACTTCCCCGTTCACATTTTGCTCGTCAAACAGTCAAAAGAGCCACGCATTCATTTCCTTTATTAAGTAGTTTTGCGTGAATTAAAAACGTACTCGCGCTGCTTTATTAACCCGCGCACGCTCTCATCCTCTTTAACTTTCTTTTTTATTTTTGTTCTAGTTGTCATCCACCCAGAGACGAGACCAATTATGCGACACCGACGATCGGCGATGGAGTGATGCATAAATGTAAGTTTGGAACTGTTTTATTTAATGCACTCTCTAAAAAAAAATTTGATTTATAAATGGCAAATTTCTTTTGATAATTCTTAACAATAAAATCTATAGGATAGTTTGCTTACATTCGCGTTATGAAAAATCGAAACAAGAGCACACGTTGTTGAACTTGGAGCTATTTCGGATGGCAGACGGCCGATTTTGAGGACCGTTAATGATAGGGACTCAGCGTGTCTGCGTTATAATTATCACTGAACATCAATTAAGTATTCTCGGTGGCGGTCGATTGCTCATTCGTTATTAATCGCGCCCATTTAATGCAATTTTCACCGACAGTTTTCGTTTGACGTGATCTTGAGGGCGATTATACTATCACGAGTATTATATATCAGTTTCTTTTTTAATTTATTTAATAATTATTCAGAATATAATACATTGCAAAAGGATAATATATAGTAATAAATAATATATGATTTATAAAAAAAAAAAAAAAATTACGGTACCACCGTTAAGCACATAATCTGGCATGAATAAACGGCAAATTTTAGCTTCGGCAAATTCCACAGGAAAATTAAGGTACTTTTTCTCGACAGGTTAAAGTGTCAGGAACTTAAGACCTCGAGAGCAACCCCTCCTCGGGGTGTCGGGACTGCTTAGAAACTCTTAAAGGGTAATAAACTTGTTTCACGTGCACGCGTCGCTTATTATAACGAGTTTGAGAAATGCCGACAGGTTCACGTCCTTCTGTGCAAGATGCTCGTCAGGTCGCCACGCAGGATTACAAAACGTGATTTCGAAAGTTAACGCAGGCTCTTGTATTAGTTAGCGACATTCAAATGGCACGTAGTAATCGCTGCGCATATACTCCGTAGAAAAAAAATTTTTTTTTAAGATATCTTTATCTTTTATCGTCGATCCCGATCTCGGAAAACCGCGCGGTTAAACGATCCCCGCGATTTCGAGAAAGAGCCTGGCTTCTCGCGATAAAGTGAGATGCGTGGTCGTGTCAGAATCGTAGGAACGGAAGCCATCCCGCGAAGGACCCTCCGGTATTAATGCGAAGAGAAGCCCTCGGGTTCCCCGATTCTTCCAATCACAGGCATAAATAAATCGCGCTCTCCGTCTATTCCTTCACCGTCGGCCGGAATCCCCTGCCACTCGATCAGGCCATCAGCCGAATACGCCGTCAACTCGCGCGAGAAGAAAAAAGAAAGTGATCGGGTAGGATGATTGTGCTGCTCCCGCGATCGGATCGGAGATGTGTCGCTAAGCCGCGCTCACTCTCTGCCAGTCCTTCGAAACGATGTGTAATCAGGCCCGACATTCCCGATTTATTTGAGACAGCTTTATCACCGCCGCGGCCGTGCAATACGGCCGATATATCGGCGGCGATAAAGGAGACGTATTTTTGCACCTTCTCCCGAGCGGCACATGGCGGAGGAGCTCTTTCCTCGCCCGTGAAACAGATTTATCACCATTTCCGTAATGCATATCATCGACGTATTGTATTAGCGAATACGAATAGTGCGCATATTTTTATAAATTCTTCTCGTTGTTGTTTTTTCTCTGTCTTTATTTTAACACATACATATTTCTTCTCGACTGCAGATTTCTTTATCTGACTGTCGAATTATCCCTTTACAAAATTATTTAAACTTAAGATACTTGCATTAAAAAAAATGCATTAAAAAATAATGCATTAAAAAAAAAAAAAAAAAAGAAAGAGTGAGGAAAAAAGAAATGTTCGTTTATCGGAAATTTTAGCGCTCATTATTGACGTTGAATAGTGAAAATAATGTAGAGGCGCGCCGCAAATTGGAACATGAGAAGGCAACTGCATGGAATCCCGAGGCGAATTCTTTGGGGGAAGGGTTCTTGGTACGACGCTTAAGCATGGACTTTAACCATTAGTCTACGAGCCATTAACTAAATTATGCAAGCACCGCCGAACTCCGCCAAACGTAGCACGCGTAAACTTCAGCCATCGCGTTGGGATCCGGATCGATCGAATTATTCATACCATCCACATATGCCGCGCTAACTTACGTTCATCATTAGCCTCTCGCGACCCAGTACAAAGTTTCCTAACTATTTTTACCCCGCGAACTTCGCGCAATAGATACCGCGTGTACCGCATTATAAGATCAATGCGCGTCCCGCGCGATTTTCTCGCTTTCTGCAAAAAGTACTTTGAACGTACGGAAAGTAAATTAGCGACGTTACAAGTAAATAGAATTAAAAAAGTAAATAGAATTAAAAAAGAAAACCTGCCGTCGTTATTTCGCTTCAGGCCGACTTTCCGCGGCCTTTCAAAAGCGGGCAATTTGTTAAAGCTGGCTCGAATTGATTCCGGATTTATTTGCGGTGCTTCGTCCGAGTTTTTGAATTACGAGGAACTAAAACCTTTAAAGTTGAACGCCGATCCCGAGAGTGTCCTGAACCGGCGCACAGGTGTGGGTCACGGGAGAGTCGTTAACGCGCAGCCTCAACTTAACTCCCGGCGATTAATCTCCCCCACGCTAATTATTTAGCCGGTTACCGAGAGAGTCCCGGACGGTCGAATAACGACGTTCCGTTATCGGATGTAGCAGGATCGTTCGAGTTGAGTGACGGGCTGCGGGATACGGGAGGGCGGCAGGGACATCAGTAGCAAGTAAGGGTTTAGGGGGTGAGGTCGCGCTCACGAGGATACGCTTGCACGAGGGGTTGGGGTCTTGCGCAAGAGTAAATTGATTAGAATTAAAGGGTTGGCTGGCAGGTGCTGCTACGAAGGTTGTTGCAGATCTACCGAGGAAGAAGAGACCCCGAGGAGCAAGTAGTGGCGAGGAAGAGCCACGTCGCGCGAGGTACGGAGGGAATCCAAGCCGGAGGGAAAAGCAGCAGGACGTGGGAGGGTAAGGGGCCGAAGGTACAACGGTGACCACAGCCTCGACGCTGATTGGTCGAGTCAAGTTTGTGGCAAGATGGCTGGCTGGCTGGCTGTTGCCACCGCCGCTGCCGCAGCTACTGCTTCTGCTTCTGCTTCTGCTTCTGCTTCTCTATACTCACGTTCGTCTCCCTTTCTAGTCCTCGCGCCCACCATTACCCCCCTCGCTCGCCCCCTCAACCCTTCCTCTAGCTCTACACCGCTGTAGTTCCCTTCTACGCGGTCTCTAAGATGCTTTACCTATGTGCCAAATAGATGTATGTACGTGTACACGCCTGTTCGAAACAATGCCGGGCGTGCAACCACCCCCGCGCTTGCCTGCTACCCTTTCTCCGGCCAGCAACCCCCGTCGCGCCCTGCTCTTCCGTGGCTGCCACCATCCTCGCCGTGCCACACCAACCCTTACCGCTACCTATACGCTCTACCGTCGGCCACCCACCCCCGTTTCTTCCTCCGGCCACCCTCCGTCATCTATAGCTCTCCATCTCAGCTCTGTGAGCACGGCGTCACTGCTTCTACCATCCGCAACGCACACCGCCACCCATCTGCCCACCCACTCCTTTCACCCACCACGCACGCCGTCCTTCTCTACCTTCGCGTGCTTTTCTCTTTCCCTTTCTGTTTCCACTTCCGTCTTCCTCAAACGCCCGATCCAATCCGCCTGGCGGGTAAGACCGTACCGGTGCCGTAAGTACGAGAACACCGGCGCGGTCTCTCAAAGAGAATGCGATAATACGAAGAACTTCGACTAATGAGTTAATAGTTGGTGCCTCGCGTTACCGGCAGTACCGGGAAGTACTTTATTCGACGTCGCCGGGAGCAACGAGATTATAACGCGGCAGAGTGGGTGTGAGTGAAGCCACACAGACATACATGCACACTCACATCCGGAAGAAGTATACGCATGACGGCGTTGTCGACGGCAAGCAGGCCGTTAAGAAAATTCGTCCGACATAATCAAACGACTATCTCGTTTCCGTCGCCCATCTTCCAAGTCCCTCCAAGTCGTGCCGATCTCTCTCTCTTCAGCCTTGAACGACTTTTCCTCTTCTTTGCCCGCAAGGTCGCCCGCGGCGGCAGCTGATTTACTGTCGGCGCGCGCCGCCGACGCCGATCGAAGTGGCGTTTATAATCGCGCCCCTCGCGCTAATTAACAGGCCGTCGGGTCCTGCGAATCGCGCGGCCGAGACCGAGGGGTACAAGGTAATAAATGGGCAAACTCAGCTGATGAAAAAAATCCGGGCTTGACACTTCGATTGTCTTGTGCTCAATGATTCGCGCGCGCGACTCGAGGCTGCAAATTTATATTTAATACAAGTCAGACTTTAAAATTTTTTAACTTTGAAACTCCGAAAGCACCTGCGTTAAAAACAACACGGTAATTATACTTGCAGTAATAATTGATCGACCGCTTTAAAGTTTCCGATTGCAATCAATTTTAGATTTATTATTATCATTTTTTTCATTGCCGAAGGAGACTATTGTATACAAATCTTTCTTGCCGGTAATTAAATAACCCATTTGAGATAACGTATACGAGATTTTTTTTTAGCCTGACGGAAAGATTCAGCGAGAACGAACGTGGAGAACGAGGGTGGTGCGTAGACTCTTATTCGGTTTAAACATTGCGGAAAAATTCGCGCCTTGAAATTCTCTCGGCGTGACGACAAAAAGGGAACGAAGAGCGCGAGTTTGTCCGCTCTTTGGCCGTTTGCGTAAAGAAAAGTGCGACCAATAATTTTATTTTTCGCGATAAAGCACGGCGCGCTCGCGTGGCGTCACCGAAGCGCGGGGGTGACGTGGACGACCACGGGGGACACAGG